>NC_053493.1:209147587-210417261 GCF_905171775.1 Rana temporaria | reverse complement strand
CTATGGATTGCCCCAACGAATCCACTCCGACCAAGGGAGAGACTTTGAAAGTAAATTAATACAAAAACTGTTGGGCCTCCTAAACATAGATAAAAATAGAACTGCTCCCTATCATCCCCAGGAGGATGCCCAGCCCGAACGTTTTAATCGGACTCTTTTGAATATGTTGGGGACTTTTAATTCAGAAGAAAAACATCACTGGAGCAAGCACATAGCAGCCATTGTACATGCATACAATTGCACCGTGAGTGACACGACCGGATACTGACCATACCGGTTAATGTTTGGGCGAGAAGCTCGACTGCCAGTTGATTTGGCGTTCGGAATAACTTCAGATTACACTTCCGCCGCCTCCCACAAGGGCTATGTGGATCGATTGAGAAGGAACCTAAAGGAGGCCTATGAGAAGGCACGCGCTAATTCTGAAAAACAGGAACTAAGAAATAAGAGGAACTTTGACCTGAAAGTCCGGATCCAGGATCTGCAGCCAGGAGACCGAGTTCTGTTGAGAAACCTCGGCATTCCAGGGACACAACACCGCTGGAAGTCTCAGCCTTACATCATATGTCAGAAACTGCCTGACCTTCCTGTGCACCAGGTCCGACCTGAAGGAAGTGTGGGCCACCTAAAGACCTGGCATAGGAATCATCTACTGCCTCTCACTGAAGCTGTTCTGCTACCTTCAAACGCTGATTCTTCTGATTTACCCTCCACATCCAAGCCCTCAGGGCCAATCACTAGATCTCAAACTTTGCTTCCAGACCCAGAGGATGAAGAGTCCTCAGATGAATGGATAGGGTCAGAGTGGTTATGGTCCTCCCAACTATCAGAACCTAGTACTTCGTTCCTGCCCTCATCTGCAGTGACCAGTAGTGGGACACTTCGACCAGAGGCCCCTGAATTCATACCTCAGAATGTGTTAAATGATGGGCCGGAAGATGAGGCTGACTTGTATTCCGCAGAAGACCTCATGGAGGTCCCAAGCCCACCAAGTGGAGATCTAAACAACTCAAAACATGAGGAGCTTGTTCTATCAGAAACTGAAGATGATGCTGTTCTTCTGCACAAGGAAATAGCCCCTATTCTCCCTAACTCCTCAATTCAGGAAGAACCAAAAGAAAGAAGAGTTATCCATCCCCCAAAGAGACTGACCTACAGCCAACTGGGAGAATGTTCTGAGGAAGCCATCCTCACTTCAAAAAGATCTAATGTTTTGAGTGATGCTCCAGCTGCCACTTTAGTGGAGGCCAACCCCTGCTCACCCCCTGACACATCTGAATCTAGCACTTTAGTGTTAGCAAATAATGGACGGGGCAGCCTGCCCACCTCCAATTTATGCCAATCAATGAGTTGTTTAGCTCTGAGCAGAGTAAGGAATGATGCTCAGAGTCTATTACCTTACATGTTCTAACCACCCCTTTTTCTCCGCTTGTATTTGAAAGCATGTATCAGGATCCATACTTTGTCCTCTTTGGGGACCAAAGATTTGAAGTGGGGGGAGTGTGTAGCAGGGTCATCCTGTCAGAGTCTTACGACAGGTCATCCCCGCTGGGACTTTATCCATTTATCTTGTAAATACTTAGGATACCTTTAAGAAAGTTATGCATTGTGGGAATGCAAGTAGCAGGAGATATGGACTCTATTGACTCGTAGGAGAAACGGACTACACTTCCCACAATGCCCTGTGTTATTGGAACATGTGGCACCTTTGCACAGACTTATGGGGGAAGTTATTTAAGGAAAGGGAGGGGCTGATCTCTCTCTCTCGGAACCTGCACTTCTCTCCTCTGCGGTGCTGCTGACGGAGTACAGCCGTGCTGTTAGGCCAGAAGCCGGGGCCTATCCACCGAGAGACCAGCCATTCAGACGGAAGCAAGACTCCAGCATCCGGCCCGTGTTCCTAGAGATCGAGGAGGCAGCCCAGCTGACAACTGAAACAGTGGAGCACACCCCCCCTCCGGGATACTTTGTGCCATGGAGCAGTGTTTTGCCAGCGCGCCCTTTTCTGAGAAAAACTCAGGCGGATCGGCCTGTCGGGTGAGAGAGCACTTGCTCAACTTCAGACTCTCTGTTTAGTACAGACACCTAGTGCCATCTCACAGGCCACAGACACTTGTACGGTGCCTATAGCCGGAATTTAGGTCCATTTAACTGTTCCAGTGTTACACAGAAGTGACGGAGTGGGAGCAAGGTTGCAACAAGGCAAGGTTGCAGAGAAGGGGTGGGACTTTGAATGACGCTTGTGGTGACAAATTGAATACAATGGTGGAACAATAAATGATTTTGAACATTAATCACATGGTAAAATGAGGGGGTCCACCATATTCATAGTTGGAATAAAACCAATATACAGGGTAAAATCTGCGCAATCTATGGTCTTTGTAGTCCCTATAATTGTAAAAATAGTATAAAGCATATCTCAATGGGTGTGTAATTGGATACACAATACTGCTAGTAGCTCGACGCGTTTCGCCGCTTTAAACTGCTCATCAGGAGCAGGTATGTGAAGCATCTGCAATAAAATAATTATCTAAGGGGGAGATAGACAGCCGGCAGACTTTCCTTCCTTTCTCCCCTTATCACTTGTCACTTATCACATGACTGGAGAGAGGAACAATGCTGCCTTTCTGGAGAGTAAGGATGAGCTCTGGCGTGTTTGCATAGCACACATGCAGAGCCCGCCAGGAAGTGTCCACGGCGCTGTGCTAATCACAGCCAGGGTGACATTTTCCCGATGCTCGGCTGCAGGGATCGTGAAATGTCTCCCTGGCTGTTATTAGCGCGGCACCGTGCACACTTCCTGGCGGAGCTCATCCTTACTGAAGAGCTGTGAATGAGTACATGTGGGAGGGGGGCACTCTGATTCAAGGGGGGGACACACTAATGGGGTACACTTTGATGGGGGACACCCTGGTGCAATGGGGGACACTCTTATGCAAGGGGTAAACTCTGATGAGGGACACTCTGATGCAAGGGGGGACACTCTGATGCAAGGGGGGACACTCTGGTACAAGGGGGCACACTGATGCAAGAGGGACACTCTAATGTAAGGGGGGACACTCTAATGCAAAAGGGGGCTCTCTGGTGCAAGGGGGGCACACTGATGCAAGGGGGGGACCCTCTGATGCAAGGGGGGCACTCTGATGTAAGGGGGACTCTCTGATGCAAGGGGGGACACTGAAGGGGAACACTAATGCAAGGGGGATCTCTGATGCAAGGGGGGACACTCTGGTGCAAGGGGGACTCTGATGGGGGACACTCTGATGCAAGAAAAACTCTGATGTGGGACACTCTGATGCAAGGGAGACTCTGATGGGGGGTACTCTGATGGGGGATACTCTGATACAAGGGGGGCTCTGATGCAAGGGGGGCTCTGATGGGGGGACACTGATGTAAGGGGGACTCTGATGCAAGGGGGACACTTAAAATGAAAGTGTGCCGGTCTGGATGATGTCCAGGGCCAAATTTCTGTCCCAGTCCAGCCCTGGACCTATACACATTTTTTCCTTTTCCAACTCTATATACTCTGATTAAACCAAGAGTCCTTTGGTAAAATCAATTGGCCAGAAGTGAAGATCTAGTGATCCTCTCGCCCGTTTGCTGGCACACTGTTGACCAAGAGATTCCAAGCCTGCCCACCACGGCAAGGTAGACTCTTCTAGGGCAGGACCTACACTAACTACACTAAGCTACCCTACTGGATGCTAGTCATCCTTTTTCTAATGTTGGATGTATGTTTGTAGTAGGCCTCATCCTATAATCTGTGTGTGCGATCTACTCTCTCCTAATTTGGTTGTCTGTCTGTGTGCATCTATCTAAAGCATGGAGCGTTTATGTTCATCTGGACGTCGTCTGTTAGTGTAGGTCAGTGCATGCCAGTCATTGTATGTTGACCAGTGTCAACATCCTGTTTTTACCTGGGCATGTAGCCCAACTTATCTGCAAGGCACCCCATTTTCTCTGGACCCTCTTGGTGGTAGACGAGTGCATATAGGTGGAGCCAGGGGGTAGTACCATTACACTGGGCGTGGGGGAGTGTGGACAGATGAAACTTGGGGGGAAGTTCCACTGGCCACACTCACCCTATACGCAGGGTGGTAGAGTCCCCTCTTGGTGGTAGATGAGTGCATATAGGTGGGGCCAGGGGTTAGTAACATTACGCTGGGCGTGGGGGAGTGTGGACAGATGAAACTTGGGGGGAAGTTCCACTGGCCACACTCACCCTATACGCAGGGTGGTAGCGTCCCCTCTTGGTGGTAGATGAGTGCATATAGGTGGGGCCAGGGGTTAGTAACATTACGCTGGGCGTGGGGGAGTGTGGACAGATGAAACTTGGGGGGAAGTTCCACTGGCTACTCTCACCCTATACTCAGGGTGGTAGCGTCCCCTCTTGGTGGTGATGAGTGCATATAGGTGAGGGCAGGTGGTATTACCAGTATACTGGGCGTGGGGGAGTGAGAGCAGATGAAACTTGGGGGGAAGTTCCACTGGCCACACTTACCCCATACCCAGGGTGGTAGCGTCCCCTCTTGGTGGTAGATGAGTGGGTGTATTGGGTTGTGAGACAGTTGATCCAGAGGAAGGCGAAAAACCCCAGCAAAGCATGATCAATGTGCTCCAGCTGGGGAAAAAATTCCTTCCCGATCCCCCGAGAGGCAATCGAATATTTCCTGGATCAGCCCTGTGTGGGGGAGGGTGGGCAATTGGAGCGCCACCATCGGTGGTAAGTGAGTGGAGATGTGGGTGTCGGTGTGTGGAGAGCGGGGAAGGAGGGACCATCCCCCACACAGAGCTCCAGAGGGAGGAGCCATTGTCCAGACTACAGGTGGGTCACGACGTGTCTGTGTAATCTGCCGCCTCTGATCAGGCTCTAAGGGAACTACAACTCCCAGCAATCTCTGTCCGCATGGGGAACAGCATGCACTGTGTAAGTAGTGGGGGTTCAGCTCTCAGCCTGGAATAAGATGCTGTGGGACTACATATCCCAGCATGATTTTTTTCTATGGAGATATTACAGTTCCCAGTGATCTCTACATATCCCAGCCTGCTCCCCTCCCCCTCCTCATGGGGGATTGCACATCTATCTAAAGCATGGAGCGTTTATGTACATCTGGACATCCTCTGTTAGTGTAGGTCAGTGCATGTCAGTCATTGTATGTTGACCAGTGTCAACATCCTGTTTTTACCTGGGCATTTAGCCCAACTTATCTGCAAGGCACCCCATTTTCTCTGGACCATCTTGGTGGTAGACGAGTGCATATAGGTGGGGCCAGGGGGTAGTACCATTACGCTGGGCGTGGGGGAGTGTGGACAGATGAAACTTGGGGGGAAGTTCCACTGGCCACACTCACCCTATACTCAGGGTGGTAGAGTCCCCTCTTGGTGGTAGATGAGTGCATATACGTGGGGCCAGGGGGTAGTAACATTACGCTGGGCGTGGGGGAGTGTGGACAGATAAAACTTGGGGGGAAGTTCCATTGGCCACTCTCACCCTATACTCAGGGTGGTAGCGTCCCCTCTTGGTGGTAGATGAGTGCATATAGGTGGGGCCAGGGGGTAGTACCATTACGCTGGGCGTGGGGGAGTGTTGACAGATAAAACTTGGGGGGAAGTTCCACTGGCCACACTCACCCTATACTCAGGGTGGTAGCATCCCCTCTTGGTGGTAGATGAGTGCATATAGGTGAGGGCAGGTGGTATTACCAGTATACTGGGCGTGGGGGAGTGAGGGCAGATGAAACTTGGGGGGAAGTTCCACTGGCCACACTCACCCCATACCCAGGGTGGTAACGTCCCCTCTTGGTGGTAGATGAGTAGGTGTGTTGGGTTGTGAGGCAGTTGATCCAGAGGAAGGCGAAAAACCCCAGCAAAGTATGATCAATGTGCTCCAGCTGGGGAAAAAATTCCTTCCCGATCCCCCGAGAGGCAATCGAATATTTCCCGGATCAGCCCTGTGTGTGGGGGAGGGCGGGCAATTGGAGCCCCACCCTCGGTGGTAAGTGAGTGGAGATGTGGGTGTCGGTGTGTGGAGAGCGGGGAATGAGGGACCATCCCCCACACAGAGCTCCAGAGGGAGGAGCCATTGTCCAGACTACAGGTGGGTCACGACGTGTCTGTGTAATCTGCCGCCTCTGCTCAGGCTCTAAGAGAACTACAACTCCCAGCAATCTCTGTCCGTATGGGGAACAGCATGCACTGTGTAAGTAGTGGGGGTTCAGCTCTCAGCCTGGAATAAGATGCTGTGGGACTACATATCCCAGCATGATTTTTTTCTATGGAGATATTACAGTTCCCAGTGATCTCTACATATCCCAGCCTACTCCCCTCCCCCTCCTCATGGGGGATTGCACATCTATCTAAAGCATGGATCGTTTATGTACATCTGGACATCGTCTGTTAGTGTAGGTCAGTGTATGTCAGTCATTGTATGTTGACCAGTGTCAACATCCTGTTTTTACCTGGGCATGTAGCCCAACTTATCTGCAAGGCACCCCATTTTCTCTGGACCGTCTTGGTGGTAGACGAGTGCATATAGGTGGGGCCAGGGGGTAGTACCATTACGCTGGGCATGGGGAAGTGTGGACAGATGAAACATGGGGGGAAGTTCCACTGGCCACACTCACCCTATACTCAGGGTGGTAGCGTCCCCTCTTGGTGGTAGATGAGTGCATATAGGTGGGGCCAGGGGGTAGTAACATTACGCTGGGCGTGGGGGAGTGTGGACAGATAAAACTTGGGGGGAAGTTCCACTGGCCACTCTCACCCTATACTCAGGGTGGTAGCGTCCCCTCTTGGTGGTAGATGAGTGCATATAGGTGGGGCCAGGGTAGTAACATTACGCTGGGCGCGGGGGAGTGTGGACAGATAAAACTTGGGGGGAAGTTCCATTGGCCACTCTCACCCTATACTCAGGGTGGTAGCGTCCCCTCTTGGTGGTAGATGAGTGCATATAGGTGGGGCCAGGGGTTAGTAACATTAAGCTGGGCGTGGGGGAGTGTGGACAGTTGAAACTTGGGGGGAAGTTCCACTGGCTACTCTCACCCTATACTCAGGGTGGTAGCGTCCCCTCTTGGTGGTGATGAGTGCATATAGGTGAGGGCAGGTGGTATTACCAGTATACTGGGCGTGGGGGAGTGAGAGCAGATGAAACTTGGGGGGAAGTTCCACTGGCCACACTTACCCCATACCCAGGGTGGTAGCGTCCCCTCTTGGTGGTAGATGAGTGGGTGTATTGGGTTGTGAGACAGTTGATCCAGAGGAAGGCGAAAAACCCCAGCAAAGCATGATCAATGTGCTCCAGCTGGGGAAAAAATTCCTCCCCGACCCCCCGAGAGGCAATCGAATATTTCCTGGATCAGCCCTGTGTGGGGGGGAGGGCGGGCAATTGGAGCGCCACCATCGGTGGTAAGTGAGTGGAGATGTGGCTGTCGGTGTGTGGAGAGCGGGGAAGGAGGGACCATCCCCCACACAGAGCTCCAGAGGGAGGAGCCATTTTCCAGACTACAGGTGGGTCACGACGTGTCTGTGTAATCTGCCGCCTCTGCTCAGGCTCTAAGGGAACTACAACTCCCAGCAATCTCTGTCCGCATGGGGAACAGCATGCACTGTGTAAGTAGTGGGGGTTCAGCTCTCAGCCTGGAATAAGATGCTGTGGGACTACATATCCCAGCATGATTTTTTTCTATGGAGATATTACAGTTCCCAGTGATCTCTACATATCCCAGCCTGCTCCCTCCCCCTCCTCATGGGGGATTGCACATCTATCTAAAGCATGGAGCGTTTATGTACATCTGGACATCCTCTGTTAGTGTAGGTCAGTGCATGTCAGTCATTGTATGTTGACCAGTGTCAACATCCTGTTTTTACCTGGGCATTTAGCCCAACTTATCTGCAAGGCACCCCATTTTCTCTGGACCATCTTGGTGGTAGACGAGTGCATATAGGTGGGGCCAGGGGGTAGTACCATTACGCTGGGCGTGGGGGAGTGTGGACAGATGAAACTTGGGGGGAAGTTCCACTGGCCACACTCACCCTATACTCAGGGTGGTAGCGTCCCCTCTTGGTGGTAGATGAGTGCATATAGGTGGGGCCAGGGGGTAGTAACATTACGCTGGGCGTGGGGGAGTGTGGACAGATAAAACTTGGGGGGAAGTTCCATTGGCCACTCTCACCCTATACTCAGGGTGGTAGCGTCCCCTCTTGGTGGTAGATGAGTGCATATAGGTGGGGCAAGGGGGTAGTACCATTACGCTGGGCGTGGGGGAGTGTGGACAGATAAAACTTGGGGGGAAGTTCCACTGGCCACACTCACCCTATACTCAGGGTGGTAGCGTCCCCTCTTGGTGGTAGATGAGTGCATATAGGTGAGGGCAGGTGGTATTACCAGTATACTGGGCGTGGGGGAGTGAGGGCAGATGAAACTTGGGGGGAAGTTCCACTGGCCACACTCACCCCATACCCAGGGTGGTAACGTCCCCTCTTGGTGGTAGATGAGTGGGTGTATTGGGTTGTGAGGCAGTTGATCCAGAGGAAGGCGAAAAAACCCAGCAAAGCATGATCAATGTGCTCAAGCTGGGGAAAAAATTCCTTCCCGATCCCCCGAGAGGCAATCGAATATTTCCCGGATCAGCCCTGTGTGTGGGGGAGGGCGGGCAATTGGAGCCCCACCCTCGGTGGTAAGTGAGTGGAGATGTGGGTGTCGGTGTGTGGAGAGCGGGGAAGGAGGGACCATCCCCCACACAGAGCTCCAGAGGGAGGAGCCATTGTCCAGACTACAGGTGGGTCACAACGTGTCTGTGTAATCTGCCGCCTCTGCTCAGGCTCTAAGAGAACTACAACTCCCAGCAATCTCTGTCCGCATGGGGAACAGCATGCACTGTGTAAGTAGTGGGGGTTCAGCTCTCAGCCTGGAATAAGATGCTGTGGGACTACATATCCCAGCATGATTTTTTCTATGGAGATATTACAGTTCCCAGTGATCTCTATATATCCCAGCCTGCTCCCCTCCCCCTCCTCATGGGGGATTGCACATCTATCTAAAGCATGGAGCGTTTATGTACATCTGGACATCGTCTGTTAGTGTAGGTCAGTGCATGTCAGTCATTGTATGTTGACCAGTGTCAACATCCTGTTTTTACCTGGGCATGTAGCCCAACTTATCTGCAAGGCACCCCATTTTCTCTGGACCGTCTTGGTGGTAGACGAGTGCATATAGGTGGGGCCAGGGGGTAGTACCATTACGCTGGGCGTGGGGGAGTGTGGACAGATGAAACTCGGGGGGAAGTTCCACTGGCCACACTCACCCTATATTCAGGGTGGTAGAGTCCCCTCTTGGTGGTAGATGAGTGCATATAGGTGGGGCCAGGGGGTAGTAACATTACGCTGGGCGTGGGGGAGTGTGGACAGATGAAACTTGGGGGGAAGTTCCACTGGCCACTCTCACCCTATACTCAGGGTGGTAGCGTCCCCTCTTGGTGGTAGATGAGTGCATATAGAGGGGGCCAGGGGGTAGTAACATTACGCTGGGCGTGGGGGAGTGTGGACAGATAAAACTTGGGGGGAAGTTCCATTGGCCACTCTCACCCTATACTCAGGGTGGTAGCGTCCCCTCTTGGTGGTAGATGAGTGCATATAGGTAGGGCCAGGGGGTAGTACCATTACGCTGGGCGTGGGGGAGTGTGGACAGATAAAACTTGGGGGGAAGTTCCACTGGCCACACTCACCCTATACTCAGGGTGGTAGCATCCCCTCTTGGTGGTAGATGAGTGCATATAGGTGAGGGCAGGTGGTATTACCAGTATACTGGGCGTGGGGGAGTGAGGGCAGATGAAACTTGGGGGGAAGTTCCACTGGCCACACTCACCCCATACCCAGGGTGGTAACGTCCCCTCTTGGTGGTAGATGAGTAGGTGTATTGGGTTGTGAGGCAGTTGATCTAGAGGAAGGCGAAAAACCCCAGCAAAGCATGATCAATGTGCTCCAGCTGGGGAAAAAATTCCTTCCCGATCCCCCGAGAGGCAATCGAATATTTCCCGGATCAGCCCTGTGTGTGGGGGAGGGCGGGCAATTGGAGCCCCACCCTCGGTGGTAAGTGAGTGGAGATGTGGGTGTCGGTGTGTGGAGAGCGGGGAAGTAGGGACCATCCCCCACACAGAGCTCCAGAGGGAAGAGCCATTGTCCAGACTACAGGTGGGTCACGACGTGTCTGTGTAATCTGCCGCCTCTGCTCAGGCTCTAAGAGAACTACAACTCCCAGCAATCTCTGTCCGCATGGGGAACAGCATGCACTGTGTAAGTAGTGGGGGTTCAGCTCTCAGCCTGGAATAAGATGCTGTGGGACTACATATCCCAGCATGATTTTTTTCTATGGAGATATTACAGTTCCCAGTGATCTCTACATATCCCAGCCTGATCCCCTCCTCATGGGGGATTGCACATCTATCTAAAGCATGGATCGTTTATGTACATCTGGACATCGTCTGTTAGTGTAGGTCATTGCATGTCAGTCATTGTATGTTGACCAGTGTCAACATCCTGTTTTTACCTGGGCATGTAGCCCAACTTATCTGCAAGGCACCCCATTTTCTCTGGACCGTCTTGGTGGTAGACGAGTGCATATAGGTGGGGCCAGGGGGTAGTACCATTACGCTGGGCGTGGGGGAGTGTGGACAGATGAAACTTGGGGGGAAGTTCCACTGGCCACACTCACCCTATACTCAGGGTGGTAGCGTCCCTCTTGGTGGTAGATAAGTGCATATAGGTGGGGCCAGGGGGTAGTACCATTACGCTGGGCGTGGGGGAGTGTGGACAGATAAAACTTGGGGGGAAGTTCCACTGGCCACACTCACCCTATACTCAGGGTGGTAGCATCCCCTCTTGGTGGTAGATGAGTGCATATAGGTGAGGGCAGGTGGTATTACCAGTATACTGGGCGTGGGGGAGTGAGGGCAGATGAAACTTGGGGGGAAGTTCCACTGGCCACACTCACCCCATCCCCAGGGTGGTAACGTCCCCTCTTGGTGGTAGATGAGTAGGTGTATTGGGTTGTGAGGCAGTTGATCCAGAGGAAGGCAAAAAACCCCAGCAAAGCATGATCAATGTGCTCCAGCTGGGGAAAAAATTCCTTCCCGATCCCCCGAGAGGCAATCGAATATTTCCCGGATCAGCCCTGTGTGTGGGGGAGGGCGGGCAATTGGAGCCCCACCCTCGGTGGTAAGTGAGTGGAGATGTGGGTGTCGGTGTGTGGAGAGCGGGGAAGGAGGGACCATCCCCCACACAGAGCTCCAGAGGGAGGAGCCATTGTCCAGACTACAGGTGGGTCACGACGTGTCTGTGTAATCTGCCGCCTCTGATCAGGCTCTAAGAGAACTACAACTCCCAGCAATCTCTGTCCGCATGGGGAACAGCATGCACTGTGTAAGTAGTGGGGGTTCAGCTCTCAGCCTGGAATAAGATGCTGTGGGACTACATATCCCAGCATGATTTTTTTCTATGGAGATATTACAGTTCCCAGTGATCTCTACATATCCCAGCCTGCTCCCCTCCCCCTCCTCATGGGGGATTGCACATCTATCTAAAGCATGGATCGTTTATGTACATCTGGACATCGTCTGTTAGTGTAGGTCAGTGCATGTCAGTCATTGTATGTTGACCAGTGTCAACATCCTGTTTTTACCTGGGCATGTAGCCCAACTTATCTGCAAGGCACCCCATTTTCTCTGGACCGTCTTGGTGGTAGACGAGTGCATATAGGTGGGGCCAGGGGGTAGTACCATTACGCTGGGCGTGGGGGAGTGTGGACAGATGAAACTTGGGGGGAAGTTCCACTGGCCACACTCACCCTATACTAAGGGTGGTAGAGTCCCCTCTTGGTGGTAGATGAGTGCATATAGGTGGGGCCAGGGGGTAGTAACATTACGCTGGGCGTGGGGAGTGTGGACAGATGAAACTTGGGGGGAAGTTCCACTGGCCACTCTCACCCTATACTCAGGGTGGTAGCGTCCCCTCTTGGTGGTAGATGAGTGCATATAGGTGGGGCCAGGGGGTAGTAACATTACGCTGGGCGTGGGGGAGTGTGGACAGATAAAACTTGGGGGGAAGTTCCATTGGCCACTCTTACCCTATACTCAGGGTGGTAGCGTCCCCTCTTGGTGGTAGATGAGTGCATATAGGTGGGGCCAGGGGGTAGTACCATTACGCTGGGCGTGGGGGAGTGTGGACAGATAAAACTTGGGGGGAAGTTCCACTGGCCACACTTACTCTATACTCAGGGTGGTAGCGTCCCCTCTTGGTGGTAGATGAGTGCATATAGGTGAGGGCAGGTGGTATTACCAGTATACTGGGCGTGGGGGAGTGAGGGCAGATGAAACTTGGGGGGAAGTTCCACTGGCCACACTCACCCCATACCCAGGGTGGTAACATCCCCTCTTGGTGGTAGATGAGTGGGTGTATTGGGTTGTGAGGCAGTTGATCCAGAGGAAGGCGAAAAACCCCAGCAAAGCATGATCAATGTGCTCCAGCTGGGTAAAAAATTCCTTCCCGATCCCCCGAGAGGCAATCGAATATTTCCCGGATCAGCCCTGTGTGTGGGGGAGGGCGGGCAATTGGAGCCCCACCCTCGGTGGTAAGTGAGTGAAGATGTGGGTGTCGGTGTGTGGAGAGCAGGGAGGAGGGACCATCCCCACACAGAGTTTCAGAGGGAGGAGCCATTGTCCAGACTACAGGTGGGTCACAACGTGTCTGTGTAATCTGCCGCCTCTGCTCAGGCTCTGCTTATCCCTTCTTGTAACCTTGCCCCCATCTTTACCGGAGGAGATGTTCCCATGGTTCACCTGGAATTTTGGTGGAGTCTCAATGTCTGGTACAGTCCCAATGTGCACATTACACTCTACTGGAGCTTGCACATTAGCATCACACTCTGCTGGAGTCTCAAAGTTAGCGTCACACTCTTCTGGAGACTGGACGTGGGAGACACACTCTTCTGGAGACTGAACATGGGCGACACACTCTTCTGGAGTCTGAACGTGGGAGACGCCCTCTTCTGGAGTCTGAACGTGGGAGACGCCCTCTTCTGGAGTCTGAACGTGGGAGACGCCCTCTTCTGGAGTCTGAACGTGGGAGACGCCCTCTTCTGGAGTCTGAACAATTTCTTCCAACTTGTTGGCAATCTTCACTCCCAAAAAAGCTGCACCCCTCCCATTTAAGTGCAGTCCATCCCTGCTATAGAGCCGGTAATTGACCGCAAAGTCAGCCCAGTTCTCCATGAAGCCAAACTCCTCTTCTCTGCACCAGTTCTTCAGCCACTTGTTAAGCTCTCTAAGCTCCTGCTGCCTTTCTGGTGTGGCTTGAGGTACAGGCAGTATTTCTGAAAATACTGCCTTGGAGGTCCTTTTTTTCAACATAGTCCCTATGTCCCTGAAATCCTTTTGTAGGATGCTCCATCTTCCTCTAACTTTGTCATGGGTACCAATATGCACCAAAACAGCTGGGTCCTCCCCAGCCCCACGCAACAAACTTTCCATCCGATCTGCAATGTCCCGAACCCGAGCGCCTGGTAAACAACATACTGTTCGGAGGTGACGGTCTTTGTGACAGATTGCCCCCTCTGTCCCTCTAATCATTGAATCCCCTACCACCAGTATCTGCTTATCCCTTCTTGTAACCTTGCCCCCATCTTTACTGGAGGAGATGTTCCCATGTTTCACCTGGCATTTTGGTGGAGTCTCAATGACTGGTACAGTCCCAATGTGCACATTACACTCTACTGGAGCTTGCACATTAGCATTACACTCTTCTGGAGTCTCAACGTTAGCATCACACTCTTCTGGAGTCTCAAAGTTAGCGTCACACTCTTCTGGAGACTGGACGTGGGCGGCACACTCTTCTGGAACCTGAGTGTTGGCGACACACTCTTCTGGAACCTGAGTGTGGGCGACACACTCTTCTGGAGTCTGAATGTGGGCGACACACTCTTCTGGAGTCTGAATGTGGGCGACACACTCTTCTGGAGTCTGAATGTGGGCGACACCCTCTTCTAAAGTCTGAACATGGACGACATCCTCTTCTGAAATCTGAACGTGGACGACACCCACTTCTGGAGTCTGAACATGGACGACACACTCTTCTGGAACCTGAGTGTTGGCGACACACTCTTCTGGAACCTGAGTGTTGGCGACACACTTTTCTGGAACCTGAGTGTTGGCGACACACTCTTCTGGAACCTGAGTGTTGGCGACACACTCTTCTGGAACCTGAGTGTGGGCGACACACTCTTCTGGAGTCTGAATGTGGGCGACACACTCTTCTGGAGTCTGAATGTGGGCGACACCTCTTCTGAAGTCTGAACATGGACGACACCCCTTCTGAAATCTGAACGTGGACGACACCCACTTCTGGAGTCTGAACATGGACGACACACTCTTCTGGAACCTGAGTGTTGGCGACACACTCTTCTGGAACCTGAGTGTTGGCGACACACTCTTCTGGAACCTGAGTGTTGGCGACACACTCTTCTGGAACCTGAGCGTGGGCGACACACTCTTCTGGAGTCTGAGCGTGGGCGACACACTCTTCTGGAGTCTGAGCGTGGGCGTCACACTCTTCTGGAGTCTGAGCGTGGGCGACACACTCTTCTGGAGTCTGAGCGTGGGCGACACACTCTTCTGGAGTCTGAGCGTGGGCGACACACTCTTCTGGAGTCTGAATGTGGGCGACACACTCTTCTGGAGTCTGAATGTGGGCGACATCCTCTTCTGAAGTCTGAACGTGGACGACACCCTCTTCTGAAATCTGAACGAGGACGACACCCACTTCTGGAGTCTGAACATGGACGACACACTCTTCTGGAACCTGAGTGTTGGCAACACACTCTTCTGGAATCTGAGTGTTGGCGACACACTCTTCTGGAACCTGAGTGTTGGCGACACACTCTTCTGGAACCTGAGTGTTGGCGACACACTCTTCTGGAACCTGAGTGTTGGCGACACACTCTTCTGGAACCTGAGCTTGGTGACACACTCTTCTGGAACCTGAGTGTTGGCAACACACTCTTCTGGAGTCTGAGCGTGGGCGACACACTCTTCTGGAGTCTGAGCGTGGGCGACACACTCTTCTGGAGTCTGAGCGTGGGCGACACACTCTTCTGGAGTCTGAGCGTGGGCGACACACTCTTCTGGAGTCTGAGCGTGGGCGACACACTCTTCTGGAGTCCGAGCGTGGGCGACACACTCTTCTGGAGTCCGAGCGTGGGCGACACACTCTTCTGCAGCCTGAACGTCCCTTTCAATACTGCTCACTGTGGCAGGCCTGCCGTGTGAGCTGGGTCTGCAGTAAATCTCGCCTTCATCTGCAATAAAGAAAGAGAAATTGGATTTAGCATCTATACCTACTATTTATATATTTTTCTTTATACAACATCAAATTATGAAGAAATAAGTTCAAAACTCCACTGCCAGGGACAAATGGTAAACCCGACATGACAGTGACACAGGAAAAACTGTTGTTGGCCTTTGTATAAAAATGCTGGTTGCCTGGCAGTTATGCTGACCCACTAAAATTCCATGATTGGAAGCCAACAACAAGTATTTTTAGCAGTATAATAAAACAGTATCTACCAAACATAGGTAATTGCTGTGGGCACATTGTGTGGGCGGGTAAGCAATTACACAGTGCTGGGGTGGGGTGTCAGTTAATTCTATCAACTGAATATCTATCACACATATACTACCCAGTATTAAAGCGGAGCTCCACCCTAAAGTGGAACTCCCGCTGATCGGAACCCTCCCCCCCCTCCGGTGTCACATTTGACACCTTTCAGGGGGGAGGGGGTGCAGATATCTGTCCAGGTATTTGCACCCGTTTCCGGCCACACAGTCTCGGACAGACTGCAGGCATTACGACACCTCCACCCCCCCTGTTGTGTTCTGGGAACACTGGGCTCCCAGTACACAGCGGGAGCCAATCGTCAGGCGTAGCGCGACTCGCACATGCGCCGTAGGGAACCGGGCAGTGAAGCCGGATCGCTTCACTTCCTGGTTCCCTCACCGAGGATGGCGGGGGGCAGCAGAGTGTCCTAATATTAAAAGTCAGCAGCTGCAGTATTTGTAGCTGCTGGCTTTTAATATTTGTTTTTCAGCGGACATCCTCTTTAATATCACAGCTTATGGACTCTCTCTGTTGTTTTCATATTTATTGTTTGCACATTGCTACTCACTGGGTGTGTAATATATATGTGTATTGTTTCTGTTATTGCATTACAGTTCCTAGCGCCACTATTTACTTTTAACCTATGTTTGGTAGATGCTGTTTCCAGGTAAGTGTCTTTATATTAAAAGTTAGCAGCTAAAGCATTTGACTTAAAAAAATTTGGGGGGAGACTGGAGCGCCTCTTCAAAGTGCACCTTGCAAAACCTTGGGATCAGTGGACATGCTTCCTACAAGTGTGTTTTTTTTGTTTTTCTTTAGCCATGACAACTTCAGCTCCCTTATACGGGTTCAATTAAAGTGCTTGTAAAGGCAGAGGATTTTATCTTGCTACATTTCTAAAAAAAAAACTTCTATATGCAGCCCCCCTCAGCCCCCCCTAAAAACATACCTAAACCTGATCCCGATCTAGCAATGTGCACAAGAGCCAAGGCTCTCTTGCTCCTCACTGGCTCACTAAAAAAAAAAAATATGCTTAAAAACACCAACGCTGTAAAAAAACGCTATTGCAAAAACGTTGAAAAACTCAACTGCAAAGCTACTGGCGTTTATATAACGTTATTATAACTTCCAGTGTGCATGAGGCAGCTTGTTTTTTTTCTTTCTGAGCATTGCACAGAGCAAGTAAAAAATAAAAGAACAGGCATTACCATCACTGTAATGTATGGCATTGGTTTAATGATCTGCGCAGGGCCGCTATCAGGAATTATGGGGCCCCTTACACAGCTTCAGGCATGGGCCCCCTGGAGCTGCCGCTTCACATTGAGAAGCGGGGGGGCTGCTGCGAATTGAGAAGCGGGGGGCATGAATTGAAAAGCAGGGGGGGGGGGTACCACGATTTGGAGAGGTTTCCCTGGGGACCTCTGGGCCCCTTACAAAAATATATATATATTTATATATATATATATATATATATATATATATACATATATATATATATACAAAAAGGGGGTTGCCATCCGGGCCCCTTACAGGTGTACTGCCTGTACCCCCCTGATGGCGGCCCTGCATCTGCGTCTTGTAGAATGACCCCTATTGTAAATGGAAATACATTCTCTGCTACAATGGCTTGCTACATGTGCAGCTTAAAAACAGCTTCTGTAGAAAGGTTTTTTAAATTTTGGCAACTATGTATATGTCTTATGTGGGTAACAAGGGGTTAAACATGTATGTGGGGTTCTTTTCTTTCCATATTGTAAATCCTCTGCCATCTTGCTGGGTGGCACTGAGGTCATCAGTCCAGCCTGTAAAAAGTGGCATGCACGATTTGTTAAAAAAAAAAAAGTCAGTTAGAAGGCGACAGTTGGAAAAAGAAGGGGGGGGGTGGGGGACTTGGCTCAGGTTAAACAGATCTAAAAATAGCTACTTGCTTCTCTTGATTTAAAAAATCCTCATAATGGTGTTTACCAGCAATGTCTATGGCCATTCCTATACAAGTGTACATATGGGGGGGGGGGGGGTGATTGTCATCAATGGGGGGAATACGAATCCAATGAAAGTGTTTTGTACTTAATCAATATCTATAAAACTTACCAGCACCGCGTTCTTTGTGATGGCGCGTTCCATCGGCTTTACTGCCGGCATCAAAACATCCGATAACGGATCTGAAGCAGCGACGTAGAAATCGCCGTGCCCTCCGCATTTTGGTGGGCTTCTTGCTTGTAGGATCTACAAGCTGTTGTTGGTTGATAGCTCCTTCCATAGCGGGGCTTCCTGTGGTTGGTTTCTCAAGGTTATTATTTTGAGAAACAATCTGTTTACTTTTAAATAGTTTCATTATAAAGATATAATAAAACACGCTTTTAAGTCTGAGAAATTGCAATAAAACTGAATCGAATAAATCCGAATCCAATCAAACAGCAAGAGAACACTGGACAGAGAGAAGAACACGTCTTCACTGTACAGCAAACAACTCAGCTACTGATTCCTCACCTCCGCTCAGCCTTATATTGGGTCCAAATGCTATGACATCACAAAGGACTTTTTTTCACTCTTTCACTGGCAGTTATTTTTTTTGCTGAGTCATCATGAGATTTAAAAACAACAACAACTCATGATGACTCAGCAAAAAAAATAACTGACGATTTTTCTTAAAGGAGCCTCGTTCTTTTTTTTGTGAGCTTTGTGAATTCAAGCTGTAGGCTCAGTATACAGATGTAATAGGCATATGCCTCCTGTAATAACATGTTTTTCTTGAAGTGACGGTTATTGTGAACGAGATTTAACCCTTATACTACCAAACTATATTGTTCATTGGTTTTAACCCTTTAACCACTTCCCTCCCGCCGGCCGTTATATGACATTCCTTGATTTTAGTGGGGGATATCTGAATGATGGGTGCAGCTACAGGCACCATTCAGATGTCATCTTTTTCAGCCGGCGATTCCCTTCACCATAAAAATTATCATATCAGCTTTTTAGCTGCTTGATCGTTCTTACGGGTGGCGAGAGGGGCTGTCCCCCCTCCTCCCGCTGCCCTCTGATGCTTCTACCAACTCACCCCTGCCATCGATGAGTTGTAGAACGGATCCACCGGCTCCAGATGTTTACTATAGTGTTTTCTGGCGCACCAGATGATCGTCGGAGTCTCTATGATCGCTCAGAGGCCGGGCGCAATGGTGCAGTTTTTTAAATTATTTTTATTTTAGGCTTCTCAGCCTAGAGGTGAGATGTGGGGTCTTATTGACCTCGTATGTCACTGTAAAGAGGACCTGTCATGCCAAATTCCTATTACAAGGGATGTTTTATTTCCTTGTAATAGGAAAAAAAGTGATAAATGTTTTTTTTTTAAAGTGTCAAACTAAAATAATAAAAGTAAAATTAACAATAAAAATAAAAATATTTTTTATAGGCGCCACTGTCCCTGTGTGTTTACAGAAGCAAACGCATACGTAAGTCCCGCCCACATATGAAAACGGTGTTCAAATCACACATGTGAGGTATTGCCGCGAACGTTGGAGCGAGAGCAATAATTCCAGCACTAGACCTCCTCTAGTATCTGTAACTCAAAACATGTAACCAGTAAAAAAAAATTGAAGCATTGCCTATGGGGATTTTTGTGACATGGTAAGTAATGTTTGGGGGTAAAAAAATTATGGGAAATTTCAGAATTGGCCTGGGTGGCAAGTGATTAACTGTCAAACCAATGAACCCCCTCCCCCCTACACACACAAAGATTTTTTTCCCATTTCTCACCCATATGTTCAATTATACATAAAGGAAAATGTTCTTATTGTTAGTGTTGGATGGAGTGGAGAGAGATTGGAACCCCTGTTGGGTTTTTATTGCTGTCTACTCATCCTTTAGGGAGAGTCGCTTTCTGTTTTTCATGTTTACCATTTCCACCAAAAGTGAAAAAAAAATCCAGATTTTTGGTTGTCACCGGAAGAGGAAATAGAGGGAAAATCTTCCAATGGGGACACCCAGGTATTATGGCACTTTGAGGGATTTCTCTCACTTCCTTTTTGCCTATGGGAAAAGAAGTGAAGGGAAATCCCCCCCAATGGATACACAGATGGCAAAGAAAACCTGACAGAGGTTATAGCCCTCCCTTACTCTATTGTAAATGAAAAAAGCTAGTGTGCGGAGGATGGTGGGGAATCAGTCTAAAAGAGGGTGCAGCATATTACACATGGGGCTATGGGGGAGGCATGTCGTTTCTGCAGACCCGAGCAACTGCCATTGCCAGAGGGGAGGGGGGGGGGTAGGGGCGAGCGCTCAGATAGTAATTTTGAGGGTAATTTTAGCCCTTTCACTGTTGGACATTTTTTTTTTCATTTTTGCACATTGCTGATTTCTGCTCTCCAAGCACGCCATAGTTTGTGAAATGATGAAGGCCCCAGTCACACCTCTGACATTCACCTGGATGGCAAACACCAATTTTTTTATTTTTTTGCCCAACAAGCATAAAGCAGCTGCCCTATGCTCGACAAGCGTGGCAAAGTAGCTCATGGTGTGTTCCAGTTTGTTTCATTTACCGCGCATTTTGCCACATTTGTTGTATTGGCATCTCACGTTTGGCGTGACATTTAAAATAAATGGCACTACAAGAGCGAGGAACATATTTTTGCACATATTTTTGCATGGTAGCGGCTAGTTCCCATCCTCCAGATTCACCTAGTAATGTCACAGGAAACATGTGACCAGGAAGCAGGAAATAGAGGGCGGGAACATGAAGTGACCAGAAGTGAATAAGCAGAGCAGACGTTTTCACCCTGAAGGTCTCTCATTTCCCTCCCTCTCTATCCATCTTCTTTTATATTATATCCTCTCTGTATACCCTTCTCTCTCTCTCTCTCTGTATACCTCTGTGTGTGTGTGTGTGTGTGTCTCTCTCTCTATCTCTGTGTCTCTCTGTCTCTGTGTGTGTCTCTCTGTCTCTGTGTGTGTGTCTCTCTCTCTCTCTCTCTGTGTCTCTCTCTGTCTGTCTCTCTCTGTGTGTCTCTCTCTCTGTGTCTGTCTGTCTCTCTCTCTGTGTATCTCTCTCTCTCTCTCTCTCTGTCTCTCTGTGTGTGTGTGTGTGTGTGTGTGTGTCTCTGTGTGTGTGTGTGTGTGTGTCTCTCTCTCTGTCTGTGTCTCTCTGTCTCTGTGTGTGTGTCTCTATCTCTCTCTGTCTCTCTTTCTATCTCTGTCTCTCTCTCTCTGTCTCTGTATCTCTCTCTGTATCTTCTCCCCCCTCTCTGTCTCCCACCCCCCTCCCCCGTCTCTCTCTGCGTTGTAATGCCCGTTAATGAGCATCTCATCAGACGATCAATATAAACAGCTGAAAGTAACACTGCTTACTATCACTATTGTGCTAACAGAATCACTAAATCTCTGTGACCCCTCCTTCAAAATTTTGAATCAGTTCCTTTTTGTTGCCCAAGAAAATATAACATCTAAAAACTACCCTTGGAAAGTGTATACTACCGGTTAGGGATGCACCAATACTGGGTATTTTAACAATCTTGTACTCGTTAACCACTTAAGCCCTGGAAGGATTTTCCCCCTAATGACCAGGCCATTTTTTGCGATACTGCACTGCGTTGCTCTAACTGACAATTGCGCAGTCGTGCGATGTGTTACCCAAACAAAATGTATGTCCTTTTTTTCCCCCACAAATAGAGCTTTCTTTTTGTGGTATTTTGATCACCTCTGCAGTTTTTATTTTTTGCGCTATAAACAAAAAAAAAAGGAAATTTAGGAAAAACCACAAAATGTTGAACTTTTTGCTATAAAACAATATCCCAAAAAAAATTCCTCATCAGTTTAGGCCGATTATGTATTTTTCTACATATTTTTGGTAAAAAAAAAAAAATGCAATAAGCGTATATTGATTTTTGCGCAAAAGTTATATAGGTAGATTCACGTAGAAAGGCTTATCTTTAGG
This sequence comes from Rana temporaria, assembly GCF_905171775.1. Lineage (NCBI taxonomy): Eukaryota > Metazoa > Chordata > Amphibia > Anura > Ranidae > Rana > Rana temporaria. Next base: position 210,395,693 of record NC_053493.1, on the reverse strand, counting down.
ACGGTCTAGCCTAGCCTGTTTAGGCTACACCGCCGTAAATTAGTTAGGCTAGTAGTGATTTTCAAACCACTTACCTGCTAATCTACGGCGGCGTAGCCTCAAACGAGCGGGTGTAAGGGCGCCTAATTCAAATGACTTGGAGGGGGGCGTGTTGTATGGAAATGGGGCTTGACCTCACGTTTTTTGACGTTTTTTGACACTGCGCATGCGCCGGGCGACTACATTTCCCAGTGCGCATTGCGGCTAAGTACGCCGTACGGGCCTATTGATTTCGACGTGTACGTAAACGATGTAACTCCCAATTCGCGGACGACTTGCGCAAACGACATAAAAAATTCGAACCTCGCGGCGGGAACGGCGGCCATACTTTAACATTGTTATTCCACCTCATAGGTGGAATAACTTAGGCCGCCTAAGGCCTTACGGAAACGACGTACTTCGACTGCGGCGGGCTCGCGTACGTTCGGGAATCGGCGTACACGCTCATTTACATAATCTATGCCGGCCGCAATGGAAGCGCCATCTAGCGGCCAGCAGAAAAATTGCAAGCTAAGATAGAACGGCGCAAGCCGTCCTATCTTAGCTTTTTATTTAAGCGTATCTCTGTTTGAGCATACGCTTAAACAAACGCCGGCGTAGATTCAAAGTTAGGCCGGCTTATCTACTGATAGCGATTTTTTTTTTTTTTATTGTGACTGCGACATTATGGCGGACACATCGGACACTTTTGACACTATTTTGGGACCATTGTCATTTATACAGCTATCAGTGCTATAAAATGCAATGATTACTATATAAATGACACCGGCAAGGAAGGGGTTAAGTGTGGCCTGGGGAGTGATTCTAACTGTGTGGGGGATGGGCTACCAGTGACACAACACTGATCACTGCTCCCGATCACAGGGAACAGTGGATCACTGTCCTGTTACTAAGTAGAACAGTCAAAGGGGGCTCTCTGGTACAAGTGGGGACACTGATGCAAGGGGGGACACTCTGATGCAAGGGGGACTCTGATGGGGGACACTCTGATGCAAGAAAAACTCTGATGGGGGACACTGATGCAAGGGAGACTCTGATGGGGGATACTCTGATACAAGGGGGGCTCTGATGCAAGGGGGGCTCTGATGGGGGGACGCTGATGTAAGGGGGACTCTGATGCAAGGGGGACACTTAAAATTAAAGTGGGCCGGTCTGGATGAAGTCCAGGGCCAAATTTCTGTCCCAGTCCAGCCCTGATCCCTGTCATATTGACGGAGTGGGAGCAAAGTTGCAACAAGGCAAGGTTGCAGAGAAGGGGTGGGACTTTGAATGAAGCTTGTGGTGACAAATTGAATACAATGGTGGAACAATAAACGATTTATTGATACATAAAAAACATGTTTACACACATAAGTTATACATACAGGGAAGGCACCAACCAGGTAAGTAGCGCCAATTCCCTGACCCAATAATAACCAGTAGGAACATGATTTTGAACATTAATCACATGGTAAAATGAGGGGGTCCACCATATTCATAGTTGGAATAAAACCAATATACAGGGTAAAATCTGCGCAATCTATGGTCTTTGTAGTCCCTATAATTGTAAAAATAGTAGAAAGCATATCTCAATGGGTGTGTAATTGGATACACAATACTGCTAGTAGCTTGACGCGTTTGGCGGCTTTAAACCGCTCATCAGGAGCAGGTATGTGAAGCATCTGCAATAAAATAATTATCTAAGTAAGTAACTATGTCAGGCATGGGGAGAATAATGTAAACCCCCCGCAAAACCGTATAGGACAAGGTGACTTACAGATATGTGTACGTTGGAGCACATGGTGCCACAGGTTATTATTGGGTCAGGGAATTGGCGCTACTTACCTGGTTGGTGCCTTCCCTGTATGTATAACTTATGTGTGTAAACATGTTTTTTATGTATCAATAAAACGTTTATTGTTCCACCATTGTATTCTATTTGTCACCACGAGCTTCATTCAAAGTCCCACCCCTTCTCTACAACCTTGCCTTGTTGCAACCTTGCTCCCACTTCATCAATATGACAGGGGTGGAGGCGCATGACTTTACCCAGTTATGGCTTCATTTAAAGTCCCAATCTCCCAAATCCCCCTCTATGAGTTACACAGAAGTGGTTGATGCTGACGAGCGGTCAATCCACCAACCTTCAGCTATCCCAGACATTTCGTTGCTTAGTTCCTTTCCCCAATTGTTACCTGTGGATTACAATTTTAACGTGCACCAACCGGCCGCAACGTGTATATTAACTGTTCTGTAGGACTGCCCGCTAGAGGGCGCTCGCGAGCATAGACTGCCTGCCATTAGATTAGATGAATGGTACCATTTATAGGTTTAACTCTCTTTTGCTTACATTGATTACTGATTTCTGCAAGGGCCCTTGCGAGTCAGAATAAGTCATTATTTGCCAGTGGTGTCTATGTTTCAGACTTATGTTTGCCTTTCTTGAGTTTCTAAACAGTAAACTTTTCTCTCTGATATTTAAATATATTCACTGTGTGGTGTGTATTTTTCTTGTCTGGAGGCACCGTCTCTAACAGCAGGTAACTCTATTACTACATTGTCACTGTGTATTGTATGCCTGCTATTGTAACCCCAGCTCAGCAGGGGTTACAATATCTTATTCTCCAGACTTCTGATGTGTCAAGGGAGGGTTCGAGCCAATTAAATAGGGGTGAGCTAAGCCAAAAGAGAGTAGATCCCAAATCAATCAGCGGCTCTTTCGGGGGTAGCGCTACACTGTCAATCACAGACTGCCTCCCCGTCACCTTTTTTCTCTTGGTGTCAGGAAAACTTGTCAGAAGTTACTCATACAGATAGCAGAGGAACAAGGCAGTGGACAGAAATTACACGTGCTGTGGATTAAGACAGGTATACACTACAGAGGGGTATATTTTGTTCATATTTAACATCAAAGGTTTATAACCACTGTAACCAATTCTCACCCACGCTATAGCTGAAGGATGGCTACAGCGCAGGCTTACATTGTCAGGAGGGCATCCATTGACATCCTTCCGTGATCGTACTGTCCACTCGCCCCCTGCAGTGTGCGGGCAGCAAGCTCTTAGGACACAGCTGATCACAGATTGGGGTAAAGAGCCAATTACATCAGCCCATTACCACTTAATCAGCTGGTGACAAACATAAGCCAGTTATTGCCATTCCTTTCATCATGCTGACAGCGTGAGGAGAGGAGAGACGATAAGACGATAACTGGCTTGTGCAAAGGGGACATCTACACTGATAATGAGTCCCCAGCCGTGCCCACCAGTGCTGCCAATCAGTGCCTCATCATCGCACTTATCAGTGCCCTTCAGTGCAGCCTAATCAGCACACATCAGTGAAGGAGAAAAATTACCTGTTTGGAAAAGGTTATAACACACCATGAAAAAAGGGGAGTGAAACAAGAAATTTCAAAGAATTTGTCAGGGAGAGACTGCTGGGTTAAACTACAGTTAATTTATTTAACATCCACATAAAAAATTCATCAACAAATTATAAGGAATACACGTATCTACAAAACACTATTTAAAAATACACTAGTCTAAGGACGCAGGTGGCCACCACAACCTTGCATTCCACATTTATCCCCTCCTACAGGAGCCTAACCTCCCTCTGGATATCCAGCCCCCCTGAATGATTGGGATATTGAGAAAGTCCGCTTATTCAAAATATACCTGGAAACTAGGACTGAAAGTTACTGTAAGGCCCCATACACACGAGAGGATTTATCCGCGAATACGGTCCAGCGGACCGTTTCCGCGGATAAATCCTCTCGAGGATTTGTGCGGATTTCCATGCGATGGAGTGTACTCACCATCGCATTGAAATCCGCGCCGAAATCCTCTGGCGATGACGTGTCGCCACGATTATGACGCGGCGACGTGCGCGACGCTGTCATATAAGGAATTCCACGCATGCGTTGAATCATTACGACGCATGCGGGGGATCCCTTCGGACGGATGGATCCGGTGAGTCTATACAGACCAGCGGATCCATCCGTTGGGATGGATTCCAGCAGATAGATTTGTTTAGCATGTCAGCAAATATTTATCTGCTGGAATCCATCCCAGGGGATAAATATCCGCGGAAACAGATCCGCTGGAGTGTACACACCATAGGATCTATCCGCTGAAACCCATTCGCTGGGATTTTTCAGCGGATGGATTCTATTGTGTGTATGGGGCCTAAATGTCTTAAACAGATGAAAAATGCTGCAATGTGCTAAAAGCACTTATCACATGTTGCAGTATGCAGCCAGTCCAATAAATTAACTGTAGTTTAAACCAGTAGTCTCTCCCTGATAAATTCTTTGAAATTTTTTATTTCACTCCCCCTTTCATATGCTATATAATTTTAGAGGGATTTACCAGGTTGGCTTTTGCTTTGTAGCATACCACCTAGGAAATGGGACTTCTAATGGGTAAGTGTGACACCTGCTGATAGCATCTGTCTCCCATACCCTAACTACTGTGGATGAGCCTTATATGTCTTCCTGCGATTTTGATACACCATAAAAAAAAGTTGTTGTTTTTTTTCAAAATGTTCGGTCTTTTTTTGTTTAGCAAAAAAGTAAAGAAAAAAAACAGTGGTGATTAAATATCACCAAGAAAGCTCTACTTTGTGTGAAAAAAATAAAACAAAAATGTCATATGGGTATAGTGTTGCATGACCGTGCATTTGTCATTCAAAGTGTCACAGTACTGAAAGCTGAGAATAAGTCTGGGCAGGAAGGGGGTAAAAGTGCCCAGTAGGCAAGTGGTTAAAGTAGAATTCCGGGATAAAGTAAAGTAATCTAACACTATACTAACTAACCTGTTGTAAGAAAGATCTGTATACTTGCCTATTTTCAGGCCGCTCTGGTCCGGTCATGTGATCCAGATCCTCTGTGTCAACTAGCGTGGCTTCAGGGAAGAGGAGGGAGCGCCGACAACAGATCGGCCAAAGTAAGCCTAAGGGTGATGTCTTCTGTACCCGGAAGCTGGCTGATACAGGGGAGATCATGTAACCAGAAGGAAGCAGCCTGAGAATAGCTAAGCATAAACATCTTTCTTCTATATGATAGTTAGTATAGCTATTAGGAGTAGAGATGGCCTGCCGGTTCGCCCGGCGTTCGTTTCGGGGCAAACTTTGCATGTTCGCGGTCCACCAAACCGGCGGACATCTGGCGATGTTCGCGGCGGTCCGCAATGTTACATGGGTAAGAACTTTGACCTTTGACACATCCATCAAGTGGTGCAGAACAGCCAATTGAGACATTTCAGCACATGGACATACCCCCTACCTTATAAATAGACCTGATCTGGCGGCCATCTTACATTCTGCTTTTTGTCAGTGTAGGGAGAGGGTGCTGTTTGGAGCAGGGACAGGCTGTATTCAATCAAATAGATATCTAAAAGGTCCACAAAAGTTATTTTAAGGACTGGTATAGGTGTGCTACTTGCTGTACAGTATATAGGTGTCAAATACATTCATATAATTTTTGTCAGTGTAGGGAGAGGTTGGCGTTTCCAGCAGGGACAGACTTTAGCGACACAAATCGCTACCTAACAGGTCCACAAAAGTCCTTTCAAGCACTGGTATAGGTGTGCTACTTGCTCTGCAGTACATGATAGTGTGTAATACATTCATATACTTTTTGTCAGTGTAGGGAGAGGTTGGCGTTTCCAGCAGGGACAGACTTAAGCGACACAAATCGCTACCTAACAGGTCCACAAAAGTCCTTTCAAGCACTGGTATAAGTGTGCTACTTGCTCTGCAGTATATAGGTGTAATATACACTTATAATATACTTTCGAATATAGAAATATATAATATTACATATTATAGTGGATTTGTATTGTGCAGCATTGTGACTGGCGGTGTATTAGGTTACTGCTGGATTTTTGCCTCTTTCGCCAAAGTGGGAAGTGGCACAATATTCGCTTGATTACGTCAAAGGACGCACCAGACTTGGTTGAGTGGCTCGCCACCAACACCACCACCACCATATAACCTCTGCTTAAGTCACAGGAATTATTTTCCGATCCATCAGAAGACATTTCAGATGTGCAACCATTCTTGGCATTGGATCAGGAAGAGGAGGTAGCAACAGCCGGCACTCAGCAGTCTGGCGACAGTACTCAGATCAGCCCAAGGAGGTTGCTGCCCGCTGTTGCTGCCTACTCCGAGATCTCTACTGTTAGTGATGGATAAGGTGACGTCGATGATGATGTGTCTACAGACATCACGTGGGTGCCCACAAGAGAGGAAGAGGAGGGAAGTTCAGAGGGAGAGATGGACCAGCAGATAGGGAGGAGAAGCAGGCCGAACTTACATTGCACAGGAGGGACAAACCAGACTCCTATCAGGAGCGAGCCATCAACCATGTACGGTCACATCTGGCGCTCCCAGGATGCCGGGCCATTGCCCGGCAGTGTGGGCTTTTTTTAACGTGTCCGCTGCAGACAATAGTGTTGCCATCTGCAGCCTTTGCGGTCAACACATAAGTCGCGGTAAGCCCAACACTCACCTAGGGGCGACCGCCTTAAGAAGGCACCTGGCCTCCCATCACCGAGCCCAGTGGGAGCAACACCATCAGAACCCACAAAGCCACACTCCAGGCTCTCACCGTCCAGCCTCTTCTCCTTCTCTTTCTCCTTCCCCTCTATGCTCACAATTGTCCTCCACTCCACCTTCCATCATGCCTTCCTCACGTTTTTCTGCAAAAAAGGCAGGCTTCCGTGGCCCAAATGTTTGATCATAAAAAAACGATGACGCCGGAAAACTCTCTTGCCAAACGGTTGACCGATGGCTTGTCGGAACTGATAGCCCGCCAACTACTGCCATATAAACTGGTGGACTCGTAGGCCTTTCGAAAATTTGTGGCCATTGGAACACCACAATGGAAGCTCCCAGGAAGGAATTTTTTTTCACAGAAGGGCATCCCAGAGCTATATGGCCATGTTCAGCGGCAAGTGAATGTATCTCTGGCACACAGTGTCGGTGCCAAGATACATCTGACCACAGACACGTGGTCTAGCAAACACGGGCAGGGAAGGTATATAACTTTCACTGCCCACTGGGTGAACCTTCTGACGGCCATCAAGCATGTTACCTGTGGCACCCATGTAGCTTTGGTTTTACCCCCACGGATTACATGCAGGCCTGCCTCTTCTTCTCCTACTCCATCCTCCCTCTCCTCCTCTGCTGACTCCTCATTTTCTGATGCTACTGTCTCTTCCGCTGCGCCGCCCAAGATCCCCAGAACCTATTCGACATGCCAGGTGAGACGTTGCCATGCTGTGCTGCGTCTGTTGTGCCTGGAAGACAAGAGCCACACTGGTCCTGCGCTCCTTTCAGCTTTGCGTTCACAGGCAGATCAGTAGCTAACACCGCTCAATTTGACAAAATGCGACAACGGTGCCAATCTGCTGAGCGCGCTGAAACAGGGCAAAATTACACACATGCCATGCATAGCACACGTCCTGAACTTGGTCGTGCAGCGATTCGTTGCCAAATACCCTGGGCTCCAGGATGTCTTGCAGCAGGCCAGAAAATCTCGGCCCATTTCAGAAGATCTTACACGGCCATGGCTCGCCTTGCTGACATTCAGCGGCTACACAACCTGCCCGTCAGACGTCTTATTTGTGACTGCCTGACGCGATGGAACTCAACATTGTATATGCTTGATAGACTGCTCCAGCAGAAACGTGCAGTTAACGACTACCTGTACAAACTCTGCGACAGGACAGGTTCTGGGGAGCTTGGTTTTTTTGCACTGCACCAGTGGCTGCTCATGCGCGACTCATGCAGACTTCTGCAGCCATTTGATGAGATCACCAAACTGGTCAGTCGCAGCCAGGGCGCCATCAGTGACATCGTACCTTACGCCTTCTTTCTGGAGCGTGCATTGCGTCGTGTCATTGATCAAGCCGTCGAGGAGCAGGAGCAGGAAGATGAGGAAGTCGAAATGCTGGATGAATTCCCAGGGGGGGCTACTCCACCTGAGACAAGTCAACAACGGGAGTCTGAAGAGGAGTCAGAGGAGGATGGTGCCGGGGCAGAGGAGGAGGAGCAAGAAGAGCATGCTTTAAACCTTTCTGGGATTCCTGGTGTTGTCTGTGGATGGGGGGAGGAGAACGAGGACGACATTATCCTGGATGATGAGCAGGAGCCAGGCCAGTACAGCACTTCCAGTTTAGTGCAAATGGGGGCCTTCATGCTCCAGTGTTTTAAGAGGGACCCCCGTATAAAAAGCATAAAGAGCAAGGACCAGTACTGGGTGGCAACATACTTAGACCCCCGGTATAAACAAAACATGGTGGAAATGTTTCCACCATCACAGAGGGCTATTAGAATGCAGCACTTCCAGGCCTTGCTTCGAGAAATGCTGCATTCTGCTTTTGCGTCCGCTGGCAGAGGAATTTCCACTCACAGAGAAACAGTTTTGGGTACCAATCCAACAGCGCCTGCAAGAAGAGGGCGGTTTGAAGATGTCTTAGTCACTAATGATATGAGATCATTCTTTCAGCCGACCCATCGACAGCTGTCCTCCGGATCCAGCATCAGGGAATGCCTAGACCGACAGGTGTCCGACTACATCGGGTTAACGGTCGATGTGGACGCACTGAGAAGTGATGAACCCCTGGACTACTGGGTGGGCAGGCTTGACCTCTGGCCAGAGCTTGCACAATTTGCAATGGAACTGTTGGCTTGCCCCTCATCCAGTGTCCTGTCCAAAAGGACGTTCAGCGCAGCAGGGGAGTCGTGACCGATAAGCTCACTCGCCTAGCTCACAACAGTGTTGACTACCTCACATTTATAAAAATGAATGAAGCATGGATCCCGGAGGAATTCAACACATGTGACCAGTAGACCATGTTTCATTCAAATTCAGGTGAACGCCTGTGGGCTAATTTTTTGGACCTGTACTGGCCGACACTTTTTTCTGTATCAGTGAATGCCTAATGTACCACCAGCCACAGAATACAAGGTTGTTTGCTGTCAGGTGAACACCTGTGGCCGTGGGCTAATTTTTTGGGGCCTGTAATGGCCGGCACTTACTTCTGTATCCAGTGAATGCCTAATGTACCACCAGCCACAGAATACAAAATTGTTTGCTGTCAGGTAAACGCCTGTCGGCCTAATTTTTGGGGCTTGTAATGGCCGGCACTTACTTATGTATCCGGTTTTTGACTTAATATTCTGGTAGGTCAGTGTCAACGTTGTGGACTATTTGTACACAGCTAGTAAGTATTTTGTCGCTGCAAATATGACCTGCAGGTTTTTAATATTCGCCTGCTATTAAAGTCAATGGGACCCGCTGCGAACTTGCGGTTCGGGGACATTTGCGAAAGTTCGCGGTTTAGCGTTTGCGAACCGTCCCGTCGGATGTTGTCCATCACTAATTAGGAGGAGGGGAGGGAACCGTTTTAAGATTAGCTAGAAATATCTTGGAATTACAATTTAATTGGGAAATTCTTTAAATGTTGTTTTGATAACAACATTTGTTGCCCTGAATTCATCTTGAGCTTCATGTCGCTAAGTCAAAGTATACCAGAAGTTGTGACTATTGCTCCCTCTTGTGGCAATTCATTGATATGTTAAGCTCTTTAAATTGTACACGTTATCATGTGTTGTTCACACAAATAATACTTTTTATTGCCAGTAATTTTTTTTTTTTTTAAAAGCAGTACAGCTTGCATCTTATTACAAGAATCCCATGACAGGGCTCCCAAAATAAGATAGATTTACAGCTACTGCAGGCTTTGACTGGGGCTACCTATGAGATTTAAAAAAGCAAAATAGTAAGCAACTGAAGTTTTTTTGTAGTTAAATGCCTCCTTGATATTAAGATGTTAGAGCATTATAACTATCTACATTTCACTGAATTAAAGCGGGGGGTTCACCCTATGAACGCAAAAAAAATTTTTTTTTTTCTTCTACCATAAAATCAGGCATTGTAGCGCGAGCTACAGTATGCCTGTCCCGATTTTTTTACCCCCGTACTCACCTTGTACTCGTACATCGAAGATACCGGGGAATGGGCGTACCTATGGAGACGGATGATGATTGACGGCCGGCTCTGGGGCGTCACGCTTCTCCGGAAATAGCCGAAATAGGCTTGGCTCTTCACGGCGCCTGCGCATAGCCTGTGCGCAGGCGCCGTGAAGAGCCGAGACCTACTCCGGCTGTCTTCGGGGAGAGTGACGTGCCAGGGCCGGCCGTCAATCATCCTCCCTCTCCATAGGCACGCCCATTCCCCGCGGGAGCCGAAATCTTTATCGTACAGGTACACAGTGAGTACGGGGGTAAAAAAATCGGGACAGGCATACTGTAGCTTGCGCTACAATGCCTGTCTCGATGGAAAAATGATGTAAGTGAGGGTGAACTACCGCTTTAAGGTGCTTAATGTTTAACACCGTCATGCACTCAGACTTATCATTCCAGCAGTGTGGCTCTGCTCCTCTTTCTGGGTTGAATGATATCCAGTGTCATTTAACCACTTCAGCCCTGGAAGGTTTTACCCCCTTCCTGACCAGAGCACTTTTTACAATTTGGCACTGCGTCGCTATAACTGGTGATCGTGCGGTCATGCAATGCAGTACCCAAACTAAATTTACGTCCTTTTCCCCCCAAAAATGTTGCTTTCTTTTAGTGCTATTTGATCACCTCTGTGGTTTTTATTTTTTGCGCTATAAACAAAAAAAGAGCGACAATTTTATAAAAAAAAAATATATATATATATATATTTTTTACTTTTTGTTATAATAAATATCCCCCAATTTTTAAAAAAAAAAAAAATTTCTTCATCAGTTTAGGCAAATATATACTCTTCTACATATTTTTGGTTAAACACAATGGGGCAGATCCACATAAATCTGCGCCAGGCGCAGCGTATCTAAGATACACTACGCCGCTGTAACTTACTTTGCTTTGGTTTGAATCCACAACGAATCCGCGCCATAATTTACGGCGGCGTAGTGTATCTCTCGCGGCGTAAGGGCGCCTAATTCAAATGGCAGTGATGGGGGCGTGTTTTATGTTAATACGTCGTGACCCGACGTAAACAACGTTTTTATTTTAACTGCGCATGCGCCGTCCCTGGGGGTATCCCAGTGCGCATGCTCGAAATTAAACCGGAACCCGCCAATGCTTACAACGGTGACGTCATTCTACGCAAATTCCTATTCGCGAACAACTTACGCAAACGATGTAAAAAATTCAAAATTGTATTCGGGAAGGACGGCCATACCTAACATTGAGTACGCCTCAGTATAGCAGCTTTAACTATACGCCGGAAAAAAGCCGAACGCAAACGCCGAAAAAAAAGCGACGGGCTTTTTTTTTTCGGCATTTGCATACTCGACGCGGATTTTGATGGGAACTCCACCTAGCGGCCGCCGAAAAATTGCATCTTAGATCCGAAGGCGTACAGATGCTCCATGCAATTTAAGTGATTGTGACACTATGGCTGGGGAAAAATCGTTTTGAATCTTGAATTGAGTCAAATCAATTCAGATTTTGACCAAACCGATTTTTTTTCCTGCGAGCAGGGGTTTTTAGGTGAGGCCGCGGCTTTGACCTAGTCCGCCGTGATCCTGGGAAAAGGCCGCGGACTAGGCCGAAGCTGCGGCCTCGCCTAAAAAATCCTGCCCGCAGATCGCCGCGATCCTGGGAAAAGGCCGCAAGGCTGGAAACCGCGGACTAGGCCGAAGCCACAGCCCTTTCCCAGGATCGCGGCAAGCTGCGGGCAGGATTTTTTAGGCGAGGCCGCAGCTTCGGCCTAGTCCGCAGCCTTTTCCCAGGATCGCGGCGGACTAGGCTAAAGCTGCGACCTCGCCTAAAAACTCCTGCCCGCAGCTCCTTAGGACCGGCGCGGTGTCCATCAGAAAAAAATTGATTTGAATCGTGAATCAAGTTTTTTTTATAAATAAATTAAAGTAGACCCCATGGACTTCAATATTGCTTATATGTATGTATGTATATATATATAAAAATATTTAAAAAAAGTAATTTTTAAATGAGCAGTGATTTATTGATGCCTAAAGTGAAAGCATAAAAATGAAAAATTTATTTCAATATAGTGCCTGTAAGGTCCCCTTGGTCCACCTGTAAAGTGGCACATCTGTACTGTGTATAGAAGCTGCTACTGCAATAATAGCATTTATAAAGCCCAAAAAATAAAATTTTCCATGCAAGCTTTCTTTATTTTGTAAGCAATAGTTTGAGGATCCAGTCTATATGATGAGGCCACCATGTAGTGCACTGGGAACAAGATTAGAGATTTATTGGCTAAATTCTGGTGTCTCTACCACAGACTTTGGATAGATGTAATGGGTTTGGTCTTTGGGTGTCGGTAGCACCTTCACACCATAACCCTATAGAGATACTCTTGATGAAAGCAAGAATTGACCTTGCTGTCAAAAATTTCAATGATATGCACCTGACAAACAGGTGTGGAAAAAATTGGTCAATGGTGTCTGCATAAAGTGGGCCTTGAGAGCAAAGGAAGTCCCCCTCTTTGCCCTGCTGCTCTGCCTTGCACTGCCCTGTCCATAATGCCATGCAGAGTCTGCTCCAGCAGGAACACAACAGGAATTGTGTCACTGATGCATGCATTGTCATGGCTCACCATCCTTGTGGCCTCCTAAAATGGTGACAGTACAGTGCATGTATCCTTTATGAGCAGCCATTGGCATAGAGAAAAAAAAGCCAAGGCGGCCAGAGTCTGTTGTTGTGCCATAGTCACACAGGTACTCATTGATGGCCCTCTGCTGCATATGCAGCCGCTGCAGCATTGCCTAAGTCGAGTTCCACCTTGTAAGCATGTCACAAATCAGGAGGTTTACGGGCAGGTGGAATTTCCGCTGAATTTAAGCCAACTGAAATACACTGGCTGTGTATGATCGCCTAAAATGGCTACAGACTCTTCTGGCATGTATCAACTTTCACTGTTAACGGGCGGACAGAAGGTTTGTGCCATTATCACTAGTGTTGCTCACGAATATTCGCATTGCGAATATTCGACTCGAATATAGCATATTCGAGAAATCGCGCTATATTTCGAATTTCGCGGTGAATATTCGCAATTCCGAATATTCGCATTTTTTCAATTTGATTTTTAAAACAGATCACATCCTATCGACGTCTAAAAGCATTGCTGGTATGATTAGAGACCCTGGGCCGAGTAGCTAAGCTGAGGCGATCCTTTTATGTTGCCAAATTGAAAAAAAAAAAATTGCGATTTTTCGCTATTGCGAATGCGAAAATGATTGCGAATTTTCGATAACTGTGGTAGGAGAACTCTGATTGTCTCTGATGCAAAAGGGGGGGGCTTTGTGTATGTGTATGTTATGAATATTTGTATGTTTGATATTATTATTTTTTGTAAGAAGGAAAAAATTGCGCATACCTTAAAAAAGGGGAGAATACAGCAGCAACTCAAAAATGTTATACAACATAAATTAATACAAGACAGAAAATGGAGTCGCTCTACAAGAATAAAAAATATGTCTAGTGACAAGACATGTGGGCAAATTATAAAATAAGCAAGCGCAAATAACTTGTGAAATACACAGTGAAACAAATATATAAAGAAATATAGTCCCAATAATAGAAAAATAATCTTTCATAAAAATGTCTTTGATATGTGAAGTGAAAAAAAGTCCAAAGCATGCAGCATGAACGTGTTCAATCTTCAAGGTGTTTGATTGACAAACGGCTGTGACAGATGGATAGAGTAAAGAATCACCACCAATGCAAAACACTTTTTATTTTCTATTGTAAAATATCAAGAATATTCTGAGCCAATCAGACTGCTCCTTCCGCATTTGCCGAATATTCGCAATTATTTTGTATTGTAAAATATCAAGAATATTCTGAGCCAATCAGAGTGCTCCTTCTGCATTTGCCGAATATTCGCAATTATTTTGTATTGTAAAATATCAAGAATATTCTGAGCCAATCAGAGTGCTCCTTCCGCATTTGCCGAATATTCGCAATTATTTTGTATTGTAAAATATCACGAATATTCTGAGCCAATCAGAGTGCTCCTACAGCATTTCTCGAAATTGCGCAATAAATATCGCATTCGCATGTTGCGATATTTCGATAAAATATCACGAATATTCTGAGCCAATCAGAGCGCTCCTCCAGCATTTCTCGAAATTGCGCAATAAATATCGCATTCGCATGTTGCGATATTTCGATAAAATATCACGAATATTCTGAGCCAATCAGAGTGCTCCTACCGCAGTTATCAAAAAATCGCAATTATTTTCGCATTCGCAATAGCGAAAAATTGCAATCATTTACTTTCGATAAAATATCACGAATATTCGAATTTAGCGAATATATCTCGAATATTCGAATATATATTCGAGATATATCGCAAAATCGAATATGGCATATTCTGCTCAACACTAATTATCACACACCACCATTCCTGGCTCCAGCTGGTGTGACGTGAACCACCACTGGGCCTCTCTCTGCAGAGCTGCAAGGATCTCTGCTCCCATGTGGTTCCTGTGCCCTAGACACAACAGCTGAAGCACTGCATGGCATCTTTTAGCCTGACTCATTGAATAGCCCTTTGAACGCTTAGGGGGTACTTGAGCTTCATAGGATAATGCAGCAGAGGAGGGCATGGAGGAGGAGGGGGTAGGGCTGACAAATCTTGCATCATCACCAGGTGTATAGAGATGTGGGGGCACAACAAGCTGCACTACTGAGCCCTGTCCTGCATCCTTTCGAGTTTTAACCAGAGCTACCCAGTGTGCTGTGAACTAAATAAATTGTCCCTGCCCATGCTTGCTGCACCATGTGTCAGCAGTAATGTGGACTTTGCAGCTGACTGCCACAACATTGCCTTCCACATGATGGTAGAGAGCTGGAATGGCCTTACATGATTAGAAATAGCGGGGAATCTGCCATTGTGACACAGCACATTCTTAAAATTCAAGGAAGGTGGCAAAATCCACCAGGCAGAAAGGCAGAAGTTGTAAAGCCAGCAGCATGTGGGTGGCAGGGACTGTATATTTTTTTTCTGCTGTAGCAGAGAAATTTGCCAGCTATAGTCTACAGCTGGTGGTGTGCTGCAAGGACCTGGGACACCCTGCGCTATATCATCATCCCTGTCAGTGGAGGCTGCTGAGAGGTCATGAGGTGTAGCAGGGACAGACTGAAGTGAGTAAGGAGGAGGGACAGATTTCTGCCCCTTTTGTGTGGCTTTTAGGTGCTCTTTCCAAAGGGCTGAGTGGAGGAAGGTTAAATGCCATGTAAAGCATGGTTGGTGTTTTTGCCACAGTTGATGTGCTTGAGACAAAGTTTGCAAATAGCAACAGTGCGGTCGGACAGGTGAAGGCTCAGACAGTTGAGCTGTGGGAAGTGGGCCAGGAGATAACAGCTCCACAATGTGAAGGAATAGGGTGGCTGCTCTCTTCTCTTCCGTGATGTCTGCCTCATTGGGATTGTGCCTCACCCTCACTTTCCTTCTCTGCTCTATCTGGCCCCCAAGTCGAGTCAGTGACCTCTTCATCATCATCTCCTCCATCTTCATTACCACTGGAGACAACTTGGCAATACGCTGCGGCTGGGGAACATGAATGTCAATTTGTGTACCAGTGTTCTTCCCTCTCTGTAGGCTCATGTTCCTGCCTTTCTCAACCTCAAAATCAAGTAATGGCTTTGCATCGTGAAGGCTGCAAGTGGGGGATGCTGTGTTCAAATAACTCAGCAGATCTCCTTCATGCCTAATGCTGGGGTTATGGCAGGAATAGCTGTGGACAAGGAGGCAGGTTTAGCCGCTCTGGCAGCTGCAGGAGACTGCACACTAGTTTCTGCTTGGGCGACGGAGAATGAGAACGGTTTAGTAAGCCAGTCCACCACCTCCTCTGCATGCTGTGGCTAGATAGTACGGGTAACATCAATAAACAGAGGAAATGATGCCCTGCCTGATGACTGACCACGTCCACCTTTGGCTATGGACACATACACTGCTGGCCCCCTTACAGTGCCATGGGAACGTCTGCCTCTCCTTGCTATCCTCCAAGATATGATAGGGGGATTGTTTATTAACAAAATGTAGTAAAGATGTGTAAATGGATGTGCTTTAATCAATGGAAAGTGGTGTTTGGTGCACTTTCATTTCAGTATTCACGACACAGACACACTCTACGGATACACTATCATATACTGCGTCACACTTGCAGTAACGCACAGAACTATATGGCGTTAATATTTAGCACACCATCTGTCGAATAGCAGTGAACAGAGCCCTGTTCTATCTCTCTCCACACCGCTATCACACTACAAATGGCTGCTATGGAAAGAATACTTTTATATTGTGTGGCGAGATTAGGAGCAAAAAGACATGATTGGATACAGTCATCATGACAGCGTCAAATCATGGCAATGACAGTGCTCTGTGCCCTGATTGGACAAAGCTTTAATTGCTTCAGCGAATCAGGGCTTTCAATGCATTGCGCGGATGCCAAGTGCATTGTGGTCGTTCGTCAGGGCGAACAAATGGGCGAACGACTGAACAGCCAAAGTTTGGCCTGAACTTATGCTCCGGCCGAACCATTTGCCCATCCCTAGTTGAATGCTTACCGGGCTCCTTGATCGCTTGGGAGAGCTCAGTAAAGGTGGTGGCAGGAGACCCCCTTCCGACTCCTGTAAAAGTAATCCAGCAGCTCTTTAACCGCTCAGATTATTTTTACTTTGTTCAGCATGGCCAGCTCTAAAAAAAAAAAAGAAAAAAAAAACCTGTAATGCGATGACCGAGATATAATCCTTATATTCCAGTGGTATGTCACTGGTTGGCAAGTGTTAAAGTATGTTCAAAACCAAAACTTATTTTCCCCATTTTGGTTAGAGTAAGGGAAAGTTAAAGGAGTTCTCCAAGCTAAAACTTTTAACCCCCGCTGTGCCCGGGCTGTAAAACTATACAAAATAAACTTTCACTTACCTGCCTACGATCCCCCGTTGTTCTGATATCGCCGTCCCGTTCTCCGGTCCCGGTCTCTTCCACTTCCTGCGGGTCGGTGAATCACAGTGCGCTCAGCCTATCAGCGGCCGCAGCAATGTCCCGTCGCGGCCGCTGATAGGCTGAGCGCACTGTGAGTCACCGACCCGCAGGAAGTGGAAGAGACGGGGCCCGGAGAACGGGACGGCGATATCGGAACAACGAGGGATCGTAGGCAGGTAAGTGAAAGTTTATTTTGTATAGTTTTACAGCCCGGGCACAGCAGGGGTTAAAAGTTTTAGCTTGGAGAACTCCTTTAAAACTGCTGTCATTTTCTTCTTGCCATCTGTGTCTCAATAGAGATTTCCCTTCACTTCCTGTCTTAAAGGGCGAGCAGGAAAAGTTATGTCATGATAAAATGTACTGTATCCCCATTGGAAGATTTCCCCTCTATTTCTTCTCTGCTGGCAATTCAAAATTTTGAATTTTCTCAAAACTTTTATTTTTGATGAAATTGACCAAGAGGAAAATTGGAGAGAATGAATTTCCCCAACATTAACATAGGCTAGATGTGTAAAGTTAGTAGAGACATATCTATCCCAACAGACTTAAGGCTTTAAATAAAGCAAACGGTAGTTCAACAAAATACTGACATAAGGGGCATGATCCTTTTTCCAACTCAGCAATTCTGGGGTTTTTTTGGTTGTATTTTTTATTTTTTTTTTACATGTTGGTGTTCTTTCATTTGCATGTTAGAAGTTGCACCAGTAAATACAGCTAGATAAAACAATGACCACGTCTTTCTTCATTTCAGGCTGCAAAGCAACAAATTGTAAACTTTTTTTTAAAGGGGGTTGATTCTTTTCTATACCCACTGCAAGTGAAGAACATGTTAGAAACTGCCGTAGAGGTTCTTCTGAAGTGTACATAAAAACTAGAGATGGACATTTTGTGGATGATCATATCCCATACTGACTAATGATGCCACAATATACAGAAGTATCATTTTTTTTGAAAAGCTGTAGCTTGCATTATTAAAAAAAAAACTGTTCTTGAGCTTGTCAGTGACTTTGTCTAGGCTAAGATGTGTCAGGGTCTTCTGCGAGGTGGAAACCTTTCCTCAGTCACCCCACCTCCAGTGATCAGACTGCAACACTGT
Organism: Rana temporaria; assembly: GCF_905171775.1. Taxonomy (NCBI): domain Eukaryota; kingdom Metazoa; phylum Chordata; class Amphibia; order Anura; family Ranidae; genus Rana; species Rana temporaria. The sequence continues at coordinate 210,377,571 of NC_053493.1, read as the reverse complement.
AACCTCATAGCTAATCACAAGGTAAGATGCTGAAGCAGGGGCTGATGTGTGAACACAGCCAAGAACTGCACAGGCACTAGGATTTGTCATCGCCATGCAAGCATCTCAGTTGAAGTGGATACTGACTCTGGATGATGGATGAACAAGGATGGCTTAGATCATGGGTCTTCAAACTACGGCCCTCCAGTTGTTCAGGAACTACAATTCCCATCATGCCTAGTGATGTCTGTGAATGTCAGAGTTTTGCAATGCCTCATGGGATTTGAAGTTCCGCAACAGCTGGAGGGCCGTAGTTTGAGGATCCCTGGCTTAGATGAAGGCATCATCAAGGGGAGTACCATGAGCTTTGTAAAAAGGCACTAAATACCTAAAATGTCACAATGACATTACCTGGCATGCATCCTCTGATCATAAAGACATATACATGATGCTAGATCCATTCTACATGTTATGCTGCGAGCATAATCAAAACATGTTACATTATGAAAATATTAAATACACAAATAAATTAGGCCCCTTTCATCCCCGGGCGGGAGGTGCGGCGGCGGTTTTAGAGCCACTATACCTTCAGAATTGCGGCAGTATTCGGCCGCTAGCAGTGCAGTTTTAACCCCTGCTAGCGACCAAAAAAGGGTTAATACCGCCAGCAATGTGCCTCTGCAGAGGCGTAATGCCGGCAGTATAGCCTCGGTTTTCCATTGCTTTCAATGGTGAAGGAGCGGTAAACACACCGCTCCAAAAATGCGGCTAGCAGGACTATTGGAGCGGTCCTGCTAAAGCACCGCTCCAGTGTGTAAGCCCTCGGCTTTCACACTGGAGAAACAGCAGCCGCTGTTTAGGGTCAGTTTGCAGGCGCTATTTTTTAGTGCAATAGCGCAGGCAAACTGCCCCAGTGTGAAAGGGGCCTTACTCTTCAGCCATTTAAAAAAAAAAAAAAAAAAAAGGAAAAAGTTATTAACACTTTCACCATGTTCTCATTACTGAAGATGTCATGGTCCAATCAGTTAAGAGGAAAACTACAGTTTTGAAATTCCTGCTCCAGAGGGCAGTTTATCATTTTATTCTCAGATATTTTGTAGTGTCTTTTTTATTTTATTTTTTGCAGATGGAGATTCATAACTTGTGCATCGGTTGTAGCTTGCGTACACAAAAGATAAAACAAAAATAAAAATAAGAGAGAAAACAATCCCTAAACATTTTTTTTAAACAGAAACGTTATTCACCCGTAAACCTGTCAAGTAATAAACTTGTAAAACACATGAAGTGGAGTCATGAGGTAAAGAAACTTCAGGTGAAGCTGAAACAAAACTCCATAGCACCAAAGCAAAATTATTCAGAGAGGTTAAAACACTATAAGAATTCAATACATTTCTGTTATAAATACAAACTTTTCAAAAAAAGAGGAAGACAAATTTTCAAGATTTGAAAAACAAAATGTCTATAACAAAAGTATAAAATCGAGGTAAATGGTCCGGACTCCTCATAAACTTCCTGCTGCACCCGGGTTTAATACAGAAACGGTATAAGGATTTTTTCGCGATTTGGGATAGTTGTCAAATTTCTCAAGATACCATCTGAAAAACACAAAAAAAAAGCAAGCTAAAGTAATAAAAAAAAGACAATACAGGAATACCTTGGTTTACGAATAACGTGGTATACGAGCGTTTTAAAAGACTATCAACTTTTTATTTTGTCTTAAATACAAGAAGAAATTTTGCTGTCAAAACAAAAGTATTACACTCACAATGTTAAGGAGAGTCTGGTGTTCATCCATGTAAAGCCGCTGTGTATATGTACAGTAAAGCTGTTAGAGACACCCAGAGAAACTCCCAGCTGGGTGGGGCAGGCGTAACGTGCGTTTAGAGCACCTGGAAGTGGTGTCAACAAATCCAGAGGGTCTCTGAGTTCTCCAGGAAGCGCTGGGAGCCGCTGTATACTGTACACCAGTGGCATATAACGCTGTATACTGTACACCAGTGGCATATAACGCTGTATACTGTACACCAGTGGCATATAACGCTGTATACTGTACACCAGTGGCTTTACTGTAATATACAGAGTAGCTTTAAATGGATGAGCTCCAGACTCCTTAACATTGCGAGTGTAATTTAAATTTTTATTTTTTTACATTAAAAATTGTGATTCTTCTTTTTTTTTTTCAACACAGAGGTAAAGTATTCCTACTACAGTACTGTATAGTATTAATATAAGCTTTTGCCCATATTTTGATAATTTTTATATTAATAAACGTGGAACAAATTATCTGAGTTTCCATTATTTCTCATGGGAAAATTTGCTTTGATATAAGAGTGCTTTGGATTACAAGCATGCTTCTGGAACAATTTATGCTTGCAAAGTATTACTGTAATAGGCAATAATAATAATTATTAAGAATAGCCACTGGAGGATAAACAGAGCACAGCATACAATGGAGAAAGAAGCACAACAGCTAGCATGGCACTACTCAGCTTGCACCATGAAGAATAAGTCTCACTGCTGGTGGAACTCCCAAAGGTAGCTGACTAACTGAGAAGAAAAACAGAACTCCTCCACAAGCGCTGCTGACAGACCTTTAAACCAGGCAGGCCTTGGATGCGGACACCAGGTATGCTGCTGCACACTCTCTAGTGGCATTAGAAAACACAGGCAAGACATTAACTATTCATAAAAAGAAGTCCACAAGGGATCTTTTTCACTTACCATTCCCGCTTCAGGGTACTACTGGGATTAGCACAGTGACCCAATATTCACCCATCATGGCAGGCTGCCTTGGCCTGTACAGCTCCCGGGCCAGAGCAACCTGTGGTATAGCAATGTGACCTAGGCGCTGGATCCCAGGGCCCAGCTCTCCAAAGAGAAGGCAAAACCTTGTTCTTCGGTATCAAGGCTCGGGTACCACACACTTGCCTTTGTGTTTTGGCTTTTTGAATGGATCTGATTATATAGCTCCCTGGCCCTGACTAGGGCCCTTCTGAGGAGCATAATATGTTAACCGTGACCAACACCTTAGACACTGGCAAAAAAAAAAAAAAACTGAGGCACTCCCCATGTGGGAGGGGTTATATAGAGGGGGTGTTCCTGTCTTGATTATGCCAGTGTCCAATCACCTGAAGGTGGCCTACAACCCATGTAGTAATTACTGGCCCTGTGTCCCATGATGTACTGTAAAGAAAGATCATTCATTTATACACAACACACTAAACCTTGAATAAGGGTTCACACCCGAGCACTGTAACAGTTTCTCCGTTTACAGTGTGCTCCCATTGATTTCTTTTAGACTGTGCATGCATTTTTATGAAAGTGTATCAAAGTCCTGCATGCTGCATCTTTGATGCTCAGTCAGAAAATACACGGTTTAATAGTCAATGAAAGCACATCCAGAACCAATTGAAAAATGCGTATACCATAGCACTGTACCCAAACAGCAAGCACCACTGTGGACCTGGCCTAAAAATGCCATACAGCAGCAGGAAACCATGCCAGCTTCTGTGGACTAAGAAAATAAAAATTAGGCTAAGCCCAGGTTCACACTACTGCGATCACAGACATTGTATGCGATTCACACACGCAGTGCAGATCACATGCGATGTCGGTAAGATGCAAATTTAGCCATACAGTTGTATGGCTAAACTTGCGATAGATTCGCAAAAAAAGTGCAAGGACTTTTCCCTCCTCACTGAAATCAGATCACATGGGTGTTCTCACCTATGCGATCCGATTCCTGTGTGAGTTCACACTTCGATCTGTGAACCGATCTGTGGGTGTCATTAAGAATGCAATGACACCCACAGCGGTTCGCAAAAGGCAGTGTGACCTGCCGTGGGAGACTTACGATGCGGGAACCAGCACTGTAATTGTGCTGGTTCCCGCATTGCATCAGTGTGAACCTAGGCAATATCAGGCACAGATCACAAACTTTCAGATGGCAGTGTAAAGATTTGGTGCGTACACAGCATGATTCTTTGAGCAAATAATGTTTGTATCTAAAGGAGTTGTAAATAATAATAAAAAAATAAAATAAAATGTATGCTAAAATGACTGTTTACAGGGTATAGAGACATAATAGTTAACTGATTCCTTTTAAAAACGATAAAAAATTGATAAAAATCAATCATATAATGTACCTGTAGTTTCTAGTTTCGTTTTTGCATGTTGTTTCCTGCCTCTTTGCTGTACAGAGCCACAGAGCCAATACAGGGCAGTGATGGTTTGGAAAACTAAACTGAATGGTGCTGAGGGGTTTTAGACACACAGGGCCGGATTCAGATACAATGGTGTATCGTTACGCCGCCCTAACTTTGGGCGCAAGTTCCGTATGCAGAAAGAACTTGCGCCCTTAGTTACGGCGGCGTAACATATGTGTGGCGGCGTAAGCCAGCCTAATTTAAATGGGGATGTTGGGGGCGTGTTTTATTTAAATTTGACTTGACACCGCGTTTTTACGTTTTTTTGAACGGCGCATTCGCCTTTCGTGAAACAATCCCAGTGTGCATGCTCGAAAATCCGCCGCAAAGCCTTATTGGTATCGACGTGAATGTAACTTACGCAAAGCCCTATTCGCGAACGACTTACGCAAACAACGTCAAATTTTCAAAATTCAACGCGGGAATGGCGGTCATACTTATCATAGGAATACGCCACATATACCAGGGGTAACTTTACCCCGGAAAAAGCCTAACACAATCGATGTAAAAAAAAGCGACGGGCGGTCGTTCGTTTCTGAATCGGCGTAAATACCTAAATTTGCATATTCCTCGCGTAACTATACGGAAGCGCCACCTAGCGGCCATCGTGAATATGCAGCCTAAGATACGACGGTGTAAGACACTTACACCAGTTGGATCTTAGGGATATCTATGCGTAACTGATTCTCTGAATCAGGCGCATAGATACGACGGCCGGACCACAGTAATCACACCTCCTTGAAGTTAGTGACCACAGAGAGAAAGCTCCCAGCACTGTGGTCATCAGAAAGAAATGTCAAAGTGCAGAGCAGGCATTCTGCGGGAGGTCTCCTAGGAGGCAGAGCATTTTTGATTTTTCGGATGGGTGGGCGGCGTGATTGACTCTTGTGTTTATTACTTTGACACTTTTTTGGTAAATGGGTACTGGTACTATGTACCCCATACTCATTCACATAGGGGGGCTGGATTTACTTTGGGGGGACTGGTATATGGCAACTCCCCTTGTTAAAAAGGGGACTTCCAGATTCTGATAAACCTCCCATCCATAATTGCACACAGAAACGTTTTTTGCATGCATGACGGTAAAACACCTTTAGCCTTTAGAACCACTTTAACAGTACAAGCCTGGTAAATTTTGTGAACCAATATACATAATATCCTTATAGAATATAAAGACCTACCCATTGCTGATAGCTCGAACCAAAAGCATTTAAGGCCTGAGGGATTCGCTAAGTTGCAGCAGTAATTGAGAGATACTAATGCCTCGTACACACGGCTGGATTTTCCGAGAAAAAAAAAAAAGTCTGACAGGCTTTTTTTTTCTAGGAAAGTCCGGCCGTGTGTAGCCTCCATCTGACTTTTTTTTTTTTTTCGGAAGTCCGACGGACCTTAGATAGAAAACTAGTTCTCTTTCTTTCCGTCAGACTTTTGCACAGGAGGGCTGATTTGGCCATAGCTAGTTCAGTAAGGTATGGTGTTGCTGTAAGGTAACATCAAGAAGTTGGCCCATTTCAAAAAGGGTCTGCTGTGGCTGTAGTTTATGGTAGAAGTGGGAGTAATGCAAGAGGCTTGGTTTGGCTATAGGTTTCCCAGTAAGTCACTGAAATAAAGAAACATTTTAAAGGGCTGTTTTGATTCCAGTTTAACACATATAAAAGAGTAGGTGTTCGCAACACAAAAAAAGTTTAATTTCAGGGTGGGTGTTGTAGGTCAGTGTTCCCCAACCCCCGGTCCGCGGCCCAGTGCCGGGCCGTGGCTTATTTGCAGCCGTGCCGCAAAGGCTGCACTGTGTGAGGTGCGGTGGCGGGCAGAGAGATGACATCTCTCACCGCCCGCCTGAATCATGGCACTTCTGCCCACACAGCGGGGCCGCTACATTGGCGCTTCCGGCACACGCCCTCATCTAGCATCACCGCTCTACCGCCCTGAGCGCTCACAGCATGCGGAACGTCGAATGTGTGGCGGGGAGCAGAGAGATGACATGTCTCGCCGCCCGCCTAGCATCACCGCTCTTCCGCCCACCTAGCATCACCTCTCTTCCCCCTCACAGCATGCGGAATGTCGGAGGTGCGGCGAGGAGCAGAGAGATGACATCTCTCACTGCCCGCCCTGCATCTCCGCTCTCCTGCCCTCACTCAACTGTACCACTGTACTACCAATGCAGTGCCATTCCTCATCTGGTGGCACAGGCAGGTGACATGGCATTCCTCATCTGGTGGCACTGGCAGGTGACGTGGCAAGTGGCATTCCTCATCTGGTTGCAGGCAGTGGACGTGGCATTCCTCATCTGGTGGCAGGCAGTGGACGTGGCAAGTGGCATTCCTCATCTGGTGGCACAGGCAGGTGACGTGGCATTCCTCATCTGGTAGCACTGGCAGGTGACGTGGCATTCCTCATCTGGTGGCAGGCAGTGGACGTGGCAAGTGGCATTCCTCATCTGGTGGCAGGCAGTGGACGTGGCAAGTGGCATTCCTCATCTGGTAGCACTGGCAGGTGACGTGGCATTCCTCATCTGGTGGCAGGCAGTGGACGTGGCAAGCGGCATTCCTCATCTGGTGGCAGGCAACATGGCAAGTGACACGCTGATGGCTCCCACTGATTCTGCATTATGGTGAGTTGAACTATTTTATTTATATTACAATGTAATATAAGAAATAATGTGCTTCAATCATTCTGACACCATACCAATCATGGTAACGTGATGATCGAAGCGCCAACAGCAGAACACCATCTATTGCCCTGATAAATTGCCCGCGAAAAATCACTTACCCCCGCCTGTGCGTACACACCCCCCCCCCCCCCCCTCGCCGGGCCTTGGCACAATTTTCTTCCAGGCAACCGGTCCCCAGTGCCAAAAAGGTTGGGGACCACTGTTGTAGGTTATACTGTCTGCAGTTCTACTTTTGAAGTGGACACTCCTTTCTATGAGAAAAAAAAAAAAGGGGAGGCATTGTTCTTTTTCAGGCCTCGTGCACACTGGACGTTTTTACAGGTGCAGTCTTTGGCTTCAGATGTTTTTTTTTTTTTTTTGCAGCAAGTAAACTACTCAGCATGTAAACCTATGTATCAATGCACACATAGGCTGTTAGCAGCAGTTTTTGGCAGGGGTGTTTTCTGGCTGGAAACCAGATTTAGTGGGTTGCAAGAGGAGTTTTTCAGCTGCAAAAATACTCCAACTCTGATAAAAGCAGAAAAACGCAACTACTCTGCATTTATTAGCGTTTGAGCCATATGCTTTTATGGGAGTATAGTTTTGCTAAAAAAAAAAAAAAAAAAAAAAAAAAAAAAGCTAAAAGAACGCTCCTGCAAAACTCTATAGCTACAGCTAGCGCTACTGACGTTTTTACAACATCCAGTGTACACGAGGCCTCAGGCTCATGACCAACAGATGTACAGCTCAAATACCGGTAAACATCAGATGCTGAATCCAAGCAAAATGTAAAGGGTCTGTAGTGTAAAAAAAAAATGTCATCACAGCATATGGTGGAGTTTGTGATGTCCAAAGTCATGCAAGTTTCAAGCACAAGTCTATTGCTGCAGTTAGACAAGCAAACTCTTCAATTATTAAGTTTGCGAAAAAAATAAAAAAATAAAGATGCAGCAGTGTTGGCTCATAAAATAAGAACTTGTTTAAACAGAGTTGAAAATAGTTTATTGCACAAAAAACAAAAAAAAACACACACACACACACACACACAAACACACAAACTACTTTTGCTAGATGATCTTACTGATAGCATGGCTGACTGGTTTCAGCCAGCTGGAATTCAAAATTGCAAAATCCCTCAGTTGTAGGCATAACAATAAAAATCATTGCCAAGTGCAGTAAAAAGAGGTGTTGTGCCAAAAACTTGCATGCTGTCACTTTTCACTACTGACTGATGAAACTACAGCCATAGCAACAACCAAAAAAATTTGCCATGGTCGTCATTTACTTTGACGATGCTAGAAAAAAAAATAAAAAAATAAAAAAAAAAGGCTAGAAAACGCAGTATCATTTTTTCCACCTTGTTGTACTCACTGAAGATTAACCCCTTCGTGCCTAAGGGTAAAACAAATCTAAAGGCCCAAGCCCAATTTTGTGACCGACATGTGTTAGTAAAACCGTACATATCACCACAACTACTTTTGGATTATACCTTGTTTTTTTAGGACAGATTGGACTTTTAATTGGTGGTAAATTAAATGTGTTTTTTTGTTTAGTATTATCAAAAGGAAAACCAACCAAACATAAATTCTCCTGCTCCTGACGATCGCAGTGATAACACATATGTGAATGTTTGGTGTTGTACAGCCCAAAAACAATAGTGCACATTTTTCCAACCTAAAACACACCGACACAAATTAAAAATAAAAACAGACCCTGACACTAACCTAGATCAAACCTTGATCTTGGCATTTTTTTTTTTACATACATGTTTTTGTCTCCTTCATTCACAGAAAAAGAAAACATGGGGCAGGCTTCACACTGACTGATTACTGTGATAGCCAATCAGAGGCCATCACAACAAACAGGTGACCCAGAATCTCCGGTTTTGGGTCCCGATTGTTAGTACGGGGCCCAGGGCTCACAGCAAGACCCCGGTCTCTGTCCTGGGAGTGCTCTCCCAGCGCAAAAGGGATGTACACAAATATGCGGCCATATGGAAAAAGCCCAGTGCAGTGGGGCCGCATATTGGTGTGACGTCAGCGTGAAGGGGTTAAACACTGTTTTCTGGTAGATGGTGGTGGCACTTGATACAGATGGTGCAAGTGTAATGTGTATGAATATGAATATGTCCACACCAATAGTGCAAACTTCAAATCATCAGACAACATTTTCATTGGCTACCAAACAATTAATGGTTAAGGTAACATTTTACAGATGCTTATTGCAAACAGAACTATTAAGCAGTTGGCTTTACTAAAACAGGTCTACGGCTGCATTTGGGGACATTATTGAACTTGCAAAGCATTTTCCACAAATTATTCCCCCATCTGACTTTGATGTACTGCATATAGAATTTATTGAACACCAAGTGACGGATTTCACCCATATCGCCGAGACAGACACATATGATTCTTATTGGCGCATGGTAGGACAAAGCTGTATTATCCACTAGGACAATCTGAAAGTAAATAAATTCAAACAACTGGTAACATTTGCAAAAAAACATGCTTTCCCTTTCCTATGGGATAGCAGAGGTAGAACGAGTGTTCTCTAATGTTAAGTTAATGAAAACGGATCTTAGGAAAACATTTTCCACTCCAATGTTGGAAGAACTGCTGTCAGTTAAGAGTGACCCAGGAAGAATATGCCAAATGATTAAAAATGTTGATATCACAGTTTATGACCACAAGGTTGACACTTCATCTAAACCTAAACCACTCTGTTTCTGATCCTGCTGGTGGTCACAAAGGGTATAAAATGAGAAAGCCGTGGTGGTGTAGGACGAGCACTGACTGCAGAAGCATGTACATTCATACAGTTCTATACATTACATATTGGATTCCTTCCTCATGGGACTGTACAATTTAGGGAAAAAAAAATCATAATTTGTTTCTAATGTCATAGCATTTACAATGGTTTTAAACAGAAAATTATTGTTCGAGTTGTAAAAATATTGGGGCTAAGGCTAGGTTTACATGACTGCAATCAGGTTTTATAAACACTTAGTGCGACTATGAATGTAGTGCTACTTGGCTGCATTGAATAATAAAACTTATCAAAAGTTTCCTCCAAGTTGCATCCAAGATTGCACAGGTGTTGCACCTACGTAGTACAGGAAGAACTTTTCCCAAGATTAACCTGTGCTGCCGAGTTGCTGTGATTTGAATGGACACCATTAAAAACAATGGGATTTGAGTTCCCTTGTCATGCAATTCCATGTTAATAAAGTTGCACCGCAATTCACCACAGTAGTGTGAACCTGTCCAGGCCTTATTTTTGGTTGTTTCTTTGGCCTAAAAAGGGCAAATTTTATTTTTTTTGCTTCACTTTTTGGAAGCAGAGTCATCACCGTGTGTTAGGTTAGGAGGTTCAACCTTTTCTCTTGGACAATATTTGAAATACACACACACACACACACACACACACCTCGGTTTCCGAGCAACGTGGTTAATGAGTGTTTCTCAATACGAGCACTGTATTTAAAAAAAAAAATCCTAACTCAGTTTGCGAATTGTTGTCTCGCAAAACGAGCGGAATTTAAGCCAAAGCGGTGTGCAGTACCACGTTTGGCCTGAGGTGGGGGGGGGGCCCCAATTGGCGGCGTTTGGAAATGCTCGGAAAGACTCTGTTCCCGAGCCTTTCCGTTGTCAGCCGAGCTGTCCTCTGGCCTTACCGTGTTTTTCCGAGGCTCTCCAGTTCCGCCCACCTCTGGCCACATGCGGTATTACATGTTATTGAAGTCAATGCGGAACAAATTATTTTAGTTTCCATTGATTTCAATGGGGAAACTTGCTTTGATATGCAAATTCTTTGGATTACAAGCAATCTCCTGGAACGGATTATGCTTGTAAGCCGAGGTTCCACTGTGAGATTGATATATATAAAACTCAGTGTTTAACCCCCTCGACACCAGGGTTTGCAATTCAAAAATTCACTTGGGTTCTGGTACCCCAAATGTATTACTATCCTCCCAAAAAGTAAGACCCTTTTGATCTTTGTTATGGGCTATAGTATGTTTCTTGTACCATACAGATACATTTGTATGCATGTTCTTGAATACTTTTTTTTTTTTTTCCTTTTTTTGTATGCCCGATATACTGAAGCCGACATGGACATTGGCCCAGATTCAAGAAGCACTTGCGCCCGCGCAACCATAGGTTACGCAGCGCAAGTGCTTACTTGCTCCGTTGTAACGAGTGCTCCTGATTCAGGAACCTCGTTACACCGACTGCAGGCTAAAATCTGCGTGGCATAAGGCTCTTATGCCTCGCAGATTTTAGGCTGCATTCTTGCGGGGGCCGCTCCCATTGTGTATGAGCGTGTAGTATGCAAATTGCATACTACCACTGATTCACAAGCTGCCCCTTCTAATAGTAGGGGCAGCCAATGCTAAAGTATAGCCGGCCTTCCCGCGCCGTGAAATTTGCATTTCACGGCGTTTGCGCAAGTGAAACGTGAATGGCGCTGGACGCCGTTCACTTAGAAGCAAATTACGTCCTTGCGACGTCATTTGCCGCAATGCACGTCGGGAATGTTTCCCGACAGAGTATGCGCTGTATGCTCGGCGCGGGAGCGCGCCTAATTTAAATGATTCCCACCCCCGGCGGGATCATTTAACTTGCGCGCGCTTACGCCGGGCAAATTTGCCGGCGCACCCTCGCAATTCACGGAGATACTGCTCCGTGAATCGAGGGCCGCGCAAAATATTTGCGGGGGCGCAGGGCAAAATCGTTGCCCTGCTCCCCCGCAAATATCGCGCAATTCTACTTGAATCTGGGCCACTGTATACAATACAACTTCTGTATGACATGTAATACAATTCAATAGAATATTTTCTCCCACTCAGGACTATTGGGTCAAAAGAATTTTCAAGTCCTGAGCTACTAGCCAGGCCTCAAGAGTTACTCGCCACCAGTTGCCCCACCCAATTCATACACTGCCCTGCGCCTAATTGCACCCGTAAACACGCCCTCGTAGATTATCTCATGGAATGACAATGTTTTATGCAGAATCAAGTTACAAAATTAAATATTACCAACAACAACTTTAACAAAATGGGACAGGGCACTGGGGGCAGACCAGAGGCACAGGGCACTAGAACTGGGTCTCTTCCCCATTCTCTTCCTGTCTCCTCTGCAACTCCCATCCATCCTCTCTCTCCCTCCCATTCATCTCATCATCAGGAGCCTGTGTGTGCGGCTCCACGCTTGCATGTCCCCCCTTTTATTCAGGCTGGCAGTGAGGAGAGGAGCTGCAGCACAGCGGGAGGGAGTACAATCCAGTGCTGAGATCCACACAACTGCACAGCCATTGACACCATAGCACAGCGCACACTGACAGCGCACAGCACACATTGAGACCAGTCTGTTCACAGTGCTCAGGCTAAACTGCTGAACACTTACATAGAGCACAAGGAGAAGAAAACTGCACAAACTAGAAGGCTGCCGCTCTCATGTCAGGGCAACTTTCAGTGAGCGCTGCACCGGAGTGGTCATTTTTGCAATCCTCCACCTCACTCATTACTTTCTGCTCTCCATCTACATTGGTCGGGGCCCGGGGGAGGGGGGCAGGCTCAGAGAGGTCATACTGTTGGGTCCCATGGCTTAATGAGAATTGTAAGTAGAGCACCTGAGTACTGCTCTGCCTGTGCGCGGCTCACCAGACTACTTTTCCCGAGCATGCACCTTTCCTCTTCGGCCGCCAATCTCATCTGGACTCTAAGTGTAGGCACAGATTGGAGGAAGATTGGTCATGCATCCCTGTCATCACTCGCCCCCAGCTTAAATCCACTCGCCAAATGCTAGTAGGCAAGTGGAAATTTTGAGGGCTGTGTGTGTATATATATATCTCCTGTATATTGTACATTCTTCATACATATGCTATGAATATAAGAGAAGCCATTTTCTCTCTCAAGTTGAATCGGAGTTCATGATTGCTCAAGAATGTCATAAGGAGACTGTGCAAGTCTTGTCTGTATTTTTATCCTAGGTTATAAATCTAGAGCCTTTGACACTAAAGGGGTTGTAAAGGATTCCTCACTTCCTGTTCCTCCTCAGTAAGCTGTTCTGGCTGACTAACCCCCAGCCAGAACAGGGGGCAAGCTTACTGAGGAGAAACAGGAACTGAGAAATTCAGACAAAGAAAAAAAACATTTAGAAGGAAAATCGAAGGAAAAAAAGGTAAGGTGAACCAACAATGCATTAGCTTAAATGAACCTATTTTAGAAAAAAAATAACCTTTACAACCCCTTTAAAGATAGGGGAAGGTTCCACAGGCAGTGTTTAGATTAGAGAATCGTTTAAGTGAGCTTACAGACCCAAGTGGTGTTTCCAGAATTGAGCCACGAAACAAGAGGGCTTATTCACAAATGAAGCTATAGCATTATATCTTTTAATAATGTTTCTTTCAAAATATATTGTTTGGATATTCATAAAACCCATTAATGCATATATATTATTACGATAAAGGTTGCAAACATGGTATACTATTAATGAGAATATTCATGAATAACTTATGCTTATCGTTAGAATCATGACTTCACTTTCATGGCATTTTCAACCCCAGTTAATTGTGTGGGGTAGATTTTCTCATACACATATATTTAAAGAGGAGTCTGGATGGCGAGAGAGAATGACAGGTTTTAGACAGTTTGATAATTTATAGTTCCTGCTAAGCCGAGGTCAGAAGGTTATTAGATTAATTATAGTCAGTCAATTCCAATACAACATCGCCCCCTGGTGGTGAAAATATTAAGAATCCAAGATGGCCGCACATACATGGTAACATGAAAACAAACCGTCATTTTACATCATCAATTACGTAGTAGTGACACACACACACACACACACACACACACACTTTTTGGGTGGGCTAAAAGTGGTTACCTATAGCAGGAGAGAAGAGGCTAAGATCTAAAAAGAAATCTGGAGAGAGACTGGGAGATCGTGAAAGGCACAAAGATGTAGGAGGTTGGAAGAAGTCCTTTGGGACTCATAACTTCTCAAAACCAAAGTTTCATAGACCATCGGTAAAGTATTAATTTTCTATATTCATCTTTTCATGTATACATTTTTGGTAATTTAATTGTTTTTGCATATACATTAATAAAACCATTTAAATATATGGGAGAGCAAATTGGAGTTGTATTATTTTTAACTGCATTATGAAATCATTATATTCCAAATATTAAGAGGCATACAGTTTTGTTTGTCTCTAAAAAGCCAAGGCCAACGTCTGTACAATGGTTTTGTCATGAAATGAAAATGAAATTTAAAATTAAGCCTCGATTGATATATCAAGCCATGTGCACAGTATAACATTTTGTCTGGGCATTTTAAAGTATAAGTTTGAAGGTCTATTTCTTTTGAGAAGTAGTCATTATGGTACTACTTGAATATGCAACAGGCCACAATTATTTTTGGTTTGACCACCAATATTACAGCCAACATCGCAGTGTAGCCATGGGGGCCAAATACGCCCCCAGTTTGGCTAATCCGTTTATGGCCAAATGGGAGGACGACGTCATCTAGAAGGATAGAAACCTCCACTTGATTCTGTGGGTAAGGTATATAGATGACGTCCTCCTATGGGGGGGGGGGGGGGGGGGGGGGCGGTAAACCTGAATTGGATGTTTTCTTTTCCTCTCTTAATGACAATGAGAGGGGTATTCATTTTGTCCATGAGGCCAGCCAGGAGAGTATTAACTTTTTAGATCTTACTATCATGAAGGCCGGCGATTCTTTTAGGACTAAATCATATTTCAAACAGACAGATCGAAATTCATTTATCCCCTTGGGGAGTTGTCATAATGACTCTTGGTTGAAATCTGTCCCTAAAAGCCAATTCATTAGGATGAGACAGAACTGCACAACCATAGATTATAGGTTGCAAGCAGGGATCCTTAAGGGGAGATTACAGGAGAAGGGCTACCAACATAAACCCCTTGAAACAGCAATGGAGGAGATAGCAAACATTGATAGATCAGTATTGTTGAATGCTGGGACTATAAAAAAAGTTAGGGAGAAACCATCAGTACTGTTTATTACTACCTTTTCCACACAACATTTTGCCATTATAAAAATCAGACGTAAACATTGGCACATATTGGGGAATGATAGGATCATCAACACATTACTGCCTCCTAACCCCCAGGTTATTTTTTAGGGGAGTCCCTTTCCTTAGAGATAGGAGGGTCGACCACATTGGGGGCCACCCTAGGAAAAAGGTGTCTTTTTTCCCAAAAGGATCGGTCTGGTTACCATCAGTGTCGCAGATGTCAGGTCTGCACACTGAATAAAAGCAGATCAAAGAAAACCGAGTCCTTTTTCTCTACGAGCACATCTAGGAAACACAAAATTGTACCTTTCATCACATGTAGTTCCACGGGAATAGTGTACCTTTTACAATGTCCCTGTGGGCTTCAGTATATTGGCAGGACCAAAAGGTCCATGCAAGTCAGATTGGGTGGGCACATCACCAACATTAAGACTGGTTTTCAATATCATTCTATCTCTAAACATTCAGATGTACATCATAACCGTAACCCAGCCAACACACTGTTTTTAGGGATTGACAAATTTGATGCCCATTGGAGAGGCAGTTCTTTGGTGAGAGAACTCTACAAATTGGAGATGGCATGGATGTATCAGGTACAATGTTATGTGCCTCATGGCCTTAACAGATACGGATGTCAATGCCTTTATTGATAATGGATGAACTTTGTGTTTTTGTGTTGGTGGTTTGAGATATCTATGATTGACACACTCTGGATGTACACTGGCTCAGAGATCTGGGTAGGTCCCGTAAATTCATTCATAGGGAACATCCCAATTAAATCCTTACTGAACATTGTTTCCATCAATGCCATGTGGTCACATTAGATAGTTTGATGTGCTCTCCTTTGTAGCCCATTATGGGATTTTAAACATAAAGTATTTTTTGTTCTCCCATCTAGAACCACCTTGTAATTGGCTTAGAGGTGATAATCTACACACCTGGCAAATTTTAATCCTTAAGATCGTGCCTGAGATTAATAATTAGTCCCAGGATTAATATAATAAAACATTTTTTTTTATCTTATGTAATATTACGATATAAGTTTCAATATTTATTGTATCTGGCCATTTTACATATGTTTAATTTTTTAGTTACTCATTCATCATAGGATGAGTTCTGTACGTTTTCTTTCCTGAATATATTCAATTTTAACTTACATTTTTACCATTGTAAGTTGTAAAATTTTATGATCAAGGTTTACCAGCTTTGATATGGTTTTGACTAGTGCATGGCCAATTTCATTATATGTCCGTATCAGCAATAGACAACTGGCGTGTTAGCCCTAATCTAAGATGGCGGCGTCAGTGTCTGGGGACTCCCGGATCACTGAGCTGGGTGTTCCTTGTGTAATGGGTATTTAGAAGCGGTGAGTCAGCACGCTGCCCGTGCCCCTGGACGACGTCACATATGACGAAACATACGTAGGAAGGAGAGGCGTGCTGACGTCACTGCAACAATCCACGTAGAGTCCCGGAAACTACGGGCCGTGGAAGCCGGCCGGCTACAACTATTTTGATACGCTTTTATTCATCCACAAAATGTGAGTGTATCCGTTTTTGTTTACTATGTAATACATTTTTACTTTAACTGGATTACGCTATGGGAGCCTGTTTTGTTTCCTTCCATCTGTATATGCGCTCTTGCTGAGCGGGTGAACTTAGATCTCACTAAGACACATATACCAGGAAGTGGAGGGATACTGCTGGGAGCCTCAAAGTGCATGAGATCTCCGTAAAAGGAAATCTATGAATTTGGTAAGCGGCAGTATATACGTTGGTGGAGGAAACCTTTTTCTTAATCTGAGAACTTCACTATTCTGGAGGTGTATTGCATGCTTTCCACGGATATCTCAATTGGAAAGGATTTTGCTCTATAAGAGACCACCAATTTTATCACTTGGACTTTTGATATATTTAAACGTTCACACTGTTTATTTATCACTTTTTAGCTTATTTTGTTATAACACGTGTGTTAAGAGACGATCTTAGTTCCCCATTGAGGGATCTCTCTCACTGTATCCGACACTATACGCAGTGACAGTTGTCACAGTGTTGCACTATATTTTCATTGTTTGATGTGTTTTTTACATATACTTCATTAGTGTTATTAGGCACATTTATATTTAGGTGTACACGGTCGCTATTCAGAGTACACTTTATTGCAGCGCAGCTATATTTACTCTATATTGTTTTTATTGTGTATATCTCAGCATAGTAGTTAATTACCATTTCACCTTATTAGACAGCGCAGTATGAACCATTCCACATAAGTGTCAAAGTAAACACCTAGGTGTTTACAGAAGTCCGTGAAGCCACGGAAAGCTAACCACTGAAGAGTTACAAAGTCTAAATTTATCAAGTTATCATTTAAGTATTGAAATACGGTATTTTGTAATAAGAACTTGAGTAGAAATGTGATCATCATTTGTATTCCCATATATATTTGATATTTAAAAGTATATCCATTTTGTGTGTATTAATCACAAAATATACCCGATATTATTTTACACTGTATTATTCTTAGTTAATAAAATATATATTTTTAGCATATCATTTGTGTCACTTGTCTTCAAAATAGCATGGATAAACAAACTTAAAATTACTGGGTTGCATTTGTGAAAAAAAAAAAAAAAAAAAAAAAAAAGGTAGAATCTCCCAAAACAAAGATTTGTATAATTTCATATACATTATTTTAATATTTCAGTATAAAACGGACATTGCTTTTTACATTATTCCTCACTTTGGTACAGCCATAGCACATACCGCAGGCATTAAAAAAAAAAAAAAAAGACTGTTCTTTCACACGGTGGGTCTATAATGTTCTTCACTATGCAGTTGTGTATTGTAGATGCTCTACTACAGGGGTGGCAAATTCAAATTCACCGGGGGCCGCATCAGCAGTATGGTTACCCTCAAAGGGCCGGGTGCGCTACGTATACAGTGCATGGGTCAGGATTGCGCTACGTATATAGTGCAGGCAGGCCCAGATTTACTCCCTTTGCTGCCCCAAGGCCGGGTCCTTCAATGCCGCCGCCCACCCCCCCCCCCCCCACACACACACACAATCACATGGGGGAATCCCCAGAGAGCCTCCCCTTACATCAAGGTCTCTAGAGAGCCTCCCTACTTACATCAGGGTCACTAGAGAGCCTCCCCTTACATCAGGGTCCCCAGAGAGCCCCCCTCTTACATCAGGGTCCCCAGAGAGCCCCCCTCTTACATTACTGTCGCCCAGAGGGCCCCTTCTTTATATTAGTGTCCCCAGAAAGCCCCCCTCTTACATCAGGGTCCCCAAACAGCTGACTCCCCCCTTGCAGAGGTTTCCCTGTACCTGGAAGGTGGGAGGCGGCGATCGGCAGCTCTATGGTGTCCACAGGCAGGGGGGGGGGGGGTCTCCCTGGGGCTTGTAGTTCTTCTCTGAATGTATACAGCAGAGAGGGGAGGTGCCTCTCTGACCCAGGCATAAGCAGTGTACAAGCAGAGTGAAAGTGAAACCAGATCGGCATTGTAAGCCTCATGCCTGCAGAACGAGCGGAGGAGGCAGGCACCAGTGGCATTGTAAGCCGTCTTGGCTGCAGAAAGGGAGGCGGAGACAGAGACCAGAGTGGCAGCATGAGACGCAGTGTTGGAGGCGGAGGGGCACAGAGTCAGTAAGGGGAATATGTAATGATTACATATTCCCCTTACTCTGTGCCGCTCCACCTCCAACGCTGCGTCTCAGGCTGCCGCCCTGTCTCCGCCTCCCTTTCTGCAGCCAAGACGGCTTACAATGCCACTCTGGTGCCCGCCTCCTCCTCCGCCCTGTCTCTGCCTCCACCTCCGCTTGTTCTACAATGTAATCAATGCATGCTCAGACTGGCCGCTTGCTAGCTAAAACCTGGCAAAATGAGGTGGCTGCTGTGCGGCCACATTACAAGGTCACGCGGGCCTTGTGTTTGCCACCCCTGCTCTACTATATATGAATTGGGGTTTCTCTGGTAGTATACTCCCAAGGTGCATGTCTGCCCTCAATATGGGCTAGTGTTTAATTATATTTCCCACTTTCTTATATTTTCTATTGTAGTCCAAATTACTACTAATGTGTAATCTGTATTCCACTTCTCTTCTGTTGGGGACAGGGAAGAAAGAAAGCACATGGCTCGATGAGGTGTCAGAGCGGCCTATGATTTAGTCTGTCAGAGGGATATCTTTCCTCAAAACTCTGAAAGGGATTGGCAGATGCCGGGAGCCGGAGTGCTCAGTCTTGCAAGCTTGCTCATTAATGGTGCAGAGGAAGGAGTCGGATGTGGTCTCTGGCCAGGACTACAGCCATACATCAGCGGCAGGCTGTAAAAGGTGTACCCCCTCGCTGGAGTGTGGCCTAAAAGAGTTTCTTTCTAGATTAAAATAAATATGTAGTATAGCACAGGAAGCCAATACCTTCATCCTTGCTTCAAATATGTAGATTCTGACTTACCTGGCTGCATATTGGTTTTAGGTCAATATCAGACTTGGAGACTGAAGCAAGGATGAGAACCACATGCCAGATGTTGTACCTTTATAAGCAAGTATTTCCTTAAAGAGCCAGTTTCAGTAATGCAATACTTACTGATGATGCTGCTGTGCACGGGATAAGAGAACCAGCAATGTGAATATGGCAAAAGCAGATCCAGGTGTGGACCAGCCAGCTACTGCAAATCCTGTCCATTCAGCAATTTCACCAAAGAAATTTGCACCAGAGACATAATCAAACAATCCGCCTATAAAATAAAGGGCAAATATGTTTTAACTATAAAATCAAATAATATTACTTATACCAACCCCCCCCCCCCCCCCCAACATACATTACAGTAATGAATTTATGCAACTGTGTTATACATGCCTATTAGAGAAATACCTGGGCAGTGTACAGTAATCCAGTGGCATTAGCTTTCATTATTTTTCTACTGATCTTACAGGTTAATATACTGCTGCCCACTGTTAATATACTGCTGCCCACTGTGGGAAAAAGGCCCTCAATCTTCCTCCCATAGGAAGAGATTGTGGCTTGGCGGGCTGTTGAGGTGTGTTAAACAAAACATCCCCTCTACCTTTGCCCTTGTGCCCGGCCCATTGTTTCTTGGGCCTGTTGTCTTTTTCTCTAGGACTTTGCTGCCTGCTTTGGCCACAACATTTTTTCCTGGCTGTCTGCTTTTTCTTGTTTTCTGGAAAGGCCTTTTTTTTTTTTTCTATCGGCCTTACGTTCCAGTGCCTCCAGCAGACCAGGGCCAAAAAGATGATCCCTGTTAGGGGAAGCCCACACAGGCGCAATTTAGAGGCTGCATCACCTGACCAGGTTTTAAGCCGAAGGCTTCTCCTGGCTGAATTCACTAAGGCCGAAGTCCTGGCTGTCATTCTTACCGACCCTACGGAAGAATCAGCTAAAAAACCCACTGCACTAAAAAGGAGAGGAAAAGATCTTAGAATCTGTTCCCTAGGGGTACCTGCCAACAGATGGGTTTGTATCTGTGTGAGCAATTCTTCCAGGTTTCTGGCTACACAAGTGGAGGCCAGAGCCGGTTTGAGATTTCCCATAGCTGAATCCCAGGCTCTGTGAAGAAGAATATCTCCTCTCTTGTCCATCTGGTCCTTAAGCGTGCCCATATTAAACGACAGGTCCAAATTTTTTGAAACTTTTGAAAGAGGTGCGTCTATTTTTGGATTTTTGTCCCACGGCTGCGCTGCATCCTCAAATGAAAACCTTTTTAGGCTACCAGAAAAAAAAAAAAAAAAAAAAAAAAAAAGTTCTCTCTCTGGATTTTCCCACTCCAGCTTGATAGTATCAAGGAGGGAACTGTGCACTGGAAAGACTTTAGATTTATTTTTGTGCAAACTTTTGTACATAAGGTCATGTTTAGACAATTGTATCTCCTCCTCTTCCATTTCAAGAGTTGTATAAATAGCCTTTAATAAGTTATCCACATCTTCCAAAGACAACTTAAACCTTGAGCCCCTAGAGCGGTGATATGCAATTAGCGGACCTCCAGCTGTTGCAAAACCACAAGTCCCATCATGCCTCTGCCTCTGGGTGTCATGCTTGTGGCTGTCAGAGTCTTTCTATGCCTCATGGGATTTGTAGTTCTGCAACAGCTGGAGGTCCGCTAATTGCATATCCCTGCCCTAGAGGATTCTCTATCCCTGGGCCCTGTATCTGACCCTGATTCTTCTGGAGAAGAACGGGTAGATCTGGCTTCAGCCTCAGAGTCTTCACTCTCCACACTCTGTTGCGGGATGCTACTAACTGCCTGTCGGTTTGAAGCTGGACCCTCTGTGGGAGCCAGAGATTTATCAATTAGAGTTTTGAAAGAGCTAAAAGTAGCTTTAAGCTCATCACTAACTGAAGTCAGTATTTTCTGGCATGAGGCTACCGGGTCATCTTTTACTAGGCCTGAAATACAGGAGCGGCAAACTGGTTAACTCCATGAGGAGCTCAGTTTACTTCCGCACACTGCACATATCTTTTTTGGTGGCTGCGCTTGGGCTGTCCTGAGTCTTGGCCTGCAAGAGAACAAATGACCCTGTAAATCTTCTGCAACATACCCTCCATTACACCCTGTGCAGGAGAAAAGAAAAATGTGCTCCCTTCACCTAGTCCCTGCAAGGGAAAAGACACTCACAGGCTGTGCAAGAAAGTACAAACACTTCAGGCTTACCTGTGAGGAGCTGGCGTTAGGGCTTGATTCCACTGCCTGTGCAGGTATCTCAAAAAGGAGTCCATCCTGCCCCTGTAGTGGTCCGCAGCCTTTGCTGGGTTTCACTTTTTAAACGACCAGCCTCCCAGCGTCCCTGTTCGCGCCGTTTTAGAGACCGGAACTAGCGTCTCCGCCGCCCGTCGATGACGTTGCACGCCCTGGAAGTGACCCCTCCGGGAACTTCCTGTGAGCCAGCTTGGAACGCAAGTCCTGCCCATCCCTGCGCGTGGCTTCCTCCTTCCCCTGCATGTTCTAGCCTGGCTGTACTGACAGGGAAACAAGCCGATACCGCCGCTGCAACAGCAGGAAACCATGCGGTTTTGCAGGGGGGAGCTCAGATGCCATGACGGTACTGACATTCCCCATGTACCGAGAAGCAGGGACAGCAGCCACAAACCAACTCCCCCGGTGGATGTGCCGCTCTGGGACCAAGGAAGAGGTAGGAAAAAAACTCACCCAATGCTCATGGAGCCATGCTCCTAAAACCTAGGGGAACCAGTTCCAGGAACCATGTTACCCCCCCATCCGGAGGAAACACAAATACTGACATGGGGCCTGGAGGACCGTCTTTTTATCTGGTGGGGGTAACATGTTTCCTGTCCTGCTAGGAGGAGCCCTAGGTCTCATGGGCTGTCCTGGAAGACGCTTGGGAGAAAACTGTTTAACATTAATGCTGGTTTCTAGATATCAATTGGGCATTTAGATCATATTTAAATATAAAAAGAATCATTTATTGGGGCTTACAAGCTAGTTCAGTACTGGGTATGGATTTTGATTACGCCGTTTAGGGATAAGGGGGGGGGGGGGGGCTATATTTGGCAATGAATTGTGAGTGGCATACAAGTCTTTTGCCTCCATCAATTCTGCTGCGAGTGAATACTGAGGTAGTCTGTAGGATAACAGAAAATGGGGTAGGAGACATAGCCGCCCCCCCAACCTCCACTTCAGACAACAGAGGTAACTATCCCATGTAAACTTAGCTCCTGCCTCTGGTGGCCATTTCTCATTTTGCACTACATGAACCCAGCAGCACAAAGGTTTATCCAAATCTAGGTATATATATATATATATATATATATATATATATATATATATATATATATATATATATATATACATATACACATACATACATACATACACACCATAAAGAAAACATTTCTATAGGGCATTTTTTTTTTTATAAAATATACTGTGCCTTTAGGCACGCAATTGTCTTTTGTCCAGATAATTAAAGCGGAGTTCCGGACACAATTTCACTTGTTAAATATAAATACCCCTGTAATATACAAGCTTAATGTATTCTAGTAAAGTTAGTCTGTAAACTAAGGTCCGTTTTGTTAGGTTGTTACAGCATTTAGACACTTTATAAAATATAAATTGACTGGGGCCATCTTAAGTGTGGGCATCATGAAGCCAGACTGTATGACTTCCTGGATTTCAGCCTTGCAAATCTCGCACATGCTCAGTGCTGCACAAGCAGTGTCAGATCAGGTTTCAGCACCTGTGCTGTCCAAGTCACATGATTCTTTGAGACTGGGGAGTGCACAGACTCCTGCAAAGTTACATTCCCAGGAGTCTTTGCAGTGTAGGTTAGGAAGCTTAAGCACCTAGGTGCAGGAAGTGGGAAGATTAACTATTCTGCCTAGCAACAAAACTTTGAAGGCATCTAAAAAGAAAATGTTTTTTTTCCGTAAAGGACTAATGACATTTTTTTAAAACTACTGATGTAATGTTATATTTATGGGTGGAACTCCACTTTAACACCGTAACAAAAACGCCCATGAATTTGTATTTTCACCTGACAACTATAGAAATTGTGCATTTAACACTAATGGGCAGTTTACAAACTTTCCTGGTCCTATAGCACATACCTAATTCCTATTAACTACAAACAAAAACATACCAACCTTGGGTGGCTACTTACCATGGGGTATTTTGTAGCCCGACTCCCCAGGTTTTCTCAAATTCCGTAGTATGTGGTCGGAATAAATATTAATAGACATTCCACAGAAAAACAGTGCCAAACCTAATAAAAAATAAAATGGTGTTAGGAAGATGTTTTTAAGTTTGAAAAAAAAAAAAAAAAAAAAAAAAAACACACACACACACACACAAACACACACACACACACAGGCTGCTAAATTGATTATAAATAAAAGAGCTGCCCGGAGGACAAACTAATGATAAACAGCAGTCCTATAAAATGACGTGCCAATATAGCATATTAGTCAATTGGGTCATAAAAGGACCATCGGCTAAAACAGTCCAAAAGTCCAATATGAAGACACAACAGTGCTTGTAAAAACGAAGTGCCCACCACCGTATAACAAATGGCCGCTTACCAGAAGCAAGCCAAAAAGCGCAGTTGGCTATAAACTAGCCGCGGCCTTTGGCTTGCGTGCAGTGTGTTGATAGGACTCAGAACCCAGTGTGGACACCCAAGACACTTCTCCAATATAACCTGTGATCGTATGCTATATTGCAAGATAATAAAAGAAGACAACAGGTTTTCAAGATAAAACCGCGACTTGATTGCCTGTCTCTAGGGATAGAAACGCCGCAGGAGATCTGGGTATCCGTCACAGTGATTCTCCTTTCGGCTCCCGGCTGCATTTCTCATGAGATATGAAAAAGTTGAGCGGCTGACAAGGAAGAGCATGAGGAGATTGTGGCTGCACTGGACACAGATGGTAGATGGTTTCCCAGTTGGCTTCCTCCCCTCTAACAGCTGGATACCCAGATCTCCTGCAGCGTTTCTCTCCCTGTACCGGTCTTGTCCTCCTTAAAGCGGGGGTTCACCCTTAGAGGACACTTTTTCCCCTTAGATTCCTGCTCGTTTTCTCTAGGGGAATCGGCTATTTGTTTTAAAATATGTGCAGTACTTACCCGTTTACGAGATGCATCCTCTCCGTCACTTCCGGGTATGGGCTGCGGGAATGGGCGTTCCTTCTTGATTGACAGTCTTCCGAGAGGCTTCCGACGGTCGCATCCATCGCATCACGATTTTCCGAAAGAAGCCGAACGTCGGTGCGCAGGCGCAGTATAGAGCCGCACCGACGTTCGGCTTCTTTCGGCTACGAGTGACGTGATGGATGCGACCGTCGGAAGCCTCTCGGAAGACTGTCAATCAAGAAGGAACGCCCGCTCCCGAAGACCCATACCCGGAAGCGACGGAAGAAGATGCATCTCGAAAACGGGTAAGTACTGCTCATATTTTAATACAAATAGCCGATTCCCCTAGACCGAACGAGCAGCAATCTAAGGGGAGAAAAAAAAAATTTAACAAATGGGTGAACTCCCGCTTTAAGACCGGTACAAAAAAAACAAAACCGGTGTGTGTGTGTGTGTGTGTGTGTGTGTGTGTGTGTGTGTGTGTGTGTGTGTGTGTGTGTGTGTGTGTGTGTGTGTGTGTGTGTGTGTATCCCACCATTGCTGCTGCCTTTGTCTATTGATTTTTTAATTAGATTTTTTTATTTTTGTTTTACCGCAGTTTTTTCTATTTATACATTTATAATTAGCTTGTCATCAAATACTGCACATTTCAACCAATTACTAATCAATTGCAATTTATCTTTTAATGTATTAAATCCATTTACTTTATTTTTAAATCTACCCATAAAATTGACTGAGCTTTGGCGGTTGAAAACACCCAGCCAATTTACTAATGAAAAATTTGATCAATCACTTTTGAATGTAATAGCAATCTAAAGCTTTGGAAGTGTCAGAAATTGCTACATGCATGGTGAGTAGTGGCCTTAGCTGTGTATGCTATTATTTTGTTATGATCTTTCCCTGCCACATCAGTTATGTCAGCTTAGTGTCTGTCTGGCTGTAAAGACCTATTGGTTTGTCAATTGATAGCCGACACTCTGGGCTGCTGGAGAAAACTACAACTGTCAATTAACAAAGCCTTTAAATGTTCTTAATGCAATCCTGATAGGTCCTTTGTTTATTGATTTGTTATCAGCACTAAGCCTAAGGCCCCTTTCACACTTATACGACACGACAGTCGTACGACTGTGGATCCGACTTCGCCCTGTGACTTGAAGTCTGACATGCACCTGACTTAATGAACAGGGATCAGACTTTGATCCCCGACATAACCAGACACTGTTTAGTATGAATCTTTTAGGGGGAACTTCACACTCCTCCAAGAGCATACCAGGCCCTTCGGTCTGGTATGAATTTTAAGGGGCACCCCCACACCAAAAAAAAAAAAAAAAAAAAACTGTGGCCCCCCCCCCCCCCAAAATCCCTACCAGACCCTTATCCGAACACATAGCCCGGCAGGTCAGGAAAGGAGGTGGAGACAAGCGAGCACCCCTGAACCGTACCAGGCCTCATGCCCTCAACATGGGGGCAGGTGGGTGCATTGGGGCAGGGGGACCCCCCCACCCCAAAGCACCTTGTCCCCATGTTGATGAGGACAAGGGCCTCTTCCCGACAACCCTGGCCATTGGTTGTCAGGGAGCTTATGGGAATCCGGAAGCCCCCTTTAACAAGGGGGGGCCCCAGATGTTGGCTTCCCACTCTATGTGAAAGAGTATGGGGTACATTGTAACTGTATTCACCAAAAAAAAAAAATATATAAAAAAATAAAAGTGTCAACAGTCCACAGGTTTTTAAAGTAATTAAGCAGCTCCGAGATCTCTGCCGACTTCTTCTCCCCTCTCCAGGTCTTCTCCCTCTTATGGCGACGTCTTCTACCTCCTCTGTTAATGTCATTTCCCCGCTGATGTCTTCTAGCCCTCTCTGGTTCTTCTACCTCTGTCTGCCGTCTTCTGCCTCTGTCGGGTCTTCTCCCTCTGTTCTTCCAAGATTGACACAACGATTTCTCTCCCGCTCTAATGCTGGGTGCGCGGTGTGGAAAAGAGTGTTGTGTCAAAAAATTGGAAAAATAACAAAACAGAGGAAGAAGACAGTGGACAGAGGGAGAAGAACGGAAGTGGGCTAGAAGACATCAGCAAAGACCCAGAGAGGGGAGAAGAACCGGCAGAGGTAGAAGACATCAGCGGAGGAGGCAAAAGACGTCGCCAAAAGAGGGAGAAGTCTAAAGAGATCCCGGAGCTGCCAAATAAACCCCATACTCATTCACAAGGGTTGGGGGGCCAGGATCTGGGGGCCCCCCTCTTGGTAAATGGGGGCTTCCAGATTCCGATAAGCTACCCGCCTGCAGATCCAGACAACCAAAGGCCAGGGTTGTCGGGAAGAGGCCCTTGTCCTCAACATGGGGACAAGGTGCTTTGGGGTGGGGGCGCAGGCCCCCCTGCCCCAAAGCTCCCACCCATGTCGAGGGCATGTGGCCTTGGCATACGTTTCCGGGAGCGCGCTCACTCATTCCCATCCACTTTCCTGACCTGCCGGACTGTGTGTTCGGCTAAGGGTCCGGTAGGGATTTTGGGTGGGAGCCCCCATGCAGTTTTTGACGTGGGGGTGCCCCTTAAAATTCATACAAGACGGAAGGGCCTGGTATGCTCTTGGAGGGGGAACCCATGCCGTTTTTTTTTTTTTTTTTGGCGTTGACTTACCCTTCAAGATCACCACATGCCAAAGTCGTATCAGTTAAGACAGTGATCCGACTTCAGTGATATTCACTGGGCTGAAGTAGGATCAAACTTGGACCAAAGTAGTGCAGGGACTACTTTGAAGTTGTCATTGGAAATCATGGGGAATAACTTGTCCTTCGACTTTGCAGTCCCAATCTGAAGTCGTACAAGTGTGAAAGGGTCCCAAGGCCGGTCATATACGGCGTGTGGTTGCAGGAAAGAAAATCACGTATTTGAGGAACCCCCTTGTGCAGAGCCATTGGGACTGTATGATATTTAATTTTTATTTTTGATGGTTGAACGGATGGACTTTTTTCAACCTGACAAACTATGTAATCGTGTTCTACCGTGGGGGAGTAGCTGTCCCCGCTGGGAGAACACATTGATAATTGCTAGTGGCTATAAGGGCCGCAAGCAATAATTGCATGTAAAATCCGGCAGGCTGGTTGTACCCAGGTTGATTGCTCAACTTGGGTACATTCAGCCTGCCCATACATGGTACTAATCTCGACCAGTTCCTGCTGAACGGCCGAGATTCAAACTGTTTTACTCTGACTTGAAGAGAATAAACAAACAATCAAGTAATAGTGTCGGTTCACACTACAGCGACATGAAAGTCGGCACGACTTTGCGAGGCAACTTCAAGTCGCCTCCAGGACGGGCAACTTTGCCAGTGGCAAATCAAACAATAATCAGCTCTGTGGTAGGGAGGGGTTTGCCTGAAAAAACGTTTTTCTCTTCCTGTAAAGTTGCTTCAGTTATGACAGTGATCCGACTTTGGAGGTGACTTCCATTGAAAATCAATGGGTACAAGTCGGCTAAAAGTTGTACAGGAACCTTTTCTGAAGTCGGAGCGACTTCAGTAGTGTGCATTAAGACGGCTCTCATTCACTTTAATGTAATTTCTCATGTTGGGCGACACAAGTTGGATAGTGTGAACGGGCACTTAGGTTGCACTATTATATAAACAAAAAATAACAAACAAAAAAAACAAACAAAAAAAAAAAAATTTATTTATATATATATATATATATATATATATATATATATATATATATATATATATATATATATATATATATATATATATATATATATATATATATATATATATATATATATATATATATATATAGTGGTTATCTAAATTATTACAAAATGCCCACAGGTGGCTGGTTCTCTTTAGAGTACAACTCAAGCCAAAACTATTCTAGTTTTGTATAGAGTAAATACTTCTGTCAAGTTTTGAAATGATGTCCATGGCCCTGTTTGTTACCCAATTTCCTGTCTCGTTGACAGTAGGACAATAAATGTGGGGAACAGCCATCATTGGAACATAAAGACACAGGCAATAACAATGACCTGACAGAAGGTTGTAACTCTGCCCCATTTAAGAATAACAAAGCAAAAGCAAACATGTATTATGTTGCAGCTTACCAATTCTTAAATGTAATGGTTACATTAATTTCTGGTTTAGGCTTTCCTTCCAATTTCATCTGGTGATCCAGCCAGTATGTTTGTTTCTAAACAGAACAAGCTCTTTTGCAGTTACAGGGATGAGCCAAACCATTTACTGGTAAGTCTCATTTGTTGGTTTTTATTCAAACAGTAAAAGCTTTACCTGCAATAAATCGTGGGTCATGTGTCCAACCAGAGGGGAATGTAGAATGCTTGCACAAGTAACTGCTTTGTAAGTATCCATTATAACAACAGAAAATGAATGCAAGAGCAAAGGGAAGGAGCGGTGTAGGCTTTCCTCCACGAATCAAAACCGGAAAAATGAGTGTCCTGTGGAAACATGATCAGAAATGTATATCCTTCAACATCTGCTGTACTGTAAAAATTCCAAGCTTTCAGTTTATTTTTCTAAATAACAGAATGGATTTGATTTAAATCACGATTTGAATCACTAGTAAAAAGGCTTGATTTAAATCATAATTTTTAAAGAGCAACTGTCATCTCTCTCCTGCAGTGGCTCCTTCGCCGACTCACCGACAGTCCCATTCGCTTGGGACCGCTAGTAATGCGGCAGTGACACAAGGTGAGGGACATGGCGGCAGCAGGTGAGTGGGTGCCCACCAACAGGCGCTGCCATGATGGATCTGAAATGACAGGTGCTCTTTAAAAGTAAGGACTCATTCTTGTTGGTAGCTAGAATTAAAATATTTTCAAACAAAATGAAGGTTTCCTATTTAAAACAACAAGCTGTCAGGTTAGTAAAACAGCAATATCAGAACCGATTCAATCATACCAGTTTGTAATGTACATAGATTTGCAACACAATGAAATAAAGGAATATTCTTGAACTTTGTTTTATATCATGGTTACTGTGAAATTGTGTGAATGTATCAATGCAGCGCATGTTATCTCAGCTTGCATTCAGTAAATGAGTTTACTAAAAATGTAAATATTGCAGAATACAGGTATATAGCCTCATGCTACATAACTAAGCTCAATTTCATGCTGAATAAACTAAATTATTAATGCATCTTAAATAGAAAACTATCTTTAAATAGATTTGTTACTCCAAAAGCATTTTATTAACTACTTCAGACCTGGGCCATAGTAAAAAGATGGCCTCCAGGTGGTTCTATAAATACGGGAGGCCGTCTTTTTACGACCTCGGGTCCTCCGGCCACTGGGGGGCGCGTCACCTCGATGCCGATGCGCGTGCCTGGCGGCCGCGATGTCCGCCGGGTACCGCGATCAGCAGTTTTAGAGCAGGGACGTGGAGCTCTGTGTGTACATTCTACATATTTTTGGTAAAAAAAAAAAAAATAGAAAACTATCTTTAGATAGATTTGTTACTCCAAAAGCATTTTATTAACTACTTCTGATGGTTAGTTCTACTTCCTAAAAGCAGACAGATTACAAAGCCCTTCCATTGCCCTTTGACACTCAGTTGAGTTTAAAAGTAGGAGTACACCCACCAGTCAATCCAAGGCTGGCCATACATTATACAAATTTTCCTTTAGATTTACCAAAACCATATAATATGAGGTCAAACCTAAACAAAAACTTTCAAATCATATGTAGTGAAGCAGGTCCTTGCACTATATAGTAAAAAGTCAAATCTAAAAAAAAGGAAATTAAAATATATAATGTATGGCCAACTTAAGGGAGAACTCAAAGATCAATAAATACCTGAAGCCTTGCACACAATAATGCCCTGTACACACACAAGTAGACTTTCCGTCGGAAAAAAGTTGGATGGTTTTTCCGATTGAATTCCGCTTAAGCTTGCATACACAGTCACACAAAAGTTAGGAACGCGTTGACGTACAACACTACGACGAGGCGAGAAAAAGAAGTTGAATGCTTTCGAGAATGCGTTGAATTGCTTCCAAGCACGTGTGTTATTTTCCCGTCGGAATTCCATACAGAATGACAGATTTTCCAATAGGAATTCCCCCCCCCCCCCCCCCATCGGAAAAATTGAAAACCTGCTCTCAAACTTTTGCTGGCGGAAATTCCTACAGCAAAAGTCTTATGGAGCATACACGGTCCGAATTGCCGATGAAAAGCTCACATCAGACTTTTGTTGGCGGAAATTTTGCTTGTGTGTACGGGGCATACGTTTTCTTTTGTTCAACCCAGCGGGCTGAACGAAAAAAAAAAAAAAAAAAAAATAAAATTATTATATATATATATATATATCATTTATTAACTAAAAACTAAAAAACAACCTGCAGTTCACAATATGCAGTTCAGTTTTGGGCACCAGTTCTCAAAAAGGATATCGGAGAACTGGAGAAAGTGCAGAGAAGGGCAACCAAACTGATAAGAGGCATGGAGGAGCTCAGCTTAGAAGAACTAAATTGATTCACTCTTGAGAAGAGGAGAATAAGGGGAGATATGATCAACATGTACAAATATATAAGAGGTCCATATAGTGAACTTGGTGTTAAATTATTCACTTTACGGTCAACACTGAGGACAAGGGGGCACTCTTTACATCTAGAGGAAAAGAGATTTCACCTCCAAATACGGAAAGGTTTTTTCACAGTAAGAGCTGTGAAAATGTGGAACAGACTCCCTCCAGAGGTGGTTCTGGCCAGCTCAGTAGATTGCTTTAAAGCGGATCTCCACTCTAAAGTGGAGTCCCGCTGATCGGCACCCTCCCCCCCTCCGGTGTCACATTTGACACCTTTCAGGGGGGAGGGGGGTGCAGATACCTGTCTACAGACAGGTATCTGCACCCACTTCCGGCCCTACGATACGGGCAAAGGACGGGTTTTTTCCTTACCTTCCGTCCGTCCCCCGTTGTATGCTGGGAACACTCGGCTCCCAGCACACAGCGGGAGCCAATCGGCGGGCGCAGCGCGACTCGCGCATGCGCCGTAGGGAACCGGGCAGTGAAGCCGGAGCGCTTCACTTCCTGGTTCCCTCACCGTGGATGGAGGGGGGAGCAGCAGGGTGACGAGCGATCGGCTCGTCATCTGCTGCGATCACCGCTGGACTCCAGGACAGGTAAGTGTCCTTATATTAAAAGTCAGCAGCTGCAGTATTTGTAGCTGCTGGCTTTTAATATATTTTTGGGGTGGCACATCCGCTTTAAGAAAGGCCTGGATACTTTCCTAAATGTACATAAAATAACTGAGTACTAAGATTTGCAGGTAAAGTTGATCCAGGGTAAATCCGATTGCCTCTCGGGGGGATCAGGAAGGAATTTTTTCCCCTGCTGTAGCAAATTGGATCATGCTCTGCTGGGGTTTTTATGCCTTCCTCTGGATCAACTGTGGGTATGGAGTTGGGTGTATAGGATTGTACTGTGTTTTTTATTTTTTGTGGTTGAACTGGATGGACTTGTGTCTTTTTTCAACCTGACTGACTAACTATGTAAGCTGAGGAGTTGATGGGAAGTTGTGTAGCTCAATCCTATATGGTTTACCTAGAACAATTTTAATTGCCAACAGATTTGAGGGTGCAGGTCGTGAACAGTAAGATACTGAGCTGTCAAATTAAATAAAAGGAGAAGTAAGAGTAGGAGAGGAAGAAAGTATGTGGAGGTTGTTTGAATCAGCTACCATGGCAGGAGAACAGATCCATCAAATGTAGGCGGTAGGTAGCATTTTATTCATGGGTACCATGTTTAAGATTTAGGGATTTGGTCTCATTTACCGTAATAGCCACCATTTTGGCGAGAGACATGGTAACATTTATTTTACGCTTCCTCTCAGCCATTACCAAAGTAGGGGATTTCCATGCCCTTGCCAATGTTTGTTTTGCAGCCAAAAGGAGTTGAACAAAAAATTTGAATTGCGTAAGTGTTAAGCAATCTAGTTTCAAATTAAGTAATGCCGCAAATGGGTCTGGGCGTATCAACATTTGAAAAATTCAGGAGGCAATTTAAAAAAAAAAAGTCTTTCCAAAAGGTTTGGGCTATCGGACAGGTCCACCAAATATGTAGATGCATTCCTAATTCCGAGCAGCCATGAAAACAGAGCAGAGTGAGTGGGCCCATGTTTGGCCACTCTAGCTGGTAAAAGGTACCAACACGTTAAGACTTTATAATTGGCTTCCATTGCCGGAATGTTAGGCGAGGATGATTTAGTTACCGACCAGATCCCAGACCAATCAGCATTATCAAGGGTTCGCCCCAGGTCCTCCTCATCTCCGGATGTAGGTTGGTTTGTCCAAGTTAGGATTAACTAGAAATTGGGTGTAGAGGGATGAAATCATTCCTCTGGAATGAGGGTGTTTCTTGCATATAGATTCGAAGTTGGAAAGTTGGGTCAAGGGAGTGTCCGTTTATAAAAGGTGTAAAAAAAGAAAAAAAAATTGGATTGAGAGGTACCTGAACAGTTCCGAGTTTGGCATGTCATAGATCTCACAGAGAGTTGGGAGCCGGCAGGTTTCTATTGAACCAGCAGATACTTGGCCCGTGAGTACCCCACTTAAACAGTCCCAGTCACTGTCCATTAAAGACGGTGTTCACACAGAGGAGTCCAGCATGATCAAGTCACTTTAAAATTTTGGAATTCTAAGCAACCTTTCCATTGAAACAAATAGATGGAAATTCTGGTTGCCTAGTTGTTCCAAGTGGCATCTTCCTCAAATAAATATGGATTTTCAATGGAAGCAGTGTTTGATATTCTAGAATGAATACATGGTTTGTGGAGTGTTAAAGAACATGTAAACCCAACATTTCATATTCTTAGTATGGGTCTGTTCTTTTACATGCACTTGTATTAAAATGTATGCTGTTATCTTTGTATTTCTTTAATGTGAAATACGGTACCTGGTATTCCTGCCAGTCCCCCTAATCTATATAAAAAAAAAATATATATGTGACCACGCTAGGCATGAGAGCAAAGCATGGTAAGTTTTCTAGCTATGCTCAGCCTGCTCTGCTTCGACGATCAAACTTGTGCTGATATGCCCCCCCTGCACAGCCATTCACTGGAAAGATCAGTGTCCTGCTGTTTCTCCTCCCTCACTTCTCTATGCAGCTGAGAACAGAGGTTATATGAGCACCTATTAAAAAAAAAAAAAAAAAAAAAAAAAATGGGGGAACAATTGCCTAGATTCACATACATTGCGGCGGCGTAGCTTAAGGAATTTAAGCTACACCGCCGTAAGTTAGCGAGGCAAGTACATGATTCACAATGTACTTGCCTGCTAACTTACGGCGGCGTAGCCTAAATCGGCGGGCGTAAGGGAGCCTAATTCAAATGTGTTTGAGGGGGGCGTGTTTTATGCTAATAAGGCTTGACCTCACATTTTTTACGTTTTTTTACTGCGCATGCGCCGGGCACCTACATTTCCCAGTGTGCATTGCGGCTAAGTACACAGCACGGGCCTATTGATTTCGACGTGGACGTAAATCCCAATTCACGGACGACTTACGCAAACGACGTAAAAAAAAAATCGAATTTCGACGCGGGAACGGCGGCCATACTTGACATTACTATTCCAATAGGGCCTAGCTCTAACTTTACGCGGCCTATCTCTTATGTAAACGGCATAAAAAAGTACTGCGTCGGCCGGGCGTACGTTTGAGAATCGGCGTATCTACTCATTTACATATTCTACGCCGACCGCAATGGAAGCGCCACCCAGCGGCCATCCAAAATATTGCAATCTAAGATAGGACGGAGCAAGCCGTCGTATCTTAGATATGTTTAAGCGTATCTCTGTTTGAGCATACGCTTAAACATAAGTCGGCGTAGATTCTGAGTTAGGTCGGCTTATCTACTGATAAGCCGGCCTAACTCTTTGTGAATCTACCTAAATGTATTTATATATTTTTTTTAATATCAATACACAAATATTTTACCTTTCATTTCTATTTTAAACTGTATGGGTTGTTTTACAAGAAAGGGGATTACATATACTTTAAAAATAAAAAATAATAATTTCACTCTTGAAAAGTAGAGGGAAACAATAAAGCACTTGGATGCCAATAGATGGAAGTTTGTAAGGATTATCACATATATAAAATTGGTAGTAGGATATACATAAATGGTGGTTCTATTTAACACAAAATTTTATATGGGAAATCTTTCAGAATATATATATATATATATATATATATATATATATATATATATATATATATATATATATATATATACACACACACACATATCTCTCTCTACATACAGTATGTGTATATCTATAAAATGGGGAGGTTGTAGAAGGTATGGGTATATCAGGGCTCGACAAATCCCGGGCGCCAGGTCGCCATGGCGACTAGAAATAGGGTCCTGGCGACTTTTTTTTGTGAGCTGGCACCCTCTGGTGGTGAGCCGTTGGTATTACAAGTTAAGCATTACAAGTTAAACAGCAATTCTAATGTAATTTTTCACTGCCATCTTCTTCCCTCTAATTAGAACCCCCAAACATTATATATATTTTTTATCCTAACACCCTAGAGAATAAAATGGCGATCGTTGCAATACTTTCTGTCACGCCGTATTTGCGCAGCGGTCTTGCAAGCGCACTTTTTTGGGGAAAAAAATTACACTTTTTTTAATTAAAAAATAAGACAACAGTAAAGTTATCCCCAATTTTTTTTATATTATGAAAGATAATGTTACGCCGAGTAAATTGATACCCAACATGTCACGCTTCAAAATTATGTCCGCTCGTGGATTTAAAATCTCCTTAGGCGACGTTTAAAAAAAAAAAAAAAAAAACTCTACAGGTTGCATTTTTTGAGTTACAGAGGAGGTCTAGGGCTAGAATTATTGCTCTCGCTCTACCAATTGCGGCGATACCTTACATGTGTGGTTTGAACACTGTTTACATATGTGGTCGCTGCTCACGTATGTGTTCGCTTCTGCGCGCAAGCTCGTCGGGACGGGGCGCGTTTTCTGGCTCCTAACTTTTTTAGCTGGCTCCCAGATTCCAAGCAAATTTGTCAACCCCTGGGGTATATGTATGCGTGTGTAAGTGTAGAAATGGGATATACCGTATTTATCGGCCTATTGTGCGCACAGGCGTACAGCGCCGTATACACCGGTGTATAGCGCGCACCCCTAATCTGGACGTGAAATTCCTGAATTTTTTTTTTTAATTACTTACAGTTTTGGTGTCTTGCCCGGTGTCCATCGGCGGCCTTGTCCGGACCTGCGAGCTAGTGAGCTGTTCCATTGCCCTTGGGCTTTTTTCTTTCCTAGGTGGGCACCCCACCCCCAAGAACTGGCATCCGTGGTAACCTTTACCGGGTTCCACTGAGCCCATGGTCGTCCCTCCTTTAGGTTTTGGTGAATTGTCCACCACTCCAGGGATGACAAGACCTGAGGGGTGAGCAGTATCTCCTGATCCAGGGACTCTTTCTTCTTGTCCCAGGAGGACAGGAAGAAATGAAGTGTCCTGGAATGAAGTTGTGCCCAGACTACTGCTGGTATACTTGCTGACATAAGGCCTAGGGTTCACAGAACATTTCTTCTGGAGAGCCTGGGGTTTTTTATCAGATCCCCTGCCGCTGAGGCCAGTTTTGCCACTTTGTCTTCTGGCAAGAAGAGCCTCTGCTGCCTGGTGTCCACTATGTAACCCAGAAAGGTCTTGACCTGCTCTGGCTTGAGGGAGGATTTCTCTGTATTGATTATCCAACCCAGACTTTTTAGGACTGATACTGCTTTGTTGGTATTCAACATGACCTGGGAGGCCAACTGTCCGGAGATCAGTAGATTGTCCAGGTAAGGAATGAGGGATATACCCTGAAGGTGCAGAAAGGCCACTGCCTCCACTAGGATCTTTGTAAAGATCCTTGGGCTGGATGTTAGACCAAACGGTAGTGCTCTGAACTGCCAGTGGAGGACCTCTCCTCCAACCACTACTGCAAACCTCAGATATGCCTGGTAATCCACGTGAATTGGCACGTGTAGGTAGGCATCTTTGAGGTCTAGAGTCGCCAAGAAGGCTTCCTTCATGAGGTTCTTCCGTACCGAGTAGATACTTTCCATAGTAAATCTTTTGTATTTCAGAAACTTGTTCAAGTTTCTTAGATTTACTCTCAGACGGCATTTTCCCGATGGCTTGCGGACTACAAATACGTGGGAATAGAATCCTTAGTACTGTTGAGCTTTTGGTACTGGTACTACTACTTGTTCAGCCAATTCCTGGATACCCTTCAGGAGGGCAGACCTTTTTAGGGCATCCCTGGGAGGATGTGTAAGAGTGATCATAGAGGGGGGTGTTGCCAGGAATTCTAAACGATAACCTTCTCGTATAATTTGGCAAATGTAGGAGCTGTTCAAAATCTTTTTCCATTAAGGTAAAAATTGGGACAGCCGTCCCCCCACTCTGACCTTGGCGTCACTTGGATTGTTTGTCGCCGGTTTTGGGAGAGGGAAAAAGTAAGTTGTTCTTTTTATTCCCCTTACCGAAGCCCCAACGTTTGTTGGGTTCTTTTTTGGTTCTCTGCTTTGCTTGCCCAGGGACCCTCGAAAAGTTTTCCTGAAACCATCTTTTTTTGGTTTAACTGGAAATTTTTTACCTTTCTCTGATGACCTAGAAAGGACATCATCCAGGCCCTTGCCAAACAATAGTGAACCCTGAAAGGGAATGCCACAGAGTTTACCTTTAGATTTCACATCTCCTTCCCAGGCCTTAATCCAAACAGCCCTTCTTGCTGAATTGATTAAGGCTGCCGTTTTAGTTGAAGCCCTTGCGGACTCAATTGCTGCATCCGCCAAATAGGCAACAGCCTTCCCTATCACTGTTAGGGACTCGATAACCTCCTCAGAATCGTTATTCGGGGGCATGTGCCCGGTAAGCATCTCCACCCATATATCTGTGTTCCTGGCTACACAGGCTGCTGCCAAGGCTGGACCCATGGCTTCTGTATTAGCTTCCCAAGCCTTTCTAAGGAGGGATTCTGTTATGCGGTCCATCTATTATGCTGGAATCTAGGAGCCAGCTAAAAAAGTTAGGAGCCAGAAGACACGCCCCGTCCCGCCGAGCTCACGCGCAAAAGCGAATGCATACGTGAGTAGCGCCCGCATATGTAAACTGTATTCAAACCACATATGTGAGGTATCGCTGTAATTGGTAGAGCGAGAGCAATAATTCTAGCTCTAGACCTCCTCTGTAACTCCCAACATGCAACCTGTAGAACTTTTTAAACGTCACCTATGGAGATTTTAAAGGGTAAAAGTTTGTCGCCATTCCACGAGCGTACGCAATTTTGAAGCGTGACATGTTCGGTATCAATTTACTCGGCGTAACATTATCTTTCACAATATAAAAAAAAAAATTGGGATAACTTTACGGTTGTCTTATTTTTTAAATTTAAAACAGTGTATTTTTTCCCCGAAAGAAGTGCGCTTGTAAGACCGCTGCGCAAATCCGGTGTAACAGAAAGTATTGCAATGACCGCCATTTTATTCTCTAGGGTGTTAGAATAAAAAATAAATATATATAATGTTTGGGAGTTCTAATTAGAGGGAAGGAGATGGCAGTGAAGAACACATTAGAATTGCTCTTTTACTTGTCATGCCAACGGCCACCACAAGATGACGCCAGATCACAGAAGGAAGCTTAGGCCTGCAGAAGGCTGCAAAGCCGCAGCCTCAATTACCGTCCGGCGCGAGAGGTGGGGGTGCACGGAGACACAGGATGGGGTATCCTGTGTCTCTGTGCGCCCCCACCTCCCCCGCCATGTGATCAGGTTGGGCCCGCGCCAGCTGGTAATTGAGGCCGCGGCTTTGCGGCCTTCTGCAGGCCTAAGCTTCCCCAGGCGCCAAGTCGCTATCTATTGTCGTAATTGCGACTGGGCGCCCAGATTTTGTCGAGCCCTGCCTTAGGGCCCTTTCACACCATCGGATCTTGTGAGGATCCGTTCCTTATATATCCGCCTGCTCAGCGGGGATCGCTCCGTTGATCCCCGCTGAGCCGGCAGATGACAGGGCGGTCCCCACACACAATCGGATGAACACGAAGCAGAATAAGGAGCCAACTTCAGCTTCATCAGGGGGATCCGATGAGTCCACTCTATACATATGAAAAAGAAGTTTGTTTTTAGTTGTACATTGCAATGATTAGAAGTAATAGAAGTCTCCATACCGATGCATGTAGTGACAGATGAAGAGT
The DNA here is from genome assembly GCF_905171775.1 of Rana temporaria. Lineage (NCBI taxonomy): Eukaryota > Metazoa > Chordata > Amphibia > Anura > Ranidae > Rana > Rana temporaria. The sequence continues at coordinate 210,338,883 of NC_053493.1, read as the reverse complement.
CCCATCAGGAGTAGGGCGGGTGTCGGTAGATCAGGATGTACTGACACATAATACAAGGGCACAGCCAAGGATGGCAGCTCTTGGATAAACCAAGCCAACCTCACAGGAACCGGCGGCCCAAACGCCGAGCTGGCATAGCGCCCATAAGGCACACGGATACACCTCAGTAATGCAAATGATAAGAGTCCCATCAGAACCATGAGCAGGGACAGAAGGTCCAGCAGGCGGGCCTCATCTTCCACCAGCTCAAGCATCATTACAGACCTCCGATCTCACTCCGATTAACTAATCACTCACCACCGCTATACCATATACCCCGCCGCTACTAAGCAACATCCAATCGCCGACGAGGGGGCAAAAACCTATGTCAACTTCCAGCGAATCAGAATGGCAGAAGGCATTAGTGGGCGGCGACGTTATCCACTCACGCCAGTGAACTTTCCTAAGGCTAGTGTGGTCTGTTCAAGACGTAAGTTGGCGCGGTCGCCGCTGCTGATAATACATGGCATAGCAATGCATGTCTTCCGAAGAGATAACAGCTGCACAATAACCAACACTTATTTTTGCCTCCATAAACTGTATATAATAAATATATTTTTGCCACTTTTGCCCTTTTCAAAGATGGCGGAAGGAGACAGCTGACAGGGCGGCGAGGCTTGCCTCGTGATTGGTTGGCAGCTCGGACTTCCTTTGCACGGACTCACGCGGCTCCCGTAGTTTTTACGTCAGCGGTGCGGTCAGGTAGGAGTTTGGTGCGTCTACACGTGTGTTCCGGAGTCAGTGATCCGCTACAAAGTATACCGCTCCTATGGAATAGAAGGAGTTCAGCTGCCGGGATCATACGCCTATAACTGTGTACATTCTCTGTGTCTTCCTGTACATTAGGATCTGCAGGCTGGGGATATTCTCTCTGTTAGTCACACTTTCCAAGTACTGCGTGCGAGCTGCTACTGCGGGAATGGGGCGCAATAATCGGCGGAATCGGCGTAAGGATCAGCGGCCTGCAGTGCAGAGGACCCCCGCTGAGGAGGAGGAGAGGCGCCGGGCCAGAGAGCAGGCGGTAAGTTCTAATTGGTTCATATTAATATGGGATTCATATCACTTCACCCCCTTCCTGCCCACGTAAATTTTCATCTTTTAGTGCGGTCACACCTTGCCATGTAACACTGTACCCATATGACATGTGCTGACGCGGTGTGCCCTGTGGAGGCTGCGCTGACGCGGTGCGCCCTATGGAGGCTGCGCTGACGATAATGGGAAAGTCTGTTTACATGTGATCAGCTGTGGTTAGACACAGCTGATCACTTGGTAAAGGGCCCCTGTGTTTGGCTCTTCGAAAAACACAGCAGTCACAGTGTGTGTCCGATGCGCACCACAGGGGGCCCTGTAGGAGTTAGTGTTCACTTAGTGTGTGTTTACAACTGTAGGGGGGTGTGGCTGTAGGACTGACGTCATCGATCGAGTCTCCCTATGAAAGGGATCACTCGATCGATGCAGCCGCCACAGTGAAGCACAGGGACGCCGTGTTTACATACGGCTCTCCCCGTTCTTCAGCTCCGGGGAGCGATCGCGATGGAGCGAATGGCCGAATAGCCGCGCCGTCGCCCGGGATCGCTGCCCGCGGGTTAGCGCCCGCCGCATATACCGGGTGGGGGGGTTCCCGATCCGACCCGCGGCAAGGAGGGGATGTACATGTACGCCCATCTGCCTGTACGAGCCATTCTGTGGACATATATGTACATGCGGCGGGCGTTAACCGGTTAATATTATGTACTGTAGATGATATATTTATAGTCTTTGCAATTTTACATTGAGGAACATCATTCTGCATTTAGAAAAAATTGCAGCTTTTAGCAGAAGACTGTGTTATAAAAGTGAGTGACATTAAAAATATTCCAAAGAATCAAACCTAGAATAGTTCTTATGTAGAAATATCAAGTGATATGGTTCAGGTAATCTCCCTCTAGTGATTCAATCACCTAGGGCGACCTCCGCCAATGTCAGAAAAACACACTCGCCAGATATAGTTGCTGTCTAATGACGCAATGGTGCGTTTGATAAGATCCAGGTCATCAGTTATGTAGTCATTAGCTCGCACTTATCCCCTCTACCTGAATCGCAGGACCCTTTTCAGAATGTATCCAAGTGCATGAATCGTGACCAAGAAGTTTTATTTTTCATGGTAAAAATGGCTCAGCATAGCCCATCTGTAGTAGTAACTCACCAATGAAAAAAATGAAAATCTCATGGTGCAGTATTTATTGGTGAACCAGTATAAAAACAAAATTTATACAGCAATTGTGCCTATCGCACTTGCATAAAAAGCCAATCCAACCAGGGATAATGGCGGCAGGACCTCGAATGCAAAACATCATGTGTGAAATAGTAATCTTGCGCTTACACAAAGTCCTCCCAATTTGAAACGGTGGCGGCCATGACCTCAGGCATTTTATAGTAATGGCCCTCTACAGCTGTTACACGCATACACACATCAGGAGTATAAATCATTGTCCTGATGATGCGTGTGTGCATGAAAGGCCATACTCTGGCTTCCTTTTTTTTCCCTAAATAGTTTTTGCATTGCTAAGAAGTATGATTTACTTTTTTCTGCTACTTAGCCACTTACCGACCGCCCACCGTCGTATTACGTTGGTACTTTGATGCTAAATACCGTTGTTATGGCATGTATTTTTTTTAAACGGCGGACGGTCCTCTTTCAGATAAGTGGTCTTTGTAGTGGATTCGCTGCAAGATCACTTTTATTGGGGACGGGAGAGGTGGTCATCTCCGCCGGTCACCACAGCCGTCAGTAGCGGCAGAGAGTTTGGGTCCTTTTCCCTGTGAGGCTGGTTTAGTGAGGGAAAGATGGGGGCCCCCCCCCCCACTCAGCTCCTTACCATTGGATGATGGAAGCGTCGTCAAGTGTCACTTTCACCCAATGGTCTTAAAGGGGAATATATAATATATCAATTTTGCATGCAAGTGTAAATGTGAGATCTGATGAGGTCTTTGACCACAGATCTCGCATTAAAAAGTTCCTGTCATGCTTTTTTTCTATTACAAGGGATGTATTACATTCCTTGTAATGGGAATAAACGTGACCCAAATGTTTTTTATTTTTATTTTTTAAATGTACAGTATAAAAAAACAAGTAAAATAATAAAGAATTTAAAGTGCCCTGCCGAGCCCGTGCATTGGAGCGAGAGCAATAATTCTAGATCTAGAGGTTAAGTGCCAAAATTTGTCGCCATTCCACGAGCGGGTGCAATTTGAAGCATGACAATTTTGACGCATGGGTATTAATTTACCCAGTGTAACATTATCTTTCACACTTTTTTTTTTTTTATAAATTTTACCCAAAAATTGCACTTGTAAAAATGCTGTGTAAATACAGTGTGACAAAGTATTGCAATGACTGACATTTTATTCCCTAATGCCTTGTACACACAAGCGGAATTTCCGACAGAAAGTCAGACGGCAGCTTTTCATTGGATATTCCGTCCGTGTGTATGCCCCATCGGACCTTTTCTGTCGCAAATTCCGACGGAATTGGAGAACATTTCCGATGAAAAAACTTCCGTTCGTCTGGATGCAATTCCGAAAGACTGAAAGCCATGCATTCTCAGAATCAAGTCGATGCATGCGCAGAAGCATTGAACTTAATTTTTCTCGGCTCGTCGTAGTGTTGTACGTCACCCCGTTCTTGACAGTCAGAATTTGGTGTGACCGTGTGTATGCAAGACCGCTTGAGCGGATCTCAAAGAGGCTTGTCTCCTGCATGTATCCTTAGCTGTCAAATGTATCCCCTCTGTCTGTTATAAGAACTGAAAAATTGCAGATTCTGTGGGTGGGTCGGTTGTCTGGAGCTCGTGGGTGGAGTCGTGATGTCAGTAGCCTCCCCGCCCACCTCTACACTCCCCTTGTCAACATGCATTTTATCCTGTATATTCCTTACACTAAATTCAGCAATGATCACTAACATCCAGTCAAAATCCAGAAAAGTAACCACATGACTTCGGGAAAAAAAGTGGGGGTGGGAATTAAAAAAATGCCGGTCTCAGGCTAGTGCATGAGATATGTAAATAACCTGTCATCACAGCAAGTGGGAAGAACAGACAAAAGTATTCTTCTTTTTGTCTGTTTTATCTCACTGAACATTAAGAGGATTGCTCAGAGCTGGATTAACTCTTTGTGGCAAGACTGGGCACAGATGATAGGAAATCTTTTACTCTACATTGTGACAGCAAAAAAAAATCGAGTTTACATCCACTTTAAGTGGTTAATGAAATGCAGCTTAAGTTACTCTTTATATCCTTTGAAGAGACGTTATGGGCAAAAAAAACGTGAGCAAGTCTCGCTGTCCTTTCTAGGTGAGTCTGAAGTGGTAATAAAAAATAAAAAAAAGTTACTCCTTTATAGTGTAAGAATTTATTGCTTGATTTAATCTATTACTTTGTGTTCTCTTAAGGCCTGGGAAGTTGGCTATACTGAAATCGTAAAAGAAAACAAACTCTTTGAACATTATTACCAAGAACTGAAGATTGTGCCTGAAGGTGAATGGGAGCAGTTTATGTCTGCCCTCAGGGAACCTCTCCCAGCCACAATAAGAATTACTGGATACAAAAGGTACATGTTGCTGTGTGCAAGGAAAAATATTAAAACAAAAGGAAAGGGGCTACCAGTGTAAAATCCTGTATTTCAAACAAAAATGTAATTTTTTTTTTAGTGAATAACTACCCATATTTGAAACTCACCCCCCCCCCCCCACTCATTCCTACAATCTATCTGTATTCTCAGGCATGATTCCACTTATAATGAGAATATGAACATTCTGTGTGAGAACTAGCAGTGCGCACCCCTGCATAATGCTAGTTCTGAGTACATCATACAGAACACAGTGCTGCTCCTTACAAAAAAAAGTTGGGTTTGCTGGTTGTAGTGATCACTGTGGTAGAAGAATGCAAGTGGTGTTAAATATAGAAATTTAAAAAGGAAAATCATGAAAAAAAATGTTTTTGACCCTTTGTCATCTTGTAATAAGAAAATAGAGCAGTGTATTAACTGTACATTGTACCATATATAATATTAACAGATCTAGGTTACCTTTAAAAACAAGGTCAAATTTAGTCCTAGAATTGAGTTAGAGGAGCTCCAGGCTCCCCCCCCCAAAAAAAATTAAGTCAGCAACTACACATACTATAGCTGGTGACTGTTAATAACTGTCCTGGTATCTAGCGGTGTCCTCGCCCAAACCAATCTTTCAATTGGCTTCTGGTGCAGTTGCAGGCATAGCAAGTAAGGAAACAGGAAGTGGAGCCTTGCTGCTTCACAGCTGGTTTCCTACTGCAAATGCACGACCCAGCGCTGGACCTTGTGAATGGTCCCCTAGTCTTCTGGGACCTGGGATGTGTTCCAGAAGACTGGACCAAAGAAACTGCAATAAAATTCATACCTAGAATTCAGCTTTAAATCCTAGCAATGGGGTTTCTGTAGGGCTGTGGAAGTTCAACAAAAATGTACGATTAATCGAGGAATTTTTATCGTCAAAATTCTTTTGATCGGTACTAGTGGTGCAACCGATCAACTGATCGTAAATCCGTGATCTGAACGGGTCACCATATGTGTATCGGCACACTACGTGATCCGCTGAGCACCACTGCTGCCTCGGCCATAAGGCTTCGGCCTAGCTTCCGGAGTGGTGGCCATCTTGGTCCACCCGGCGGCGGCCTAGGTGAGCCTAGAGAGGCACGCTGACGTCATCACCCGGCCTCAACTGCTCGTTTTCGGCCGGCTTCTCTGGTAAGATGAAGCAAGCACTAATCTTCCTATACAGTGGGGGAGATGTGGACCATATTACAGTGGGGCGATTTGAACCATATTAAAGTGGGGGAGATGTCTGTGGATATTACAGTGGGGACTATATATGGTGGTGATCCGAAAAAATGTATGTGCGTTATAATTTAAAGCGGATCTCCACTCTAAAGTGGAGTCCCGCTGATCGGCACCCTCCCCCCCTCCGGTGTCACATTTGACACCTTTCAGGGGGGAGGGGGGTGCAGATACCTGTCTACAGACAGGTATCTGCACCCACTTCCGGCCCTACGATACGGGCAAAAGACGGGTTTTTTCTCCGCTTCCCGTCCGTCCCCCGTTGTATGCTGGGAACACTCGGCTCCCAGCACACAGCGGGAGCCAATCGGCGGGCGCAGCGCGACTCGCGCATGCGCCGTAGGGAACCGGGCAGTGAAGCCGGAGCGCTTCACTTCCTGGTTCCCTCACCGTGGATGGAGGGGGGAGCAGCAGGGTGACGAGCGATCGCTCTTCCTCTGCTGCGATCGGCGCTGGACTCCAGGACAGGTAAGTGTCCTTATATTAAAAGTCAGCAGCTGCAGTATTTGTAGCTGCTGGCTTTTAATATATTTTTTTAGTGGCACATCCGCTTTAAATTAGTCGATTAAAAAAAAAAAATTTAAAGGATCACATTTTTTCCTTTAGTGACCCTTTAACATCCCTAGTTTTCAGGGAATTTGTAGTTGCATTTATTACGGCATTTGTATTTAATAAACTTATTTTTTTCCTCTTTAGCCATGCTAAAGAAATTTTACACTGTTTGAAAGAAAAATACTTCAAGGAGTTGCAAGATATTGAAGTGGATGGTCAGAAGATAGAGGCTCCCCAACCACTGAGCTGGTAAGTTATTTACTGTCATAGAAAGGATACTTCTTTTTAGGAGCCATATGCATTCTTATGTTTTCTTGTACTACTTTAAAGCGGTAATAAACTATAATAGGGCTTACCTGTAGGTAAAATGAATATCTCCTAAACGTGCACTGTTTAGGAGATATTCACCCTGAAAGCAGTCAGTTATGTTGCATACTAGCACATTATGCCATTGCCTTGCAGGTGTTTGGATCAGTGTTTTATCTGTTTCTCTTTGGTATTAACATCAGTGTTTTTACACGTACTACCAATGTAAAAATGGATGAAAATTCATGCGTTCTGTTTTTTTGTTAAAAGAACAAAAATGGGCACTGATCCGTTTAAAAAAAAAAAAAAACAGATGTTGATGGATCAGCAAACTGATGTAAATAGTCGATCATCTGTTTACATCTGTTTTTTCATACAGATGAATGGATATCAGTTTTTCAAACGTCAACGGATAGATGACAAACTGGGCCCGTATGTGTAAAAGGGGCCAAAAGCTAATTTCCTTGTTTCCTATGACTTAAGTTTGGACCAAGCTGATCCAAACAAAATATTTTACTAGGTGCTGCTTTGTCTCTAAGCACTGTGTAAACTGCATGTAGCTTCAGCTATATGAGCATGTGCTACAACGGCCCCAGTAAGTTCTTTTGCCAGTGTCCAGTAACCGAAACTTAGCCTGCATATACAGTAAACATGGTCGATAACTACAAGCCCTTTGTCCTATGCTGTACTCCTGAGATGAGGAATTCACAAAATGTTGTCCCCCCCCCCCTTTATTTTTTAGGTACCCTGATGAGCTTGCCTGGCACACAAACTTGAGTAGGAAAATAATCCGCAAGTCACCAGACTTGGAGAAATTTCACCAATTTCTTATCAGTGAGACAGAGTCAGTAAGTAAATTTATTTTGTGTTTTCTGTGTGATAATGGGAGTTTTTTTTTTCCTATAGGTAAATTTTTAAATACCTAATAAAACTGTAATGTTGCTATTAGGATTGTGTAACCACAGAAGTTACATAGATAAGAACATTCTGTCCTGTTTTGTAGCTTTCTGAACAAGTGTCACATTTTGGAGTTTTCTTTGATTTTGTTTAGCGAGGTTAACAAGTGAAAATACAAGCAGCAATCCTAACCTGTTCATATGTAAGCATTGTATATGCTATAAAAACGTTTAAAGTTTCCATACTATTAAAATGTGTAGTAATCTAAAGTAGAGATGCATTATTATCAAGGAAGATGTAAATCCCAGTGGTTTCTAGCTGCACCTCTAAAATGTTGGTTTAAGCTGAGTTTGAAAAGTGCTTAAAGTGGTTGCAAGCCTAAGACATGATATATCAACAAAGCATATCCCTCTATAGTGTGTACTTGTCTCAAGTCAGATCACATAGGTGTACGTTTATGAAACCGAGAAGAGCTGAGATCCTGATGATCACGGCTGATCTCTCAGGTGTACCAGTTTATGAAGCTGAGATGAGGAGTGGAGAACATGTTTTCTCCTACGCCTTCCAGGACGGCACACCAGAGAGATAAGGGCTCCTCCCACAGGAAACACAATCAATTGACAAGTTTGTTATAAGTTCCCACCCACCCCCTTGCTCCTCAGTATTTTGATTGTGTTTCTCCCGAACACAGCGGCACGTTTGTTGTTTTATATTACCTGGAGACGGTGAGGTCGAAGGGTACCCCTGTTGAGGCAGGTTCAGGGAGGCCGGGGAGAGCTGAACTGACCTGTTGGCTTCGGTCGCTCACAGGTCGCCACAAAGACAGGCATGGACGCTCTGAGCTGTGGTGAAAAAGCCATCGTCCCTCTGCACAAAAATCCGCCACGCTGCTAATCTCTTCTTCCTGGGGGGGTTTGCAGAGGAGCATTGCGCTCCAGACCTCGTTCGGAGGTACAGGAAGCGCGTCACCGGAGAGTGGGCGTTCCCTACACGGCAACCCGGAAGTGACGCTTCGGCGTGGAGGGCAGCGTGGAGCGGTGGGGTCGGCAGCGGATAAACCCTGCAACAGGTACCGGCAAGCCAAGGACCCAGTCAACCTCCTCATGATGGAAGAGGAAGGGAAGACTAGCGCTGCGGCTACCAAATCCAGATCGGGGGTCGGTGAGTACAGTCCCTCCTGGAAAGGGAGAAAAGGGGAGAGTGAGAGTTCCCGAGTCGCAGGATGCAGCTGGTAACGGCTGCCTTCCTCGTTCTCTCTCTCTTTTCTCCCTAGTACAGCCTGCAGCTCAGAAGGGGGAAGAAATAACATGGTTGTTTTATTATGTTCCCTCTCTAACAGAATCTCCCGGTGAAACCCAGGGGGCCTCTGCTCAATCCTCAGCATCTGCTAGTGGTAGTTCCTCTAAAAAATGTGGAAACTGTAAAGATAAGCTCCCAAAATCCTACACCAAACCCTTCTGCCACAAGTGTATTAACCAGTTGGCTGGGAAGGAGGCAGCTGCCATGATGAAAGATTTTCTCTTGTCAATGCAGTCTGAAATGTTGGCCACGGTTAGAGCTTTCAGGGAGACGGCTACACAAGCAGCCACAGGCCCTAGCACAGAGGAACCGGTCCCTAGAGAGACTTTGATTTCTCAGGGAAGGCTTGTTGCAGGACCCAGTACCCCTTTCCTACCCTCCCAGATCTTTTCTCATGATCAGGAGGAAGAGGAAAGTGAGGTCATGAGCCAGGTCACTAGACATAGCTCAGAGGGTGAGGAGGATAGAGACTCAGTCATGTCTCAGGAGGAAGGATCCCCCCCCCTATGAGGACGCCGGGCTTAAGGCAATCAGTTGGGGAAGTTTTCTTTAAACTTCCAAAACTGGATGCGGCCCTGTCTCAGGTCACTAAACAGTCAGACCTCTCATTTGAAGATGCTGGCAGTATTAAAGACCTAATGGATCGTAGGGCCGAATCACTCCTAAGAAAAGCCTGGGAGGCTAACACAGCTTCTATGGCCCCAGCCTTAGCTGCGACCTGTGTAGCCAGGAATGCAGACCTATGGGTAGAGAAACTGGCAGAACACCTCGGCCAGTTTACAGAGTCAGAGGAAATCTTGGGGTCTCTATCTTTGATAGGAAAAGCTGTCGCATACTTGGCAGATGCCGCTTTGGAAACTGCTAAAGCTTCAGCCAAGACAGCGGCCTTGATCAACTCGTCCAGGCGAGCTATCTGGGTTAAGGCCTGGGATGGGGATGTCACATCAAAGGGAAAACTGTGTGGACTCCCTTTCCAGGGTTCACTTCTGTTTGGCCAAGGATTGGATGATGTACTAGCTAGGTCTTCAGAAAAGGGAAAGAAATTCCCTGTGAAACCTAAGAAAGATGGGTTTAAGAAGACTTTTCGAGGCCCCCAGGGGCAAAACAAGCAGAAGTATAAAAGAGAACCCAATAGGCGCTGGTTTTATGGCAAAGGGAACAAAAAGAATAAACTTGCTCTTTCCCTCTGCCAAGGCTGATGCTAAACAGACCAAGTGACGCCAAGGTCAAAGTAGGGGGGAGGCTGTCCCAGTTTGTACAACAGTGGGAAAATATTTCAGACAGTCCCTACATACACAAGCTTATAAGGGATGGGTTCCGCCTGGAATTTGTCACCTCCCCCCCCCCCCTATGATCACCCTCACGCAGCTCCCCAAGGATACCCTAAAAAGAAGGGCCCTCTTGGAAGGGATTCAGGAATTGGCAGAGCAACTAGTAATAACACCAGTGCCAGTGGAACAGCAATACCGGGGGTTCTATTCCCACGTGTTTTTGGTTCAGAAACCATCAGGAAAATTCCACCTGATAGTAAACCTGAGAAAACTAAACGGATTTTTAGAACAGAAGAAGTTTTCCATGGAGAGTATTTACTCAGTAAGAAAGAACCTCATGAAGGAAACCTACATGACAACCATAGACCTGAAAGACGCCTATTTGCACGTGCCAATTCACGTGGACCATCAGGCCTTTTTGAGGTTTGCGGTGGTGGTAGGGGAGGAAATCTTTCATTGGCAGTTCAGGGCGCTGCCCTTCGGCCTAACCTCCAGCCCCAGAATCTTTACAAAGATACTGGCAGAGGCAGTAGCCTTCCTACATCTTCAAGGGATATGCCTTATACCATACCTGGACGATCTACTGATCTCCGGTCAGACAGAGTCACAGGTTCAGAGGGATACCAACAGGGTGATGGAGTTCTTGGAAAGCCTAGGCTGGATTATCAATTTAGAGAAGTCCTCCCTCATACCAGAACAGGTAAAAATATTTCTGGGCTACACTATAGACTCCAGGCTTCAGACGCTCTTCCTGCCAGAAGAAAAAATAAAAAAATTAGCGTCAGCAGCAGAGAATCTGGTGAGATTCCCCAGACTTCCCAGGAGGTCAGTTATGAGAGTCCTAGGCTTAATGTCGGCATCCATACCAGCAGTAGTCTGGTCCCAATTACATGCAAGGATACTCCATTTTTTCTTTCTGTCCTCTTGGGACAAGAAGAAGGAATCCCTGGATCAGGAAATTTTACTCACCCCTCAGGTCCTGTCATCCCTAGAGTGGTGGACCAGTCACCAAAACCTAAGGGAAGGTCGACCTTGGGCACAATGGGATCCGGTAAAATTGACTACGGATGCCAGCACATGGGGGTGGGGTGCCCACATGGGGGGGGGGGGGGAAAGCCCAAGGAAGATGGTGCTACCTCCTAGCTCGTCAATCTTCCAATGCCAGGGAACTCAGAGCAGTAGGAGAAGCCCTGAAGGCCTTCCAACAAGATGTCAGACAGGGAGGTCCAGGTGAGCTCAGACAACGCTACAGTAGTGGCCTACCTGAATCACCAAGGCGGTACCAGATCCGGTCCCCTATTGGAACTAACCATGGAAATTCTGGGTTGGGCAGAGAAAAATGTCACCTCCATCTCAGCCATACATATAAAGGGGACAGCCAACATAGAAGCGGACTTCCTCAGTCGCCAACAATTAAGACAGGGGGAATGGGAATTGAATCCCGAGGTCTTTCAGGCCCTAGTTCTTCAGTTTGGCGAACCAGACATAGACCTGTTCGCGAACCGGAAGGACAGGAAAGTGAACAGGTACTTCTCAACCTCCGTAGAACGGGACTCCGAGGGCCTGGACGCGCTGTCCCAGAACTGGCACTTCAGAATGGCCTACGCCTTCCCACCCCTGGCGCTAATTCCGCGGGTACTCCAGAAAGTCAGCAAGTCCCCCGGTCAGGTCCTCCTTATTGCCCCATGGTGGCCAAGGAGGACATGGTTTGCGAATCTGAGGTTCATGTCAGTAGCAGAACCTCTGAGACTCCCAGCCAGGACAGATCTTCTCAGACAGGGTCCAGTGTTTCACCCGAGACCAGAGTTCTTTCAGCTAACAGCCTGGTTAGTGAGCGCCAGATTCTGAAACAAAAAGGTTGTTCAGAAAAGGTGATTAATACTCTCCTTACAAGTAGAAAGCCGGTCACCAGAAAGATCTACTTAAAAATATGGAAAACTTTCCAGACCTGGAGTAGAAAAAGACTAGAGTCTTCCCAGTCGGTTCCGGTTATCCTGGATTTTCTCCAGGATGGAGCAGACGCCGGGCTTAAGGTTAGCACCCTGCGAGTACAGGTAGCTGCCCTCTCTGTGTACCTGGATAAAAGATTAGCGAAGGACGACCTAGTTAAGAGGTTCTTACTAGCTAGGGAAAGAATGTCCCCCGTCCTTAAAAGCTTCTGTCCACCATGGGACCTTACTAGGGTATTAGAGTCATTATCTATGCCCCCTTTTGAACCTTTAGAGAAAGTTTCCTTTAGGTTCCTTACGTTAAAATTAGCTTTTTTGTTAGCTATTACTACAGCCAGGAGGGTGGGAGATCTGCAAGCTCTGTCCATGAAAGAGCCTTTTCTTAGGGTGCAACCAGACAGGGTCACTCTTAGGGCAGATCCCTTATACCTACCTAAAGTAGCATCCTTACTCAACAGGACGCAAGAAATGATATTGCCGTCCTTTTGTTCAGAACCAAAGAACGAGAAGGAATTTAAGTTTCACTGTTTGGACGTAAGAAGATGTCTTCTTATATATTTAGAGAGAACCAAAAGTTTCAGGAAATCTAACCATCTCCTAATCCTTTATGGTGGAGTCAGGAAGGGATTGCAGGCCTCAAGGCCATCAGTCTCAAAATGGATTAGAGAAGCTATTGCAGAGGCTTATCGGTGTGCAGGAGAACCAGCTCCACTTAATATCAAAGCTCATTCAACCAGATCTCTGGCGACATCTTGGGCGGAGAGAGCAGGTGCCTCCTGGGACCAGATCCGTAGTGCGGCTACCTGGTCAAGTCATCACACCTTCCTGAAACACTACCGGGTAGAATTGTTGTCACAGCAAGACCTGGCTTTCGGTCGGAAGGTCCTCCAAGCTGTGGTCCCACCCTGAGGTAGGCCTGAGGTCCTTTTATATCCTCTCTGGTGTGCCGTCCTGGAAGGCGTAGGAGAAAACCTACGTTAGATCTACCGGTAACGGTATTTCTACGAGCCTTCCAGGACGGCAGGCCTACTACCCACCCTATGTGAAGAAAGGTAAGCTATAGGGTTGTCCCGATACCACTTTTTTAGGACCGAGTACAAGTACCGATACTTTTTTTCAAGTAGTCGCCGTTACCGAATACCGATACTTTTTTTAAATGTGTCCCCAAATGCAGCCATGTCCCCCCACATATGCAGCCATGTCCCTCACAAATGCAGCCATGTCCCTCTAGCCATGTCCCTCACATATGCAGCCATGTCCCTCTAGCCATGTCCCTCACATATGCAGCAATGTGCCTCTAGCCATGTCCCTCACATATGCAATGTCCCTCTAGCCATGTCCCTCACATATGCAGCCATGTCCCTCTAGCCATGTCCCTCACATATGCAGCCATGTCCCTCACATATGCAGCAATGTCCCTCTAGTCATGTCCCTCACATATGCAGCAATGTCCCTCTAGCCATGTCCCTCGATGCGGCGGCGCGATGCGGCGGCAGCGGCGGGGGGGGAAAGGGGGGGGGGGAGTATTCTATTTAGGTATCGGGGGTATTTGCGCGAGTACGAGTACTCCCGCAAATACTCGGTATCGGTCCCGATACCGATACTGGTATCGGTATCTGGACAACCCTAGTAAGCTATATGCTAAATGGTAAGTACCGATGGGGTGCCCCTTGTGAACCAGTTCAAGATTACTTTATTAAATACTGAGGAGCAAGGGGGTGGGTGGGAACTTATAACAAACTTGTCAATTGATTGTGTTTCCTGTGGGAGGAGCCCTTATCTCTCTGGTGTGCCGTCCTGGAAGGCTCGTAGAAATACCGTTACCGGTAGATCTAACGTAGGTTTTTCACTTCTCATCACAAGACACACCCTTCTGTCATTCACTTTTACACAGATGACCAGTTTATGAAGGTGAGATCTGAGGATCTCACTGGCTATCTCTGTAAAATATCTCCGTCCCAGATTCTCCAGCTCAGAGATTGAGAATATGGGTGAGAAGCTGCTATGATGTGAAGGAGGTTTCTTTCCTCCTAATATCAGCAAAAGCAAGCTTAAAGATTGATATAAATAACTATATATGTTTATTTATGTAATGTATTACACATACACAGTATAGTTATAATGTATTTTCTTTTAGGACCCATTCACATCTGAGCATTGCAGAATTGTGCAATTCTTTCCAAGATTCCAAATTGCTCTAAAATTCTGTCAAAATACGCAATGTGTTTTTGGGTGCCATTCATTGTTAATGGCACCCAAATGCAGTTAGCAAACATGCATTTTGCCACACATTTTGTCATTTGACAAATACTCTAACAACTTGCCAAAATGCACATTGAAAAAATGCACAATGCTCCATGCCCAAAATGTACATTTTGGTGCTTTTTTTTTTTTTTTAACATGCATTTTGTCTCATTTCTTTACCTGCGTTTTGGAGTGCGTTCCAGAAACGCATGCAAAATGCATGATATGCTTGCGGTGTCATTAATTGTTAATGGCATCCCAAAAGTGGCTAGCAAATGTGTGGTTTGCCAAAATATGCATAAAAAGCAAATCAAAATGCACGTTAAAAAGGTGTCAAACTATATGCTAAAAAAAGCGCCAAAGCATTACAAACCATACCAAAATGCGTCTTATAACCTGTGCCAAAATGTGTGTTTTTTAAAAAAAATGCACAATAAAAAAACCTACGGCCAGATGTATGTTAAAAAAATATGCCATGTTAAAAAAAAAAAAAAAAAGCCAAAATATGCATAAATAATGCCAATATTAGTAATTAAAAACACATTTAAACAGAGTTAAAAAAGCGCTTTTTATTTTCATGTAATTACACAGCCTATTTAACTTTGGTTTCGCTTTTAAAACTCTGCTGCTCTGTAATCACACAAGTTTCTCAGGAGATCACAGGCAGCCCCTCCCTCTTCTACTCAGATCTCAGGTGTTCTCAGAGGAAAAACTTCTCATCTATTCTCCTTCTGAGAACAAATGTTCTGGGCTTCATAAACAGGGTGCCAGGAGAAGATTTTTCTCAGAACTGCTGAGAACTGAAATGAGATAAATTATCAATGTTTGATAAATGTACACCTAAGTGTCATTTGTTTGCTTCTTTAGTCTTCTGTTATCAGTATGGATCACTTCTGACAAGTTTTCCCGACGCAAGAGAAAAATGGTGATGGGGAAGGAAGCTCCAGCAGATTGTCAGCCTTAGCTCTGTTCCAGTGTGCTGTCTGGAAAGGGGTGTGTCCATTCCCTCCAATCAGCTCTGAGTTCTCACTTATTTCAGCCTCCTTTTTTATTTTTTTTCTCTCTGAACTCTCAGACAAGCTTTATAAATTCTGCACTTTGAACAGATGTAGAGGGGAGGACTGCAGATAACCAATGTACATCATATGTAGGGGATACAACTTGTGTAGGAGAATTTTTTTTCCATCTGTGTATCACTTGGGTATATGGAAGGGTTTACAACCACTTTAATACAGCTTTGAATTCTGTGAACATTTTCATTTATCTAGGTCATGATTTAACTCAGCGGACACAATAGGTAAACGAAAAGTTAGTACCATAGGATATAGTTGTTGGATGCATTTATTGGCCAATACAATTGAAGGTACCGACTCACTGACAGTGGTGGTGCCTATTCCCTTTGCCCCCGAATACACAAAGACAGTGAAACAAAACTAGGGAAGGAACCAATGAGTTCTTAGGGGGAGAGAGAGGGAACAAGGCAGTGAGCGGTCTCGACCAATGTTGTATAAACTTTATTAGTATCAAAAGTGGGGGACATGGACAATGAGAAAGCAGGCTGCACATCAAAATTAAAGGACAACGTTGCCATTAAAAACATACACACACCCAAGTCCATCAGCACTCAATATGTATATGGCCAGTAGGGATGAGCTTCGAGTTTGACTCGAACATTGCCTGTTCGGTGAACAACGAACAATTTGGGGTGTTTGCGGCAAATTTCGGGAGCAGTGAATTTAATAATGCTTAAGATGTCATTTCAAAAAGAAAAAGTAATTTTAAAACTGACTTGCGGCTGTAATGAATTGTCGCCTCCCGGCAATTCAGAGAGAATTCATTCATAAAAAAAAAAGCGTGGGGGTCCCCCCAAATTTAATTACCAGGCCCTTCAGGTCTGGTGTGGATTTTAAGGGGAACTCCACCACCCCATTTTCAAAAATATTTGGGGAGTTCCCCCAAAAATCCACACCAGATCTCTTATCCGAGCACGTAACCTGACCGGCTGCAGAAAAGAGGGGGGGGACAGAGTGTCCCCCCCCTCTTCTGAACCGTACCAGGCCACATGCCCTCAACATGGGGAGGATGTCCCCATGTTGATGGGGACAAGAGCCTCATCCCCACAACCCTGGCCGGTGGTTGTGGGGGTCTGCGGGCGGGGGGCTTATCAGAATCTTCAAGAGGGAACCCCCAGATCCTGCCCCCCCATGTGAATTGGTAATGGGGTACATTGTACCCCTACCATTTCACGAAGGAAGTGTAAATAGTTGTAAAAAACACGCACACCGTGGAAAAAAGTCCTTTTATTAATAAAAAAAAAAATAATCCAGCGGTGGCAATCCACTCTCGCGGTCTGGCTCCCCGCTCCAACGTTGTCTGTATCCAGTGACGGGTAATCTCCTCTCCGGCCCAGCGATGAGAAGATCGTCCGGGATCCAGAGCGCAGCATCGCCGGCCAACTCTCTCCACCGGAGACAGCCCGGCGAATGACGCTGCTGAAGCTGTGACATTTCTTATATTGGTGAGGCAGGGCCACCCGTCACGTGACCCCGCCACCTCTGACGCAAGGGGGAAACTTGGGCTTCCCCAGTGACGTAGCAGAGGGTTGCGTCAGTGGGGGAGGCGGTCACGTGACGGGTGGCCCTGCCTCACCAATATAAGAAATGCCACAGCTTCAGCAGTGTCATTTGCTGGGTTGTCTCCGGTGGAGAGAGGTGGCCGGCGATGCTGTGCTCTGGATCTCCACTGCCAGCATGCCACTCTGTATTCGTGCCTGCACACTGTAAATCTCAGGAACCGTGCACCTGTTACTCACTCCAGCTCAAGTTCTGCAGAAATCCCCAATCTTAGGCTCTGTGCTTCCAGTCAGTGCTTTTTAGAATGCATTGATAGGGGGTTAGGTGATGTATTGCCTCCTCATCCCTATAATGTCACACTGCCATCGTGTACATTGCACACGGTTGTGATGCTGCCCCATTTAACTTAATGAGCGAGTTTGACAAGCAGTGCCGTAATGGGTGCTAGGAGGAAAGTACCTGTGTTTGTAACCAATAAGCAACTGTTTATTTATGTAATCCTTTTTGATTTTCAGGGTAATATAAGTCGTCAAGAAGCAGTCAGTATGATTCCTCCTGTTCTTCTGAATGTCCAGCCACATCACAAAGTATGTTTTACAACCCAAGGAATTTGTTAATGATAAATTATATAAATGCTGTACCTAAATTACCCAAAGTAGCATATTGGTAATTCTTTAGGAAATCATCATTTAACCTTGAATAGGCATTTAATTTCTAATTCTTTTCATCATAGATCTTGGATATGTGTGCTGCTCCAGGATCTAAAACAAAGCAACTTATAGAAATGTTACATGCAGACATGGATGTTCCATTTCCTGGTATGACATGACTTCACTAATTTCACATGTTTTTACTTGCAGCCCCTAATTGGTTAGTTTGAGGGCTGCCAGAAAGGGCTGTGGGTTCTGTTCATTGGATTTACTAGAGTGCAAAATCTGGTGCAGCTGTGCATGGTAGCCAATCGGCTTCTTACCTCAACTTGTTCAATTCCACTTTGACAAAACAACCTGGAAGCTGATTGGTTTCTACGCAGAGCTTCACCAGATTTTGCACTCTCCAGTTTAAGCAAATCAACCCCTGTGTTCTTACACAAGCTAGTCTATTACATAGGATTTCTCTGTGTAACACTTTTTTTACATTTGATGTCTTTCTATCCTCTGAGTCCTTCTGGCAAACACTCTTTGCTCATGCGAAAGTATTCATGATAAAATGGTTATTCAAGAAGCTCATGTAACTGTTAACACAACTGAAACCCAGAAAAGCTTAGCACACCTACTGTGTGAAGAGTTGCATAGGATTAAATGTGACATTTTCATGTGCTTTTTTCACCATGAAAAAGCATCGCAAAAGCGCACCACTGTGATGCCGCGTACAGACGGTCGTTTTTATTGATGGGAAAAAAATACATTTTTTGTGAAGTAAAAAAACAAAGTTTTTGAAACTTCATTTTCAAAAACGACGTTGCCTACACACCATCGTTTTTTCAAAATGCTTTAGCAAAACGCGGTTACGTTCAGCACTCTTTTTTTCCATTGAAGCTCACTTCATAACTTGCTTCTGAGCATGCGCGGGTTTAAAAACGTCGTTTTAGCTACACAGTGATTTTTTTTGTGACACAAAAAACGACGTTTTGAAAAACGACAACAAATTTAAGCATGTTCGAAAAAAAATGTTGTCGTTTTTCAGAAGACCTAAAACAACATTTTCCCCCACACACGGTCATTTAAAATTACGTTTTTAAAAACGTCGTTTTTTTACATCACATAAAGTGATGGTGTGTACGTGGCATGAGGGGCCAAAAGTTTAGTTTCAAATCTGGCCCAAATAGGGGGAAAAAAAAAATGTTTTCAATTGGCTGCATTGCTAAACCGTAATACAACAAATTACTGATGTCACCTGCAGTTTTGAAAAGACTCCACTTTGGATAGTTGGCCCAGGAGACGTAATTTTAAAGAAAATTCCAGATCTGAATGAAAAAAAATATAAATAAAGTGGTTACATTTTAATGACAAAAGAGATGGATCGTAGGTGACTAGAAAGCGAAGCATCATGGATAAATGAGCATGTGTTTGGATCAAGGCGAACATATGTGAGACCCTATTTAATACTGGTAATTACATTGCACTGGGGGTTATTTACGAAAGGAAAATCCACTTTGCACTACAAGTGCAAAGTGGACGTGCAGTCACTGTAGATCTGAGGGAGACATGCAAGGAAAATAAATAACGGCATTTTAGCTTGCACGTGATTGGATGATACAATCAGCAGAGCTTCCCCTCATTTCAGATCTACTCCTCAGATTTACAGCGCCTTTCAGTGCAATTTCAAGTGCACTTTGCAGTTGTAGTGCAAAGTGGATTTGCCTTTTTGTAAATAACCCCCTATGTGTCTGCATTTTAAGCTGTATTCATAAAATGCAGAGCAGAGTGTAAAGCCTTCAGTGCCCTATATAGTATTCTTAACCCTATGGCAGGTCTCCAACACCCCCCCCCCCCTTTTTCTTTAAATTAGGACTTCACTTGCATAGTCCCAAAGCAAGATAAACTGCAGGCACGTTAATGCATCACATAGTTGTGCTTTTATAAAATGTGCCCCAGGAGCTCCTAATAGAAAAGCAGTGGTTAGGCTATACTTTATACATTAGAAGTGCCTAACGTTTACTGTAAAGCATGACTGTAAGTGTGCTAATGCTGGTGAGGGGAAAGTGCAAGAAGAAATAATCCAAAAATGTTGCCTCGCTCACCACGTAATGTCGTACCACCTTTTACTTTCAGTACTTGATGTCTACAAGTTTAAACTTGCATTAGGGCAGTGATCCATAGAACACTTCAAAGCTATGAAAAAGCTGTTTTGTGAAGGTACAGGTAATGTGAGCACTGTTCTAAATGGACTAGCTGGCACAATCTGCAAGTCTCAAGTTTATTCTCAAAGTGTTAACTATAGTTAATACATTTAATCAAAATATTGGTGTGTAAAAAGAATTGATTTCTATTAATGAGATGTTGGGTGACTCTGAATAGCTAGTATGAACATGAAAGGAATAAACATAATGTGTATAATCTTTTGTGTGCTTTAAAAAAAATTAAATATACATTTTTATACAGCCATAATGGTGTTTGCTGATTTTCTTTTACCTCTGCAAACAAACTATGCAATCTCTAACTGCATCAAACGCCCATAATCCTAGCGCTAGAGACCCTGTGATCTTGGCCTACTTCTTGGAAGGGTCTTTTGTTTTAAAGAATGTCTCTTGTGTAAGAATAACCACCTTGACAAGTTAATTCATGTAAATTCTAGCAATAAATAAAATTTGAGTTACAATTGATATTGCTGCTAGCTAACTTTTTTTTTTTTTTTTTTTTTCTGCAAATTTTAGAGGGCTTTGTCATTGCTAATGATGTGGACAACAAGCGTTGCTATTTGTTAGTTCATCAAGCTAAGAGGCTGAGCAGTCCCTGTGTTATGGTAGTGAACCATGATGCATCGAGCATTCCCCGGCTTCTAGTTGACAATAATGGTACTAAAGAAGTGCTGTACTATGATCGGATACTTTGTGACGTACCATGCAGGTAAAACGGGATGAGACATTTTGTTCTAAATGCAATTTTTTTTTTTATTATATTGCTTTATGTTAATACTATTAATGGTTATGTATACCTTCTAACAAAATATACCTGAATACAGAGCGCTTTAAAATAGCCTTTACCCTGCAAAAAGCAAGAAAGCCCACTGACTGTGTAGTTGACTGGTTGTGCTGACTGAAATTTCCGGTCCATCTCTGCCAGCAGAGAAAGAACGACGTGGAGGGGTGTGCCCCCTATTTAAATCCTCCATTGGTGTGCATAATCTTGTATCCCTTTTATCCAGGTTTTATAATTGAGGGTTTTCTAAGTATAGCAGTAAACCGTGCTTCTGAAAACATGCAGTTGCAGCCACGTGCTCTTCATCTGATGCCTGCAAGTAGAATGGTCACCTTGGATTGTAGTGTAATAAAAATGGAAATTAAAGCACCACACCACTGCTAAGAGGTCCAGATACACCTTTATTCCTATAAAAGTCAGTAAAGTTGCATGTACACTTTTTAACCACTTCAGCCCCGGACCATATTGCTGGTCAATGACCGGGCCACTTTTTGCGATTCGACACTGCGTCGCTTTAACTGAAAATTGCGCGGTCGTGCGACGTGGCTCCCAAACAAAATTGGCGTCCTTTTTTCCCCACAAATAGAGCTTTCTTTTGGTGGTATTTGATCACCTCTGCGGTTTTTATTTTTTGCGCTATAAACAAAAATAGAGCGACAATTTTTGAAAAAAATGAATATTATTTGCTGTAATATCCCCCAGTTTTTATATATATATATATATATATATATATATATATATAATATATAATATATATATATATATATATATATATATATATATATATATATATATATATATATATATATATTCCTCAGTTTAGGCCGATACGTATTCTTCTACATATTTTTCATAAAAAAAATGGCAAGTGTTTGGTTTGCGCAAAAGTTAGAGTCTACAAAATAGGGGATAGTTTTATGGCATTTTTATTAATATATATATATTTTTTTTTTTACTAGTAATGGTGGCGATCAGCGATTTTTATCGATACTGCGACCTTATGGCGGACACTTCGGTCACTTTTGACACATTTTTGAGACCATTGGCATTTTTATAGCGATCAGTGCTATAAAAATGCGTTGATTACTATAAAAATGCCACTGGCAGGAAAGGGGTTAACACTAGGGGGCGAGGAAGGGGTTATGTTCCCTGTGTGTGTTCTAACTGAAGGGGGGGGGTGGGACTGACTTGGGGAAATGACTGATCGCTGTTCATACATTGTATGAACAGACGATCGGGCATTTCTCCCCCTGACTAGCTACGTGATCTCGCGCAGCCGAGCCGACCTGCCGCCGTTTAACTGCATCGGCTGGTCGGCTAGTGGTTAACAAGGAACGGAGGATAGAGGGCACTTCGTGTGAATTACACTTCAGTATCAACCAGCAGGCTTCTAGGTAGTATGCATGGCAGCAAAGTGGTGAAAAGGAATGACACTTGCACCAGCACTTCAGAGGAGAAGAAGCAACTCTAATGGGGTCAGACAAAGAAGAAAGGCACTTCTAAGTGCAGCATTCCACAGTGTTTATTTAAACGATAGTTAACATGATTCACGATAAATTGGGCATGTCAGCCAGCATGGTTACAAGTCTTAAGTCCTTTTCATCTCTAGGGGGAGAGCCAACCAGCAGATGTAGCCAAGGAAGGGCAACAAGGTGGCAAGATGGCCGACCACTTTCCGGGACCATGCTGGAATGCATCTTTCTTAATTTTCTGACTCTTCAGCAGTGGTGTGGCTTTTCAGTTTCCATTTTTGTTACTTTAGTAAAATTGGTTATAATCCTCCCCCCCTTTTTAAGGTTAGCAATTCACTCTATTATATAATTATTGGGTGCTTTATTGCATGCGTCTTGGGGAAACTGAACACATACCATTTAGTAGAAACAAGATTTTAAATAATTAACATTCAAATAATCATAGAACCAATCAAGTGTCCCCATTTGCGGTCCCTCTGTGCATTGCCAGTTGTACTGCTCTTTATTGTTATCCATGTTTTAATTTTAGTTACACATACCTTTTTTTTAAGGCTGTATTCAGACCCATATAGAGCATTTTTTACGTTTAATTTTTATGAACATTTTATGTGCATGAATACAAGTGCTAAAGGCTTTAATTACAAATTTTTTACATTGAAGCTTCAGGCCTTGGGTCTCTCATGGCTATTAGTATATTAAGTGTGTTTTTTTTTTTTTTTCTTGTGCAATTACTAACCCTTTAAAGCGGAGTTCCAGCCTGTACAAAAATAAATTAAGTAAGCAGCTACAAATACTGTAGGCAGGCACCGGCATTGCAAGTAAGGGAAACCAACAGTGAAGCTTCACAGACAGTTTCCTACTGCGTATGCATGTGTCGCGATGCACTTTGGTCCCGTTGTCTTCTGGGACACACACAGGTCCCAAAAGCAGAAAAGGTATACAGCGATTGGAAAAGTCTAATAAATGGAGCCAGTCTCCCACTACTATGTTTGCACTTTCAGATGCTAGTCTCCAACTTATTGAATCAGAAAACTTTGGCTGTCAGGGGCAAGCTGCGTAAGATGTATTATGTAGAAGCCAACAAACCGGGGTAGCCCGGTTGGTCAGTTTACCCATCTTCAAGAAATGGTTTATTCCATTCATTCTATGAAAAACTTCTACAACTTGCCTGACTACCTCATCCTTGGATAGCCATTTATCTAAAATGGCGAATTAGATTGCCAAAACTGCCCTCCCTACCATTCCTTCATAGACAGACAGTACAGGATCTTGAACGACCCTTCAGAGGAAGAACTCACTACTGGGATCTCTTCTCTTAAGAACAATAAGAGTCTGGGCCCAGATGGGTATGCTGCCCGCTTCTATAAGACTTTTCAATACCTCCTCACCCCTTTCATGACTATATCATTTAATCCGGCTGGCACTGACTCCCCATTTCTGACGCAGGCACTTGAGTCACATATTGTCTTGCTCAAACCAGGTAAGGACCCTACTTCATGCGGCAGCTACCGCCCTATCTCCCTGACCAACATAGACAGTTGGTTGTAGTCTAAAATATAAATTATGGCTAACCGACTCACAGCTTTGATTCCTGATCTAGTACATCTTGATTAAGTGGGGGTTTTCCCCGGGCAGGGAGGTTAGGGATAATACCCTTTTAAAACATTTACCCTAATGGAACATGCCCAGGAGTGCCATATTCCAGCTTGCCTGCTTTCGACTGACACTGAAAAGGCATTTGACTAGGTCCACTGGTCCGTTTTACAACAAACACTTCAACAGATTGGCCCTAAGTTGCTGACTAAAATATTGGAATTGTATATGTGCCCCTCGGCGAGGATCCGCCCAACAGCCTCCTTTCAGATCCTATATGGATCCACAATAGTATGCGGCAGAGATGTCCCCCTCTCCTTACTGTTGTATATTGTCACCAACGCCTGGCAATTGCCTTTAGTCAACACCCCAATATTGGAGGCATTACAGTAGGCCCCCATCAGTATAAACTCTACCTTTTATGCAGATGACCTTCTGTTATATATTACCAACCCCCTTATCTCTCTCATCTCTGGTATGGATGTTTTGAAGAATTTGGTGCGATGAGTAACTTTTAAGGTGAACTATGACAAGACGGAGGCTTTGAATATTTCTCTATGCCAATCGTCTGTATCCCCTCCAATTTTCCCTTTAAATGGCAACCTATAGCTATAAAATATTTTTGTGTTTAAAATTGTATCTATCTTGCATGATATGGCAGACCTTAATTCTAAGCCCCTTTTTTAAATGATTCGCACCGGTCTTAAATACTATGACAAGCCACACATTTTGTGGTTGGGTCGCATGAATACCGTTAAGATGGATTTTTTACCAAAATTACTGTACACCTTTTCAGGCTTCTGCTTCTCCATCTCCAGGTATTTTTTTTAGTCTCTAAAGACTATCCATACCTTCATATGGCGACATAATAAAAAAAACACAATTTGACAAAGTATCCTTTCCTTACCTAAGCACAGGGGCGGTGTCTCTCTTCCCCCCACCTACTGATGTACTCTCATGCAGCTTCTTTGATCAGAGTGGTTGACTGGTGTCATGGCCATTCCACTAAATTGTGGAGTCTGGAGAACAATCTCATCTCCTCAGACCTTACATCCTTATGGTTAGAACCCGATCAGAGACCCTCTAAAGATTTATTGCCTTTCACTGTACTCACTACTTTACAGACATGGGATACTTGCTTGCGTAAGGGCTTTCTCTCCTTCAGACCAAGTCCTTAGACCCCTTTGTTCGGACAAACTTTTTTTTTTTTTCCGCCCACGTTGACTGGCTCCAAGTTTCTCCGTTGGCATCTCCAAAATTTTATTTTTTTGAGCCATACCCTCTTCCCAGATACTCCCCTCTTGTCATAGCTCATCGCGTGCATGGCTAGAATACACACGGCTGAAACCTTACTTGAATACAAAGCCCTTTATTGACTTAACAAGACCTTGCACTGCTCTTGAAGTGCTGATTTCTCAATCCTCGACTGGATCACACACTTTCTCAGGTATACCAGATCTTGCTGATGGAGTCCTATCCACACCCACCGCAATTTCTTTAGAAGTGGGAACACATGTAAATATCGCTGGAAGATATGGATTGGGACAAAATACTGTCTGTTTTATACAAACTTTTTGTATCTTTTCATGCACATGAACGCAACTATCTGATCTTATCTAGGTGGTATCGCTGCCCTGCATTACATAAAATTTGATCCATCTATTTCGGATACCTGCTGGAGATGTTTGTGGGAGTCTGGCACTATGACCCATATTTGGGGCACTTGTCTGAAAATTTTCACATTTTGGGATAACATAATACACTGGTTTTAATCGATTTAGTGGGAGATAACATCCCGAAGGAACCTTGGATCACAGTGCTCTCCATGCTGCCAGGCTCTTGTAAACAAATTAAAATAAACTTTAATTAGGCACTTTCTCACATAGGCTCATTCGGTGATAACAAGGCAATGGTGCCTGGCTGAATGGGCTTGTGAAATAGACAAGATCGAGTTAATGGAACATATTGTCGCGCATGGGATGAGGATAAATCTGAATCGCATAAATTATGTGGACAGTATGGTCTCATTTCAGATACTCCTCAGACTTTGACTCCTTATCTCCAATGCCATCTGAGGTTTTAATTTTACCCGAGACTTCCCTGTGGTACCCCCCGCCCCCCATACCTATTTTCTTTCCTTTCTCCTGTCTTCTCTCTAGATCTATCTTTCCCTCCTTTTCCTTTTAAGTTATGATCTACTGAACTGGTATGAAAACAATGTTGCATAAAGTGGCACCAATGGGTTACCTGCTAGCCCAGTAATTGTGTCTTTGGCTAAGATGGTTATTACTATTGGGGTTCCCTCATTATTGTGTGTATGTGTTTTTTTATATATAGATCCAGGGGCTTATGTTAATATGTAGACAAAAACCCAACTAAAGTCCCATACACACGATCGGTTTACCAAAACCATGTAGTGCAAGGGCCTGCCTGATTGCATACGAATTCAAACTCTTGAGGTTTGATTTCATATTAGATGGTTTTGGTAAACCTGAAGACAAAAACCTGCAGGAAAACTGATAGTGTGTATGGGGCTTAAGGGCATGTGTTTCTTGTAACCAATGTTTAAAGTTGAAAGCATTTTTTCTTTCCCTTCATTATTTTGTTCGACAATGTTTATAGCTTACCATTAGATAAGTGTCCAAATTCAGACACATTTATTCAGGAACAATCTGTACTTAGATTGTAAACCTGTATGTTCTGCAAATACTTAATAAAAGAGATTAAACATTAAAACGATAAAAAAAAAACGATTTAGCTTGGACCTCCGCTTTTAACCATGAATGCACTTCATATTTCTGAAGAGACGCACACACAGGTGCACTGCCATTTTGATGTTTTTTTGTGATTTAAAAATGCGATGTTGACGTTTATTAAATGCAATCTGAGCACGAACTGTGCAGATTTTCTTGTCTTGTAGTCCACTTTTTTATTTTAAGCTGTGCAAAACCTTCAATAAGTGAGTCTTAATTTTACAGAAGGCCATCATGGTTATTTTATCTGAAGTCTAGTTTTGGGGTATTATGCCAGCTGTGCCTAGTAGTCTCAGTTCCCTAATTTTCATTTTAGTTTCTGGTCTGCATTATTATGGTCATTCAGTGCAGAGTTTAATTACATGTTGTTCTTTGTTGCAGTGGGGATGGCACTATGAGAAAGAATATAGATGTTTGGAAAAAATGGTCAACATTAAACAGTTTGCAGTTGCATGGGTAAGAATACGTTTTTTAATTGGTAGTTTATTTTTTAGTAAATATTCCTAGTATAGGAACTGTTATATCACTGATTGCATGTTTTATGTTATGACTGTTTTTTTACTTATAAAAATGGTAATCTAAACATTTGTAAGTCGAATATTACATTTAAAAATTTACCACATATTGACCTTTTATAGCAGTCCTGTCCAAGTTAGGCAACAGATTCTCATTTCTAAACATTATGTGGGACAAGATTTGCTGTAGCGTACTGTGTGAATATTGTGTGGCTAAGTTATAAGGACATGTATTGACCCTCTCACATTATAGGTTGTGATAATGCAACTCTGTGGAAATACAACGTGTATTAGTGGAACTCCACTATATACAGTGGGTGTGGAAAGTATTCAGACCCCCTTAAATTTTTCACTTATTTGCTAAAATCATTTAAGTTACATTTTTTTAATCCATTAATGTACACGCAGCACCCCATATTGAAAGAAAAACACAGAATTGTTGACATTTTTGCAGATTTATTAAAAAAGAAAAACTGAAATATCACATGGTCCTAAGTATTCAGACCCTTTCCTCAGTATTTAGTAGAAGCACCCTTTTGATCTAATACAGCCATGAGTCAAGTTTTTCACACCTGGATTTGGGGATCCTCTACCATTCCTCCTTGCAGATCCTCTCCAGTTCTGTCAGGTTGGATGGTAAACGTTGGACAGCCATTTTTAGGTCTCTCCAGAGATGCTCAATTGGGTTAAGTCAGGGCTCTGGCTGGGCCATTCAAGAACAGGAGTTGTGAAGCCACTCCGTTTTTTTGGCTGTGTGCTTGTGGTCATTGTCTTGTTGGAAGGTAAACCTTTGGCCCAGTCTGAGGTCCTGAGCACTCTGGAGAAGGTTTTCGTCCAGGATATCCTCTTTGCCTCGATTACAACCAGTCGTCCTGTCCCTGCAGCTAAAAAACACCCCCACAGCATGATGCTGCCACCACCATGCTTCACTATTGGGACTGTATTGGACAGGTGATGAGCAGTGCCTGGTTTTCTCCACACATACCGCTTAGAATTAAGGCCAACAAGTTCTATCTTGGTCTTATCCCATGCTTTCAGATAAGCTTTGGTTTTTATTCTTCTCTAAGAAATGTGTTCTAATTGAGATATTCCCCTATGTTAGGAAAAGAACCACGTTTTGCAGAGAATGTATGCACCTGATACCCGTTATTAGGAAGCAGGTTTTTAATAGGTTTATTGTAAAAAAATAAGCGCTGGGGGATTTTGTTTAATACATTTTTACATGAATCCTTGCAAGGCCCGGTTTATATAGACCTTCAACCAGTTATGTGTCAAGCGGAGTTAAAGGCTTTGCCATTTGATACTGGATGAATAATGCTTTTTCGTTTTTATGCTTATCTTCCTCTATATTATCTTGCTGTTTTGAAAGTGTTAATTTATTCTTTTAACTGATGTCTATATAGATAAGAGAGGATGCATACCGTGTTCTCGGGAGAAGAATCTTTTGAAATTGCATGCAAGTTGTTGTTAACCTTCATTTTGCATTTTCTAGGTTACAGATTAGAATTGCTACCCGTGGTGTTGAGCAGCTGGCAGAAGGGGGAAGGATGGTGTATTCAACATGCTCACTGAATCCCATTGAAGATGAAGCTGTTGTATCCTCCCTGCTGGAGAAAAGTGAAGGCAAGGCCATGCATTCTCTCTTCACAAGCCGTGCAAGGCACATTTTAAGTCACTAGACACAGAAAAACAAAATGTTCTAGAGAAGCCTATTTAATTATTTCTCAGTGAGCAAAATGATTTGCATATATTTTGTAATCTGTGACTGCTTTGTGTCAGTACTGAAAATTGACTTCCTTCTTACCTTTTTAGTAATTGAAAAGAAAAGCTGTACTTAATCGACTATGGGGGGCAATGTATTGGATAATACGCTTGTGTATTTTAGTAATTCTTGTTCTTTTTTTCATAAATAACCAGACTGACAATGTACATTGACATAGTTGTGCCTCCTTGAAGCCATTCCCTTGAGTATATTAACATGCTCTTGGTCTCCAAAACGGCCCATACCAAGGTTGCCAACCTCCCGCAGCATTGTTCACTGACAAAACATGGGACGTTTACTGGCAGAGCACATATTTTTTACTGGCAACCTGAGAAATTGCACAACTCCTTTTGAAAACTAGCACAGTAAATATTTGAACAGTATAAACATGATATGCTTGTACCTTTTTTATAAGCCCCTGATATTTGCTGGCAGTTGTAAAGAAACTCTCAGATTTTTACAAGCTGCCAGTAAATTTACTGGCAGTTGTCAACCCTGGCCAATACTACTTTCCTTGTGCCCAGTAGCCCTGATGGGTATTGCTGCTGGGTTAAAGCTGTGATAACAGTGGTGCCATCATCAGTCGAAGGCCACGTGTTTTTTAGAGTCTGTATGGTGTAGTGCATTGCCTGGTCAAAGCACCAGAGTTCTGTGAGCAGGTGTTGTAGCAATTGTCAAATGCAAATTATTGAATGTTTTATAGATGTGATTTTTTTTTTTTTTGTACGCCTTGAATGCAAATCCCGTTTAGAGTGCGACATGCACTCTCCCCTTCACACTCATAACAAGCAGCACGTCATCACATCATTGCTGTGCCAGTAGAATCCCTCACTGACTGTTCCCTAGCCTTCAGTGTTGGTTTTGGGTGCTGAATAAAGCATTATACCCCTTCTCTCTAAAATACTGCTAAAGTAAAACTTGCAGTTAAAGCGGGGGTTCACCCTAAAAAAATGTTTTTCTTTATCTACCAGCATACTAGCGTCAGCTACAGTATGCTTTTTTTTTTTTGCGCTGTACTTGCCATTTAATCGTCCACTTTCATTTCAGACTCCGGCGGGGAAATAGGCGTTCCTATGAAGAGAGGAACATGATTGACGTCCGGCTATGGCGCGTCACGCGTTCCGAAAAGAGCCGAAATAGGACTCGGATATATACGGCGCCTGCGCAGTCAGCTCCTAGTCTGTGCGCAGGCACCGTATAGCGCTGTGAAGAGCCGAGTCCTACTCCGGCTATTTTCAGAACGCGTGACGCGCCATAGCCGGACGTCAATCATGTTCCCCTCTTCATAAGAACGCCTACTCCCCGCAGGAGTCTGAAACGAAACTGCAGGATTAAACAATAAATACAGCGCAAAAAAAAGGCATACTGTAGCCGACGGTAGTATGCTTGATGGAATGGTACATAGATGTTTTTTAGGGTGAACCTCTGCTTTAAGAGATGACAGACACTTTAACATCCGTCCTGTCTCCAGTGCTGATAGTGTAATGCTAGTGATTCATTTTTGCTTTTTTGTAGTAGGTGAGTAACTAGTAGAAACTTCTGTATTTAACGAAGAGGCTATGGATAAGTGAATCTTTTAGTTTGGCAATTCACTGTTCATATAATTTATGTGAATCATAGGTTGCTCATTTCTAGCTTTTCTGATATTGCTGCCCATTATGTGAATCATATAATACAATCTGTGGTCATCACAGCATAAAATACAGTGACTATAAGCTGTCAATTAGGCCCGTTGTAAATTTCTGATCAGTTGGCTTTTATCTATTTAATTAGCCATAATTTGCACATATCATATACCACTTAAAAATGTCTACATGCTACAATTTCATATCCATCTATGTCACTAGGACTGGTGTTTTTGTAAAAGTATAGACCCATTCCTACACTTTTTTTCTCCAATGTTCTTGAATTGAGTATCTATAAATGCTTCATTACTGATATTACATTTGTCTACTTTTTATTTTACTAGGATCACTTGAGCTTGCTGATGTTTCTTCTGACATTCCTGGATTGAAGTGGATGCCTGGAATCACCAATTGGAGGGTATTTATGTTCAGTGCTGGATTATCAAATGGAACTAATGCTTTTTCTTCCCAGTCATCTTCCAGGACCGCCCATGAGATGTAGCTTCTCCTTGTGACTGTAAACACATTGCCTTAAACAGTTAAGTCAGGCCCTTCATTCTGCCCTTCAGTTTAGAATGAGTACTGCCTACTGGACCTGGTAATTGTTGTATAACTCTACTGCACATGCGCTCCGCTCCTTTCTACTTCTGGCCCGGTGACGGGGAGGAGGGCGCCCCTGCCAAGACGTCAATACCCGGGGCTGAGGCTCCTGGAAGTGGGGAAAGCATACCTGTGCCACATTTGGCACCTTTTGGGGGGGAAGGGGGAGTACAATGAGCGGAAGTTCAGATTTTGGGTGGAACTCTGCTTTAAGTCTTTTTCCCTCTCATTTGAGGTATTCCAAGAAAATATAGGTAGAGCTATGTCTTGAATTCTGTAAAAAGATGGTTTGGTAATAACCCAGGATCATTCATTAAAATCGTCTTCCAGAACCATCAAATAGGGTTCATTAATAGACGGGAACTGAAGATTGCTGATCTTGCTAGCAAAGGTGTTCATCACTACTAAATATGATGTCTTCAAGGTTGGTTAGAAGGAGAAAATAACCGCTCAGTAGTCTTCAAAGAACCTCCTCACTGGAACCAAACCATGGGTGCCGGCAATTCAATAGTGATGCAAAAATACGAAGGAAACTTGGACAGCCGCACTCCATAAATGTTCTTTTATTAAAATCGATCACAAAATAAACATGCCACAGCAAAAAAATTGGAACAAAAGCTAACGTTTCGCACTGTAGCTTCAGTGCTTAGTCATAGCTGGAGCTTAGTCACCAGCTATGACTAAGCACTGAAGCTGCAGTGCGAAACGTTAGCTTTTGTTCCAATTTTTTTGCTGTGGCATGTTTATTTTGTGATCAATTTTAATTAAAAGAACATTTATGGAGTGCGGCTGTCCAAGTTTCCTTCGTATTTTTGCATCAAGGTTGGTTAGAAGCTTAAAGTGGAAGTCCATGCAAAAACTAAAATCTCCATCTATAGACACCAGGGATCTAACACTAACCTCTCTATCCCTGTAAAGAAAAAAAATAGTATATATACCTGTTTGGGTTCATTTTGTGGAAGCTCTGCAGAGCTTCCACAAAAGCTCTGCAGCTGTGAAATGAACAGCTGTGAAATGAGCTGTCAAATGAATTTCACAGCTGTGAAAGTCACAGCTCCCTGTGTATTCAGACATGGAGCCCCGGTTGGGCCCCGCCCCCTCTCTCTCCTGATTGATTGACGGCAGCGGGAGCCAATGGCACCACTGCTGTCTCAGCCAATCAGGAGAGTTGTGGACATCGCTGGACAGAGGTTGGGCTCAGGTAAGTATTAGGGGGTGCTGGGCGGCCGCTACGCACAGAATACTTCTTATTTTAATGCATAGGGTGTGTTCTATATATAAAAATAACTGTATACTTGCCTAGGTGGATGCAGCATTGGTCCGATGCTACATCTGGCGTCTCTATACGGAGAACCGAGCGATCAGAACCTGACGATCGCTTGGTTCTCATGGCTCCCCGAGCAGAGGGCTGGTGACTGTCAGCAATCAAGAGTCTAGTTTTGGTCATTAATTCTAAAGATGGATATATTTTCTTCAATGAGCTGGAAAAAATCTCTTCCTCTCTGTAGTTTCTCACTCTTTCAAAATGGCTTCTGAAAGTACTTTATGTACTGGAATTGGATTTTCTAATTTTTTCAGGCCCTGATACATTAAATCGTGTCTGCTCAACTGTACTCGTTCTTCTTCCATCGCAAGGTTGTCATAGATGGCATTTAGGAGCTCCTCTATCTTTTCCAAGGATCGTTTGTACCTGGAAGCATTAGATCCACCTTCTCCTGGGTCTTGCACACTGTTAGAATCTGAGCCAGAGCCATCAGAAGCAATGGTTTCAATCTTGTTTTCTCTATTCTGTTTTACTACATTTTCATACGACAAAGGTAAAGATACTGTGTCTGCCACGAAAAGGCAATACATCTCCAGGTGGAGAAAATGGCTGAAGGGCAGGATGGAGTACCTGACTTTTAACTAGATGCCCCAAAATTTTGTCTGCCAAAACATATCGCCCACAAATTATCGGCATTTTGCAGATATGAGAAAAAGGTGCCGATAATGGCTTGGTTTGTTTTTCATAGGTCAGGTGACGGGTGCGTTTTAATGATTGTTTTTTGCTACGTTTTCAATGCATTACCAAGGGTGAGGTGCGTTTTTGGTGGGGTTTTTAACTGGCAAAAAATGCAACAAGCGGGACTTGACACCACAACAAAAGTGCAACGGACCAGTATGAAGACATACATAGAATTAAAAGGGATATATTTTTTGTGAGTTTTTTTGCGCTAAAGGTGCCAATCGGCTTGGTTCACACTCGTGTGAACGCAGACATCACATGTTCTTCGCACCACATTGCTGTGCAGCTCACATGCAATGTCTATGCCAATGCGAATTCAGCCATACAGTTAGTATGGCTGAATTCGCATTACATTTGGACCAAAATGGTACAGGACCCTTTTTTTGGTCCGCACTGGAATCAAATCGCATGGGTGTTAACACCCATACAATCCGATTCCTGTACCATTTCACAGTTCGCCTTGCGATCTGCGAACCCCCATCTGGGGGTGTCATTAACTTTACCCTGACACCCACAGCGGTTCGCAGATGTCGGTGTGAACCATCTGCAATTCAGGTGCGATGCGTGAACCCGCACAGGATTCGCAGGGCTTCCCGTATTGCACCAGTGTGAACCCAGCCTAATGGCCAAAAATAGATAATATTTATTTAAATTGATGTTTATTAATTACAATTTTGAATATAATGCAATTATATATTAAATATTTATTTTAAAAACTGTCTTTCGGACAAGTGCATCCTGCATTTTCGATACCAATATTTTCTTTTGGTGCGCCTCTACTTTTAACCATTTAAGGCAGGGGTCTTCAAACTATGGCCCTCCAGTTGTTCAGGAACTACAATTCCCATCATGCCTAGTCATGTCTGTGAATGTCAGTTTTACAATGCCTCATGGGATGTGTAGTTCAGCAACAGCTGGAGGGCCGTAGTTTGAGGATCCCTGATTTAAGGCAATGTTTCCTGTCTCAAGGAGGAGCTACAACGCGATGGTTGTCTTGGAAGACTATTGGAAATGGTTACCTGTAAGTCTAACTCAGATTTTCTTTCCTAGGTAATGACCAAAGAAGGCCAGTGGTTCGATAAGTGGGAAGATGTACCTACAAGTAGACATACACAGATCCGTCCAACTATGTTTCCTTGTGATGAAGAAAAAATGAAAGGAATGAATCTACACCGTTGGTAAGCAAAGTAGTCTTGATGGCTTGCTTTTAGGGGGGTGAACATCAATTGCCATTTTCAGCCTTGTTCACACTAGTGCAACTGCAGTACGACTTGGTGCGTTTTTGACACAATTTTTATACTACTGCCGTTTTTGGAGGAGGAGACTAATTGAGGGAAAAGGAATTGCATCAAAAATGCGTTTTTGATTTGCTTATATTGGAGTCTATAGGGCACCGAATCACACTGCAATATACCAAAGTAGAACAGGACCCTTGCCCAAAGTCATGTTGCAATTTCGTTGTATTTATGCAAAATTAATGCGATTTCCATTGCCATGCAGTTCAGTGTGACCCAAGTTGCATCTGAAATTGCACCAGTGTGAATCAGGTCTTAAAGAATTGCTCTTGCCCCTTTTTAGTTTTGTGACAGTTTTTTTTTAAATCTATATATATATATATATATATATATATATATATATATGTATGTATGTATGTATGTATGTATGTATGTATGTATGTATGTATGTATGTATGTATGTGTGTGTGTGTGTGTGTGTGTGTGTGTGTGTGTGTGTGTATATGTGTGTATATATATATATGTATGTGTGTATATATATATATATATATATATATATATATATATATGTATGTATGTATGTATGTATATATGTATATATATATATATATATATATATATATATATATATATATATATGTATATATATATATGTATATATATATATATGTATATATATATATATATATGTATATATATATATATATATATATATATATATATATATATATATATAATGTGTGTCAAAATGAGTGGTGGACAAATGTGGCGGTATTGGGGAGGGGTAGCATTTGTTGTAAGCTGAAGCCATCAAGATTGACAGTGTCAAGATTCTTTTCTACACTGGATCGACATTTCTCAGCATTAGGTTTGGAGGCTGTTCCCGGACCAACTGAGCTGGATGTGCAAGGCTAACCTTTTTGTGTGACAATCGAGCCAATGGCTCTGCATTGTAGTGATTTCCAGATCTGTGTATTCTGCTGCAGGGCCATGACACGGCCACAGATGTAACCTGATCTCTGAAGTTTCAGTGAATAAAGCTGGTCAGGCTGAAACATTGGGAGCTACTTCACCGTTTGCACTGCTGGATGTTTTTTTTTTTTTTTTATCAAATTTCCTGCAGGTTACATCCAATAGGTCGGCAGCTGTGGTTGCTTCACTATTGACCTCTATTCAGCCTAGAGGAATCAAAATCCAGCTGCCGCTCTTGCTCCGCAAGCACTGCATGGTAGGAACCGCACCGAAAGTGGTATCCAGCCTTCAACTTGGAACTCCGGTTCACACTGCTGCAATCTCAGATCGCATGTGATTTAGACCCACACTGCAGGTGCCGATCACATGCGATCTCTGCGCGATGGGAGTTCAGCCATACGCTTGTATGCAATCCGATTCCTGTGCGAGTTCGCACTGCGATCTTTGTGAACAAAACTGGTGTCATTAACGTTGTTAAAGACACTCTCACAGCGATTTGCACAAGGCGGTGTAAACTACCTGCGGGAGAGGAACGATGCAAGAACCAGCGCTGTAATCACGTTGGTTCCTGCATCGCATCAGTGTGAACCCAGGGTTAAGCTTTAAAATGCAGCCCTTCTTTTTGGTGCAAGACTTGAAATGCAAAATCAATAAAGTCTACTTCAAAGTTCTCTTCCCAATGAATGGGTTATTTCACTCTTAAGAGTAGAGGGATGTCTGTTGGTTTCACGAAGGTACTTACACCCCTTCTTGACCTCTTAAAAACCCAGTTACATAGTTAGTAAGGTTGAATAAAGATATCAGTCCATCTTTTTCAACCTATGTGGGTGTGGTATATGTTGATACCATTTCTCATATTTTGTATACTGTGTTTGCTAAGAGATGAGGCTATAATTCTACCACTTTACAAAACACTGGTTCAGCCCCATTTTGAGTGTGCTGTCCAGTTCTGGTCACCAGTCCTCAGGAGGATTGAACTGGACAGAAAGGTAACAAAGCTAATAAGGGGGCTGGAGGACCTCCGTTATATGGAATGACTACAAACATATTTATTCTCCCTGGAGAAGAGACACTTAAGAGGGGATATTATTATATTATACACGATTTATATAGTGCCAACACAATTACAGTACAGTTAAATACAAAAGGTACAGGAGGGCCCTGCTCGTAGAGCTTGCATTCTTAGGGGTTGGTGGTACGAAAGGTAATGGCTGCAGAGAATGATAGCTTAATGGTGATTCTAGCATAGAGAGAAAGCTATTCAGCCTAAAGTTGCATAAATGTTTTTTTTTTTATTATTTGTCTGAATTTCTCACTTCCTTTTCCTGTTCAGTAAGTTGTTCTGGCTGACTAACCCCCAGCCAGAACAGCTCGGATGATGGGGGGCAAGCTTATTGAAGAGAAATGGGAAGTGAGAATTTCAGACAAAGAAAACAATTTAGAAGGGAAATCAAAGAAAAAGGTGTAACCATGCAATAACAATAACCAACAATGCACTAGCTTAAAGGAACCTATTTAGAAAATAAAAAACAAACCTTTACAACCCCTTTAACTGGACACACAGCGATTCAATAAAGTTGACAAAGAAGCGGTTCTTTGCTGTCAGAGTGGGAAGAGGGCTGAAATGCATTAGTCTCTGGCATTCCAGTTCTGCTGTCCTGAGGCAGCTGATGTGGTTCCAGGGAAACCAGGGTAGTTCTTTTTCTGCAAAGAACGGTTAAATACCATTTCTTAAGGCATCTTCCAATACAGCCCACGAGACCTAGGGCTCATCCTACCAGGACAGGAAACTCACCCCACCAGATAAATGCGGTGCTTCATGTTAGTATTGGTGTATCTTCCAGATGGGGGGGGGGGGCTTAACATGTTTCCTGGAACCTGATGTCCCTATGTCCTTGGTACAGAGACTTCCTACCTTCTTACCCAGAGCGTCACCTCCCCCGGGGGAGTAGGGGGCTGCTGCTGCTGTCCTCTCTCCTCTTCTGAGGCGGCTGACATCCTCAGCGGGCGCAGGAGACGCTGGTTTCAGTTTCCAAAGGCGTCAATAGAGGACTCTGTGTGTCTGGTGTACATTGGTGAAGACCAAGCAGAGGCTGCAGGATGGATTCCTCTGCAACACCCACACAGGCAGTGGACGCAGGCTTCAGCACCTTACCAGTGAGCCTGGAGTACTTGTACCCCCTTGCAAATCCTGTGCATTTTTTCTCCCCTTGTACCTAGTGGGACTTGGTGAAGGGGGCACCTTTCCCCTCTCCTGCACTGGGTGTGTTATGGAGTATTGGGGTGGCCTAATTTGCAACCTGGTGGTCGTTTGTTTTCTGTTTGCAGGCCAAGACTTGGGACAAGACACAGGCGCACCACCCAAGAGGAAGTGTGCAGTCTGCAGAGGCAAATTGAGCTACTCATGGACAGTCTGCCGCGCATGCAGATAGCCAAGTTAAGGGTGACCCAGCAGCATCTTGTCAGAAGATGCTTATTTCAGTTAGGGATGAGCTAACTTCAACGTTTAGCTCTTTTAAATTCCCAATTGTCAAGATACAGGTCCCCTCTCAGGGTCCATTGCCAGATGGGACTCCAGCACTTTC
This sequence comes from Rana temporaria, assembly GCF_905171775.1. Lineage (NCBI taxonomy): Eukaryota > Metazoa > Chordata > Amphibia > Anura > Ranidae > Rana > Rana temporaria. The sequence continues at coordinate 210,301,145 of NC_053493.1, read as the reverse complement.
TGGAGCTCCACCGTAGAGTGTAGAATGTGAGGATTCAGAGGCGGAAACAAGATTGCTCCGTTCTTCTCGGGATGAATTGGTCAGAAGGAGGGCCTAAGGATAGAGAATCAATCAGGGACCCAAGGTACAAGCTGTCACTAGAAGATGTTAATCACTTGCTTAAAAGCTATCTATGCAACACTTGAGATTGAAGAAAAGGTGCAAATGTCCAAACACGATATTATTTTTGAAGGAATGCATAAGAAAAAGGCTAGCGTTTTTATCCTGTGCATAGCTCCCTTCTAGATGCAATTACATTGGAATGGGATAATCCAGAGAAACTTTATTTTTTTTTTATTTATTTTTTTCAGTAACCTAAAAATGTTTCTTTTTGGGGACGCAGCGCAGCCTTGGAACAAATACCCCAAGTTGGACGCACCTCCTGTTTAAAAATTTCCAAAAATAAGGACTTTGTTGTTTACACGTGTAACCAGAAACCTAGAGTTGTGGTTATCACAGATACAAACACATCTTTCTGCAGAAACTGCAAGAGATCAGATCCTTAAGTCCTTCCCATTCTTTCGGGAGTTATGTTTTCTGTCAGTTTCCTCCGCTGAGTCTGTTAGGATGATAGCCAGAACTTCTGTTTTGGTAAATTCGTCCAGAAGTCATCTCTGGCTGAAAACATGGTCAGGTGACTCTGCTTCCAAATTGCGCCTATGAGGTCTTCCGCGGTAAGGCGACCATTTGTTTGGCCCTTGATTACGGGAGGCACTAGAGCGTACAGCTTACAGGAAAACGTATTTTCCAGAAAACAAAAGCCGGCTGCCAGGAAAAAAAAATTGTGGCCAAGGCAGATGGCAGGGTCTATGAGAAAAGGACAGCATGCCCAAGAAACTTTAAACTGGGCGCAAAGGCAGACATGAGGGGCCCTGTTTAACCCTCCAACAACCCTCCAAAATGACTCTTGCTGTCCAGTGAAGGTGGGATTCAATCTAGTGGCAGAGTCTCGCTAGAAACAAGAGCAGAATCTCCAGACTGTGCAGAAGTTTCTCCAATCGCTATGCTGGTTAGCCAACAGTCTTCCATGATTCCCGCTCAGAGAGCAACATATATCGGGCACGAGATTTGCTCTGTAGAGCAAAGGATTTTCCGTAGGAAAAAGTCTTGAGGGTGATTCAGATTGCGTTTGCAAACCAACCAGTGGGTCTCTCTCAGAGAGATCTCAAGAGCAGTAAGGCCTGATGTCCTCTTGCTTTCCTGTAGTACCGTGGGCGAGGTTTCACCTATGGCCACTGCAACTGTTCCTGCTAAACTTGGACAGATCCACAAGTTTTTTTGGATGCGAGGGCTCGAATACTCTCCAGGGTAAATAGGGACTTGTGGTGGTGGTGGAGGTTGCCACATAGCCTGACAAGAGGATTGGAATGGGTCATACCAGTATCCCGAAGAATCATGATGGATGCCGGTTCCTTTGGATGGGGAGCCCATCTAAACAATGCAGTGGCACAGGGAAGGTGGTCCCCCAAATAAAACAAAGGGACAATCAGAGGGAGCTTCTGGCAGTACAGAGGGCCTTAGAAGCGTTTTCAGATGGAGGTCAATGGTCACATCGGCAGATTAGTTCCGACAACATTACTACCGTAGCATATCTCAACAAGCAAGTGGGGGTACAAGAAGTCGGACTCTTTAATTCATAGCCCAGAAGATCATAGCCCACTAACACACAGCTCCTTTCTCTATCTGCAAAGTAGAGTGTCCTGAAACTCCTGCTCGCCCCCTCAAGAGGCTTTCTCCACACCAGGCAGAAAGCCTTGCATTACGGTGTGTAGTTAGACAGAAGAACAGGAAGTGAGGATTTCTCAGAAGAAATAAGGACATTTAAAAGCAAAATCGATGGATGAGGTAAGTGAAGGAGGACTGCACTAAAGTAAAGGAAGCTATTTAGGGAAAACATTTTTTACCTTTACAACCCCTTTTAAGCCTCTGATGTGCAGTCTCAAAAAACCTGCAGATCTCTGGATAGCTTTTATGTATTAAATGCTTTGTTACTCCGAAGATTGCACACATACAAACCCACATAAAATATGCCCTTTGAAAACCTAAAAAAAAACAACAAACTAAAGTTGACCTAGTCCTAGACTAATACAAATTCCCTTTTCAAAGCAAGACCATATGTTTTTATCCGACTACTATAGAGAGCTGTTCTAGAAGTGTTAAGACGGTAGTGTGTAGGGGTGCAACGGATCACAGTTGATCCGTGATCCGAACGGGTCACCCCCTTCGGATCACACTGTGATCCGCGGATTGCCACGGCTCCGGAGCTAGGCCGAAGCCGCGGCCTTTCCTAATGTTACGGCGGCGGCTCCGGAGCTAGGCCGAAGCCGCAGCCTTTCCTAATGTTATGGCCGCGGCTTCGGCCTACCTCCGGAGCCGCCGCCGTAACATTAGGAAAGGCCGCGGCTTCGGCCTAGCTCCGGAGCCGCGGCCATCTTGGTACACCCGGCGGCGGCCCTCCTCTGTTTACACCCACAGAGGAGGAGCCCACACTCGGACACACCGCTCGGGGAGTGCCTGTCGGTACTAGCTGAGGGGGGGTCACTGTACTGAGGAGGGGGGGTCACTGTACTGAGGAGGGGGGGGGTCACGGTACTGAGGAGGGGGGGGGTCACGGTACTGAGGAGGGGGGGGGTCACGGTACTGAGGAGGGGGGGGGGGATCACTGTGAGGAGGGGGGATCACTGTGAGGAGGGGGGGGATCACTGTGAGGAGGGGGGGGATCACTGTACTGAGGGGGTCACTGTACTGAGAGGAGGGGGGTGTCTGCACTGAGGGGGTACTATAGTTGGTGGGGGGGGGGGGGGGGACATGTGGATATTACAGTGGGGGAGATTTTTTTTTTTTTTGCCGATCCGAAAAATGATCCCATCCGTGACTCCTGATCCGAGGAACGATCCGAACCGTGAGTTTTTTGATCCGTTGCACCCCTAGTAGTGTGCCATAGGTTGGTATATTACTTACTTTTCAATTACCCCTTTGTTTTTTTTTTAACAGCCTGAGAATACTGCCACATCACCAGAATACTGGAGGTTTCTTTGTAGCAGTATTGATAAAGAAAGCCCCTATGCCATGGAACAGGAGACAACCCAAGGTATATTTTTATAACTCGGTGTAATCAATGACTCTGTAGCACTCTGCTTGTGATAAATTCATCTGAATTGCTTTCATTACTAATCTTTGAAAACCTACATGCTGCTTTCCATACCCTATAGCTGGCTCGGAAGGGCATGGGGGGTTGCAAGGGTGGGAACGAGACTGCCATTCTCATCACGGGTATGTGCAATAGATATACAAAGCCCACACATACCTGTGACTGAACAATCATAGGTGGGTCCTTGTCACTGTCATTGGTTACTCTTACCTCTCAACTTTTGAACTTGACAAAGGGGTCAATATTTATTATACATGGAGGCGCACCGAATTTTGGTACCAAAAATGCATGATGCACTTTGCCGAAATCCGAAAATTACAGTTTTTTTTTTTTTTTTTTTTTATATATATATATATATAATTGTATTCGACTTTTTAAGATAATGAATTTAAATAATTAGTTTATATAATAAGTGTGTCAGCCATTATTGGCACCTTTTTTAGTACAAGAAAAATGTATCCCTTAAAATTCTATGTATGTCTTCACACTGGTCTGTTGCGGTGTTCAAAATTGCAGCAAGCATGATTTTTGTCAGTTAAAAAAAAATGCAGCAAAAACTCACCCATGTTGCGTTTTTGTTTTGCCATTTTTGAGTCTCGTGACCTATGAAAAACAAACCATAAGTGTGGTAAAATCGCTGCAAATTTGTGGCAAAATAACATGCATTTTTTGGTGTCTTTATTGCCAAAACCCTGAACACCATTTTCGGCTGATATGTTTTGGCGCATCTCTAATAACGTGCAGAAACATGCATGATAAAGTATACCTTTTTGTGTTACTGTGCACCAAAAATAAGTTCATAGGCAGATGTCTTTGGTAAAGGGAATAACGTACTTTCAAGAAGGTAAAAAAAAGTGGCTAGATTAGGAAGTGAGATGTTTGAGGACAAGGTTGTGAGTTTAGGATAACAAAGTGAGAAGTATGAGTTGCATTGTGAATTTTTGTGAGAAGATTTTTCGCTCTTTAACTCAAAATATACGAAATACAGGCCCTCTTTAAACTTGATGAATACAAAAAAATCATGGTGATCATTATACTGTATGTGATCCCACAAATGTTTCTAGCTAATTTGGAGTTATTGGCCTTCACAAGGTTAAAGCATATCTAAACCCTAAAACAAAGTGTTAGAACTGGTAAGCTAAGCTATAATATATTTAGATGTGGTGGCTGCATTAATTTTCAGGCTATGAACATTATTAGCAAGTACAGAAAAATAACATATGATCTTAGAAATAGTTTTCTTGTAAACTACTAGTCCCATAAACCCATTATGAAATGGAGATGAATAAAGGTAGACATGTTTACCCACTTCCTGACAAGGCCATTTTTTTGCGATAGCACTGCGTCGCTTTAACTGACAATTGCGTGGTCATGCAATGCTTTTTTTTCTATAAATGGTTTTCTTATTGGGGTATTTGTTCACCTTCTGGGGTTTATTTTGTTTTTTTTTGTGCTCTAAACAAAAAAAGCCGACCGTTTGGAAACTATTTTCTGCTGTAATACATATCCCCCCAAAAAAAGTAAAAAATGTCCTCATCAATTAGGGGCAATATGTATTCTGCTACAAATTTTTGTAAAAAAAAAAAAATCACAATGCGCACCTTCTTATAACTGGGCATGTAGCTGCATTCAGAATTAACTCATGTTAAGCCCAGATTCACACTGAGGTGCGGTAATGAAGCCAATTTTACTCCCGCTTGTCAGTCCCGATTTCGGCCGCGATTAGAGACATCTGTGCAGTTTCTGCACAGCTGTCAATGTAAATCGTGGGCCCAAATCGCAAAAAGTAGTACAGAAACTACTGTTCGTGGATGTGGCGTTGCACCGATTAGGACGGTGCAAATGCCGCAGATTTGACATGTCAAAACGCACCAGTGTGAACCAGGGCTAAATAGGAGTCAGGCCGGGTTCACACTGGTACGACATGAGTCGTACTACTTTGGATCCGACTTTGCCCTGCGACTTGAAGTCCGACATGCATACGACTTCAATGAACAGGGATCAGACTTTGATCCCCGACAATACCAGGCACTGTATCTGGTATGAATCTTTAGCCTCTTCCCGACAACCCTGGCTGTTGGTTGTTGGGGTCTGCGGGCGGGGGGCTTATCAGAATCTGGAAGCCCCTTTAATAAGGGGGCCTCCAGGTCCCGGCCCCCCACCCTATGTGGATGGGAGTACCCCTACCCATTCACCGGAAAAAGGGTAAAAAAAAACAAACAAACACACTACACACGTTTTTAAAGTAATTGGGCAGCTCGGGGGGTCTCTTCCGACTTCTTTTGCCCTCTGACTCTTCTCCCTCTGTCTGGTGTCTTCTGCCGGGCCTCCTCCGTTATCTTCTACTCTTTTTTGCTAGCTTTTGCCCGGTCTTCTCTGTTGTCTTCTTCCCTCTTTTCTTCCGATATTGACACAGAGCTCTCTCCTGCTTTGTGTGGTGTGCCACTACTTGTATTGCGCTTCTCCACCTTCCGTTTTGAGGATGCCTCACAGATGCTCAAGAGGGTTTATGTCTGGAGACATGCTTGACCAGTCCATCACCTTTATCCTCAGCTTCTTTAGCAAGGTAGTGGTCGTCTTGGAGGTGTGTTAATATTTTATTATATCTTATGTGACAACACTGAAGAAATTTAACTTTGCTACAATGTAAAGTAGTGAGTGTACAGCTTGTATAACGATGTAAATTTTCTGTTCCCTTAATATAACTCGACACACAGCCATTAACGTGTAAACTGCTAGCAACAAAAGTGAGTACACCCCTAAGTGAAAATGTCCAAATAGGGTCCATTTAGCCCTTTTCCCTCCAGAGTGTCATGTAACTCATTAGTATTACAAGGTCTCGGGTATGAATGGGGAGCACGTGTGTTTAATTTGGTGTTATTGATCTCTTACTGGTCACTGGAAGATCGACATGGCACCTCATGGCAAAGAACTCTGAGGTTGCCAAGACCCTGAAACTGAGCTGCAGCACAGTGACCAAGACTGTACAGTGGTTTAACAGGACAGGTTTCACTCAGAACAGGCCTTGCTATGGTCGACCAAAGAAGTTGATTTCATGTGCTCGTGTCATATACAGAGGTGTCTTTGTGAAATAGACGTATGCGTGCTGCCAGTATTGTTGCAGGGTTGGAGGCTCAGCCTGTCAGTGCTCAAACCATACGCCGCACACTGCATCAAAATGGTCTGCATTGCTGTTGTCCCAGAAGGAAGCCTCTTCTAAAGATGATGCACAAGAAAGCCTGCAAACAATTTGAAGACAGACTAAGGACATGGATTATTGGAACCATGTCCTGTGGTCTGATCAGACCAAGATTAACTTATTTGGTTGAGATGGTGTCAAGCGTATGTGGTGGCAACCAGGTGAGAGTACAAAGACAAGTGTGTCTTGCCTACAGCCAAGCATAGTGGTAGGAGTGTCATGGTCTGGAGCTGCATGAGTGCGGCCGGCACTGGGGAGCTACAGTTCGAGGGAACCATGAATGCCAACATGTACTATGATATACTGAAGCAAAGCATGGTCCCTTCCCTTCGGAGACTGGGCCACAGGGCAGTATTCCAACATAATTACCTCAAACACACCTCCAACCTCCTTTGCTAAACAAGCTGAGGGTAAAGGCGATGGACTGGCCAAGCATGTCTACAGACCTAAACCCTATTGAGCATCTGTGGGGCATCCTCAAATGGGAAGGTGGAGGAACTCAAGGTCTCCAACATCCACCATCTCCGTGATTTCATCATGGAGGAGTAAAAGAGGACTCCAGTGGCAACTTGTGAAGCTCTAGTAAACTCCATGCCCAAAGGGGTTAAGGCAGTGCTGGAAAATAATGGTAGCCACACAAAATATTGACACTTTTGGCCCAATTGGGACATTTTCCCTTGTGGGGGGGGGGGGGGGCATGTGGTGTACTCACTTTTGTTGCCAGCGGTTTAGATATTAATGGATGTGTGAGTTGTGTTGAGGAGACAGTTCATTTATACTGTTATATAGGCTGTACACTCACTACTTTTCATTGTAGCAAAGTGTAATTTCTTCAGTATTGCCACATGAAAAGATATACAGTATAACCTTGGTTTGAGAGTAACTTGGTTTGGGAGCGTTTTGAAAGACAAGCAAAATGTTTTAATAAATTTTGCCTTGATGTACAAGCGATGTCTTGATATAAGAGTAGCGTCATGTCACAACTGAGTATAAAAAAGAGGAGCCTCTAAATGTAGCAATATGGTTGCAATTAATGAAGGTACAACATTTCGCAACTTATTGCTAGACTTATGCCCCGTACACACGATCCGATTATCGGACGAATGATCGTCCGTTTTATTTTGTATGCTAATCTCATGTCGAATCTGAGTTTACTAAAGTCACAAATTCTCGTACGGCAGAATAAAAAATCGGAAGTGATGTCATGTGTTTTAATGCATTTTCGAACGACAGCTGTACTGATTATACGAAAATCGGACGATCTGGCATTGTACGAAAAAGATTTCCGTGCATGTCTGATAAATAAAATCGGATGAACTGTCCTGATCGGCTCTCGGAAGCGCTGTACTAATGATCCGATTATCGTACGATCGTTTCGAAAGCGGCATTTTTTGTACGATTTTCGGATCGTGTGTACGGGGCGTTAGAGGTGCCTTTCTTCTCTCTTTATACCCTGTAAAAAAAAATGCTTTGATATACAGGTGCTTTGGATTACAAGCATGTTTCTGGAACAAATTATGCTCGCAAACCAAGGTTTTACTGTAATAAAATGACAAAAATATAAGGGGTGTGTATGCACTTTTGACAGATACTGTATGTCTCAGTAATTTGTATTGGTATGCTTTCGTATTAAACCTGAGCTAGATGTGTAAAAGAATATTGGTTTATTTTCCGTAGCGTGAGTTTGTGTGTTTGGCAAATATTCTCCTGTCTAAAGCCTTTTTCCCATACTGTTATCTGAAAAATTACCTAAAACATGACCCGTTTTCTTGCAGCTGCTTCGGAGGCCCCCCACTGTTGCAGCCAGTGTTCCAGTTGTTAATGATGCTGTTGAGGATGTGACAGAAACTGATAAACCAGCTGTGGCAACAGATAATGCAGTGAATGAGGACGGAAGCATCAAATCTTGCAGCAATCCTAAGACTGATTCTACGAATAAGGACAACGTGTGCGGGTAAAGAGGACTATAAACACTGGATTGCTTTGTGTGAATTTGTTTAAAGTGGTTGTAAACCCACTTTTACCTACAGGTAAGCCTATAACAAGGCTTACCTGTAGGTATAAAGAATATCTCCTAAACCTGTACGGTTTAGGAGATATTCCCCTCGCAATGTGGGCGGCGCATGCGCAGGGGGGAATCCACGGCGAAAGGACCGGCATCCGCCGGACCCTGACGATTTTAAATCTCCCGCGCGTGAGTGGCGTCATCGCCGCTCCAGACAATCACATAGCCTATTATGCCTTTTGCCTTGCAGGTTTAAAAAAAAAAAAAAAAAACTTTATGCGGTTTACAACCGCTTTAACAGATTCTTGTATACATTTGGTCTTGTTTTCAACCATTTTCTATAGTGTTTAGTGCTCCCCAGCTTTAGTAAGGCTTAACGCTTGTTATGAAAATGAGTGTTCACCCTGACAGGATCCGTGTCATTGTCAGGATTATCAGGTGAATATGAAGTTATAAAAGCCTAAAAGTAATGAAGCTGCAACATCTGAAACTGGTAATAAGTTGGACTATATTTTGTTTTTGGATACATTTTTAAATGGTGAAACCAGCGATTTAGTCACAGACCATTGTTAACCCCTCCTGTTCCGCAGTGTCCCAAGGGTAATCTTTGTTGACAAGGTCTCACTGTATGTTTCAACAGTGACTTGCCAGGCATGAGCATTAAGCCCACTGCTTTGCATTGTTTTGTGAATGTTTTGTTAATGTCTCGTTATGCACTTCATTGTCGCCACCAGTAATTACACATTATGTAAGCATTGGTGTGCTGCCTTGCCAATCATTGTAAGTGGCTTCCATACACACTTTTGCAAGGCGTGTAAGCTGCTACGCAACAGTGTCCTTTTAAGGTACACTGGACAATCGATTACCCAAAGCAGTGTGCCTCAGCATACATAAACACATGCCTTACTGGACACCGAGTTCAAGTGTGAATGGGCCCAAGATATTTTGTGTGGTGTTTTATGTTGCTACACAAAGTCTTAGATGAGTTTTATTTTAAGGCCATGCTTTCAGAAATTTGATAAATATTATTTTACTTTTGTTTAACTGCACTGATACTTACAAGCGTTTGTTTATTTTTTTTACCTGTTTAATTAGTCCGCCACCCTCTAAGAAAATGAAGTTGTTTGGATTTAAAGAAGACCCATTTGTGTTTCTCTCTGACGACGATCCAATATTTCCCCCAATAGTGTAAGTATTTTGTTTTGCCGCATGCAGTTTCATGCACCCAAAAAGGGCCTACATTTTCAAGATGTGTGGGGTTGTATCAAAAGAGCCTTTCTCTCCTATTGGAAAGATATCCCCTCACTTTTCATTGAGTGTACAGATTAGGAAGTAAGGGGAAATCACTCATGTTTAGACATGGATGGCAAAAACAAACTGACAGCAGATTTAACCTTTTTTTACTTTAAGGTGAGAAATTTCCAGAAGATTTACCCCCGTTCATGACAGGCCATTTTTTGCGATACATCACTGCGTTACTTTAATTGACAATTACGTGTTTTTACGATACTGTACATTACTTACATTTATGCCCCCCCCCCCCCCCCCCCACAAATAGCTTTTTTTTGGTGGTATTTGATCACATATGCTTTTTTATATTTTGCGCTATAAACCAAAAAAGCTAAAATTTTGAAAAAAAAAAGCTATTTTTATTTTCTGCTATAAAACATATTTATTAAAACAAAACAAAAAAAAAATTTCCTCATACATTTCGGCTATGTATTCTTCTACATGTTTTTGGTAAAAAAAAAATATCCCAATAAGCTTCTATTGATTGGTTTGTGCAAAAGTTAGTGTCTGCAAACTGGGTTATTTTTATCTATTTTATTTTTTACTAGTAATGACCCCCCATCAGCGACTTGTAGCAGGACTGTGATATTGCAGCCAACAAATTGGACACTTTTTTTGACACTTTTTGAGGACCAGTGACACTAATGGTGATCAGTGTTAAAAAAAATATGCACAGTCACTGTACGGACACTGGCTGGGAAGGGGTTAACAGGGGCAATCAAAGGGTTAAATGTGTGCCTAGCCTGTGTTTTTCTAAACTGTGGGAGGTGCTTTTACTAGGGGAAGGCATGAATCCCTGTCCCTGCTTGGCAGGAACATGGGATCCATGCCTTTCCTACTGACTGAACTGCAATCTGCCTTTTTTACATAGGCAGACCACCGTTCTGTTTCTCTCTTCAATTATCGGCAGGTGACAGCAGACATAGTCTAAGGTACCCACCGCTGGGCTCCTGCTGTGTGTGATCATGCGCATGCCCTACCCGGAAGAGCCAGATCACTTGTTTATATACATGATCCGGTGCACAGGTGCCACCCTGCAGCAGTAAAACTGCTATGGGGCGGACCTGAATTGGTTCATCTAAAATACTCCTGACATAAAACTTGTTCAATAAAATATGACTAAGAATGAGCTCCAGCGTGTTCGCATGGTACACGTGCAGAGTCTGCCAGGAAGTCTGCATGGCGCTGCGCTAATAACAGGCAGAGAGACATTGTCCCGATGCTCGGCTGCAGAGACCGGGAAATGTCTCCCTGGCTGTGATTAGCGCAGCGCCATGCAGACATCCTGGCAGACTCTGCATGTGTACCATGCGAACACGCTGGAGCTCATCCTTAATTATGACATCTGGAACTAGTTAAGGTAGATGTCTACCTCCTTGAAGCTGATGATTATTATTTGTAGAACCCTAATTACAGCAATTTTTGCAGGAAATTTTATGGATTAAGTTCATCATTCCCGAAGACAAATCTCTTAACGCGCACTCAGGAGGGGAAGAAGAAACAATTGTATATAGTTTCAAAGGAGCTGAGGAATGTACTACTTAATAATAGTGAGAAGATGAAGGTAATTTTGTTTTATAAACATTTGCATGAGCCGATTGCTTTGCATCTTCGATCATCATGCCATATTTGTGTTATATGCAACAAATGTAATGATGTTATCTCTGTGTATATGGTATGTAATCTGTATTATTGTAATGTTGAAACTGTACTTTTAAGTCTGCCTATCTTCTATTAGTTAAGTGGAAAAGTAAATCCCTTGGAAAATATTTTCAGCATATTTTTAACAAACAAAAAGTATAGATATTCATTTGAACAATACTTCCAGATCAAGGTGATAGAAATTAAATAAATGAGAGATAAATAATAAAGTACACCCCTACATTTACCAACATTTCAAAACCATGAAATTAGAATTGGTTGTATGCAGTTGAAACCTCAGATTTCAAAGGTTTGGTGTTTTTTGCTATGGCTATATGTGTTAACATGCGAAGATCAAAAGAGCTCTCTGAGGCCCTCAGGAAGCAGGTTGGAGATGCCAAAAGTCTAGCAAGGGATTTCAAAAGTTTTGCCTGGGACTGGTCAGCCCAGGAAATTAACTCCATGCTCCATCGTTTTGTTTGACAACTGCAACATGAGTTACCAGCTGATTCCAAAATGATCAATCAGAGATTGCACTAATGCAACCTTAATGGGAGGTGCGCCATTAAAAAGCCTTTGCTGTGGAAAAAACTTTAACGCTAGACTAGTTTGTCTTAATCCATATAGGCAAAGAACAGGCTTTTTTTTTTACCAATGTGCTTTGGATGGATGATTCAAAAATAGTTGTTTAACCACAGTAACTTAGACATGTTTGGCCAGGAGACCAACCCCATACCAAGTATGAATCATGATGATGGAAATGTTATGGTTTATAGTTCCTTTGCTGCTTTAGAGCCTTATCAGCTTGCAGTCATTGGGTGAATTATGAATTCTGCATCTTTTTTAAGTGTGATTAAAGAGACTTTGATATGTGTCCAAAATGCAGTCAGAGAGGGCACTCTTATGTTGGAAGGGGTGTGGCTCTCGGAGGATTTTTTTCTCATATGGTGGTTCTGCCTGACGATACAGCAGTTTTGAGGGGGAAAAATTGCCCAGATGGGTAAATTTGTGCCTGTGATATATTGAACCAGGGACCTTTGGAGATATCTATTCCACAGCACAGAGTGGATCTTGGTACAATATAAGAACTCTAATATACCCTATCTGCTAATTTTTAGCTAAGAGGCTTTTCCCAAAACATTGGTATACACAAAAAATTCCAACTGTTATATACTTTTTAAAGAATGGATTCAGAAGGTTAGTCGGGTATTAGAACTGGAAAACGTATTTCACACATCTGAAGATATGTTATATAAGTTTATGGATATATGGAAGGATTGGCTAACATTTAAGGATTCCGAGAAATCTGTAGAATTTTATTACAATGAAGGGGGTCAGAGAAGGGGGGGGGGGGGGGGCATAGAAACAGTGATTTTGAAGCATATGATATCATATGGCGTTGCCCCAGAATGAGAGGGGATCCCGCCCACCATAATTTTACTATACGGAGGGCAGGAGGTAGTTAAAGTGATACTAAAGATTTATTTGTTCTACTTACCTGCTTTTCGCAGTGGTTTTGCACGGAGCAGCCCACAGCCTCCTCTTCTCGGGTCCCTCCTTGGCGCTTCTGGTCCCTCCATCCTCAGGCTTCCCATCGGCGCTCCTGGCCCCTCCCTCCTGTTGAGTGCCCCCACAACAAGCAGCTTGCTATGGGGGCACCCGAGCCACAGCTCCCAGTGTCCATTCAGACACGGAGCCATGGCCATGCCCTTTTTCTCTCCTTATTGACTGACTGACAGCAGAAGGAGCCAATGGTGCCACGCTGCTGTCTCAGCTGAGGGGAGCCCGGAGCAGCCGAGACACTCCTGCAACATTGCTGGATCTATATGGGGCTTGTGTAAGTATTAGGGGGGCTTCTGCACACAGCAGGTTTTTATCTGAATGCACAGAATACATTAAGATAAACATTCTGCCTTTACAACCAATTTAAGCTTTAAATCCTCATCTAAACCCAAAAACAAATTAAATGCATGGCAATTTACCAGTCCTAAAATGTGGTTGAGGCGACAGTATTCACTTTTAATATGCAGGCCAGGACAAAAATCCCTGTTGATATTGCCAAAAATGCAGTGTCCTTGACGCTCCTTTTTTGAGTTTAAAAAGTATTTAAAAAAAACACGTATTTTTGTGAACTACTAGTTCTCATTCATCCACTATGTAATGAAAATGAGCAAAAGCTCATTTGAAGTTTTGAAGTTCAGCCTGGTTGAAAATGGCAGCATGATAAAAAATCAAAAAAAATCGGTGTATCTAGGAAGTGTTTACAGGATCACCAGGTAAAAATAAAGGAAAAAAAAGCCTGAAAAAAGATGTAGTGGCTGCATTGGTTATCTAAGGACTGGTAGTTGGGCAGTTGGGTTTAGGTATGCTTTAATATGCAGTAGGGTTGTCCCGATACCAGTATCGGGACCGATACCGAGTATTTGCGGGAGTACTTGTACTCCCGCAAATGCCCCCGATGCCTGAATAGAATACTTGCCCCCGCCGCTGCATACCGCAAAGCTGCCGCGTTAATCAGCGTGCGGGGAACATTACAGGCAGCTTTAGTTTGAATAGCTGTATTCCCCGCCGCACCGTGTATAGACACTCCCCCTTGCTCCGGATTGGACAGATCCGTCCAATCCCGAGCAAGGGGGAGTGTCTATACACGGCGCGGCGGGCAATGGACAGCTATTCAAACGAAAGTTGCCTGTAATGTTCCCCGCACGCTGATTAATGCGGCGGCGGCGGCGGCATCATCATCTACTAGGTATGGGGGACATGGCTGCAATATGTGGGGGGACATGGCTGCAATATGTGGGGGGGCATGGCTGCAATATGTGGGGGGGCATGGCTGCATATATGTGGGGGGGCATGGCTGCATATATGTGGGGGGGCATGGCTGCATATATGTGGGGGGGCATGGCTGCATATATGGAGGGGGGCATGGCTGCATATATGTGGGAGGGGGGCATGGCTGCATATATGTGGGGGGGGACATGGCTGGATATATGTGGGGGGGGGGCATGGCTGGATATATGTGGGGGGGGGCATGGCTGGATATATGTGGGGGGGGGCATGGCTGGATATATGTGGGGGGGGGGCATGGCTGGATATATGTGGGGGGGGGCATGGCTGGATATATGTGGGGGGACATGGCTGCATTTGGGGACGGCTGGATATATGTGGGGGGGGGCATGGCTGGATATATGTGGGGGGGGGCATGGCTGGATATATGTGGGGGGACATGGCTGGATATATGTGGGGGGACATGGCTGCATTTGGGGTCACATTTTTAAAAAAAGTATCGGTGTTCGGTATCTGCGAGTACATGAAAAAAAGTATCGGTACTTGTACTCGGTCCTAAAAAAGTGGTATCGGGACAACCCTAATATGCAGCATCATTTCTGAGAACAGTGACTACTATTCGCATTTAGATTTTTATAAGCAAATTCTGAACTGAACGTCTTGCATTTCATCAGGACCATTGAGATTACTTTACAAAATGCAGATGATATGTTTTAATTGAAGGGTAAAGAGAAGATGAAATAACTGCAACTTGTTTGCATATCTAGTAGTAGTTAGTATTTAAATGTCAAGGGCCTATGAGCTACCATTATGTTAGAAAACAAATCCAAAAGGGAGAAAACTAATTTTAACACAGCCTGCTGAAGATTAACATTTAAGCTTTAAAAGTTGACTTCTCCATAAAGCAGTATTGTAATAAGCAATGTTATTGCATTCATTCTTGCAGGTAATAAATACTGGTGTAAAAGTTCTATGCCGGAATAATGATGGAGAACAATATGGCTGTGCTTACAGACTAGCTCAAGAGGTAATTTTATGTTTGTGTGGTTTTTTTTTTTTTTTGGTTTTTTTTTTCTTGTTCATAGTCACAAATGTGTTATTAGTATGCCAAACCTAACGGTTTTGTTTAATTGAGCGTTAATGTAGGCTGTAGAGTTAACGGGAAAATAATCAGAGTAGGCCACAGTACTGTGTAATTAATAGTTCACCTTTTTTGTGTTGTGTATAAATGGATCCCTCTTTCTATATCTGCAGGGCATCTATACACTGTATCCATTCATCAGTTTGAGAATTGTGACTGTATGTGTAGAAGACATTAAGGTACTTCTTACCCAGGAAAATCCCTTCCTAAGTAAATTTAGTAGTCAAATCCAAAAACAAACTAAAGATATAGGTAAGTACATTTACAATGCTTTCATAATATTTGTTATATCTAATGCTGTGGTCTAAAATATATTGGTTAACCTGTCGGGTGATTGGACATTGGTCATGATCACTTAAGTGCTCCTGCTCCCTCTTTCAGCAGCCGGGTGTTGGCTCTTGCATTCTCCCTGTCTGTGTTTACCTGTTAGGTGATTGATCTGCTCAGTCACTTGATATAAGCAAACTGAACACTCTATCCCAGGGTTATTCAATTAGCGGACCTCCAGCGGTTGCAGAACTACAAGTCTTATGACGCATAGCAAGACTCTGACAGCCACAAGCATGACACCCAGAGACATGATGGGACTTGTAGTTTTTCAACAGCTGGAGGTCTGCGAATTGCATGTCCCTGCTCTTTCCCTTGCTTGTGATAGACAGACTTGCCTGCATTGTCCCAGACCAAGCCTTCTGTTGGTCTGCCTTGCTTGCTGTTGGATTCCCTGTGTATGACCCAGATTTAACTGGATTATCTCCTGAACTCAGCCTGCCTTTTTCTGAAACACGCTATCTGTTAAACTGCAAGTTCCTGTTTGCTTTGTTCAGTTTGTATCTGCCCTGGCATAGTAGCCAGACTCTATGGCAATGTGTTTTAAGTCCTGGGGGCAACCAAGTACCGGTAGGCCTGCTTGCCTTAAGGGAAAGGGCGCTGCTATAGGTGAAGCGCACAGTAGCCAGCTAAAGTGTCTGATCACCTGCATTGGGGTAGATGTGACATTTGTGACACGAACAAACCCTTGTGCCAGAATTTTTAAACGACTAATAATGTGATGTTGCAGCTGTTTCAAATCTAGCGATTGATCGTGTTTCACAAAAAAAAAATCTTTATCGTACATCAAAGGACACAGAGCAGCATAGTAATTACTATGTGGGTTATAGAATCTACCTTCAGGTGATGGACACTGGCACACCCAAGACAGGAAGTCCCCTCCCCTATATAACCCCTCCCAGACGTGGAGTACCTCAGTTTTTTGGCCAGTGTCTTAGGTGTTGGTCACGGTTGAAGAAAGCTTTGCTTATAGTTCCTTTGTGGCCTAAGCAAGCTAAATTTGGATCCATCCAAAGTGCTTAATACCCAAAGTGGACGGTACCCGGGCCTCGGTTATAAAGAGCGAGGTTTTGCCTGTAATGCCTCTTAAAAGGGCTGGATCCTGGGTTACAGTGATTTGGTCAGACCAAATACCAAAAGTTTTTCTGGCAGGATGCTATACTGGTCCAGGGGAGTGGTGATCCTGCCCATGGACCCCAGTCCCTGAAGGTCTTAAGACATTGCCTGCCGTGATGGGTGAAGATTAGGCCATCTGTTTTTCAACAGAACCCTGCGACATGGAAGATAAGCGCAAGTCCCTGCGGAACTTGGTTCAACAGGGAGTCTTCCGTTTGAGCTAATGTGTCTTGCCTGCTATGTATTTTTTCCTGTTTGAAACCACTATGCCTATGTACAGGTGGGATGGCTGCGGTACCAGCAAGAAATGAACATCCGTTGATGGCTGTGGTTTGCGATGTTTACGTGCGCGCAATGCCAAAAATAAGTCTGTAGTAGACAAAGGAAGGGGGCGGGGTCCAGCGTGCCGATGCTCCTCGTTCCCCTGTCTTACCTGCGCAGGGCAGCCTCTGCTATATAAAGCTCAGTCTTTGAGCAGACAGCTGATGGTGGGACACAGGAGCGCTGGAGAGCTAAGCAGTATAAAGCCATTACAAGCCATATTGGCTATACAAGCCATACAAGCTTTACAAGCTATTCAAAGCTAGGAAGCTATAAAAAGGTGGTATATACAGGCATTCCCAGGCACATTAGCTCGGCGTTAGGCTGAGCTGGTAATGGCAGCATTTTCGCTGGTCTAGAAGTTCAGCAGTGGATGCAATCCGGCTAGGAGTACCTCGGCTTTGTACTTGAGGTTATGCCTTCCAAAGGGACTGGATCTAAAAAGCCAAATGGCTCCCCATCGGGCTCTGAGGATCTTTGCCATGCTTCTGCGGTCCCATCCTCCCCTGATAAATCAGAAATAATCGCCCGGGGTGAGCATCAGGGTTGTTGGGTGCTGCGATTGCCCCTAGCCCACCTATCTATGTAACAGAAGAGGTATTTGCCTCAGCCCTAGGAGGGTTGTAACAGAGGTTGGCAGCATTGATCGCTTCTTCCCTACCAGAGAGAAAGCGTGCTAGGTCCCCCTCTCCTACGACGGAGTCTCTGACAGCAGAACAATTCTCCCCGGAGGAGATTGAATTGCCATCGGGAGACCAGGCAGAAGAACACTCTGATGTTTTTGACTCAGAGGAGTCTACTTTGGAGGAGCCTTTTTCGGCCTCTCAGACTGAAAAATTGTTAGTTCAGTCTAGGGCTGCGCAACTAACAAATCTTTCCATAATCAATTAGTTGGCCGATTATTGTTTATTGTATTGTATTATTGTGATAATGGCCTTAAAAAAAAAAAAAATTGAAATTTTTACGTTTTTTTGGGGCCAGTTTGGTGTTGGGCAGATTACAAAACACAAATTGCCGCAAAAACACATTACATGCTTGTCTGCAGCTTCTCCATTGGAGGATATTGAACCAAAAAAAAAAAAAATGGCACCATTTTGCGTTAAGTCCTTGCCCTTTCCAAATATGCAGCAGCTGGAAAAAAAAATCATGGATGTGAACGTGTCCCATAGGAAAACATGTAAATGAACTGTAGTGCGTTTCTGCAAAAAGCACCAAAAAAAACAGGCCTGAGATGTTTAGTAACATAATGGGGTAAAAAAAAAAAGTACAAAGAGCAAATAATCGCTACTGTAAGGGGTTCATTCTTTTACTGTGGGACAGTGAAAGTAATATCTACAGTAGCGATTTGCTTTTTTGTACTATAAAAAGCTAATTTTAGTTTTTTTAACCCCATTATGTTACTGGCCGATTAATCGATTATGAAAATTGTAATCGATTAATTTAATAATCGATTAGTTGTCGATTAATCGATTAGTTGTTTCGGCCCTGGTTCAGTCCCTAGCGGATATGGTCCGTTCAGCATTTAAATTGCGCCTATCAGAGCCAGCAGCTAGCGCAGTGTCTTTGGGTTCTTTTGACCGCCCCACAAACTAGCTGCTCCTTTCCTGTCCATCCTCTATTAGAAGGGCTTATTTATCAGGATTGGGAGCATCCAGATAAGCTTTGTGTGCCTCCTAAATAGTTTTCAATTCGATATCCTATGGAGGAAAAGTTTAACAAAAAGTGGAGTATGGCAGCATCTACTGCAGGCAATCTCCTGTGTGAACAAAACTGACTTGTCCCGTGGACAATGTACAGATGTTTAAGGACCCTACAGGTAAGAGATTGGAAACATTGCTAAAGACTTCTTTTGCTACGGTGGGCGTGGTAGTTCAGCCTGCAGTGGCAGCTTTAGGTATCTGCCAAGCTTTAAAAGATCAAACGAAACAGGTTCTGAAGGAGATCCCTGCTCACCAAGCCCGGGATTTAGCCGATTTGCCTAGAGCTGTATGCTTTGCGGTTGATGCCATCAAGGATTCAATCCATCAGGCCTCCCGACTTGCGCTCCTTCTGGTACATGTGTAGGCTCTTATAGTTAAAGAACTGGTTGGCCGAGACGCCTTGTAAAAAGCTCCTGGCTGGTTTTCCGTTTCATTGGGAGAGACTATTTGGGGAGGACCTAGATAAGTATATCCAGAAAATCTCTAGTGGGAAAAGTACTCTTTTACCCGTCAAAGATTTTGAGGTCCCTCTTTTAAGCGACCAACCTCTCCAGTCCCGGGAACCTCAGCCTCTAAGCAGTTTCGACGGCCTCCCGGACGGCCAGGTACAGGGGGAAAGGCACAAGGGCAGGCCCGGGGTTACAAAAACCCTGGAGCCGTAAGCCTGTTAAGCCAACCCCTTAGTCGGCTTTATGAAGGGGGGCCCCCCACTCTCTTGGGTGGAGGGAAAGACTTTAGTTTTTCGCAGAGATTTGTCAGGAGAGGATCCTGGACAGTTGGGTCCTCTCCATGGTGTCTCTGGGTTACAGGCTGGAGTTACGAGAGTTTCCTCCCCCTTATTTTTTAACTTCAAGGATCCGGAAAAAAGAATCTCTCCTTCTGGCCTTATATCGTCTCTTGTCTCAGGGGGTGATCGTGGAGGTACCAGTACAGGAGCAAGGTTTGGGGTTTTATTCAAACCTCTTCATAGTCCCAAAGCCGAACGGAGACGTCGGGCCGATATTGGGTCTAAATCAATATCTAAACATCCGATCCTTTCGGATGGAGTCAATTCGTTCAGTAGCCGCCACCCTTCAAGGGGAGATATTTTTAGCGTCCATCGATATCGGACGCATATCTGCACATATTTTTCCCAGCCATTAGAAACTCCTGCGCTTCGTTGTGGGGTAGCGCCATTATCAATTTTTGGCCTTACCATTCGAGTTGGCCACTGCGCCTTGAGTTTTCACAAATGTCTTGGCTCCTCTGTTGGCCAATTTAAAGTGGTAGCATACTCTGTACTACCTCTTTCACTTACAGGTAAGCCCACTTCCCCCCCCCCCACTGTGCCATCACTTAGGTTTTGCAGCTTCTGGCTTCCAGGCCGGTGACGGTCTCCATCTGTTGCGAGCGTCCATGATTTGAAAGCCGCGCCTTCTTCTCAGACTGTCCTGTGATAGGCGGAACACATATCTTGCCAGCAGCGCCTCTGTTCTGTGTTCCGCCTATCACAAATGTCCTCTCGTCTGAGGATGAGAAGGCATTCGTGATAGGCGGAACACAGAACAGAGGCGCTGCTGGGAAGATTTGTGTTCCGCCTATCACAGGACAGTCTGAGAAGAAGGCCCAGCTTTCAAATCATGGACACCCGCAGCAGCACGGAGACTGTCACCGGCATATAAGACGACCCCCGACTTTGGATGCATTTTTTTGCATCCAAAAAGGTCTTATACGCCGGAAAATACAGTAACCCAAAATTTGCAAAAAGGAAGTCTTTCATTTCAATCTCTTGGACAGTAGTAACAGATGCCAGCCTTGTGGGCTGGGGGGCAGTCCTGGGGAAATTGTCTCTCCAAGGAAGGTGGTCGGCTCCTGCAAAATCTCTGCCCATCAATCTACTGGAGATTCGAGCGGCACGATTATCCCTGAGGGCATGGACAGCTGAATTACAGGGTTCCCCTGTCGGGATACAGTCTGACAATGCCACGGCTGTGGCTTATATAAATCACCAGGGCTGCACCAGAAGTCGTGCAGCCCAAAAGGAGGTGGATCAGATCCTGATTTGGGCAGAAAGTCATGTCCCATGCATATCTGCAATCTTTAACCGGGGATAGAGAATTGGCAGGCAGACTTCCTCAGTCGTTAACCGCTTTTTCCAGGGGAATGGTCTTTTCACCCAGACATCTTCCTTGCCATATGCCAGAGGTGGGAATCGCCAGATGCAGACCTCATGGCATCCAGATTCAACACAAAGGTGAACAATTTTGTGTCCCGAACGAGGGATCCGCTGGCATGCTGAATGGATGCGCTGGTGGTGTTCCTGTAGGATCAATTCTCACCAATTTATGCATTTCCCCCGTTGCAGCTGTTACCCCCTGGTCCTTTGCAGGATCAGGGTAGAGGGGAAGCCAGTGATTCTTGTGGCCCCGAAGATCCTGGTACACAGAAATTGTAAGGATGTCGGCAGGACCCTTCCGCTTTGTCCAGACTTGCTCTTACAAGGGCCGATATTCCACCCTTCCTTACGAATGCTAAGTTCAATGGTCTGGCTATTAAATCCCACATCTTAAAGAAGAGGGGGCTTTCAAACTCTGTGGTGTCCACCCTGATTAATGCAATGAAGCCAGCATCCAGGCTTGTATATCATAGGGTGTGGAAAGCAGAGATGGCATCCTTGTAAATATGTTATAGGAAGGGTTCTTGACTTTCTACAGTTAGGTGTAGACATGAATTTAGCCTTGAGCACCATCAAGGGGCAGGTCTCGGCCTTATCGATCTTTTTTCAAAGGCCATTAGCTACTCATTCCCTGGTCAAATCTTATTTGCAGGGGGTGATTTGTATTAATCCACCTATTAGGGCCCCCTTGTGCCCCTGGGACCTGAATCTGGTGCTGTCGGCACTACAAAGACAGCCCTTTGTCCCAGATTGCTTTAGTCCTACTGACCAGGAAATTGGTATTCTTGGTAGCCATATCTTCTGCCAGAAGGGTATTAGAATTGGCAGCCCTTTCCTGTAAGGTGCCATATATGATTCTCCATAACAGGGTTTGACAAATTTGCTTGGAATCTAGGAGCCAGCTAAAAAAGTTAGGAGCCAGAAAACGCACCTTGTCCCGACGAGCTTGCGCGCAGAAGCGAACACATATGTGAGCAGCGCCCGCATATGTAAACGGAGAGCAATAATTCTAGCCCTAGACCTCCTCTGTAACTCAAAACATGCAACCTGTAGATTTTTTTTAAACGTCGCCTATGAAGATTTTAAAGGGTAAAAGTTTGTCGGCATTCCACGAGCGGACACAATTTTGAAGCGTGACATGTTGGGTATGAATTTACTCGGCGTAACATTATCTTTCATAATATAAAAAAAAATGGGGATAACTTTACTGTTTTCATTTTTAATTTAAAAAAGTGTAATTTTTTCCCCCAAAAAAGTGCGCTTGTAAGACCGCTGCGCAAATACGGGGTGACAAAGTATTGTAACGATCGCCATTTTATTCTCTAGG
This sequence comes from Rana temporaria, assembly GCF_905171775.1. NCBI lineage: Eukaryota > Metazoa > Chordata > Amphibia > Anura > Ranidae > Rana > Rana temporaria. The sequence continues at coordinate 210,278,946 of NC_053493.1, read as the reverse complement.
GTGTTAGGATAAATATATATAATGTTTGGGGGTTCTAATTAGAGGGAAGAAGATGGCAGTGAAAAATGACATTAGAATGGCTGTTTAACTTGTAATGCTTAACTTGTAATACCAACGGCCACCACCAGATGGTGCCAGCTCACACAAGGAAGAGCTGGGGACATCACAAGGCTCAATTACCGGACATCACGGGCCCCCCCGCGATTGAGCCTTCTGGCTGCATAACGGCTGAGTCTGAATCTGTACAGAGTCGAAGGTGATTCTTCAAGGAGCTGTTTAGTCTGATTTTTAATCTTATGCAGAAATCGAGCTTAAAGCCCAACTCCATTTCATGGCCTCTTAGTTTGTTTGGGCTAAACTGGCCCGAATGAACTGGTTGAGGCACAAACAGGTGCTCTTGCTGGGTGCGCTGTAGTAACTGTATGGAGCCTCAGCCGCAGTATACAGCACTATAACGGGGACTTCCCATCCCACTCCAGGAAGAAGATTGAGTGAAGCTGAACGATGCTATATCTGTGAATGAATTCAAAGCTTCCATTGACTGGCTGAGACAGAGAGGTGGGGGCAGCTGACGTCATGACCTCTACCTGAGCCAATCGGAGGAAACCTTTTGTGGGGGCCTAGTCCGCCGTGTTCCTGGGGAAAAGGCGCTCCGCGGACTAGGCCGAAGCCACGGCCTCACCTGTTTTAGGCGAGGCTTCGGCCTAGTCCGCGGAGTGCCAAGCCTATGGAACAACATTTTTATTTTTTACCCACCTTCCAAGCCAAGTCGCCAGGACGCTATTTCTAGTCACCCTGGCGATCGGGATTTGTCGAGCCCTGCTTCATAAGGATAGAGTCGTTCTACGGCCTCATCCTGCTTTTCTCCCTAAAGTCGTGTCAGGTTTTCATTTGAACCAGGATTTGGTTCTCCCTTTTCTTTTTTTTCCCCAGAGCCTAGCTCTGCGAAAGAAAAGTCATTACATTCCTTAGATGTAGTGAGGGCAGTTAAGGTCCTGCCGAGATCCGGAAGACTGATGTTCTGTTTGTTCTGCCGGAAGGACCCAGGAAGGGTCAGGCAGCATCGAAATCTACAATTTCTAGGTGGATTCGGCAGGTCACCTATGGGTTGAAAGGGAAGGTCCCTCCATTTTCAGTAAAGGCACACTCCACTAGAGAGATTGGCGCTTCTTGGTCGTCAGTACACACGTTCACTAAATTTTATCAATTGGATATCAAAAGGCATGAGGATATATCGCCTTTGGGCACGGTGGGCTGCAGGAGGCAGTATAGATCCCCGCGTCTGGTGACGCCCGACTTTTTTTCCTTTTGGTGTCTCCCTCCCCTCATTGGCATTGCTTTAGGACATCCCACCTAGTAATTACTATGCTGCTCTGTGTCCTGTGATGTACGATAAAGAAATAGGATTTGTATAACGGCTTACCTGTAAAATCCTTTTCTTGGAGTACATCACGGGACACAGAGCTTCCCATCCCTCTTATTTGGGGATATTGGAATTTTTATTGCTTGCTACACAGAGGTACTCCCGGTCTGGAAGGGGTTATATAGGGGAGGGGACTTCCTGTCTTGAGTGTTCCAGTGGCCATCACCTGAAGGTAGGCTCTATAACCCACATAGTAATTACTATGCTGCTCTGTGTCCCGTGATGTACTCCAAGAAAAGGATTTTACAGGTAAGTTGTTATACAAAAAATCCTATTATTCCTGTGAACAAACAGCGCTTGCTAATTAATATGTGGAATTAAATTCCTTTAAATAATTTTACAAAAAAACACTTAAAATATGTGAAACCGTGTCCATAAGTCCTATGGCAATTAATATGAAGAAAAACATATTTTCCAGATTACAGGCTCCCGCCGTGTATATTCCTCAATAAGTGACTTGTTCAATGTGCTCCCAAACAAAACACCCCGTAGAAGTTAAGTGAAGGTTCCCACTCACCGAATGTACTTGACCCTCAATGTCATTTAACAATGTCAGAGGCTTAAGTGGTCTCCGTGACCAGGAAATTCACCAACCGACTCCAATTGTTCTGTCCATGCAGCATTCCGTAACTCCAGAGATGAATCTCGTGGCAGTCAGAAAAAAACTGAAAACAGGCTCCACATAGCGTGAAATCGTCTTGACTCTTCAGGCAGGTTCAGCATATAGCAAATAACCTATGCAAACTCTTCCTGTACAGGCATCTGTATCAGCACATCTAAAACCTCTGCCTGCCAAAGATCAGTGGTGGTCTAGCGGTCCCAGATGTAAAGAAATACTACCAAGCAGTACACCTGGGTAGGATCATAGACTGGTGCCGACCCACAGACTTGAAACTATGGACACATCTCGCACAGGCTCAATCACAAATACCCCTGCAGGGAGCTGTGTGGTGTTGTGAACCTCTCCCTAACTGGTAGGGACGACACTCCACGTCGGGGTGAAGACACTCCTCACAGTCTCTATCCACATAAAACTCCCCCCTATACTCCATCATAGGGAACCCAAAATTCCTGTCGGGTCTAGACCCCCTGGTCAGGAATGTTTTTAAGGATATAAACTGTACTCAAGCAAGGCACTTCCTGGTGAATGACTATCGTCCCTCTCTAGAAATGCTAAGGGATGACAGAGAGGCGCCTTTTGACTGCCGTTTTGGATGGCGGTCCAACTAAGACACTTCCTCACGTCTATACATAGCCCACAAGAGTTCAACAAACCACTTGCCACCTTTGAGACCCTCTGCTCGAAGGATGATGCACTCCTGAGGACACTGTCCACCATGTTTAGTCTCCTGACCTCCCCGACGGTAAGCACACCCGGCCTATCTAAGTGGAAGAGAGACCTAAATTGTACATTTACCCCGCACCAGACCCAGCGCATCGTAATGTTTGCCCTGAAATCTTCCATATGTACGAAGGTACAGGAAACTAACTATAAGCTCATGACGAGGTGATATCTGACCCCTGCATGTCCTTCAAACCTACTACCCAAACTCCTCCGCACTATGCTGGAGATGCCAGGGGGACAGAGGCACACTGTTGCACATATTCTGGTCATGTCCAAAGCTCTCCCATTTCTGGTCTACAGTCAGGCTTACCATTCAGAAGTTTACTGAATACACACTGTACCAGATGACCCAGGCTTCTTCCTACTGCACGTCAATACAATATCGCCTAAGAAATACAAAAATTCTCTTGTATGCCACTTATTGAATGCTGCTAAATCTTGTATCCCACCCCTATGGAAAAGTCAAACACCACCGATGGTAGCAAGCTGGATCCAAAGGGTGGCGGACATTGGTAAAATGGTGGAGGGCCTGGTGCTCACTGCGAGACGACAACAAGACAAATATAAGGAGACATGGGTGCCATGGCACCAGGTCATCTCTTAAGAAGGGGTCACTCTAAGGACCGCTTGATGCAGTTATTACTTCACATACAGCCTAACCGGAGGGCCGTCCTGACTCAACCAGGGTTCCCCTGATAGTCTTCCTGAGTCTGCCCCCTCTCCCAGTCTCCTCTTTGATTTACCCCCCTTCCTTACATGGGGGTCTCCCCCCTCCTGCCCCCCCCCCTTCTGGAGATGAGCTCCACCTGGGTAGGGTGGGTGGATATGGAGTGACCCGGGCCTTTAGGCCTTCATCGTCTGTCTGGAGGCCTTAATATTCACAGGGGTTCACAGCCCTAAGGTGTCGCTTAAAGGGGCACTAGTCAATTGCTATGCAACAAGTTTTTTGTGAATGTACAGGACCCCTGCCTGGTTCCCCCCTCTTTGTGATGATGTTGATGTAGTATTCCCCCCCCTCCCCCCTTGTCTTCTCTCTGTTTTTGTTTATTTCTTGAATGTCCCTTTGTATATGTTTGTACCAATTTTGTCTTCGCCCATGTTGGGCGTTAATAAAATCTTATATTTGAAAAAAAAAAAAAAATAGATTATAGCGCACACAAACAAAAATTACATTAAATCATGTAATGCTATTTAAAACACCTGAGCCCACTACTGCGTCAAAGTACCCCAATATCAGTGGGTCCTATACTATTCCTAGAATATAAGATCCTGCATCTCAACCTTGGGAGGCAAACTCCTCTTTATGGGAGAACTGAAAGGACTCCTCTAACGCAGCTACATCAGGCGATTGGACATAGCCCCTCCCATTCCCAGTAAATCTGTTTTCCTTCCTTCCTTTTACCTCCTCTTTCTTCCTCCTCCTTTCTTCCTCCTCTTTCCTTCTCCGTCAGTCGCAGTAAAAATTAAAATATTTGGTGTGGTGGCTCGGGGGGCGCTTTCTTGCTCCTACTGATCACTGGCTCGGGGAATGTCTTGCTATTACTAATCACCAGCTCGGGGGCGCTTCTTGCTCCTACTGATCACCGCCCTAGGACTTTTTTTTTTTTTGTCTTCGTTTTCTTCTTTTTACACTTGCCACTGTTCAGCCCACATTTTAACTGGCCTTTTGAGGGAAAAATGTTTTGACTCCTGATTTTGTTTTTAAATAAAAACCTATCATACAGGACAATAATTTTAGTATTTGGAACTTTAAAATGTTTTTTTTAATAAATGCTAACTTGTCTTGTATTTTCATACTCTGAGTTTCTGAAGGATTTAGCATATTCAGTAAATTATCGCCACTGTCCATACTTGATGCTTGCATAACACATTAAATTTGAAGGCTTAAAAATACAGCAACAGAAGGCCGGGGGATTAAAAAGACAGACCAAATCTATGTTTGTTTCATTTTCTTGAACATGCCACATACTGCATTGGAATTCGAGCACTGGCATACTACCAGACTCTCTCTATCACAATGTACTCTAATTGCAGTTTAACTTCTCTATTCATGTAATATAATCTGCTCTCACAACGGTGCACATGTATTTGTTGAGAACATTTTAATCCTCACACTGTGTATAGTTTTGTGTTTGCTAGGATAGAGATGTACTATAAAGACTTGTGGGTTATTCAAAACATTTTTTAACTTTATTTTTTATCCTCAGATATGGGAAGCATTGTCCTAAAATTTGAGCCTGATCCACAGTAAGTAATCAATTAATATCTTAAAGTATTCAATTTTATTGGCACATAAAATGTTTAGAAGTGCATGTGATCTCTTTCCATGAGCAGCAAATGAATAACAGATCATTTTTTTTTTTTTTTTTTTTTTATATGGTGATCAAAGTTTAAAAAAAGCACTACTGTAACATTGTTTGCATCTTAACTGGCCTTCAATATAACCCCTCAATAATTTTACCCCATTTCCGCTTGCAGTATTTATAGTAACAATCACTGCACACTTCCCTGCACTGAGAAAACGTTTTTAAACCTCCAAAACAAATAATGTTGCTCTGGTGTTAATGTTTACACTCACTTGGTGTCTCAATTCTCCTGTGCCAATATAAGTGCCATCATAATAACATGTGAATAAATAATTTAATCATGTATTTTTTCTTATAATATAAATCCTGTGCTTAATTAACAATTTGATTGTTAATGAATGTCAGAATTTTTTTTAAACTTCTAAATTTTGGCCTGGGTATCGCCAACATAAATTTCCGCTGGTCACAAAAGGGGTTACCACCATTATTTGGATGCTGTTAAAGGTACAAACAGTTGTAGCTGACCTACAAGAAACATCCTATGATTCATTTTGTTGAATAAGCTGTGACTCAACCTTTTGTTGTATAGGGAGGGAACAGGCATAAAATGTTTAAAGATGCACTATAATTTTCTAAAACGGATTATCTCAAGATGTGGTGTTTTTTTTTTTTTTTTTTTTGCATATATCTCAAGATGTTTTTTTGCATATGCGTGTATAATCCAAATTCTTACTATACATGGAACTATTGGCATTTTTTAAATTCACTCCATATTTGTGAAGCTACCAATTAAAACATTAGATTCTTTTAGGTTTGGTGCCAGTGCACTGCTCTTTTGTGGGGGTACAGAAGCTAGTAAACACTGTGTTAATCCCTGGAATTCCAGTCCATGTTAAGTGTTTTTGATAAAATACATGTACTGTGCTCAATTAGTCTTTTGGCTACAAAAGCCTGGGACAGTACAATACTGATTGATTAGTTAATGTTTAATGTGAGAGTGCATAGGAAACTTTTTTAAGTGTTAAAGTATATCTATTTTTTTTTTTCTTAATAGGAAACCTGACACACTTCAATGCCCTATTGTTCTGGTAGGTTGGCGAGGTAAAACCTCAATCCGTTCCTTTGTTCCAAAGAATGAGAGATTGCATTACTTGAGAATGATGGGGGTGGAAGTTTTTAAGGAAAAAAAAGAAAATGCTAGAAATGCTAATCCTGAATCGAAGGCCATCCTTGACCAGACAGAAGTTGAGAATATGGAATGCGTAAACAAAGATAAAAACATGCCAGAGAACAAGGACTGTGGTGAAAATGATACAGATGAGAAGGGTAGCTGCATGGCTTCAGAGTGCCTGGAAGAGCTTATAACTGATAAGGAAGATGGTTCATTTGCTGGTGTGAAGCAAGAGAAGGTTGACCAGACAGAAGTTGAGGATATGGAATGCGTAAAAAAAGATAAAAACATGCCAGAGAACAAGGACTGTGGTGAAAATGATACAGATGAGAAGGGTAGCTGCATGGCTTCAGAGTGCCTGGAAGAGCTTATAACTGATAAGGAAGATGGTTCACTTGCTGGTGTGAAGCAAGAGAAGGTACCAGCAACAGAGTCCAACATGGATTGCCCAGACAGTGATTCTAAAGAACAACATTAGCGATTACCAGACTGCTGGAACTAATAGCCATGTTTGATTGTAACTTTTAAAGGACATTTTTACTGAAATACAGAGGCAGCAATTGCTTGGCTCCTTTAAAAATTTGAGTCACTGACCTAAAACACGCATGCAGCTGGTGATTTTTAAATTGTTTGATCTGCATACTTGTTTTAAATCAACAGCTTGTCGGTAACAAGGGTTTGCAAAGGATGACTTCAGCAGCTTTTGTATTTTCTCAGTATGTTTCTGTCAAGTTTTCTGTAAGTATCAGCTTTCAGAATTGGGGATGATCGTGTTTATTTTTTTTAATATATTCCAGTGTGGAATATATTTCCTTTTTTAAAAATAAAGTTTCTTAATGGGGGAAAAAATAAAAAATTATTTATACATGGTAGTTTTGGGAAAAACGTTTGCATATTTCCATTCAGTTTACACTGCACATCAGCATGTGATGAATATATTGAGGCCTTTTTTTTTTCTCCCTTGCACACGTTAAAATTGGTAAACTAAAACCCCCCAAAACCATGTATTTTTTTTTTTTTTATGTTGCACTATATTTGTGCTGCTGTTTTATTAAACCTGTAATAAATGCATTTAAATGTATTTTGGTGCATACAACAAACGCAAAAGAATATTGTGGTAAAACAGATTAACAAAATACACAAGACAGATGGCAGGAGAAAAAAAAAGTCAAAACCGGTTTTAACAGTTGCCTATGAAGGATACTACATTTTAAAATCTGCATGGGTTCAGGGTGCACAGGCTCCTGCTGCTCCAAAAAAAGGACATCAAAAAAACTACAATATGGCATACAGACAAGGAAGAGCACATGGCTCTTGTGCAATTAAATAGTTGCATGTATTAAGTTAAAAACAAAGTGTCACAACTTCAATAGCATACATCAGCTCAGAGGGAAATAGTCAGAGGCATCCCACATGATGTGGCCAGTAGCGGGGCTGGTCCACATACAGCTGTCGGTTCCTCAGAGGACCCGTTTCAAGGATATATAGGGTGGTAGTGATGGCTGTCTTTTGGCCGAACCCACTTTATCAAGCCCCAGGGTTAATAAAGAGTAAATCCCTCAAAACACTGGTTCCTTTCTGTGTTGATTTTTATGCTACACCACGGGTACTGATATTTACTCTTAGCCAAACTTCTCCATTCCACTTTATAAGTTGCCCTTCTCTATATATGCAAATTTTAAACTAAAAAAATTTGTAGCGCATATATAAACTAAATTACCACGTGAAAGAAAGATATAGTGATTAAACATGACAAAAAAGAAGAGAAAAAAAATGTATGAAATTATACTAAATATATGTATGATCTCTAAACAAATATACATAAGTGTTCCTCCAAAATCCACACCTGAAGTGCGAGAAAAATCAAGTCCGTAAATTGTAGTGGTTTTCCAGGTGTTCACTCTTAAACTTGAAATAATTCTTCCACCACACCACTTGTGTTTCTGTGACTCTGCACCCTTAGGATCTGTTCACACCTAGGCGTATATACGCCTGTAGTGCAATGCCGCAGCAGCCCCTGAGACGCTGGAGGGATGATTTCACATTGCCCTCTATGGAGATGGTTTACATCTCCACGCCGAACGCTGTACGCCTGCAGCCTGAAAACAAGTCCCGGACCTTTTTTTTTTTTTTCAGGCGGCTTTCGGCGTTAGGCATAGGAGATGTGAACCATCTCCATAGAGGGGGTACAGCTGCATTCACAATCGTGGCGTTTTTCGCTGCAAATCGCGGTACAAAACGCCACGATTAGGTATGCCAAGGTGTGAATGCAGCCTAAAGGGTTTGCACTAACCATAAGAATATGCCTTGCATTCTCATGCTTGGCATTAAAAACTTGGTGAACTCTCCAAGCAATTCCAACAGTGTTCAGTGAACCAATGCTCTCCACATTAAAAAAAATAAAAAAGTGTTTGCAATAGTGAAGAACTATAAAACAATTTATTAAAACGGCACACATAAATTCTTCACATATTACACTCGCATCCTGCCAAGTAAAAGCAATGCACTTCAAACAAATCATTTTTAAGAAGCAAGAGGCTCGCAAAGGTTCACACAATATATAGCGATCACGGCGGACCCGGAGCTGAACCTGATATTCTCACCACCCCTTCTTGTCTCACCACAGTTGATTGCCCGGTCATGTTTGATCAAACTGATTTCTTCAATGGGATTGGCTCTACTCTATACCCTTTTCAGTTTCACAACATCTTTTTGTAAGCTGGTGGGCAAAACCTGAACACATTCTAGATAAGGTCCTACTATACAAGCAATTATCCTGCAGTCTGAACAAGAAAAATCTAGTAAAAATCTCACCTTGCTGTTTTCCAATAGCCTGCAACTGCTAGAATACTTAGTGACTGCATCTGACTGAAGGTAGTCACTATTTGGCCAACAATTTTACACCCAGGTCCATCAACAAGTTGATTGAGCTTGCCATTTATGGCAATTTTTCAAGTCTACTCAGATCTTCTCTAATTCTGGTACCCGGTAGTACCGCAAACAAAAATAGAAAATGTGCTGATCTAACTGACTTATTGGAACCAATGGCGGTGCTGGCAAACAATAGTAAGACAAACTAAATACAAGTATGTATCCTATATATTGCTACGCTAACGTGAAAATAAATGTCTAAAAACAAAAGTCCATATCAAAATGGAATCTAGCAAAGGTAAATGAAGTGTATGAAATAGTCTAAATTCAGTGTATGTCTTGAGGAAAACATCATTGATATTGTGCAGAGATCATGCTAATCCATTAATGTAGTCACCGCATGAGCCATCACCTTTGTAACAAATTCACTCTTACCAGACTGAAATTATCCTACTACAGAGTCTGATTCTCCGGTTATAAATACTTCTATAGGGCGCATTCAGTTCACCCCCATTTGTTCCGAGATTAGTAAGGACAATGGTGACCATATGTATAATCGAATATCCACATAGAATCAAATTAAGGCAGTGGTTCTCAACCTTTCTAGAGTCGTGACCCCTTGATGATAAAGTTTCCCAAGTTGTGGGGACCTCTAACAGTAAAATTATTTTCATAGCGTGGGTTGACAGCACCCAAGGCAAGTTATTTTTCACCCCTAACCCTCGGACATTTAGCGCTCCCTGAGTCCCTTCCCCTCATACAGTATTAAAACTCCTTATGGTATATTTTAGGATGTACCACTCTTTCTTCTCCTTTCTTTCCTTTTTATCTCTCGCTATCCTAATTTCTTGGGGTACATTTAATGGCAACTATAATCACAGGTTGTGTTATACACTGTGTCTCTGGCTTTGCGGTGTCTCACAGGAGTGACATCTATGCTGAAATCAGGAGATGGGGTCTCCTCCAGCCCCTCCCGCTTCACATTCCTCACCAGTCAGCTGACCTCTAGTTTCTGCCCACCAGCCATGTCGTAAACTGAATAAGAGGCTGAGTGGGCGGCCACGTGCTCCAGGAGCAGTCCAGCTGGGTGGCCACAGGCTCTAGGGATAGCACAGTTGGGCGACTGTGAAAAGGCTGGGAGAGCGGTGCAGGCTTCTGGAACAGCCTGTAATTCAGTAAACCCTGGCAAATCGTCAATTGACCCCCAGCTTGAGAACCACTGAATTAAGCAAAGCCACATAGTGTAAATTGACTAAAAACTTTAATGTAAACACATGATACACATGATAAAAAAAGGTTAGGTGCATAAAAGTCACAATTTCAAGCTGTACAGCAACTCAAAAGAAGCATGGCAGTGTCGCGTGTATACGTTCCACCCAATGTGTGTTTCATCCCATAGAGACATCATCCGGGGGACCCAGTTGTACCCCTCCCAGATTGTACGGTGCGTGTTTTTAGCCCAGAGGTGCAAAACTTTACATTTATCAGCATTAAACTGGGAAGAAAATCTTTCTTCCAATTAAATCAATGCAATAGGTTACACCAGATTAGTACACTAATATATGTACAATGTGTAAAAAAAAATCTTTACAGGTATTAGAGCAGTGGTTCCCAACCTGGGGGTCGAATTATGATTTGCCAGGTGTCACCAAACCCTGGACTGTTCCTGAAGCGCGCACCACTCTCCCAGCCTTTTTATGGCAGCCAACTCAGCCTATTCGCAGCTGCCCAGTTCACTGCATAGATGGGGGTGGAGACTAGAGGTTAGCTGACTGGTGAGGAATGTGAAGTGGGAGGGGCTGGAGGAGACCCTATCTCCTGATTTCAACATAGGGGGGTCACTGCTGCGAGACACCACGAAGCCAGAGACACAGTGAGAAACATTGCCTGTGATTATATGTGCCATTCAAAGTCCTCACTACAGTTCTCAGATCAGCAGATGACCTTGATCAAGAACACCTAAATGGGCTGATCAGAACTCCCCCAGCACTGCTACTATTCCCATTCCCCCCACTAAGGAGTAAGAGAAGGAATAAAAATAGAGAATACATGGAAGGGAGAGGATAGAGGGGGAGAAACAAAGAAAAAGGGAGAGAAAAAGCAAGAAACACGGCTAGGGAGATAGGGAAAAAAAAACAAGAAATTAGGATAGAGAGCGATACAAGGGAAAGAAAGGAGAACAAAGAGAAAGAGTGCTACATCCTAAAGTGTCGAGTGGAAGGGACTAAATGTCTGTGGGGTTAGGGGTGCAAACTACTTGCCTTGGGTGCTGACAACCCACGCTACGAAAATAATTTTACTGTTAGGGGTCCCCACAACTTGGGAAATTTTATCAAGGGGTCACGGCACTACAAGGGTTGAGAACCACTGCATTAGAGGCACTTTTAGGCCTGGTACACATGGGGTGAAAATCTGCTGAAGTCAGCCGGTACAGTAGAAGCAGATGACTGGTTTCTGCCAACAAGCTTGCTGGAAAAAAGGCATCCAATGGCTGCAAGCAATGACCAGTGTGTTCTGCGGGGGGTGCTACACAATAGCACAGTGGGGGAGATCGCTGCACTGACATTGGTTGTGTTAGTACTGCAATCTGTCCATTTATTTATTTTCTTTTTCCGTTCAGCCTAGTGGGTTGAATGATAAAACAAAGCGTGTACCAGGCAACACGGCTCTCTGTTGCTTCTGCAAGCCAATGCAAATATAGGAGTTGCTGAAGCACATTACTGTTTGAGCTTTAATGAATGAGGTCGGCATCACAGATGGTGCTGGGCTGAATGGGACGTAGGTAGAGCTGGGTGTGATGGTCAGAACTGTGCTGTAATTCATACACAGACACTGACATTGGCCCAGATTCAATAAGATTTGCGCAATATTTGCGTGGGAGCAGGGCAACGATTTTGCCCTGCGCCCACGCAAATATTTTGCGCTGCCCTCGATTCACGGAGCAGTAGCTCCGTGACTTGCGAGGGCGCGCCGGCAAATTTGCCCGGCGTAAGCGCGCGCAAGTTAAATGATCCCGCCGGGGGCGGGAATCATTTAAATTAGGCGCGCTCCCGCGCCGAGCGTACAGCGCATGCTCGCAAGGACGTCATTTGCTTCAAAGTGAACGTGAATGGCGTCCAGCGCCATTCACAAAGCACTTACACAAACGACGTAACATTTGAACGTCGCGACGCGGGAGCGGCGGTATACTTTAGCACAGGCTGCCCCTGCTATTAGAAAGGGCAGCCTTGCGCTAAAGTAGCCGTACGGAAACTCTGTACCTGGCTTGCACGGGGCCCGCGCAAGATTGTGAATCAGTGGTAGTATGCAATTTGCATACTACACGCTGATGCACAATGGGAGCGGCCCCCGCAAGAATGCAGCCTAAAATCTGCGAGGCATAAGAGCCTTATGCCGCGCAGATTTTAGGCTGCAGCCGGTGTAACAAGGTTCCTGAATCAGGAGTACTCGTTACACCGGAGCAAGTAAGCAATTGCGTCGTGTAACTCATGGTTACACGGGCGCAATTGCTTCTTGAATCTGGGCCTCTCGGTAAAGCTTGGGAGGATTGTTCATTTTCTAGATTAGACTATTGTTTGTAAGCAAATTACAATAATGCATAATGTAAAAGTTTTAGTTATACATACTAACCAAGGGCAGTTTTAGTTAGACATACTAAGAGCAGGCTTCGTTCTCACTATTGCGAATTGGATGCAGTTCTGTCCTGTGTGTCTTCTGGTCCGTTTTCAGGTATGAATTCTGGCTGAAATTTAACCTGAAACGGTGAATAGGGACGCTCCGGACCCCTGCTGTGAACTGCTCCATGTTACAGTGTGAACCCAGCCTCAAAGTTCATTAGTCATTTGGTGCCCAAATAAACCATGCATTAATATCAGCTTGTAAGCCAAACAAATCTTGTAGGAACTTTTATATCACTACGTTACATTTTTGTGGAAGACGGCTCTTATGCCAGGGTCACTTCCACCCTTATTGCCAAATCTGCACCAGTTAGCATTAAACATGTTAAGCTTGATCCTAATGGTTGCTTTGTGATTGTTGTGATAGAATTCATGGGTAAACCATATACGGTAACTAGCTTATATGCTCCGCCCCCATTCACTAAAGTATTCTTTGAGCGGGTAATGAACTCCATATTGGTGATAGCGGAGGGTCCCTTATTGATAGCAGGTGACTACAATACAGTATTGGATAATTCCATAGATAGGTTGCGTTGCTCTACACTACCTCCCACCCCCTTGGGATCCTTTTTAACTCAATTTGACTTGGTGGAGGTCTGGAGGTGGAAGCATGCGGATGGGAGGGAGTATTCTTGTCATTCTGAGTCTCACGGTACTCTATCCCGTATTGATTTATGTTTGGTCTCATCAGATCTGTTGAATTTGGTGACTGAGGTCAAGTACCTCCCTAGGGCGGTGTCTGATCATTCCCCTTTGTTGGTGGACCTCGCCCTGGGCACCTCTCCCTCCTCCTATCGAGTGTGGCGGCTGAGCCCGTTATGGTTGGCGGATGAGGTTGTGGTGAACCAGTGTATGACAGAGATGGGTTCTTACTGGGTGACTAACAGGCAGAGCGCCTCAGTTCCAATGGTGTGGGACGCCTTTAAGGCCACCACACGTGGCTCTTTTGCTGCGGCCATTGGTCAGACGCGCAAGGCCTCGCTATCGAGACTGACAGATGCAGAGAGGTCTCTCAGAGAGGCAGAGGCCGCTTATTCAGCGACCCCCTCTCCTGAGACACATGCCGCTTGGAAGCATGGGGCCAGGGAACTGGACCTGGTGCTTTTGGAGCGTACTCAGAAGAAGCTGCTGTATCAGAATCAGCAGATCTTTGAGTTTGGGGATAAAAATAGTCGCCTCCTGGCGTATCTCTCCAGACCGGACTACCAGCCTTGTAGTATACCTAGGATTAAGGATTCCGGGGGAATTGTAGTAGAACAGAATAAGGAGATCATGGAGGCCTTTGTCACATTTTATTCTTCCCTTTATGCTACTAGAGCACATTACACAATTGTGGAATTGGATGACTATCTTTCTGAAATCTCACTGCCTAGGCTACAGGCCCAACAGGCGACACTCCTTGACGCTCCTCTGACGGCTGAGGAAATTGGGGAGGCTATCCAATCCTTTTCCAGAAACAAAACACCGGGATTGGATGGTTTCCCCATCGAGTGGTATATGCAGTACAGGGATCTGCTTGTGCCTCATCTGGGCAGGGTGTATGATTTTGCTATCAGGACGGGGCAGCTGCCGCCTTCTATGTCAGAGGCACTGATTGTCTTTATTCCTAAGCCACACAAGGATCACCTCCTCTGTGAATCTTACAGGCCGATCTCACTCATTAATTCGGATGTAAAAATTCCAGCAAAGGTACTTGCCCAGCAACTGAACATGGTCATTACTACCATTATTGGTGCAGACCAAACCGGGTTCATCCCGAGGCGATCGACCACCATCAACCTACGTAGATTATTCACTAATCTGCAGGCAACCCATGAAGAGATGGGCTCTAGGGCCGTTCTGTCCTTAGATGCACATAAGGCATTTGACTCAGTCGAATGGCCTTACCTGCTGGAGGTCCTGGCGAAGTTTGGATTCGGCAATACCTTTATCAGGTGGGTGCAACTACTGTACTCGAAGCCCACTGCTAGACTAAGAGTGAACGCAGCCATATCTGATCCCTTTCCAATAAAGAGAGGCACCAGACAGGGGTGCCCTCTGTCGCCGCTGCTCTTTGCGCTGGCGTTGGTGAGGTCCTGTGGGGCAGTCGCGGGGCTGACGATCGGGGGTCTAGAGGAGAAGGTATCTCTCTATGCTGATGACATGTTAATATACTTGTCGAACCCCCAGTCGTCCCTCCCGGCCCTGCTGGATCTCATTGGGAGGTTTGGCCACTTTTCGGGATTCCAGGTTAATTGGGACAAGTCCATTCTGTTTATGATGGACCAGCCGACCTCGGTCCGGCTACTACCATCTTGTCCACTACAGATAGTCAGCTCCTTCCGGTACTTAGGAGTCATAATACAACATCCCATGGCCTCCTATGTCAAGACTAATTTAGACCCCCTCATAGGGCGCATTAAAACTACTTTCAAAACCTGGGCTAATCTTCCATTAACATTGCTGGGTAGAATTAATATTTTTAAGATGATTTTCTTGCCATGATTTCTGTATGTTTTGGGTAATTCGCTAGTGTATGTCACTAAAAATAAATTCAAAGAGATAGATTCCATCCTCACTTCCTTTTTGTAGGGAGGGGGGGCGGTCAGGATTGCCAAGGACACACTTCAGTTACCAGTACTGGAGGGCGGATTGGCCCTCCCCTGCCTTCAAATGTATTATATTGCCTCTCAATTGGCCCACGTACACTGGTGGTTTTACCCCGAAGCCAACAATGCAGCCACTGCATTGGAGGCAGCCATCCTCACCTCCTATGAATCCCTGCAAAATTTGATTCATCGTATGTCCCTTGGGGGGCGGGAGGGAACGAGTATTATAGCTATGACTCTACGGATTATTAAACTGACTAAATTGCAAGTCTCCTCCAGCAGTAATACGTACTCACCGAACACTCCACTGTGGGGGAATCCAAACCTTCCGGAATTTTTCCGTAGATCGGATGGGGGATACTGGTCGAAAAGGGGGGTAAAAACGATTTTACATCTGTTCTCAGGCAATGTGTTTCGTACTTTTGAGGAATTTCGTAGAGACTATAATCTGCCACGCACGGCTTACTTCCTTTACCTACAGATACGCCACACTGCACCAACGCAGTTTGGCCTTCGTAACATAGTCGTCCAGCTTTCTCGGCTGGAGCGACTACTAACTGACCCCTCGCACACCAAGTTAGTCTCCACATATTATGGGTCTCTCCTGCACACTACGACTCAAAGGCTGAGCAAAGCGGCTGCTAGCTGGAGAGCCGACATCCCTGAGCTGACGGAGGAGATCTGGCAGGAGGTATTGCCCCTCCAGGTCCCTTCTGTCGTTTCGTCCCGTGACAAGGTAATACAGACCAAACTGTTATATAGATCCTACTTCACACCATGCTTACTGTTCAAACTGAGCAGAATCCCCTCAGCGCTATGCTCCCGATGCGGCGTGGCTGATGGCACGTTCTTTCATATGATGTGGGAGTGTGCTCCGATTAGAAAGTTCTGGTCGGAGGTCACGGCCTTCATTAGCTCGCTGACTGAGATACCCAATATATGTAATCCTCTGAGGTGTTTACTGGGCCACATTGATGACGAGACTATATCTAAGAATATGCAAACCTTCCTGCGGATAGTACTGTTCTATGCTAAGAAGTCTATAACCTTCCACTGGAAGTCTCCATCCTTACCTACCATTACCTTTTGGCTCACCACCATCAATCGTGCTATACCGCTGTATAAGATGACATATGAGGCCAGAGGGTGTCCAAAAAAATTCTTGAAGGTCTGGGGCTCTTGGGTTGATTCCGAGAGCACCATACCTCCTGCTCCTTGAACTTTGACTGATGACTGATACCTCTGCCCGTTGAATAGAACTAAGTGAGTAAATTAACGATTCTGTTGTTTTTCTCCCACCTTTCTCTGTGCGTTTTTATGAAAATGCTCAATGTGTACCAGCTACCAAAGTTTTGTAAAATGATGTACCAGGCGATGTTCGCCTAGGATGTGTGTTTGTTGTATTGTCTGTTTTGTATGTACAAAAATTTAAGAAAAAAAAAAAAGGAAGACGGCTGGTCGGCAAGTGGTTAAAGATTGACATCCAGCCCAGCCAAGAATGTTACATTGGTGACCATTTCTTAAGAGGTGATTGCATATCATTTGCAAGTGGAAGGTAATTTAGCTCATACCATTTATGAGTTGTCTAGGTATCCGGATCCCCAAATAGTTAATATAATGCTGGGCCCATTGCAAAGACAAATTTTGCATAAGAGAGGCTTGGATTCTCTGCAGGAGAGAAATTTTAAACAGTGTGATTTTTGCCACGTTCCTTTTGAAATTGCTTAACCACTTCAACCCCGGAGAATTTGGCTGCCAAATGACTGGGCAAGTTTTTGCGATTCGGCACTGCGTCGCTTTAACTGACAATTGCGCAGTCATGTGACGTGGCTCTCAAACAAAACGTATGTATTTTTTTCCTCTACAAATAGAACTTTCTTTTGGTGGTACTTGATCATCTCTGCAGGTTTTTTATTTTTTGCGCTATAAATAAAAAAAAAACAACAATTTATCTTCAGGTTCTTAAGGAGACTCCAAGTGGAAGTAGTCAAGGTGGTGGTGATAGCACCCTACTGGCCAAACAGGCCATGGTTTCCCCTCTTGATCCAGCTCAGCTTCTGGACCTGGTGCCTCTTGCTTTCAGGATGGACCTTCTTTCTCAGGGGGCAGTCCTGCACCCTTGTCTGGCATTACTGAGACTGATGGTCTGGTTCTTGAGAGGGAGAGGTTGGAATCTCCCGGGTGTGCCTCAAGAGTGATTTCCACCCTCATGAGCTCAAGGAAGAAGAGCACAAATGAAGTTTATGGGAAAATATGGGCCAAGTTTGTTGAGTTCTCATCTTCTACGGCTAGATCGTGTATAAATACAGAAATTCAGGATAGGATATCCTCAGCTTCCTTCAATCCAGCCCAGTCCAAGTCTCAGCCTTGTCGGCCTTCTCTGGAACATCATAGGCTGTTCACCCTATAATCCAATAGTTCTTACGTAGGGCATCAAGACTCAGGCCCCAAAGGAGAACAAGGGGCCAGATCCTCAAAAGGGATACGCCGGCGTAACTGCTGTTACGCCGTCGTATCCCTGTTTCTAACTATGGAACTGATCCACAGAATCAGTTTTCCATAGTTAGGCAGAAGATCCGGCATGTGTAAGGGACTTACACTGCCGGATCTTAGGATGCAGTACCGCATCCGCCGCTGGGGGCATTTCGTGTCGAAATGCCGCCTCGGGTATGCAAAATGAGCACTTACGGAGATCCACAAAGCTTTTCAGCTTCGTTTTTTCTCCGTAAGTTTTAGTTTGCAAACGCAAAATTAGGGCTGCTTTTACAAAGTGTAAACTGTTTACACCTTGTAAAAACAGACCCATCTGTCCAGCGACGCGATTTTTTTTTTGTTTTGAATTTTTTTTTTCGCGCCGTATCTCTTTTTTTTTTTCGACGCAACTTTATTGACCCGTCGCAATCCACAAAGCTCAGCGTAACGTAATTTCGCGCTATGCACGTCGGGAAAATGACGTCACGAGCATGCGCAGTACGGCCAGTGCGGGAGCGTGCCTAATTTAAATGGGAATCGCCCACATGAAAATAGGAACGCCTTGCGCTGGCGGAATTTAAGTTACACAGCTAAAAATTTCTAGGTAAGTGCTTTGTGGATCGGGCACTTAGGTAGAAATTTTAAGGCAGTGTAACTTAAATGGGAAAAATTAAGTTACGCCGGATCTTTGTGGATTACCCCCAAGATTCCCCAAATTGGATCTTCCCCTTGTTCTCAACTCACTGTCTGAACTCAGTAACAGGGTCCTTCCCGCTTTCTATTAAAGACCTTTTCAACTAAAGTCGCTTTCCTAGTAGCCCTTAACCTTGGCTAAGGGTTTCAGAGATCAGGTCCCTAGGTTACGAAGAACCTTTTTCTGACATTCTTTCCAGACCGTGTGGTCCTTATTCCTATGCTCGGCTCAAATCCGGAAGTTACCTCAGTGTTCCATGACAACCAAGAAATCGTCCTGCCTACATTTAGGACCCGGGTTCCACTGAAATTCATCCTCTGGACGTAGGCGAAATTCTAAAAGTATACCTGTAAGTTACTTCCCCCTTTTTAGATGCTCTATCTGTTTGTCCTGCACACTGGCAGTAACAAAGGGAATTGAGCCTCGACCAGAACGATTGCAGCCTTGAGTGTCCAGTTCATCTAACAGGCTTCTAAAGCTAAGGGCTTGGCTCCTCCGGAGGCAGTGACGGCACATTTCACCAGGGGTATAGCGGCTTCATGGACGGCAGTCTGGCATGTGGCTCCAGATGTTATCTACAAAGCAGCCTTGTGGGCCTCCATTAATACCTTCATGTCACATTACTGTATTGTGCCTGCTTCGCTATCTTCTGTGAACTTTGGTTTAAAAACCTGCCGGTTGATGGGTCAAATTTAATTTATTTCTGTTCGGCATACCCACTCGTGTGGACTGGCTAGTTATTTCCCACATGTAGACTGCCATGGAGTCTGTCAGGAAAACTGAAAATGTATTATCAAATACTTACCATAATTTTCCTTTCTTGATGGACGCCATGGCAGTCAGAGTCCCCCCCCCCCCCCCCCTCCATCGGTCAAGAGTAGGCTAGTTATGGAACATAGTCTCTACTGGTGATCTCACACTTATAGGGAAGGGGGTCCTATAGCATTGGAGAGGAGACGGGGTTAACCCACATGTAGATTGCTATGGAGTTCATCAGGAAAGGAAAATTACGGTAAGTATTTGATAATACATTTTCAGTTTTATACCAAAAACAGTGATTGATCTGCTTAGTGACGTTGAGCTGCTATTTGTCAGGAAAGGGCTCACCTGCTGCGTATCGGTGATCCTATATCATATTTCCTGTCTCCTTTTCCTGGACACTGACCCCGACCCTGCAGCCTGATACCTTCCCACCTGCTCGCTCCGCCTCCTGTTACCCTTTCCCTGTCCTGTCTTGCTCCCTCTGCTTGATCTCCCATGTATAACCCTGGCCCTGTTATGACCACTCTTTGTATTCACTGCTTGCTGTATATACTTAGTTTGCGCAGCTGTTCATTGTGTGTCACTGTTTGGTTATCTGGTTGGTTTTACACAGTTTGGTATGTTAGAGATGCATTTACATTTATGGTATTCACTTATCTTTTTCGTTTCCAATATTTTTTATTAAGTTTTCAAAAAAATGAGGAGAGGGGTATACAAAGAAAATTGGGGGTGGGGGGGGGGGGGGGGGGAAGAAAAGCACTCACAGTCAGCATCTGGAGGGCCATTAAACAAATACAGATTATTGCAAGTATACACATAACAGTTACATATCTTGTGTCCATGAGCACTCCCTCTAGGGCCATCCCTAAACAGGGATAACTGTCAACTTAGCACAGGATCGCCCAATTGGAGCGCTATCTAGGCCCAGAGGGCCAACATACAATGGCCCACTACAGCTGAATTGGTAACGTAACAGTAGTAGAGCAGAGAAGAAGGAAGAAGAGGAAGAAAGAAAGATAGGAGAGGAGGAAAGAAAAGAGCAAGAGAGAGAAAAAAGGGATGGTGCATCCCCACCTTAATCCAAAAAGGTGAAAGCCCTAGCATTGATTCGGATCAATGTACATTTGTGAGGTAAGCGATCCAGGGATCCCAAACCTTGTCAAAAACCTTGGGCCAGATCCTCAAAAGGGATACGCCGGCGTAACTGCTGTTACGCCGTCGTATCCCTGTTTCTAACTATGGAACTGATCCACAGAATCAGTTTTCCATAGTTAGGCAGAAGATCCGGCATGTGTAAGGCACTTACACTGCAGTACCGCATCGGGTATGCAAATTAGCACTTACGGAGATCCACAAAGCTTTTCAGCTTCGTTTTTTCTCCGTAAGTTTTAGTTTGCAAACGCAAAATTAGGGCTGCTTTTACAAAGTGTAAACTGTTTACACCTTGTAAAAACAGACCCTTCTGTCCAGTGACGCGATTTTTTTTTTGTTTTGAATTTTTTTTTTCACGCCATATCTTTTCTTTTTTCCGACGCAACTTTATTGACCCGTCGCAATCCACAAAGCTCGGCGTAACGTAATTTCGCGCTATGCACGTCGGGAAAATGACGTCACGAGCATGCGCAGTACGGCCGGCGCGGGAGCGCGCCTAATTTAAATGGGAATCGCCCCCATGAAAATAGGAACGCCTTGCGCCGGCGGAATTTAAGTTACACAGCCAAAAATTTCTAGGTAAGTGCTTTGTGGATCGGGCACTTAGGTAGAAATTTTAAGGCAGTGTAACTTAAATGGGAAAAATTAAGTTACACCGGATCTTTGTGGATTACCCCCCTTGACTTTATCATTCAGAATGACTGACAACCTCTCGTTCACCATAATCCATGACAGTTTAGACTTCAAAAGACAAAAGGGGACAGTGGGGGATCTCCATGACTTGGCGATGGAGATTCTGGCTGCCACAAATATAAAAGCTATCAGTTTTCTCAAGTACTTTGACGTACCCTCTACCGGGCGTCCCAGCAGTGCATGTAGAGGCGACTTAACTAGGTTCACCTGGGTTAAAGAATAGATAAAGTTATAAGTGCATATCCAAAATCGTCTCACCTTTTGGCATGTCCACCAAATGTGGTACATGGAGCCGTCCTCATTGCACCCCCTGAAGCACCGCGGGGACGCTCCCGGAACGAAAGTGGCTATTTGCGCAGGGACCATGTACCATCGCAACAACACTTTGTAATTAGCCTCAATTAAAGAGGTATTAATATAGGATCTAGAAGCCCCCTGTACCAGTTTACTCCATTCCGCCATTTCCAGTTCCGTGCCAAGATCATGTTCCCACTTTTGCATATAAACCATATTTTGAGTTTTGGAGGACAACAAACTATAGATTATTGATATGTGAACGGAGTGTTTGTCAAAGGTTCTGCAAAGTTGTTCCATAGCCGTAGATGTGGAGAGGTCAGAAGTACGGTTCAAAGTCTCCAAGAAATGAGCAATTTGAGCGTATCGAAAGTATTCAGCATTCGGAAGATCATACCTCTCTTGTAGAACCGATTTTGACAAAGCTCCCTTGTGGTCGCAGAGATCCGCTATCCTCAATAGGTCCTTATTGATCCACCAAGAGAAGTCCTGGGGTCGGAGACCCGGGGTGAACAGGGGATTATGAAACAAAGATACCATCGGGGTATGTGGTGACTTAAATCGATATGTTTTTGCTAGGCGATCCCAGAGGCTCAGGGAAAATGACAGAGACGGACATAGCACAGATGGCCTATCTCGTCCCCTCAGCCACATCAGGTGACTGATCTCTCTGTCTGGGTTCAGGGAAGACTCCAATCCCATCCAGAGCGGTTTGGATCGACCCGTATGAAAACGGATCAGCTGGGCCAACTGGGCTGAGTGGTAATACTTAAGGAGGTCCGGCATACCCAATCCCCTGCCCAATTTAGGGGTGTACAATGTTTTCCTGTTCACCCTAGGCCTCCTATGGTCCCATATATAATCAAGCAGTTTGGCCTGAAACTTCTTGAGGTCCACACTTACTATAGCTATTGGAAGAGTCCTGAATAAATACAACACCTTAGGTAGAATGGTCATCTTGACCGAATACAGCCTACCGAACCATGACGGGGGTTTAGTTGACCACCTCTGAAGGTCTTCCAACAACTTGCGAAACAAAGGGGGATAGTTCTTCTTATATAGTGTAGTAAGAGTAGGTGTTAAATAAATGCCCAGGTAGGGGAGGGCTTCCTCTTGCCAGCTAAAAGAGTACTGTCCACGCAAGGCTCGAACTATGTGGGGCAGTAGGGAGACGCCGAGAGCCTGAGATTTAGAGTGATTTACCCGCAGACCAGTAAACGTCGCAAAATGTCCCAGTACTACATTCAGAATTGGCAAGGAGGTAACCGGAGAGGAGCAACAATATATCGTCCGCGAACAGCGCACATTTGTGCTCCCGCCCTCCACAGCAAACCCCCAGTATATCCGGATGTGCTCTAATTTTGGTAGCCAAGGGCTCCAAAGCCAAGATAAACAACACTGGAGACAAAGGGCAGCCTTGTCGGGTGCCTCTGTGTATGTGAATTTCTCGAGATTTATAGCCCTTGACCATCAAATTAGCAATGGGAGCGTTGTATATTGTTCGAAGTGTCATCATGAAATATGACCCAAACCCATATCTCTCTAGTATAAAGAAAAGGTATTCCCAGGACAAGGAGTCGAACGCCTTTTGCAGATCTAGCGAAAGTAGCAAAGCTCCTCTCTGCCCTCCCCCATCCCAGCCCGAGTTTAACGCAGATATAATGTCAATAATTCTTCTAGTCTGGTCCGGGGCCTGTCTATAGGGTACGAATCCCACCTGGTCAGGGTGAATGTATTGTGCTAGGAATGAGTTCACCCGGGTAGTCAATATTTTTGTCAGTAGTTTAAGGTCGACATTTATCAGCGAAATCGGGCGGTAATTTGTGCAATCACTATGGTCCTTATTAGGCTTAGGGATGACATGTATAAACGCCCTATTCTCATGCGGCGGGAGGGGGGCGCCTCTGCGCAAGCCATTAAAGAGGGCACATAAGTGCGGAGCTAGGATTTCCGAATATTTACGGTAATAGTGGCCAGTGAACCCGTCCGGGCCCAGTGATTTAGAAGGGTTCAGAGACTTAATGGCCGCCACAATTTCCTCCGTAGAATGCGGCAAACTCTTGGAGAATCTTGTGGGGATTCTGGGTAACTTGGCCATTCTTCAGTCTCAGTTTAGGGAGAGCGGGATTAAATGGCCTAGGGGTTAATTTTCTCGCCAACAGTTTATTCGGCTTATCGCCCAAAGAATAAAATCTATGGCGCGACCACCGAAGATATTTCTCCACCTTTGTAGTAAGACTCAAATTCAAAGCCGTACGCGCATCGTCTATTTGGGTTCTAAAATCGAGGTGTGGGTTAGATTTCTGTTCACGCATTACCCAACGTAATTCTTCATCCTGCTGCCGAATCGTGTGTTCACGTTCCCTCTTAACCTTAGAGGCAAGCTGTATAAGCGTTCCCCGCATGGTAGCCTTATGGGCTGCCCACAGCGTCACCGGAGAGGAGACGGATGAGGAATTTTCCTCAAAAAACTGTTTTATAGCTCGCTCAATTTCTTTTTCGAAGGCAGGGTCATTCAGCAATGACTCATTCAAACGCCACGATGGTGGGCTTGACTTTGCCCGGAGGTCGGTCAGCACGATTTGGACCGAGGAATGATACGACCAAGACATGGGAAGTATCATAGCGGATGAAACAAATGAAAGCAGGGGAGAGAACGTGAACACATGATCTATGCGCGAATACGTCTTATGCACATGGGAATAGTACGTAAAATCCCTATCAGTAGAATGGGCGTCTCTCCACACGTCGATCAGGTCGTAACTATGTAGGAGACGTGCCCTTGCTCCGCTCTGTCTAGTAGCGTGTTTCAGTATCGCTTTCCCAGGATTAGATCTATCAAGGACCCGGTCAAGAGAAGTATTACTATCCCCACCAAGGATCACGTGGCCGCCACATGGGGCATTATGATCTCTAGCATAGAGCGGAAGAAAGTCAATTGACCCACATTAGGAGCATAGTATGATAGAAAGGTGACCTCGCTCTCATTGATTTTCCCCAATACCATAATGTATCTACCCTCCTTATCCCTAATGACGGTGGTGGGCGTGAATGGAACCTTTTTGGCGAAACATATCGCTACCCCCCTCTTTTTATCAGGTCCATTAGATAAATAGGCCGTGGGGAATCTAGCGTTCAAGTACCTAGGGGCCGAGGTCTTAGAGCAATGCGTCTCCTGTAGGAGCAGAACGTCGACCCCCATTTTGTGATATTGTTGGAAGGCCTTCGCTCGCTTAGTGGGGGAATTAATGCCCTGCACATTGTGTGTTAGGATAAAAACATACAGCGCACAAGGGTTAAGTGAATGTCACTTTATAGTCTGTAATGTGTGGAAAAACATATATGCATGAAAAATTGAAAAGTTGAAAAAATTGAAAAAATTGAAGTAGCCACAAATAGCACACAGGAAAATAGCACATTAAAATTTTTTAAATTTTTTTTTTTTTTTTAAAAACTAATAACAATAGTCCGCATAACATAAGCAGCAGTTCACGTGGAGATGGTAGAGTGAAAACACATACACTTCGGGGGAGATGTTAGGAATGAATCCAGGTAGTGTGCATACACTTGTATGCAGAGGTAAAACAATACCTCAATAAAAGCAGCCGCTTCTACGTCTCAATGCAGGGAGATGGAATCCGTTGGTGGGATGATGACAGCCACACTGGGAGCAGATGTAGAAGTTATATCCATGCAGAGATGGATACTGCCGTTTAAAGACCACTAGCTCAGGGGCTGATGGAAAGGAAACCTTCCTCGCAATCAGAAATCTCCAGCGGCAGGGGAAGTCCTGGAGGGGAGCCACCAAGCCGGTTCAGTGATGCAGCCGCGTCACACGGGAGCGAGGAAAGGGGGATGGTAGCCTGATGGAGTCACACAGAGAGCAGGAGGTGTCCGGACACCTTCGATCCAGCGTCAGGTGACTCAAAGCACCAATCAGTGTGGGCAGAAAACGAGCAGTAGAGATGCTGGCGCTAGTGTCACTGAGAGGATTTCCCGAGTGTCGGCACTACACATCAGCTGCAGTGTGCTTGCTGCAAACATATAGGGGCATCAAAGATTGTACTGGTGAGCCGTGACTGACATGTTTCGCGTGCCAGGACGCTTTATCAACCACTTTGATAAAGCGTCCTGGCACGCGAAACATGTCAGTCACGGCTCACCAGTACAATCTTTGATGCCCCTATATGTTTGCAGCAAGCACACTGCAGCTGATGTGTAGTGCCGACACTCGGGAACTACACTCCTCTCAGTGACACTAGCGCCAGCATCTCTACTGCTCGTTTTCTGCCCACACTGATTGGTGCTTTGAGTCACCTGACGCTGGATCGAAGGTGTCCGGACACCTCCTGCTCTCTGTGTGACTCCATCAGGCTACCATCCCCCTTTCCTCGCTCCCGTGTGACGCGGCTGCGTCACTGAACCGGCTTGGTGGCTCCCCTCCAGGACTTCCCCTGCCGCTGGAGATTTCTGTTTGCGAGGAAGGTTTCCTTTCCATCAGCCCCTGAGCTAGTGGTCTTTAAACGGCAGTATCCATCTCTGCATGGATATAACTTCTACATCTGCTCCCAGTGTGGCTGTCATCATCCCACCAACGGATTCCATCTCCCTGCATTGAGACGTAGAAGCGGCTGCTTTTATTGAGGTATTGTTTTACCTCTGCATACAAGTGTATGCACACTACCTGGATTCATTCCTAACATCTCCCCCGAAGTGTATGTGTTTTCACTCTACCATCTCCACGTGAACTGCTGCTTATGTTATGCGGACTATTGTTATTAGTTTTTTTTTTTTTTTTTTTTTTTTTTTTTTTTTTTTTTAAAAAAATTTAAAAATTTTAATGTGCTATTTTCCTGTGTGCTATTTGTGGCTACTTCAATTTTTTCAATTTTTTCAACTTTTCAATTTTTCATGCATATATGTTTTTCCACACATTACAGACTATAAAGTGACATTCACTTAACCCTTGTGCGCTGTATGTTTTTGTTCTTTTGCTTTTTGCCCATGTCTCCTTAGTGGTTGACAGCTGCACGGATTGTGTTTTAGTGAAACTTCTTTAACCACTGACAACACTGTGGTTTACCGTCCTTATGGTGTAGCGCTTCATGCGGGTGTTTCTTTGTATACTGTGTTAGGATAGTGTACTTAGTGAGGGGCCTATTCGCCATGACGGTTCAATAGTCTGTACTCACGTTTCTAAAGAAACAGGGGTCCAGTCCCAGAGAGCCCCGGACCTTGCAGTTGTATCTTATCTCGGGATGGGGATGCACCAAAAGGAAGACGAGTCCAAGAAAAAGAAAAGAAAGTCTGGTTAAAGAAGAAAAGGCATTGGAGAGGTAAGTCTGATATCATCACATCATAGTCTAACAAAAACCACCTAAAAGACAATCGTTGCCAGAGTAAAAATGAGAGAAAATTTAAAATAAACAAAAACGCAAAAAATGAAAAAAAAAGGGGAAGGGAGAGGGGAGAACGAGAAATAAACATCCTCCCCCCCTCCCCGGGCACGCCGATAAACAGCGCGTATTCAAGGGCATAGAAAAAACAAAAATGCCCGTTAACCTGCGCGAAGTTGCCCCCACCCAAAAAGGAGAGGCAAGTTCGCTATTCGTGGCATGCGTTACTACCCCGGCCCTTCACCCTCGCGAACCAGTAAGAACAGGCGGAACCAGCCCATTGGACCGCACACCCGCAATATATAAAACAATTTCAAAGTCCTAGTCAGGACCGGATAATCTCTTAATATAAACATTTTACTGTATTTGCACCCCCTCCTCTGTAATTACCCCCTCCTCTGTATTTTCACCTCCCTCCTTTAATTGCCCCCTTATCTCTGTATTTGCATCCCCCTCCTCTGTATTTGCACCCCCTTCCTCTGTATTTGCACCCCATCTCTGTAATTACCTCCCCTCCTCTGTAATTGCCCCCCCAACTCTTTAATTGCCCCCCACTCCGAACCCCCTGCTGTCCAGACCCCCCTGTGTGCTGGTGTCCCGTGATACCCCCTGTCGGCTGCCATGGGGGTATTGGAGGGAGGGGTCGGTACTAAGGGGGGATGTCTATACTGATGGGGGTGTCTATATTGATAGGGGTGTCTGCACTATGGGGGGGTTTCTATACTGTGGGGGTCTGCACTAAGGTGGATTCTATACTAGTGGGGGTCTGCACTAAAGGGGGGAAATCTATACTGATGGGGGTCTGCACTAAATCGGGGATATCTATACTGATGGGGGGTCTGCACGGAGGGGGGAATACAGAGGAGGGGGGACAATTACAGAAGAGGGGGGGTGAAAATACAGAGGAGGGGGGGAATACAGAAGAGGGGGGACAATTACAGAATAGAGGGGTGAAAATACAGAGGAGGGGGGAATACAGAGGAGGGGGGAAAATAACAGAAGAGGGGGGACAATTACAGAAGAGGGGCCGTGAAAATACAGAGGAGGGGGGAAAACAGAAGAGGGGGGACAATTACAGAAGAGGGGGGAATACAGAAGAGGGGGGACAATTACAGAATAGAGGGGTGAAAATACAGAGGAGGGGGGGAATACAGAAGAGGGGGGACAATTACAGAAGAGGAGGGGGGAATACAGAGGAGGGGGGACAATTACAGAAGAGGGGGGGACAATTACAGAGGAGGGGGGGTGAAAATACAGAGGAGGGGGGAATACAGAAGAGGGGGGACAATTACAGAAGAGAGGGGTGAAAATACAGAGAAGGGGGGAATACAGAAGAGGGGGGGCAAATACAGAGGAGGAGGGGTGTGAAAATACAGAGGAGGAGGGGGGTGAAAATACAGAGGAGGGGGGAGAAAATACAGAGGAGGGGGGAGAAAATACAGAGGAGGAGGGGGAATACAGAGTCCAAACATAGGGAGAGAGAGAGGCGACAGGCCTGCACAAAATGAGATTACTATATGAAAAAGTAATTTAAAACTGCTTGCGACTTTAATGTAATGTCTGGTCCCTGCAATATGGATGAAAATCATTGAGAAAAATAGCACAAACACAGACAGTACACACACCACGTAGATTTGGGTGTACACTGCAGAGGACACGGGCAGTACACACTAAGTAGCTTTAGGTGCAATCTGCAGAGGACACGGGCAGTACACACCAAGTAGCTTTAGGTGCAAACTGCAGAGGACAAAGGCAGTACACACACTACGTAGCTTTAGGTGAAAACTGCAGAGGACACGGGCAGTACACACCAAGTAGCTTTAGGTGCAAACTGCAGAGGACAACGGCAGTACACACACTACGTAGCTTTAGGTGCAAACTGCAGAGGACACGGGCAGTACACACCAAGCAGCTTTAGGTGCAAACTACAGAGGACAAAGGCCCATAATTCACTGCGGCGTTGCGCGCTGATGATTGGTCAAGCATGCACCATGAACCTGCATGCTTGGCCAATCACAGCGCCCAAAAAACGAAGAACCATAATTGGCCAAAGCCAGGGTGGCTTTGGCCAATTATGGCTCAGGGGGTTTAGTACACGCCCCACACTGTAGTGTAGTGTAGTGTGTTCCGGCTTTGTTAAAGAGAAGTCAGTCAGACAGTTAAAGAGAGAGAGATAGATAGAGACACAGGGGCAGATCCACATACATCTGCGCCGGGCGCCAGGGCCGGTACAAGGCAGGGGCGGAAGGGTCACGTGCCCCGGGCGCTACCATTTCGCTATAGGAAGGGGGCGCAGTCTGCAGGCGAAGTTATGCCACGGCCGCCGAGCGCCAGTGTTTACAACTTAAGTCACCTGTGTCAGCGCCCAGCGGCACTGTACAAATTGTGTGTGCCGAGTGCGTGCGCTCCTGCATCCCCCCCTTCCCTTAGTTTTACTGTCTCCTACTGTTTACTCCCCCCACGGAGGAGTCTCGTAGTACCTGCCAGTGGCGTGACGTCAATCACGGCCAGGTGGGAGGACTCAGAGGAGCGCAGGGAGCTGTGTCAGTCTCGGCGCTGTGACCTAGAGGAGCCAATGAGCTGCTGCCAGGCTCTAGCTGGATAGAAGCTACGCTAGAAGATTTGGAGACTGGATTGCAGTGTGACAGAGTGTGCTACAGTCCGGACTGAACTTGTGTAAAAGTAAGCAAAAACAGATTAATAAATGGCTGGATTGGGGGAGGGGAGGAGGATGAGGCAAGGTTAATGACCACCACTGCTGTTTAATTTCCGCTGTGACAGATGGGGAAGTGTGTGGTGTGTACAGTGTGTGCACCCTCTCCTGCATGGATTTTGGCTTTAAGAGGAGGGCTGCCTTGTAGTGGAAGTGTGCAGTGTATTGTGATGTCCAGGTTGGCATAGCTGTACGATAGGTGGGAGTAGATGTAATGCAGCATGGACAGGGGTCCTTGCAATGTTCACTGCCACCACTGACTTTTTTTTATATAAGGCTTCTTTCACACTTGTGTGGCGTGTCCATTCGTGGTAAAGCGCCGCCAGTTTTAGCGGTGCTTTACCACTATTTAAGCGGTACTTTTCGGCCGCTAGCAGGGAACTTTTAACCCCCAAGAAGGGGGTTATTCCCTTGATTTCTATTTTTTTATATTTTCGAATAGAACTTGTATAGCTTTAAGTATATTCTTGTTTTGAAACAACATTGATTCTTTCTTAAAGCGGAGCTCCACTCAGGAAAAAAAATGTAGCC
The DNA here is from genome assembly GCF_905171775.1 of Rana temporaria. Lineage (NCBI taxonomy): Eukaryota > Metazoa > Chordata > Amphibia > Anura > Ranidae > Rana > Rana temporaria. The sequence goes on along the minus strand of NC_053493.1, from coordinate 210,248,858 downwards.
TAAAAATCATAAAAAATTAATTAAAAAAAAAAAAAAAATTATACTCACCCGAAATACCTGTTGCTATGCGGAAGTCCTTAATCTGCCTCTTCCTAAGCCGTGGTCCGTCTTCTTCTAGTGAATGGGGCGCGCTGCTTTCTGGGAACTGTGTGTGGGGAACCAGAGAGCAGCCGCCTATTCACAAGTCGGTGCTAGACTTGCGCATGCGCAGTAGGAAACGGGCAAGTGAAGCTGTTAGGCTTCACTGCCTGTTTCCCTTAGTGTGAATTGCGGTGCGGGACCTGCACAGACCGAGAGATCGGCATCGGAGTGGCCATCAGCGCGGGCGAGTAGGACAGGTAAGTGTCCTTATTAAAAGTCAGCAGCTACACTGTTAGTGACGGCATGCGCCGTCCGTAAATACTCCCAGGGTGCATTGCTCCAAATGACGTCACAAGGACGTCATTGTTTTCGACGTGAACGTAAATGGCGTCCAGCCCTATTCACGGACGACTTAGGCAAACAACGTAAAATTTTCAAAATTATACGCGGAAACGACGGCCATACTTAACATTGAGTACGCCACCATATAGCAGCTTTAACTATACGCCGGAAAAAGCCGAACGGAAACGATGTAAAAAAATGCGACGGCCGCGCGTACGTTCGTGGATCGTCGGAAATAGCTAATTTGCATACTCGACGCGGAATACGACGGAAACGCCACCTAGCGGCCGGCGAAAAATTGCATCTACAGTGGGTGGCCGCGATATTGTGTCAATCTCGCTCCCTTTCTCAGCGAGATTGGCCACCTACGAGCCCCATCGCGGGAGCCAGCGCCGGAGAGCGGTGAACTTTATCTGCATGTGGAATTATCTTCCTTTGTTTGCACAATTTTTAATATTTGCAGCACTGGTGCTTTTGGTTGCAATATACAGTAGGGCACTGTTGATTTGTATGTCTTATATATTTATTTTTTATTTGCACATTCAATTGAACTTCATTGATGAATTTGATCTGTATATACTGTATGGAATTTTTCCTTTTTATCTATTTATTCCGCTTTGTTTGCACATTTTTAATTATGTGCAGCACTAGTGTTTTTAGTTGTAATATCCAGTAGAGTATTAATGATCTCTGTTATTGATGTTCCTTTTGTTATTTGCTTATTATTTGTACATTCGTCTGAACCTCTTGCAGCACTAAGGTTTTGATTTAGTACCCAATAGGTCTTTTTTGTGTTATGTATTTTTACACTTTGTTTTATTGCATTAGGGGTAGCGCCACCCTTTTTATTTTTAGTAAGTGTGGCAACATTTTAGATCCCTACCTATGACTGACCTCTATACACAACCCTACCTATGACTGACCTCTATACACAACCCTACCAGTGTTGCCAAGCGTCAGTATTTTTATTGGCAGCTAGTAAAAAACAGGCAATTTTCTCCTGCCAGTAAATGCCAGTAAAAGTAAAAACTTGCCAGTAAAAATTATGGCTGTGACACTCGGCTTGGTCCAGAGTTGAGACCATCTGAGTGCCTACTACAGTGTGATCGGGTGGCTCTGGCGGAGGTGGTGCCTGAGCATGTCGTGTAATGTCATGGTGCAATGGAGCCAAGCAGAGCAGCCTGAGCCTGACACTTGTGTGCGGGTCTGGGTATAGGAGCAAAGCAGGCTGGGACCGGGACCAGGACCGTCAGTGCTGTTTAGACTTGGGGATCACTTGGATCACTTGGCTTGTAGAGAGACTGTCACTGTGACTCAGCATGGGATATGTTGTGTCAGTGAGGTCTCATCATTATCTGTTCTACTGCACACTGCTGTCAGTGTCACTGTAAGAGTAAATTTTATGTGTGTGTGCCTCCCATCCTAATTTCCTGCCCTCCTAAAGCCTGTCCCTGAGCTACTTACTTACTATATCGAAAATAAAATAGGAAATATGTTTTTTTGCTTCATTATCTACCTTAAATCATATTGCTAATTGCATATTGTATTTGTTTGTAACCTAAATACACTACATTTGTAACCTAAATAATTTGCACTTAAAACTGTAATGTTGTAACTTTTGGAAATGCCAGAAAAAACTTGGCTGTGCCAGTAAATTTTGGGTGTTGTATCAGTAAATTTTAATCTGTTAGGTTGGCAAAACTGAACCCTACCTATGACCGACCTCTATACACAACCCGACCTATGACTGACCTCTATACACAACCTTATCTATGACTGACTTCTATACACAACCCTACCTATGACTGACCTCTATACCATGCCATGGAATTAGGCCTAAAACTAGTTGCTCACTGAAGTCAACTTTTAAGGTAAGCTAAGTTTATATTTTTACAATGACATTAGTTTTATTCTTCACCTCTCAAAGGTTGCCCACCCCTTCTCTAAATGCTGCATCACCCCCGGTTGTGGAGAACTTGCAGAGCAGACTCTTTTATTTAAATAGGTTGTGTTTGGTGAGCGGTATTGCAGGCTTGTTGGGGCCCCAGTGCATTACTTTGCCCAGGGACCTATGATGCTATTAAGATGGCCCTGGGCCATACACAATGCAATCTGATTGTATATTATGTATATCAAGAAGGGTGATCACTGATTGATTGATTGCATTTCATTTAAAAAAACATACACCTGGGAGTGGGTGGATAGGTAGGAGGGTGGATGATGCAGGGTGGATGCTAATGAGAGCAGCTGGTCATCTCCTTCCTGTGTGATGTCCTATGGTCTGACCAGGAAGTAAGGCAAAACTAAAGGATACGTTTGGAAACATGGATAAGGACAAGTGATGTAAGTGTCTGTAGATTTAATGGAAAGCTTTGATATTGTTGCAAAAAAGTACATTAATGCTATATTGGTACAGTACATAGGGGAGCTGGAACTTATAAAAAAAGAAAAGGTGAACTTATTCTTTAATGTGTCATGTCTGTCATTTACAACCACTTTAAAAAAGACTCATAAGCTCAAGTAGCAGCCTGAAGCGCCTTACACCTCTGGTAAAACCTAACAAATATATGAACAGAAGCCCAAATGACAGAGATTCTTGCATGAGCCCTCAGGCAGTACAATTAAGAAATTCCATTTCCGAATGGAAGCAGTAGTAAAAGGGTAAACTCTCACAGCCCACACTACATCTATCTGCAGGGCAATCTCCTTAGAATGCCTTGGAGTAAGACATGAGAAAGGAAGGACAACATCCAGGTTAAGGTAAAAGGCAGAGGCCTCCTTGAGAAGAAAGGGGTTGCCCCCCCCCCCCCCTGTTTGGTTGGCATCAGAACACAGGCAAAAAGTTCTAATGAACATGCAAACCCTATTAAAGTCTATGGGACACAAACATGAAAAATCAAAGGTGCTGAATTTAAAGGCTTATGTGCATCATGTCTGGGAGGTCCCTTTACAGTCTGCCTTTAAAGTGGCACATTTGTGTGATGTATAGAACAGAACAGTGCCGCAGCAAAATGACATTTCTAAAGGAAAAAATGTAATGTAACCACTTCCCATCCGTCATATAGCAATGTGACATCGGGAAAGTGGTTCTGTTATCCTGACCAGACGTCATATGACGTGATTAAGATAAGCCGGCATGCAGTGCGGCGATCGCTGTTGTGGTGTGTCAGTCTGCCACCTATGAGTGCCCATCAGTGCTGCATATCAGTCCCGCCTATCAGTGCCCACGATTAGTGCCACCACATTAAAAAAAATTGGTGAGGGGTCCCCCCAAAATCCATACCAGACACTCATCCGCGCATGCAGCCTGGAGGTCCCCCACTTCTAAACCATACCAGGCCACATGCCCTCAGCATGGGGAGGGTGCTTTGGTGATGGGGATAAGAGCCTCTTCCCAACAACCCTGGCCATTGGTTGTCGGGGTCTGTGGGCAGGGGGCTTATCGGAATCTTGAAGCCCCCTTTAACAAGGGGACCCCCTGATCCCGCCCCCCTATGTGAATGGGTAGGGCTACATTGTATCCCTACCCATTCACCAAAAAATATAAAAACCACAATAGACAGTTTTTGACAAATCCATTATTAAAAAAGGTGTCCTGCGATGTACATCCATCGTCAATCACGCCACCCGACAGACCTGAAAAATAGAAGAAAAAACTCTGCCTCCATGGGAGGCCTCCCGTCGACTGCTGTCTTCTCCCTTTGACAGCCGTTATATAGGCAAGTGCGGGGCCACCTGCTGACATAACTGGATGACCCACCCCCATCTGATGTCACATGACGTCAAATGGGGGTGGGGTCACTCGGTTACGTCACCGGTGGCCCCGTCCTTGCCTATATAACAGCTGTCACAGCCAAGAGATAGCAGTCGCCGGGAGGCCTCCCATTGGGGCGGAGTTTTATAAAGAAAAAACTATTTTTCGGGTCCATCGGGTGGCGTGATTAAAGATGGATGGACATCGCGAGACGCTTTTTTTTTTCCTTTTTAACTACTTCAATACTGGCCACTTTCGCCCCCTTCCTCCCCAGACCAATTTTCAGCCCTCTTGTACTTTCATGGACAATTGCACGGTCATGCTACACTGTACCCAAATTACATTTTTATCATTTTGTTCACACAAATAGAGCTTTCTTTTGGTGGTATTTATTCACGACTCCGTTTTTTTTTTTTTTGCAATATAAACGAAAAAAGAGTGGAAATTTGGGAAAAAAATAGGGATGTGGAAATTAACTATTAATTCCTTGATTAATCATAAATTTTTTTGATCGATCAAAATTCTTTTGATCAGTACTCACCTCTCTGCCAGCTTCCAGGTCTTCAGGGAGTTCCATTGGAGATCCGGTGACATCACAGACACCGGCGGGGCTTGCCGTGTCTTTCTGAAGGGCTCCTTTTCTGTGCCTTCATATCTGTATGCCGGCGGGACCTTACTATTTGTCACACGTAAGGGCTGTTACACTTCCCTCTATCACTTCCCTCTATCAACCTGGGATTCTACAGCTATCCACTGGGAGTTGTGATAGTTCCCTTCACTGGACATCTTCATGCCGATGGACTGATGTTAACCCCTCCTCATCTGGATTCAGCAGTGGTATCGTTGTACGCATTTTTATACCAGTATCATACTTATGCCGCGTACACACGGTCGTTTTTTGTGATGAAATAAAACTTTTTCATCATGAAAAAAAACGAAATTTTTCTAACTTCATCATAAAAAACGACGTTGCCCACACACCATCGTTTTCTGAAAATGCTCTAGCAAAGCGTGGTTACGTACAACGCGTACGACAGCACTCTATTCCATTCAAGCTCCCGTCTCATAACTTGCTTCTGAGCATGCGCGGCTTTAAAAAGTCGTTTAAAACGTCGTTTTAGACCACATACGATCATTTTTTATGACACAAAAAACGACATTTTGAAAAACGACAAAAAATTGAAGCATGTTCGAATTTTTTTTTTGGTCGTTTTTTTAAAGACAATAAACGATGTGAAGCCCACACACGATCATTTTAAATGACGTTTTTAAAAAAACGTTTTTATGACTGCTTTATTACTCACACCATTTTTACAGTTTATGTAGCTACATCGATTTTTATCTCCAGTGCAATATTTATTTTGTTACCTACTTGAAGACTATAAAAGTTTTAATGCTATTCCCATCGAGCGCTGCCTTTGTGTGTTTTTTGTATCCTGCTATCCATTTTTCCAGTGGTTGGTAGCTGCACTGGGAATCAGCCTGCAAGGAGGAGATCAGCTAAAAGTAGTTGGATCTGTATGTGCGTTATAATTAATCGAAATTAGTCGATTAATCAAAAAAAAAAAAAACGATAAATCGAACACGAAAATTTTAATCAGTAACCGATCTAAAAAAAAAAAACAATATTTTCTTCCTTCTATTTTAAAAGAAATATAATAAAATCTAATTTTGTCATAAATTTAAGCAAAAATGTATTCTGCTACATGTCTTTGGTAAAAACAAAAACCTGTTAAGTGTATAATAATCGGTTTGTGTGATCACAGATAGATGTACGCAAATGATCATGTACAGATGTGCGCAAGTGATCACGGACATATGTGTGCAGATGATCATTGGGACATGTGATTTTACTGTTACATATGTGAGGGACAGGTGTTTTTACTGTGTGGGGACATGTGTGGGGATATGTGTGTGGGTACACTATTTTGGGGACTTGTTTGTTTACATTGTGTGGGGACATGTGTGTGGACACTGGGTCAGTGATCAGTGTGTAAAAAGCTGTAAAAAACAGCTCATACTCACTGATCACTGGCCGACTGCAGAGATCCACTCTTCTCTCCTCACTGACAACTTCTGTGAGAGGAGAGCTGATCGCCTAGCAACTGGTTCTCTATTTACATCACATGACGGCTGTGATTGGACACAGCCGTCATGTGATGAGGAGGGCCAATCACAGGGCCCTCCTGCTGATCGAAGATGCGCCGTGTCCGGGTGACACGAGCGCATCAGGAGGAAGTGCCTACCTAGCCATATATATGCAGTGGCTGGGTGGAAAGTAGTTAATAAAGGAATTGTCAAAAATTGTCTGTTGTAGTTTTTACTTTTTGACACTTTTTTGGGTGAATGGGTGGGGGTACAATATACTTGATACCCATTCACATAGGGGGGGTGGGATCTGGTGGTCCCATGGTTAAAGGGGGCTTCCAGATTCCGATAGGTCCCCCCGCCTGCAGACCCCGATAACCAATGGCCAGTGTTGTCGGGAAGAGGCTCTTGTCCCCATCAACATGGTGACCAGGTGCTTTAGGGGGCACCTCCCCATGTTGAGGGCAAGCGGCCTGGTATGGTTCAGAGGCGTGGAACTCGCTCGTCCCTTCCTTTACTGGCCTACCAGGCTGCTTGCTCGGATAAGGGTCTGGTGTGGATTTTGGGGGGGACCCCACAGCAATCTTTTTTTACATTTTGGCGTGGAGTTCCCCATAAAATCTCTGCCAGACCCACAGGGCCTGGTATGTATTTTGGGGGGACCCCACACTGTTTTTTTTTTTTAGCTTTGCAGTTGAGTTCTGCTTAAAATCTATTCCAGGCCCAAAGGTCCTGGTATGGATTTTGAGGGGACCAAATGCTGCATTTTCTTCTTAATTCTGTCATAGGGTTCCCCTTAACCACTTCAATACACTGTATTATATACTCTGCACTGCACTATATAACCTGCACTGTATATATATATATATATATATATGTATACAGGGGCGGACTGACCATTCGGAAACTCGGGCACTGCCCGAGGGCCCCATGCCACTAGGGGGCCCCATCAGGGTTGCCAGCCTCAGTAAAACCAGGGATAGTATGTAAAAATCTGTGTTTTAAAAAAAAATCACAAGATTAAAGCTGCCCCGCCTCTCCAGTACCATTTTAGTGTGGGTATGTGTATTCTGTGTGTATGTATACTGTGTGTCTGTGTATACTGTGTGGCCCCATAATTTATTGGGCCCCATAATCTCCTATTGCCTGGGGGCCCCATAAGTTGTCAGTCCGCCCCTGTATGTATATATGTAGCACTACCCCCGATGGAGCTGCTGGTTTGTTTTGGGTGGCACGTTACCTCTGTATCTCCACTTTCCTGACTGACTCCATGGCAGCCTACGTGTGGGTTAATCCCGCCTCCTCTCCAATGCTATAGGACCCCATACCCATAAAGTTAACTCACCGCCCAGTACTGGTGTTCCTTTTTTTTCCTCCTCCATGGATCTAGGAAACGAATTGCAAACTTGGATGGATAGCACACTATGAGCGGTGCAGCTCGGATCCCAGCCATGGGCGGGTGGAGAGCTTTGCAGCAACTTCCCCTCTATTCTGCGGTTGTTGCTGCGTGTGCTGAAGATCCGGATCTCGGCTGGCAAGGTCTTTTCTTTCATTTTCCATGGCAGTCACTTATGTGTGTGTACTTGTTTGTGTGTATCGTTTTGCCTGTATGGCGGCTGGAGCGCTTCTGCGTTCCAGCTCGCCGCTTCACTTCCTGGTCGCGAGCGCCAGAGCCCCTCGCGCATGCGCAGAGCCTGCTCCCAGAACAAGGCTTGGTTCGCGCATGCGCAGTCAGATAGGACCCGTGGCGGCCGCGCACGCGCCGTCGGGTCATTCTCCACTGTGCAGGCGCGTACGTGGACGACGTCTGACGTCACCGGCGGGTGATTTAAATCAGCTGCTCGCCTGTGTTCATTGGGATTCTACTGACAGGCGAGCAGCTGATTCTGTGATACTGCTTTGGCTAGCAGGTCAGTGTGCAGGATCTGCCTAGGCTATAGGCAGGTCCCTGTTATCCATAAGCATAAATGGGGATTATTATTATATGGATGCCTTGACGGATCGGTGGAGGTTCCAGAGGGCATATGCCTTTCCCCCGATCCCAGTAATCCTGAAATTCCTACAGAGACTTCAAGCAGAAGAGGTCGAAGTGACGCTAGTGGCTCCCTACTGGCCAAACAGGCCATGGTTCCCTCTCCTGGTCCAACTGAGTTATCGGGACCCAGTACCTCTACCGGTCAGATCAGACCTTCTCTCCCAGGGGTCACTCCTACACCCCTGTCCAGCTCTGATGAAACTAACGGTCTGGTTCTTGAAAGGGAGAGGCTAGAATCCCTTGGTTGCGCCTCTGGGGTGATCTCCACACTAATGAGCTCGAGAAGGGCAAGCACGAACAGAGTTTACGGAAGAATTTGGGCTAAATTCGTGGAATTCTCTTCGGCCTCAGGCAGGTCCTTCAGGAATCCGGAAATCCAAGACGTCCTGAGTTTCCTCCAAACGGGGTTAGATCTTCCCCTATCCGTAAGCTCGTTGAGAGTTCAGATCTCGGCCCTGTCAGCTTTTTCTGGGATCTCGTGGGCAGCTCACCCACTAGTCAAACAGTTCTTTCGAGGAGCATCAAGATTGAGACCTCAAAGGAAGCCAAGATTCCCCAAGTGGGATCTCCCACTAGTCCTTGATTTTTTGAGTGGACTCAGTATGTCGGGGCCTTCCCCGTCCTCTATAAAGGACTTTTCAGTCAAAGTGGCATTTTTGGTCGCCATCACCTCGGCCAAAAGAGTATCGGAGATCGGTTTTCTTGGTCACAAAGAACCGTTCCTTACGTTCTTCCCGGATCGAGTGGTTTTGATACCCATGCTGGGTTCAAATCCGAAGGTTTCTTCTGTCTTTCATGAGAATCAAGAAGTTGTCCTCCCTACTTTCAGGTCTTCAGATTCCAACGAGACTCACCCTCTAGACATGGGCAAGATCCTTTCTGAGTACATCCAGATGACGTCCCCCTTTAGACGTTCCGATCATTTGTTTATCCTGCACTCAGGCAGTAACAGAGGGAAAAAGGCTTCTACCAGAACAATCGCGGCCTGGATCGTTCAGACAATACAGCAGGCTTATAGGGCGAAGGGCTTGGCTCCTCCGCAGGCGGTGACAGCTCACTCTACAAGAGGGATGGCAGCCTCCTGGGCGGCAGCTCGTCACGTGGCTCCAGATGTCATCTGCAGAGCGGCCTCTTGGTCTTCCATAAATACCTTTATGTCCCATTATTGTGTTGAGCCTGCATCTCTTTCCTCTGTGAATTTCGGTTTATCAGTTTTGTCAGTTGACGGGAAAAATTAAAATTTCTTTTTGTTCAGCATACCCACCCGTGTGGTCTGGCTAGTTATTTCCCACACGTAGGCTGCCATGGAGTCAGTCAGGAAAAGGGAAAATTTATTATCATACTTACCGTAATTTTCCTTTCCTGATGGACTCCATGGCAGACGGAGTTCCCACCCTGAAATTATGGAGTCGGGATAGTTACGGAACACCAGTACTGGGCGGTGAGTTAACTTTATGGGTATGGGATCCTATAGCATTGGAGAGGAGGCGGGATTAACCCACACGTAGGCTGCCATGGAGTCCATCAGGAAAGGAAAATTACGGTAAGTATGATAATAAATTTTCCCTTGTCTAGGGTACTTGATGAGAGCTGCAGTAAAGTGAAATTTCCACACAACAGGTGTCTTTTCTGTTCTATTATTACCCAGCCGGGTAAAAACAATATAAGTAGATGGAAGGTGAAGGGATAGCAGAATGGAAGATAGCAAACTCAGGTGTAACTGGCTAGGGAAACAGTCCTGCTTCCAACGACAACTTTACTTCGCCACTCTAGCCAGAGTGGGTATAGTGCATCTGGACAGGCCTAGACCAAGCTGGCAGCCAGAGTGTCACTCGAATTTAGGATTAAGTCTCTGCCACAGACCCTCCTAAAGGTTGGAGACAATTATGGTCCGGAATCCTCTCTCAGTAGATTCAGCACCCGGATCACCTTCAGGTAGTTTTAATCAAATCAGCAACTGACAGGCGACCAACATCCAGCCTCTCAGAACCAAGGTTGTCCTCCGATGAATTGACAGGCCTCTCCTGGAACACAAGCCTTGTGCTGAGTATCCTTTCGGACAGACTCCTCATCGGTTAGCTTCCTCCAATTGGACGGACAGCTCGGAACCCCCTTTAGATTGGGGACCCAGTCAATCACTGGGTCTGCACAGCAGATCAATTGCTCCGGGCCAACGTGGTCCCGGAACCAGGAACACTGCGACACATGCACACCCCAGCCAGGAGGGCCATTTACATGGGTGTCGTGGAATGGCTACCCCAATGGTGGGCGCCACACGAGGAAGAGACCAGAGACAAGAGAATGGCGTCTGCCCCTAAATACCCCTCCCCAGCATGCACAGCGAGGTGGCCCAACCCCGATTGGCTGCTGAGGGGGAATATTTAACCGCACTAGACTCCACTGATGCCACCTGTCGGCCTGGGGCGGGACTCCCCAGACAACGACAGTATGCACAGTCAGCACAGCCAAAGCTAAAGCAGAGGCCCCAAATTTAAACAATTAAACTGGTTCAGAGCCAACTATTTCTCTGAACCTTCCCCTAAATTTCCAATAGCACCGGCTCTGAAAATAGCCAGGAGCTACACACATATATATATATATATATATATATATATATATATATATATATATATATATTTATACCGTATATTTATTACACTGCCTGCACTGTATATATATTCTACACTAACTGCACTGTATATATAATTGGTATGATCTAATCAGTAACTCAAACAGGGGCTGCTTGCGGCCTAGTTGATTAACTATAGATCAAAAGAGGGGGGGGGGGGAGGGGGAGTTTGTTTGGGATTTTTGAGGCACTGATATACAACAATATAAAAAGTAGTATAAATATTTATTTAACAGATTATATAAAAAATATACAAAGCATTTGGGACAAACCCCACTAATCAGATAGATCAGAAGACCGTTGGTCTGATCGGTGGAGTCGTGGTCTCGACCGGTTTCGCAGTATACAACTGCTTCTTCAGGAGAAATGTCTACAAGTATACAAATAAAATATAATAAAGCAACAAGCAATTGTGTACAATACTTTGATAAGAAAGAAAGATACATAGGGTCAATATTGTGCTTTTGTAGGAGAGTCACAAGACTACTCACCTTGGTGCCAGAGTGATCATGGAAAAAAGCTCGGGCAAGAAAACCCCCTAGGGCGCACGTGGGGGATGATAAGGACAGGCTCTGGTGGAAAAGGTTAATAAGTTATTCCTAATGGTTAATATACTTAGGGACGGTTGTGCAGGGATAAGCCGGGATAAAAAACCGTGAAGGGAAGGGAAAATTGGGACAAGGGGGGAGGGGGGGGAGGGGGAGAAAAGGAAAAGAAAGAGGAAGAAGGGAAAAGAAGAGGGTTGGTAATGGGGGAGGAAGAACATGGAGGGAAAAGAGAGAGAAAAGACATGGTTGATTGAAGCAGAAGGGAAAAACAAGAGGAAAAAGGGAAAGCAAAAGAAAGAAAAAACAAAGGTAAAGCTAAACAAAAATTAAATAAAAATAGACCAGAATATTTGAAAAAGGATTAAAGTGGAAAAAAGGAAAAGGGGCTGGGAGAAAAGAAGGCAAAAGTAAGAGAGAATAAAAAAAGGGGAGAGGGGAAAGGATTAGGGAGAAAGGGGAGAAAAGGAAAGGGTGAAAAATAAAAGGAGAAAGAAAGGAGTGACTGACATACGGGAGGGAAAGGGGGGGGGGGAGTAGCATGGGGAAGGGAAAAGTGAATGATGACAGTTCCAAAGTAACCAAATGAAAATTGGTTAGAACAACCAGTAGTGCTACTAAGTGAGTAGATGGGACACCGGGAAGTGACATTAAGTGCTGGAGTGGGATGGATTAATGTTAAACTAGCTTACCGTCCAGGATAAAACAATCACTATAAATGATGCTGGGGCAGATGACACAAACTTATAGGCAAACTGACATGAACGCCAGTGTGGTTGAACACAGGCAGAAGCCAATCTAAAAAGAGACACGATACCACACAAATAGTTGGGCATAAATGTCACTAATGATAGAGAGGCATAAAAGTATAAGGTACAGATTCAGCATGGGCAGTGTGTACTTACAAGGTTCTCTGAAGTGTCAGCGCGTCCCCAGGGAGAGCTCCGTGCATCTCATTCAGCTAGCTCATAGAGCAGCTTAAATGGGATATCCCAAGTCACGTCATAGGTCACGTGACCGCGACGTAGACGTGACTCACCAATCAGACGGCCGCGCATTCGGTGATGCGCGGCCTTGCAGTCCTGAGACCCAATGACCATAGGCTGGGTTCAGGGCTGCAAACAGCGGGCTCCGATTGGAGCCCGTGGTCTGAAGGGTCCAGCGTGCGCCAATCAATGAAGAGGGGGGAGGTGCCAGAGCGGGCCCGATCACATGGCCAAGGTCCTGGGCTAAAAAGGCACAATATAGAGACATATATAAAACGAAGGAATTACTAATGTAAACACAGGTATATTGGTATTACAAACATTCAGATAAAAATGTAAGCAGGGGGATATGCCTGAAATACATGAACATTGTGGAGTCATACAAACAGAGATAATTACAGAATTCAGAAAAATGACTGCTAGAACAAGACAGTTTTAAAGGAAATATGGCAACATCCATAACATGTAAACATTTAAATGATGAAATACCGGGACTTTCAAAGGATCATTTTGCAGTGGTAGTGTAGATGGATAGAAGTGGGAGGTTTTTTTTTCAGAAAAATATTATTATTATTCATATTATCTTTATATTATTTGGTGTGTTCTGATTATAAGAATGGAATAGGTAGTATGTATATAAGGAATATTGAATCTCAATTCCTATCAGAACTACAGCAATTATAGTTGGAATCACTAGTCAATCCACCGACAACCCAGCTAAATGAAGGACCTATATGAATTAACTTCATTCAAGCCTGGATACGTCGTAGCATTCAGATGTTCTATCCATAAACATTCCTTTTGGAGAATGGATTTATCCCAATCACCACCGCGAGGATGTGGTGGGATAACCTCCAATATAAGGAATCGTACCACTGTCAAATCATACCTGTGATAAAGTCCTATATGACGTCCAATAGTAGTCAATTTTCCCACACCAGTGTCATATAGGTGATCACCAATGCGTTGGCGGAATTCTCTAATTGTTTTTCCAACATAGAAGGCATTACAATTACAAACCATTAAATAGACCACACCCTTAGTACCACAATCAGCATGAAAGGAAGGGAGAAGAACTTCACTATTTGGTAAGATAAATCGTTTGCCCTCAAGCACCCATGGGCAGCGTGGGCAATTGCCACACCGGTAAGTTCCCCTAAGTGCTGGAGGGGGTGGACGTTCTAGTGTGTAGTGACTCTGAGTAAGTCGGTCTCGCAGTGAAGATGCACGGCGATAAACCATTTCCGGGTGTACTTTCACATGTTTAGACAAGGTGCTGTCATCAGTGAGAATATGCCAGTGTCTATTGAGGATGTCGCGTAGGACATTGTGATGAGCGGAATAGGTGGTAATGAAACGTACAGGATTGTTAGATGAGGTCGTTGTATTTTTCTGTTTTGGTGTATCATATAACAGCGAGTTCCTGGAACGTAGGCAAGCCCTGTTATACGCTTTTTTCAGGTTTGTTCTGGCATAGCCACGATCCAATAATCGTGACCTTAAAGCATCTGCCTGTTTTTGGAAATCGCTGGATAGTGTGCAGTTCCTGCGTAACCTTAAATATTGGGCAAAGGGAATACTTCTAATTAGGGGTTTGGGATGGGCACTGGTAGCATAAAGTAAAGTGTTTCCAGCCGTAGGTTTACGGTACAAGTCCGTATGCAGAGTACCGTCACTTTGTTTGATGACAGTCAGGTCCAGGAAGGGGACCTGGGTGTCATCAAATTGGACGGTAAACTTAAGATTAAATTCGTTTATATTGAGCAAACGTACAAATTCCAACAAGGACTCAGAGGTACCAGTCCAAATAATAAATAAATCATCTATAAATCTATACCAAAGTAAAACCTGATCCAAAAATCTACGAAAAATGTCATTAGCATGTAATGAGCGTTCCCAGCCGCCGAGATATAAATTGGCATAGGATGGAGCACAAGATGTGCCCATAGCTACGCCTTGATTTTGCAAAAATAATTCATCGTTGAACGTGAAATAATTTTTACTAAGAATAAATGATAATAACTGTAAAATAAAATTAACCAGTGACCAGGAAGTGTTTTCCTGTTCATAAAGGAAGGACCCAGCCGTTCTGACACCCTGCTCGTGCGGGATGCTAGAATATAAGGCCTCTACATCCAAGGCTACGAGCAGGGCGTCAGGAGGGACTTGGGTCCCCTCAATATGTTTCAAGAGATCTGAAGTATCTCGGATATAGGATGGAAGGCTCGTAACGTGTGGCATAAGAAACGTATCTACGAATTTACTCGCATTGTCTGTGAGGGATCCCATGCCAGACACAATAGGTCGACCGGGAGGATTTTTAACATTTTTATGCGTTTTAGGCAATGAATAGAAGGTTGGTAGCCGGGGGAATTTGGGAATCAGGTATTCTAAAGTGTCTTTGTCAATAAGTCTTAGGAAATAAGCATCTGTGCAAAGGGACTTGAGTTCTGAAGTAAAGCTTGATATAAAGGTGGAAGAAATCCGACTGTACCAGTCGGTATTGTTTAATATCGAATAGCACATGTTTTGGTACATTTCATGTGTCATAAGTACAATATTTCCGCCCTTGTCTGACTGCTTGATGACAATATCGGTGCATTTTTGCAAGGATTTGAGGGCTGTTGTCTGTCTAATTGTTAAATTAGGAGATATAGCATGCCATTCCTGTTTTTTGAGGTCTCTGATTGTAGCTTGTACAAAGGCCCAGATAGCTGGGCAGGTCATTAGGTCGGGGAATCTCCTGGAGGGGAGACGAAAGGGTTTACGTGGAGGTCTGCTGGTTGGGACTGTTACAGTTGGGTCATCAGTAACAGTATATGTTGGATCTATATCCTCTGGGTTGCTCTCATCATATAGGAGCATAAGGTCTCGAAGAGCTCGAAATTCGTCCATGGTGAACTGTTTAGTTCTCTCCGCTAACTCACGCTCCAAGTTAATTAGACCGCGATCTCTGTCAAAGATGAACTTATATGTTAGATTGCGGGCGAATAAATAGAGGTCCTTAATAGTGTGAGTGATCTTAAGGGAATCAAGGGGGCAAAAACCTAAGCCTAATTGTAATAGTGAAGATTGATCATCAGTTAACACTAGTGGGGTCAAATTGATTATATTAAGACCGGAGTTTTCAGAGGAGTTGGTTGTAATGGAGTCGGTAGACTTGGCATTGACTTTAGGACGAAAGTGTCCAAGTTTCCCTGCTGCTTCTTCAGGTCTAAAAAAATAACCTCGTCATTTGTTTTTGTGTACTTGTTGGTCACTAAAGATGAGTTCAAGACTTTAGGGATTGCTCCATGTAAGGATGTGGATCTACCCAAATTATCTGTAGATAGGTTGGTGTCCACAAGATCCCGTGCGGTTGGTACCCTTGTTTTAGTTGCCTTGGCAATTTGTCTGTCTTTTTTTGCGGGTAAAGGAGGGGGGGTAGCTCCTCCATATCTCAATCTTTTCCGGGCAGATTTATTGCCCTTAGAAGCAGTGGGAAATCTCGTGCCACTTTGTTGGGAAGTTAAGGAGGAGATTGAAGAGTCGGACTCAACTTCTGTGTTGGAATTACCAGGAAGCTGAGCGCGTCTAGTATTCCTCCTATTACTCTGATTAGTGGACCATTTGTATGCATATCCTTCTGCATATGCTGCTTTGTCTTTGTTGAATTTAGTTTGTTTGCTGACAATGATGTCTCTATTAAGTGTCTCTAAACGAGTTTTTAATTCCTTCCATTTATCGGTATATGTCGTATTGCCGATCAAGTGTTGGAATTGACTATTTAAATTGTTAATTTCTTTGTCAAGTGCGGTCATATCAGAAGTATATTGGATCACTAGTGATTTCATTAAGTCGGTACTGCACCCTAATAGGGTGGTTTCCCAATTCTTTTTGAAATCAGGTAGAGGTTCCTTAATAGTAGGGAATATTTGAATGCGTAGTCCTATTGGGCAGATGTTGTCCAATAAGTAACGTCTAAAATATTCAATATGCCAATGTAAATGAGATTTGCGTTTCAAAAAGGCAAAGATTCTTCCAAAATATACCTTAAGGTCATCATCTATTTTATGAGTATTAAGAGTAGATGTTTGTATGGTAGTCATAAAACATGTCCAGTCAGTACCGAGAACTTCCATAGCGTCTGTCTCAATCAAACAGTCATATCCATCATAAAGAAAAATCAAAAAAGTAGATCTCCACAATGAAAGAATAAAATTAATATTTAATAATAATTAGAGTGAGAGGCACTCATGGGGTAGACCTGAATGAGTGTTGACTCAAAGAACAGGTTCTACAAGGAGAGAAGCGGGTGTGTTATCCCTAATCCTTTCCCCTCTCCCCTTTTTTTATTCTCTCTTACTTTTGCCTTCTTTTCTCCCAGCCCCTTTTCCTTTTTTCCACTTTAATCCTTTTTCAAATATTCTGGTCTATTTTTATTTAATTTTTGTTTAGCTTTACCTTTGTTTTTTCTTTCTTTTGCTTTCCCTTTTTCCTCTTGTTTTTCCCTTCTGCTTCAATCAACCATGTCTTTTCTCTCTCTTTTCCCTCCATGTTCTTCCTCCCCCATTACCAACCCTCTTCTTTTCCCTTCTTCCTCTTTCTTTTCCTTTTCTCCCCCTCCCCCCCTCCCCCCTTGTCCCAATTTTCCCTTCCCTTCACGGTTTTTTATCCCGGCTTATCCCTGCACAACCGTCCCTAAGTATATTAACCATTAGGAATAACTTATTAACCTTTTCCACCAGAGCCTGTCCTTATCATCCCCCACGTGCGCCCTAGGGGGTTTTCTTGCCCGAGCTTTTTTCCATGATCACTCTGGCACCAAGGTGAGTAGTCTTGTGACTCTCCTACAAAAGCACAATATTGACCCTATGTATCTTTCTTTCTTATCAAAGTATTGTACACAATTGCTTGTTGCTTTATTATATTTTATTTGTATACTTGTAGACATTTCTCCTGAAGAAGCAGTTGTATACTGCGAAACCGGTCGAGACCACGACTCCACCGATCAGACCAACGGTCTTCTGATCTATCTGATTAGTGGGGTTTGTCCCAAATGCTTTGTATATTTTTTATATAATCTGTTAAATAAATATTTATACTACTTTTTATATTGTTGTATATCAGTGCCTCAAAAATCCCAAACAAACTCCCCCTCCCCCCCCCCCCCCCTCTTTTGATCTATAGTTAATCAACTAGGCCGCAAGCAGCCCCTGTTTGAGTTACTGATTAGATCATACCAATTATAATCAATAGGGATGTTGGCACATTTTATTGATATTACTATCAAAAACTAAAAGAGGCAATACTCGCACTTTCTGCACTGTATATATACTAAACTGCCTGCACATCACTAACTAACCTGCTTAATCTAGCTCAATTTCTACTCCACATTATCACACTACATACGGCCAAATTAAAAAAGGTGAAAAATAAGTGAGAAAAATTAATATTGACAAATGATTGAAAAAAATATATATTGAAAAAAATATATATTGAAAAAAACCTGTGACAGATATCCGGCCTCTAGGCACTATAACCCAGATATGGGGCACAACACAAAAATATACAAAAGTGCAGTGCTAGATAATAAACAGTGTAAACCATATGTTACAATAATTATTGTGATAGTGAATACTTAAAATTAGCAATTACATAAAGGTATTAAAAATTGTGCTAAATAATCCTTAAATCAGATACAATCCTAATGAAGGTGCAATCAAATCCATAAATGTGAATGTCCAATAAAGAAATTTGCAGTGTATTGACCAGGATAGTGTCATCCAAATCATGTGATAGAAATGAAGACTTACTGAAAAGCCTGCGACCGCCCTTGTTCAGGGGGGTCGGACAAGGCTCAAAAGAGCGATGGTCCTCATTGGAGCGTTGGAATCTCCTTCCACAAATGATCAGCTGGCAGATGATAAATGCGTGATCACAAACACACTGGCCCGGATTCAAGTAGCAATTGTGCCTGTGTAACCATAGGTTACACAGCGCAATTGCTTACTTGCCCCGGCGTTATGAATGCTCCTGATTCAGGAACATCGTAACACCGACTGCAGTCTAAAATCTGCGTGGCATAAGGCTCTTATGCCACGCATATCTTAGGCTGCATTCTAGCGATGACCGCTAGGGGGCGCTCCCATTGTGCTCAGTGTATAGTATGCAAATTGCATACTAACACCGATTCACAATGTTGCGCGAGCCCTGCGTACGCAATTTACGTTGTTTCCGTACGGCGTGTTTAGCGTAAGGCTGCCCCTTCTAATAGCAGGGGCAGCCAATGCTAAAGTATACCCGTCGTTCCCGCGTCGCGACGTTCGAATTTTACGTAATTTGCGTAAGTGATTTGTGAATGGCGCTGGACTCTATTCACGTTCACTTTGAAGCAAATGACGTCCTTGCGACGTCATTTGCTGCAATGCACGTCGGGAAAGTTTCCCGACGGAGCATGCGCTCTACGCTCGGCGTGGGAGCGCGCCTAATTTAAATGATTCCCGCCCCCTACGGGATCATTTACATTAGGCGCCCTTACGCAGGGCAAGTTTACACAGCGCACACGCAATTTACGGAGCTACTGCACCGTGAATCGCGGGTAGCGCAGTAAATTTGCGGGGGCGCAGGGCAAAAACGCTGCCCTGCGCCTCCGCAAATAAGGGGCAAATCTACCTGAATCCGAGCCACTGACAGGAAGCAATCCATGCACATCAATGAGCATCTCATTCCATGGGTGTAAGAGCAGACATCTGTCACAGTGTCACCTCAGCACCATGGGCCAGATCCACAAAAGGGATACGACGGCGTATCTACTGATACGCCGTCGTATCCCTGTTTCTATCTTTGGAACTGATCCACAGAATCAGTTTCCAATAGAGAGGGGGAAGATCCGACATGTGTAAGGGACTTACACTGTCGGATCTTAGGATGCAGTACCTCGGCCGCCGCTGGGGGCATTTCTCGTCGAAATGCCGCTTCGGGTATGCAAATTAGCACTTACGGAGATCCACGAAGCTTTTACGCTTCGTTTTTTCTCCGTAAGTATTAGTTTGCAAACGCAAAATTAGGGCTGCTTTTACAAGGCCTAAACTGTTTAGGCCTTGTAAAAGTAAACCCTTCTATCCCGCGTCTCCGTCTTTTTTTTTTTTAAAAAATTTTTCCCGCCGCAACTCGTATTTTTTTTTTTACGCCCGTCGCGATTCTCAAAACCCGGCGCAACGTAAAACCGTGCAAAGCACGTCGGGAAAATGACGTCGTGAGCATGCGCAGTACGTCCGGCGCGGGAGCGCGCCTAATTTAAATGGGACTCGCCCCATTTGAATAGGAACGCCTTGCGCCGGCAGGATTTAAGTTACACAGCCGAAAATTTCTAGGTAAGCGCTTTGTGGATCGGGCACTTAGGTAGAAATTTTGCGGCAGTGTAACTTAAATGGAAATATTTAAGTTACGGCGGCTGGCTGTGGATCTGGCCCCATATCTCTCTCTCTCTCCTGATCTCTAGACAGACTGCTGTGCTCTCTGGTGTCTCCCCTACATGCACAGATCCAGGTACCCCTGCAGGGGTGATAGGCGAAAGTAAGTGTGTTGGTTCCCTCTCGGTGTGGCTGCTGATCCTCTTCTAATGCCCCGTACACACGATCACTTTTTGTGATGAAAAAAAATGAAATTTTTCCAACTTCATCATTAAAAATGATGTTACCCACACACCATCGTTTTTGAAAAATGATGAACAAAGTGATGGCACTCTAAAGGGGAAGTTCTATTCGCCTTGAGGCTGCTTTTAGCTGGTTACTTGTTAGTAAAAGACGATTCATGCTTTTTTGTCTGTTACAGCGTGATGAATGTGCTTACGCCATTATGAATGGTAGTTTTATCTCCCGTCTCATAACTTGCTTCTGGGCATGTGCGGGTTTAAAACGTTGTTTTTGCCCACACACGATCATTTTTTATGACACAAAAAATGACATTTTAAAAAATGACATAAAAAATTGAAGCATGTTCTAATTTTTTTTTGGTCGTTTTTCAGAAGACAAAAAGCTATGTTTTGCCCACACACGATCATTTTAAATTACATTTTTTAAAATGTCATTTTATTTCATCACAAAAAGTGATCGTGTGTACAGGGCATGATGCCGCGTACACACCATCACTTTATGTGATGAAAAAAAATGACATTTTTAAAGATGTCAATTTAAATGACCATGTGTGGGGGAAAACGTTGTTTTATGTCTTGTGAAAAACGACCAAAAAAAATTGACGCATGCTTCAATTTTATGTGTCGTTGTTCAAATGTCGTTTTTTGTTTCACAGAAATTGACCGTGTGTAGCAAAAAACGACGTTTTTAAACCCGCGCATGCCCAGAAACTAGTTATGAAGCGAACTTCAATGGAAAAGAGTGGTGAACGTAACCTCGCTTGGCTAGAACATTGTGAAAAAAACGATGGTGTGTAGGAACGTCGTTTTTGAAAATTTAAGTTTCAAAAACTTAGTTTTTTACTTCACAGAAAATGTCGTTTTTTTCCATCACATAAAGTGATGGTGTACGCGGCATTAGACTTCTGGGTTCCCGGTCCACTGGTCAGATCTTGTTGCAGTACTTCGTATCTGCTTTCCCAGCGTGTCAGCTCCTGGTATCCTCATAAGACAAGAGAAAGACAAACTTGCATGGTGTAATAAATAATAATAATAATTACCTTCAACTTACCGGAGACTCTCGATCTGAGGCCTCCGAGACTGAGGGATGCTTCTTCTCTCCATTCTCTTCTGAAGCCTCAGCAGGTTCAATAATGAAGTCAAAGACTGAATCTGGAGAATAGGCAGTAGTGGCACAAGTATGACTTATGTTGCCCGAAATTCTACCCATGAACTCAAACTTTTTGTATAAAGGGCAGGGAATAAAAAAAAAATCAGAAGATAAGGCATGTGGCCCATGTACAGTAGTACTGGCACCCTCCATGGCTGAGCCTGAGCTACTGAGCTCTGTTTGCGAACTGCCATGCTACAAAACAGTGTCCCAGAATGGGTACTCATGATCCTCACTGTAATGATGTAGGGAGGGGAATGCCTTGGAACATTACCTATAGCCCACCATTGAGGGAGATATATCCTGTACAAGCCTCTGCCTTTTCCAAAGAGAAGAGCAGTGTACTCCACAAACAAGGCATGTGCTGTTGCCACAAAGCAAGTGAGCTCCATAGAGTCAATATTGAAACTCAACAGCCACCATTGTAGGCCCCCTCCAGAATTCCAGCAACCAGAGCCAAAATGTGTGCCAATGCAGTGTTAACCCCTAATCCGCCAGACCCACCACCTGTAAATATAGCCAGGAAAAATAACCCCCCAAGAGCAAATAACAAACGGGGCACTGACTAACTAGTCATATGCAGGAATATAGTGAGGTTAACCCCTTCCTGGATTCACCCTTCTGGATTGTCATACTCCTGAATTGGTCTTCAGAGTCAGGGCACTGCTCTTGGCAGACCTTGGCTCTAGACCTGTACAGCATCCTGCGACTAACCTCAAGCATTCCACTATGTGGTAAGGGGAACACTCATAGCAGCATTCCCCACATAGAGCAACATTACAAGCCGGCCCCTTATCTTCCTTGCACCAGGGTCCTGGTATGGTCACCCAAAGTGCTGCCACCAGCTGCACCAAAGAGCGTCAGTGGGTATGGGGCAGCCAATTTGATTTGAAAAAAATCCAGTAGAAAAAATTCAGAAGAACTACATGTTCAACCATTTTTTTTGCAGAATACAGAAAATGAATCTCACAGTGACTTAGTAAGTTCAAACAGCATGTAATACAGCATTCATTGATAGCTTTTTATGATATGGGTTAAGTGACACTTTAGAACCATATTTGCAAATACATTATTTTTGGGCCCTTTTTATCTGTTCTTCAATAATTTTGCAATAAAAGATTCCTGGATGAATATTTAGGTAAGTTCATAAGATATAGCCGTAAACTTTCCCAGATAGGACTCAGATGGTATGTAATTTTAAAGAACATCTATCACCAGAAGAAAAGACAGCTTACTAAACTCCCCAAATGGATCCTGTGTACATAGCACTTGAACACATCTAATCCTTGCAGTGGTTGCTGAGCTGTACTGTTGGATAACTAGCCTCACCCACCCACCAACATTGGAAATGGAACCTGACAGCTTGCAAGTTGTGAATGATAGCTGACAATAGCACAAGCCAGGTACTACACTAGTCTGTCTCAGACTACTGTAGTAGCTGATGTATGCTGTTGTCAGCTCATGTTTTTGTAAATGAAAGCGCTCTTCTTGAGCTGAATGGTGACAGTTTCCACTGTGCCCTGAATAGCAGGATCCTTCCCTGGACTCTGTGTATACTAAACAGGAGACACGTGGAGACAGCAGCAGCAGAATGGAGAGGGAGTGGGGCTCAGTTCATACTCCCCCTTGACAACCTCCACAACCTGCTTGTCCATCTGACAGCTAGATTCTGGCTCTCGATTATATTCAGGGTTGTAAGCTGGTTTTAGATGCTTGCCCTGCCATTTGGCTCTAGCACTAACCACAGCAGAATGTACTATGGCTGACAGACACCAGAGTCCTACCTACCCTAAAATGTACCACAACAGGTGAGCAGAGCAAATGTAGTGCAGCATTGGAAGGGTTGAGCAGTGGGGGTAAGGGGGATGCAGAGGTTGTTGTCATGGTTTTCAATATTCACCAGTGCCCCTTTCTTTGATTTATTAATTATTTTAAGCAATTTTTTTCTACTATTTAAATCATTCTGAACATGCTTGACCCTCTAATATTAGCCACTATGTACAGTATGAGACTACCATGGGAATGCTTTCTGTAGGACAATAGAGTTATGATAGGACTCTGCATGTGCAGGAAAGTAGAAATGTTAATTTTTAAATATAATAAATTACATAAAAATGACAATGTTAAAAAAAAATGTTATGACAGGACTCTTAATGATTAGGTGTGATTCCTTCTGTACAGATTGTCATGAGTTCAAGAGTGTCTAGTGCCTCTCTCTCTCATTTATTTTCAGTAAGGTTTCATTTTTAATAACTTTTAGGCCTCATGCACACTGGATATATTGCTATCTCTCTTAGATGCCTTTCCTCCCGGCAATGGAGCTTTGGCAGAAAAAAGTCTAACACATTTAGGCACGTCAAGAGTAGGGATGAGCTTCGAGTTTGAGTCGAACTCATGTTTGACTCGAACATTGCCTGTTCGCCCGTTAGCCGCGGAACACCCTGTTAAAGTCATTGGGAGAAATCTAAAGTGCTAATTTTAGAGGTTAATATGCAAGTTATTGTCCTAAAAAGTGTTTGGGGACCTGGGTCCTGTCCCAGGGGACTTGTATCAATGCAAAAAAAAGTTTTAAAAACAGCCGTTTTTTTGGGAGCAGTGAATTTAATAATGCTAAAAGTGAAACAATAAAAGTGAAATATTACTTTAAATTTCATACCTAGGGCGGGTGTAAAGTTAGCATGTGAAATATCGCATGTTTCCAGTACTTAGAACTGTCTCTGCACAAAGTGTAATTTCTGAAAGGAAAAAAAGGCATTTAAAACCGGACTTGCGGCTATAATGAATTGTCGGCTCCGGCAATTCATAGGGAATTCATTCATAAAAAAAAAAAAAAAAAGCGTGGGGGTCCCCCCAAATTCAATTACCAGGCCCTTCAGGTCTGGTATGGATATTAGGGGAACCCCGCCGTCAATTTAAAAAAAAAAAATGACATGGGGTTCCCCCCAAATATCCATTCCAGACCCTTCAGGTCTGGTGTGGATTTTAAGGGGAACTCCACCCCAAATTTTTTTAAAAAATCCACACCAGACCCCCTTATCCGAGCACGTTAACCTGGCCAGCCGCAGAAAAGAGGGGGGGACAGAGTGCGGCCCCCCCTCTCCTGAACCGTACCAGGCCACATGCCCTCAACATGGGGAGGATGTCCCCATGTTGATGGGGACAAGGGTCTCATCCCCACAACCCTTGTCCGGTGGTTGTGGGGGTATGCGGGCGGGGGGCTTATCAGAATCTGCAAGACCCCTTTAACAAAGGGGACCCCCAGATCCTGGCCCCCCTCATGTGAATTGGTAATGGGGTACATCATACCCCTACCATTTCACGAAGGAAGTGTAAATAATTGTAAAAAAACACACACGCACACCGTAGAAAAAAGTCCTTTATTAATAAAAAAAATAAAATAAAATCCAGCGGTGGTAATCTACTTGGTCCTGGCTCCCTGCTCCAACGTTGTCTGTATCCAGCGACGGGTGATCTCCTCTCCGGTCCAGCGATGAGAAGATCGTCCGGGATCCAGAGCACCATCGCCGGCGAGGACGATCCCGCACTCTGTCCCCCCTCTTTTCTGCGGCCGGCCAGGTTAACGTGCTCGGATAAGGGGTCTGGTGTGGATTTTTGGGGGAACTCCACGCCATTTAAAAAAAAAATTGGGGTGGAGTTCCCCTTAAAATCCACACCAGACCTGAAGAGTCTGGAATGGATATTTGGGGGGAACCCCACATCATTTTTTTTTAAATTGACGGCGGGGTTCCCCTTAATATCCATACCAGACCTGAAGGGCCTGGTAATTGAATTTGGGGGGACCCCCCATGCTTTTTTTTTTTTTTTAATGAATGAATTCACTATGAATTGCCGGAGCCGACAATTCATTATAGCCGCAAGTCCGGTTTTAAATGCCTTTTTTTCCTTTCAGAAATGACACTTTGTGCAGTGACAGTTCTGTGTACGGGAAACTAACTTTACACTCCCCCTAGGTACGAAATTTTAAGTAATATTTCACTTTTATTAAAACTTTTTTTTGCATTGATACATGTCCCCTGGGACAGGACCCAGGTCCCCAAACACTTTTTAGGACAATAACTTGCATATTAGCCTTTAAAATTAGCACTTTAGATTTCAAATGTTCGAGTCCCATAGACTTTAATAGGGTTCTAAAGTTCACACGAACATTTGGTGTGTTCGCAAGTTCTGGTGCGAACCGAACAGGAGGGTGTTCGGCTCATCCTTAGTCAAGAGTAGGGATGGGCCGAAGGGACCCCTGTTTGGTTCGCACCAGAACTTTCAAACACCGCAAAAGTTTGGACACAAATAACAAACCCCATTAAAGTCAATGGGACCCGAACATCAAAAATCTAAAGTGTCCATTTTGAAGACTGATGCCGCGTACACATGACCGTTTTTCAGGTTCTAAAAATGTTTGTTTTTAAGGGTCTAGAAAAAACGATGTTTTTTTCAACCCGATCATTAAAACGGCCTTGCCTACACACGATCGTTAAAAAAAAATGCTCTAGCAAAGTGCGGTGGCGTACAACACGTACGACGGCACTATAAAGGGGAAGTTGCATTCGGATGGCGCCACCCTTTGGGCTGCTTCAGCTGATTTTGTGTTAGTAAAAGACGATTCGCGCTTTTCTGTCTGTTACAGCGTGATGAATGTGCTTACTCCATTACGAACGGTAGTTTTACCAGAACGAGCGCTCCTGTCTCATAACTTGCTTCTGAGCATGCGCGTTTTTTTCACGTCGTTAAAGCCCACACACGACCATTTTTTACAACCTTATAAAACGACAACGTTAAAAACGTTGTGAAAAAATAGAGCAGGTTCGGAATTTTTAATGCCCATTTTTTAGATCGTGAAAAATGCTCTGAAGCCCACACACGATCGTTTTAATGACATTTAAAAAAAAACTTCATTTTTTAGAACCCGAAAAACGGTCGTGTGTACGCGGCATTATATTCAAGTAATTGGGCATACAATTGTTATAGGGGTCCGGGACCTGCCCTGGGGTCATGAATCAATAAAATATGAGCATTGATTTTTAAAGTGAAAGCATAAAAATTTAAAATATCTTGGAATATAGTGCCTGGGAGGTCCCCTTAGTTTACCTGTAAAGTGGCAGATCTGTACCATGTCTAGGATCTGCTGATGCAATAATTGCATTTATAAAGGCAAAAAAAATGAAATTTACCAGGAGGAAGTGATGTCACGCTCCTCCAGGCGGTCTTTTTGACCGGAGCTCGAGGAGAGAAGACATCACAAGTGGGGTTGCACCAACAATACACTAACACCAGTACACATAGGCACACGTTCACCCCCCAGTCACCCCCAGATCACCCCCAGTAAAGTTTGCAGTGGTCATTTTTTTACTGATCACTGCAATCAGTGTCATTTGTGACTGTAAAAAGTGTTAGGGACATTAGTGTTAGGCCCCTTTAGGTCCAGGGTAGGCCCCTGCCCCCCCTAATAAAGGTTTAACCCCTTGATCACCCCCCAGGTAACCCTTTCACCCCCTATCGCCAATGTCATTAAGCAATCGATTTTCTGATCGCTTGTCTCGCTAGGTAGCCAGTTATTTTTTTTTAGGTTCGCTGCCAGTTTTTTTTAGCGTCGGGTACCCCCATATATTATCTAATAAAGGTTTTGACCCCCTGATTGCACCTAGAGTAAACCCTTTCACCAGTGATCACCGTATAAGTGTCACTGATGACGCTGGCTAGGCAGTTAGTTATTTAGTTATTTAGGTTCCCCGTCAGGTTTTTATATAGCGCCAGGTACCCCCATATATTACCTAATAAAGGTTTTAACTCCCTGATTGCCCCTAGTTAACCCTTTCACCAGTGATCACCGTATAAGTGTTACGGGTGACGCTGGTTAGTTAGTTTGCTTTTTATAGAATAAGGGCACCCGCCGTATATAACCATTGGATTTGCCTTTAGTAAATAACCCCCATTCTATCTATCTATCTATCTATCTATCTATCTATCTATCTATCTATCTATCTATCTATCTATCTATCTATCTATCTATCTATCTATCTATCTATCTATCTATCTATCTATCTATCTATCACTCACACAATGCTTAGACTTAAAACAGTCTTTTATATTAATTTGTCTGTTTTTACAGTTCAGTTGCGTTTATTATAATGGAGTGAATTGCATTGTGCTGTTAAACAAAAATCACAGAGCTCAAAAGGCAGCGGTGACTGACACAAGGACTAGGAGTTTTATTGTAGGAACTATGCAAAAAAAAAAAAAAAAATTCTCCATCGCTTATAAAACGCTGATTTCCCTGTATATTATAGACATCAGCGTTAGAGGGCAGTGTTGTTTAACTCACTCAAATTCGCAATCATTAAGCATTCCAAAGGTGTTCCTGAACTTGAATGAGTGTGTAAGGATTTTACGTTTCATCATATTTATGCGTTTCTCAGATTTGTATTTTTTTTATTTTTATTCGTGATGTAAGACATAGTGATCCCATTAATGAATTGCGCATTGCATTAACAGATAGCATGTTAATAAGGCAATTTCATTTCCGCCGATGCATGCGGCATGTTTTGAAAAGACTGATGTGTCCAGGGAATGCATCATAGGTTGCAGACAATAGAGGCAATATTGCATCCAGCATTGTTCATATTGACCCTTGCTGCAGATTTGTAATTATCTGTCAATACTCCCTGTTCTTTCAGAGACCCACACTGATGACAAGTTGAAGGTGGTTCATAAATTGACCTTGATACATTAGGGAATAACCATTTTTTTTCCACTACAGAGAGGCTTCTACCCGAGGAAATGAAAAAAAAAAGACAAAGGGGCTTTTTTTACTGTGAATTATCTACAAGCTTCCATATTAACTGGCTAAACTGGTGGACGTGTGTATGAGGCCCCGTACACACGACCAGTTTCCTCGGCAGAATTCAGCTTCCGACCGAGTTTCTGGCTGAATTCTGCCGAGAAACCCGGCCGTGTGTACAATTTCGCCGAGGAAGCCGACGAGGAGCTCGACGAGGAGCTCGACGAGGAAATAGAGAACATGTTCTCTATTTCCTCGTTGTTCTATGGGAGCTCTCGGCCCGCCGAGCTCCTCGGCGGCTTCAGGGCTGAACTGGCCGAGGAACTCGATGTGTTTGGCACGTCGAGTTCCTCGGCCGTGTGTACGGGGCCTCAGGCTTTATTTACAGCTCTATTCAGTAGATCAGATTATATGGATGTGCCAAAAATAACTTATTAGTGATCATAGACTTCCTTTGATGTGATTATATTGCCAGTATCTGCAAAAATTATTGCAGGTTACAGGTAATCAGCAGCAGTAGTGGCAGGAAGGTAATAACACTGTGTTGCCACTATGCATGTGCTGTAGAATCATCATTTAGGCACTGTGCACACTGGTTTATTGAAAAATGCTGTTCTCCTGGCCCGGAGAAAATTAAACACTCACCTAAGCTGCGTTTTTTTCCAGTATGTTTTGTAGTCTTTTGTGTTTAGGCATTCATTTATTTAATTGACCAGAATTAAAATTTATTCTGGCTATTAAAATGAATAAACGCTGAAGTGCTTAATGCGCCTAGCGTTTATACGCGCTTAGGTGCGTTTAGTAGCATCAAGCTTTTTTCTTCCCAAATTTTGCTGCTCCTGGACACACTGTCAGAGTTTTTGTTTTCCTGCCTCTAAACTCTCCTGTCACTAAACACTGCTAAAAGCCTATGTGTGCATGGACACATACTGTAGGTTAACATGCAGGGGAGTTTAGAGACAGGGAAAAAAATGTCAGATGCCCCTAGAAGCAGCTGTAAAAATGTCCAGTGTGCATGAAGCCTAAAATGTAGACCAGTGCCATCCTCAATTGCCTTATTCAGCAGAAAGCATTTCAAGAGTGGTCCCTGTAGCAGGTGAGTCTGTAGCAATAGGACACGACCTTCTCATTTCTGGCTGTGTCTTCTACTGCTTACACAGGCACTGTAACCTCTGGTCTGGCAACTCAGCCCCATGACCTCTGCTGCTGACTGGGAGGACTGCATCTGGAGTTACAGCTGAAATTTCCTCAGGTAGGCACCACTTATTACTCCCCACCACAACCCTCTTTGCACCAGCATTTCCCATTCCTTGCCACTACTGTACCCAGTGGAGAAGCTAGACATTCTATCACCTGGGGCAAAGGATCAGTTTGGTGCCCACCCCCCTAACGGGACAAGATTAGGCAGGAAAGTGAGAAACTTCCAGGCTATAGCTGTTGAGTCAGCTGTCTGTCCCCTCCCCCGTGCTCCTCTGGTCCCCTCTACTCCTCTGTACCCCCCTGCTCCTTCTGGTCCCCCCTGTTCCTCTTGTATCACACATGCTCCTCTAGTGCCCGGTGCTCCTCTGGTCCCCCCATGCTCCTCTGGTCCCCCCATGCTCCTCTGGTCCACCACATGCTCCTCTGTTCCCCTCTTGCTCCTCTATTCCCCAATGCTCTTCTGTACCCCCATGCTCCTCTGGTCCCACATGCTCCTCTGTTTCCCCGTGCTCCTCTGGTCCCCCCTGTGCTCTTCTGGTCCCCCCTGTGCTTCTCTGGTCCCCCACATGGTTCTCTGGTCCCCCACATGGTTCTCTGGTCCCCACTGTGCTCCTCTGGTCCCCCCTGTGCTCCTCTGGTCCCCCACAGGCTTCTTTAGTCCTTCCGTAATGGCGCTTGCTTTTAACAATTAATTCAATATTATAATAAAAATATATAAAAACATACAAATCAATCCACATTGAATCCGATAATCCCTATGTGCCAGAAAGGGTGTATCACTCCTAATCAAACAATTGCCCTACCAACCATCAACAGACGAATGAGGGAGGTCGGGGGTGAGCTGAGTGATTTTTTTAATTAATCCGTGAATAACGATGGTAAATTATACCACCAATCAAATATATAATTCACATAAATATAAAAATATATTTAAAATGTGAGAGTAATATTTTAGAAGGATAATGCCACTTAATAAATATGATGTGAGGAAACAAATATCAACCATAATCCAATGACAAAAAAATATATAAATGGTGAGTATATAAAGGCAAGTGTCAAAACCATGCATAAGAAGAATAAATAATTAAGTAATTAAATATTATGAGTCTCTGTGCACACTTAGAAATAAATGTGAAAGATAAAATTGTTCAAATAAATAATTCAATTAGTGATTCAATCCCAAAGTGCAAAGGTGCTCCAAGCAGAAAAATTATATTTATGGAATCCTTCAATCCACACAGGATCCTGTAGTGCAAATGTGAAAAACAAACGCTCCGATAAGACTATACTCATCTCCACTCCTGCTGGCTTGCTGAAACAGCTGATCACTCTCTCCAGATCAGCCTGTTAATCCACGTCCCTTTAGTCTCCTAGGTAAGGGTTCCCAGGTCCCAACACTACAGCTCTCAGGGTAAATTGGCTCTCAAAGGAATGACAATAAAGGCTCCATAGTGTAAAACCACAAATACATTTTAATAAGTATAAAAGCACTTACAGTGAAGTTGCAGAAAAACAGCGTGTGATCGTGTATACAAGGGTATCGCCGCTCTCGGCCGTGAGCACAGATGACATCACCACCGGCTCTCTTCCTCACGCATTTCGTGGCTGTGCACGCCACTTAATCATAGGATTCTTTTAAAATTACACTGTTAAATGTTTTAAGCAGAATTAGGTTCCAAAAATAAATATTAACAACAATGTTACCAATATTAAAATAAAGCATATCAGTGCCCCTTCAAATGCAGCCTTACTGTGCCCCATCAAAGGCAGCCTTACTGTGCCCCATCAAAGGCAGCCTCATTGTCCCCCATCATTGCAGACTCGCTGTGCCCCATCATTGCAGCCTCACTGTGCCCCATGAAATGCAGTCTCACTGTGCCCCATGAAATGCAGTTTTACCATGCCCCATGAAATACAGCCTCACTGTGTCCCATCAAATGCAGCCTCACCGTGCCCCATGAAATGCAGCCTTACCGTGCCCCATCAAAGGTAGCCTTACTGTGCCCCATCAAAGGTAGCCTTACTGTGCCCCATCAATGCGGTCTCACTGTGCCCCATCAAATGCAGCCTTACAGTGCCCCATCAAATACAGCCTCAAAGTGCCCCATCAAATACAGCCTCACTGTGTCCCATCAAATGCAGCCTCACCGTGCCCCATGAAATGCAGCCTTACCGTGCTCTATCAAATGCAGCCATACACTGCCCCGTCAAAGGTAGCCTTACTGTGCCCCATCAATGCAGCCTCACTGTGCCCCATCAAATGCCGTCTCACTGTGCCCCATCAAATGCAGTCTCACTGTGCCCCATCAAATGCAGCCTCACAGTGCCCCATCAAATACAGCCTCACTGTGTCTCATGAAATGCATCCATACAATGCCCCATGAAATGCAGCCATACAATGCCCCATGAAATGCAGCCATACACTGCCCCATCAAAGGTAGCCTTTCTGTGCCCCATCAATGCAGCCTCACTGTGCCCCATCAATGCAGCCTCACTGTGCCCCATCATTGCCGTCTCACTGTGCCCCATCAAATGCAGCCTCACAGTGCCCCATCAAATACAGCCTCACGTGTCCCATCAAATGCAGCCTCACCATGCCCCATGAAATGCAGCCTTACTGTGCTCCATCAAATGCAGCCATACACTGCCCCGTCAAAGGTAGCCTTATTGTGCCCCATCAATGCAGCCTCACTGTGCCCCATCAATGCCATCTCACTGTGCCCCATGAAATTCTGTCTCACTGTGCCCCATCAAATACAGCCTCACCATGTCTCATGAAATGCAGCCATACAATGTCCCATGAAATGCAGCCATACAATGCCCCATGAAATGCAGCCATACAATGCCCCATGAAATGCAGTCATACAGTGCCCCATGAAATGCAGTCATACAGTGCCCCATGAAATGCAGCCATACAGTGTCCCATCATCACTCCAGACTCACCATTGCCTCACTCACACACACACACACACACACACACAGCAGGCATCTTCCACTGTGTGGTCATGGAGCTGGCTGGGTCTGTGTTTGGCGGCGCAGTGTAGCAAGGTCCCGCCCCCCTTAGACCGGCTTGTGTGATAGGCGGAATGCTGATTCAATCTACTATCACACAAGCTGGTCTAGGGGGGCGGACCTTGTTACACTGCACTGCCGAAAACGGAACCAGCTCCGTGACACACAGCGGAGATGCCCGCTGTGTGTGAGTAGGAGAAGGAGAGCGCTGCAGCCTCAGCTTAAAGCAGCGCCAGAGCAGTATAGCCCTGCCTCTCTGTGCCCTCCTGCTGACAGTTTCCTGGCTGATCGCTACAGCCAGGAAACGGTCAGCCAGGTCCATCCCTGCATCTCACTCGCCATGCACTAAATTCCATTTGCAAAATGCGAGCAAGCGAGTGGAATTTTTGAGGGCTGATTACAGTATTTGTAGCTGCTGTCTTTTAATTTTTTTTTGCGGAGGGACTGGACCTCCTCTTTAATACACCACTTATTCTATCTGTAGCAATACAAGGCCTCTTTGTGGGATGAGAACAAGAATGCTGAAATGTTCTGTATACAGTGTAAGACATCTGCAGATAAGGACCTTGGAAAAAAAGGGATAAGAAATCCTGAAAATAATTATTACTAATAATGTATCTTATTAAGCAATTATGCTAATATATTTGGGTAATATACAATTGTATTAGCAAATAGGAAATTTGTTTATTATGTTAGTGCCCAATCAGAGCATAGTGGGATGATTTTTAATGGAGATTGTTTATTCTGCGCATACTCGCTGTATGGAACATCATATTTTAACCACTTCACCCCCGGACCATATTGCTGCCCAAAGACCAGAGTACTTTTTGCGATTCGGGACTGCGTCGCTTTAACAGACAATTGCGCGGTCGTGCGACGTGGCTCCCAAACAAAATTGGCGTCCTTTTTTTCCCACAAATAGAGCTTTATTTTGGTGGTATTTGATCACCTCTGCGGTTTTTATTTTTTGCGCTATAAACAAAAATAGGGCGACAATTTTAAAAAAAATGAATATTTTTTACTTTTTGCCATAATAAATATCCCCCAAAAATATATAAAAAAACATTTTTTTTCCTCAGTTTAGGCCGATACGTATTCTTCTACCTATTTTTCGTAAAAAAAAATCGCAATAAGCGTTTATGATTGGTTTGCGCAAAAGTTATAGCGTTTACAAAATAGGGGGTATTTTTATGTCATTTTTATTAATATTTTTTTTTTAATAGTAATGGCGGCGATCAGCGATTTTTTTTCGGTATTGCAACATTATGGCGGACACTTCGGACACATTTTTGGGACCATTGGCATTTTTATAGCGATCAGTGCTATAAAAATGCATTGGATTACTATAAAAATGCCACTGGCAGTAAAGGGGTTAACACTAGGGGGCGGGGAAGGGGTTAAGTATGTCCCTGTGTGTTCTTACTGTGGGGGGGGGGGAGTGGCCTCACTAGGGGAAACACTGATCCTCTGTTCATACATTGTATGAACAGAAAATCAGCGTTTCCCCCGCTGACAGGACCGGGAGCTGTGTGTTTACACACACAGCTCCCGGTCCCCGCTCTGTAACGAGCGATCGCGTGTGCCCGGCGGCGATCGCGCCCGCCGGGCACACGCACGGGAGTCGGGGGCGAGCGGGGGGCGCCCCTAGTGGCGGCTGAAAGAGCCGACGTAGAATGACGTGCTCTCGCCTAGGAGAGCCAGCTTGCCGACGTAGAACGGCGGTGCGCGGTCGGCAAGCAGTTAAATACCTGGGGTCGTACTATAATTGACACATTTTAAAGCTACTTAGGTCCCATGCACACTGGGCATTTAGCCTCGGTGCATAAACATCTGGCAATTAGGAATGAATGAATGAATTAGGCACCTGCAAATGGCACATGTGCAACATCCAGCTCCACTGCCAGTAGCCTGTCAAGCTCTATGAGAGGCTGACAGCCCCTGCAGCTGTACCGTGCACTAGGACTAGGCAGTAATTACATTTAGGGAAGTATGCACCCAGGGAAGAATGCCCAGAATGCAAGCAGTCTGTGTTCCGGACACTCGTCCCTTGGCACTTACTACCCTAAACAAAATAACCACTAGCCAATAAAACAAACAGTGCTACCTGTTCATCCAAGTCCAGAAAGATAAGGATCAGCACCATGACCGACTGTGGCTTTCGCATACACACTCAGGAGTAATCCAAACAACAATTGAGTCAGCAACCAGGTGCAATTGCGGTGATAAAAAAATCTTCTCTTTATTTATTAATATGTGATAAAGTATTCTAATACAGAAAAACACTAACATGTTTCAGCCTGCGAAGGCCTTGGTCATAACCATAGGCATGCGCACAGGGTGTGCCGGGTGTGCCCAGGTACACCCTAATCATCCCATGTGCATTAGTATTATTACTCAGTGTAGCAACAGGAACATGGGAAAGATCTCCCTCTTAACGGCTCTGGCAAAAGAGAAGTGTTTATGCTCTCCTCCTTTACTGTGCCGGCAGGGAAATCAATGTTCCCGGGGTCATATCTATGTAGACACACACACATGCATGTGTGTTTGAGCTTTAGGGTGCACACCCTAATGCTATAGGCTGCACACACCTATGGTCATAACTAATTGTAATTCCTATAGTTAGCCAGTAATAAATTACCATAGTAAAATAGATGCACTGTGCTTGGGAATTTGGATTTTTAAACCACTTTGTCCAGCAAAATGCATTCTTTGTATGTGTTTCACTTCTTTTAGTTTCTTGCAATAGATGCAGCAATTCCAAGTGGGTACCACAGAGCCTATACCACATTCACTAGCACAGCTTGATGTTTCACACACTCCCAGTGACACTATGAGACTTCTCTCTGATACATCTCTTTTCATGTTTCCATACTTCTTCATTCCTGAGATCTCTTACTTCTCTTTTTCCGTGACATCTCGTGGCTAGGTACCTGGGATACCCGGTGTCACAATATCGGTCCCTCTATGTGGGGCACCAGTGTAGTGTGTTTACACTGACTTCTCTTAATCCCCCTTCCAAGCCTTGTTCTTTGATATGCCATGCATGCACCCCTTAAGTGACTTCAGACCAGGCTTAAAGGGGTTGTAAAGGTACAATTTTTTTTCCTAAATTCCTAAATAGCTTCTGTCTGTAACTCCACACAGTAATGCGAGGCTTTCTCCCTGGTGTGGAGTGTTGTGCTCTCCCCCTCCCTTGGACTACATGAGAGTCAGGACGCTCTCTACATTGCAGATAGAGAAAGGAGCTGTGTGTTAGTGGGCATCTTGACTCTCCTGTAGTCGAAATGAGGGGGCGAGCACGACACTCCACACCAGGGAGAAAGCCTTGCATTACTGTGTGGAGTTACAGACAGAAGAACAGGAAGTGAGGATTTCTCAGAAGAAATAAGGACATTTAAAAGCTAAATCGAAGGATGAGGTAAGTGAAGGAGGACTGCACTAAGGTAAAGGAAGCTATTCAGGAGGAAAAAAAATTGTACCTTTACAACCCCTTTAACAATAAAGTTATTTTACTGAAGTACTTAATTTAACAAGTCAACAGTTCCCAGAAACATGTTCAATACACATTCCTGTTCAAAGTCCTCTAAGTGCCTTTTTAGTGTGTCCCTGGTGCTCCCTTGTGACCATGAGGTGGTTATACCATAAACAGGAGAGAAAGTAAATTAGTACATTTAGCAGCAAAGTCCATATCTCTTGGAACCCAGACTGGGCTCCCACAAGGGGTGGTAAAAGTAGCAAAGTGGCAATTACACCCTCAGCAGCACTCTCCTTCTTTTCTCGTGCAGAGAGAAAAACACCAAGACCCAGGACCTAGATAAAGTTCCCCTTTTTATATCTTTTGTCCAGCAGAGGGTGGTACTTTTCAGAAAAGCCTGGGAAAACCTGTCTAGCAGAGTTAACCCTTGCATACCAAAGAGCACCACCTCTGCTGGACAACATTAACTAAACAGTACAGTTCAAACAGTAAAAAATACACTTAACCCAGAACATTTTAAGCACAACCAACACAGCAATAACCCTATAAGCACCTACTTGCTAGCCCAAGGGAATGAATCCCACTTATCAGCTCAAAGGGAAAACAGAAACAGTGTTCTCTGCATACATTTTATTCAATAAAATAAATGAAATAAAACTTACATTAAAAAGGCAGAATGAAAACTTGTAAAATAAAAAAAATCTTTTAGAAAGTCTGTACAAGCTGGTGTGGTGCTACCATCTTTTAAAAACGTCAACTTCCCCCTTTTTATAGCACAGGTGTTCTGGCTAGGATCAAAAGCCCAGGACTTGAACTAGAAATATTTAACCCTTTCCCCAGGCTGGGCCAGCTACTGAATATGTAAACAAACAAAAGATTTCCCAGCACACTTACCAGCCAACTGGCAGAACAACCAAATTGACCCTGTCTAACAGTTTACATTAAAAACAGAGGGTTTTGTTTGCACACATTTGCAAATATATGCATAAGCTGCAGTGCCCACGCCAAGGGACCTTGTATATACTGTGGTCCTAAATCTAAATTTTCAG
This sequence comes from Rana temporaria, assembly GCF_905171775.1. NCBI lineage: Eukaryota > Metazoa > Chordata > Amphibia > Anura > Ranidae > Rana > Rana temporaria. The sequence continues at coordinate 210,212,083 of NC_053493.1, read as the reverse complement.
AGCCTCCAGAGTAAGAGCACATATAAGAAGGGATAGATTAACCACTTAACCACCAGCCGTCGTCAAATAACGGCGGCAAGGTGGTTGCTTAACTGGGAGAGAACGTTATAGAACGTCCTCCCAGAATCACGCTCCCGCGCACCCCTTGGGGCGCGCTCACGGGAATTTCCGTGACCGCCGGAGGACCCGGCACATCACGGATCACGGTGAATTGCCGCTGATAGCAGCCGTTCACCACGTGATCGCTCCGTCCAATGACGGAGCGATCACATGTAAACAAACCGGCGTCATTTGATGACGCCGGTTCCTCCCTCCTCTTCCCTGCCCAATACTCTGCAATACCTTCTCTGCGCAATACTCTGCAATACCCCCTGCGCAATACTCTGCAATACCCCCTGCGCAATACTCTGCAATACCCCCTGCGCAATACTCTGCAATACTCTGCAATACCCCCTGCGTAATACTCTGCAATACCCCCTGCGCAATACTCTGCAATACTCCCTGCGCAATACTCTGCAATACCCCCTGCGCAATACTCTGCAATACCCCCTGCGCAATACTCTGCAATACTCCCTGCGCAATACTCTGCAATACCCCCTGCGCAATACTCTGCAATACCCCCTGCGCAATACTCTGCAATACCCCCTGCGCAATACTCTGCAATACTCCCTGCGCAATACTCTGCAATACCCCCGCACAATACTCTGCAATACCCCCGCGCAATACTCTGCAATACCCCCCGCACAATACTCTGCAATACCCCCCGCACAATACTCTGCAATACCCCCGCACAATACTCTGCAATACCCCCCGCACAATACTCTGCAATACCCCCGCACAATACTCTGCAATACCCCCTGCACAATACTCTGCAATACCCGACCAATACTTTGCAATACCCAGAAAATACTCTGGGGGAAAAAAATGTGTTTTAACCACTTCCCGCCCACGTCATATGACGTCCTTGACTTTGTGCAGGGATATCTAAATGATGCCTGCAGCTACAGGCATCATTCAGATATCATTTTTTTCAGCCGGCGATTCTCTACACCATAAGAGCGATCATGGCGGCTGTTCCGCCTCTTGATCATTCTTACGGGAGGCAAAAGGGGACATCCCCACTCCCTTCGCCCTCCGGTGCTTCTTCTGACTCACCGCTACGGTCGAAGCCAGGATCGTTTTTTTTTCCAGGCTTCCCAGCCTAGAGGTGAGATGTGGGGTCTTATTGACCCCATATCTCACTGTAAAGAGGACCTGTCATGCTATATTCCCTTTACAAGGGATGTTTACATTCCTTGTAATAGGAATAAAAGTAATCAAAACATTTATTTTTGGGGAAAAACGTGTCAAACTAAAATAAATAAAGTAAAATGAACAATAAAAAAAATAAAATAAAAATTAATGCGCCCCTGTTCCCGCGTGCTCGTATACAGAAGCGAACGTGCACATAAGTCCCGCCCACATATGAAAACGGTGTTCAAACCACACATGTGAGGTATCACTGCGAACGTTAGAGCGAGAGCAATAATTTTGGCCCTAGGCCTCTTCTCCAACTAAAAAGATGTAACCAGTAAAAACATTTAAAGCGTCACCTATGGGGATTTTTAAGTAGCGAAGTTTGGCGCCATTCCACAAGCGTGTGCAATATTGAAGGGTGACATGTTGGGTATCTATTTACTCGGCGTAACTTCATATTATGCAAAAACATTGGGCTAACTTTAATGTTTTTTTTTTTTTAAAAGCACAAAACTGTTTTATTTCCAAAATAAATGCGTTCGAAAAATTACTGTGCAAATACCATGCGCGATAAAAAGTTGCAACGACCGCCATTGTATTCTCTAGGGTCTTTGCTAAAAAAGCATATATAATGTTTTGGGGTTCTATGTAATTTTCTAGCAAATAAATGATGATTTTTCCATGTAGGAGAGAAATGTCAGAACTGGTCTGGGTGCTCCAGAACGCCTGATGGTGCTCCCTGCATGTTGGGCCTCTGTATGTGGCCACGCTGTGTAAAAGTCGCACACATGTGGTATCGCCATACTCGGGAGGAATAGCAGAATGTGTTTTGGGGTGTAATTTGTGGTATGCATATGCTGTGTGTGAGAAATAACCCGCTAAAAAGAAACTTTTGTGGAAAAAAAATAAAAATAAAAAAAACCTTGATTTTGCAAAGAATTGTGGGAAAAAATTACAACTTCAAAAAACTCACAATGCCTCTTTCTAAATACCTTGGAATGTCTTCTTTCCAAAAAAGTGTCATTTGGGGGGTGTTTGTACTTTTCTGGCATGTTAGGGTCTCAAGAAATGAGAGAGGCTGTCAGTACATCAGATGTGATCAAATTGATCAATTTTCAGTAATTGGTACCATAGCTTGTGGACCCTATAACTTTCACCCAGACTAAATAATATCCCAATAGCCAGCGTAAATATGCACCCAAGATACGACGACGTAGGAGACTTACGCCGCTCGTATCTTGGCAGAATGTATGCGTAACTGATTCTATGAATCAGGCGCATACATACGACGGCGCTCATTGGGACTTACGACGGCGTATCTGGAGATACGCCATCGTAAGTCTTTGTGAATCTGGGCCTATATCTATATACTTTCTCTTGAACACTACATTTTCACCTTTTACATTGTTATTGTTCATAGTATAAGTTGCGGTAATCCAGCCACTAAATAATGTTTCTCAAATATACATTTTCAAATTTACACTAATATCTCAATTTGAGCATGGCATTTAAAGTGCAGAGCTGGCACAAAAGAATGGCCAGATGAGAAACTTCCAGCATGTCCCCACCCTAAGGTGCAGCAGATTTCATTTCTCACAAATCATCTAATTTTGCTGAAATTGCAGAGATCAAGCATTATCTTATATCCAATTTATTTATCCTAGTAATTGATGTTTGCTATTAGTTATCTAGCAAATCAATTTTTAAATGTCTGTATACTATTTGTCCCTCCATTTTTTGTCCAAGCTTTTCTGAATGTAATAAAAAATAAAGAGTGAATTTTCATTTTAAAATAAGATCTCTTCACTATTAATATCATATTCAAATACATTCCATATTATGCTCCTATAGAATTAAAACCTTGTTATGTGCATGTTTGGATGGAACAGACTGTTCTTATCCAAAAGAACATTAACCTAACAGTTTTGCTTCAACTGTGCACTTAATGTGAAATATATTGAGCAATCATAATGCTATTTTACCTAGACTTCTACCGGTTTTTGATAGTATGCTGACTCTTATTTCAGTATGTTCATGAGCATTCATCACATGCGGCATTGTAGGGAGCAATAGGGCAAATGGTTCTGTAATGACCTAATCACTAAAATTAATTCAGTTACATTTGTGGTAACAGAATATCTCAGAGTAGATGATATTTCCTATGCATCCTTTGCGAATCATTTGTTATTCAGTGTGAATACTAAATTCAACAATAACATTCACCGGGGACTGTAAGAGCCCGTTCACACTACCGCGACTTGGGATCCAACTTGTGTCGCGCAACATGAGAAATTTCATGGTGAATGAAAGCCGTCTTCAGAAAAGGTTCCTGTACTACTTCAAGGTGATTTCTAGGCGACTTGTACCCATTGATTTCAATGGAAGTCGCCTCCAAAGTCGGATCACTGTCTAAACCAGGGGTGCCCAAGCTTTTGAAGAGAAAGGGCCACTTAAGCAACTTGGTAATCAGTCGCGGGCCACAAGGAGCGGAGCGGACGGGCGATGGGTCACGGCTACTCTATAGGCCCTCCGATCCGCCCAGATGGAAGGCGACAAATGTTTTTCGGATTGGAGGTAGGCGGGCATAAACAGACATCTGTCGCTCTGTAGAGGTGAATTGAGGGTTCCATTTGGTCGGGTTGATCGTGTGAAAAGGGCCTAAGACTGCTTTCACACTGATGTGCTGCAGTTTACCCATACCGCGAGTGCAGCTGTGTCTATCCTGCGGGTTATCTGAACTTTGTAATAGACTCCGCCTGTGGCAAAAGCCAGCGCTGTAGAGGAAGCATTTGCTTATGGGGCTCTTCTCCGCAGCCGGCTTCTTCCTCTACCACCAGCTTCATATTGCCAACCCGCCATTCCAGAGCAGGAGGTCGCGGGCCACATCAGTGGGCTCCGCGGGCCACATGTGGCCCCTGGCCCACTGGTTGGCCACCCCTGGTCTAAACTGAAGCAACTTTACAGGAAGAGAAAATAGTTTTCTCAGGCAAACCCCTCCCTCCCACAGAGCGTTGTAATTCGCTTCAAGTCGCGCTGAAGTTGCAATGAAGTCATCTCGCAAAGTCGCGCCGTAAGTCGTGTTGCCCCTCTGTGAACCGGCACTAACTCTAAAACTTTGGTTGTTTTCTTACTCTTTTATTTATTTATTTATTTATGTTCTACTAGATTTTTGAGGAAACCTGGCACTATCTTTATGGGTTAACCCTTCTCTCCCACATCTTCAGATGGTTCCAGGCCCAGGGCATGATATGGTATCACCACTCTTAAGCACATTGGCTCAGATTCACAAAACACTTACGCCGACATATAACAAGTTACGCCGAAGTAAGTGCAAATGTGCGCCGTCGTATCTGTGCGCCAGACCCACAAACAGACATGCGCCTAAAACCAGGCTACACCCCGCCGACGTAGCTTGCTCAAGCCGGCAGAGGGTGGGCGCACATTTAGACTGAGCGCATGGTGCCGCTCCCATTGATTAGCCATTCAAACATGCAAATGAGGGAAATACGGCGATTCATGAACGTGCGTGAGCCCGAAGCATGCTACGTGAGGTGCGCGTAAGTTGTACGTCCAGCGTAAAGTTATTCCCCATAAATGAAGTGCAACCCGGCAACAGACATGCACAGATCAGCTGGAGAGCAGCTGCAGCAGCACCGTTACAGACGAGCAGAGCAACCACACTTGCAGGACAACACATCCGTATGCCAACATGCCAGGGGCAGCCATGGTCATAGCACTACTGCGTCAACAGACAAGGAGGAGGGCACAGGAGAGGATATACCGAACGCGCATGGACGTCTTCGGCATGGGGGAATCGGAGGTGTACCGCATCTTCAGATTCAGCCCTGATGCCATCCTGGAATTAGCCACAGCCCTGCATGATGAAATCACCAGCCAGACAGAACGCTCACATGCAGTGCAGCCACTGGTCAAGGTACTGGCAACACTCCATTTCCTCGCCAGTGGATCTTTCCAACGTACAAGTGGAGTCATGTCTGGGATGTCACAATCCACATGAGCAGATGTGCGCCCCAGGTTGTCCCCGCATCCTCACACGCATGTCCCACCACATCATTAAATCCACCCATGAGCGGCAGAAGGCAATGCAGGATTTCTACAGCATTCCGGATTCCCACGCACCGTCGGGGCCATTGATTGCACACATGTGGCACTACGCCCCCCCGTGCCACAGAGCACATATACAACAATCGTAAGCAGTGGCATTCCATCAACGTACAGGTGATAGCCGATGCCCAATGCCTCATATGGCACGTCCGTGCCAAACACCCCAGGGCCAGCCACGACAGCTACATATACCGTCAAAGCAACATCCCAACGGAATTCGAACAGTTCTGCAAAAGCTGTGGTGTTGCGTTGCAGGGTCACCTGCATGTCCATGTCTGGTCCCTGGTCCGCAGATGTTGCCGGACCCCCTGCTGCCATGTGCTGATGCATGGCATCCAGGGTCTGTGACTGGTCACACAGGCATGTGGCCATTGCTGCACAATTTGCATTGACCTCAGAGTCAGAGATGGTCATGGTGTGTTCGGCCTGCTGGTTGAGACACTGCTGCATTATTGCTGTGGTGCCCTACACAGCCACTGTGCACTCAGCCTGTGCCTTCGCCAAGGACCCGACAAAGGAGGCTAGGCTGTCAACCACACGGTGGAGGTCGATGGCAATGTCTGCCATGTGCCGTGTCTGCCGGGCCTGTTCCCTCTCAAGCCCTTCTTGGAAGGATCCGGCTGCACCCCTGGTCTTGCTCAGGGTCTTCCTTGGAGTTGCAGACGGTTGTGTCCCTCTGGCCGGGGTGGTCCTAGAAGGTGTCCCTCTGGCCCGGGGTGGTCCTGGAAGGTATCCCTCTGGCCGGGGTGGTCCTAGAAGGTGGCCCTCTAGCCGGGGTGGTCCTTGGGGGGGTTCCCCTGATGGGCGTCAAGGTCGTTAGGAGGTCTGCAACTTCCACCGTCTCGGAGGGTCCGGCGCAGATGGTATCCTCATTGAGGTACAGTCAGTCCTTTTGTTGGATGTCCACATGCTCCTCCATAACGACCTCCAATGCACATGTGTGTGCACTCCCCTGCACCGTTGCTGCAGCCACAGCGTCTTGCCCAGCTTCATGGCTTCCCAGGGGGTCAGACTGAGGAACATGCTGCTTGCCTGGCGTGGGTCGTCTAGAGGCAGAAGATGGCCCAGATCCCTCCTGCACATCTGTGGATGACACACAGCATTGACATGTTGGTGGACCCACACACTTGTCACATGTTCCCTTGCACCCCCTCACGTGCTCCACAACAGATGGGGGATGAAACACACTTACCTCTCCTCAAGTCCTGTTCGCTGGAGTCTAAACCCTCCAGGCCCTCCACCTGCTCCTGCTCCAGGCAGCTGACTATCACCTCCTCTTCTGCAGTCAGCTTTAAAGTACTGGCTGATCCGCCTCCGTGGCCCTGAGGTGCCTCTTTATCTTTGCCAGCTTTTCTCTGACACGCCGGCGCATATCATTAATTTTTTTCTGGACCTCCTTTCAGGTCCTGGTTTGATGGCCGAGGGTGTTAAGCTCCAGAGTCACCTTCTGCAGGATCTCTAGCTTCCTGGCCTTGCTGGTCCTCCTGCTCTGTGCTCCGTGGAGGTAGGTGTCATACTTGGCAATGGCCGAGGTCAGGATCGCCCTCTCATCCACGGAGAAATTCTTCTTCCTCTTCTCCTTGTCAAGCTCACTGTCTGACATGTTGGCTCAGATTCCAAAAGCACGTCTGCACCAGGGAACACGTCTGCGCCAGGGAACACAAGCTGGCATACTTTTGCGTTGGACGATGTGCGTCTGGCTGGGCGTACTTATGTTCTCGGCGTACGCGGTGAGCCGGCGTACCTTAGGCGGTTGTGCCGGCGTACCTTAGGCGGTTGTGCCGGCGTGGTTGTGAGCAGGCGCAGAGGGGTGCTGTGCATGCGTCCACGTCACGGCGCATGTGCAGTTCGTGATACGCCAGGCGTAAAACACTGTGCCACGCCGACGTACCTGTCTGGCACTCGGCCCATCATTTGCTTGGGGTCACGCCCACTTCCACCTACGCCGGCGTGCGCCTTCGAAACCCACGCCATGCTGGTGCAACATTGGGAGCACTGGCTTACTGAATGCAATGCTTGCCTCTCTGCGCTGTGTTGGCGTAGCGTACGGTGGTTACTCTACGGCGGCGTAATGTGCGCCTTGCTCTTTGTGAATCTGGGCCATTATTTCTAATGGCTCCCTCTTAACTTTGATAACTTGAAGGCGAAATGCAACCTCCCTAACAGTATGTTTTTTAGATATATTCATTTACGGCACACGGTTAGAGCATAGTTTCCTACCCAGGATACCCTAGCCTCCCACTCTGTGGAGTGCTTCCACGACTGTGGACAGGATACTTTCCTCTCTTTACCTACGAATCTTGGGGAAGGAGCTGTCACCCAGCTGTATCACACTTAGCGAGATGACTTCCCTGATCTTACTGATTAAGACTGGAGGGAGGATGTACAACAATATTTACAACAATACAACTAAATACTGCCCTAAGCACAGGTCGGAAGTAGGCACTTTCCAACACATGGTTTAGTCTTACCCTTATATAGAGCGCTTCTGGCAAGGGGTGGTCTCTGAACTTAATACTATTTCAAATCTACATGTCACTTTGGATCCAGTCTTCTGTTGGGCGACAACCTGGAGGCTTCCCTTTACCAGAAAGACTTCCTTCTCTATGCAGCGATGAAAGTAATTATTTTTAAGTGGAAAACTAAAGAGTCCCTCACGTCCAACAAACTAGTTTATATGGGTCGCCATTTCCCCCAAAAATGTAAGAAAATCTGGGGTCCTTTGGTAGAGGCTAGAGGGCTATCCCTGTGAGCACCATGCGACTGTTCTACTTTACACACTGCTTGATGAATGGTATTTGAGGGAACCTTTTATTGATTTCTATTGACTGACTATGGTTTCTGTATGTAAATGCATTGTCTCCCTTTGGTTTCCTTCATCCTACCTCCCCCTCTTTCTTTTTTTCCTCTTTGTTTCCTCCCTGCTTTCATTCCCTCCCTTCCTCCACTCCCTTTCCTCTTTCGCCGTCCCTCTTCCATTAAGCTTATGAAAACTCTTCATCTGGTTGAGGCCATGCTGTAATCTTGAGCTATGCTTTAATCTGTGAGAAGGTATATGCATTTTTCTTTTTGCCTACAGAGATTTGTTACCTCCCATGTCTACATATTTTGTATAACTCTCCCTATATTTGTACTAGGTTGGTTTTGCTATATCCAACTTTATTTGTACCACATGGAACCTTGTTCTGTAATGTTCTTTATTTTGTAATACACAATAAAATCTTTTTCTGCTAATTTTTTTTTAATATTGTATGTTTTACAATTGTAGCGCTACCACCGCAGGAACTGCAGGATTGGTTCTTCCCAAAACAGTGCAGAGGCCATCATTCACACAGACAACAGTCCATTCACTCTGGCTCTAGTAAACAGTCAGCAAACAGTCTAGGGCAGTGATGGCGAACCTTGGCACCCCAGATGTTTTGTAAATACATTTACCATGATGCTCATGCACTCTGCAGTGTAGTTGAGCATCATGGAAAATGTAGTTCCAAAACATCTGGGGTGCCAAGATTTGCCATCACTGGTCTAGGGGATGTCTTCTTAAGATTTATTGCTTGTAGAACAGGAGAGGGGTTGGGTGGTATGGCATACACCAAAAATACTGACTTGTAACAGGGGGACATTCTTGATTAGGCTTCACTTGGTTTACCAAGGATAAAAAGGAATTATAAGAACTGAGACCTTGCAAGAGTTGTCTCAGAAGGAGCTACCGCTGACACTGATCTTTTAAAATAGCACACAGTCACTTGGATCTTAAACTCAGGTCTATTCTCACAATGTCTACCCAGGACAACTGAACTCCCCCGGGTTCCTTGGGACATCTCTTTGTCTCAGGACACCTTTTCAGTTCCTAGCTTCCACCAGACACACTTCAGTGAGGGAGAGGTTAATAAACACAATGTCACAGGACAGCTACACACTTTTCAGCTTCCACCCAGCACTCTTCAGCGAATCCTACAGACCAAATCCTTAGGTAGGACTGCTTAGTTAGTTTAAAAGATGATTAGGAATGGTCCCCCTAGTCCCAGCCACAGCTGGGACCTCGATTAACATCAGCATACTACATCAAAAACTGCATCGGAGGGGCCTAGCCCCTGAGGCTGTGGAACTTCTCTAGCAAGACAAGAACAAGGGCTGGTCCAGACACCTACTGGACACACCTCCTCAAGGGTTGGCTGAAGCACACCAAATATTCAAGCTGACCATTTGCCACTCTCAGCCCTCTGGATGCCTCCATAATGCAAGCTTACAGCCTGTGCACTCTAGAACAGCCCAAAATAATCAATAGCTTCACCAATGATTACAGACGAGCCAAAATAAAAAACAAATGCACCTATCATCCTAGCAATCTACCCAGGGCCGGACTGGCCTACTGGGATACTGGTAAATTTCATGGTAGGCTGCCTGCCCTGGGGGTTCTGTGAGCTGCGGCAGCATCGCTCCCCTCCCTCTCTCCTCCTCCTGTGTATCAAGGAGCTGGGTCTTTTTTTTCAGTGGCCGTGCTGTGACAAGGTCCCACCCCCTAGACCAGCTCATGTGATAGTAGATTGAATCAGTGTTCCGCCTATCACACGAGCCAGTCTAAGGGGGCGGGACCCTGTTACAGTGCGGCCGCTGAACACAGACTTAGCTCTGTGATACGCGGGAGATGTCCTCTGTCTGTGTGTGTTACCAGGTAATGGTGAGCCTGTATGGATTGGCACAGTGAGGCTGCAATGGTGGGCACAGTGATGCTACATTCACGGCACAGTGAGGCTGCAGTGGTGGGCACAATGAGGCTTAATTCATGGGCACAGTGAGGCTGCAGTGGTGGGCACAGTGATTCTGCATTCATGGGCACAGTGAGGCTGCAATGGTGGGCACAGTGAGGTTTCAATGGTGGGCACAGTGATTATGCATTCATGAGCACAGTGAGGCTGCATTCATGGGCACAGTAAAACTGCATTTGATTGGCACAGTGATGCTGCATTGATGGGCACAGTGAGGCTGCATTGATGGGCACAGTGAGGCTGCAATGATGGGCACAGTGAGACTGCATTCATGGGCACAGTGAGACTGCATTTCACAGGCACAGTAAAGCTGCATTTGATAGGCACAGTGAGGGTGCATTGATGGGCAGTGAGGCTGCAATGATGGGCACAGTGAGGCTGCATTCATGGGCACAGTGAGGTTGAATTCACAGGCACAGTAAAGCTGAATTTGATGGTCAGTGAGGCTGCATTCACGGGCACAGTGAGGCTGCATTCATGGGCACAGTGAGGCTGAATTCATGGGCACAGTAAGGCTGCATTGATGGGCACAGTGAGGCTGCATTTGATGGGCACAGTGAGGCTGCATTGATGGACACAGTGAGGCTGCATTGATGGGCACAAAAAGGCTGCATTTGATGGGTACAGTGAGGCTGCATTTGATGGGCACCGTAAAGCTGCATTTGATGGGCACAGTGAGGCTGCATTTTATGGGCACAGTGAGACTGCATTTGACGCACACAGGGAGGCTGCATTTGATGGGCACAGTGAGACTGCATTTGATGGGCACAGTGAGACTGCATTTGATGGGCACAGTGAGGCCACATTGGATGGGCACTGGTGAGGCTGCATTGATCTCCTGTATCATGTCTGCAGTCTCTTACCATCTTTGGTATGATTTTCTCAGTCCCTAACCATCTCTTGTATCATGTCCGCAACCTCTGACCATCTCCTTTATCATGTCTGCAGTCTCAGTACTGATTTGCCTTTTCAAGGTTTTTTCCTTGTTTTTTTCCCTTTTTTTGTTTGCTTTGTTTTGAATTTCTTTTTTTCCCTGCTTATTGCTGGATTCAACCTGAGAAACCAGAAAGTGGTTTACATGACAAATACCATCCTCAAAACTGCCTGTATATGTTGTGTACATATGTTGATCATATGGGTCACTGTTGATCATTCCCACTGTTCTACTCTTTAGACACTGGAGTGTAGGGTGACCACATTTCCAAACTGCCATTCAGGGACACCCCCCCCCCCAAAAAAAAAAATATATATGTTTTTTTACATATTTTTTTGCCAGTTTTGGGGGCAGGGGCGTATCATGAAATCAGCTGGCCCGTGTGCAAGATCAAAAGTGGGCCCTAGGCCCCATCTAATGCCGCCACTGTGCCCCATCTAATGCCGCCACTGTGCCCCATCTAATGCAGCCACTTGTGCCCCATCTAATGCAGCCACTTGTGCCCCATTAAATGCAGTCACTTGTGCCCCATTAAATGCAGTCACTTGTGCCCCATCAAATGCAGTCACTTGTGCCCCATCAAATGCAGTCACTTGTGCCCCATTAAATGCAGTCACTTGTGCCCCATCAAATGCAGTCACTTGTGCCCCATCAAATGCAGTCACTAGTTGTGCCCCATCAAATGTAGTCACTTGTGCCCCATCAAATGCAGTCACTTGTGCCCCATCAAATGCAGTCACTTGTGCCCCATTAAATGCAGTCACTTGTGCCCCATCAAATGCAGTCACTTGTGCCCCATTAAATGCAGTCACTTGTGCCCCACCAAATGCAGTCACTTGTGCCCCATTAAATGCAGTCACTTGTGCCCCATCAAATGCAGTCACTTGTGCCCCATCAAATGCAGTCACTTGTGCCCCATCAAATCCAGTCACTAGTTGTGCCCCATCAAATGTAGTCACTTGTGCCCCATCAAATGCAGTCACTTGTGCCCCATCAAATGCAGTCAATTGTGCCCCATTAAATGCAGTCACTTGTGCCCCATTAAATGCAGTCACTTGTGCCCCATCAAATGCAGTCACTTGAGCCCCATTAAATGAAGTCACTTGTGCCCCATCAAATGCAGTCACGTGTGCCCCATCAAATGCAGTCACTTGTGCCCCATTAAATGCAGTCACTTGTGCCCCATCAAATCCAGTCACTTGTGCCCCATCAAATCCAGTCACTAGTTGTGCCCCATCAAATGTAGTCACTTTTGCCCCATCAAATGCAGTCACTTGTGCCCCATCAAATGCAGTCACTTGTGTCCCATTAAATGCAGTCACTTGTGCCCCATTAAATGCAGTCACTTGTGCCCCATCAAATGCAGTCACTTGTGCCCCATCAAATGCAGTCACTTGTGCCCCATCAAATCCAGTCACTAGTTGTGCCCCATCAAATGTAGTCACGTGTGCCCCATCAAATGCAGTCACTTGTGCCCGTGAAATGTCATCACTGTGCCCCATCTAATGCCGCCACTGTCCCCATCATATGCACCTACTTGTGCCCCATCAAATGCACCTACTGTTCCCCATCAAATGCCGCCACTGTGCCCCATCAAATGCCGCCACTGTGCCCCATCAAATGCCGCCACTGTGCCCCATCAAATGCCATCATTGTGCCCCATCAAATGTTCCCACTGTGCCACATAAAATGCTGCCAGTGTGTCCAGCAATTGTTGCTACTGTGCCCCTTCAGATGCTGCTAGTGTGTCCAGCAATTGCCGCCAGTGTGCCCAATAAAATGCTACCAGTGTGCCGAACAATTGCTGCTACTGTGCCCCATCAGATGCTGCCAGTGTGCCCATCAATTGTCGCTACTGTGCTCCATCAGATGCTGCCAGTGTGCCCATCAATTGTTTCTACTGTGCCCCATCAGCCGCTGCCAGTGTGCCGATCAATTGTCGCTACTGTGCCCCATCAGATGCCGCCACTGTGCCCCATCAAATGCTGCCACTGTGCCCCATCAAATGCCATCATTGTGCCCTATCAAATGTTCCCACTGTGCCACATAAAATGCTGCCAGTGTGTCCAGCAATTGTTGCTACTGTGCCCCTTCAGATGCTGCTAGTGTGTCCAGCAATTGCCGCCAGTGTGCCCAATAAAATGCTACCAGTGTGCCGAACAATTGCTGCTACTGTGCCCCATCAGATGCTGCCAGTGTGCCCATCAATTGTCGCTACTGTGCTCCATCAGATGCTGCCAGTGTGCCCATCAATTGTTTCTACTGTGCCCCATCAGCTGCTGCCAGTGTGCCAATCAATTGTCGCTACTGTGCCCCATCAGATGCTGCCAGTGTGCCCATCAATTGCTGCTACGGTGCCCCATCAGATGCTGCCAGTGTGCCCATCAATTGTCGCTACTGTGCCCCATCAGATGCTGCCACTTGTGCCCCATCAAATCCAGTCACTAGTTGTGCCCCATTAAATGCAGTCACTTGTGCCCCATCAAATCCAGTCACTTGTGCCCCATCAAATCCAGTCACTAGTTGTGCCCCATCAAATGTAGTCACTTTTGCCCCATCAAATGCAGTCACTTGTGCCCCATCAAATGCAGTCACTTGTGTCCCATTAAATGCAGTCACTTGTGCCCCATTAAATGCAGTCACTTGTGCCCCATCAAATGCAGTCACTTGTGCCCCATCAAATGCAGTCACTTGTGCCCCATCAAATCCAGTCACTAGTTGTGCCCCATCAAATGTAGTCACTTGTGCCCCATCAAATGCAGTCACTTGTGCCCGTGAAATGTCATCACTGTGCCCCATCTAATGCCGCCACTGTCCCCATCATATGCACCTACTTGTGCCCCATCAAATGCACCTACTGTTCCCCATCAAATGCCGCCACTGTGCCCCATCAAATGCCGCCACTGTGCCCCATCAAATGCCGCCACTGTGCCCCATCAAATGCCATCATTGTGCCCCATCAAATGTTCCCACTGTGCCACATAAAATGCTGCCAGTGTGTCCAGCAATTGTTGCTACTGTGCCCCTTCAGATGCTGCTAGTGTGTCCAGCAATTGCCGCCAGTGTGCCCAATAAAATGCTACCAGTGTGCCGAACAATTGCTGCTACTGTGCCCCATCAGATGCTGCCAGTGTGCCCATCAATTGTCGCTACTGTGCTCCATCAGATGCTGCCAGTGTGCCCATCAATTGTTTCTACTGTGCCCCATCAGCCGCTGCCAGTGTGCCGATCAATTGTCGCTACTGTGCCCCATCAGATGCCGCCACTGTGCCCCATCAAATGCTGCCACTGTGCCCCATCAAATGCCATCATTGTGCCCTATCAAATGTTCCCACTGTGCCACATAAAATGCTGCCAGTGTGTCCAGCAATTGTTGCTACTGTGCCCCTTCAGATGCTGCTAGTGTGTCCAGCAATTGCCGCCAGTGTGCCCAATAAAATGCTACCAGTGTGCCGAACAATTGCTGCTACTGTGCCCCATCAGATGCTGCCAGTGTGCCCATCAATTGTCGCTACTGTGCTCCATCAGATGCTGCCAGTGTGCCCATCAATTGTTTCTACTGTGCCCCATCAGCTGCTGCCAGTGTGCCAATCAATTGTCGCTACTGTGCCCCATCAGATGCTGCCAGTGTGCCCATCAATTGCTGCTACGGTGCCCCATCAGATGCTGACAGTGTGCCCATCAATTGTCGCTACTGTGCCCCATCAGATGCTGCCAGTGTGCCCATCAATTGCTGCTACTGTGCCCATCAGATGCTGCCAGTGTGCCCATCAATTGCCGCTACTGTGCCCATCAGATGCTGCCAGTGTGCCCATGAATTGTCGCTACTGTGCCCCCATCAGATGCTGCCAGTGTGCCCATGAATTGTTGCTACTGTGCCCCCATCAAATGCTGCCAGTGTGCCCATGAATTGTCGCTACTGTGCCCCCATCAGATGCTGCCAGTGTGCCCATGAATTGTCGCTACAGTGCCCCATAAAATGCTGCCAGTGTGCCCATGAATTGTCGCTACTGTGCCCCCATCAGATGCTGGCAGTGTGCCCATGAATTGTCGCTACAGTGCCCCATAAAATGCTGCCAGTGTGCCCATGAATTGTCGCCACTGTGCCCCATCACCAGACTGCCAGTCAGTGTCAATTGCCCCTATTTGCTCACCTTTTAATATGATAAGTCTAACTCCTCATCTGGTGGTGGTGGGACAGGGCAGTCTTTAGTCAGCGCCGGCCGGTCTTCTCTTTTGGAATCAGACTCAGTCAAAAGGACTCAGGAGGAGGCAGTGAGTCGGGCCGCTCGGGCGGGAGGAGGAGGAGCCTGCCTGGGCCCTGGAGGAGGTCAGACCGTCAGAGATGTCGCGGGCGGCCCGGGCCTGAAATTCACTGAGTGCAGGGCAGGCAGCGGGAGGTCGGGACGGACCGGGTCCAGGCTGAGCAGCGGAGGTCACTCACTGGGCAGAGCTGCTGGCCTGTGCTGGGCAGTGGGCTGGAGCGGTGCAGGAGGTCGGAGGGCTCGGTCTGCGCCGCGGTACTACGGTAGGTGAGTGACTGTCTGATGCTGAGCTGCTCTTGCCTCTCTCTGCTGCAAGAACCGCGGCTGAAGGAGGAGAGGAGGAGGAGGTGGGGGTGGAGTCAGAAGCCTCAGAGAGAGAGCAGGGCACGGTGACGTCACTGGTTGCTACACGCCAAGCGGGGCGGCCTTAGCAACCAGTGATTTAATTACAGCGCCACTGCGGCAGTGAGTGTGGCAGGCTGGCAGGCAGATGGCAGTCCATGTTTGATTCCACAAATTGTGTGATTCCGGGATACTCTATTGTCCCGCATTGAAGGCTCCCGGGACACGGGACAAACATTTAAATTACGGGACGATCCCGGGCAAACCGGGACACGTGGTCACAAATTGTGTGATTCCGGGATACTCTATTGTCCCGCATTGAAGGCTCCCGGGACACGGGACAAACATTTAAATTACGGGACGATCCCGGGCAAACCGGGACACGTGGTCACCCTACTGGAGTGTGGGAATGATTTTTGCAGGGCCTATTTTTGTAATGGTGCAACGAATGATAATATGCTATCCTGATGTTTATGATGTTACACTGATAAGTTATGCCTGACACACAAATTTTGTTTCTTGGAATGTACGGGGGCTGGAAGATGGAGTGAAACGTGTGGCCTTGTTCTCTGCCCTGAAAAAGAATGCTGCGGCAATTGTGTGCCTGCAGGAAACCCATTTGCAGCCTGATACGCTGATCACTCTTAAGCAAGGCAACTACCAGACCCAGTTTCACTCCACTCACACTGCGAATTCCAGGGGAGTTAGCATTTTAGTAGCTAATACAACGCCTTTTACGTTATTGCAATCCTCAATTGATGACCAGGGATGATATGTATTTTTGCTCTGCAAAGTGGCAAGGATCGCCTGTATTATTGCCAATATATACATTCCCCCGCCTTATGCCCCTGATTGTCTCACTAAATTGGCCCAGTTCATGGCCCCACATTCTAATGTTCCAATATGGGTAATTGGCGATTTCAATAATGTGCTTGACAGGAAAACTTCACAGGTTTTCGTCCCGTGTGAGAGGTGGGGCGGGTGTAGGAGGTCGTCGACTCCATTTGATAAATTGGTTGATGAACTGGGGCTACGGGATGTCTGGAGGGAAAGGAATCCTGAGGCCTGTGTTTATTCATGTTATTCGGCTGGTTATCGCTGCTTGCCACGTATAGATTTATGCCTGGGAAATGTGGGGGCGCTGGATAGAATGGCCTAGGAATATATCGGACCATTCCCCCCTCGTATTAGGCATTCAGTTCTCCCAACGGAGGCAGAGTAGCCTCTGGAAGGTGAACCCTTTTTGGTTTGAGCAGTTCCCAGCTCCTGATCCCATTTCTGGGGAGATTGTGGAATTCTTATCCATCAACTGGGGTACTGCAGATCTTATGGTGGTGTGGCATGCCCTGAAGGCCCGCATGAGGGGACTTATTATCAGACAGATCTCTAAAGTTAGGACTTAAACCAAGGAATGGGAAAACACTGTCATGCAAATAGCTAGTGGGGCAGAACTGCACTATGTTCAGGACCCCACGGATGTTACAGAAAGGAAATGGATGCTGCTGATAATAAGAGGTTCTTTATGCAACAAAACTATTTCAATGAAGGGGAAAACACGGGACACCTTCTGGCAGTAATAGCGAGGGCACAACTGGGCATGGCGCATATCAATGCCATTCAAACTCCACTTGGGGACACAGTTGATGGGCAGGATCGTGTTGCCTCGGTATTTACTGACTTTTTCAGGGAGGTATACACTTCTAAAGTGAATCCCACTGAGGAGGTAATCTCCCACTTTCTGGACCAGTGTGCTTTGCCTATGGCCACGGCCCAGGAGGTGGAGATGCTGACTGTGCCGCTCAAATTAGTGCATTGTCACTTGCCACATCACCTGCCACAAGTTGCAGAATGCCACTTGCCTGCCACCAGATGCAGATTGTCACTTGCCACATCACCTTGTGTATTGTCACGTGCTAAGGTGGTGTTTTGCTTGTCAGAGTCAGGCAGCAGAGAGATGATGTAATCTCTCTGCTGCCTACACAGTTAGGGCGGAAGTTACTGTAGGGATGCAGGGCGGGCTCGGGGCGGTGAGAGATTATGTCATCTCTCTGCTCCCCAGCCGCCAGCTTGTTGATTGGCCAGCCACCCGCTCACCCACAGAGCCGACCAGCTCACCACCCACTCTCTGACTCTCACTCGCTGCCGAGCCGCAGACTCGCAGAGCAGCGCACTGCGGCACCTGCAAATTCTGCAACTAGAAATTATCTAATTACTAATTAGCTAATTTCTCAGGGGTGGCAATTGCCCTGTTGCCCCCCCCTGAATCCGCCCCTGTGTTCATGAGAGCAAACCTCTGTTCATTTTTCTTTTAAAAACATTTTTCTATATTAATAAAATATTGTATTGTTTATAAAAATTGTTTGTTATCCTTGTGGCACCATGAAAATCCAATTTTTCAGTTCTCTATATGTGATCCCCTGTATGTTTCAGCCTGCCTTTCATTATTAGTTCATGTGACTGCAGTCTGCTTCAGTGTCTCCTTGCATATTTTTAGTTTTTTTCCTGCTCTGTGTCCCAAAGCACTTCTGCCTTCTCCTAGTGATAGTTGTTTGTCTCTGTGTCACTCCTAATGATCCTGCATATCTCTGTGCACTACTTCAGTTCCCAGTGCCTTTGTGTTTCATTTTACCCCTGCCAGCTTGGGCTATACTACCTACAGACCTGTTATCCCTGCACCTCAGCACAGCAAGGTACTCTTTCACCTGCTTATCAGCCCTTAAATCCCGTAGCTGCCTATTTGTGTGAGTCAGAGGGCCACAGCCTTGGAATTGTCTGTAGAGCAACTCATCTCTAACTTTAGGAGCTCTGGAGAAGACAAGTTGGTCCCTTAGAGTCTATGCCTCAATCCTTTCAAGGGCCCTTACCTTTACTGTATGTGTGTGAAAGCTGGGTTTCCCACTTAGATGATCAACAGGTATCCTGTCTGTTCTAGACTCCTCATGTGCCCCAACTGTATCCTCTGTACTGGCATTCCTGGGACCCCTGTGCACCACCATGTTCTTTGTAAATATTGTTACACCCGTGTACCTGTAAGCCCAACATCCCATTGCTGTAAGATACCCCTTTTCTCTTGTCTCCTTGTAAATCTTTCACCCAAGTGCGGAAAATATCTGTTATTAGTATTCCTACCTGGCAGTGCTGCATAATACTCCAGCCATTTCTTTGAGTCCAATAGTCTGTGCTTTTCCTGATCCTCATCTCTTGTGCCTCCCTATACCAGGGCAGCTGTAACCTGTATGGCTGCTTCTTTCACCACACTGCATTTCAACATGCAGGCTGCACAGAGAGTCCATTATGATAGGTGAATTGGGCATATTGGTAATTCTATTTTTACTTTTGAGCTGGTACAACAATGCATGCATGCTTTACTAAAACTGATGCCAGGTAGCATCACAAAGGGCCATGAGGTAAGTGAAAAATATGAGCAATATGTTGAAAAGTGTGGCATGTTCAGTGATCATCACTGAAGTACAAACAGTAACATTTTAAACATTCAAATTAATGGAATATAAGGAGTGCCATTTATTAATCGTGTCACAAGATAAAACAATGCTAAATAGGAGCAGAGAGACACATTGTAAGATAAATCTATTACAAGGTTATAGCTTAAGTTATAAATTCCTTCTAAACTTGCACTTGCCACTGAACTAAACCTTGTCAATGATTAGTCCTTAATTTTCCATCTCTTTAGTGGAAATCTGTCTTGTCTTCCATAATAAATCTGTCTATAAACTTTGCAGACTGTCACACCTGGCTGCCCAATAAAATAGACGCACAGGTCGGTAAATCTGTTGCAGAGAGTTTTCTGAAGAAGAAATAGCCTAATTTGCAACTTATTTGGGTTTATTTATGAAAGGCAAATCCACTTTGCACTACAAGTGCAAACTACAAGTGAAAAGTGCAATTGAAATTGCACTGAAAGTGCACTTGGAAGTGCAGTCGCTGTAAATCTGAGGGGTAGATCTGAAATGAGGGGAAGCTCTGCTGATTTTATCATCCAATCATGTGCAAGTTAAAATGCTGTTTTTTTTATTTACCTTGCATGTCCCCCTCGGAACTTTCAGTGCAATTTCAAGTGCACTCTGCACTTGTAGTTTGCACTTGTAGTGCAAAGTGGATTTGCCTTTAGTAAATAACTCCCACTGTGTCATTAATTTGCTTCACAAATGATATGTATGTAGCACTACCCCCGAAGGAGCTGCCGGTCAGTCCCGGGCGGCATTCCACCCCCATTCCCTTGCCGTCCAGGGTATACGACGAGAGCCGAGAAGAACTGCAACATCCACACTTTAGTTGTCTTTTTCTGTGCTTTATAACCCAACGGGGTAGAAGAATAAAAGTAATAGCTGAAAAGGTAGAACGGTAATAGGTAGTAGGTTCAGGTGTATAACTTTGGTCGGAAACAATCCTGCTTCCAGCAATGTAGCTTTTCGTTGCCACTCTAGCCAGAGTGGGTATTGCGCACCTGGATAGGCCTGACTAGCCTAGCAGCCAGTATGTCACACGGAAACTTTAGCAAAGTCTCTGCCACAGACCTTCCCAAAGGTGGAGATGTATTTGGTCCAGAATCCTTCTCAACACAGGATTAAGCACCCGGATCTCTCTTGAATAAACTTTTGTGAATTCAGAACTGACAGGCGACCATCACTCAGCCTCTTATCAATCGTGCGTCCTTCGATGAAGTTCAAGGCTCCTGAGTTACCAGCCTCGTGCTCGGTGCTCTCCAAGACAGTTGCTTCATCGGGTGGCTTCCTCCCTTAGGACGGACAGCACAGGACCACTCTGTGAACGTAGACCCAGTCTGACTACCAGGCCTACATAGTAGATCACAACCCCAGACCAACGTGGTCCCAGAGCCAGGAACATATGAACACGCACCCCGGGCCATGAGGGCCACACACGGGGGGTGGTGGGGCGACAGCCAGGATCGGCAGCAACGGCGACGTCCCAGAACCAGTCACGTCTGCCCCTTAAGTACCCTCCCCCATCACGCACAGCGAGGTGATCAACCCCCACTGATTGGCTACTGAGGAAAAAAACAATACACCCTGACTCTACTGCTGCCACCCTTGGCCTAGGGTGGCACCAACCCCCCAGACAACAATCGTGGTCACTCACAGTACAGCCATGGCTGGAACAGAGGCCCAAATTTGGAAAAACAATACAGTCAGAGGTAGCTAAATCTCTGACTATCCTCTAAATTTAAGGCAGCACCAGCTATGGAAGTAGCAGGTCGCTACATGTAGATATGTGGTCCCAAAGTACCAAATCACTCGTCTGCAAGTCGGGAAAAAAACATGGGAATCAATCTCACCTTCGCTGAGATCCCTTCATTGGTTGCCAGTAAAAGACAAAATCACTTTCAAGGCACTCTGTCTAACGCATAAGTGTATCCAAGGAAATGCCCCCCAATATCTATGCGAAAAACTAAAAGCTCACAACCCCAATCGCGTTTTGCGATCCACCAACCAAAATCTACTCCAGATACCCAAATGTGTGACAATAGTAAATTAATAATCGCTATTGACTTCCTGATTCTCCTCCCAGCCATTCAAGAAGCGGGTCCCACTTTTTCCATCGGGAGAAGAAACGGCCCCAGAGCGAGGAGTAGCTGGATTGAGGAGCAGCAGCCCTGGATCTTTGTCATCTGACTCCTAAGGTAAGGAGGCATCTGATCACTGCCTTACCATCTGCCCCAGCCGTCCCCTAGACCAAAACTAGCATTCACTGCTACCCTTGCATTGCAGACCAGCCCCACTGCAAGGGAGGATTTGTTTTAACTAGAGTTCAGCTTCAGTGTCCAGGCCATGGACATTAAAAAATATCACAACCCACCTCCCAGAACTAACCAGCTTGGCTCACCAGGCATGCGGGGTAAATAGATTTTCACCTCCTCCCCAGTGAACTGGCTTTAAGGGTCACTTGGTTTGTGCAGGTAAGAATAGTAAGGAAATAAAAAAATATTTTTAAAAATAGTTTAATAATTCTAAATTTAAGAATTTTTACCTGCTGGGTTCCAGAGGTGTCCACATATGTCCTTCTACTGACAGGATTCCACAGGTAATAGCATGTGGTATTTGGTGTTCTGGGGAAGTGTCATTCTGGAGTTCCTCACAATATTACTGGCTATATTTGGACTTAGTCCAATCATCAGAAAGAGAGTTATAAATAGTGTGAATGGGACATAAAAGTCAAATGCTGTCAAATGTCAGAGGAATTGAACTAAAGTAGGGGTGTGCAACGGGGGGCTATGAGCCACATGTGGTGTGGCCCCAGAGAGTTTAGCATGCAGCCACGGGGCCGTCTGGAGGGACGCCGGGGGTGCCATGCAAGCACTGCAGCCATGGCAGCTGACACAGACAAGCCTGGCCCATGCATGTCTGTTAAGATACCGGGGATGCCATGCAAACATAGCAGCTGCAGCAGCCTACATTGACAAGCCTGAAGTGATGCTGGGGCTGCCATGTATGTAATAGCACCGGGCCGGCAGCAGGAATGTAGGGGTGCCATTTAAGTAAATGTTACACACAGCACACACACATAGGCTACATTAACACCAGTGCGAATTGTAGTGGCTCTCCACGGGTAGGTGTGGCTGTTAGCCCTTTGCACTGCAATGACAGTTTTCCGGCAGTCACACCTCATGGATGCCCTTTGTTTGCATCTAGCAGCAATCACCTGTCATTAGAGTAAATGGGCTTGACAGACGCACCTACCCGCTGGGAGCCACAGGAGGAACTGCTCATCAGCTATCCTTTTTGTTTGTGTATTTTATGTGTGGCCCAAGACAGTTTCTCTTATTCCAATGTGGCCCAGGAAGGTCAAAAGGTTGGACACCCCTGCACTAAAGGATTCATTTGGAATGGAGTGAATTCCAAGTGGTAGCATTACCCCCGGAGGAGCTGCTGGTTGTTTTTGGTGGCACATTTACCCCGTGGCTCTTCCAAATTCCTAGGGGTGAATGGTGCATATAGCAATAGTAAAGGAATGTCCGCAACAAGTGTCTTTGCTGTGCTCTTTATTACCCAGCCGGGTAAAAACAATGAACTGGTGATGAAAGGGATAGCGTTTGCAAGAAGAAGGAGAACAGCAGATTCAGGCGTAGTATTTGGAACAGTCCTGCTCCCATATGTAACACTTTCTACACCACTCCTGCCTGAGTGGGTTTAGTGTACCCGGACAGGCCTCTCTCACTGACCTGGCAGCCAGAGTATCACTCAAACCTTTGTAGGATAAAATCTCTGCCACAGACCCTCCTTAGAATGAACGTGAACTTGAGGAAAAGTCTCTGCCGCAGACCCTCCTTAGAATGAACGTCAGGGAGACACCTCTACCACAGGCCCTCTCTGATTGTAGTTACAGAGGCAATCCTCCTTAGGTGAATTACGCCTGGATCTCCTTCTTAATGTCGCCCAGGTACCGACTGACAGGTGATCAATCCTTCAGTGTCCGGCTACCTTGATCCCCAGTGGTTTGTCAAAATCCTATTGGACCGCCAGCCTCTCATTGGCGCTCCTCAGACAGACTCCCCACTGAACAGCAATACCGCTTGGGATCCTCAAAGGTGAGAACCTAGTCGCTCACTGGGTCCCCGTCGCTGCTCAAATGTTCCGGACCAACATGGTCCCGGAACCAGGAACACCGCGTGGCACGCACGCCCCAGCCAGGTAGGGCATAACGCTGAGGCACCGTGATGTGGCCACCCTAAAGATGGGTGCCACACTGGACGAAGAAGACGAACCTAGAACCAATGGCGTCTGCCCCATAAATACCCTCCCCCAGCATGCACAGCGAGGCTCAACCCTCCTGATTGGCTGCTGGGGAAGAGCACCCAAACCTCGACTCCACTGCTGCCATCTACTGCACAGGGGTGGAAAGAACACCCCAGCACAACAGAATGAGCCCACAGCACAGCCAAGCTGAGACAGAGACCCTGTTTTAAGCATAACAATTTGGATTAGAGTTTAACTACACTCTGATCCCCCTCTAAATTTAAATAGCATCGGTACTACACAACTTATAATAAAAATGTTTACTCATTTAATGCGCTATGTGGAGCTGTTATTGTTTTTTACATGGTGGGCATTGATGTTGGTGAAGTTTAATCACTTGTGGATGAGACCCAATGTTAAGGATCGTATCTGTCTGAACTGCAAGACTGGGAGTGACTACCTATTATATGCTGTTCATGATCCCCTGTCATAAGGGATCATGGCGATTTGGTAAGGAGCCAATCTATAGTTTGGTGGAGGATTCATCACTTTGCTTTGGACACGTTTTCAACTGATTTTGGAACTTGGCACAGAGCACGGGTGTCTGGCATTTCATGTGTTAAACATTTATGGACGTTATTGCTACAATTTTTGTTTTATTCATATGTCTATATATATTTTTATTTGGTTAATATTTATTGATCTAATGATATAATCCAAATTATTTTGATGTTTATTATCAAAATTATCACTGTTTCACTGTTATTGAGGGACTTGAGAGTGCTATATAGTGCCCTCTAGTGGCTATCAACCTCTCTTGTTTTTTGGTATATTAGTTATTTATATAATACTATCATATACCACATAGTTTATGATTTATATCAATATATATCACATAGTTTTGTGTGTTTTGTCATTCAAACATTTGTTTCACACGGTTTAGAGCAGCCGTCACTAAATGGCGGCCCGCGGTCCGAGTCCGGACCGAGTCCTGCTTCTGCCCGGACCGCCAGGCCACCAGTATAATCATAAATGTCCGCAGCTGTTTGTTTTGCTGGGACCGTGGGTTTCCCCCAGTGACGCTGCGTGTGTACATGCGCCCGCTTGCACCCTGCAAGATGAAAAGCTTGCACAGCCGCGAATAGGGGCGTGACATCATGTGTGCGACCCGCCCCCCTGCTGCTTGCGATTCCCAGTGTCTTGACGAGAAGACACCTGGTCCTGACTCTTCTTGCTAGTAGGGGCGTGACTTCACGTGTGCGCCCCGCCCCCTGCTACTCGCGGTTCCCGGGTCCTGGCTCTCCTTATCTTACAGCTTCTGCCCCTTCTGTTGTGCCCTCATTCAAGGTATGTGGGCCACATGTTAGCTAGTATTTACTGCTGGGCATATTTTTTTTATATTAAGGGGCACTCTGATGGACACATTTTTTTTTAAGGGGCACTCTGACGGACACATTTTATTTTAAGGGGCACACTGATGGGTATATTTTTAAAGTGCACACTGATGGGCATATTTTGTTAAGGGGCACACCGATGGACACATTTTGTTGTGCCCATCAGAGTGTCCCTTAACATAAAATGTGCCCACCAGTGGGCACATTAAAAATATACCCATTAGCATGCCCCTTAAAATAAAATGTGCCCATCAGAGTGCCCCTTAAAATAACAGGTGCCCATCAGCGTGACCCTTATTTTATGTTAAGGGGCACGCTGATGGTCATATTTTATGAGCAACACTGATGGGCACATTTTGAATTAAGGGGCACGTTTTGTTGTGCCCATCAGAGTGCCCCTAATATAAAATGTGTCCATCAGGATGACCCTTTCCCTTATTTTATGTTAAGGGGGACTCTGATGGGGACATCTGATGTAAGGAGGCACTCTGACGGGAATGCCTGATGTAAATTAGCGCTGTGATGGGGACCCCTGATTTAAAGGAGCGCTGTGATGGGGACACCTGATATAAAGGGGCACTGTGATGGAGATACCTAATGTAAAGGGGCACTGTGATGGAGATACCTGATGTAAAGGGGCACTGTGATGGAGACACCTGATGTAAAGAGGCACTGTGATGGGGACGCCTGATGTAAAGGGGCACTGTGATGGGGACACCTGATGTAAAGGGGCACTGTGATGGGCACACCTGATGTAAAGGGGCACTGTGATGGGGACGCCTGATGTAAAGGGGAACTGTGATGGGGACACCTGATGTAATAGGGCACTGTGATGGGGACACCTGATGTAATAGGGCGCTGTGATGAGGACAAATGGGGACTTGAGATTCGGACCTCGACCCAAAGAAGATTTTAGTGACTGGACCTCCTTGAATTTTAATTCAAGACCCCTGGTTTAGAGGTAGCGCGATTTATATTTTTCTCACTTAAAGATGCTAATAAAGGATAAAATAAAGGCAGATACAGGTACAAATTGTATATAAATATGTCTAATCCTTTTTTAGTACAGAATTAGATTAAAATATGACTAAATACAAAACGATTGTTTTGGATAGAATGGAGAGGTATTAGAACATTTTTCTTTAATGCTGTCTGTGTACTCATTTCCGTGGATATTTATCCCCTGGGATGGATTTCCAGCGGATAAATATTTGATGACATGCTATCAAATCTATCCGCTGGAATCCATCCCAACGGATGGATCCGCTGGTCTGTACAGACTCACCGGATCCATCCGTCCGAAGGGATCCCCGCATGCGTCGTAATGATTCGACGCATGCGTGGAATTCCTTATATGACAGCGTCGCGCACGTCATAATCGCAGCGACAGCGCGACACGTCATCGCCAGAGGATTTCGGCGCGGATTTCGATTCGATGGTGAGTACACTCCATCGCATGGAAATCCGCGCAAATCCTCGAGAGGATTTATCCGCGGATACGGTCCGCTGGACCGTATCCACGGATAAATCCTCTCGTGTGTATGGGGCCTCAGACTATTCCAAATGACAGTTTGCCACCAGTAGAGAAATAGAAAGGAAATCTTCTAATAGGGACAATAGTTTTGGTGATAAGCAGGGATTTCTTCATTTTGGAGAGATTTCCTCTCACTCCCTGTTTCAGCTATGAGACAGGAAGTTAAGGGGCAATGAGACACAGAT
This sequence comes from Rana temporaria, assembly GCF_905171775.1. Taxonomy (NCBI): domain Eukaryota; kingdom Metazoa; phylum Chordata; class Amphibia; order Anura; family Ranidae; genus Rana; species Rana temporaria. Next base: position 210,185,587 of record NC_053493.1, on the reverse strand, counting down.
GGCAAAAAAAATGACAGGGGTTATAACTTTCCCTTACTCTACCTTGTGTAGGCCCCATAGGTTATTTAACCTTCGGTTAAAAAAAAGCAAACTTGCTTTAAAATTTAACTGATGGATTGCTAACCGATAGGATCGTTAGTAACTTGCGCATGCTCAGAATCAAGTCGACGCATGCTTGGAAGCATTGAACTTCGTATTTTTCAGCAGTTGTTGTACGCCACCGCGTTCTGACACAATCGTTTTTTTAACTGATGGTGTGTACGCACACGGACCATCAGTCAGCTTCATAGGTTAACCTAGGACAACTGTCCTTCAGACCGTTTTCATCGGATGGACTGATCGTGTGTACGAGGCTTAACACTTTTCATACTAGAGAACCAAGAAACCACATGCCTTTAGACACTCACATTTGTCTTATAATGCTAGAAAGATGAAAACCTCTGGGGTGTCATGACATGAGAAAATGTCCTTCCTTCTGACAAATAACAGGCTGTGTGCTCATTAAAGTTCCTCTTGTGAGATACTTGTAGTAAAAGTTTCTTAACAATTGCTTCTGTTTGTTTAACAGTGGTCCAGCATGACAAAAGTTTGAACGGATATTATTGGGCTTGTTGCTGTCCTATTGCTTGCATTATTATTGTAACAAGCACTTGTCCTAACAAGATTCTCCTATTGCTTGACCCCTTTTTTTTTTTTATTTCAGATTTTGTTTATAACTAACTCACAAGCTAAAGACTGTGAAATAACAGCAACTTGTTGTGCATTTACGGACTTAAATTAAGCATTGGTTGCATCTATTGGTGTGCTTCAGGGAATAAATTCACAGATTACAACCAAACTATATATACCATATATATACTGTATATATATATATATATATATATATATATATATATATATATATATATATATATATATATATATATACATACATACATATACACAGTTGTGCTCATACCCTGGCAGAAATTGTTACATTTTGGCATTAATATTGAAAATACGTCTGATCATGCCAAATAAACAGTTTTTTATTTTAGGATAGCAATCACATAACACCATTTAGTATCACAGTTTTTTTTAATCCTTTTTAGATCATAATGATAACAGAAATTACCCAAATTGCCCTAATAAAAAGTTGACATACCCTGGAATGTTTGGCCTTGGTACAGACACAGAAGGTGGCACACACAGGTTAAAATGGCAATTAAAGGTTAATTTCCCACATTTGTGGCCTTTTAAATTACAGTTAGTGTCTGTGTATAAATTGTCAATGAGTTTGTTAGCTCTCACATGGATGCACAAAGCGGGCTAGACACTGAGCCATGAGGAGGTAAAAAAGAACAGTCAAAAAACCTGCATAACAAGGTAATGAAACTTTACAAAGATGGAAAAGGATATGAAAAGATATCAAAAGCTTTGAATATGCCAGTCAGTACTATTTAATCGCTTAATAAAAAGTGGAAAATCTGGGCATCTCTTGCTACTAAGCCAAGGTCAGGTAGAGCAAGAAAGATTTCAGCCACAACTTCCACAGAAACTGTTCGGGATACAAAGAAAAACGCAAAGGTAACCTAATGCCGCGTACACGCGATCGGTTAAACTGATGAGAATGGTCTGATGGACCGTTTTCATCGGTCCAAACCGATTGTGTGTGGGCACCATCGGTTATATAGCCATCGGTTAAAAAAAGCCAACTTGTTTTAAATTTAACCGATGCATTCCTAACCGATGGGGAAAAAACGATCGTTAGTAGGCACAACCATCGGTTAAAAGTCCACGCTTACTTAGACTAAATTAGGGGACGGGGAGTGCTCGTTCTGGTAAAACTAGCGTTCATTATGGAGATGGCACATTCTACATTTTTTAAATTATTGCCTTGTTTATTGCAGCGCATTCTTTTCTTCGTTCTATTGCTAGAATAAAGATGTTGTTTTGCTGATGGTATTTAGACAGAGTTCTCACATACTGACTTCTTTTATTTTTGGCTTGTGATCTCATGAATAATCCTGGCTTTTTAAAAAAAAAGATCTCCCCAAAAAAATGTTTTTTTTATCAAGTTATCACAACAATTTTTTTTTTTTGCTCAAGTTATCACCACAATCCCCCCCCCCCCCCCCAAGGAGGTTGTGTCCTTTGTTAATTATACATTGTATTTCTGTAATGTTTGATGGCTATTCACCAGAAAAACACAATAGACAAGTATTTAACTTAAATTAAATCTCCATTTATTCTGGAATAAAAAATTAAACATGAAGGGCAACAATCGACCAATCAGCCAAATATATGCAGACTTTGAAGCCCAAAGCCACATTCCACCATGATAAAGAACAAAATCAATAACATGAGGAGTCCCTCTAATTTGGGTCACAATGTGCTCCCCAAATCCCAGAAATCAGAAGCAGCAGCAGATGTCATACTGTTACATGACCCCAAGCTATGGTACTACAACAACCTCAGTTTTCTGGCAGATTAGCTTGAAGCCAGGTAATCACTTTCTGGTCTTCCTTGCAGCCTTCCTTCCACGGCCCCTTGCAGGTGGTGAGAATGTGGCAGCAGGAGGAGGAGGAGGAGGAGACTGGGCCGGGTCACTGAGTTGTGTGTTCTCAGTCAGCAGGCCCCTTCTTCCCCTCTGAATCACATATACAAAAATATCCTCTGCCAGGGCCCATTGTCGCTCATCCATTTTTTGCAACTGGTCAGCAAGGTAGGTGCTGTAGCCCTCAACAGGGTTAAGGGGGGCCCTTATGATGGAAGCTGCCTCCCTAATGACCTGCAGATACTCCTCCTCCATTTGGGATATGCGCCTCTGTTTTTTTTTGGAAAAGTAATATGGCCCCCCTACCCGTGAAGTACTCCACGTATATATCATGGAACTCTCGAGCAGTTTGGGGTGCCAATCCAGTATGGCCAGTGTCCAGGCCAGTAAGGTTCTCTGATGATAGTCTGGCCTCAGGCCCAATGTTTGAAAGGTCTGAATGCCTGCGCAAATAATTATGAAAAATGCAGCAGGTAAAAATGACAGTGTTCAGTTTATATTCTACCATGTGTATGGCTGTCTGGAACAGGCGGAATCGGCTGGCCATTATCCCGAAGGCATTCTCGACAACCCTCCGGGCTCTGGGCAGACGGAAATTAAAAACCCTCCTCTCCTGGGTGAGGGTCCTCTGGGTAAACGGCCTCATGAGGTGTGGTCCAGGCCTGAAAGCTTCATCGGCGACAAAAAACACAAAAGGGATTCCCTCCACATTGTCTTCATCACATGGAAGGGCCAGGCCACCAGTCTGGAGACGTTGGGCAAATTCCGTCTGCGCAAATACTCTACCGTCGGACATCCGGCCTTTCTTCCCCACGTCCACATACAAAAACTCGTACTGTGCCGACACCACTGCCATCAACACAATACTATGAAAACCTTTGTAGTTGAAATAGTATGACCCTGAACGGGGTGGTGGCACTGTGCGGATGTGTTTTCCATCTATTGTCCCACCGCTGGGCCAATTGGGAAGCCACAGTCTGCCATTCCTGTGGCGTGGAAGGAAACTGTGGAGTCAAACAAAAATAAAAATTAGTACTTTGGCACATAAACATTGCAATCACAATACGAAAGACATCCTTGTCCAACATCAGTATAACATTTATTAGTGGAGTGCTAATTTCATGCCAAAACTAAAATAGGCCCACTTATCAGACTCCTCACCCCTCTGATGGGCCATTAAACATTTTAAGGGGGGGGAGAACTACAATGGAGCAGACAAAAAACAAGTTGGAAACAGACTAGGCTAGGTGTGTTTGGGCCTAGGATAGCATGTTAGTGAAGGCAAGTATGCATGTAGGCCAAAAAATGGATCATTCAAAGGTTACAACATGCATGGGGACAAAGGGGACATTCACAGCATAATACAATCATGGCAATTAGGGAATGATGCAAAACATACAAGACATTAGCATACATTAAAGACATAGATTGTGATGTAAAAGGAGACAACTTACCTTAATTTAGACCTTCTGCATGACTTTTAAGAACACTTAAAACGGAAAGCAACCAAGTATAGCAAGGCCTGTAAAGAACGAACTGAAAAACAGAAATCGAGCGAACAGGAACGCACTGAAAAACAGATACGACCTGACTGCAAGCACTGAAAGACAGATACGAACCCACAAGCACAAAACTGAACCCGAGAAAACGATCTGCAAAGCACGGAGACTGAAAAGCGCAAATCGGCTCTAACAAAACTTTTACTAACACGCGGTAACACGGAATCAGCAAAAGCAGCCCCAAGGCTGGCGCCATTGTATTTGACCTTCCCTTTTATAGTGCCGTCGTACGTGGTTTACGTGTCCGCGTTCTGACACAATCGGTTATTTAACCAATGGTGTGTAGGTCTGACGGACCATCAGTCAGCTTCATCGGTTAACCGATGAAAATGGTCCATCGGTCCGTTCTCATTGGATGGACCGATCGTGTGTAAGGAGAAATACAGACTGCTCTGGAAAAAGATGGTGTGATTGTTTTTAAGGAGCACAATACGATGATACTTGAACAAAAAATATCTGCATGGTCAAGTTGCCAGAAAGAAGCCTTTACTGTACAAGTTCCACAAAAAAGCCTGGTTACAATATACCCAACAACACCTTGACATGCCTCATTGGCTTTTTTGTGACATTGTTGAATTGTGCTCCTTAAAATAGCCCGTAACGTTCCACTTCTTAACCACTTCAGCCCCAGAGGATTTGGCTGCCAAATGACCGGGCCACTTTTTGCGATTCGGGACTGCGTCGCTTTAACTGACAATTGTGCAGTCGTACAACATGGCTCCCAAACAAAATTGACGTTCTTTTTTTCCCCACAAAGAGCGTTCTTTTGGTGGTATTTGATCACCTCTGCAGTTTTTATTTTTTGCACTATAAATATAGTGACAATTTAAAAAAAAAAGCATATATATATTTTTTACTTTTTGCTATAATAAATATCCCCCAAAAATATATAGAAAAACTGAAAATTGTATACTCACCTTTTCGTAATTTTCCTTTCCTGACGCATCTTCATGGCAGCACACACTGGGTTGTGACTCCACCTCCACAACCTGACAGGATTGGTTAGCTATAAATTCGAAGAGGAGACACCCGGCATCATTCTCCGTAAATATCATCATCATTGAACAACAGGGTGGGCAGTTGTGTGCTGCCATGAAGATGCGTCAGGAAAGGAAAATTACGGAAAGGTGAGTGTACAATTTTCCGTTTTCCTGACGCATTCATGGCAGCACACACTGGGAAATAACTCGCTAGTCGGGCGGGTTCAATGCAAAAGTTTTTTATTTTTTATAGAGCCGAAGAATTGGCCCTGAAGATAGATCTGCCAAATTCAGAATTTCGCCAACAGAGCGGCGTCCACTCTGTAGTGGGTGATAAAGGTATGCCTGGAAGACCAGGTTGCTGCTCTGCAGATGGTCTCTGAAGAGACTCCACAATATGCTGCCCAAGAGGTAGCCACTGCCCTGGTTGAATGCGCTTTGATGCCCTCTGGGATCTCCAGCTGTTGAGTGGAATATGCTTTTTCGATAGCCTTAACAAGCCAAGAGGCGATGGTTCGAGAGGAGGCTGCCTGACCTCGTCTGGCTCCGTGAGGTATAATCAGGAGGGCATCTGTTGACCGAAGGTGGATAGTGGCCGACAGGTAGTTAGAAATTGCAGACTTAATGTCCAAGGCATGCGGTTCACCATCTTCGTTAGAATGGCATGGCAAGACGATGTCCTGGCCGTAATGGAAGGCCGAAGTAACCTTGGGAAGGAAGCGATCCGAAGGCCTTAGTACCACCCTGTCGGGCAGGAAAATTAAGTATGGTTCTTTTGACATGAAAGCTTGCAACTCCGACACTCTCCTAGCCGAAGCAATGGCAATGAGGAAGGACAATTTTAGGGTCAGGTCCCATAAGGAGATTGAGTTGAGTGGGAAGAAGGGAGGATTGGACAGCGCCTCCAGAACTACTGAAAGATCCCAAGCCGGAAAGGATGGTCTCCTGGGCGGCCTAATTTTAATACATGCCTTCATGAACTGAATTATCAACGAGTGCAGGGCCCATCTAATGCCCGTTTTGGCAGACAGAGCGGAGATCTGTACTTTCAGGGTGCTTGAGCTCAGGCCTTTGTCAATTCCCATTTGCAGGAATTCTAGGATTTGGTAAGGATCCGGAGAGACGTGATTCCAAACTTTAAGTTGTGCCAAGTGGGCAAATTTTTCCCAGACTCTGGTGTAGACAGTGTTTGTGGTGACCTTCCTGGCCTGCATTAAGGTTGCTATAACTGCCTGGGAACATCCCTGTTCCCTAAGTCTAGCCCTCTCAACCTCCAGGCTGTCAAGTGGAGCCTGTCGGGAGCCGGATAGAGGAGCTGATCTTGGTGAAGAAGGTCTGCTGAGACCGGTAGGTGGATTGGAGGTCGGGTATTGAGCTGCAGGAGAGTCGTGAACCACGGTCTCCTTGGCCAGAATGGTATTATTGCGATCACAGTGGCTGATGACCTTCGGAGCCGGGATAGAAACCTTGCTATCAAGGGAGTTGGGGGAAAGATGTACCCCAGATTGAAGTCCCATGGATGGAGAAGGCAATCTGTCCCTTCCGCTGTCGGAACGGGTACTCTGGCAAGAAACCTTGAGCATTTGGCATTCGCTGGTGTTTTGCTGCTAGGTTGATCCCTGGAGTCCCCCATGCCTCCGTCAGAATGGAGAACTCCCGGAGGTTCAGGGACCACTCCTGGTTTGAACGAAGTTCCCTGCTCAAGAAGTCAGCTAACGTGTTCTGTGCCGCTGGAACGTAAACTGCTCTCAGGTCTAATAGGTGAGCCTGTGCCCATTCCATTATGGGGTGAACCTCTTCTAGTAGAGTGTGGCTTCGGGTACCGCCCTGTCTCTGGACATAAGCTACCGCTACTCTGTTGTCCATCCGGATTAAAACGGACTTCCCCTGTAGCAGAGGCGCGAAGGCTAAGAGAGCCTGGAACGCAGCTCGGAGCTCCAGTATGTTTGAAACTGTGCCCCGAGCAGGGAAGTGCCACGGTCCCTGGGCTGTCTGGTCCTGGTAGTGGGCCCCCCAGCCCTTCTCGCTGGCATCTGATGTCACGATCTCCGGGCTCGGAGGAGCTATAGGTCTGGATCTCCTGAGGTTGGGAGGATAAGTCCACCACAAAAGAGCATGTTTCACTCGGCTGGGAATCCTGATGTGTTGGTGCATTGAAGCTCCGTCCCATTGTTTCAAAAATATGTTCTGGAAGGCTCTCATGTTCCATTGGGACCACTGTATCATGGGAATGGTTGAAGACATCGAGCCCAGTAAGCTGAGGCAGGTTCTGGCTGACGCGAGTTTGGAGGACAGTAGGTTCCGTACCTTCCGAACTAGAGGTTCCACCTTCTCTAGGGGCAGCTGTACCCTGTTCCGTTTTGTGTCCAACTCTTCCCCCAGGAATATCATCACTTGTGAAGGTTGAAGGTTGCTCTTCCGCCAATTTATCAGCCAGCCGAAACTCTGAAGGGTAGAGATCAGAATCTCCCGCTGGAGGAGCAGAGTCTCCTGGCTCGCTGCTAAAAGCAGGATGTCGTCCAGATAGTGATGCACGCGAAGTTCCTTTTTCCTGAGGAGTGCTATGAGAGCTAGGAGGACCTTTGTGAACGTCCTGGGTGCCGAAGAGATGCCGAACGGTAGGCATCGGAATTGGAAGTGCTGTTGGCTGATGGAAAAGCGTAGAAACTTCTGGAACGCAGGATGAATTGGCACATGGAGGTAGGCGTCGGAAAGATCCACTGACAGCATCCAATCCCCTAGATTCACTGCCAGAAGAATTGATTGGAGACTTTCAATCTTGAAAGCTTCTATCTGGATTCTCCTGTTGAGTCGCTTGAGGTCCAGAACGGGCCGAAGGTCCCCTGACTTCTTTCGGACCAAAAATAAAGGGGAATAAAATCCCCTGCCCCTTTGGTGCGAAGGGACTTCTATGACTGCTCCCTTCAGAATCAGCTCTGAAACATATTGAACGAGAAGCTTCCTTTTGTCCGGAGAAGATGGAATCTTGGTGGGTTGGAAGACGGTGTGAGGCAATGCCCCCATAAAATTCCACTTGTGACCTTGATCGATCGTAGAAAGAGTCCATGGGTCCTTTATGTGCTCTGACCAAACTTGTGCAAAAGCCCTGAGCCTGGCGCCCACCTGAGCTGGGTGGGCAGGCAAAGCTTCAAAAAGACTTTGGTTGGTCCCCTGCGGTAATGGCCTTGGCCTTCTGAGCCTTTGCAAAGGGAGGGCGAGTAGCTCTCCAATCTCTCCAATCTCTCCAAAACTCCCTGCCGGGGCGATAGGTTCTGGCCTCCCTGTATCTCTCAGGCAAATTACGCCTGAAGGTAGAGTTCCTCTGAGGCTTGGGCCTCTTGTCCGAGGGAATAAGCCCTGACTTTCCTCCAGTGACCTTGGAGATCGCTGAGTCCAATTTAGCGCCGAACAGGTTTGTGCCATCGTATGGTATCTTGCACCAATTTGACTTCGATGCTGTGTCAGCGACCCAGGGCTTCAGCCATAAGGCTCTGCGGGCCATCACTGAGGCTAACATGGATCTAGCCGAGGAGCGAATGGCATCTACTGAAGCCCCTGCCACAAAGTCGCCAGCCAGTCTGATTTCCTGTAAAGTGGATATCACCTCCCCCTGATCGGTACCCTCCAGGAGGGCCTTCTCAGCATTGGCTGCCCATGTGGAAATGGCTCTGGCGACAGCCGGCGTGGTAATGGCTGGTCTGAATGCTCCCCCTGCCGTAGAGTATGCCTTCTTTAGCTCCAAATCAATCTTGCGGTCGAGGACATCTCGGAACGAGACCGCGTCTTCTATAGGCAGCGTGACATGCCTGGCGAGCCGCATTAGGGATGAATCAACGATGGGAGCGTTGATGAGGGAAGAAAATTTAGACTCCTTCAGAGGATATAACTTAGCTAGTTTATTGGACAGACCAGGCCGCTTGTCTGGTTTTTCCCACTCGTCTTTGATGAGATCCTCCAATTCCTCAATGAAGGGGAACAGTTCGGGGTCCCTCCTTAATTCTGGAAAGTATTTCCCAACCTTCGGGGGATCCGCCACAGGTTCTTCCCAGCCAATGGCCTCCTTAACAGAGCGTGCAAAGGGTTCGACCAAGCTAAAATCAAACCCTGATATCATCTCCTGTTCCTCAAGATCGGGAAGGGCTCCTGGTAGCTGGGCATACGGACTAAAGGCCGAAGAGGTGCCCGGAGTGGGGTCATCGCAGGCTAGAGGGGCCACGGCCCAGGCTGCTTCCTGTGCCGGCTCTCTTGGACGGTCAGAAGAGACTCTAACATCCATCTCCCTTTCCTTCGTTGCTTCATTAAAGCAAGAGTGACAGGCTAGCTTCCCTGGCATAGCAGTAGCACCGCATACCCAGCAGGCGTTTGCTGCAGGACGGGCATGATAATGTTCACGGTGCGGTGAGGGAGACCGTCTGCGGTGGGACCGGCTGCGACGAGAACGGCTGTGGCGTGATCGGCTATGCCTTGATTGGTGGTAACGGAAGGATGATCTTGACCGACTCTTGTGAGACCTCCTGCTTGATACATGCCTGGATCTCTCCCTGCGCCGTGGGCTTGCGTCTCTAGGCCTGGTGGGACTGCAAAAAAAGGGCAGTGTTCAGTGGCCGGCTCTCTTTTTTCTCTTCAGTACTTACCCGTCAAATGATGGCCTCCATACCTCGTTTGCTGGTAGTGGTCTGCTAGGGCAGTGGGTTCCATGGAGTGAGCAGACAGCAGCAGATATGGGAGCTGGAGAAGCAAAAGAATGGTTAGAAAAGCTGGAATAAACAGGATGAGGTAAACCAGGAAGAGGGGAAGAGCTAGGTACCTTAGAGGAGAAATTTCCAGGAAAAACGGCAGAGCAGCAGCTTGTGAAAGGGAAAATACAAAAAAAGAGTATTTTTAAATTTGGCGCCGCCGTCGCGGCGCTGATGACGTCATCGCGCATTCGCAGTAGCGCCGCGCGCGTCCCGTTGCCATTTTGGATGAGGGCGAGGGAGACTGCCGCATCATCAGAACGCCGCATGCGCAGAGCAGACGGGGAACGCGGCGAGCGGGGGGGGGGAAAGCATTGGACAACACAGCCCAGCAAGCCTGCCAGAAAAGAAAAAAAAAAGGTAAAAACTTAAAAACGAGCAGGAACACCACCCCCACTTATGGCATACATTTGAGGCATATATATAAGGGCATATATAAAGGCATACTTTTAAAGGCATACAGGATGCAGCTAGGCAAAAAATACCTGAAAAAGAGGGAGACCCACTGCCAGAGTTCTAAGCTCATTTAGAGCTTGTAGATGCCAGGAATTGCCGGGATTTAGCCCCTGAGACCACCAGAGCGGGGATCTCCCCATATAGCTCTATTAGAGACTGTACAGGGGGGACTTCCAAACAGGAGAGGCTGAACCTGCTGGGGCGATAGCGGTAGGAGGCAAGCTGTACGTCCACGTCCTTGTCAGATGAGGATAAAAAAGAGAATGATGCCGGGTGTCTCCTCTTCGAATTTATAGCTAACCAATCCTGTCAGGTTGTGGAGGCGGAGTCACAACCCAGTGTGTGCTGCCATGAATGCGTCAGGAAAAAATGTTTTCCTCAGTTTAGGCCGATACGTATTCTTCTACATATTTTTGGTAAAAAAAAAACGCAATAAGCGTTTATTGGTTGGTTTGCGCAAAAGTTATAGCATCTACAAAATAGGGGATAGTTTTATGGCATTTTTATTAACATTTTTTTTTACTAGTTATGGTGATCAGTGATTTTTATTGTGACTGCCACATTATGGCGGACAAATCGATCACTTTTGATGCTATTTTGGGACCATTGTCATTTATACAGCGATCAGTGCTATACAAATGCACTGATTAATGACACTGGCAGGGTAGGTGTTAACCAGTAGGGGGCAAGGAAGGGGTTAAGTGTGTCCTAGGGAGTGATTCTAACTGTAGGGAGGCTGGGCTACAATTGACACAACAGTGATCACTGCTCCCAATGACAGGGAACAGAAGATCAGTGTCCTGTTACACAGACATTCCCTTGTTCTGCAGTTCCGTGACACGATTGTGGAACACCGGCGGACATCGAGTCTGCGCGTCCCACGGGCACGGTCACGGAGCTCGCAGAGGGGCGCGCATGACAGCAAATTCAAAGGGACGTACAGGTACGTTCCTTTGCGTAGCTGTGCCATTCTGCCGACGTAAAAGTGAGTGTGGTGGTCAGCAAGCAGTTAATATGTGATTAAACAGTGCTGACTGGCTTATTCAAGGATTTGGAAATCTTTTTATATCCTTTTCCATCTTTGTAAAGTTTCATTACTCTGTTATGCAGGTCTTTTTACTGTTCTTTTTTACCTCCTCGTGGCTCAGTGTCTAGCCTGCTTAGTGCATCCATGTTAGAGCTAACAAACTCATTGACTATTTATACATAGACACTAATTGTGATTTAAAAAGCCACAAATGTGAAAAATGAACCTTTAATTGCCATTTTAACCTGTGTGTGCCACCTTCTGTGTCTGTACCAAGGCCATACATTCCAGGGTCTGTAAACTTTTTATCAGAACCATTTGGGTTATTTCTGTTATCAAAAAACTATGCGATAATAAATGGCATCATGTGATTGCTATCCTTAAAAAAAAAAAAAAAAAGTTTTGGCATAATCAGAGATATTTTCTGTATATATATATATATATATATATATATATATATATATATATATATATATATATATATATATATATATATTACACCAATAGATGCAGCCAATGCTTCATTTAAGTCCATAATACAACAAGCTGCTGTTATTTCACAGTTTTTAGCTTGTAAGTTAGTTATAAAGAAAATAGAAAATAGAAAAAGAAAAATCGATCAAGCAATAGGAGGATCTTGTTAGGACAAGTGCTTGTTACAATGCAAGCAAGAGGACAGGAACAAGCCCAATAATATCTGTTCAAACTTTTGTCATGCTGGACCACTGTTAAATAAACAGTAGAATTTTTTTTTAAGAAACTTTTACTACAAGTATCTCACAAGATGAGCACACAGCCTGTTATTTGTCAGAAGGAAGAACAATTCCTCATGTCATGATACCCCAGAGGTTTTCATCTTTCTAGCATTATAAGACAAATCTGAGGCCTCGTACACACGACAGAGTTTCTCGGCAGAATTCAGCGAGAAACTCGGTCAGAGCCGGATTCTGCCGAGAAACTCTGTCGTCTGTACACTTTCGGCCCGATGGAGCCGCCGAGGAACTCGTCGAGAAAATAGAGAACATGTTCTCTATTTTCTCGTTGTTCTATGGGAGAACTCGGCCCGCCGAGCTCCTCGGCGGCTTCAGGGCTGAACTCGCCAAGGAACTCGATGTGTTTGGCACGTCGAGTTCCTCGGCCGTGTGTACGAGGCCTTAGTGTCTAGAGGCATGTGGTTTCTTGGTTCTCTAGTATGAAAAGTGTTACAAGGCTGTTTTAGCTTGTAGTTTACCTCTTTTATAAGGAGGAGAAAATGACTGACAGTTTTATTGGCAGTAAAATCTCTAAACAGTTGTGGCTGAAATCTTTTTTGATCTATCTGACCTTGGCTTGGTATCAAAAGATCCCCTAATTTCCCACTTCTTATTAAATGATTAAACAGTACTGACTGGCATATTCTAGGCTTTGGATATCTTTTTATATATTTTATCATCCTTGTAAAGTTTCATTACCTTGTTACACAGGCCTTTTGACTGTTCTAACAAACTCATTGACTATTTATACACAGACATTATTGTGATTTAAAAAGCCACACATATGGGAAATTACCTTTAATTGCCATTTTAACCTGTGTGTGCCACCTTCTGTGTCTGTACCAAGGCCAAACATTCCAGGGTAAGTAAACTTTTTATCAGGGTTATTTGGGTGATTTCTGTTATCATTATGATTTCAAAAGGATCCAAAGAACTATGTGATAATAATTGGCTTCATGTGATTGCTATCCTTAAATAAAAGATTTTCAGTATTAATGACAACATTTCAAAATTTCTGCCATGGTATGCAAACTTTTGAGCATGACTGTATATATATATATATATATATATATATATATATATATATATATATATATAAAATCTCCCTCTATCGTTATCTATCTATCTATCAACACATTTGCATATTTATCCCTTAAACCACTCAAATGTTTGCTTTAGCAGTGTGTTTTGGGGTCATTGTCCTGCTGGAAGGTGAACCTCTGTCCTAGCCTCAAATCACACACAGAGTGGTACAGGTTTTGCTCAAGAATATCCTCCACATGCCAATTATCATTTTTTTTATTTCTGAAAAATAGTTTTATGTATATATTTTTCTAATTTTACTTCACCAACTTAGACTATTGTGTTCTGTTCCATCACATATAATTCAGATTAAAAAAAACATTGCACTAAAGGCTGTAATGTAACAAAACTATTCAGGGATTTACACTACAGTAGCGCTCTTCAAGAGACAAGGATTCTATACGTTTTCCCTAGTGCATTAGAGACAGTTTTAACACTTTTCAAAAAATTGTTTAATAGTAAAAAGGTCAAAATGGTGCAAATATTACAAAAAAACAAAGACAATAATGCAACCGCAAGGGGTAAAAAATTAAAATACTTGCAAGTCCTGGTTTGCAGAGTCCAATGAATAAGCAAGACGGTACAGTCAGTAGTGTATTTAGGTTTTGTGCTGCCCTAGGCCTGACTAAACTCATGCACCCCCTAATTAAAATATGACCAACCCTTTCTGTCAAGGCCACACCCCTGAAATTTTCGAGTGGGGACACTAGTTCTGAGGGCCTGGGGGGGTCATATTATTCCCTTAATTTGCATATATTTCCTTTCACTTCCTGTTTGGCTATGGGGCAGGAAGTGAAGGGAAATCTCTGCAATGGGACAGGGATGGTAAAAAATAAACTGACAGGGGCTTTAACCCTCCCTTACTCTATATAAAATGAAAAATAAAAGTGTTGCCTATAGTTCTACTTTAAGCACACATGTCTGATCATTTTATGGAGAGGACTAAGAAGATATAACCATGCCAATGGTGCAGCAGAAAACATAAAGGACAGTGAGGAAGGTTTGTGGTCCAGGATGATGGTCCAGTCAAAATTAGAAGCAGCGCACTAACAGTGTAGCGCAAGCCGGCGGGGACTCTTTCCGTGCTGCCCCCCTGCAAAGTGCTGCCCTAGGCCTGGGCTTTGTTGGCCTAGGCCAGGATACAGCGTTGGGTACAGTGGCTCTTTCAAGTCCTGTTAGGTGTTCATTGGCGTAAAATGAAGGATGGATGGCCGCACTCCAAACCAAACATGTTGTCTTTATTTAAACGAACAGCAAAAACATACCGGATCACAGCAACAGAAACAGGAGGATAACCGACCAAGCCATGAATAAGCACTAAGTCAGTGCGAAACGTCGGTTATCCTCCTGTTTCTGTTGCTGTGATCCGGTATGTTTTTGCTGTTCGTTTAAATAAAGACAACCTGTTTGGTTTGGAGTGCGGCCATCCATCCTTCATTTTACGCCAATGCTTGCCTAGTGCACTGCCAGCACCCTTGGAATCCTACACCTGTGTATAACCCTATAGCAGACCCACCTTGAGCGGTGATGTCACGTACCTTAAGGATGAGCCCGACGTGCAGGAAGCGGCAGCTGTTACTCCTCTGATCCCGGGACCCCTGGTAGAGTAGACAGGGGGAGCGGGAATGCAGAGTCGCACAAGCGCCAGGGATGACGCTGGTGCAGGGACCAGATGGAGCTTCTGCGGAGTCTGAGGAAGTCTCTGAAAGGCAGGTGCAGGCCGGTAGGTAGCAGCCTGGATGCAGCAGCACTGGAACAGCAGGTAAGCCGGAAAGGAAGGTATTCGGAGAGTCTGGCCGCAGCAGGTCCCAGAAGACTGAACAGGGTCCCAGAAGACCGGAGAAGCAGGAGCAGCCGGACTGGCACAGGAGAGGCCAAGGTAATAGAGGAGTCGTCTAGCCGGGTCGGCAACAGGCGGACAGCGGAGTACCAGGGATCAGGCAGAGGGATGGTCAGAGCAAGCCGAGGTCAGGGCAGGCGGAAGACAGGAACAACGAAGACAAGCCGGGTATCAGGATCTGGATCAAGCAGGAGTAGTCGGTACAGGTACAGGTACAGGTACAGGTGGTCTCAGGAAACGCTGCAGACCGGACAGCAAGAGGCCAGGCTCCCAGGACACTTTAAATAGGCTTGTTTTGGCGCCAGATGGACGCCTGCACGTGCCCGCGCGCCGTTACCGCCGGTGCGCGCGTGCACGAGCACGATGCCACGATTGCGCGCGCATTGCGTGCGCCGATGCGCCGCTAGCGCCCTCTGGTGGCCGAGGTAATTCATGACAGGTGATTTTCCTTCTCCTGTTAAATGTTCTTTGGTTTTATGTTAAATGAGAGCTGACAACTTGCAAGGCAGTCTCTTTTTTGCTCCTGAGGGGGGTCTTGTCAGAAATTATCTGACCAATCAAAATGCTGAGGGATGATTGTCGGATGTCTCTGTGTTTATGATCATGCTACAGATCCAGTTTTCTATAGGTATTAATATCTTTGAATACCTACATGTTACATTGTGCTAACACGCATATTATTGTCAGGATGCATATAGATCTGACAGGTTTCTGATGCCCAGTTCACCTAAGAGGAATTGGTCCGGTTCTGTTCCCGGTACTCCTAGGGTAGCAGTGTTTGGGCTCCAAATGCTACAAACTAATATGTCCTTATTCTGGCTGTGCTTGCATATTGGACAGTTGTATGAGGGTTCCTAGACTGAATTGTGGATTGGGTAATGGAAAGGGTCTGTATGTGTCCAAATATTGGACTGATAAGAAATGCCTGACATCAGTTAACAGGGTGTGTATTGTACCAGATGTCTTCCTGGGGAAATGTAAAATGGAGACCACTGCTGCATTAGGTCTTCTTGTGTTACAAACTGTCATGGAGTAATTCTTTGACGTGGCATCCTTGCCCTTTCACACAGCTTTGTTAGGGGCCCAGTACTCATTACCATTACAAGTAGTTAACAAGATATCGATGAACTCACATATTTATGATTTATGTAAATCAATGTAATCCTGCGCTTAGAATATAATTGAGTAAAGAGGCTGCTGCCCCCTCTGATAGGGTCCCCGAAGGAGATACTAAAGCAGAAAAGGACAGAAAGAAATGGGGGTGGTGGTGCTGCCTGACCCTGAAGGGGTACCTGAGGATGACCTCCAAAGGTGTTGGCTATATTTGCTTAGTTAAAGTGGAAGTAAACCCTTCAATTTGATAGTTACAAAAACAGTTAACATTCCCGGCATGCCGGAAATGCTAGCTGTCACATTTGCTTGTGCTCTCAACCAAACTGCCAAACCATCCAATGGCTGGTTTCATAACAGGTCACATGTACAGCATCATGGCAGTTGCTGAATAAACAGAGGTCAAGATGGCCGCTTCCTTGGCTGAAAACGATAGGAGGGTTTACTTCCACTTTAAAGTATGTATAGAAAATCCCTCACCTTCCGTATTCTAATATACTAGCAATGAAGATGGACTAGTATATTAGCAGCTAATGTTAGGCTGCATCACAGGATTTCCGCTTAATGCACATATAATTTTTATAGACCTATACATATATATGACCATCATTTATATATTGATATAGGGACTGTCTATATATGTTATAATATTTATCAGCTATTGACAGGCTGCATCACAGGATTTTTTCCACTAATAAGGAAGGTTCCACTAATAAGCACTGCTTGGGATAGGACTATATATTGCTACCATTGAGGAGGGATTTAGGTCCATCTTCACTGCTATTATATTAGAATACGGAAGGTGAGGGATTTTCTATACACACTTTAACTAAGCTTCCAATATAGCCAACACATTTGGAGGTCATCCTCAGGTACCCCTTCAGGGTCAGGCAGCACCACCATCCCCATTTCTTTCTCTCCTTCACATATTTATGTGTTTTGTGCCACATACGTGGCCTGGTCATTTACAATCGGTCAACCTTTGGATAAGGTATACATTATGAAAAAAAATGTACTTACTGTCTATATAAACTTCATAGACTCCTTAGGCCCCGTACTCACGACCAAACATGTCTGCTGAAACTGGTCCGCGGACATGTTCGTTCGTGTGTAGGCAGTTACGTACAGGATTCCAGCAAACAATCATCGGCCAGACCGTTTTCCAACGAACAACTGTTTCCTGGTCTTGCTTTAAAACAGTCTGCTGGAATCGTGTCCGTCAGACATGTTCGGTCGTCTGTACACAAAAGCAGCGTACAAAAACCCCGCGCATGCTCAGTCCAAATGAGGAGACGGGAGCGCTCGTTCAGGTAAAACTCGCGTTTGTTTGGTATATGGCACATTCGTCATTAGAAACCTTTTATTCTAGCAAGAGAACAATGTCTTAAAAAGGCGCACTAAACCACATTTTCTTGCCTCGTTTTATTAATTCTTCTCTTGCTAGAATAACCCCGTTCTCTTGCTGATGCAATTTCAATAGAGTTGTCCCATACTGAAATGTCACATTTCTTGCTTGTGATGTAATCCTTTAATAATGTTTTCTATGCCAGACGTGTGTTTTGGTTGGTGGTCCTCCATAATTTATAGTAGTCATTTTTGTAAAGGAATGTGCATATTTTTTTTTATTTTTTGTTGTTTCTAGTTATGTCACCATTTAAAATATTTTTTTTTTACATGTTTTTTTTTTTTTTTTTTTTTTTTTGGTGTTTCATTAGAGAATATTAAACCATGTTGGCACACCAAATGTCCCCCCCCCCCCAAGGAGTGTGTCCTTTGTAAATTACCCATTGTATATTTATTAAAGGTTTGCTGCCTAATAATCCCCACAGTATAACAAACAATAGACATGTTTTCAAATGAAAGCAAAAAGCCTTTTATTCAGGCAAATGTCATCACAAAAAATAAAAAGAACGGCAGCACTAGAATAGATAGCAAACTATATGCAAACTTGCATTTCCAACATGGTGAAGGATAAACTTCCAAGCCTCAGGAGCCAAACACAAAAATATGAAGCAGCAGCACACAAACAAAGGAACCCAAACTGTGGTAGTACAAACAAGATGTCCTTTATGTGGAAGGAAATGGAAGGCAGAAAATCAACGTTTCCTCCTCTTTCCAGCCTTCCCTCCAGGCAGCCTTCCAGCGGATCTAACACGGGGTCTTGCAGGTGGGGTCGATGTGGCAGCAGGAGGATGGTGTTCCGCAAGCCGGGCCGGGTCACATAGCCCAGTCTCTGGGGTCAGCAGGCCCCTCTGCATCCACCAAAGGACCTGGTTCATCAGGGCCTTTGCCAGTCTTCTCTGGTCCTCCTCCCCTTCATTTAAATCATGGGCCAATGAGGCACTGAAGGCCTCTGTGGGGTTGAGGGGGGCCCTCATGATGGCGCTTGCCTCCTGTGTCATGCGGAGGCTTGCCTCCTCCACAGGCCTCAACTGCCTCCTTCGGCCTGATGGCCTCACCTGGGGGGGAGAAGACTGGCTGGTGGTGGTTCTCCTGGCCGGGGGGACCTGCTGCAGGCCACTGGGCCCAGCCTCCTCCTGGCTGCCACTGACCCCGGCCTCCTCCTGGCTGCCACTGACCCCGGCCTCCTCCTGGCTGACAGACACCTGAGGATCTGCCACCTCCTGGCTGATCTCTTCTTCCTGTGTGCAAAAAAAAGGACATTTTTTACAATTTCGCTAAATAAAACCACACTCATTTTCATGTTTTTCGTTTAGTATTTTCTGTTCATTATTACTTGAATACACTCTACTTCTGACCCCTGCAGTTGTCATCTCTGACACCTATTTGTCTGAACACCTTTTTTTTTGCTTTTTCCCAGCTTGGCTTTTTTTTTACAATATCTAATCATTAATCCACCAAGAATTATTTACGCAAGAAATATAGAGGAAACTACTATACCTCCTCATCGAAGGGTGGCAGATCTGCATCTCTGTCAGCCAGGCCCTCTTCCTCCGACTCTGCAGGGCTGTGGTCATCTGGGGAAGGTCCGCTGGAAGGTAGCATGGAGGAAAGGTTGGAAGAAAGACTCGACATCGTTTTCCTGCCTTCCATTTCGTCCCGCAAAAAAGCCATCTGTTTATAATACCACAGTTTGGGTTCCTTTGCTTGTCTTGCTGCTGCTCCCGATTTTTTGCTTTTATTAGCTTTGTATGCTCTCCTGTATGTGCTTCTGAGGTTGGCAAGTTTATCCTTCACCATGTTGGCAGTGCATCCTGGCACCCAAGTTTGCATATAGTTTGCTAGCTCTTCTAGTGCTGCCGCTCGTACCTCTTTATTGCAATATAATGCGTGTTTGGAATTCCACAGGATGGGCGTCTCCTGATATTTTTGGAGTAAGGCCTCTATAGCTTCCTTGGTTTGTAGGAGGTCCATTGAATTGTTTGAAAAATTATATTTCTTTTTGAGTCTAGATTCCAAAAACATAAACCACAGAAAAATAAATATTCAAAAGGATCAGCGTTGACCTTGATCTAATATGTGTCTTCAAATTTATTACCTATATCTAATTACAAACACAGTCTCTCTTGTTTAAACAATGATTGGCAGCTCGGCCGCATTGCTTGTACCAAACATTGATTTGCTAGATGCAGAGCCATTGTTAACATTGCAGTAAATATTTTTAATATAGAAAAATAAACAATGCTTACAAATGACAGTATTCATCTAGGCACTCTTTCATGTGTAAATCTCATGCCCCTGACAATGGATGACATAAAAGACACTTCCTAATGACCTCTGTACAACCAACACTTGAACAATACTTTGCCTGATCTGAATACACCATTCAAAAACTTGTCAATGAGGTACAGCATTGTTCACATCTCTATTTTGTGAGGTGTCCAAAAGCATTTGGATACCAAAATAACATTGTGGTACCCCATAGACAGAATAGCTTAAAAAGGGTGCAACCAACAGCCCAAACCCCCATCCCATGTGTCTACATTTTCAAGGCCTCTGCTGATCACATTTTTAATTTCCTTACCTTCCTGTCTCTCGCTCCTCGTTTCTCACGCTCGCCTAATTACCGCGTAAGATGCGTAATCACAGCGTGCACCTTTTAAACACTCCGCGTATTTATTAAACCCCGCCCTCGTCACCTTTGCGAGGCCCCTAATCAATGAGTTTAGGAAATATGGCGTTAACTGTGTATGTTCTGGATGCGCTCGAAGATTCTCCGTGTAACCGACGTAAACACGTTGTTTGCATTCTCTACACTCCGCGTATGTATTAAACGCCGCCCTCTTCTCCGCCCATGGCGTAAGAATTCATCTTTTCCACGCCCATAATCTCTGTGGGAAAGGAAAGATGGCGATGTCACACGAGCGGGCACGATGCTCTCATGCCACAAGTGAAGGGACAGAGGCAGGGACGTCCCGATCAAGGCAAAGAAGATATAAAGCCACTAATATGCGGTTCCAGGAAATGGTGGAGTTAGTTTACATCATGCGAAAGAAGGACTATGATGGTGAATTAGGGCCATACAAGACCCCTAACCGCCGAAAGGCACATATTATGGACAAGGTGGCGAGGAGAATGCAGAGGATGTTTGGGATCACCAGGTCCAAGGAACAGCTGAGGAAACGATGGTCAGACTTAAAATTGAGGGAGCCACATCAGATGAAGAAAATACTTAAAATTCTGCGTAAAAGTAAGTAAATATATATTGGGGTTGGGGGGGGGGGATGATTGTCTGCAATAATGTGTTGCCATGTATATTTCACCATCTGCCTCCTTGGCCTGCTTGTAATTTTAAAGACATGTTGTCATTTATTTTTTATGACCTAAATACCGACATATTTACAAATAGTGTTCTTAGTAAACAACGTAACATCACATAGTTTCTCAGAAAGGCTCGGTTATTCCAGGAACAACACACCTGGACATGGCTCACTGGCCAAAAACTTTGTTTGTAAACATTGTGTAAAAGCTAGTTCTAGAAAATAAAATTATGAGAATGGGAAAGGCAAACAGGATTCATTCTAAAAACAGTGGTAATAAAGCAGATGTTTTCACATCTGCAATGCAGAGCACCTGTGTCTCCCCAAATCAAAAATGGGTTTTGGTAGGGTCTCCCAGAAATACAGTTTAGGGGGGACATCCATGTGTGTCACTTTGCTAAAAAGGGGCAGGATCAGAGCTTGCCATATAGAAGTAATTGCAAAATGTAGGTTTGGTGAAAGATAAAAGTAACTAAATGAAAGCATCTTCTAAGCAATGTGTGCGATTTATGCTCTCCAATATCTGTGTGCTGATGAGTCTACATTTTTTTTGGTTTATTTCAGGGGAAAGAAGTCGCCAGCATTTGGAGGAGGCAGAGAGGGCCAGACAAGGCCAAAATCTGCCATCTCAACATGTGGAGGAGGAGGAGGATGTGGAAGGAGAAGAGGATGTGGAAGGAGAAGAGGATGTGGAAGGAGAAGAGGATGTGGAAGGAGAAGAGGATGTGGAAGGAGAGGAGGAAGGAAGAAAGGAGGAAGGAAGAGAGGAGGAAGAAGTAATTTTGGACTTAGAAGTTATAGCAGATGAAGGGCAAGTGGCGGAAGAACAATTTGGCGAATTGAAAGAAGGTGGATTGATGGATGAAGGAGGAGTCCAAGATGATGGGGAAGTGGTGGAAGAAGGAGGAGTGATAGAAGATGGTGGGGAGGTGGTGGAAGAAGGAGGAGTGATAGAAGATGTCGAAGAGGTGGAAAGGAGAAGCCCATCAGGTCAGTGTCACCCTAGCTTGATTCAAAAAAACATATGTAGATAGGCCTCATCGAAAAATAATGTTGTAAATGCCATTTTTTTTTTTTTTTTTAGGGGAGGAGGATGGTGTGCCAATATTTTCACGTGCAAGTGCTGCTATAATTATTCAGCAGGTAATGGAGTGCAGCACTGAAATGCACAATATGCGTGAAAGGATGGTTGTCATGGAAGAGAATTTAACAAATGTCCTTTTGGAATGCTGCACGGAAATGGACAATATGCGGCAAAGAATGATGGTCATCGAATCTAATTTTAAAAACATTATTGACATGATGGGCCGTGTCAAAGACTGAAACACCCCCCGCCCATCCCCCGCCCCCACAAACATTTTTACAGTTTTAATAATGAATACGCCAAAATTTGAAGATACACACACAGTGTGCCAACATGTGCTATCTGCCATCACAGAATATCTAATGTCTGTGCTTTGTGGGTCCAACCCCCTCCTCCATCCTCAAGTAGTTGAGAGGAAGGGTTTGCTCCCACAGAACACAGACATTGATCACCCATGATGTCAGATAGCACATGTGGCCATTTGTCTGTTGAACCAATGACATTTGGCGAGTTTGCACTGAATGTGTGTATCTTCCAATTTTGGCGTGTTCCAGTGTGAAAGCACACCATGACTGACTGCTGTTGTGAGTTTTTATATTTTTTGAATTGGATTTTGTTACTTTTTGACCATGTTGAACATTTTGGGATACTATAAAGTTTAGACCATAAAGAATAAACAACGCCAAAAAATTTAAAATATATATATATAGAATTATAAATCTCTCTAATCACTGAATTTAGTGAAGTCGAGATTTGACTCCAAAATCTCACCAAAAAATTTACTTTTTGAAAAACACACCAAAAACAAAAAAAATGGTTAAAAAAATATTGGTTTTTGTGCATAAAAAATATGCCAAACAAAAAAAATTAAGGCGGTAAACACCCCACCAAAAATAGTCTATATATATATATATATATATGTAAACAATAAATCTAACTATATTTGATAAACAAAAATGTGAACTTGTTAATAAATGTATAATCTGCATAATATTTTTGGTTGAATTACCTGAAAAAAAAAAAAAAAAAAAAAAAAATTTGTAGACTCCTAAGTACAAAAGCAGGGAGTAATGAAAAAAATATAAAATAATTTTTGGGGTCATGAACAAGCAAAAATTAAAATACTTGACCTCAAAATTTACAAATGGAGTTGCTTCTTATTTCTAGACTCAATACCCTGTTTGTAGATGAGTGAATACTGTGCAAAATGTGGTTAGTTACTAAAAGTGGAGAAATCAATTATGCATTACAATTGAAGAAGTTAGTTAGAGAACCAGGAAGACAGATAAAAAGAGAAAAAGCATTTGTCATTAGACAAACAACTGTATAAAGTCCAATGGTCTAATTATTTATTATTTTTGAGAATATTCCTTTCTTTGGGGGCCGAATTAGAAAGAAATATGATCTGGCATAGCAATGGCCCCCCGACCCATGAAGTACTCAACATATTTGTCGCGTACCTCACGAGCTGATTGGGGGGCCAAGCCAGCGCGACCAGTGTCCAGCCCGGGAAGGGGATCTGAGGGTAGTCTTGCCTCAGAACCGATGTCGGGTAGGTACGTCTGGGAGTGCCTGCGTAAAAAGTTGTGCAAAATGCAGCAGGCAAATACAACGGTGTCCAATTTATATTCCGCCAGATGTATCGATGTCCTGAACAGGCGGAACCGGTTGGTGAGTATCCCAAAGGCATTCTCGACTACCCTCCGAGCCCTGGCCAACCGAAAATTAAACACACTCCTCTCTGAGGTGAGGGTCCTCTGGGGAAAAGGCCGCATGAGGTGAGGACCAAGCCCGAAAGCCTCGTCCGCTAGGAACACAAACGGAAGTCCTTCCACATTATCTTCATCTGGTGGCAATGCCAGACCACCAGCTTGGAGACGATCATAGAAATCAGTCCGTGCGAACACTCCCCCATCAGACATCCGGCCGTTCTTCCCCACGTCCACATATAGAAACTCATACTGTGCCGACACCACCGCCATCAACACAATACTATGATAACCCTTGTAATTATAATAGTAGGACCCCGAGCGGGGTGGGGGCACAATGCGGACGTGTTTCCCATCTATTGCTCCACCGCAGTTAGGAAAATCCCACCGCTGGGCAAATTGGGAAGCCACAGACTGCCATTCCTGTGGTGTGGAGGGTAGCTGTGGGGACAAACAAAAAAAGAGATTTAGTACTTTGTAACAAAAACATCCTACAAGCATCCTTGTGACAGTTCACAGTATTAAAATTGCATTTGAAAAATGTGCATGGAGAATTTGGGAAATGAAATATATAGGGCCACTTCATTAAGAGACTCCACAGCCCTCTGATGGGGACAATAAAAGTTTGAAGGGGGGGGGGGGACACAAAAACCAAAAAGTCCTGTTTTAAAAAATGGCAAGGTGGGTTTGTCCCTAGGATAGCATGCTGGACAGGTTAATATTGGGTAAGGGACAAATATGCAGGTAGGTCAAGAAAAAAACATGTAAAAGCTGATATCAACATGCATAGGGAGAAAAGGTAACGTTAGTTAAACACACAGCATATCTGGGAAATTAAAAATAAAGTTAGTTGGCCACATTATTACAGCCAGGAAACTTACCTTAATATACTCCTCATGCATAACTTTGATGATGGCAGCACACGTGTCCGGTATGATGACCCCAAGCGCCTGCGGAGAGATGCCTGTCGAGAACTTGAGGTCCTGCAGGCTCCTCCCAGTCGCCAGGTACCGCAACGTGGCAATAAGCCTCTGCTCGGCCGTGATGGCTTGGCGCATCACAGTGTCCTGCCTCGTGATATAGGGGGACAGAAGTTCCAGCAGACTGTTGAATACGGGGTCCGTCATGCGGAGAAAATTCCTAAAGTCATTAGGATTATTCTCCTGGAGTTCCCTAAGCAGAGGCATATGTGAGAACTGGTCACGCTGGCGCAACCAATTCTTGGTCCAGAAACGCCTCCGCCCCCTGTTTCTGGCCAAAGTACTGGACAAATGAACATATCCAGCAGCCATCCCATAAACAGCACCAACTCGCGAAAATTGACGCTGCTGCTCCATCATGGCTTCAAACCGGCCGGCTGGTCAGTCAAGAACACACTGAAACAGAAAGCACTCGCAAATCCAGCACTACCTGCGACAAACGCGTGACAAACAGATACGAGCGCACAGGATGCAACTGCTAAAGCAGAAACAACCTGCTAGCCTATAGCCGAATGACAACTACGTTACCGCAAGCACACGCACTGAACCCGTGAATACACGCTGTCAAAGCCTGGAGACCGAGAAGCGCGAATCAGCTCTAACCAAACCTTCACTAACACGAGCAAACCCGTAACTAGCAAAAGAGGAACAGAGGGCGGCGCCATTAAGTTTGGTCTTCCCCTTTATAGTGACGTCGTACGTAGTTTACGTGCACGCGTTCCGGTACGACGGTAATTTGGTCCGCTGGTGTGTACACGCCAGCGGAACCAAACACAAATCAGCCTTGTACGCCGGAAACTGTCGGCCAGACAGTTTCCAGCGCACAGATCCGGTCGTGAGTACAAGGCCTAAGAGTTGAACTCCGGACAGAACTAAAAAGTTAATACAGTACACCCTTAATCTGTAATTACGCATTGCTGTCAATCAAACCTTAGGATCAGCTGATGGGAAGGAAGTGCAGTGTTAGCAGTGATGACTTCATCAATGTTGGCTGCTGTTTTATTTATGATCAGCAGGTTGGAGGCATGCCGTATTGCTTAAAGTGGAGGTTCCACCTATCTAACAACTTAACCTTAAACACAAGGGCACAGTTAGCCTAAAAACCGTTCGCCAAACAAAAAAATGTAAAACGTTTGTTTACCTTTCTTTATGGTCTGTGAAGCAGGCACTTCCTGGTCTGTCTGAGTGGGGCTGGGCGTGTCTATTTATTTCCAGCATAGGGCTTCAGAATGCCAGGAGCTAAGATGGAAACGTCCATCGCTGTATTTTATAAAGTTTACTTTCTGATGAATTAAGAATGCTGGCACCTAGATTCCTGGGACGGGTGAGTACATTATTGTACATGTACTAAGCGGGAGAAAGGATTTTTTTTTTTTAAATGAATTTCGGGGGAACCACCCCTTTAACTGCATAGAGTTAAGTAAAGTTACCAACCTATCTATACTATCAAGCCTACATCACAAAACCAGCTTTAGCATGCCTGTTCATTCTTGTTATGGAGCCTAATGCAATCAACAGAACTTTATTATTCAGAAATTGAAAGCCATTGACAAACTGCATTTTCTGAAATAAATTTAATTCATAAAATACAAGTTATCACTAATGAAATGGAAACTCTTCATGAAGGAAACAACGTTTCTGGTAGCTGAAGGGAACAACCAGTACTTTTAACAGAAATCTGTTATATGGGAACATTCAATTGCTTGTAGCTTTTTGGCAGCCTGTGCAATAAGCAAATGCAGAAACGAACACAATGGTTATTTGTATTAGATATGGTACATAGGCTTCCTAGGGTTGGTGGTAGGGTAGTAAAATAAAGGCAAACTTAAAAAAGAATGTGGATAGAGTATAACCCCTGTCAAGTTTTTTTGCTATCTGTGTCCAATGAGGGAGATTTCGATTTAGTTCCTGTCCCATAGCCAAAATAGGAAGTTAGAGAAAATCTCTGGGTGTCAACATGGTCTCCAAAATTGGTGTCCCCTTAGGAAGTTCTCCACTCTTTTACTGTACTAGTAAATCCAAAAAATCCCCAAATTTGTGATTTTCAAAACTATAATTTTTTGGGGATAACAGTAAACAGGGAAAATAAAGTTATACTTTAATACTCTTCTGTTATAGCCAAAAACCTTGATTTTCTATTTTAAAGCAACCTACCAACCCTGTTTTAATAAAAATATTTTTTTCAGCATATAAGAACACCTTTATATTATTTGTGCTTATGTATTTTATCTTAATAAGCATGGTTGAAGCTATCACTGTTTTTTTTTTTTGTTAACTTTGTATATTGGATACATAATATATCATCTTTGCAACTTGGATATTTATGCTTTTTTTCTGAAATGAGGAAACACTGATGTTTTAGTTTGTTACATCTTCACCTGCAAATAAACAGTGACTCTGTATTCTTTTATGCCACTGTTTATTTACTGTACAAGTTAATTTACTCCTTTCTGGTTATATCTTCAACCCAGTTCCTTTTATGATATTTGCCCAGACTGAATACATTTTTAAATATTTTACAGTCTCTTAACCCATCCAAAATGTTTACTGTACAAAACATCCATACAGTCAGAACAAAAATGTGCTGTATTTTCTCTAGGGCTGGGTTCATTTAAAATGGATGGGGCTGACAGCAGGGGTCCGGTGCATCTCTGTTCTCCGTTTCAGGGACAAATCAGAATTTGAGCCGCAACCTTCCCGGAGCTGTGTGAACCAGCTCCATTGAGAGTCGGTCACAATCTCCTGTCATGTGAATTGGATGTGTAGAATCCCGCATCCAACTTGCATAAGTGTGAACCCAGTCTTATACGATTAGTTCCTATATAATCAGTGCCATCCATATTGCAATCTTCCTGACTGTATGTCTGGAAAAATAATGCATTGTGGCCACTAGATGGTACTGACAATATAGGAACTAATGGTATTAGACAAAATATTACATTTTTTGGTTCTGACTGTGCGCATTTTTGTCACATTTTACAGTGAATATTTTATACATAGACCCCCAAATGTGAACCTTTGTGCAATTATTTTTAAAGCCTGTAAACCACAAACCTTATATAACCAGCAGAGTCTGGAATGTGTGTACAGTATGTGATATATTTAATCACCGACATGGTCTTTTCCTTTGCATCATATTTACAGTTTTGTACCTTACAAAATTTTAGCCAAGTCTTTCTTAAACTGTTTTACTTGCTGTGTTATGATATGGGTTCTTGCAGACCAACCATATATGATCAGTAAGGAGAGTCTCTTAATTTTCTGTGTGGTTGTCAGAACAGAAAGCTAGAGGAAGCCCCAGGCTCTTCCAACTAGTTTCCCCAGACCCTTCCCACTAGTTTCCCCAGGCCCTTCCCACTAGTTTCCCCAGGCCCTTCCCACTAGCTTCCCCAGACCCTTCCCACTAGTTTCCCCAGACCCTTCCCACTAGTTTCCCCAGACCTTTCCCACTCTATACAGAATGAAACTAAAAGGTTGACTTACTCCCCCCCCCCCTATTTTAACAGTAGGCTGCACACTTGCTAGCCTCATGGGGATACCAGCCCTCATACCTAGTTAGCTGAAGGCCAAATATTTTTAAGAGGTTTTTTTTTCCAGTATATATATTTTTTTTTACAATGTATCCTGTTGATGCTGAAACTTTAAGAAAAAAAAATCGGTGTCAGCACCACGGAGAGCTCCTGCTGGCAAATTTGCTGTCCAGTGAAAAAGCGTTTATAATCTGCTGTAAATGTGACATTTATCAGTAAATACTTTGATTAACATAAGAAATCTGTTGCATTTGGAGGATATTGGTATTTTCTCCAATGTTGGAGATACTTCTCTTTATGTCTTGTGTGTCTGGTGACACAGTCAGCAATAAAAAGCTGACAAAAAATGTTACCCTTCCCACACTATCAAAAAGTAGGATTTTTAAATTACAGCTTACCTGTAAAATCCTTTTCTTTGAGTACACCACGGGACACAGAGCCTTAGTCATTACATAGTGGGTTGTATGGTCACCAGAGGTGATTGGACACTGGCACAACCAATGAGAACAAGTTCCCCTCCATATAACCCCTCCCATACAGGAAGTACCTTAGTTTTTGTAGCAAAACAGTAAGGATCCCATAGAAGGGGGGACCTCTGTGTCCCGTGGTGTACTCAAAGAAAAGGACACAATGCCTTAGTCATTACATAGTGGGACATCCCAGAGCAATGCTCTATATGAAGGGTGGGAGACACAGATCAAGCAAGCCGCCAACGGATAAGAAGCCCTAGACCGCTGCTTGCAGCACACTACGCCTAAAGGCAGAATCCTCATATCCTTTTACATCTATTTGATAAAATTTGGTTCATGTATGGACTGAGGACCAAGTTGCAGCTTTACAGATCTGAGCCATCGAAGCCTGGTGATGCACTGCCCATGAAGCAATTATTGCCCTGGTCGAGTGCGCCTTAACAGGAAAAGGAGGAACCTCATTCCTTAAACCATAAGATTGAACAATTACTTGTCAAATCCACCTAGCAATGGTGGATTTTAATGCCGGCTGGCCCTTCTTGGGACTATCTGGCACAATGAACAAAACATCTGTTTTACGTATCTTAGCCGTAGCCTGCAGATAAACTTTTACTGTTCTCACTGCATCTAAAGAGTGCAATAACCTTTCCTCCGCTGTTCGCGGTTCAGGAAAAAAGGAAGCCAAAACAATGTCTTGATTTAAAAGAAACGCTGACACCACCTTTGGAAAAAAGGTAGGATGAGGGCGTAGTACAATTTTGTCTTTGTGACAAATTAAATAGGGCTCTTTACAAGAAAGAGCTGCTAACTCCGATACCCTTCTAGCAGAAGAGATAGCAATCAGAAAGGCCAATTTCCTGCTTAAAAGAATCAAAGGAATATGGCGAATAGGTTCAAAAGGTTGCTTTCATTTACACAAGAAATGGTCGCATCCACTGAAGGCAGACTCAGGGGAGGGCTGGCAGCCTTAGGCCTGGGGGGCAAGTCCAGTCAAGTGGCCCATAGAGCGTGGAAAAGTGATGGATCGAGGAAAACAGTCAAGATTTTTCATGATCACAAGATCAGTCCGCACAGAGGCCCCCCTTACATCAGAGTCCGCACAGAGGCCACCCTTAAATTAGAGTCCGCGTTGAGGCCACCCTTACATCAGAGTCTGCACAGAGGCCCCCCTTACATCAGAGTCCGCACAGAGGCCCCCCTTAAATCAGTGTCTGCGCAGAGGTCCCCTTACATCAAAGTCCGCACAGAGGCCCCCCTTACATCAGAGCCAGCACAGAGGCCCCCCTTACATCAGATCCCGCACAGAGGCCCCCTTACATCAGAGCCCGCACAGAGGACCCCCTTACATCAGAGCCCGCACAGAGGCCCCCCTTACATCCGAGCCCGCACAGAGGCCCCCCTTATATCAGAGTCCGCACAGACCCCATATACATCAGATCTGATGTAAGGGGTGTTCTGGGAAACTTGATTTAAGGGTGCATGCTATGGACTATTGTGTAAAGAGGGTCTCTGCTCACCAAAGCCTGCCTCTCCTCCCCTTTAACAAAGTCCACAGAGCACCCCTTTTTATACACTGGGAGGCAGGAGAGACTAGAGAGGGTGAGCTTACCAGGATGGAGGCTGAGGCGCAGGCAGGCTGTCTGATGCTTTTTTGGGTTCAAACTTCCTGTCCAGTGCCCACATATGCCCAGGGAGTGTGGGCAGGGCAGACTCAGAAGGCGGAGGAGCAGATGAGCTCTATCTCTCCTCGTGTCTGTGCAGAGAGAGAAGGTGATGTCAGCGCTGGTGTGCGCTGAGGCTGAGCTCTGCAGCCATCTACCTCGGAGCTGACACAGGCACGGCTGCACAGTGGGAGGTGAGCGGGGGCCGTGACCTGTGTTAACAGAGCTCCAGCAGGCATATTCCTGCTCTGCAAAAACAGCATTTAGTAGTAGCTGCCGGTGGCTGTGCATAGTGTCACCAGCCCGGGGGGAGATTTCCACTCTGCCCCCCTGCCAGCCCTCCCCTGGGCAGACTCCACTTCTTGGTAAACTTCTCCTCCATTGGATAGAGAACTTCAAACTTCCTAGGAGGAGAAAAACACCTATCTGGATGCTTTCAGTCTGCGTATATCAGATTCTCCAATAAAGGATGAACCGGAAAGGAACATGCAGCCTGTGGGGATTTAAATGAACCCAGAGAGGAGAAAGGTGAATCAGTTAACACAAAGGTAATTTAAATGCAGAGCGTACTGTTTCCGTTTTAATATTTAATACTGCTTCACTTTTTGTCCTTTTGCGAGGACTTTGCGATTAACAAAGCGATTCTTCCTTCTAAACTGTTAAGGGCTACTTCCAAAGAGTCCTCAGTGACATATGCAGGCCCAGGAACTACAGGAGAGGCTGTTACTCCTGAAGGAGTCAATGGCTCATCCTGTACAGGTGCGTCATATATTTCCGGAGAGGAAAGTACCAAGCGGGCCCAGCTAGAGGCTCTCATCTCAGGTGGCGCTGCTTTTTTGTCTTTTTTAGCCCCTGTATTTTTTCTTTGGGAAGACATATTACCAAGCTACAAAGCCAAGGTACTATCAACAGCATATACTCCTGTGCTAGTTAAGCCTTTTACATACAGTATGCAACTAATCACACAGTTTCATGCCCAGTGGGTGTCCTCTCTTGGGGGTGCCCAGATAACCAACCACATAGAGACCTTACGTGCCCTTTGCAAGTCGCTGTGTCCCTGATCAGGGGAGAGCTGCAGGTTTGAGAGGCTTTTACATGCTTCTGCCTGCTTACAAAATGCTGTGGATGACGTGCCTGCGCACACGCCCGCGCCCATGCACGCTCGCGCGCCCGTGCACGCTCGCAATCCGCCCCTTTCCCCTTGCTCCCATAAAGCAAGGGGGACCCACGGGGGTCTGGCGTCTCTGAGAGGAAGCAGGGTTCTCCTGCATCATGGCAGTGAGGAAAGGACCTGATCGCTCCATGGCAGAGCTCTGCAGCGGCAAGTGTGCTGTCTGAACCGACCTGACACTGTCTGGAGCTTGGTCAATAAAACTTGACTCCTTACTCCTTCTAGTGGCGGAAATAGAGAAGACATCCACTCACAAGGAAAAAGTTTTTAAGGTAAATGCTTAATACTTTTTTTTCTGCTTAACTCATCCCCGCCACAGGTTTGCTAAAAATCAGAGAAAAAACAATCTTCACCAATCACGGCGGTTATTGTGTGCCAACCTTCAGGGATATGGGTTCCTACTTAAAGGATTGACAAAAAACACAAACTCCTGCGCACAAGTGGGATCCTTGATAATTGGTCAAATGTCTACATACAGTTCTCCTTAGATGTAAAAAAAACCCGTAGTAGTAGAGGCCTTGCTGCCCTTCATGGATGGGGAAATCCTGATAGAAGACAAAAAGGGAGAAAGAAAGGCGCACCAGCCTCGTGTACTACCGTTTGGCAAATTTTAATGGAATATTAAAATAATGAAAACTACTCACAAACAAAGAATGATAAAAGGCTTGTCAAACGATAATTGAAATACCCCTCAAACCACACTCCAGAATGTAGGGGGGGTGGCGAGGTGCGTTGCTGCTGGCTGACGCGTTTCGAGGTGACAGAGACCTCTTCCTCAGAGCCCAGCAGGGTCTCTGTCACCTCGAAACGCGTCAGCCAGCAGCAACGCACCTCGCCACCCCCCCCTACATTCTGGAGTGTGGTTTGAGGGGTATTTCAATTATCTTTTGACAAGCCTTTTATCATTCTTTGTTTATGAGTAGTTTTCATTATTTTAATATTCCATTAAAATTTGCCAAACGGTAGTACACGAGGCTGGTGCGCCTTTCTTTCTCCCTTTTTGTCTCCTACTTAAAGGATGCCTTTTCCCTGTGCCTTGTAAAAGACTCTGCCGGGACTTTTAGCATTTGTAAAAAAAAAACGAAAGTGCTGGACCCTAGAGCCCAGTCCTCTAAAGAGAGATATTACAGGTGACACCTCGAGTGCGGGTCCCAGATACCATCCAATTGTGGCATAATAATTTAAGCATCTTGGATGGACCCGAAGTATACCTCTTTTGCCCCAGGGGCCTCTATGGCAGCTTCTTTTAGCACTATTCTTCTTAGACACTGGCGAAAAAACGAAGGTACTTCCTGTATGGGAGGGGTTATATGGAGGGGAACTTGTTCTCATTTGTTGTACCAGTCTCCCATCACCTCTGGTGACCATAAAACCCACTATGTAATGACTAATGCCGCGTACACACGATCATTTTTCGGCATGAAAAAAAACAATGTTTTTCGGCATGTAGAAAAAACAAAGTTTTTCCAACTTCATCATTAAAACAACATTGCCCACACACCATCGTTTTAAAAAAATGCTCTAGCAAAGCTAGTACAACACGTACAACGGCACTATAAAGGGGAAGTTCCATGTGGATGACACCACCCTTGGGGCTGCTTTAGCTGATTCTGTGTTAGTAAAAGAGGATTCACGCTTTTCTGTCTGTTACAGCGTGATGAATGTGCTTACTCCATTATGAACGGTAGTTTTACCAGAACGAGCGCTCTCGTCTCGTACCTTGCTTCTGAGCATGCACAGGTTTTTAACGTCGTTTTAGCCCACACACTATCATTTTTTACAACCCAAAAAACTACATAGTTTAAAACGTTGTTAAAAAATGCAGCATGTTCAAATTATTTTTTGTTGTTTTTCAGAACCCGAAAAATGATGTGAAGCCCACACACGATCATTTTAAATTACATTTTTTTTTAAAAACTTTTTTTTTCATGCCGAAAAATGATCGTGTGTACACAGGATAAGGCTCTATGTCCCGTGGTGTACGATAAAGAAAAAACGTTTTGCTTGAGTTACTTTTTGCAAAATGTGACACTTAGAAACATGTCTCAGAAAGGCAAAGGCCACACAATATTTAGAAAAAAATAAAATAAAAAGTGGACCATTTTGGAAATGGAGAAGAAAAGGTGAAAATGGAAGTGGGGTAGAAAGGGTATGAAACCGCATTGGAACGAGAGAGTAAAAATCTTAACAACATTCTGATTGTCTATTTTCATTAGTGTTAACATTTGCTGATGTACCCCTCAGCTGCGATTATATATAGGCTATAGGCCAACAATTTCTATGACAAATGCCTATTTCTATGACTTTCAAACAGCTGAGAGGGCAGTGTAGCAGAGGTGTCTTGGAGAATAATAGATCTGCTTTCATAGGGTAGGTTAGGAAATTGTGACCAACGTTTCACTGTTCTCAATTGTTAGTACAAGTACAGGCTCTTATGATTTTAGACTAAACAGTAAGTGCCCATGTTAGGTGAAACAATGTATTTTCAAAGAAATAGCATGTAATGTAGTTAGCGCTTTTTTATTTGACAATTTTAGAGTGTATGAGGCCTTTGTTTACAATTTCTTTTTATCTTTACAAAAATAAGTTGGATGAAGAACTAGGAAAGAATTACTAACCTGACTTGCATCTTGTCGTAGTTTACCGTGTACTTTGCTCTTTTTCTATTGCTATCCTGGGGACTTCCTGTTTGACTCTTCACTCCATTATGTCTTACTATTTTATTTTTCTCCCTTCATTGCCTTTTTTTATTGCTTTTGGCAACAATCATGATGTGATCTGTCTGTGACTTGAGCCTTTTTTTGTCTCTAAACACTCTTGATCATGCTCCACTTTTCTTCAATGGCATTTACTGTCACATCGAGTCTGTAATCCTTTCCCCTCTGATAGTCTTTTATCTGGACCATTCAACCTGTTCTGTTCCCTTTTTTAATCTCAGATCTCTTATCTTTTCCTGTCGGATGACGATAATTCACTAAGATGCACATTACTTCTTGTTTCTTTTCCAAGCCAGTGTTTTTATGTAGAAATCTATTTAAATGGTAGCTTATCGAAGATAATGTGATACATTTCTGCCTTATGACTCTCTATTCATAAAACAGCACATTTTTTAATTGGATTACAGTATTTATAGTAAATGAGTAATCAAATGCAGGAAAAAAGACAACATTGTGCAGAACTAATTCACATTTAAACATCCAGTGGTGTAATTAATAACTCTTATGCCGCGTACACACGACCGTTTTTCGGGTTCTAAAAAATTACGTTTTTTTTATGTCATTAAAAACGATCGTGTGTGGGCTCCAGAGCATTTTTCATGATGTAAAAAATGGGCATTAAAATCTCGAACATGCTCTAATTTTTCACAACGTTTTTAACGTTGTCGTTTTTAAGGTTGTAAAAAATGGTCGTGTGTGGGCTTTAACGACGTGAAAAACCATGCTCAGAAGCAAGATATGAGACGGGAGCACTCGTTCTGGTAAAACTACCGTTCGTAATGGAGTAAGCACATTCATCACGCAGTAACAGACTGAAAAGCGCGAATCGTCTTTTACTAACACAAAATCAGCTAAAGCAGCCCAAAGGGTGGCGGAATCCGCATGGAACTTCCCCTTTATAGTGCCGTCGTACGTGTTGTACGTCACCGCGCTTTGCTAGAGCATTTTTTTTTCACGATTGTGTGTAGGCAAGGCCATTTTAATGATTGAGTTGAAAAAAACGTTGTTTTTTCTAGACCCTTAAAAACGTCATTTTTTAGAACCCGAAAAATGGTCATGTGTACGCGGCATGACTGTGCTGGGTTTGGTTAAAAATGCATGCACAGCTTCCAGGTAATGAAATTATTTTCATCTTTTCCTAAATAATGCATAGTATTAATCAGCAGAATTTACCTCAGAATCAACCAAGGAAACACTAGTCAAAAATGAATATTGGACACAGAACATACTAGACCATCTGTGGAGCCATAAGCCAGACAGAGAGTTGTTTGATGTTCTGAGTGATTAACCTTTTAACTCAAGAGGTGGTTCTTTCGACTGTCCAAGCTGGTTAAATTATTATTATTATTATTATTATACATAATATATATGGTGTCAACAACTTGCTCAGTGCTTTATAAAAAGCGACACAAGTTGCAATTCAGTACAGGAGGGTTTGGAGGGCCCTGCTCATGGGAGCTTACAATCTAAAAGGGAAGGGTCAAATTGTAGAAAACATATTAACTGTGAGAGGGATGAGCTGATGGAAAAATGTAAATTTCCGTTTCTATGTGGGGTAGTATAGACTCTCCTAAAGGGATGAGTTTTCAGGGATCATCTAAAGACGGACAAAGTATGAGATAGCTGGACAGATTGCGTTATGGAGTTCCAGAGGATGGGAGAGACTCAGGAGAAGTCCTAGAGGTGAGCATGGGAGGAGATTACAAGGGATCTAAAGAGCAAGTGGTCTTGAGAGGAGTGGAGAGGATGGGTTGGGTGATATATGGAGACAAGATTGGTTATGTAGCTTGTGGCAATGTTGTAAATGGCTTTGTATGTTGTTGTTAGCATTTTACATTTTACTTGTTGGGCAATTGGAAGTCAGTGGAGGGATTGGCAGAGAGGGATGGCAGACATTGAACGGTTGGTAAGGTAGAGGAGACTAGTAGCAGCATTCATAGTAGACTGAAGTTGGGATGCTTGTGTAAAGGTAGGCCTATGAGAAGGGAGTTGCAATAGTAATAGCGAGAGATAACAAGAACGTGAATGAGTAGCTTGGTGGTTTTATTGGTTAAGAAGAGAAATATTTTAAATGGATATTTACTGTAAATATGCAAAATATACATGTATAATAGTTATTTTACTATAAGGATGATATCTATTAAGTTAATGAGACAATCATGTCATTCTGACACATTCCTAATGCCGCGTACACACGGTCGTTTTTTGTGATGAAAAAAACGTAATTTTTTAGCATGAAAAAAAACGACGTTTTTCAAACTTCATTTTTAAAAACTACGTAGCATACACACCATCGTTTTTTCAAAGAGCTCTAGCAAAGCACGGTTACGTTCAGCACGTACGGCGGCACTCTGTTTCATTCAAACTTGCATCATAACTTGCTTCTGAGCATGCGCGGGTTTAAAAACATTGTTTTAAACGTCGTTTTAGCTACACACGGTAATTTTTTTATGACACAAAAAACTACGTTTTGAAAAACGACATAAAAAATTGAAGCATGCTCGAATTTTTTTCTTGTTTTTCAGAAGACATAAAACAGCGTTTTCCACACACACGGTCGATTTAAATGACGTTTTTAAAAATGTCGTTTTTTTTCATCACAACGTGTGTACGCGGCATAAATGTTACCTCTTCCTGACAATGAATGATACAAAAAATATGTTGTATGGGTTATAATCTATTGATCAATTTTAAAGATCTTGTTATTACTTATCAAGGCCAAAATAACCTGCTAAATATCACTTAAAGAAGGCTACTAATTTATAACTTTCAACTGACCATTTATATGTATTGTATATTTTGACAGTGCAGAGCCATGTCACTGTGTAAAAAAGACACAGGATTATCACAAATGGAGAGTAAGGGGCTTCAGAGTGTCTGTGCTGAGCAGGGAAAGGTAATCCTCAGCTTTCCCCTGATTTTGACGTGACGTGACGGGTGACCCCGCCTCCTCTGATGTAAGGCAGGTTTCCAGTTGCATCAGAGGGGGGGTCACTGTCACGTCACTGGGTAAGCTGGGTTTCCCCTTGCGTCAGAGGGGGACAAGGTCACCTGACGGATGGCCCCGACCTCAGCTACATAAGAGACCTGTCAGGCTGCCACAATGTTATTCCCGGGGTGTCTCTGGTGGAGACAGGATGCTGTTCCTCGCTGCACTGGACATCTCATCGCTGAAGCCTGGACCTGGAGAGGAGATCATCCATCCCTGGAGCCTGGAGAGGAGATCATCCATCGCAGGATACCGACAGCGTTGGAGAAGAGACTGAGAGTGGATTACCATCGCTGGAATCTTTTTTTTATTTTTATTTTCTTATTTTAATAAAGAACTTATCCCAACGGTGTCTGTGTGTTTTTTTTTTTAAATGTTTACACTTTCTTTGTAAAATAGTAGGGGTACAATGTACCCCTTACCAATTCACATGGGGGGGGGGCGAGATCTGGGGGTCCCCTTTGTTAAAGGGGTCCTCCAGATTCCGATAAGCCCCCCGCCCACAGACCCCCACAACCATCGGGCAAGAGTTGTGGGGATGAGGCCCTTGTCCCTATCAACATGGGGAAATGGTGCTTTGATGGGTCACAGACCTCCAAAGCATCCTCCCAATGTTGAGGGCATGTGGCCTGGTACGGTTCAGGAGGGGGGCGCTATCTCGCCCCCCTCTTTTTCTGCGGCCTGCCAGGTTGCGTGCTCGGATAAAGGGTCTGGTATAGGCATTTGCATTTCGTTTCATTCCGAATCGAAATTCTGACACATTTTTCATTATTCGGATGCATACGAATTCCCGAATTGTAATATTAACGAATTTAACCGAATCTGAACGAACGTTTTCGAATCGAAAACCCCCGGACGAAATTCGATCGAATTCGAAAACAAATTGTATTTGAATCGAATTAGAAAACAATTCGATTCGAAAACAAATTCGAATGAAAATTGAAAGCAAATTTGAATCAAAATCTAAAAAATAAAAATCGATTTCTAAAAAAGAATACAATAAAATAGAATATAAAAAAATAAAACAATAGAATGAAAATCAAAGAATAGTAAAGAACAGAATGGAATTTAATAGAATGTAATCAAATACAATAGAATATGACCTGGCTTCTTCTATCTATCTTCTATCTATCTTCCATTTTCTGAAATTCGAAATTCATATAGAATGAACTTAAATTTGAATAGAAAAATATTAGAAGAGTAGAATAATAAATATATATATACAGGGCTGTGGAGTCGGTAGATAAATGTTCCGACTCCGACTCCTCAGATTTATGTACTTCCGACTCCGACTCCTCGACTCCGACTCCTCTGTATTAATATGCGAATGTATTTTATACATTCCTTGAGGGAAAGAAACGCAACCTACCACAGGACTACTGGCTGGGAAGCCAACAGTCTACTGTATTGCACAGTTTAAGCAAAAGACAAACACAATGAAAACAGTTTTTTATTCTAAAACATGATTTTCCTAGGAGAATCCCATAGTCATGTTTAAAGTTTAAGCTAACAATCGGAGTTTACAAGTTTTTATAGCTTTAGCTAAATGACAGCAGTTTTTCCAATGGTTTACAGCTTCAGTCTTGAACTATTGGCCCTCCATTCCCTTCAGTTATACAAGTGTCTGAGGCCCCGTACACACGGCCGAGGAACTCGACGTGCCAAACACATCGAGTTCCTCGGCGAGTTCAGCCCTGAAGCCGCCGAGGAGCTTGGCGGGCCGAGTTCTCCCATAGAACAACGAGAAAATAGAGAACATGTTCTCTATTTTCTCGACGAGTTCCTCGGCGGCTCCATCGGGCCGAAAGTGTACACACGACAGAGTTTCTCGGCAGAATCCGGCTCTGACCGAGTTTCTCGCTGAATTCTGCCGAGAAACTCTGTCGTGTGTACGGGGCCTCACTCTCTAGTCCTGCAAAAAACATATTTATTTAATCCCTTATCAGTGAGAGGCTAGGTTACACATGGACGCTGCGTTCCCTGTAAAAGCAGAACATAACACATATGGAAAGTATAAGTATTGCAGCTCCTAATTGTGCGTTGCGTGCCATATAGTGAAGCACATGAAAAGCATGCTTCTTCACGGTCACTTAACGTGTTAGTTTTGCGGTTACGTAAGGCACTGCATGCATTGGTCTTTATTCTTACAGTAGAGAAGTCATTAATTATAACTTTTTGTAAGTTGGGACATTTAAACTTGCTTTTTTTTTTTTTATTCCAATCTAAATTTAGTAGGAGTCGGAGTCGGAGTCGGTGCATTGTTAGCCGACTCCGACTCCAGGTACCCAAAATTTCCCCCGACTCCGACTCCTCGACTCCGACTCCACAGCCCTGTATATATATATATATATATATATATATATTTTTTTTTTTTTTTCTGCTCTATTCTAATATTTTTCTATTCGAATTTCAGTTCATTCTATATGAATTTCGAATTTCAGAAGATGGTTATATATATATATAAATGTAATTATATATAATTACATTTATATATATAACCATCTTCTGAAATTCGAAATTCATATAGAATGAACTGAAATTCGAATAGAAAAATATTAGAATAGAGTATAATAAAATATATTTATATATATATATATATATATATATATATATATATATATATATATATATATATATATATTATTATTCTACTCTTCTAATATTTTTCTATTCGAATTTGAGTTCATTCTATATGAATTTCGAATTTCAGAAAATGGAAGATAGATAGAAGATAGATAGAAGAAGCCAGGTTATATTCTATTGTATTTGATTACATTCTATTAAATTCCATTCTGTTCTTTACTATTCTTTGATTTTCATTCTCTTGTTTTATTATTTTATATTCTATTTTATTGTATTCTTTTTTAGAAATCGATTTATATTTTTTATATTTTGATTCAAATTTGCTTTCAATTTTCATTCGAATTTGTTTTCGAATCGAATTGTTTTCGAATTCGATTCGAATAGAATTTGTTTTTGAATCCAATTGAAATATTTTCGAATCCGGTCGAAATATTATCGAATCCGGTGGAAATATTATCGAATCCGGTCGAAATATTTTCGAATTCGACCGGGTTTTTCGAATTCGGACGAAAACGAACGAATTCCGAAAATGAAAATGAATTTAACACATGTAACAAATCTAACTTAACGCAATTAATTAAATAACAAATTAAAACGAAACAAAACACATTTTTCCCTTTTGCACACGCCTAGTCTGGTATGGATTTTTGGGGGGAACTCCACGCCATTTCTTTTTAAATTTGTCGCGAATATACACACACCACTGGTACGAAATTTAACCTCCCTGGCGGTATGATTCTTTCAGAAAAAAGATGCTGAAAGCGGTACCATTATTTGCAAGGAAATTTGGCGTTTTATACTGTAGGTCTGTAATTTTTAGGAATAACTAACTTAAATCTGACCAAACAAAAGACTAGAAGGCATCCCGGGTATGACATTTTTTTTAAAACAAAATTATAAATTATAATATAATAAATAATTATAAATAATTATAACAAATAATAATATAATTATAATAAAAATTAATCAACTCAAAATCACTGAAATTTGCTCAGTTGCAGAATTGTTGCTGTTATTATATAACATATAATACTGATTGTATTGTGTTTATTTACGTTTTTGAATTTGGCACCGTTCTCTGCTCCCGTGCGTCGTAACGTCGCAGGGAGCGGAGATCGGCGGCACAGGAGGACGCTGTGTGAATCGAGTGAGGTCCCGCTCGCTCACACAGCGCGGTGGCATCGCTGGATCCAGGGAAAAGGTAAGTAAACACGGTCTATGGATCCAGCGAGGCGAGCCCGAGTCTGACTCGGGGTTACCGCTTTTGGTATGAAAATCTCACCCCGAGTCAGACTCGGGAATACCGCCAGGGGGGTTAAAGGAATATTTCACTTTTATTGTTTCACTTTAAGCATTATTAAAATCACTGCTCCCGAAAAAACTGTAATTTTTAAAACTTTTTTTTTGCATTGATACATGTCCCCTGGGGCAGGACCCAGGTCCCCAAACACTTTTTATGACAATAACTTGCATAGAAGCCTTTAAAATTAGCACTTTTTCATGTTCGATGTTTAATAGTGTTCGGATGTTCGAACAAATTTATTGCCTGTTCGCAGGGGGGGTGTTCGGCTCATCCCTACTAAGCATCTCTTGTTATTGGCCCATGTTTACCATTTGAATTTGTAACATTATTCTCTGCACAACCACCATTTCTGCCACTCCATAATAGAAAGTAATAATATTTTTAGTAGTAGTAATAGTGGTAGTAGTAGATTTGCGCACATTTAAAACATTTTGTTTAATTTGATGTCATCACCCTCCACCTGCATGACATCTGCGCTCCAGGCCTCGCTCTGCATCCAGCTACACTGCGGCTGGCATTTCCATCTTAACCTGCCTAGCGGTATTCCCGAGTGTGGCTCGGGGTGAGATTTTTGTGCTACTATCGGTAACCCCAAGCCACACTCGGGATTGCCATGCTGGATGCTGGAAAAGTTTACTTACTTTTTCCCAGGGATCCAGCGATGTATTTCCGCAGTGCAATCTTACAGATTACAGTACTGTATGTAAAAATACACACCCCCTTTGTCCCTAGTGGTCTGCCCAGTGTCCTGCATGTACTTTTGTATACTAAAAATGGTTCTTTCTGCCTGCAAACTGTAGATTGTCCATAGCAACCAAAAACTGTCCCTTTATGTCAAAAGTGGCTTTAGACCAGCTAGAAAACAGCGATAATAAATTATAATCACTTGCAGAATTGAGCGATAGCAATTTGTGGGGAAATTTGTCATAAAAAAATAAAAGTAATGACAGCGACAATTCTGCAACTGAGCACATTTCAGTGTTTTTGATTTAATTACATTATTGAATAATTTTTATTATAATTATATTATTATTTGTTATAATTATTTATAGTTATTTATTATATTATAATTTATGATTTTGTTTTTCAAACTTTATCATACCCGAGATGTCTACTAGACTCTTGTTTGGACAGATTTAAGTGAGTTATTCCTAAGAATTACAGACCTACAATGTAAAACGCCAAATTTCCTTGCAAAATAATGGTACCGTTTTTAGCACCCAAAATCTGAAATAATCATACTGCCAGGGAGGTTAAAGCAGTCCCCTGGACCGAGCAGCAACAGCGCCCCAGAAAGCAGGAAGATGTGGCGAATTTGATGATCATCCCCATGTTTGGGACTACTCCTACTGAAGGCTTACTGATCACTTTTTAAAATGTGAGTTGCTTACAGGGCCGGCGCTAGGCATAGGCAAGTCAGGCGGCTGCCTGTGTGTGTGAGGGGGGGGCAGAGTGGAAACTGGTGGGGGGGGCAGAGATGTGCAGGGGGGTACAGTGGGAAATGGTGTGTGGGGGGACATATACAGGGGGGTACAGAGTGGGAACTGGTGTGGGGGGGGATACAGGTGTGTGAGAGGGAGACAGGTGTGTGTGTGTGGGGGGGGACATGTGCAGGGGGTACAGAGTGGGAACTTGTGTGGGGGGATACAGGTGTGTGGGGGGGTACAGAGTTGGAACTGGTGTGGGGGGCAGATGTGCAGGGGGGTACAGAGTGGGAACTGGTGTGGGGGAGCAGATGTGCAGGGGGGTACAGTGGGAACTGGTGAGGGGGTGGACAGGTGTGTGTGTGTGTGTGGGGGGGTACAGAGTGGGAACTGGTGTGGGGGGGGACATGTGCAGGGGGGTACAGTGGGAACTGGTGTTTGGGGGGGACAGGTGTGGGGGTTTGTACAGAGTGGGAACTGGTGGGGGGGGCAGAGATGTGCAGGGGGGTACAGTGGGAACTGGTGTGTGGGGGGGTACAGAGTGGGAACTGGTGTGGGGGGGGGGACATGTGCAGGGGGGAACAGAGTGGGAACTTGTGTGGGGGGATACAGGTGTGTTGGGGCGGGGGGTACAGAGTGGGAACTGGTGTGGGGGGGGGCAGATGTGCAGGGGGGTACAGAGTGGGAACTGGTGTGGGGGGGGGGAGATGTGTGGGGGAAACATATATGTGCAGGGAGGTACAGAGTGGGAACTGGTGTGGAGGGGGAGACAGGTGTGTGCGGGGGGGAGACAGGTGTGTGTGTGGGGGGGGTACAGAGTGGGAACTGGTGTGGGGGGCTGACAGGTGTGTGTGTGGGGGGTACAGAGTGGGAACTGGTGTGGGGGGTTCAGACTGGGGGGAGACAGGTGTGTGGGGGGGGGACAGATGTGTGGGGGAAACATATGTGCAGGGAGGTACAGAGTGGGAACTGGTGTGTATGTGGGGGGGGGACAGATGTGCAGGGGGGTACGTATGGGGAGCGAATGGCATGTGCGCGAGGGGGGGGGCGTCAAAAATGAGGCTTCGCCTAGGGTGTCAAAAATACTTGCACCAGCTCATACACATATCTTGTGATGAAATTGTTCTTACTTCTACACCCAGAGGCGCCTCTTCCCTTGTTTTCTTCTGCAGATCTTGGAACATGGTTTCTGTTCCCCCCTGATGGCAGCCCTGTGTGTCAGATTCCCTTGTTACTATTCTCCCTTGGCCCTTGGACATTTTTTGTTTTATTATTCTTTATTTTATCATACACAAAGAAGTAAAACATTTCCCCTTCCAATAGGGATATACATTAACAAATTGTATTTCCAAACCTTTATCTACCCTTGCCCTCCATCCTCCCCCCCCTCCACCACATTTGTAGACCCTTCTTTCTCCTTTATATACTTTTATGCCGCGTACAAACGATTGGTCCATCCGATGAAAACGGTCTGATGGATTTTTCCATCGGTTAACCGATGAAGCTGACTGATGGTGAGGCCCCGTACACGCGGCCGAGGAACTCGACGTGCCAAACACATCGAGTTCCTCGGCCAGTTCAGCCCTGAAGCCGCCGAGGACCTTGGCGGGCCGAGAGCTCCCATAGAACAACGAGGAAATAGAGAACACGTTCTCTATTTCCTCGTCGAGCTCCTCTGCGGCTTCCTCGGCGAAATTGTACACAGCACGGCCGGGTTTCTCGGCAGAATTCAGCCAGAAACTCGGTCGGAAGCTGAATTCTGCCGAGGAAACTGGTCGTGTGTACGGGGCTTCAGTCGTGTCTTCGGTATCGGTATCAAGCTTTTTGCAGCGTTCATCATATGTACTATCATTGAGTTTCTATATTCTTTTGTCAAAATATCTACCCCATGAAATAGACATGTCCATGGTTCCTCAGGTATATCTATGTTTGTAATTTCCTTAATATAACTCAGTATTTCCTTACAGTACATTCTAATTTTGGGGTACCCCCACCATATATGGGCCATGGTTCCCGTTTATTT
Organism: Rana temporaria; assembly: GCF_905171775.1. Taxonomy (NCBI): domain Eukaryota; kingdom Metazoa; phylum Chordata; class Amphibia; order Anura; family Ranidae; genus Rana; species Rana temporaria. The sequence continues at coordinate 210,141,143 of NC_053493.1, read as the reverse complement.
ACAGCCCCGCCAACACTCCGTTGTTTGTCCTATTTGATATTTCCCTAGTGTTTCTGGAGTTCTATACCACCACGTTGCGTACTTATAGTTCACAGCCATCCCATTGTTTACTGATGATACATGTATACCAGTTTCATGATTTTTCCTACTTCTTGGTTCCTTCCTCGTTTCCCCAATTCCCTCACCCAATTTTTTATAAATGTCGGAATTTACAGCTTCTCCACTTCCATATCGCTCTATCAAAGTAAGTGCTTCTCCTTTAGTTATTGGGTGAGCAAGTGCTGCTATGAAGTGTTTGAGCTGAAAATACATTAATCACATCCTTTTTTATTTTGAACTCTTGTAAAGTGCAAATTTTCCCCCCTTGTATTACATCACGTAGTTGTGCGTTTTCTTTTTTAATCCAATTCCCCCCTATCAAACTTTCCCCCGGTGCTAATAAATTATTTATTATGATGTTTTTATTCATGTACTGCCAGATATGTCTCAAATATCAGTAAGATATTGTCAGGTACATATCAGGCAGTGCAACCTTATGATTGAGGTGTCTTACAATGTGGAACTTTTTTTTCTATTTGTTTGGTGTAGTTAGTTTAATTTAGGGACTTTTGTCAAGTGTCTGTTTTTCAATCAAACTCCTTTTTTGAAATAGTTGAAGGAGTCCTTATGTACTTATTTACATAAGGTACAGTAATATTTTGTTTTGTGAGGTGTTGCACAGATCTGTTGGCTCCCTTATTCCAAAAGGGTATCCCACAATCTCCAACTTTTCCTCCACATCTCTTTTAATGGACAGGAAAATGTGCCCTAGTGATTAGAGATCCTAGCTTTCCCCCCTGTCAAGGTAACCCCAAGTGTACCTAATAAAAAAATCTGGATTGCAGCTGCTACGGCTTAAAATACCCGCTGTTTTTGACTTGCCCTCACTTCTTGTGGTGACACGTTTTTTTCCAGACAGGAGGTGAGGGAAACTCTTTAATACCAACACAGTATGTAGTAGAAAGGATTTTTTTTTTTAATTCCTTTATTTTCATGGAAAGTGCGTTTAACAATCAATACAGATAGCAGAGATACTTAATAAAAAATCAGACAGGAGGATCAAAAGGGGTCGTAAGATGAGGTAAACATATCAGATACCCCGGCAATACACAGTAAGTAAGGCACAATAAAATGGCATGGTATAGAAATAATATCGGTGTGCGGAGCTGGGGAAGCCTCCAGACAATTGCTTGCGCAACCCAGAACTTATGATTACGTATGCAGAGCTATACAACACAATACATTTTTACAGCTGTTCAGGAGGCAGAGCATCCCAATGGCCAGCTGGGACCAGACATGGGACACACAAAGTGAGTGTAACAGAATGACCCATGACACCCAGAGACTTTTGAAGGATGAGGGGTACTCCTGTGCCAGCGTCACTAATAACTCTTGGGTCTAGGTTCACCCTGTGCCCCTTTTGGGCATAGGGTGACTGAGAACTGATATCTCGGATTACATGAGATGGGACATTAATGATTATTCATATATTGCAGGATATCTTGAGATACTGTATTACAAGTTGTTAAAGTCTGACTCCAAATGGAGTGTTTTCATTCAATGGGGGGACACATGCCTTTGAGGTGTTAATTGGGTCTGCTCCAAGACCTTTCATTATGTATGCTAATAACACTGTTTGTGTGAAGATGCTATTGATGATAGATATGTGTTGTGAGTTAGCAGTCTAAAGGTCAGATGTCTTCTTTCAGGGGTAGGGAATTAGCATGTCAATTATGTTTAGTAAAGGAATGTGTTTGTGTGAAAAGTATATTGATGATGCTATGTGATAGGAATAACAGGTGAGGGAAACTTGTCAAGCTGTATTTATTAACCCCTCTAAATGCGGAGACGGGACGTCTAGGGGATGACTAATTAATCAACTCAACTGAATGTCATTGTCTAAGGCCTCGTACACACGACCAAACATGTCTGCTGAAACTGGTCCGCGGGCCAGTTTCAGCAGACATGTTCGGTCGTGTGTAGTTACGAGCGTACAGAATTTCAGCGTACATTTGCCCGCTGGGCCGTTTTCCAGCAGACATTTATTTCCAAACTTGTTTTAAAACCGTCCGCTGAAATCCTGTCCGCACGGACATGTTTGGTGGTTAGTACACAAAAGCAACGTACAAAAACCCCGCGCATGCTCAGACTAAATGAGGCCACGGGAGCGCTCGTTCAGGTAAAACTCACGTTTGTTTGGGATATGGCACATTCGTCAATAGAAAGATTAATTCTAGCAATAGAACACTGAAGAAAACGAGCCAATAAACAACAGTTGATGCCGTCGTTTTATTCATTCTTCTCTTGCTAGAAAAAACCCGTTATTTTGCTGATGTTATTTCAACTGAGTTGTTCCATACTGAAAAGTGACATTTGTTGCCTGGGATGTAGTAAGATTTTAGCAATCTTTTATAGGCCCGACGTATCATATTTTTTAGGGTCCTCCACATGTATATCTTATTTTTTTTTCTTTAATGTTTATCTTTGCCACTTTTTTTTATGTGTTTATAGTTATGTCACCATTTAGATTTTTGTGTTACGTAATTATTTTTATTTTGCTTTTGTTTGTATTTTTTCCTTGATTATTTTTAAGGTTGTTTCAATTGTCTACCATGTTGGCACACCAAATGCACCCCCCCCCCCCCCACAGGACTTTGTGTAATTTTTATATGAAACATTGGATTTGTTTGGAATGTTTGATGCCTAAAATAATCCCCACAGTATAACAACCAATAGGCACGTTTTTAAATTAAACAAAAAGCCATTTATTTTGGCAAATGTTAAAAAGTAAATAAAACAGAATGGCAGCACTTGAACAGCTAGCAAAATACATGCAGACTTGCATTTCAAACATGGTGAAGGATAAACTATCAAACCTCAGGAGGCACACAAACAAAAATTTGAAGCAGCAGCACATAACCAAAGGAACCCAAGCTGTGGTAGTCCAAACAAGATGCCATTTGTGGGGAATCAAATGGAAGGCAGGGAATCAACGTCTCCTCTTCCTTGCAACCTTCCTTCCAGCGGATCTTCCCTGGCCCCTTGCAGGTGGGGATGATGTGGCAGCAGGAGGATGGTGTTCAGCAAGCCGGGCCGGGTCACATAGCCCAGTGTCTCTGGTCAGCAGCTCCCTCTCCATCCACCAAAGGGCCTGGTTGATCACGCCCTTTGCCAGTTGCTTCTGCTCCTCCGTCCCTTTGTTCAGATCGTGTGCCAGGGAGGCACTGTAGGCCACAGTGGGGTTGAGGGGGGCCCTCATGATGGCCCTCGCCTCCTGAATCATTTTGAGGCTGGCTTCCTCCACTGGCCCCAATTTCTTCTTTCGGCCTGGTGGCCTCATCTGGAGGGGAGGAGCCTGGCTGGTGGTGGTTGTCCTCGGGAGCTGCTGAACGCCACTGGGCCCGGCCTCCTCCTGGCTGCCACTGACCCCTTCGGCCTGGCTGACAGTGAGGAGAGGATCTGCCACCTCCTGGCTGGTCTCTTCTTCCTGTGTAAAAAAAAGGGACATGTTGTAATATATTTATAAATATAATCACTCACATTTTCATGCTTGAATGTCCTTTTTTGGGGCTAATTTAAACTTGAACAGACTCTCCCTCTGACCCCTGCAGTTGTCATCTCTGACACCTATTTCTTTGCCCACGACTTTAGAATTATTTTTCCCAGCTTGTCTTTTATTTTACAATATCAAGTCAATAATCCAACAATAATTAATATTAGTCCAAAAATATTTAGGAAACTACTATACCTCATCATCGTAGAGGCGCAGATCTGCCTCTCTGTCAGCCAGGCCCTCTTCATCCGACTCTGCAGGGCTGTTGTGATCTGGGGAAGTCCCGCTGGAAGGTAGCGTGGAGGGAAGGCTGGGAGTCAGACTTGACATTGATGGCCTGCCCTCCAGTTGATCCCGCAAAAACGACATCTGGTTAAAATACCATAGCTTGGGTTCCTTTGAGGGTCTTGCTGCTGCTCCAGATCTTAGCTGCTTTTGGTGAGCTTTGTACGCTCTCCTATATGTGCCCCTGAGGTTGGCAAGTTTATCCTTCACCATGTTGGCACTGCATTCTGGCACCCATGTTCTCATGTATGCTGCTAGCTGCTCAAGTGCTGCCGCTCGTAGGTCCTTGTTGTGGTAAGTGGGCTGCTTGGAATCCCACAGGATGGGCATTTCTCTGAATTTATCCAGCAAGTGCTGGATAATCTCTTGGGTCTGCAGTAGATCCATTTCAAATTTTTCTTGAGCCTAATTTTAGTCTAGATTCCCAAACCAAAAAGAAACCAAAAACACAAATCAAAAAAGGCTCAGCGTTTACATTGATAGAATATGTGGCCCAAAATGTAGGGCCTATCTAGAAATACAAACACAGTGTCTCTTGTTTACAAAATGCTGGCCAGCTCTGCCCCATTGGTTGTAGCTAACATTGTTTTTATACATGCCGCCCCTTTGGTTCCATTGCAGTAAATAAGTGAAATCTAGAACCATACCCAATTCTTACAAATGACAGCATTCATCAAGGCACTATTTCATGTGTAGATATCCTGCCCCTCAGCATTGATTACATGAAAGACACTTCCTAATGACCTCTGTCCAACCAACACAGAACAATACTTGGCCTGATCTGAAAACACCCTACATAAATTGGAATGAGGTAGAGCATTTTTCACATCTATATTTTGTGATGTCTACAAAAGCATTTGGCTACTAAAATCACATTCTGGGATCCAAGAGACATAATAGCTTAATAAAACTGTGCAACCAACAGACCAAACCCCCATCCCATGGCTCTCCATTTTCTAGCCCGCTGCTGATCCCATGTTTAAATTTCTTACCTTCCTCTCTCAAATTGGTCGTTTGTCACGCTCGATTAATGACCGCGTAACCTACGTAATCACGTCGTGCACCTTTTATACACTCCGCGTATGTATGAAACGCCACCCTCGTCACCTTTGCCATGCCCCTAATCAATTGGAAATGTAAATATGGCGTTAACTGTGTAGGTTCTGGAATCGCGTGAATATTCTCCGCGTAACCTACGTCAACACGTTGTTTGCATTCTCGACACTCCGCATATGCATGAATCCCCGCCCTCATCTCCGCCCATGACGGGACATTTCCTCGTTTCCACGCCCCTAATCTCTGTGGGAAGGAAAGATGGCGATGTCACACGAGCGGGCACGGAGCTCTCATGGCGCAAGTGAAGGGACAGAGGCGGGACCGTCCCGATCCAGGCCAAAAAGATATAAAGCCACTAATATGGCTTTCGACGAAATGGTGGAGTTAGTTTACATCATGAGGAGGAAGGACTATGATGGTGAATTTGAGCCCTACAAAACACCTAACCGCAGAAAGTCACACATTATGGACAAGGTGGCGAGGAGAATCAGGAAGATGTTTGGTGTCACCAGGTCCAAGGAGCAACTCAGGAAGCGTTGGTCCGACTTGAAATTGAGGGAGCCACATCACATGAAGAAGATCCTCAAAATTCTGAGGAAACGTAAGTCCATATTATTTAAGGGGGGGGGGAAATGTCTGCAAGAATGTGTTGACATGTAGTTTTGGACATCTGCCTCCTTGGCCTGCTTGTACTTTTGAACACGTGTAGATACTGTATTGTGTTTATGTTAAATACCAACCTTTACCAAATGTCGTGAAATAGTAACCCGCGTAATATGACATTGTTTCGCAGAAATGCGAGGTTAGTCCAGGAACAACACACCTGGACATGGCTGACTGGCCCCAAACTTTGTTTGCAAACATTGTTGAAAAGCTAAATCACAGAAATTAAATTGAGTGAATGTGACAGCCAAACAAGATTCATTCTCAACAGTGCTAATAAAGCATATGTTTTAACATCTGGAAATGCAAAGCACCTGTGTCTCAACAATCAAAGGAGATTTTTTTGTAGGGTCTACGAGAAATAATGTTTTGGGGGGACATCCATGTGTGTCACTTCTTAGCAAAAAAGGGGCAGGATCAGAGCTTGGCCTAGAACTCCGCCAAAAATGTAGGATTGCTGAAAGAAGAAACGAACAAAAAACATAAAAAATGTCTCGTCTAAGCAATGTGTGCAATTTCTGCTCTACAATATCTGTGTGCTGATGAGTATACCTTTTGTTTTTTCTTATTTCTTATAGGGGAAAGAAGACGCCAGCAATTGGAGGAGGCAGAGAGGGCCAGACACCCCCAAAATCACACACCTCCGCATGTGGAGGAGGAGGAGGAGGATGTGGAAGTAAGAGAGGAGGATGTGGAAGTAAGAGAGGAGGATGTGGAAGTAAGAGAGGAGGAAGGAAGAGAGGAGGAAGACTTAAATTTGGAGTTAGAATTCAGGGAAGATGAGGCGGAACTGGACGAAGCAGAATTGAGTGATTTTGAAGGGGTATTGATGGATAAAGAAGGAGTTCTGGAAGAAGATGGAGGAGTCGTGGAAGATGAGGGGGAGGTGGTGGAAGAAGGAGGAGTCGTGGAGGATGAGGCTGAGGTGGTGGAAGAAGGAGGAGGAGTCATAGAAGATGGCGAAATTGTGGATGTGGAAATTAGCAGGCCATCAGGTCAGTGTCACCCCAACTTTAATAGGGCCAAAGATATGCAGATAGGCCGGAAACTCTTTACATATTTTGAATGCCAATGTGTTTGTTTTTAGGGGATGAAGATGGTGTAGCACATTTTTCACGTGCGAGTGCAGCACGGAAATGGACAATATGCGGGAAAGGATGGTCGTCATGGAGCAGAATGTTCGAAATGTCATTTTGGAGTGCAGCACGGAAATGGACAACATGCGCCAAAGGATGATAGTCATCGAACAGAATTTCAAAAATATCATTGACATGATGGGCCGTGTCAAAGACTGAAACACCCCCCGCCCATCCCCCGCCCCCCCAACCATTTTTAATTTTTGTACTTAACAATACGCCAAAATTTCAAGATGCACACACAGTGTGCCAATATGTGCTATCTGCCATGACAGAATATCTATTGTCTGTGCTTTGTGGGTACAAACCCCTCCTCGATCCTCAAGTATTTGAGAGGAAGAAGGGTTTGCTCCCACAAAACACAGACATTGATCACCCATGATGTCAGATAGCACATGTGGCCATTTGTCTGTTTAACCAATGACATTTGGCGAATTCACACTGAATGTGTGCATCTTGAAATTTTGGCATGTTCCAGTGTGAAAGCACACCATCCATGACTGACTGCTGTTTTGAAAAGATAATTCTTTTTGGTGGTGATCTTGTTTTGGTTGTAAATGTTTACAGTTTCAGATCCCAAAACTAACAACAAATCAACAAAACCAAAAAAAGGGAAATAAATGTAAGAAAATAAAAGATTTATTAAGAGAAAAAAATTAAAATAAGGACCCCAAAAAATATATGTAAATAGCTATATTTTTCTAAAAGATAAATCTCACATTTTTGTTGGGTTAAAAAAATAAAAATAAAAAAATATCATAACAAAAAAATATTTTGTAGAAAAACACAACCAAAATTTTTTAAAATGTTAGAAAAATGTTTTGAAATACAAAAAAAATAGTATCATAAAAAAATTTGTGATAATTGTTTTGGAAAAACACCCCAAAAATATGAGCAAAAGAATACATCTTGGTTACAGAAAACCAACCAAAAAAACCCGTTATTTTGATGCTAAAAATAAAGATTTGTACGTTTTGAAGTGTGTGTGTGTGTGTGTATATATATATAATAGACAAGCCAGCAAATTATTATGTAGATTTGCTAAAAAAAAATTATAACATTGTGTTTCTATCAATATTCTTGCTAATCACTGTAAAAAAATAATAAAAAAAATCTAAAAAATATATAATAATAAAAATATTTTCACCACAAAATTCCTAAAAAATGTTGGACTCCAAAAATGCATCATTTTTTTTGAAGTAAGGAATAAAATAAAAAAAAAATTGGTGACATCAAAAGCTGAAAAATGAGTGGCTTCTTATTTCTCGACTCAATACCCAGTTTGTAGATGAGTGAATAATGTGCAATTGTGGTTATTTACTAAAGCTGCCTAACTTAAATTGGCACTAGAAGTGCAGAAGTTAGTTTGAGAACCAGGAAGACAGAAAAAAAGAGAAAAAGCATTAATGACAAACAACTGTATAAAGTCCAATGGTCTAATTATTTATTAGTTCTGTGAATATTTCTTACTTTAGGGGGCCGAATTAGAAAGAAATATGATCTGGCATAGCAATGGCCCCCCCACCCATGAAGTACTCAACATATTTGTCGCGTACCTCACGAGCAGATAGGGGGGCCAAGCCAGCGCGACCAATGTCCAGCCCAGGAATGTTATCTGAGGGTAGTCCTACCTCAGAGCCCATGGGGGGTAGGTACGTCTGGGAGTGCCTGCATAGAAAATTGTGCAAAATGCAGCAGGCAAATACAATGGTGTTCAATTTATATTCCGCCAAGTGTATCGCTGTCAGGAACAGGCGGAACCGGTTGGTGAGGATCCCAAAGGCATTCTCGACTACCCTCTGAGCCCTTGACAACCGATAATTGAACACCTTCCTCTCTAAGGTGAGGGTCCTCTGGGGAAAAGGCCGCATGAGGTTAGGTCCAAGCCCGAAAGCTTCGTCCGCTAGAAACACAAACGGAAGTCCTTCCACATTATCTTCATCTGGTGGCAGTGCCAGACCCCCAGTTTGTAGACGATCGTAGAATTCTGTCCGTGCGAATACTGCCCCATCTGACAGCCAGCCGTTCTTCCCCACGTCCACATATAGAAACTCATACTGTGCCGACACCACCGCCATCAACACAATACTATGATAACCCTTGTAGTTATAATAGTAGGACCCCGAGTGGGGTGGGGGCACTATGCGGACGTGTTTCCCATCTATTGCTCCACCGCAGTTCGGGAAATCCCACCGCTGGGCAAATTGGGAAGCCACAGACTGCCATTCCTGTGGTGTGGAGGGTAGCTGTGGGGACAAACAAAAAAAGAGATTTAGTACTTTGGCACATAAACATTGCAAACATAATCCTACAAGCATCCTTGTGCAACTTCACAGTTTTCAAATAGCATTTTCAAATTGTGAAGGGAGAATTTCTAGGCACAAATATATAGGCCCACTTAATTAAGAAGAGACTCCACAGCCCTCTGATGGGGACAAAAAAACACTTTTAAGGGGGGGTGGGGGGTGTTTAAACTGTTTAAAAAACACAAATATTAAATTAAAAGAGGCAAGGTGGGGGTTGGCCCTAGGATAGCATGCTGGACAGGTTAATATTGGGTAAGGTCCAAATATGCAGGTAGGCCAAAAAAAAAATTACATGGAAAGCTGATATCAACATGCATGGGGAGAAAAGGGAACGTTAGTTAAACACACAGCATATCTGGGAAATAAAATAAAAAGTTAGTTGCCCACATTATTAAAGACACATTGTGAGGTTAAAATGAGGAAACTTACCTTAATATACTCCTCCTGCAGAACTTTGATGATGGCAGCACACGTGTCCGGTATGATGACCCCAAGCGCCTGCGGAGAGATGCCTGTCGAGAACTTGAGGTCCTGAAGGCTCCTCCCAGTCGCCAGGTACCGCAACGTGGCAATAAGCCTCTGCTCGGCCGTGATGGCTTGGCGCATCACAGTGTCCTGCCTCGTGATATAGGGGGACAGAAGATCCAGCAGACGGTTGAATACAGGGTCCGTCATGCGGAGAAAGTTCCTATAGTCATTAGGATTATTCTCCTGGAGTTCCCTAAGCAGAGGCATATGTGAGAACTGGTCACGCTGGCGCAACCAATTCTTGGTCCAGGAACGCCTCCTCCCCCTGTTCCTGGCCAAAGTACTGGAATAATGAACATATCCAGCAGCCATCCCATAAACAGCACCAACTCGCGAAAATTTACGCTGCTGCTCCATCATGGCTTCAAACCGGCCGGCTGGTCAGTCAAGAACACACTCCAACAGAAAGCACAATCAAATCCAGCGGTACCTGCAAAGAACGCACGACACACAGATACGATCGCACAGTACGAAACTGCAAAGCAGAACGAACTGCACGCCTGTACCCGAATGCCAACTACGTACCCACAAGCACACGCACTGAACCAGAAAATACTACCTGCTAAAGCACGGAGACCGAGAAGCGCGAATCAGCTCTAACCAAACCTTCACTAACACGAGCAAAGCCATAACTAGCAAAAGCGGAACAGAGGGTGTCGCCATTGACTTTGGCCTTTCCCTTTATAGTGACGTCAAACGTGGTTTACGTGCACGCGTTCTGGTCCGCCGGGAAATATGGTCCGCTGGTGTGTACAAGCCAGCGGGCCAAAAGACAAAACAGCCTTGTACGCCGGAAACAGCCCGTCGGACTCTTTCCAGCGAACATGTTTGGTCGTTAGTACTCGGCCTAAGAGTGTGTATTGAAGTGCTGTGTGGGTGGAGTTGATTCATTGTTCACTTGGGTTCTAAAACTGTATACAGTTGTATTCAAAATTATTCAACCCCCACTGAAATTGATTGTTTTGCCCAGTTTGACATTGATTTTGATCATTCAGTCATCCTGCTTACAATTAAATCAAAGAGGCACGTGTAGGTCAGACAAATTTAACATAACATTTATAATGAAATAACCACAAATGTCTTTTCTGTGCTCACATCATTATCAGTTTTATTCAACCCCCAATTGACATTCAATCTTAGTACTTAGTACAACATCCTTTTACAGTTATAACAGCTTTTAAACTTGAAGCATAGCTTGACACAAGTGTCTTGCAGCGATCTACGGGTATCTTCGCCCATTCGTCATGGGCAAAAGCCTCCAGTTCAGTCACAATCTTAGGCTTGCGCACTGCAACTGCTTTCTTTAAGTCCCACCAGAGGTTCTCAATCGGATTTAAGTCTGGTGACTGCGATGGCCACTCCAAAATGTTCCAGCCTTTAATCTGCAACCATGCTCTAGTGGACTTGGAGGTATGCTTGGGATCATTGTCCTGTTGAAAGGTCCAACGTCTCCCAAGCCTCAGGTTTGTGACGGACTGCATCACATTGTCATCCAATATCTCCTGGTACTGAAGAGAATTCATGGTACCTTGCACACGCTGAAGCTTCCCTGTACCTGCAGAAGCAAAACAGCCCCAAAGCATGATTGACCCCCCGCCATGCTTCACAGTAGGCAAGGTGTTCTTTTCATCATAGGCCTTGTTCTTCCTCCACCAAACATAGCGTTGATCCATGGGCCCAAACAGTTCTAATTTTGTTTCATCAGTCGACAGAACACAATCCCAAAACTTCTGTGGTTTGTCCACATGACTTTTGGCATACTGCAGTCGACTCTTCTTATTCTTTGGAGACAGCAAGGGGGTGCGCCTGGGAGTTCTGGCATGAAGGCCTTCATTACGCAGTGTGCGCCGTATTGTCTGAGCAGAAACTTCAGTACCCACATCTGACAAAATTTTTGTCAGTTCCTCAGCAGTCACAAGGGGACTTTTCTCCACTCTACGCTTCAGGTAGCGCTCAGCAGTCGAAGTCAGCATCTTCTTTCTGCCACGACCAGGTAGCATTTCAACAGTGCCCTTTGCCTTGAATTTGCGAATGATGCTTCCTATGGTGTCTCTTGGTATGTTTAACATCTTTGCAATCTTCTTATAGCCATTGCCCTTCCTGTGAAGAGTAATCACCTCTTCTCTTGTCTTCCCGGACCATTCTCTTGACTTCACCATGTTTGTAACCACACCAGTAAATGTCTAGAAGGAGCTGAGTATCACAGTCATTTTAAAGCTGCCTGATTGGTGCTTATTAGGCTTTATTGCTGCTCCCTGACATCCACAGGTGTTTTCAATACCTGATTGAAAACACTTCAATGAACCTCTGTTCTTCAGAGTGGTAGTCTTTAAGGGGTTAAATAATTGTGTAAATGAAGAATTCACAAAATAAACATTTACTACTGTATTACAAAACCAATTGATGTAATTTTAGTTGCATATGGTTCTTTAAGAAGTCCTTGTAGGATTTCATTCTGAATACAATTACAAATGTACACTAAATTCCCTAAAACCCTTTACAGCATTGGGGGGTTGAATAATTTTGAACACAACTGTATAAGAGAGCTAACCATTAAAGATTCGTTCAAACATTTTGACTCAGAGAACAGAGCTTGTCTTGTTTATTCTGGGGAAATCCATATGGATCGTGTCTGTTAGATTGTGGAGTGTCAGATGAGCTGTCGTGGTTGATGGAATGGGAATATCGTAAACGGTGGTTACCGTTACAGTAAGTAATGCACATTAGGATATTCACAGTATCTGATCAAAACAGCCCATGTCTGGGTAAGAGCTATGGGTAAGGGGTGTGTACAGAGGGGGAAAAGGGTAGTGTGTCAGACATCTCTAAGAGCAGAAAGGGGGCAAGGACCAGGAGAAGAAGGCAGAGAGTCGAGAGGTAGGAGGGGATATAGAGAGGTGGAGGTGCAGCGGAATGTGAGTGTAGATAGTATAAAGGTGGGGCAGGGTAAAGTAGAGTAGGGTAGGGATGGACCGAACAGACCCCTGTTTGGTTCGGACCCGAACATTGGAACACCGTGACCATTTTGAAGGTGTAATGCAGGTAATTGGGCATACAATGGTTATAGGGGTCCGGGTTATGACCTGGGGGACATGTACCAATAAAAAAAGTTTGTGAAAAAACTAATTTTTAAATGGACACATTTGTTGCTGGCCCCCTTTCAGTGCCAAGGGAATGTCTGCCTCTCCTTGTTGTCCTCCCAGACATTATTGGGAGGGAGCAGTGCTTATAAGCAAATGTAAAGGAGATTTTGAAATCTGTACGTATATGCACTTTAATCAATGTAAAGAGGTGTTTGGTGCCCATTAATTTGAGTACTCACACTACACAGACACCCTCCACGTATGCAATATAATATACTGCAATATAATGCGCCAAACATACAGTGACGCACAGAACTATGTGGCGTTAAACTGGCAGTAATGCATGCAAAACGATACAGCGTTTAACTGGCAGTAATGCATGCAAAACTATATGGCGTTAATCTGGCAGGAACGCACGCAAAACTATATGGCGTTAATTTGGCAGTAACGCACACAAAACTATATGGCGTTAAACTGGCAGTAACGCATGCAAAACTATATAGCGTTAAGTAAATGGCATTAAACTGTCAGTAACGCACACAGAAGTAAATGGCGTTAAACTGGCAGTAAAGAAACAATGTTCAACCGTCACTACACTGACTCTATCTGAATGGTCCCTACTTTAGCTATACATTAATGTCAAGATTACTGACACAGTCTCACTACACTACACTGAAGCTATCTAAAGCTGTCCCTACTCTACACTAATGTATGTATAAATGACACGGTCTCACTACACTACAGTGAAACTATCTGAGCTGTCTAGCTGCACACTATGAAAAGCTGAATAATGGTCCTCCTCACTACACTCACACTATCCCTAGACTGACATTAAACTAATATTCTACACTGACAATTGAAGCAAAATAGCAGAGTATAGCACACTAACTAACTAATATCACTAAACAGAGCCCTGTTCTATCTCTCTCCACGCCAAAATCACACTGATAATGGCTGCAATTGCAAGAATACTTTTATACTGTGGGGCGGGAATGAGCCATGATTGTATATAGTCATGATGACAGTGTCCAATCATGACTCTGACAGTGCTCTGTGCCCTGATTGGCTGAAGTTTTCACTGCTTCAGCCAATTAGGGCTTGCAATGCACTGTTCAGCGCCGCAATGCATTGTGGGTGGTTCGGTGGGGGGCCTAACAAACGGTCGAATGTCCCGAAAGTTTGGCTGCTTCCCAAATGACCGAATAGCGAAAGTTCGACCCAAACTTATGCTCAGGAAGAACCGTTCGCCCATCCCTAGCGTAGGGTAGCGCTCCCCGACTAGGGAGCTAAACAAGCTCAAGTAGAAGGAGTGTTGTTGTCTCTTTCTCTGTTGCACATTTTCCACCCTTTTTATTTCAAATACATTGCAGAACTCCTTTAGAGAGACTTGGCATGATTTCCTGTTCTGGTGACACAGTTTTAAAATAATAGTAGAGGTGAAAAATGTGCAACAGGTAACAATATAGAGAATGCAAACATTGTTTTGTTTATTTTGAGCCAGAAAAAAACAGAAAAGTGTCCATTGCTCCTGTCCTACCATAGTTTTGCCCACAAACATGGTTGCATACCATTGGCAGATTCAGCATCCATAGCAGACTTTGATAGAGCAAAAAAACTATTATGCACCACCAACATAGAGGCTTTCTGTTTGAGTATGGGGCGAAATAACCTGGCAAATATTCACGGTTATCAATATAGTGAGGCGTGCAAGTGCACATTTTTAAAATAAATAATTTTCAATTTGTTTGTGTTTTTAACTTCTAATTGCTGTCATTTTCTTCAAGGAATAGAGATGAACCCACTATTAACCTAGCAACATGCTCCAGAAGTGAAAACCACCTTTATGTTGATTTCATGTCGCAAACTAATAAGGTTGGGATTGTGGTTTATTTCCCTATTAGGAATAAATAAATAATAAATAAATATGACTAAATCTTGATTCCTGGGACATCATCACTAGCTCTCTAATCAAATTAGATTATGGTTGATATAATGATACAGTAGTGTGGTATGCATAACTTCTTCATAAATTTAACAACACAGCGACTAGGATGAGTTATCATTTTCATAAAAAGTAATACATTTCTAAAATGTGCCAAACAAGTACAAAATATTAGGAATGTGCAACACAGGAAAATGATAACAGCTTCTAAATATATAAGACTTAGCTTGTCTAAACATATTTGAGTGTAGGAGAAGAAAAATCCCAAACCCGTCTCCCTAAGGTATTTTAATAGTAGATACATATTGTTAAGAGTTTTACTTTAGTATGACACAAGCTATTTTTTACTTTGACTTACAGTAAAATAAGAAAGACCTGGTAAACTGCTATGGCAACATGCTTTGCCATCAATAGACAATAGGCAGCAGCAGTATGTGATATTATGTCACTTTAAATTATTCAATTTGTTATTTTGAAAAGTCAAAAAGTGATGGAAAAAACAAAGGCCCGGATTCACAAAGCACTTACGCCGACGTATCTCGAGATACGCCACGTAAGTGTAAGTATGCGCCGTCGTATCTATGCGCCGTGCCCATAAACTGAGATATGCCTGAAAATAGGCTTCATCCGACCGACGTAACTTTCCTACGCCGGCGTATCGTGGGCGCATATTTACGCTGTGCGCATTTGCCGCTCCCATTGATTTTCTATGCACATATGCAAATGAGGGAGATACGCCGATTCACGAACGTACTTGCGCCCGGCACATAATATACGCGGTTTGAGTAAGTCGTACATCTGGCGTAAAGTTATTGCCCATATAGGAGGCGCAACCCATGCAACGCTATGGACCAGGGAACACAAGCCGTCGTATCTTTTGTCGTTTACGTTGTACGTGAATATGACTAGGCGTAGGTTACGTTCACATCGTAGGCAGTGATCCGGCGTATCTTAGGGAGTAGTTCCGACGTGATTCTGAGCATGCGCACTGGGATGCGCCCACGGGACGGCGCATGCGTCGTTCAGTTTAAGTACTTCAATGGCGCTTGCCCCATCATTTGCATGGGATCATGCCTCATTAGCATGGCTCACGCCCACTTCCACCTACGCTGGCTTACGCAGAGGAAACCCAGTGTATCTTTAAGAGTGAGTGGGAGCAAGTGCTTTGTGAATCCAGTGCTTGCCTCTGTGCGCTGCACTGGCGTAGCGTAAAAGACATACGCTACGGCGGCATAAATATGCACTGATGTATGTGAATCCGGGCCAAAATGTTTTTGGTGCATCAATCCTTCATTACTGGGGACATATACTTTGCATACATACTTCATTACTACAATTTGCCCCTCTTTTCCATCTCACAAAGTTGGGAGTTGCGTGAATATGGGGTTCCTGTTGCCATGGGAGATAATACTTGTTTAACCTTTTTATAATGTTAAAGTGAACACGTGTCTAGACTACTGTATACACAATAAAGTATTAACATATTCTGGAAAAAGTTATCCTAAAGTGTACAGCAGAGCATTAAAGTAACATCTAATTTACTCAAATTTTCTGACAGTCAGCTAGCCCTTAAAAAAATGTAACAGAGAAAATCCCTTTGAATGGGGATTGTCAAAACACAGCAAGCAAATAATTAAAATACAGTAGAAATGATTTTTTTTAAAATTTAAAATAGACAAGCCATATTTCAATGGCAATATTATAATACAGTATTGTATTAAATCATTTCGAAATAGAAAAATAAATCAGTAGTATGCTCAATTTATAAAGCAATTGAGTATAGCAAAGCTGATATAATAATAAAGTAAGTAATATTAGTTAAAAGCATTAGTTAAAGTTGTTTGAAGAATTGCTTTATTTTTCTCATAAATCAAATTAAAGCATTTGTTACCTGACGAAAAAATAAAATAAAAAAAAGGATCCTGTTCCTTCAAAGCATGTCATACTTCACAGTGCTTGTGCTTTGTAATTTGGCCCCTTCTATCACCTAAAATACCTGGCTGATCCTGCCTGGTTCTGCCCTACCCCCGTGGCTGCTGAGTCCTGACACCGTGGTCAGTTTATGTGCATCAGATATCCGCAGCTCTCCTGTGTCCTCCTCTGTCCTCTTCCCCCTCCCCTCCCTGCCTTAACAGCTCTGTGTGTGAGCCACCTCTCCCCTTCTAGCACTGTTCTGAGCAGTATAAAAATTAATGCTCACAAATAACTGCCAGCCCCTCTGCTTGGATAACATGTAGTATACAGTAGTGGTCGTCAACCCTGTCCTGGCCCACTAACATGCCAGGTTTGCAAGATAACTGAAATACATCACAGGTGATATAATTTGCTGCTCAGTGATTGCAGTATTCTAGTCTGCATCTACCCAAGGTAATTAATAAAACCTGGCCTGTTAGTGG
This sequence comes from Rana temporaria, assembly GCF_905171775.1. Lineage (NCBI taxonomy): Eukaryota > Metazoa > Chordata > Amphibia > Anura > Ranidae > Rana > Rana temporaria. The sequence continues at coordinate 210,124,156 of NC_053493.1, read as the reverse complement.
GCCCTGAGCACAGGGTTGATGACCACTGGTATACAGTGTATGCCGTTTTAAAAAATACCTTAGTGCTCCTCGAGGTCATGTGACCACCCCTTGCTCCCTTCCTCCGATGTATGCACTACATAGGGAGGTCAAGTGACCGCCCGGTCATTGGAGGAAGAGAGCGACAGGCAGTCACATGCTTGCTGATCGGCGAGGAACAAATAATTCAAATAAGGTATTTAGAAGAAGACTTTTTAAAAATGACATATACTGTATAATACAGGTTATCCTAGCAGAGGTTCTGGCAGTGATTGTGAGCACTGCCTTTACAGCCCCTTTAAGGAGGAAGTAAACCCTCTTAAAAAATCAGCAAAAAAAAAACAACCTGCAAGGCAAAAGACTAGAAGTATGAGTAGCATACTAGCTCATTATGAATTACTTACCTTAAATCGAAGCCATCCTTGTCTCCCCCTCTGGCCGCAGACATCTCTCCCGTAGGTTACTTCCGGGTATCGCGGCTCCGGAGCCATGATGAAGTCACTCCAGTGCAGTAACGGCACACGCTAAGGAAGAAGTGGCACAGAGTTTTGTTTCTTCCCAGCGCATGCGCCGTTTATTTTACCGGCAGACTACAAGTGAAATATCTCCTAAACGGCGCACATTTAGGAGATATTTCCACTACCTATAGGTAAGCCTTATTCTAGGCTTACCTATAGGTAGAAGTAAAAAAAGAGGGTTGACAACCACTTTAACACTACACATTAATCCATCTATTGAAGGGAAGAACACATTTTAGCAATCATTATTATTATGAACTAAATTGGCCAGTTATAGTGGGTATTGGCCACCCAACTGTAATGCAGAAAGGTTTTGTGTAAGGCCCAATTCCGTTTGTGTTGGTGTGTTGCATTGAGCATTAATGTGCCTTGCAATGCATATTTTAACCACTTCAGCCCCGGAGGATTTGGCTGCCCAAATGACCGGGCCATTTTTTGCGATTCGGCACTGCGTCGCTTTAACTGACAATTGCGCGGTCGTGTGAAGTGGCTCCCAAACAAAATTGATGTCCTTTTTTCCCAAAAATAGAGTTTTCTTTTGGTGGTATTTGATCACCTCTGCGTTTTTTTTTGCACTATAAACAAAAAAAAGAGTGTCAATTTTGAAAAAAATAAATAAATTTCTTTTTGCTATAATAAATATCCCCTAAATAAATATCTCAGTTTAGGTCGATATGTATTCTTCTACATATTTTTGGTAAAAAAAATTGCAATAAGTGTATATTGATTGGTTTGCAAAAGTTATAGCGTCTACAAAATAGGGGATAGTTTTATGGCATTTTTATTGTTTTTTTATTAGTATAGGCAGAGATCAGCGACATTATGGCGGACACATCCTACACTTTTGATGCTATTTTGGGACCATTATCATTTATACAGCGATCAGTGTTATAAAAATACACTGACTACTGTGTAAATTACACTGGCAGTGAAGGGGTTAACCAGTAGGGGGCGAAGAAGAGGTTAAGTGTGTCCTAGGGAGTGCTTCTAACTGTGTGGGGGCTGGGCTTACTGTGACACGACACTGATCGCTGCTCCCGATGACAGGGATTTGGGATCGAAACCTTGGTGTTAGAAGAAAATTGCGCAGCAAAGGGGAGATAATTAAGTAGAAGTAAAGAGGGCAGGCTGGGATATCCATGTGCAGTAAAACCTTGGATTGAGTGTAACTTGGTCTGAGAGTGTTTTGCAAGACAAGCAACATTTTTTAAATAGATTTTGACTTGACAAACGAGTGATGTCTTATCCTCCCTGGCGGTATGATTCTTTCTGGTTTTAGGTGCTGAAAGCGGTACAATTATTTTGCATGAAAAATTGGTGTTTTACATTGTAGGCCTGTAATTCTTAGGAAAAACTCACTTAAATCTGTCCAAACAAGAGTCTAGTAGACATCCCCGGTATGATAAAGTTTGAAAAACAAAATCATAAATTATAATATAATAAATAACTATAAATAATTATGTAGCGCTACCCCCGCAGGAGCCGCTGGTTAGATTGGGTCGGCATGTTACGTTACCTCTGTGATGTGTCTAGGGATGATGATGATGAGAGCAATGACGGAATGTCTAAACAGCAGGGTGTCATTTTCTGTGCTTTTATTCTTGCCCAACACAGCAAACAATTAACTTGAGGTAGATAGAGATAGGTTGGTGAAAGGAAAACTTGCAGATTCAGACCTATGGATGACGGAAACAATCCTGCTTCCAATGGGACGCTAACCCCTCCTCGCCACTCCAGCCGAAGTGGGTATAGTGTACCTGGACAGGGTATCACTCGGGACTTGAGGAGAAATTAAGTCTCTGCCACAAACTTAATAGAACTGACAAGTCAGAACGGGACCTCTGCCACAGGTCCCTTCTCCAGAACATAGGTAGTGAGGTAAATCCTCCTTGATAAATTAGTGCCTGAATCCCCCTCAGGTAGTCTCTCAAATGGTCACCGACTGACAGGTTGCCATCAAACAAACTGTCAGTGTCCAGTCACCTCGATCCCTGATGGATTGTCTAAGCCCTGTTGGATCGCCTGCCTCTGGGCTCACCTCAGACTGACTCCCCATCGAACAGCACAACTCGCTTGGGATATTCTTCAGAATTTTGGGGCCCAGTGGATGACTGGGGCCCCAGCCACATCTTCAGTTGCTCCTGGCCATCGTGGTCCCGGAACTAAGGACACAGCGTAGCACGTGCGCCCCGGCCTGGTAGGCCATATCGCCGGGGCCCATGATGTGCGCACACCCTGAAGGTGGGTGCCGCACCCGGAACCAGGAACAGACCAAGAAGATGACGTCCGCTCTAGAAGTACCCTCCCCCAGCATGCCCCGCGAGGGAGAAACTCCTCTGATTGGCTGCTGGAAAGAGGCGCTTCAGACTAAACTCCACTGCTGCCACCTGTCGCCCAGAGATGGAAAGGTATCTCTGGAACACAAAATGAACCGGCAGTACAGCCCAGCTAAAGTAGAGGAGTAATTTACATAAATTAGCTGGATGAGAGTAAACTAACTCTCTCATCCCCCTCTAAATTTAAGATAGCATCTGGACTGAAAGTACACAGGCGCTACAATTATAACAAATAATAATGTAATTATAATAAAAATGTAATCAAATCAAAAACACTGAAATTTGCTCAGTTGCAGAATTGTCGCTGTCATTACTTTATTTATTTATGACGAATTTCCCCACAAATCGCTATCGCTCAATTCTGCAAGTGATTATAATTTATTATCGCTGTTTTCTAGCTGCTCTAAAACCATTTTTGACATAAAGGGACACTTTTGGTTGCTATGGACAATCTACAGTTTGCAGGCAGAAAGAACAGTTTTTATTTTATAAATGTACATGCAGAACACTGGGCAGACCACTAGGGATAAATGGGGGGGGGGGGGTATTTTTTACATACAGCACTGTAATCTGTAAGATTACAGTATACTGTATGTAATGTGTTTGTTTACTTTTTAGAATTTGGCACCGTTCTCTGCCCCCGTGCGTCGTAACGTCGCAGGGAATGGAGATTGGCGGCACACAGGACGCCGCTCGCTCACACAGCGGGGATGCATCGCAGGATCCAGGGGCAAGGTAATTAACTTGTGCCTGTGGATGCTGCGAGGCGGCCCGGAGTCTGGCTTGGGAATACCGCTTTTGGTATTGAAATCTTACCCCGAGCCAGACTCGGGAATACCGCCAAGGGGGTTAATATACAAGTAGCATCATGTCACAACTGAGTATAAAAGAGAAGAGAGGCGTGTTGCAATATGGTTACATTTAATAACGGTACAACATTTAGTAACTTACATGGTTGATGATTAAAACAGGCACATATATGTATGCAGACATCTGGGGTTAAGCTGTCCACATAGACCATCCCCCGCACCACCATCAACATCATCCCTTCCACACTCCGCTCCACTAGCACTACAAGCCTCACTTCCAGATCACTCTACTGCAGGGTAGTCTTCCCAGTCACGATTGCAGACTGACAGCAAAGAGAGCCGGCAGTGCAGAGGATGGTCTATGTGGACAACTTTACCCTGAATGCCTGCATACTTAGATTTGCCTCTTTTCATCATCAACCATGTGAGTTGCTAAATGTTGTAACTTCATTAAATGTAACTTTTCTTTTATGCTCTGGATTTTTGCTTCTAATCCTCTTGTGGAGGCTTCCATTTGTGGATGAACCTTTTATGGTTACACAACCTATCACATTGCTATCTTTTTATATGAACTATAAAGTGAAGGATTTATGAATAAATGGTTGTGGAACAAATCGTCTGAGTTTCCATTATTTCTTATGGGGAAATTTGCTTAGATATATGCGAGTGCTTTGGATTACAAGCATGTTTCCGAAACGACTGTATTTATTGGCGTATAACACTCACTTTTTTTACCCTGAAAATAGAGAGTAAACTGTGCCTGTTTGTTATACGCAGGGGGCTGTGGAAAGTTTTTTTCCTGACACTTCACTTAAAGTTAGGGTGCGTGTTATACGCCGATAAATACGGTAATTATGCTCGCAATCCAAGGTTTTACTGTACTATCCAAATCAGCATTGCTGTTTTCTATGTAAATTCTCTTTTAATTATTTTTTTGTTTGCTCTATTTATGAATTAACCCCTCGCTTTTTACCACAAAATACATTTTTTGAGACACGAGTTTACCGCATTTCAATGTCCCTATTATTCCACTTTTCAGGTATCTATGACTGTTGTGATTATGTGATCTAAGAGTTCTCTTTCAATATGAAAGTTGTAAAAGAAACATCCTTCAGGAAAAGGATGTGATGTTTAGGTCTTTATAAACATTTATAACAAACGCCATTATAAAAAGGAGGTAACGCCGAGTGAAAGTGGCTAATAGAAAGCAATTAGTATTTAATGTAATTCCTTTAACCACTTGCTTACTGGGCACATATACCCCCCTCCTGCCCAGGTGAAATTTCAGCTTTCGGCACTGCGTCGCTTTAACTAACAATTGTGCGGTCGTGCGACGTGGCTCCCAAACAAAATTGACGTTCTTTTTTCCCCACAAGTAGAGCTTTCTTTTGGTGGTATTTGATCGCCTGTGCGGTTTTAATTTGTTGCGCTATAAACAAAAAAGAGCGACAATTTTGAAAAAAATACAATATTTAAAAAAAAAAAAATCGCAATAAGCGATTGGTTTGCGCAAAAGTTATAGCGCCTACAAAATAGGGGACGTAATTATTATTTTTTATTATTTTTTTTTTACTAGAAATGGCGCCGATCTGCGATTTTTATTTGGACTGCGACGTTATGGCGGACACATCGGACACTTTTGACACATTTTTGGCGCCATTCACATTTATACTGCGATCAGTGCTATAAATATGCACTAATTACAGTATAAATGTGACTGGCATTGAAGGGGTTAACACTAGGGGGTGAGGAAGGGGTTAAATGTGTGTCCTATATAGTGTTCTAACTGTAGGTGGAGGGGGGGGGTGACCGATCTGTGTCCCTATGTACAAGGGACACAGATCGGTCTCCTCTCCAGAGACAGCACCGCTGTCTCTGTGTAAAACGGCAATGAGAGATGATCTCATATGTTTACATATGAGATCATCTCTCATTGGCCGCACAGATCGCCTAGCAAACGGGCACTCTGATTGGCCGTTCGCGGCGATCTGTAATTGGCTGTGTCTAAGGGACACGGCCAGCACAGAAGTTCCCCGCTGCGCGCTCTGGAGCACGCGCGCGGGGAACGCGCAAAAGGGCGGACGTCAATTGACGTCCACTTGGCTTTTCAGGTCCGCGCTGTAGCCGTCATTCGACTATAGCGCGGACCCCTAGTGGTTAAATGATTAAATGGATGTAAATCCCTAGTCCTGAATTATTTTTACTCTTTAGCATTATGCTGCAGTTTGATATTGTGGGGAACTGTTCACAGCATAATGAAAATGGGTAAAATAACACTGAATTACGAAGCATTCAGACGAAATGTTGATACCTGCCTTTACTCATCGTTACTGGAATCTGATGACTACCTTTGTAAACTAAAACCCGAGTCAAGCAAAAAGCACTGATCAAAGCCCCACCGTATTCAATACGGTAATCCCAAACAGAGCAGGGTGCTAACTAAAAGGGGCCAAGCTCGTGCAAAAAACAAATGCATAGAAAAGTACATCTGGAAGCTGCTCGGTTCAGTGTGAATCACATAGGCTTGAGCGTCACCTTCAGCACACCCCGCTAACATTTTTCACCCACTCATAGGCTTAGTTGTAGAGGTGGGAGTGAAGAACAGTCTCTTGGGTATAAGAGTGTAGCTGCTGACTTTTAATAAACAGACACTTACCTGCTCCAAGGTCCAGCGATGCGGCCGCCAGGAGCCCCCCCCCCCCTCTGCCGGCGCCTCCATTCATAGTGTTGGCACCCGGCTGTGACAGCTTTTAGCTTCACGGCCTGGCACTCACTGCGCAGTCGCAAGTTGCGCTGCGCTCTAGGAGTGGACAGGCGATCTCCTGGGACCTGTCACGTGTCCCAGGAGATCGCCTAGAGGGAGGGGCCGTCTAAGGCGTGAGGAGGAGTCGCCTAGGCGGTCCCTGGGTGGAAGTAGAAAGTGGGACAGGAAGTCCCACTCCTACTGAAGCCCCCACTCCCCCCAAAAAAATTAAATGCCAAATGTGGCATGTAAGGGGGCTAGGAGTGCTTAAAGCGGAAGTTCCACTTTTGGGTCGAACTCCGCTTTAAAGTAGATGTAGACCCTAGCTGAATGACATTTAGGGGTTGATTTACTAAAGGAAAATAGAGCTTACAGAATGTGGTGAAACTCTGCTGCTTTCCACTCATATGCAAGCAAACATTCAGTATGTTTTTTTTTTCCCTGTGCCTATTTCGATATTTTTTACAAAGCAAAACTTCACCAGATTCACTAAGCATTGGGGAAAATAAGGGCAACTGCACTTGCAAAATGCAATCTATTTAACTTTAGTAAATCAACCCCATAGTTTGGTAAACCTTACTGAATCATAAGCAGTTGCAATTGTTTTTTAAATTATAAAAAAAAATATATATTTTTCGAATATCGAGGAGCTCAGCTATGAGGAAAGATTAGAGCAGGGGTGTCAAAACTTTATTCAATCAGGGCCAGGTTTGATGAAGTGAACATGCGTGAGGGTCGACCATTAAACATTCTTTGAACCATTAAAATTAAATGCAAATTTACTAATACAATGTCCAATAAGAATTCTCTTGTCTTTGTGGCTGTGTGTGGTGAAGAGTCTAAGGATGAGCTCAGGCATGTTATTTGGATATACCGTATTTATCAGCATATAACACCTTCACTTTAAGAGGGAAGTTTCAGGAAAAAACGTATATTATAAATAAAGAACTGTGAAGCAAAATAAGGGTCAGTGCCCAATGCAGATTAATCAGTGCCTATCTGCCTATCTGCAGCCTCGCAATGAATGCAGTCTAATCATTGCCATGAATGAAGCCTCACCATTGCCATAAATGCAGCCTCACCATTGACATGGATGCAGAATCACCATTGCCATGAATGCAGCCTTACCATTAACATTAATGCAGCCTCACCATTGCCACGAATGCAGCCTCACCATTGCCATGATTGCAGCCTCACAAGTGGCATGAATGCAGCCTTACCATTGACATGAATGCAGCCTTACCATTGACATGAATGCAGGCTCACCATTGCCACGAATGCAGCCTCTGAATGCAGCCTCACGATTGAAATTAATACAGCCTCACTATTGACATAAATGCAGCCTCATCATTGACATGAATGCAGCCTCACAAGCACCATGAATGCAGCCTCACCATTGCCATCAGTGCAGCCTGATCCATGCCCATCTGCAGACTCTGAGGAGACAGGGAGGGGGGCAGGACAAGCGCCGACAGATTACATACAGGAGAATCTACTGTTTACTCAGCGGCCTCTTTAATACAAATTCCCGCCTCCTTTGATAGACAGAACAGTCATCCAATGCCAGCCCAGGAGATGGGACTTCCTATTACAGGGGCCACTGAGTAAACAGGAGATTATCCTATATGTAATCTGACGGCACTCGTCCTGCCCCCTCCCTGTCCCCTCCGAGGCTGCCAGAACTGAACAACAAATACCGTATATATCTTTTGTGGCCCACAGTGCTTGGGGATTTGTTGGGGGCCACAAAAGATATATATATATATATATATATATATATATATATATATATATATATATATATATATATATATATATATATATATATCCAAATTACCAGTGGGGCCGTATTAAACCGGAACATGGGCCACATTTGGCCCGCGGGCCAGACTTTGGACATGTCTGAATTAGAGGAACTGAATTCTCTGTTGAGAAGAGGAAATTGAGTGGGGATTTGATCACCATGTACAAATATATAAGTGGTCCATACAGTGAACTTGGTGTTGAGTTATTCACTTTAAAGTCATCACAGAGGACAAGGGGGCACTCTTTACGTCTAGTGGAAAAGAGATTTATTCTCCAAATACGGAAAGGTTTCTTCACAGTAAAAGCTGTGAAAATGTGAAATAGACTCCCTCAAAAGCTGGTACTGTCAAGGTCAGTAGATTGCTTACAAAAAAAGCCTGGATTCTTTCCTAAATGTACATAATATAACTGAGTACTAACATTATTATTTAAAGTTTATCCAGTTAATAAACAATTGCCTCTTAAGGAATCAGGAAGGATTTTTTTCCCCTGCTAGAGCAAATCGGATCATGCTTTGTTTTTTCCTCCTTCCTTTTCTTCCTCTGGATCAACTGTGGGTATGTGAGTGTGTCTATAGGATTGTAAATTGTTTTCCCTTTTATTGGTTGAACTAGATGAACTTGTGTCTTTCTTTTAACCAGACTAACTATATTTGTTTTTGCTACATTCAGGGGCGGACTGACAACTCATGGGGCCCCCGGGCAATAGGAGATTATGGGCCCCCTGGGCAATAGGAGATTATGGGGCCCCCAGGCAATAGGAGATTATGGGGCCCCCAGGCAATAGAATATGGGGCCACATAGTATACACACACATACAGTATACATACACAGTATACACACACAGACACACAATATACAGTATATACACACAGTATACACACACACGGAATACACATACACACACTGAAAAGGTTTTGGAGAGGGGGGGGGAACTATAATCTTTGCTCCCTGCTGACAGACCAGGCTGCATGCTTGGATTAAGGGTTTGGTATGGATTATTAGACGGGCCTCACACATTTTTAAAACATTTTTGCATGGATTTCCTGGAGGACCTCTGGCACTTTTTGTTGCGTGAGAAACCCCCCTTTCAGGTTTAAAGGAATCCCCATACCAGATTTAAAGGGTCTGGTATGTATTATGGGGGAGACTCTATGCATTTTTTCATTCTTGCTGTAGGATGTGCTGTAGCAAGAATTACATTTATGGAAAAAACATCATTGCTAGCTTCTTGAAAAAAAAACACATAGCGAGTTTGTGTGGCATTTTTTTTTTATTAACAAAGTGCTGGCAATGACAGCTGCAAAGTCATTTGCCAGCAGTTTTAAAACTTTTTTCCTTTGTAAATGTCAGTGCACTCTTTGTACATTACAGAGATGGTTCACAGCAGGGTTAGGACACCCCAGGCATGTTATATGAAGGAATTGTAAATTTTTTATGTTTCACTGTATGCATTTTAAAAAGCACTGCTCCTAGGCTAAATTGGTTTTATTTACATTTTTTTTGTTCATTTAAATTTTTTTGTTTTTTGTCTGGGTATAGATCTTTGTTTGTCCCAAGTAGGTTTCATTCCACTTAGGCCTCGTACACACGCCCGTTTTCCTCAACAGAATCCATCAAGAAACTTGGTGGGAGAGCTTTTTTGCCGAGGAAAACGGTTGTGTGTATGTTTTTCATCGAGAAAACTGTCGAGGAACTCGACAAGGAAAAAAGAGAACTCGTCTCAATTTCCTCGTTGTGTTCCTCGTCGGGCTGGTTTTCGACGAGAAACACATTCGTGTGTATGCTTAGAAACCCGCGCATGCTCAGAATAAAGTATGAGACGGGACCGCACCTTCGGTAAAAGTAGCGTTTGTAATGAAGATAGCACATTTTTCACGCTATAACAGACTGAAAAGTGCAAATCGACTCTTACCAAACTTTTACTTAACACGCAGTAACATGAGATTAGCAAAAGCAGCCCCAAGGGTTGTGCCAGTGGAATCGAACTTCCCCTGCCGTTGTACGTGTTGTACGTCACCGCGTTTGAGAACGACAAGATTTGGTCTTGACAGTGTGTACGCAAAGAAAGCTTGTCAAGTTTCTCCACAAGCCTAACAAGGAACTCGTCGAGGAAAACAATGTTTCATTTAAGACGAGTTCCTCGGTCGTGTGTACGAGGCCTTACTGTTGACTGACTCATTACCACTTCTGAAAGTCTATCAAGCATCAGCTACCACCTTTCAGTAAAATATTTCTGTCTTTTCTAAGTAGTTATAGTTTTGAACTTTCCTCCTGCTAGTTTGAAGTCCTGTCCCTGTGTTCTTGATCTTGGCTTCATATTGCAAAGGCCACCCTCCTGAACCTCATTCACCCCTTTGATGTAGTTAAAGCTTTTAATTATGTCTCCCCTTTACCTTCTTTTCTCCGCACTGTAGATCAGGGGTCTCCAAACTTTATAAACAAAGGGCCAGTATACAGTCCTGCAGACTTTAGGGGGGCTAGGATGTGGAAATTGCCCTGGGGTAGGTGGGAGTAAACAATACATCTTTGGCATTAGGGGAGGAATAGTGCCTCTTTGTTGATGTAAATGGGATAAAAAGTGCACCATCATTGGTGTCAGTAGGAAAAATAGTGCCCCATCATTGGTGGCAGTGGGAAGAATAGTTCCATATCGTTGGTGTCAATGGGAGGAATAGTGCCCCATTGTTGGTGTTTTGGTGTCAGTGGTAGAAATACTGTTCCATCACTGGTGTCAGTGGTAGGAATACTGTTCCATCACTGGTGTCAGTGGTATGAAAACTGTTCCATCACTGGTGTCAGTGGGAGGAATAGTGCACCATCATTGGTGTTAGTAGGAGAAATATTCCCCCGTCATTGGTGGCAGTGTGATGAATATTGCCCCATAATTGGTATCAGTGGGATGAATAGTGCCCCTTTGTTGGTGTAAATGGGATAAAAAGTGCACCATCATTGGTGTCAGTAGGAGAAATAGTGCCCCATCATTGGTGGCAGTGGGACGAATAGTTCCATATCGTTGGTGTCAGTGGAAGGACAAGTGTCCCATAGTTGGTGTTTTGGTGTCAGTGGTAGAAATACTGTTCCATCACTGGTGTCAGTGGTAGGAATACTGTTCCATCACTGGTGTCCGTGGGAGGAATAGTGCCCCACCCACCATTGGAGCACAGGTGTGTGAGGAGGAAGGTGCCTCTGAAGCTGCTGCAGCTGATCCGTGTGAGAGGGGAGTGGTGTTGAAATCTATCCCAGCTCTCCTGGCCCCTTTCTGGGGAAGCCATGGAGGGCAGCGGGGCTTCTCCTGCTGGAAGCTCTCAACCATCTCCTGGGCCATCTGGTGACATGCCTGCCTCTGTACATGCCGATCTGTCTACCCCTGGTGAGGTTGAAGGTTCAGAAGCCATTCTGGAGCGAGTAGTGGCCGGGATAAAGGTCCTTAACAGGGAGAGGGACAAGTTGTACTAGTTGAGAGCGGAGCTGAAGCGTCTGCGAAGGCAACGTGAGGGCTTACATAGCCAGAAACGCGGATCCATGGATCCAGAGATCCAATTGGCCAAGGTCCGTGTGGACCATCAGGAGACCATCGTGGCCATAACGGATGGGTCCTTCAAAGAAAAATTTAGCAACGACAGGAGGTTTACAAAGGTGACAAAGATGGAGGTGGAGGAGGAGGAGACCCCCAGTTCTGACCCCCTGCCCCCCCAGGGAGAGGTAAGCAGCCACATGCCTTCCCAGGACTCAGGAGGCATGCTGAGGGCCATCCAGGTAATGGAGTCTCCTGTGCGGGGGGATCAGATGGTTTTTCATGAGGAGGACATAACAGATAATGTACCTGATAAGGTAAAACCTGCTAAACCCCATGTTGTGGACAGAACTGTGTTTGTACCATCTAGCACCATGACTGACAATGTGTCTAATAATCAGACTATATGCAGCAATGTTGTGCCTGATGAGGCTGCAATGCAGCAAGAGATACGTTTAAAAAATGACATTCCTGCAAAGGAACTGCAAGTGCCAGCAAAACCCATTAACCCTCCTGTTGCTGAGACCAAAACTGTTTGCCCCACTGCTGCTGAGGACTCCACAGTGCAGCATCAGGCGACAGCTGGTACTGCAGCAGAAACTATAATTATACCTGATGGGAATGTGTGTGTGGCTGATAAAAATCATCCCAGTTCAGGTGTGATGAACAATGGTCCCAGTTCAGGTGTGATGGACAATGGTCCCAGCTCAGATATGATGAACAATGGTCCCAGTTCAGATGGGATGGACAATAATACTAACTCTGTTCATGCAGATAATGTACAGCATAATGTGACTTCAGTGTGGGGCCTTGGCCCGGATAAACCTACGTTCGCTCAGGTGGTGCGCTCTGCTCCTGGTAGCTCCGCCCCCAAGCAGGGTTTTCCCCTACGAGCTACCACCTTGAGCACCCTGGAATCTAGTCTTGGATCTCTGGCTTCTGCTGGGGGTCCAAGACGCAATGTTGTCATTCTCAAATGGGAAGGTGGTGCCACCCCCCCTGCAAGGCGTGCAGTGGTGGATTTGATTCTGGAAATGGGTTTTGGGGTAAATGATTTGTATGCCTTTATACATGTGGCTGGGACGTGGGATTATACGGTCAGCTTCACCAAGCCAGAGGGTCTTGACCTGTTCTGGAAGCGATATGAGGCTCGGTGCAGGTCAAGACCTGAATGGGAGAGTCTGGCCCCAGTTGCGGTTTCGCAGAGGTCAACGGTGAAAAAAAAATCACAATTATCCTCACTAATGAGAGCGTCCCTGCCCGGGATCTAGAGGTTTGGTTAAGGAACTATGGGGAGGTTTTGACCAAACCCAATAAAATACTTGATGAGCGTAACATCTGGACTGGGGGATGGTCGGTAACAGTCAGGTTGGCCAGGGATGGGAATGTTGTCTGTCACCTGCCCTCAGCTTTCATAGGGAGGGATAGGATGACCGTTTTCTACCCTGGTCAGCCGAAGCTGTGCCACCGCTGTGGAGAGAAGGGGCACTTGAGCTCCTCCTGTTCAGCCTTGATTTGTTCAGTGTGTCGGGATCAGGGTCATATGGCCAAGGACTGCACCCAGAAGATCAGGTGCAACCTGTGCCTGCGACTTGGCCACCCCTACACCAGATGTTCTGAAGCCTGGCACAATATGGAGAAGGAGGTAGTATATGAAATGTCAAGGCTGGACAGGATGGAGGGTGAGGCCCCTGGTGTACCATCCTCCTCTGCGGTGACCGACCCCCTGGCCCTGCTCAGGATCCCTCTCCGTTTCCCTCCCCAGTTCCTGTGGCCACCCACCTTGTGTCTGTAAGTACTCCTTCTGTATCTGTCTCTGTGTCCCCCCAGCTTAATGTACCAGCTCCTCTTGTGTCAGAACCTTCTAAGTCTGTGCCCCCTGAGTCAGTTACCCCCCAGGAGTCTACCCCTCCTAAGTCTGATTTAAAGGGGTCACCCCCCCCACCAGGAGTGGTAGTGGGTACTAAGAAGGTCGCTTCTTCTGTAAAAAAGACTTCTGGAAAGACTTTAAAGAAAAAAACAAGAGATGAGGGCATCTCTGAGGCTGATCCGCAGTACCTGGAGGAGAGAAGGAAGGTTGGGCGGCGGAAGAAGCAGGCGGTGAGGATGGAACAGGGACGGGAAGCTCCGATGCCTGTCTCCAACCGTCATAGGTCCTCTAGGTGGGATATCTCTTCATCTGGAGCTTCTTCAGAGCGAAGCTCTGATTCCGAAATGGAGTTTGAGGCGGCTTCAAGAAAGAGAGAGGCTTCTGGTGATAAGCAGCAGAGGGGAGCTAAGAAGCAATCCACCAAATAACCCAAATGGCGGTTCCCCATCCGTTAAAAGTGGTGACAATAAATGTCGCCAGCATTAAGTAAGTGAGAGCTCGTTCTATGGCCTTCTTTTTGTTCAGCCAATTAGATGCTGAAATTGTATTTTTGCAAGAGACTAGGCTCACCTCCTTGGCAGATATTCATATGGCCAAGAGCGAGTGGAGGTATGGTCCATCTTACTGGTCTCTTGCAGCCGAGCCTTACGGCGGTGTGGCGGTGTTGTTTAAAACCGGCATGGTAACTGTCCGGCGGGTTATTGAGGTGGAGATTGGGAGATGTATGGTCTTAGACGTCCTTGTGGGAGGGCAGGACCTGCGCCTAATTAATATTTATGGGCCGCACACAAAGTGGGACAGGAAGTGGTCTTTGGAGGTGACTTTAATACGGTAACTAGGCCCAAGGACAGGAAGGACTTCAAGGACAGGCTGGGATATGATAGCATTTTTTTAAATAGTATGGCTAGGGATGCTGGTTTTGTGGATGTGCACATTAAGCACCTCCCGGATGACACCGGGTTCACCTTTCATCGTGGTAATAGTCAGAGTAGGATAGATAGTTTTTTTTAAAGGAGACCTCTGCTTTCTCACCCCCAGTGGTGCAGGCAGTAGAGTTCTCTGATCACTGTATGCTATCTGTGGGCCTGAATGCTTCAGACGCCCCTCAGAGGGGAAAGGGCATCTGGAGATTGAATTTGACTCTACTCAAGGAAGAACATGTTAGACAATCCTTTGAGGAATTCTTTCAGGCACAGGTGACCATCTTGGACTTTTGTAGCAGCAAGGCTGAGTGGTGGGAGCTGACCAAAAAGAGGATCGCTGGATTCTTCAGGGGCCTAGCCAATAGAAAACAGTTTAATAAATACATGACCTACCAACGTTTTTGGAGGAAGCTGGATATTCTTGTCTCGAGAGGAGGAGATCCTGGGGCAATCTTGGAAGTGAAACTCCTTCTCAGGAAGTGTCAATATGACCGGCATGCCTCTTTGGTTCTGGAGAGGGACTATGGGAAGTACCTATGGGAAGTACCACTCGCCTAACCCTTACCAGAACTGCAAACAAGATGTAGCTGTTAAAGCGGTCGTTGGCCTTAAGGACAGTACAGGTTCCGTGGCAAAGTCCAGGTCAGGGATTCTGGAGGTCGTGAGGTCCTTTTATGCCGACCTTCTTGGGAGGAAAGAGCTTGACCTTGACAAGATGGAAAGCTTTTTGGACTCTACTCGAGATCTAAATGGTGGAGATGTTCCATTGATGAATTTGACAGAGGAGATCACAGTTGAAGAGGTGATGAGGGCAATTGAACAGCTTGCCATCAAAAAGTCACCCGGACCGGATGGCTTGACGGCTGAGTTTTATAAAGCCTTTAAGTCCATTTTTTGGTAGAGGTTTTTAACTGTTGCCTTGCTGAGGGGGTGCTTTCCCCTTCCATGAGGCACTCGGCTGTGATTCTTCTTTCAAAGGGTAAAGATCCTTCGATGATTGAGAATTGGCGCCCCATCAGCCTTCTTAATGTCGATAGAAAGATACTGGCAATGATATTTTTCTGGTGCCTGTCGTCAGTAGCAGAGTCTTTGCTTTCTCGCCATCAGCACTGTTCGGTCCAGGGTAGGAGCACCTTCACAGCGGTGTTAGCTGTCCGGGAGGCCTTGGAGCGGTGCAGGGCTGCAGGCTGGGGAAAGTATTTGCTGACATTGGATCAGGCAAAAGCTTTTGATCGTGTTAACCATGAGTACCTGTGGTTGCCCCTTAGTAAGTACGGTCTGCCGGGTGGTTTTGTTGATTGGCTGAAAGTCTTGTATAAGGGGGCAGAAAGCTTCCCTCTTGTTAATGGTTGGGTTGGGCAGTCCTTTGAGGTTGGCTCCGGGGTGCGCCAGGGTTGTCCCCTGAGTCCCCTGCTATATGTGTTTGCAATCAACCCCTTCATCAGGAGGCTAGAGAGCGGCATGTTGTGTGGGGTACCAGTGGGGCTCCCTGGTGAGCCGCCATTGAGGGTTGTTGCTTATGCGGATGATGTATTGGTGATTGTCACTCGGATGAAGTGGGGGAGGTGGTCTCTCTGACATCACGGTATTCTGAAGCATCAGGCTCCAAGATCAATCAGGAAAAGAGTGAAATTTTCGGGATGGGAAAGGAAGGTGAGGGGTTTGATCTCCCGGACACCTTTCCAGTCTCCCGGGAAAGAATTAAGATACTAGATATTGAATTTGAACCCGGCGATTATGGCCTCAAAAACTGGGAAGGCAGACTGGAAATTGCCAATGCTAAGGTGGTCAACTGGAAGAGATGGAATTTATCTATGAGGGAAAGGGTTGATCTGATTAAGACTTACCTGATTCCGATCTTCTTGTATGTCAGCTTTGTCTGCATCTTGCCAGTGTCTCTCTATGCTAGGGTCAGTAGTGTGTTCTTCCAGATGCTGTGGGGGAACAGACTGAACCCCATCAAAAGGAATGTCGTATATGGATTGCGACACAGAAGACTGGGCCCCCGCTGGTGAAAGAGCTGAAAGAAGACAGCGGTGGTGCCCGGCAGAAGAGAAAAAGAACCGGAGAGCGAGAGAAGTGAGCGGAGAAGTCGGAGGACCCCCCGAAGTCGGAAGAAGACCTCCCAAAATCGGGAGAAGACCGGGCCACCGCTGGTAAAAGAGCTGAAAGAAGACAGCGGGGGTGCCCGGCAGAAGACCCCCAAAGTCGGAAGAAGACCCCCGGAGCTGTACCCCATACTCATTCACATAGGGTGGGAGGCCGGGATCTGGGGGCTCCCTTATTAAAGGGGGCTCCCAGATTCCGATAAGCCCCCCGCCCGCAGACCCCGACAACCAGTGGCCAGGGTTGTCGGGAAGAGGCCCTTGTCCCCATCACAGAGCGCCCCCTGCCCCAAAGCACCCCCCCATGTTGAGGGCATGCCGTCTGGTACGGTTCAGGAGGGGGGGTGCTCCCCCATCCCCACCCCCTTTCCTGAACGGCCAGTCTGCATGCTCGGATAAGGGTCTATTATGTATTTGGGGGGAAAACCTCACGCCGTTTTTTCGGCGTAGGGGTTCCCCTTGAAATCCATACCAGACCTAAGGGCCTGGTATGCTCCTAGAGGGGAACCCATGCCGTTTTTTATTTAAAATTTAGCGTGGAGTTTCCCTGTGGGAGGGAGGAGCTTTAGAACAGGTTCACACTGGGGCGACTTCCTGTAAAGTTGCCTCACTGTGAACGGGAATCCGACTTGGAGGCGACTTCCATTGAAATCAATGGATACAGTTCACCTACAAGTCAGATTGAAGTAGTACAGGAACCTTTTCTGAAGTCGGAGCGACTTCAGTCATGTACATTAAGACGGCTCCCATTCACTTTCATTCATTTTCTAGACCGCACGACTTGGGACGACTTGGGGCATCTTGAAGTCGGATCCCAGGTAGCCCCAGTGTGAACCGGCTCTTACATACATTCAAAAACATATATAAAAACATTCAGAAACAAATATACAAAACAAATATACAAAACATTAAAAAACAAAAGCATGGATCATTCCTAGAATATATCCTCTTCAAAGCTTTTAAAAGACAAAGCCCATATTTCCTTAACTTATTCCATCAAACAATTTATTTTTCTTTGATTTCCATTGCTTCAGGATTAATGCTTTTGCTGTGTTTAACAAAAATGGGGTAATTGCTGCTCTAGAGTCACCTACTGCATGAAACAGACGCTGCCAAGGATCTTGCCTAATTTCAACCTTGCTTATCTTCTTGATTAAATGCAATACTTCCCTCCAATAGGGCTGAATCAGAGGGCATTGCCACCATATATGGGCAAGGGTTCCCATTTTCCCACATTCCCTCCAACACAAAGGCGAAGCCTCAGAATTGGTTTTATGCTATTTTGATGGTTTATAATACCACTTGGTTAGCAGTTTATAATTCATTTATTTTGTCCTTGTGTCCATTGAAGTGGAGTGTATATAATCAATAACTTTATGTTTCAATATTTCTGATAGAGGCTGGTTCAATTCCATTTCCCAACTCTTCAAAAGACACACGGACCCAGCATCTGGGGATCAAGATTTTCCTCTTTTAAAAAATTACAATTTGTGCTAGGGTTTATGTGTGTCTGTTAGACTGACACAGTAATTAGGCATCATTTGTGGGTACAAAGACTGCAACACATGTTTAGTGTGTACAGCTAAGGCTCAGACTCTAATCTATTCCTGTTAAGCCACTCTCTGGTAGGTGAAAACTCTATATGCCCACTATGCTCTACAGTCTGCTAAGCATGCTACAGCATTGCTCTTTCTTATTGTGTGACACAAGTCTTTCACAATCCTAGTAACACCCTGGCGACAGAGTTTGCATTAAACTTTCTCGAACTAAAAAAACAATAGCTGAGAGGGGTCAGTGACTTATCTGTGGCCTGTGGAGTAATCCTGTGGCTCCAAACCTAGGCTTTTTTGGATTCAGGGCTGCCTATCTCTGGTTGCTTCTAGCAAAAAGGGGAAGTGCTTTGAAAGGGCTTGCAGTGGTGGCATGGGATGGAGTGCCAGGCTACTGCCTGTCTGTGTACTTTTCAGTCTTTAGAAAGCTCCATAACTTCTCTGTGGCTTCTAAGTTACTAAGCCTTTACTATCCACCTGACACCAGTGATTGTTATTAACAGTGGCTGGTGATTTTTGTGCTGGGAGTTACTGCTTGCCCTGACATCTGCTAGGGGGTTGTCAGTGTTGGTCCCAAAACTTGCTGTAAATTATCACTGCTGGCCCTGATACTGTACATGCTTGGGACTATCAGTGCTGGCCTTGAGACATTCTGAAGGTTGTTTCTTGGGTTATCATAGCTGACATTGACACTTAATAGGGGTTATTGTCGGCCTTGATACATGCTTGGGGCTATCGGTGCTGGACTTGAGACATACTGAAGGTTATTTCTGGGGTTATCATAGCTGACATTGACACTTAATAGGGGTTATTGTTGGCCTTGATTATCATTGCTGATTCTGGCCACATGCTGAAACAAATTTTGGGGGCTGTGCCTGCTAGGGGTTATTAATGGGGTTATTATTCCTAGCCCTGACAACTGCTGCTGGTTATTGCTAGGGTTTATTATTTCTGGCACTGATACTTGCTAGGAATTATTGTTGACCCTGACACATGCTGGGGTTATCATTCCTGCTACTGACACCAATGCTGGGTAGGGATGAGCTTTGAGTTCGGGTCGAACTCATGTTCGACTCGAACATTGCCTGTTCGCCGAACAGCGAACAATTTTGGGTGTTCGCGGCAATTTCGAAAAGCCGCGGAACACCCTGTAAAAGTCTATGTGAGAAATCTAAAGTGTTAATTTTAAAGGCTTATTTGCAAGTTATTGTCATAAAAAGTGTTTGGGGACCTGGGTCCTGCTCCATGGAACATGTATCAATGCAAATTTTTTTTTAAAACTGCTTTTTTTTGTTTCCCGTGCTTAGAACTGTCCCTGCACAAAGTGTCATTTCTGAAGGAAAAAAAGTCATTTAAAATCACTTGAGGCTATAATGAATTCCTGGCTCCCGGCAATACAGAGAAAAGTCATTGATAAAAAAAATGCGTGGGTATCCCCCCAAATTTAATAACCAGGCCCTTCAGGTCTGGTATGGATATTAAGGGGAACTCCACCCCAAATTTAAGAAATAAATAACGTAGGGTTCCCCCAAATATCCATACCAGACCCTTCAGGTCTGGTATGGATTTTAAGGGTAACTCCACCCCAAATTAAAAAAAATGGCGTGGAGTTTCCCCCAAAAATCCACACCAGACCCTTTTATCCAAGCACGCAACCTGGCAGGCCGCAGGAAAAGAGGCGGGGATGAGAGAGCGCCCCCCCCTGAACCGTAACAGGCCACATGCCCTCAACATGGGGAGGATGCTTTGGGGGTCTGTGACCCCTCAAAGCACCATGTCCCCATGTTGATGGGGACAAGGGCCTCATCCACACAACCCTTGCCCGGTGGTTGTGGGGGTCTGCAGGTGGGGGGCTTATCGGAATCTGGAAGACCCCTTTAACAAAGGAGACCCCCAGATCCCGCCCCCCCCTATGTGAATTGGTAATGGGGTACATTGTACCTTTACCATTTCACAAAGAACGTGTAACAAATTGTAAAAAAAAAAAAAAACACAGACACCGTTGGTAAAGTCCTTTATTAAAAATAAAAAAATACAAATAAAAAAAAGATTCCAGTGGAGGTAAGCCACTCGGTCTCCGCTCCAACGCTGTCGGTATCCTGCGATCTCCTCTTCATCCAGGTCCAGGATCCAGTGATGAGATGTCCGCAGTGCATCACCTGTCTCCACCAGAGACACTCCGGGAATGATGCGGTGGGAGCCAGTGACAGCTCTTATGTAGGTGAGGGCGGGGCCACCCGTCACGTGACCCCGTCCCCCTCTGACGCAAGGGAAAACCCAGGCTTTCCCAGTGACTTGCAGGTGACACTTTGTGCAGGGACAGTTCTAAGCACGGTAAAACAAGCGCTAATTCACAGGCATACTATACACCCCCCCCAGCCTAGGTACGAAATTTAAAGGAATATTTCACTTTTATTGTTTCACTGTAAGCATTATTAAAATCAGTGCTCCCCAAAAAACGTCTGTTTAAAAAAAAAAAATTGCATTGATACATGTCCCCTGGGGCAGGACCCGGGTCCCCAAACACTTTTTAGGACAATAACTTGCATATTAGCCTTTAAAATTAGCACTTTAGATTTCAAACGTTTGAGTACCATAGACTTTAACAGGGTTCTAAAGTTCACACAAACTTTTGGTCTGTTCGCAGGTTCTGATGCGAACCAATTGGGGGGGGGGGGGGTGTTCGGCTCATCCCTAATGCTGGGGATACATTTTGCTTCTACTGACACCAATAATTGGGCTTATTTTGTTAATTTTGACTTTGTTAAGTCAATTACTTCTACTAGTCCGCCCCAGTATTTATTTATTTTTTTAAAACCATCGCAAAGCAAAGAGAGAAAGATGGCATGTTATACACTATAAATGAATACACACTATATTGATCACATGCACTTTTTGGCCATATCTACAAGCCTGTGATACTCTACGCACAACTGTTTTTCATTCTCAAAACCCTTTAAGGCAAGCAGTAGGTGGCCAACGTAATACGCCACATTTTTATTTTCAATCCGTTCAAGCTGTCGCTCCTAATACTTTTCAAATGTTGGTGGTATCTATGGTTTGATTGTTGTCCAGGTCCCTGATAAACAGACTCACCGGGCCAGATTCACAAAGAGATACGACGGCGTATCTCCTGATACGCCGTCGTATCTCTGAGATCCGACGGTCGGATCTATGCGACTGATTCATAAGAATCAGTTACGCATAGATGTCCCTTAGATCCGACTGGTGTAAGTGACTTACACCGTCGGATCTTAGGCTGCAATATCCCGCCAGCCGATAGGTGTCGCTTCGGTTTTTTACGCGAGGAATATACAAATTCCGATTTCCGCCTATTCAGAAACGAACGCCCGCCTGTCGCTTTTTTTTTACGTCGTTTGCGTTCGGCTTTTTCCGGCGGATAGTTACCCATGCTATATGAGGGGTAGCTAATGTTAAGTATGGCCGTCGTTCCCGCGCCGAGTTTCAAATTTTTATGTCGTTTGTGTAAGTCGGTTGGGAATACGGATGGCCGGAATTTACGTTGCCGCCGAAAACAATGACGTCCTAGCGACGTCATTTGGAGCATGCGCACTGGGAAATATCGCCGGCGGCGCATGCGCAGTTAAATCGACGCGGGAACGCGCCTGATTTAAATTGTACACTCCCCCTAGCCGCGGAATTTGAATTCTGCCGGGGGAGTTACGATCCGCCGGCGCAAGTTTGGAGGTAAGTGCTTTGTGAATACTGCACTAGCCTCGCAAAAGTGCGCCGGCGGATCGTAAATCACATAGATTACGCGGATCTAAAGATCCGCTAATCTATGTGAATCTAGCCCACCCTCTTTATTAGTCCTGGTGACTACTGTCCCTGGAAATGAAAGTGAGGGAAAATCCACTGGTATAGATTAAATTTGATTGAATATTAGGCTTGATTTCCCACACTGTGGAGAGTTTTGCTCTCACTTCTTCTTGTACCTCCAGGACAGGAAGGGAAGATAATTCTCCCCCATGGAACACTGATGGAATAAAACTGACGGATTTTATAATGAAAAAAACGTTTTAGCATTTGATACCCTTTAAGCCACTGATTCAGCAACACAACCAGGCAGTGGGAGTAGTAAGAAATTGTAGCCTAAAAACCTCCTAAATATAGATTTTATTTAACTGTTTAATTTAGTTGTATTTGTGTCTCAGAGGCTTCTGCTTTTGCATCTGTACCTGCAAAATGATTGCTACTCACTGATCTGGAGACAGAGCTTTGTCACGTAAATACAGCACAGTGAAATCGCTTTACTAATACAATGTTGCCTCATTGCAAATATTTGTTTTTCTGAAGTGTGCATATTTTTACATAACAACCTCTGTTCACCATATATATTAATGCAAGCTGTTCTGCATGAACCAACACATGTTAGGGATTAATAATAATAATGCTTTAGGCTGCTTTCTTTTATGATGCTTTTAATGATACACAAAAGAAGGGGTGTGTTGTGCAAAAACGTATAAGCAACAAACACAACAGAATGAAATTGTCTTACTAAGGACTCCTGTATGACAGTTTAGTTAAGTACCAAATCCAGGTTCTATGTGATGCACAAACCTCATAACATATACATTTTTGTTGTATTACATTGCACAAATACACTGTAATGCGAAGGCAATGTAGTAATTAACAAGAAAAGCATATGTGTTCAAATCATAAATTACTTTTGGTAGTTTAATTTTGTAGGTAAGCTTGATTTTTGTCCATTAAAGTAGCTGCTGTGTGGCACATGTTGTCTCTGCATCTTCGTGTACTAGTTAATGGCTTTGGTTTTTGTAGGTCTGATTGACTAATTGCCTTATAAGTATAGGCTAGATTCAGAAATGACACTGTATGGCCTTTGTCTGGAGTGGAAAGGTTCGAACGCTGGTCCCCTCCTGTTTTGCACCTGTGTTTTCCTGGATCTGTTAGACCATAAATGTCTCTGGGGAGCTGTGTGACAATGACCTACATATATCAGAGATGACATTTATTACTCTGTTTGTAAAGAGGGCAGCTCTGGGCTTAATCATGCATAGGTCACTTATCCATAGCCAAGAGGAGGGGAGAGTTACACATATCATTTTCCCTTTTCAGTCTTTTTAAAATTGTGGATCAAGGACCATAGTTTAATTTGAAATTCCAACTTAAGAAGTAAATGTGCTAAAAATAAAATGACATAAAACTGTATAGGAAAAATTTAATTACCATTGCCCTCTCTATAAGATGGAACAGTCATTAGTCATCCCACCAAACCTTTATTTCTGGGCTGTAAAGGCAATATATTATGTAAATGAATGGTAAATTAAACAATCCATCATCGCCAACATATTCAAACGATCAACATATTCAAATAGGGCATACATCTCTTCAGTACAATAGCTGAATTATGTACCACAGCTTAATTTCCCATCTGTCACTCCTTCATTATTATAGTTGAACTCCAGATGACTTCATCAACCACATCACTATTGTAACCTGACTATACTGCATTTTCATGAAGTTACCTTATTCTTTAACATATGTAGCGCTACCCCCTCAGGAGCCGCTGATTAGATTTGGGACCGACGTAATTATGTTACCTCTACGATGTGTCTAGGGATGATGATGGTGGTGTGAAGCAATGACGTAATGTCCAGAAAGTAGGGTGACGTTTTCAATGCTTTATTACTGGTCCAACATGACCAACAATCCAACTGAGGTAGATAGAAGTAGGTTGGTGAAAGAAGAACATTCAGATTGAGGCCTATGGATAGATTGAAGCAGTCCTGCTTCTAGTAGCAGCTTTTACTTTGTCGCCACTTCAGCCAAAGTGGGTATAGTGCCCCCGGACAGGTCCCCCTCACACGCCTGGCAGCCGGAGCGTCACTAGAACCTCTGGGAAGGAACAAGTTTCTGCCACAGACTTGGCTCTAATAGGATTGGGATTTAGTGATGAGACCTCTGCCACAGGCCTAGTACTTGAAAACATGGATAGTAGAGCGAATCCTCCCAGTAACACAATCTTGCCTGAATCTTCCCCAGGTAGACCTGATAGTTTGGGGTCACCGACTGACAGTTTGTAGCATACAACCTGTCAGTGTCCGGTCACCTAGATCCCCGATGGTTCGTCTAAGCCCTATTGGATCACCTGCCTCCGGGCTCACCTCAGACCGACTCCCCACCGAACAGCACAACTCGCTTGGGATCTTCTTAATAAAGTTGGGGAACCCAGTAAGTCACTGGGGCCCCTTTGGCAGCATCAGTTGCTCCGGGCCATGAGGGCCCAGAGTCAGGAACTCTGCGTAGCACGTGCGCCCTGGCCTGGTAGGCCATATCGCCGGGCTTCTCCTCTAATTGGCATCTGGAGGAAAGTGGCTCCGCCTGGACCCCTCTGGCGCCACCTGCCATCCAGAGATGGAACTACATCTCTGGAGCACAGAATGACCCACAGGACAGTCCAGAACCGACAGAAACCTAATTTAGTAAACAGCACGGATGATAGCAAGGTAACTCTCTCATCCCCCACTAATTTTGACATAGCACCTGTACTGAAAAGTACACAGGCGCTACACATATATGTCATGCAAAATGGTGATGTAGTCAAGGGCTAAATTAGTTTGATATTAAAAAAAAAATAACTACTTTAGAGAAACATCTATAGTATATGTGACCTAAATAATAAGAATACCTGTCAGGGGTCAATATAAAGTTTATTTAGTATGTCAAACACTACACAAAGAATAAGATGACATCAGTTCATTATGGAGGAAAGTACATTTTATCACAAGAATAGCAAGACGTTTTTTCTAATTTCAATAGAAAACTTGCCGACCGCCTAACGTCGTTATACGTTGGCAAAATGGCATGGGCAAGCAAAGCAACGTACCTGTATGTTGCTTTGAGTCTACCGCCTAGCGGGGCGCACGCTTGCCCGTCGCACGCCACGGCAGTGTGCCTGCAGGTCCCACAAACTCGATGTTTGGAGAGGCACAACGGGGCGATGCCTATGTAAACAAGTAATTTCCCTGGTTTGCTTAGTGACAGGACAGTTCCCTGTGATCGGGAGCAGTGATCACTGTCATGTCACTGGAAGCCCACCCCCCCACAGTTAGAATCACTCCCTAGGACACACTTAACCCCTTCATTGCCCCCTAGTGTTTAACCCCTTCCCTGCCAGTGTAATTTACACAGAATCAGTGCATTTTTATAGCACTGATCGCTGTATAAATGACAATGGTCTCAAAATATGTAAAAAATGTCCGATTTGTCTGCCGCGATATCACAGTCACAATAAAAATCGCAGATCGCTGCCATTACTAGTAAATAATAATGATAAAAATGCCATAAAACTATCCCCTATTTTGTAGACACTATAACTCGGCCTAAGGAAAAAAAATGTGGGATATTTATTATAGCTAACAAGTAAAAGATATTGGCCTGGATTCAGATAGAATGGCATAACTATATGCGGGCGTAGCGTATCTCATATACGCTACGCCGCCGTAACTTTGAGAGGCGAGTACTGTATTCAGAAAGAACTTGCGCCCAAAGTTATGGCGGCGTAGCGTATATGGACCGGCGTAAGCCCGCGTAATTCAAATGATCCAGGCAGTGGGCGTGTTGTGTTGAAATGAGCCGTGACCCCATGCAAATTAGGGGCCGAACGAACAGCGCATGCGCCATTCTTGGACATATCCCAGTGCACATGCGTCGGATAGAATGCCTAAGATACGTCGAACACTGCCTACGACGTGAACGTAACTTACGCACAGCCCTATTCACGTACGACTTACGCAAACGACGTAAAATTCTACGCTTGTTCCAACGTCCATACTTAACATTAGCTGCGCCTCATATAGCAGGGGTAACTTTACGCCGGACGTAAGCCTTACGTAAACGGCGTATGTTAATATGCCGGGTGCAAGTATGTTTCTGAATCGGCGTATTTAGCTCATTTGCATATTCTACGTGTAAATCTACGGAAGCACCCCTATCGGCCAGCGTAAATATGCACCCAAGATACGACGGCGTAAGAGACTTACGTCAGTCGTATCTTGGACAAATTATAAAGTAAATGCCTTTCTGAATAGGCGTATAGATGCGACGGCGCAGATTTGGACTCCTTTCTGAATCCGGGCCATTGTGTTTTTTTTTCTGAATTGTCGCATTTTTTTTGTTTATAGCACAACAAATAAAAACCACAGAGGTGATCAAATACCACCAAAAGAGAGCTCTATTTGTGGGGAAAAAAGGACGTCAATTTTGTTTGGCTACAACGTCGCACGACTGCGCAATTGTCAGTTAAAGCGGCGTAGTGCCGAATCGCAAAAAATGGCCCGGTCATTGGGCAGCCAATTTATCCAGGGCTGAAGTGGTAAAGACTACCTGAACTGAAGTGAAGGTTTCATATTTATTACTGTAACACAATCAAGCTGCATATACGGTAACAAATGTTTGTATTTTCCTTTTAATGAATGTGTGCTGCAGCACAAGTTAAAATTCCCTGTGCTAGCAGCACACTAGAGAGTCAAACTGCTACTCAACACAGAAAGCATAGCATGAGTCTCTGGTGGTCTGACACGCCTCTGCCTAGTGCTCCAATCGTCATCGCTTGTGCTCCCTGTGCAGCACTGCTGATTGGAACACTGGGCAAGGAGCATCAAATCGCTGGAGACCTATGTTAAGTGACTCTCTAGTGTGCTGCTAGTACAGGGTATTTTAACAAAAAAGGAACATATTTATTACTGTATATGCAGTATGACTGCATTACAATAATAAATATGGAAACTGTCACTGAGCTTTAAGAATGATTCTATGAAATATCTTTCCACAGAAAAAAAGATAAAGTTAATGGATGTGTTTTTTTAGTTCCAGTAAACAGCTGCCTAGCAGTGTCAGAACATAATATTTGTTCCTCTACATAGCAAAAGAGGCTGAACGTCATGGACATATGTCTTTTGTTCACTGTAACCTTTTGTAAGTAATAGATGAATTGAAAATGTTACCAACAAATGCTCACTATAAACATAGAAACTGGAATCCAGTGGTGGCTGCCGGCTGGTACTCCATTGGTCGGGGGACATTAAACTGTTGTCATATTAACAAGCAGCAAAAGCCATTTGTCTTACAACAAATCATTCCTGCCCTTTCTAGGTGCTTTTAGTGTAAATGTATGGATCCCTAAAAATCATTAAAATTTTAGACTAGGAGTTCTTTTTCTAATCTAAAGCCTAACATACACATTTTTGTTAAAAGAGCCAGGTGAAAAACTGTTGTTGAACAGCCCCTGCATCCAATCAGATGCAGGTACTGTTCGGGTTGCGGTTGTTGGGGAGATTTTCTTATCTGCGCTGTTTAGTAATTTCATTGAGTAATTTCTCTTGTTCAGCTGGCAGGACTGAACAAGAGAAATCTTATAGCTAGATTCAGAAAGACTTAGGCTGGCGTATCAGTAGATATGCCAGCCTAAGTCTGAATCTGCGCCGACGCTAATTTAAGCGTATTCTGGTAACCAGATACGCTTAAATTAGGCTCAGATACGAGCGGCGTAAGTGTCTTAAAGTCGTATCCTAAAGTGTAATTTTTAGGCTGACCGCTAGGTGGCGCTTCCATTGCGGTCGGCGTAGAATATGTAAATCACTAGATACACCTATTCACGAACGTACACCCGGCTGACCTAGTACAGATAGGCCGTTTACGTAACACATTATCAGGCCTAAAGTTATTCCATCAAGTATGGCCGTCGTTCCCGCGTCGAAATTCGAAAATGATACGTTGTTTGCGTAAGTCGTCCGTGAATAGGGATTTACGTCATTTACGTCCACGTCTAAACCAATAGGACCGTGCGGTGTACTTTGCCGCAATGCACACTGGGACATGTAAGCGGACGGCGCATGAGCCGTTCCAAAAAAACGTCAATCACGTCAGGTCAACCAAAATTAACATAAAACACGCCCCGTTAGCCTATTTTGAATTAGGCGCGCTTGCGCCCGCCGCATTTACGATACGCCACCGTAACTTAGCAGGCAAGTACTTTGTGAATCATGTACTTGCCTCACTAGCTTACGGCGGCGTAGTGTAAACACAATACACTACGCCGCCGCAAAGTTAGGGCAGGCTTTCTGAATCCACCTATTAATGTGTACTGTATGGCCAGGATTAGGCCCTTGTCACGCAGGCAATCTGGTCCGGATATCAGTTTTTCAAGCAGATTTGATCAGAAGCTCCATGTTAGTCCATGGGTGGCCAGATTTAAAGAAACTTGCATCTGGTTACCTCCAAGTCTGTCCAGATTAAAAAAATGTACCTTTTAAAGGGACCCAAATGTGATGGAGGTAATCCGATGTAAATGGACGCTAGTTGGTTTACATCCAGCTGGTCATAGATCTCATTTGGGCTTGGAAAGCTGTGGTTTTTACATGCAGCAATTTTTTTTTATAGAATTTTTGTTCTGTTCTGCTCTGATTCAATAAAGGATCTGTTAATGGTTCCCCTGCTGATCGAGCTGGACACATTCCATGTAAAATGGCCTTACAAGAGCCAAGGTTTCAACAAACTTGCTGTGAATTTGTCATTTAACTTTCTCTACAATGCTTTAAACAGACATTATTTATTAGAGCACTGACAGTTTACATATCCCTTTGCATATTGTACATATACAGTACATTAGTCCTTAGCCTCAAGGAACACAGGGCCAGATTCACAGACAATTACGTTACGCTGCGGCGGCGTAACGTATTCCATTTATGTTACACCGCCGCAAGTTTACAGCGTAAGTGCCTAATTCACAAAGCACTTACCTGTAAACTTGCGGTGGTGTAACGTAAATCCGCTCGGCGCAAGCCCGCCTAATTCAAATGGGGCGGGCACCATTTAAATTAGGCGCGTTTCCGCGCCGAACGTACTGCGCATGCTCCGTCCGTCAAATTACCCGACGTGCATTGCGCTAAATGACGTTGCAAGGACGTCATTGCTTTCGACGTTAACGTAAATGGCGTCCAGCGCCATTCACGGACGACTTACGCAAACAACGTGAATTTTCAAATTTCGACGTGGGAACGACGGCCATACTTAACATTGGCTAGGCCACCTAGAGGGCAGCCTTAGTTTTACGCGGCGTATCTCGAGGGAAACAACGTAAATTTAGAGCGACGGGTAAAGCGTACGTTTGTGAATCGCCGTAACTAGTCATTTGCATATTCTACGCCGACCGCAATGGAATCGCCAACTAGCGGCCGGCCTAGAATTGCAACCTAAGATCCGACGGTGTAAGTCAATTACACCTGTCAGATCTTAGGGCTATCTATGCGTATCTGATTCTATGAATCAGCCGCATAGTTACGACGGGCGGATCACAGAGATACGACGGCGTATCAGGAGATACGCCGTCGTATCTCTTTTGTGAATCTGGCCCTTACAGTCTAAGGTCTCACATGCACACATTCATTTATAAACATACTAGTGCCAATTTAGAAAGGAGACAATTATCATTATTACTATTATTGGCAATCTCCTCTCGCAGTGTGGAAAGTGTTTGCATACACCATGAGAGTGGTGCCAGCCTTGGTTCCCCAGATGATGCCTGTATTGAGAAACGCATTGAGAGGGGCCTCACACGTAACGTCATTCCATAAGCCGGGTGGCAGCTCGGACTTGCTGGCTGTTTTATTTACATGCTGTATATGATCTTGCATTGTGTAAGTGCATGTTTATCATTTTAAATAAATCTGTTTGGTAAAATTCTACACTTTGTGGCCCTTCTGTTGCATTTAAAATCCCTCTTTGGAGCACATTTGCCTTAGGAGTCTGAGAAGTCCTAACTTTTCAGATCATGGTACATTTGGCTGCAGGGCATCAAGGCATTTTTGAATTTCCTTGTGGGATCAGAATATCTGATAAGAAGCCCTGTTAACTGTTTGTGGAGAAGAGGCTTTGGGGACAATTTCTTATGGTGGTGTATGTGATGGGAGTTACTTTGGGTGAGGGGCTTGTGGAGACCAGCTTGTCTTGGAGACCACTGGAGGGTCCTGGTCTGTCTCCCATGGCTCCTCCTGCATGTAAATCACCCTGTGTCCATTAGGCATGTGCAAAAGGGAAAATTTCGTTTCGTTTCGTTTTAATTCGTTATTTAATTAATTTCGTTAAGTTAGGTTCGTTACATGTGTTAAATTCGTTTTCGGAACTCGTTCGTTTTCGACCGAATTTCGAAAAATCCGGTCGAATTCGAAAATTCTCTCTTCGAATATAATTTCGAAATTCGATCGGAATTCGAAAAAAAAAAATAATTTCGAATTCCAAATCGAAAACCCGCGGACGAAATTCGATCGGAATTCCAAAAAAAAAAAAAAAAAATTCGAATTCCAAATCGAAAACCCGCGGACGAAATTCGATCGGAATTCCAAAAAAAAAAAATTTTTTTCGAATTCCAAATCGAAAACCCGCGGACGAAAATCGATCGGAAAAAAAAAAATTCCGATCGAATTTCGTCCGCGGGTTTTCGATTCGGAATCGAAAACGTTCGTTCAGATTCGGTAAATTCATTAATATTGCAATTCGGGAATTCGTATGCATCCGAATGTCCGAATAATGAAAAATTTGTCCGAATTTCGATTCGGAACGAAACGAAATGCACATGCCTAGTGTCCATTAGGGGCACAGGGTGACTGAGGACCCCAGTCTGATCTGTGCTAGTCAGACTCGCTATACAGCCACACTGGAATATTGTATATATATATATATATATATATATATATATATATATATATATTGTCTAATCCTGTTATAGACTCTTTACAAGATCGTTTGGGGTGTGGTTGTGTTCCATTGTTCTATTGTGTCTGTCTGCCTTGTGAGAAAAGTATATTATGGGATGCATGTCTATGTGGGGGGGGGGGTAATTCCTCCATCAGCCCCTCCCTGCTGACAAGACTGTTTACTGAAGAGAAGTTTGAATACACCTGACCTGTGTGTTCCTTATTGCTGATTGGACAGTTTACCTCGCGGTAAATCCAAGGGAGGGGGGCTTGTCCCTGAGTTGTATATCTGTTTGTATATGTGTTTCAATAAAGAGTCTGTTGTTTTCACGCTACATTGAGTTACGGCTAATGACTGGGTGCTATGAGGAATCTTGGATTGTGTGGTACTAGACAAAGGAAGCATTTACGGCGTGCATACTCATCTTGAGTACGGGGGGCCATCACAATTGGTAGCAGTGGTGGGATCGTGCTTCCTTGCTGTAAACACATCCAAACCACCACCTGGATCCAAGGTCTGGATAGCAGAAGAGGAGAGGTACAGACACCAGCCGCCATGGAAGAGGAATTCTAAAGGAGGTTGCGAGAGATGCGGATACAGCACAGGGGAACAGTATCAGTGGAGGTCCTGTTTGGATGGTATGATTCCGTCCCCCTACAACTCTGGAAGAAAGCACTAGCTCAGGAGTAGGGATGAGCCGAACACTCCCCCGTTTGGTTCGCACCAGAACCTTTGAGCGGACCGACCATTCGCGCAAACATTTAGAACCCCATTGACGTCTTTGGGACTCGAACGTTCAAATTCAAAAGTGGTCATTTTAAAGCCTAATATGCAAGTTATTGTCGTAAAACGGGTTTGAGAACCCGGGTCTTGCCCCAGGGAACATGTATCAATGGAAAAAAAGTATTAGAACGGTCGTTTTTTCTGGAGCAGTGATTTTAATGATGCCTAAAGTGAAAAAAAAAATGAAAAATTCCTTTAAATATCGTACCTTCTGGGTGTCTATAGTATGCCTGTGAAGTGGTACGTGTTTAGAACTGTCCCTGCATAAAATGAGATTACTATAAGAATTATTTTTTTTTAAACTGCTTGCGGCTTTAATGTAAAGTCTGGTCCCTGCAATATGGATGAAAATCATTGAGAAAAATAGCACAGACACAGACAGTACACACACCACGTAGCTTTAGGTGCACACTGCAGAGCACAATGGCAGTACACACACCACGTAGCTTTAGGTGCACACTGCAGAGGACACGGGCAGTACACACACCACGTAGCTTTAGGTGCACACTGCAGAGGACACAGGCAGTACACACCACATAGCTTTAGGTGCACACTGCAGAGGACACAGGCAGTACACACCACGTAGCTTTAGGTGCACACTGCAGAGGACACGGGCAGTACACACCTACGTTCTGGAATGCCCTTGCAAGTTACAATATGTGGGCAGAACCACTAGAGAACTTAAGGTGCGTATCAACGAGCATGTAGCTAACATACTCAAGGGATTCCCTAAACATAGCGTATCTAGACATTTTGATGAATGTCACAACAGAGACCCACGATTTTTAACATTTTATGGTATCGATAGGGTAATTAGTGATTGGAGAGGTACAAACCTCAAAAAGACAGTGTCTCAGAATGAAACTAAATGGTTGCATCGGCTGCGTACCATGCGACCTTTAGGTTTAAACATTGATCTTGATCTAAATTGTTTTATAACCAATGAATAGACTAATCTTTGCCTGGTTTTATTACATTTTATCTATATTTTTATATTTTTAATTTTATTTCATGCGATTTTAAAATAGTATAATTAAATGTGATTTTAAGTCTATTACTGTCCGACATATCTTAGGCATATTCTTTTATAATATTATTATTTGTTTAGCCTAGGTCTTTTGTGACATAATTGTATGAATAATTGTACTAGTCTATATCTTACTACAGATATAGAATTTGATTGGCCATTGCATCTTTGTATGTATCCGTTGCTTGGCGCGGGACTGAGGCTGTCATTATCTCCTTCGTCCCTCCCACTTCAATTTGATTGGACGGCCTATATTAATGGCCCGTATGCGTGACCAATGACGCTTCCTGACGACGAGTCTATCTCGAAACGTACGTCGAGGCGCATTGGTCACGCTATCTCCTACGGACGGACGTACTTCCGGTTCCGGCTTTGCTGGTCCTCGCTCACACACAGGTGGAACGCACGCCGCTGCATCCTTCCTACAGCGTGGATCTCTCTTCCCCTAATCATCCAACGCAGACCAGCCTCAGTGCCGGGCTAAGGCACCTTACAAGTAAGGGGCCATTTGGCGTTGCCTGTCTTTTAGCTTTTATTTCAATAAACGTTATTATACTATGGCGATTTCTTCTTTTGGCTTATTTCATGTGAGGCTGGATGCTGGATCTGCTGATATCGACATAAGAGGATTTTGATGTTATACGAACCTATGCTTATTGCGATCTCCTTTTGATTAAGGAGATCAACTTTTTGTGGTAAGGTGCCATCCATGAGCACTTGTTTGCGGTGATTTGTTTTCCATTCCTTGGTGGAGGAGGAAGTCTACACAGACCTATGGACTTACCCTGCAAAATTCTTTCCACTATTATTTGGACTGTCTGTGCACAATAATTTGTTTTTGATCTCCTTCATTAGGAGTCTTATTTATTTATTGGTTTGGGCACTTTATTTATTTATTTATTTATTATTGTATATATATTCACTTCTATCCCACCATTACATAATTTATTAATTTATTCAGAGATTTGAGGTTGATCCATTGAATTTTATAACACATTTATTGCTTCATTTAATCAGCGCATCTTTTTTCCTTCACACACACACCACGTAGCTTTAGGTGCACACTGCAGAGGACACAGGCAGTACACCAGGTGGGAATACTGCAGCTAGCACAATCACCTGCCTGCAGTAAATTAGGAAGAGCGGATCTAGCTAAACTATACAGTGTATAAATATATATACAACACCTGGGATGCATATATATCCTCTACACACTGTAACTTTAACTGACTAGCCTGCCTGCCTGCTCTATCTACCTACAAAAAAATGACACTCTCTCTCTCTCTCTCTCTCTCTCTTCTCTCTCTTAACCACCGCAACACACTACACAAAGCCGACCTGCAGGCGGCCTTTTATAGTGTGGGGCGTGTACAAAACCCTCTGAGCCATAATTGGCCAAAGCCACCCTGGCTTTGGCCAATTATGACTCTCCGTTTTTTGCGCGCTGTGATTGGCCAAGCATGCGGGTCATAGTGCATGCTTGGCCAATCATCAGCCAGCAATGCACTGCGATGCCGCAGTGAATTATGGGCCGTGACACGCCACTCGAATTTGGCACGAACAGTCCAAAATGTTCGTAATTCGAATGATCGAACATACGATGTTCGAGTCGAACATGAGTTTGACTCGAATACGAAGCTCATCCCTACTCAGGAGCAGCACCACCAGGGAAAAAGTCTTCCCTCCATCCATGTAAGGTACTGATCGCAGTATGAAGTGAAAATGCTGTTATTGGGTTTACAACCAAACCAGGAGTGGACAGTTGAGTTAAGCAGGCTGATCCGGGCAGAGATGCGGTTGGAGGAGAGCTACAGAGCCCTCCAGTGGTATGTAGCCCAAGTGTGCCCGTGACAGCCCCACAGAAGTCTTTGACATGGTGGCCTGGGACTGTTGTACTGGAGGCTGTCCAAGGACCCTGACTTTATAGGTGATCTGGAGAGGCATTTGGAGGAAATAATGGAGCCCAGAGAGAGAAGACTGAATGTCTCAGAAGTGCTCTGGGCATAGGAAGATTTGGAGTTTCTGGACATTCAGGAATGAGGGCTGGAGATCGCCTACAGACAGATGCTAGACCCTGCTCAGAAGCTGGGTGGGTCTCCTTTTGCCTGGGACTATCCAGAAGTACCATCTGACAGCTATGTGCTGACCTTGACGATGCTCTTTCTGCACATGATGAGGTTGGATGGAGGAATGTGTCTGTTCAGCAGCATGCCAGAGAATCGGCAGTGGAAAATCCAGAGATTGCCATCCCCAAAGCAACGAAAGTGCTGACAACAGGGCAGAGCGCTGCTAACCTCTGCCCAGCACCAGTAGTATCTTCTGGGTTCCACTGGGGACTGGGGATTTGCAAAAAAATATATATATGTGTGTATATATATATTGTGACAGGAAGTCAGGTAAATCTGTGGGTGTTGTCACAGACGGGACATACATTTCTGCCTTGTTTAGACAATACACCAATTGTTATTAGGCGTCGGCTGCAACAGTAGTCAGAAAAGGCTAAAGGTCGTTGAAAAACTTCAGCTGTTCAGAATGAGGCAATTAAGGCCTCTATAAGTAGTCCAGAGGATTACCACTTAATTGCTGCATCATCCTGAGGCTTTGTGAGTAAGGAGAGCAGCGTACTGAAAGTCTTCTGAGAAGGTGAGGAGAGGATTGATTTTTCTGTGTGATAAAAATCAAAAGACTATTGTTTTTCTGCTGTATGACCAGCAGTGTCTGCCCAGCACTAGGCTGTGCCAGACTCCCTAGATAGGTCCCTGTGTGGTGAAGATAGACGCCCCAAGTGGCCAGGGTTTATTTTATGTTTGATTTTGTTTATGCTGTTTGGATGCTTGTACTTGTTTCCAGCAAGATGGAAGAATAAACCCAAATTAACCGTCTTCGACTGCCTGTCTGTGTAAATTCAGTGTGTAGTGAACCCATCCAAGGGGTCACACACCCCGCTACTGAGCTAACCTCCTACAATATATATATATATATATATATATATATTAGGGATGCACCGATATATCGGTGGCCAATACATATCGGCCGAAAATAGCTGTTTTGGGGAAATGCCGAAAACAACTTAAAAATTGCAGATAATGACTAGTGGTGCAACGCGGGATTGCAGAGCGGTAAAACACACATTGAAATTGTCTCCGCTCTGCTCGCACACAGCTCCGCCTGCTCCTAACCATGCTGTGATAGACAGAATGCGGGTCTAATGCTGAGATGTGTTCTGTCTATCACAGAGTGGGGTTAGGAGGAGGCGGGGCTGTGTGCGAGCATCGTGGAGACAGTTTTAACATACGGGCGGTGAGTTGCTTTCCTTTCTAGCATAACATGTTCTCAGCCATCCGTCCTCCCCTCTCCCCCCATATACACCCCTCGGCTGGCTCTATCTTCGGGACTCTGTCCCCCCCTCCTCCCCCCGGCTGCCTAGTCTGGCTCCTGTCCCTGCCGCCAATGCACTCCTGTTTTGGAGGTGACAGGGTTAATAAAGAGAACCTGTCACCTCCAATTGCTATCACACAGGTAATTATTTTCTCCTGTGTGATAGCAATAAAGTTAAGTGTAAAAAAAATAAGAAATAATAATTAAATTAATAAAATAAGTAATTAAAAAGTAAAGAATAAGAAAAATAATATTAAAAATAAGAAAATTATACAAAAATAAAAAAAGTAAAACGACAAGCTACAAAAAAAAAAGTGATAAAGTAATAAAAAAAAAAAAGAAACAAGAGGCGGCAATTGGGGGACAGTGATAGGATGCTCCATACATTTTTGCAATCTGACTGTACTGTTTTAACATACAATTATTAAAAAAAAAAAGCAAAGTCATTTTCGGTTTCGTCCTGACATTTTTTTAAATTTCGGTTTCGTTTTGGTTCCGAAATTTCCGATTCGGTGCACCTCTAATATATATATATGTTGGACACTTTAATATTGTTTTTGCATAGTTATTTAGACATCCGACCCGGATAAGTTATTTGTTGCAACAGTCCTATTTAATTGGTTATCACTCACTATTCATATTCACTATTTATCTTTAAATAGGTAAGGATTTCAGTAGACATTATTGAATTTCAGCACTTTCATACTGTAGCTGCTGGCTTTTAATATTAGGACACTTACCTGTTCTGGAATCCGGCGATGTCGGCACCCCAACCATTGTTTCCATCGGTTTTCGGGTGCTGCCACCACCATAGCCTATAAGGGAAACCGGCAGCCAATTCCCTACTGAGCATGCTCAAAGCGCGCTGTGCTTTCTAAATGGCCCAGTGGCGGGGAAGGAGGAGGGAGCCGAACTTCTAAAGTACCTCACCACCATGAGGTCCAATTGAAATTGGGACAGGTACCTGTCAAAAACAGGTACCCGATCCCCCCTTTCCCCCTAAAAGGTGCCAAATGTAGCACCGGCGGAGAGGAAAAGGACAGATAAGCAGAGCTTCCACTTTTGGGTGGAACTCTGCTTTAATTTCTAAAAGGGCCCTGTTAGAAAATGCAGCCATTGAAATGTAGCACTACCCCCACAGGAGCCTCTTTTGGGTCCTCTGCTCTCTTTAGCTGCACTTTAGCAGCAGCACAACAGCAGCAGCAAATGTGACGGTAACAACAATTGGGGCTTGCAGATGCCTGTGCTCTGATCAGCTTCCTGGTCCCAACATCCAGCACAGAAGTCTGCTTTCTATCTCTGGCACTGCACAGCTTAGCACAGTTCGGCCTGGCACAGCACAGCTTGACACCTTCCCAATTGGTGCACTTCCCCCAACTCCCTGACTTCTTCTCTGGCTCTTACTTTTATATCATCCCTCCTGTCTCCAGGTGCTTATGGGCCTGATAATTGCGGCCCCAGGATGGCTGTAGATAGGATCCTCCTTCAAGACTACATCTCCCAGGCTGCCCCTGGCAATTGTATTTCAGTCACAGTTAGGCAGAACTAGTTGGCATTGCCATCTTGTGGATAAATAAACTTCTACAACTTAGTAACATTGCCCAGTGTTACATAAAGATATTGCTTATGCCTCACATCTATTAACAATTGTGCACACACTGCCCAAGTAAAAAGCGATGCGTACTTGGTATACTAAGGTGATATATAATTTTAGATTTGATTTATTTGAAATTGTTTTGAGATTCAATAGGACATTTTAAATGGATTATATATGTACAGATGTAAGACAAAAAGGAAACAAAAAAGTATGTCTGTTGGGGTTCAAATACATTTTCAGTATTTATTCACTATATGAACTTAGTTAAGCTCCTAAACTCCCAGTACCAGAAACACTGCTTATCTTAGCAAGTCAGTAATTGTCTGTTTTGCAAAGAAACCCCCCATTCTTATGCTGTGCTGTGCTTTGTTTGGAAGACATAGAGAGATGGCTCCGTAGACACCAGTTAATTAAGTTTATTTCACAGCTGTAGCTCCCCCTCCCCTATCATTAAAAGAAAGGCTCTGTTCAAATGAAATTCTAAGCTACTTGTACTGATTTGGAACTTAATATGATTCTTCAAATTAAAGAGTAATTCATCAAAGTACTAATTGCATCTGAAATGTCCATATAACATACCCTAAATGGTGTTTCAGAAAAACAAAATCCCTTTCTCAAGAAAAAAACATAGGGGTGTATTTAAAAAAAAAAATGTCATTGTAAATTGCCCAGTGAAAGTGCATGTACATTTGTGCACATGATTCTGTGGGAATTGGGCAAAAAATGTATTCCAGAAGGCTATTTCTTGTGCTAAGAGTCTAGTGCCTGGCCCGCACTGTGATAGACGAAGCTGCTGACATAAAAGATTGACAAAAACTTCATAGGACCCCTGAAGACCACCTATTGACTGAAACGCATTTGGGCAAAGAATCTGGTGTTTTTCATGTGAGTTATATTTTTTTTATAAATATACCAGCCCTTTTTTTTTTCAAATAACAATTTTATTTTCAAACATACCTGCAGGAAGATATACAAAAAGTTGACACTGTGACACAAGAACTGTTGCATTACATCAGTACAGTCAGTGTAAAGCAGAAAACCTTGAACCATTAGCCAAACAGCTGGGGGACCACCGCCAACTCCACATAAAGACTGCAAGCTGTGAAGCAGGGTCTCCCAGCAACTATACATGCATCCAGGAAAAAGAAAGAGAAGAGAAAGAGAGAGAGGAAAAAAAATAAACTGAAAGGAAAAATAAGTGGGGGAAAAGAAGAGAGAGTACAGACGGGAAAAGAGAAAAAGGAGGGGGGGGGGTAGGGTAGGGAAGCTCGACCGTCGGCTCAAGGCGGATCCTCTCGCCGGTGCCACTCCTCCCAGACCTTATCATATTTCATATAGTGTAATAAAAACGACACTATATTATATCCATCGGCTCCTGTGTGAGCTTTATTTGCTGCAGCTTGGAGTGGACCTGAGGAGGGGAGAGGAGAGTACTATACATAGATATTGTGTAAAATATTGAAGTAGCGCTAATTACTCTATAAATATGTGCTAAAAAGAATATACTAAAAATTTAACAAATCTACTGAATATAATAAATAGTGTAGCACAACATGTGTACCAAAAGACTATCACAGTCCATGTGAATAAAGTGTATAATAAACAGCATATAAGTCCATGTGTAAAGTGCAAGTGAAATAGTATCCACGGATGACTCTGATGATCAAAAAATTGAGCAGCCTATCCCAGACGACGTCCTTTTGATGACGAAACACGTAGGTGTGGCCAGCTGATTCAACGTCATCATGCCTTGTACACTGAGTTACACAGATACGGAGCTCAACAGACAGGAGAAACCTCAAGGAGACGCCGCGTCCCTCTATGTTGTATCCACTGCGATAATATAACAGCCTAAGTGTAAGTGCAACATTTTAGCAGATTAAACATTTTGTTAAACGGTATTATGCTATGGAGTCTCTTTTTGTTTTTTACCCCTTGAGACATTAAGATACCACCGTGTGCTTACCAACCATTTGGAGTGCGTCTTTTGGGAGACTTTAAACCCCTGTGCCTGGAGAGACCGCCGTGATAGCGGTCACCCACCTTTGGTAAGGAGACTACATTACCATTATTTGGGTGTCTTATTGGTGGAAGAAGATCCCTCTTTTCACAAACTCAACCTTTGTGCACCGTTGCGAATTATACTATAAGGACTTTTGCCTCCTTGGCTCTTCGTTTTCACTTATGAATGTGGAACTTTTTTTTACTATTTATTTTCTTACTATTTTGCATCACTGGTTTTGATTATATTCAGATATTTATTTACACTTGTGCTCACTTATCAGGGTTGTCACGGTTCATTTATTTAGCGCTGTACCTTGCTATATATATTGATTTAAAATTTGGTACTCTAATTGTTTGGTACTGGCAGCTGCATATCCCATAATCACTGTGGGAATTTTTTTATTTTTCTAGCACAGTGTTTTTCCTTGTTTGGATCTTTTTTCTATGATCAAAAAATCAGTCTTTAACACAACGGGACAGTTGAATATATAAACAAGATGGGGAGAGGGGAAGAGGGATGGGTAAGGAAGTCCCAATATGCAGATGTAAGTAGGTAACACAGAAACAATTCTTGTGTCCTCACCCGATAGTTCCAGCCTCTCACCTCATAGATGGACCCCAATGGGTCTAATCGTGCATCAAGCAATGGGTATCCAGCAGAAGGTGATTCCTCTTTCCCTTGGTGAATCCTGGACAAAGGACCACTGCACTTATCTCTCCAGTCTTCCCAAAGATTTCCTAGAAAGTACTGCCTCCAGCTCCACACATTTTAGAAATCAGAAAGAAGGAAGATCTCCATGGTGTAGTAATTTAAAATATATATGATTCCATTTATTTAAAAAGTATTAGATGACAATAAAATGAAAAAAAAAAAAAAAACGCCAAACAGGTAAAACAGCGTCAGAAATGCAGGGACTTCCGGTCACGGCCATAACCGGAAGTGATGTCACTAAGCTCCTCCTCCCGACGTGTTGCATCACTGTCACATGACTTTATCAAGGGTAGACCTGATAAATATTGGGGTATATAATGCACTTTAATAATACCATTTTTTTCTTTTTCAGTATTTGCATTTTATATGTATCTGTTGATCCTATTTTTGCACATTGATGGTGAGGTGCAGCAGATTATATATTTTTTCAGTGTTGGTCAAATGTTTTTCATTGGTTTGG
Organism: Rana temporaria; assembly: GCF_905171775.1. Lineage (NCBI taxonomy): Eukaryota > Metazoa > Chordata > Amphibia > Anura > Ranidae > Rana > Rana temporaria. The sequence continues at coordinate 210,083,263 of NC_053493.1, read as the reverse complement.
CCACTCAATTGTGCTCAGTATCAGAGAAAAATTCCTTTGACACTGAGCACCATCTAGTGGCCAAATGCTATATTTTCTTTTTTAAATTCATGAAAACCATTTGGGCGGAAGAAGAACTATCCTAATAACATTTGTTTTTTTTCCCAATTTGCACAGAACAAATGTATATGTACTCTTACTGGGTGATGGGTTATGCAATTTATTTTAATAAATACAACCCTTGGTTTGCCATTGCTCCAAAACTACCCATAGATCTGCGATCACAGTTACCCAAGCAAACATTTTTTGATCAGATCAGGTGATAGTCTCACGTGTAAATTAGCTTATGATTCAAGATAGCTGACCACACTTGGGAATAAATGGTTCAAAAAAGAAATATGGCCAAAGATTTTTTGGTCATACTTCTGTTCTGGGCCACAGAAGTGCACTTATTTCTGCACTCCTGTGACCCAGATTCAGCGACTGATGTCATCAAACCGCTCCAGTCTGTGAATGTATCCCTACAATAATGAAAAAGAGGGGTGTACTGAGCTAATTCGATAAATAGTAAAGCGGCAACTAAAATGTTATACAACACTAATAATAATGGTCAAAAGAAGAGCTGCGCTGTTGTAAGCTAAAATGTGACACTAGTGATAATGAAATGTTAGATAAATATCAATTAAAGTTATGAAACACTGACTGAGTGAAAAAAATTATATCTGTAAATAGGTCTGTGAGATATCCTATTGAGGTCTCACAGACCTATTTACAGATATCATTTTTTTCAGTTGGTGTTTAATAATTTTAATTGATATGTATCTAGCATTTCATTATTAGGGATGAGCCAAACACCCCCCGACCGTTCCATGAGAACATTTAGAACCCCATTGACGTCTATGGGACTCGAACATTCAAATTCAAAAGTGCTCACTTTAAAGCCTAATATGTCAATAATAATAAGTTATTGTCGTAAAACGTGTTTGAGAACCCGGGTCTTGCCCCAGGGAAAATGTATCAATGGAAAAAAATGTTTTAAAAACGGTCGTTTTTTCTGGAGCAGTCATTTTAATGATGCTTAAAGTGAAAAAAAAAAAGAAGAAAAATTCCTTTAAATATCGTACCTGCTGGGTGTCTATAGTATGCCTGTGAAGTGGCACGTGTTTAGAACTGTCCCTGCACAAAATGAGATTACTATAAGAAAAAAGTCATTTAAAACTGCTTGCGGCTTTAATGTAATGTCTGTTCCCTGCAATATGAATGAAAATCATTGAGAAAAATAGCACAGACATAGACAGTACACACCACGTAGCTTTAGGTGCACACTGCAGAGGACACGGGCAGTACACACACCACGTAGCTTTAGGTGCACACTGCAGAGGACACGGGCAGTACACACACCACGTAGCTTTAGGTGCACACTGCAGAGGACACGGGCAGTACACACACCACGTAGCTTTAGGTGCACACTGCAGAGGACACAGGCAGTACACACCACGTAGCTTTAGGTTCACACTGCAGAGGACACGGGCAATACACACACCACGTAGCTTTAGGTGCACACTGCAGAGGACACAGGCAGTACACACACCACGTAGCTTTAGGTGCACACTGCAGAGGACACAGGCAGTACACACACCACATAGCTTTATGTGCACACTGCAGAGGACACAGGCAGTACACACCACGTATCTTTAGGTGCACACTGCAGAGGACACGGGCAATACACACACCACGTAGCTTTAGGTGCACACTGCAGAGGACACAGGCAGTACACACACCAAATAGCTTTAGGTGCACACTGCAAAGGACACAGGCAGTACACACACCACATAGCTTTAGGTGCACACTGCAGAGGACACAGGCAGTACACACACCACCTTGCTTTAGGTGCACACTGCAGAGGACACAGGCAGTACACACACCACATAGCTTTAGGTTCACACTGCAGAGGACAGAGGCAGTACACACCACATAGCTTTAGGTGCACACTGCAGAGGACATGGGCAATACACACACCACATAGCTTTAGGTGCACACTGCAGAGGACACAGGCAGTACACACACCACGTAGCTTTAGGTGCACACTGCAGAAGACACAGGCAGTACACACACCACGTAGCTTTAGGTGCACACTGCAGAGGACACAGGCAGTACACACACCACATAGCTTTAGGTGCACACTGCAGAGGACACAGGCAGTACACACACCACGTAGCTTTAGGTGCACACTGCAGAGGACACAGGCAGTACACACACCACGTAGCTTTAGGTGCACACTGCAGAGGACACAGGCAGTACACACCACGTAGCTTTAGGTGCACACTGCAGAGGACACAGGCAGTACACACCACGTAGCTTTAGGTGCACACTGCAGAGGACATGGGCAGTACACACATCACGTAGCTTTAGGTGCACACTGCAGTGGACACAGGCAGTACACACACCACATAGCTTTAGGTGCACACTGCAGAGGACACAGGCAGTACACCAGATGAGAATACTGCAGCTAGCACAATCACCTGCCTGCCTGTCAGTAAATTAGGAAGAGCGGATCTAGCTAAACTATACAGTGTATAAATATATATACAACACCTGGGATCAGTGGCAGAACTACCGCCATAGCGACCCACGCGGGCGCTATGGGGCCCGCAGCTGAGTGAGGATCAGGGGGGCCCGGTGAGCCCCGAGTGCTGACGAGCAGGGACCGATCTGTAGCACGCGCTGAATACCACCAGCAGCACTCCCCCCCGCTCCTGTGACTACAGTGGTGAGTGCCTCATCCTGTTCCCCGCTGCAATGCCCTCTCTCCCGCCAGCAGCAACCCCCCTCGCCCCCTCCTTCAGCGGTAAGCAGCACTCCCGAGTGAGCCCCCCCTCTCTCCCTGTAATGTCCCGATCAGGACGCTCTCTCTCACCCAGCAGCACGCGGCTCTCCCCATCTTCCCCCACTCCAGGAGAGCTGATGACTAGTTTGACAGGTAAGCTACTGACAATTCCGTTCGGTCTCCCTCGCCCCTGTCAGTTCAGTGCTACTTGCAGGAGCCCAGCAGAAAGAGCATCTCACTGTCATCCCCATCCATCCCATGGTCCTCGCGTACACACTCATCCCCATCCATCCCATGGTCCTCGCGTACACACCATGGTCCCCATGTCCATCCCACTGTCCCCCATCCATCCCACGGTCCCCCGTCCATCCCACGGTCCCCCCGTCCATCTCACGGTCCCCCCGTCCATCTCACGGTCCCCCCGTCCATCCCACTGTCCCCCCGTCCATCTCACGGTCCCCCCGTCCATCTCACGGTCCCCCCCGTCCATCTCACTGTCTCCCCGTCCATCCCACAGTCCCCCCGTCCATCTCACGGTCACCCCGTCCATCTCACGGTCCCCCCGTCCATCTCACGGTCCCCCCCCATCCATCTCACGGTCCCCCCATCCATCTCACTGTCCCCCCGTCCATCTCACGGTCCCCCCTGTCCATCCCACCGTCCTTCTGTCCATCTTACTGTCTCCCATCCATCCCACGGTCACCCTGTCCATCCCACGGTCACCCTGTCCATCCCACGGTCCCCCCGTCCATCTCACGGTCCCCCCCATCCATCTCACGGTCCCCCCCATCCATTTCACGGTCCCCCCCGTCCATCCCACGGTCCCCCCATCCATCTCACTGTCCCCCCCCGTCCATCTCACTGTCCCCCCTGTCCATCCCACCGTCCTTCTGTCCATCTTACTGTCTCCCATCCATCCCACGGTCACCCTGTCCATCCCACGGTCACCCTGTCCATCCCACGGTCCCCCCGTCCATCTCACTGTCCCCCGTCCATCTCACGGTCCCCCCCATCCATCTCACGGTCCCCCCGTCCATCTCACGGTCCCCCCGTCCATCTCACGGTCCCCCCCGTCCATCTCACGGTCCCCCCATCCATCTCACTGTCCCCCCCGTCCATCCCACCGTCCTTCTGTCCATCTTACTGTCTCCCATCCATCCCACGGTCACCCTGTCCATCTCACGGTCACCCTGTCCATCTCACGGTCCCCCCCGTCCATCTCACGGTCCCCCCCGTCCATCTCACGGTCCCCCCCGTCCATCCCACGGTCCCCCCATCCATCTCACTGTCCCCCCCCCGTCCATCTCACTGTCCCCCCCGTCTATCTCACTGTCCCCCCTGTCCATCCCACCGTCCTTCTGTCCATCTTACTGTCTCCCATCCATCCCACGGTCACCCTGTCCATCCCACGGTCACCCTGTCCATCCCACGGTCCCCCCGTCCATCTCACTGTCCCCCCGTCCATCTCACTGTCCCCCCGTCTATCTCACGGTCCCCCCCGTCCATCTCACGGTCCCCCCCGTCCATCCCACGGTCCCCCCATCCATCTCACTGTCCCCCCCGTCCATCTCACTGTCCCCCCCGTCCATCTCACTGTCCCCCCTGTCCATCCCACCGTCCTTCTGTCCATCTTACTGTCTCCCATCCATCCCACGGTCACCCTGTCCATCCCACGGTCACCCTGTCCATCTCACGGTCCCCCCCATCCATCTCACGGTCCCCCCCATCCATCTCACGGTCCCCCCGTCCATCTCACGGTCCCCCCCGTCCATCTCACGGTCCCCCCCGTCCATCCCACGGTCCCCCCCGTCCATCCCACGGTCCCCCCATCCATCTCACTGTCCCCCCCGTCCATCTCACTGTCCCCCCCCGTCCATCTCACTGTCCCCCCCCGTCCATCTCACTGTCCCCCCTGTCCATCCCACCGTCCTTCTGTCCATCTTAGGCCTCGTACACACGACAGAGTTTCTCGGCAGAATTCACCGAGAAACTCGGTCAAAAACCGGATTCTGCCGAGAATCTCTGTCGTCTGTACAGTTTTGGCTCGATGGAGCCGCCGAGGAACTCGACGAGAAAATAGAGAACATGTTCTCTATTTTCTCGTTGTCCTCGTTGTTCTATAGGAGAAGGCGGCCCGCCGAGCTCCTCGGCGGCTTCATCCCAAAACTCGACGAGGAACTCGACGTGCCAAGCACGTCGAGTTCCTCTGTCGTGTGTACGGGGCCTCACTGTCTCCCGTCCATCCCACGGTCACCCTGTCCATCCCACGGTCACCCTGTCCATCCCACGGTCACCCTGTCCATCCCACGGGCCTTAGATATGATCGACTGATTTGGAGTGTTGAGATAGAATGGGCCACCTTGGTGTGGTGTTGATAGTGTGGGTTGCTATAGGTAGGATGGCCTACTTTGAACTGGCAGTGGAAGGTTTGGGTGCAGTGGATAGTAAGGGATTTTGTAGATAGGGTGGGTTTCATTTAGGCCCCTTCCACGGTTAACGCAATGTGGCCACTAATTGGAGTTGGAACTCGGTTTGAGACCATCTTATGGGAACCACTCCAGGAGGTATACAGCCGGAATATCACATCTATAAGGAGGTAAGTGCTCTGTGAGCCCACTGTTTGAAGACTTTTTTAGAAGATTACCAGAAGAACACCAGTTTTATACACGGAGATCACAGTTTCTCACCTATTAAGACATTTTGTGGTATATTTTTTGTTCATTGCACATTGCTGCAGTTATTTTTCTGTTATATATAGCACTTTTTGCACTTATAATTCTTTATTATATTACTATTGCGCTCATCATTTTACATTTCATCCATTTTTGCATACCACGGCTGCCCACTGCGCCACGCCACATCCCTGCTCCCTGCTCGGTGGCTCTCCTCTCCTCCTCGGCTGCTAAGCCTCCTGACATGTCAGTGTACGTAGGACATGTCAGTGTACGTAGGACATGTCAGTGTACGTAGGACATGTCAGTGTATGTAGGACATGTCAGTGTACGTAGGACATGTCAGTGTTAGTGTATGTAGGTCAGGTCATGTGTCAGAAACAACCTTGAAAGACATGCTAGTGTCCCTAAGAGCTTCCTTACATGCTGATCTCATGGAATGTGTAACTGACACGTCAGTGTGTGTGTGTGTACTGACATACACATAGACACACACACTGACATGCATACACACACACACTGACATACATACACGTCAGTGTGTGTGTACTGACGCACACACACGTAGGTCAGGGTATGTGTTTCAGGTAGGTCACACCGCGCCACTCCACCGCGCCCGCACCCCCCCCCATGCCGGCTTCGGGCTAAAGCCTCTAGTCTTTTTGCCACCTAGCAACGCCCCTGATCGCCGGCATGGTCTCCCAGCCAGGGGAAGAGAGAGGAGAGGAAGAGGCGAGCTGTCCGTATCAGCAGAGAGCGGAATTGCCCGCTGTAATAGCTTTCATTAGAACTTCCAGTGTTCCTGGGGCTCATGTCACATAGTTCCACCTCTTGGTCCGGCACCTTTGATTGACAGAACGCCGGTCCAGTGTCGGACATGTGACATCATCAAAGGCGTTAGGCTAAGAGGTGGGGCTATGTGACGATGAGCCCCGGGAAGACGGGAAATTCAAATGAAAGCTATTACAGCGGGCAATCCCGCTCTCTGCTGATCCGGCCGGCTTGCCTCTTCCTCTGCACAGGTGAGGCTGTATTGGGCACAGGCAGGCCAGGCTGTATTGGGCACAGGCAATGCTGTATTGGGCACAGGTCACGCTGTATGGGGCACAGGCAGTTCAGACTGTATTAGACACAGGCAGGCCAGGCTGTATTGGGCACAGGCAACGCTGTATTGGGCACAGGTCATGCCGCATTGGGCACAGGCAATGCTGTATTGGGCACAGGTCATGCTGTATTGAGCACAGGCAGGCCAGGCTGTATTGGGCACAGGCAGGCCAGGCTGTTTGGGGCACAGGTGATGCTGTATGGGGCACAGGTGACGCTGTATGGGGCACAGGTGACGCTGTATGGGGCACAGGTCACGCTGTATGGGGCACAGGTCACGCTGTATGGGGCACAGGTCACGCTGTATGGGGCACAGGTCACGCTGTATGGGGCACAGGTCACGCTGCAGGTCACGCTGTATGGGGCACAGGTCACGCTGCATTGACACTAGGGCGGCTCTGGGGGCCCCATACAACATTTTGCTATGGGGCCCTGTGATTTCTAGTTACGCCCCTGCCTGGGATGCATATATATCCTCTACACACTGTAACTTTAACTGACTAGCCTGCCTGCTCTATCTACCTACAAAAAATGACACTTGCTCTCTCTGTCTTCTCTCTCTTAACCACCGCAACACACTACACAAGGCCGACCTGCAAGCAGCCTTTTATAGTGTGGGGCGTGTACTAAACCCCCTGAGCCAAAATTGGCCAAAGCCACCCTGGCAAAACATTTGTAATTCGACGAACGATCAAACATACGATGTTCGAGTCAAACATGAGTTTGACTCGAATATGAAGCTCATCCCTATTCATTATCACTAGTGTCACATTTTAGCTTACAACAGCGCAGCTCTTCCTTTGACCATCCCTACAATAATGCCTGCAACTCATGCCCCCTTTACAGCCCGGTGCTCAAGTAAATGCTGAAGGAGCAGAGCAGACAGTCACCGCTCTATGCTCAGTGAAAGCATAAAACAACTTTGCCCGCAATAGAAAAAAGTGAAAAAAAAATTGGTGTGGGGTCCCCCCCCAATCCATACCATGCTCTTCAGGTCTGGTATGGATTTTAGGGGGAGCCTCATGCCAAAATGTAAAAAAACAACGGTGTGGGATCCCCCCAAAATCCATACCAGACACTTATCCGAGCATGCAGCCCGGCAGGTCAGGAAAGGGGGAGGATAAGCAAGCGAGGTCCCTCGGATAAGGGACTGGCATGAATTTTGTGGGGGGACACCATGGCATTTTTTTAAACAAATTTGGTGTGGAGTTCCCCTTAAAAACCATACAAGACCCAAAGGGCCTGGTGTGGATTGGGGGGGACCCCACGCCGTTTTATTTAAATGTGTTTGTATTGCCGGAAATGGTATTGTATTGCCAGCCATTTTAATGTCATTTTTTTCTTTATAAATGTCAGTTTTGCTGAAGCAGGTTCTAATCACAGAACAGATATGACACTTTACAGGCAGACTAAGGGGACCGCTCAGGCACTAAAAATAAAGGAATTTTTCATTTTCATTTTTAGACTTTAACCACTTGCCAACCAGCCACCGTTGTTACAGGTCGGCAGTCCTGTGCAAATTGCCGTTGCTGGGAGCGCGTCAGGCAGACTCGATGTCCACCAGGAACCCTTCCTAACCTAGTACAGAGGCAGAATGGGGATGTGCATTTGTTAACAAGGCGGATCACCATTCTGACAGGAGACATGACAGAGATCTACTGTTCCCAGTGATCGGGAACAAAGATCTCTGTCATGTCCCTGCCATCTCACCCCCCCTACAGTTAGAACACGCTGAGGGCACATACTTAACCCCTTGATCGCCCCCTAGTGTTACCCCTTCCCTGCCATCACTGCATTTTTATAGCACTGATAAATATAATAATGTGGTAAGGCTTTAAGTGCAGCACTAACTAACAAGTGATATATGTAATAATGCAAACATATAAATGACAGTGCATAATTAAACATACATTAATGACATTGCCTGCAAAGCAAGACTAGTATGCAAAAAAGTGAGACAACATATACATAAACATATACATAAACCTTAATGTCCATTAACCACTTCAGCCCCGGAGGGATTTGCCACCTTCCTGACCAGAGCACTTTTTACAATTTGGCACTGCGCTGCTTTAACTGGTAATTGCACGGTCATGCAATGCTGTACCAAAATAAAATTTGTATTTTTTTCCCACAAGTAGAGCTTTCATTTGGGGGTATTTGATCACCTACGCGTTTTTTATTTTTTGCACTATAAAGGAAAAAAGAAAAACAAATGATATTTTCTACTTTTTGTTATAAATAAAATACAATAAACTTCATTTTAGTCATACATTTAGGCCAAAATGCAATCTGTCACATGTCTTGGGTAAAATAAATGAAATAAGCGTATATTTATTGGCTTGCGCAAAAGTTATAGGGCCAGATTCACAGAAAACTCCAGCGGCGTAACGTATCGTCTTTACGTTACACCGCCGCAAGTTTTCAGCGTAAGTGCCTGATTCACAAAGCACTTACCTGTAAACTTGCGGCAGTGTAAGACGTCCGGCGCAAGCCCGCCTATTTCAAATGGGGCGTGTACCATTTAAATTAGGCGCGCTCCCGCGCCAGACGTACTGCGCATACTCCGTTTTGAAATTCCCGCCGTGCTTTGCGCGAAGTGACGTCATTTTTTTGAACGGCGACGTGCGTAACGTACTTTCGTATTCCCTCGTATTCGACGCGGGAACGACGGCCATACTTTAACATGGCTCGTCTAAAGTTAAGCCATGTAAAAGCATGCTTAACTTTGCGATGGGAAAAAATTACTAGCGACGACGTAACGAACGCGAAAACCTTTGTGGATCGCCGTAAAAGCTCATTTGCATACCCGACGCTGGAAAACTACGCAAAATCCACCCAGTGGCGGCCGAAGTATTGCAGCCTAAGATCCGACGGTGTAAGTCAATTACACCTGTCGGATCTTAGGGCTATCTATGCGTAACTGATTCTATGAATCAGCCGCATAGATACTCTCAGAGATACGACGGTGTATCAAGAGATACGCCGTTGTATCTCTTCTGTGAATCTGGCCCATAATGTCTACAAACTAGGGTACATTTTCTGGAATTTACGCAACTTTTAGTTTATGACTGCCTATCACATTTCTTGAGGTGCTAAAATGGCAGGGCAATACAAATCCCCCCATAATGACCCCATTTTGGAAAGAAGACACCCCAAGAAAATTGCTGAGAGTCATGTTGAGCACATTGAATATATTTTAAGTGATTGAAAAATGACAAAAATAATTATTAAAAATGTACACAAAGTTGTCACTGAAATTATATATTGCTCAAACATGCCAAGGGCATATGTGAAATTACACCCCAAAATACATTCTGCTACTTCTCCTGAGTACAGGGATACCACATGTATGAGACTTTTAGGGAATCCATTTGCGTACAGGACCCTGAAAACCAAGCAACGCCTTCAGGCTTTCTAAGGGCGTAAAATGGTTATTTCACTCCTCACTACCTATGAAAGTTTCGGAGGCCCTGAAATGTCAAAATAGCACACCCCCCCCCCCCCCCCCCCCCCTCAAATCAAATTTTATATTTTGGCACAAGTTTCAGGAAAATTACAAAAACATTGTTTTGTTTTTTCACAAAGTTTTTACAAAATGATATATTGCTCAAACATGCCATGAAATTACACCACAAAATACATTCTGCTGTTTCTCCTGAGTACAGGGATACCATGTGTGGGACTTTTTGGGAGCCAATCTGCTTACATGACCCCGAAAACCAAGCCTTCAGGCTTTCCAAGGGCGTAAAATAGTGATTTCACTCCCCACTACCTATCACAGTTTTGGAGGCCATGCTATGCCAAGATAGCACAAAACACCCCCAAATTACCCCATTTTGTCACAAAGTTTTGAAAAAAAAAAGTTTTTCTTTTCAAAAACAAATGAGAGCTGCAAAATACCCAAATTCTTTTTAAAAAATACCTTGGGGTGTCTTCTTTCCAAAATGGGGTCATTCGGGGGAGTTTTTGCCATTTTGACATTTCAGGCTCTCTGAAACGGTGTTTAAAATTTTCCTGAAATTTATGGCAAAATATAAAATATTCCATGGACTCAACATGCCTCTCAGCAAATAGCTTGGGGTGTCTACTTTCCAAAATGGGATAATTTGGGGGGTTTTGAGCTGTCCTGGCATTTTATGCACAACATAAACTTATTCCATACATCACCCACTTTTTTAACCACTTGAAGACAAAGCCTTTTCTGGTGGGTGTTGGAATTTTTTTTACACAGTATTTACGCAGTAATCTTTCAAATGCAATTTTTTGGGAAAAAAAATATTTTTGGAATGTACTAAAACACACTATGGCCCAGATTCTCAAAGGCGTTATGCCGGGGCACCTTGATTTGCGCGGCGCAATTGAACAGATGCGCCGTCGTATCGGTGCGCCGTACCCACAGAACCAGGTACGCCAGAAATTAGTCTTGTTTCGATCGGCGCAACGTTTGTGCGCCGGCGTAGCGTAGGCGCACATTTACGCCGAGAACGCCCAGCGCTCCCATTGATTTCATAATCAAATATGCAAATGAGGGATATACTGAGATTCCCGAACGTACGACCGCCCGACGCAGGCTACGAGCGGTGCGCGTAAGCTGTTCGTCCGGTGTAAACTTGCCCCTCATAAAAGCAGGGGCAACTTTGCACCAGACGTGTGCAGGTCAGCTGGAGAGCAGCTTTAGCAGCACCCTTACGGACGAGCTCAGCAACCACACTTGCAGGACAAGACTTCTGTATGCCAACATGCCAGGGGCAGGCATGGTCATAGCACAACTAGTGTGCGCCCAGGCGCTTCGAATGAGAAGGAGAAGGAGGAGGGCACGGCAGCGTTTTTACCGAACGCCATTAGACGTCTTGGCCATCGGGGAAGCAGAGGTGTATCGCCTCTTCAGATTTAATACTCAAGCCATCCAGGAAATAACCACAATCCTGCAGGATGACCTTACAAGCCCAACACACCGCTCACATGCAGTGCAGCCACTGATCAAGGTCCTGGCAACACTCCACTTCCTGGCCACTGGATCTTTTCAGCGCACAAGTGGAGGTGTGGCTGGGATGTCACAAACCAGCATGAGCAGATGTGTGCACCAGGTTGTACCCGCAATCCTGAGACACATGTCCAACCAAATCGTCAGACCCACCCAGGAGGTCCAGCGGAATAAGGCAAGGGCAGATTTTGTCAGAATTGCAGGATTCCCACGCACCATCGGGGCAATTGATTGCACCCATGTGGCACTACAGCCCCCCCGTGACACAGAGCACCTATTCCGCAATCGGAAGCACAGGCATTCTATCAATGTCCAGGTTATCGTGGATGCCCATGGCCTCATATGGCACGTCCGTGCCAAACACCCCGGATCCTCTCATGACAGCTTCATCTACCGCCAAAGCGACATCCCAATGGAGTTTGACCAGAATGTGTACGGGGACAGCTGGCTGGTTGGTGAGTGACATGGGTGTCAGGTATGACTGTCCCCCCCATGACGCAGACATTACGAGGGACACATGCATGACTAACCTCCTCCTGTCTTTTCTCTTCCAGGTGACTCTGCATATGCACTTGGACCTCATCTAATGACCCCATTCCGGAACCCACAAACCCCAGGAGAGGAAAACTACAATGCTGCACACATAAGTACCCGTGCAGTGGTGGAACGAACCTTTGGCCAACTGAAGTCCCGTTTCCGATGCCTGGATAAGTCTGGGGGGACCCTGTTGTATTCCCCAGACTTTGTGTGCCAGATCATCGGGGCATGTTGCATTCTGCACAACTTCGCAGTGAGAAAGGGCCTGGAGGTTGAACTACGTGATGACCTGAGCCCCCAACCCGACAATCCCCCCCTGCCTGAGGGTACCCCGTCTGCTGAGGGATCAGCAATCAGGAGATGCCTCGTTGAACGTCTCTTTGAACGTTAAACACACACATGAAAAATGGCACAATGTGAATGCACACGTGCACACCACTGTGGTCCCTAGCACACACCCCCCACATGCACATCGAATTGGATTAGACCCAATCAAACCACATTGTTTTAGGGAGCAGTAACGCCGCGCCAAGGCTCCAATTATGTTACTGTACATTCATACACCTTTCACACGGCAGAGGGTGACACCCCTTTGCTGGCAGGAGTGTCAACCCCCCCCCCCATTCTCACACCAGTCACACTATTCTGCACGCCTCACCGTGTGCATTTGTCAACACTAACTTAAAAAACTCTTTACCAGAGCAATACTTTGAAAAATAATTAAAAAAACTCTTTACCAGAGCAATAATCAACACGAAAAACTAATTGGCCTGCCTTCGGCCACGGCCCCGGCCCCGGGTTCCTCAACTGCCTGGTTGAGGGGGGGGGGGGGGGTTTCATCAGGCAGAGGAGCATCCACCGGGGCTGGAGGCCTGCCCTCTAATGCCACCGCTATCCTCCTCAGGAGGTTATTGGTCTCGGTTTGAACACCAACAATGGCAGCTGTGTGCCCCTGGACGGACTCATTTAGGGTCTGCACCTCTTTCACCAGGCTTGCTGTGGTGGTTTCGAGATCCCGCAAACATGTGATAATTGCAGTGGTGTTGCCTGCAATGTCCTGAATCACATCGGTGACATGTCCCCTCTCCCCTAGGCTGTCAGCCACTCGAGTGAAGTCCTGGCCCATCGCACCCATAAGGCGGGTCTGGTCTTCCTGCGCAGTGGTCAGGGTCACAGACAGCAACTCGGGTACCCCCCTGGTTCTCGGCGTTGACCTCCTTGGTCCACGAGAGGCTTCAGGCCTGGCATAGGGTGAGGGATTAGATGGAGGGGGTGGGTTGGAGATGGAGACAGAGGGAGTGGCTGGGTTGGAGATGGAGTCCGAGGATATGGAGGATCGTGGGCTTGAGGTCCGGGATGGACCAGCCAAGCTTCCCAAATCCTCCAAGAAAAGGGACAGTGACACCTCCTCCCCCAAATGCTCCGCATCCTGCAGAACCTCCTCAATGGAGGCGTGGCCACCACTCTCCTCCACCAATGCCGCTTGCCTTCCCTGGGGGTCAGGGGCATCTTCATCAGATGAAGATGGTGTGTGACGGGCAGGGACATCAGCATCAGGGGATGGTGTGGGACGGGCAGGGACATCATCATCAGGGGATGGTGTGGGACGGGCAGGGACATCATCATCAGGGGATGGTGTGGGACGGGCAGGGGCACGAGACGGGCCAGCTTCATCCTGGACACCTGTGGATGACACAAAACATTCACATGTTGGTGGACCCACAAACTTGTCACATATTCCCTACCTCCCCCCACACACATGCTACACACCAGATAGTTGAAATAAACACTTACCTGTCCTCAAGGGCGGATGAACAGAATCATAGCCCGGCATTCCCTCAACTTGAACCCTGGTAAGGCACCGGGCAACTACCTCCTCATCTGGTGTCAGACGGATCCTTGAGGCAGGTCCCCCACCAGTGCCCCTGGCATGCCTCGCCATGAGGGCCATCTTGTCCTTGACCCTCCTCCTAAGATCATTAATTTTTTTGCCTATATGATGGGGCCTCCTCGCCTCATTGCCCACAGCATTCACTTGATCCGTTATCCTCTGCAGGATCTCATCCCTTCGCCCCTTGCTTGTGGTTTTACTCCTGGACCCATGGAGGCGGTCATAGTGCCTCTCCATGCCTGCGAGAATGATGGCCCTCTCATCATGAGAGAAATTATTTTTCCTTCTACTTGTACGCTCAGCAGACATGGCAAAGCACTGCAAAAGTAAGCTCACCACCAACAGTAAACTAACAGGTGTACTTTTGCACATGATGGGCGCATGTCTGGGCGTATTTATGCACTAGTTTTGAGCAACTCGCCAATCGCGTTGTGCGCATGCGCATAGGGGCGGGGGACACCCGGTCACGTGACGGCGCATGCGCCGTCCGTTCAGACCATCATTTGCATAAGGTCACGGTTCATTTAAATGTATCACGCCCACTTCCTTCCTACTTTCACTTACGCCCACATACGCCCACGAATTTGCACTACGCCGGCGCAAATTTGAACGCCGGTGCTTCGGGAATAAGGAGCTTACCTCTCTAAGTTAGGAAGGCGTAGCGCATCTTGGATGCGCTACGACCGCATAAGGATGCGCCGATGTACGAGAATCTGGGCCATTATTGGCCAAATGTTTGGTAAAATATAAAATATGATCTTATGCCGAGTACATAGATCCGAAACATGACATGCCTTAAAATTACACACCACCGTGTAGCGCCGATAAACTACATACATTTTTAAAAGCCTTTACAGGTTACCACTTTAGATTTACAGAGGAGGTCTACTGCTAACTCTTTTGCCCTCAATTTGAAATTTGCAGTGATACCTCATATGCATGGTAAAATTGCTGTTTACATATGACACGAGACTGACGCTTGCGTTTGCCTTTGCACATGAGCACGGGGGGACAGGGGTGCTTTTTTTTTCATTATTTATTTTGACTTTTTTTCCTTTCTTTTTTTTGTTTTTAAATTGTTTATTGTTATCACAGAGAATGTAAATATCTCCTATGATAGCAATAGGTAGTGACAGGCACTCTTTTTTGAAAAAAATGGGGTCTATTAGACTCTAGATCTCCCCTCTGCCATCAAAGCATCTGACCACACCGAGATCGGTGTGATCAGATGCTTTCCAAATTTCCCAATGGCGCTGTTTATATCCAGCTAAACCAAAGTCATAAAATGCTTATAGCTTCCAGTTTCTTAGGTCATAGATATGATTGGAGCCAGTCTGGTCTTCCAGCTCTATGGTCAGCTGGCAGAACCACTGGCTGCATTCTCAGGTTCCCCGGTGGGACAGGAGAGCCCAAAAAAAACATGGAAGACAGCGGAAGGGGGGGGGGGGTAACGTTCCCTTGCACTGCTTGTAAAAGCAGTCTAGCGGCTAATTAGCCACTAGGATTGGTTTTACATGAAAGATGACCGCTGGATTAAAAGAACGATACCAAGATGATACCTAAACCTGCAGGCATCGTTCTGGTATAACCACCCAATGTCCAGCAACATACTAGTACCTTTCTGGGCATATATTGTAATGTTCTATTTTTTCATGCAGCCTGTGGGCTGAACGAAAAAAGAGATTGATCGGTAGGTATGCCCACCATTAGAATACCGTCCTGCCTCCACCCACTTCAAATTATGGGCATACATGCACCGTTTTTTTTGTTAAACTGGGGTTGTGAAATCACCTCCTACAGCGCTGGAGTCGCGAAAGCAAATGCTCTTGCTGTCAAGATATATAAATCAGTGCTGCAGCTGAAGGGCGAACCTGAAACACAAACAATGGTAACAATAAACAATAAACATTAACTCAATAAAACAACTTTTTTATTGCAATCTGTACCAAAAAAGAGTAAAACAATATATGCTGAAGATTTTTATATATATATATATATATATATATATATATATATATATATATATATATATATGCTGAAGCATGGGGGCAATCTGCCCCTAAAGTTAGGGGCAAATCGCCCCTCCTCCCTGCCCTCATAATTCGGCATATATGCTCTTTTTTTCAACTGTGGTGGCAAAATCACCTCCTACAGCGCTGGGGTCGCTGATTTATGTATCGTGAGAGAAAACGCTGTTGCTCTCAAGATGGATAAATCAGTGCTGCAGCTGAATGGCGTACCTACAAAGAAAATAATGATTAACAATAAAATAGTAAAGTATAAAAGAATGACATACCTGCAAAGCAAACATGATAAAACAATAAAACATTGCAGTTAAGCATAAAACACAGTAAAACAGAGCAGAACAATAGAGAGAGAAGAACAAGTAAAACACAACTATTTTCGGCTTTTTCATTTTTTTTATTTTAACACTTTTTTTGTAACTGTAACGTTTTCAGATTCGGGTCTCTAAAAATGAGATGGCATCTTTGGAGACCCTGTGAATGTGTGTCATAGGACTGTGCAGTGCTGTACCCTATGCTAATACTCCACTTGTGTGTGGTAGTGTTGGAAACACTTTCACTGATGCAGAGACCAGGTTGGTCAGTACAGGAGGGACAATGAAAGCAAGTGTCACGCCTGTATCCGCGTTTCCTACAGGCACAACATCTTCTTTGGGGGGTTCATTGGGTAGGGGTTCCACGGAGGACATATGGAAAATGCCTCTCATGCAGCCGGCTCATGCAATTTGCATTGGGAAGGTGGGGTACAGCACTGTATGTAAACAGAAGAGCTGTGATGACCTCTTCCTGGAATTTAAGGAAGGATCCAGTTCATCCTGACGCCTTGTATAGCACATAAGCGTTCAGTAGAGCCAATTGAAATAGGTATACAGACCCTTTTTTGTACCAGCATCTGGCTCTACGGGCAATTAAGTACGGCGCCATCAACTGATAGTTGAGGTCCACCCCTCCCATATTAAGGTTGTATTCATGGACACTGAGGGGTATCTCTACAACACCAGTCGCGGTTGGAATTTAGACTGTCGTATCTGCATGAAGGGAGGACAGAACGAAAACATCCTGTTAATCCATCCAGTTCAATGCAAGCAAATTCTTACATCTCAAGCAGGCTCTCTCCCCCAGCCTAAGACGGGAATCTACAAGCTGCTGGGGTAAGCCCCGGCGATGAGATCGCATGGTGCCACATCAATTTCACAATCAAAAAAGTGACTAAAAAGTGGCACACTTGTGTAATTATTGTCCACTTACAAGTGGTACCCCTTTCCAAATAAGGGTGACAAACACCACACAATCTTACCAGTGCTCCCTATGTAGTCTGGGCAGTTTTCGAGCTCCACGTGACTATCTTTTCCCTCATAAATCATAAAACTATATGTACAGCCTGTTGCCCTGTCACAGAGCTTAAACAACTTGACCCCATATCTGGTACGCTTGCTGGGAAGATACTGTTTGAAAGACAAGCGGCCAGAACACTTAATCAGGGACTCATCAACGCAGACAACTTGATTGGGAGCAAACAAGGCTGCAAACTGTTGATTGTTTTTTTATAATCAATTTTTTTCCTTTATTATAACAAGTCTCATTTTACAATCAAATGTATATTTATATAAAAAGAAAAAAAAAACAGTAAACAGAGACAGACGAATACAATGCTTATAATTTACCCCTATAAAATTATTTTAACATATACAGTGAGGAAAATAAGTATTTGAACTCCCTGCTATTTTGCAAGTTCTCCCACTTGGAAATCATGGAGGGGTCTGAAATTGTCATCGTAGGTGCATGTCCACTGTGAGAGACATAATCAAAAAAAAAAAATCCAGAAATCACAATTTATGATTTTTAAACTATTTATTTGTATGATACAGCTGCAAATAAGTATTTGAACACTTGTCTATCAGCTAGAATTCTGACCCTCAAAGACCTGTTAGTCTGCCTTTAACCAGTTAGCAACCGCCCTATAGACGAAATACGTCTACAAGGCGGTTGCTTAACTCTAGGAGGGCGTCAATGTACATCCTCCTAGAATCGCGCTCCCGCGCGCCCTGTGGGGCGCGCACACGGGAGTCTCCATGATCGCCGGGTCCTCCGGACCCGACTGATCACGGATCACGGTAAATCGCCGCTGATAGCGGCGGTTTACCACGTGATCGCTCCGTCCAATGACGGAGTGATCACTAGTAAACAAACCGGCGTCATGTGATGACGCCGGTTCCTCCCTCTCCTCTCTGTACTGAACGGTACAGTGTGAGAGAGGAGAGGGGAGAGAGCGGAAGCAGCAGCAGCTGCTGCTGCTGCTGCGGGCTGGACCTGTGACACATTCAGTCACAGATCCAGCCATCCATCCCTCCCTGTGCAATACTCTGCAATATTACCCCCATACTCTGCAGTGCCCCCATACTCTGCAATGCCCCCATACTCTGCAATGCCCCCATACTCTGCAATGCCCCCATACTCTGCAATGCCCCAAAATACTCTGCAATGCCCCGCAATACTCCGCAATGCCCCGCAATACTCCGCAATGCCCCGCAAAACTCCGCAATGCCCCACAATACCCTGCAACGTCGTCTATGGGGATTTTTAAGTAGCGAAGTTTGGCGCCATTCCACGAGCGTGTGCAATTTTGAAGGGTGACATGTTGGGTATCTATTTACTCGGCGTAACTTCATCTTTCACATTTATGCAAAAGAATGAAGAAAAAATACTAAATTTGCCAAATTTTATAACAGAAACAAAGAAATTTTTTTTTTTTTTACAGAATTTTCGGTCTTTTTTCTCTTATAGCGCAAAAAATAAAAAACCCAACGGTGATTAAATACCACCAAAAGAAAGCTCTATTTGTGTGAAAAAAAGGACGAAAATTGTATTTGGGTACAGTGTTATATGACTGAGTAATTGTCATTCAAATTGTGAGAGCACCGAAAGCTGAAAATTGGTCTGGTTATTAAGGGGTTTACGTGCCCAGTGGTCAAGTGGTTAAAATGTCCACCTCCACTCCATTTATTATCCTAAATTAGATGCACCTGTTTGAGGTCATTAGCTGCATAAAGACACCTGTCCACCCCATACAATCAGTAAGAATCGAACTACTAACATGGCCAAGACCAAAGAGCTGTCCAAAGACACTAGAGACAAAATTGTACACCTCCACAAGGCTGGAAAGGGCTACGGGGAAATTGCCAAGCAGCTTGGTGAAAAAAGGTCCACTGTTGGAGCAATCATTAGAAAATGGAAGAAGCTAAACATGACTGTCAATCTCCCTCAGACTGGGGCTCCATGCAAAATCTCACCTCGTGGGGTCTCAATGATCCTAAGAAAGGTGAGAAATCAGCCCAGGACTACACGGGAGGAGCTGGTCAATGACCTGAAAAGAGCTGGGACCACCGTTTCCAAGGTTACTGTTGGTAATACACTAAGATGTCATGGTTTGAAATCATGCATGGCACGGAAGGTTCCCCTGCTTAAACCAGCACATGTCAAGGCCCGTCTTAAGTTTGCCAATGACCATTTGGATGATCCAGAGGAGTCATGGGAGAAAGTCATGTGGTCAGATGAGACCAAAATAGAACTTTTTGGTCATAATTCTACTAACCGTGTTTGGAGGAAGAAGAATGATGAGTACCATCCCAAGAACACCATCCCTACTGTGAAGCATGGGGGTGGTAGCATCATGCTTTGGGGGTGTTTTTCTGCACATGGGACAGGGCGACTGCACTGTATTAAGGAGAGGATGACCGGGGCCATGTATTGCGAGATTTTGGGCAACAACCTCCTTCCCTCAGTTAGAGCTTTGAAGATGGGTCGAGGCTGGGTCTTCCAACATGACAGTGACCCGAAGCACACAGCCAGGATAACCAAGGAGTGGCTCTGTAAGAAGCATATCAAGGTTCCGGCGTGGCCTAGCCAGTCTCCAGACCTAAACCCAATAGAGAATCTTTGGAGGGAGCTCAAACTCTGTGTTTCTCAGCGACAGCCCAGAAACCTGACTGATCTAGAGAAGATCTGTGTGGAGGAGTGGGCCAAAATCCCTCCTCCAGTGTGTGCAAACCTGGTGAAAAACTACAAGAACCGTTTGACCTCTGTAATTGCAAACAAAGGCTACTGTACCAAATATTAACATTGATTTTCTCAGGTGTTCGAATACTTATTTGCAGCTGTATCATACAAATAAATAGTTTAAAAAAATCATACATTGTGATTTCTGGATTTTTTTTTTTGATTATGTCTCTCACAGTGGACATGCACCTACGATGACAATTTCAGACCCCTCCATGATTTCCAAGTGGGAGAACTTGCAAAATAGCAGGGTGTTCAAATACTTATTTTCATCACTGTAACACTTGTTCCCCTTTCCCCTTGGCTTTCTCTGGATCTATCTTCCTCTTGTACCCTTTTCATTCTATTTCTTCCCTCCAGAGCCCCCTTGGGTGGCGGGAAACACTCACATACCCACATTGTCCTCCAATCTCCGGGGAGGGTTCTATAGCTCTAAGTGTTAACTTTTTTTTATCCAAGGTGTTATCTCCTCCCAGAATTTCTTAATCCTGGGACAGTACCACCATATATGTAAGAATGTCCCCTTTTGGTTGCATCCCCTCCAACAGTTAATATCTGCGGACGGATACATCTGCCCCAGGCGGGTCGGAGTCTGGTACCATCTAGTGAGAAATTTATAGGACATCTCTTGTATATAAGAACTAATTGAGGAATGGTGTGTTGTCTCCATCAATCTATCCAATTGCTCTTTTGTAAAATTATGGCCCAATTCTTTTTCCCACTCACGAATGTAATAGGGAGTTGTATGACCATGAGCACTCAACACCAGCTTGTACATTCGAGATAACATATGGCCCGGCTCTGATAAATTAATACACCACTCCTCAAAGATGTTCAATGGATTTGCGGGTCTAATCTGATGTTTCCATTTATTAAACCAGTCCCTCAACTAACCATATTTCCACTCCACCATTACTACCTCCCCCATATTCTTTACTAAATCCCCCACTGGAAGAAGTTTCCCTTGTGGTGCCACTCCTGCACAGATCCCTTTCCCCTCCCTACCCCAACACCCTAAACTACCTCTTTCCTCCCCCGGGGGAAACCAGGGAAAACCTTCCAGGGGTGTCAAGGGTGATATCTGGGGGGGGCGAATCTTCCTGTCTTATTCATTCTTTCCAATATTGTAAGAGTTGTTTTGGTCAAGGGTGATACATATTCAGAAAGTCCCCTATAAGTGGCCGGGATCCATGGTGCCTCTGTCAAATTCATTCCTGCAAACGTTTTCTCCACTGGTACCCATCCTTTACCATCTGTATCATGGCACCAGTTCATAATACGAACCATGACCATGGGTCTGTAGTAAATCCCTATATCTGGGAGGCCTACCCCTTCTTCCCCCTTTGGTCTCCTCAGCATCTCATATGCCAGTCTGGGGTGTTTATCTCCCCATACAAAAGTCGTAAGGGCATTCCTTATTTGCTTAAAGAAATTCTGTGACACAGTTATCGGAATGGCGTGCAAGACATAAATAAGCCTAGGGATTATATTCATTTTGAGCGCATTTACCCTCCCAAACCACGATAGAGTGTGGCCTCTCCATTTCTTCAAGTCTTGTATTATCGAAACAACCAGTGGGCCATAATTCAGATCATATAACCGTTTTACATCTGGAGTTATACAAGTCCCAAGATACGATAAAGCGTCTGTTCGCCATTCAAAGGGAAAATCTCTCTAACTTTTTTTTCAACCTCAGGGATACATGAATTGGCATAACTACCGACTTTTCAATATTTATTTTGAAATTTGATAAAAAAACAAATTTCTCTATCTCCTTCATTAATTCCATCATGGATTCCTGAGGTGAGGAAAGGTACAGTAATAAATCATCTGCGTACACTGATATCTTATGTTCCGTAGATCCAATTTCTATCCCATTGATCTTCCTATTTCCCCTAATTGTACATAAAAAGGGTTCCAGCACCAGAGCAAATAACAGTGGGGACAGAGGGCACCCCTGCCTAGTCCCATTCCGTATCTCAAAATAGTCTGATAGTCTCCCGTTTACTTTTACCCTTGCTCTGGGATTTGCATACAATGCCATCACCCATCCCATCATCCTTTCTTTTAGGCCCATCTTCCTCAGAACTCCAACCATGAACCCCCAGCCCACTCTGTCGAATGCTTTCTCTGCATCCATTGAGATTACTACACTCAGTTTCTGGTTTGGCCCTTGGAGGGCCCTTGGAGGGCCCGGATGGTATTGTCCCTCGCCTCTCGACCCTTCACAAATCCTGTTTGATCTAAATGGATGAACTTAACTATGTGTTTCTGTAGCCTCAGGGACAATATTTTGGACAGGAGTTTCACGTCGGAGTTCAAGAGGGAGATGGGCCTGTAGCTGGAACAGCTCTTGGGATCCTTCCCTTCCTTTGGGAGGACTGTCACATATGCCAGCAGAGCCTCTGCCGGCAAATGTTTAGAATTTGAGACTTCATTGAAGTATCTACTAAGCGGGGCTAACAGGATTGGGGCAAACTTCCTATAGTACATATTTGTGAAACCGTCTGGTCCTGGACTTTTGCCCAGGCCCGACGGTAAAATCACTTCCTCTAGCTCTTCAATAGAGATTTCTTTTTCCATGTCCTCCAGGGCTTCTGGCGGTATGCCCTGTAGTCCTGAGGCCACTATGTATTCCCGGATCTTATCCTCATGCCCGCCCTCTGTTACCCCCCTAGGTGCCTGATCTATATTATACAGCGATGTGTAGAAATGGTGAAATTCAGCTGCTATTGCTTGGGAGTCTATTATTTGCTTATTTCCTGTTCTAATATTATGAACATGACGTTGTTCCTGTTGTTTCTTTAATTGTTTAACTGTTAGTGTTCGCAGGGATCAGGCCTGACTCTGCGAATGCTGTAGTTATGTGTTTAGTGTTTTGTAAGTGACAGTGATCGATTGATACTGCACTTGGGTGGACTGGAATGGGCTGGGAGGAGGGGCTTAACACAGGTGCTAGCAGGTGTCTGGGCTGATCCCGCAAATGCTGCATTTTTGGGAACCCTAAACTACTGGGGACGCTAATATAGTTCTTATCAGATCAAAGATATTGATCCATTTAGAAACTATACTACTAAGGTAGGTGTATGGTGCGTGCGTGGGTGTTAGCGGTACTGAAACTAATCTGACGCTGCCTGGGGCGGACGCAGACCCTAACTGACACTAAAACTTAACTGATGTCCCCCGCCGGGTGATCAGGGATTAAACCTTTATTAGGTAATATATGGCAGGTGCCCTGACGCTATAAAAAAATAACTAACTAACCAGCTTCACCCGTGACACTAATACGGTGATCACTGGTGACAGGGGGTGAAAGGGTTAACTGGGAGCAATCAAGAGGTTAAACCTTTATTAGGGAGATTTAGGGGGGTACCCTTGACTTAACAGGGCCTACTACTAACTGCCCTAACATTTATTAGTCACAAATGACACCAATGCAGTGATCAATGAAAGCTGCACTTTGTGCCAATGTGACAGGGAGTGAAGGGGTTAACTGGGGGTGCAGTCGGGGGGTGACAAGTGTACCTACATGTACTGGTGTTAGTGTAGTGTTGTGCAACTCATGGTTAGATGTCCTCTCTCTTCTCTCTGGAATGGAAAAGAGTTCCACGAGGGGAGATGACATCAATTGCTCTGCCTGTGTTTACACTTACAGGCAGAGGACAGTCTCTCATTCGCCAGAACCAATCACCAGGTCCAGGTCAGAAATCATTGGCCTGGGCCTGGAGACTGATCGGTTCTAAAGCAAATCAGATCGCCGTGGGTGCGCCGGGTGCACGCACGCACGCCCCCTAGGCGGCTACGCGCCCGACGTATACCTACTGCGGCTACTGGTTAAACTGCATCAAGAGACACTTAGATGAGTCCAAAATGAATTGTTCTCAATTCAGCAAAGGTGGCTGGACCATTATTGTCAGTAGGGATGAGCTTTATATTTGGGTTGAGTTCAACTTGAACATTGACTGTTTGCCCGTTTGCCCGTTTGCCGAATAGCGAACAATTTGTGTGTTTGCGGCAAATTCGAAAGCCGCGGAACACCCTTTAAAAGTCTATGGGAGAAATCAAAAGTGCTAATTTTAAAGGTTAATATGCAAGTTATTGTCATAAAAAGTGTTTGGGGACCTGGGTCCTGCCCCAGGGGACATGTATCAATGCAAAAAAAAATTAAAACAGACGTTTTTTCCGGAGCAGTGACTTTAAAAAACCTTAAAGTGAAACAATAAAAGTGAGATATTCCTTTAAATTTTGTACCTGGGGGTGTCTATAGTATACCTGTAAAGTAGCGCATGTTTCCCGTGTTTATAACAGTCTCTGTACAAGGAAAAAACTTAATTTAAAACTACTCGCGGCTATAATGAATCCATACCTGGTTTGGATTTTAAGCGGAGCCCCGTGCCAAAATAAAAAAAAATGGTGTGGGCTTCCCCCAAAAATCCATACCAGACCCTTATCCGAGCACACAACCTGGCAGACCGCAGGAAAAGAGGGGGGATGAGAGAGCGCCCCCCCTTCTGAACTGTACCAGGCCACATGCCCTCAACATGGGAAGGATATCCCCATGTTGATGGGGGCAAGGGCCTCATCTCCACAACCCTTGCCTGGTGGTTGTGGGGGTCTGCGGGCGGGGGACTTATCGGAATCTGGAAGCCCCCTTTAACAAAGGGGACCTCCAGATCCTGCCCCCCCATGTGTACATACATTGTACCCCTATCATTTCACAAACAAAGTGTCAACATTTTAAAAACCACAGGAGACAGCTTGGGACAAGTCCTTTAAAAAAAAAAAAAGATTCCAGCAATGTAATCCATTTTCGATCTCCAGCAATGTAATCCATTCTTGATTTCCAGCGATGTAGTCCATTCTCGATCTCCAGCAAGGATACGACTCACACGATCCTGCTTCCATGGGAGGCACCTGTCGAATGATGCGGAAAACGCTGGCGTTACCCAGTGACGTGTACTGGTGACCCCGCCCCCTCTGATGCAACGGGAAACCTGCATTGCATCAGATGTCTAGAACCTCACATTAGGACTCTTTGTGAATTCTGTATCATTTTCTCCTACATTTTCACAGTGGCAAAAGACTCCGTTCCTGAGATTTACCGAAGTCAGACGAGCTGTCCTCTGGCCTTTCCGTGCATTTCCGAATGGCGCAGATCGGCTGCGATTGGCGCAGTTTGGCTCTGCTCGGCTCCAGCGCCCCCCCACCTCAGGCCAAATGCGGTACTGCACACCGAGTTGGTCTCAATCGTGCTCGTTTTGCGAGACAACACTCGCAAACGGAGCTATGATTTTTAAAAATACAGTGCTTTTATTGTGAAACGCACGTTAACCGCATTACTCGCAATCCGAGGTTTCACTGTATGAATATTTATTTTTCCTCATAGAGTGACATGGAGGTTTCAAGTATTATGTAACTGTATGCAATACCTATGTTTGAAGACAGAAGTTGTTGTATCATCTTCACATCTGTATGCGTTTGACTTAACCTCTCTTGGGACATTATATAAAGAACTTCAATATGAAACCCTCTTTTGAGGATGATTTTTTATATATTTATGTGTATTGCAAGCTTTTTCCCTCCATCTAGTAAAGAGAAAAACAACATGTGTGCCTTGTGTTTCAGGTTGGTATTACCCTGGGGAGGCTGTCCATCATCTTAGTTTTTAATTCAAAGAAACTGAGGGTATTGATTACTGGAGGATTAGAACTCAGCAGATCAGATTGTGGTAGTGGTTTAGATACATTTACAGCAGAGGTTTTTCACAATTTGCTTATCTCTAACTCCTAACAAGAATGAGTTAATCCCAAATTAAATGTCAGACCATGACATGGACTCAAGAGTTTGTACCTTCTACTAAAACAAAACAAATCATAATCAGCAGCTACAAATACTGCAGCTGCTGACTTTTAATAATTGGACACTCACCTGTCCCAGGGTCCAACGATGCAGGGGAACGAAGCTCCGCTTGTCTCCCCCTCTTCTCCACGGCACCAGCATTGTCACTGTGAGCGGCCGACAGCCGGGCCATGCACTGCACATGCGTGAGCCAATCTGCGCACTGTGACTGGCCATCATGTAACTGGCCAATCATCTGGGACCTGTGGCGTGTCCCAGATGATTGCCGAGAGGGAGGGGGGATAGGTAAATTTCCTTCCGGTCAGTGGGTCACCTTCCATTAAAGCAGAAGTTCCATTTTTGGGTGGAACTCCACTTTGAATGCATATGCTCTTTTTTTTTTAAATGAAAAGGTAATTTTTAATAAAATTTAATTACAATATGACTTGTGTCACAATTGTATATGCTATATTATTTTGTTCTTTATTTGCTATATTTTTATGTGGCATAAATACAGCATCATCAGCACTCCAATCTTATGCCCCGTACACACCATCACTTTATGTGATGAAAAAAAACGACACTTTCTGTGAAGTAAAAAATGACGTTTTTGAAACTTAAATTTTCAAAGACGAAGTTGCCTACACACCATCGTTTTTCTCACAATGATCTTGCAAAGTGAGGTTACGTTCCACCACGTTTTACCATTGAAGCTTGCTTCTGGGCATGCGTGGATGAAAAAACGTCTTAGAAAACGACGTTTTTTGCTACACACGGTCAATTTCTGTGAAGTAAAAAGTGCACTTTTGAAAAACGACACATTAAATTGAAGCATGCTTCAATTTTTTTTGGTCGTTTTTTACAAGACATAAAACGACGTTTTCCCCCACACACAGTCAATTAAAGTGACGTTTTTAAAAACGTCATTTTTTTTCATCACATAAAGTGATGGTGTGTACGCGGCATTATTCATATAACTTGAAAAACATAGCTGTTTAACGTTGTTAAGTATGTGGCACCCGATTATGTTATCTAGTGGTAATACGTGCATAGCAGCCATTTATTGTGTGCCTGCTAATGCGCCTTCAAGTGCATAAATCAGCCATTTTAATGGACTCTTAATGCAGCCTTTTCCCTCTCCTCACGAATGCATGGCAACCATTTATTTTAGGCCCGTTCTCTGCCGTCTTTCTTATTTCAATCGCCGCAATTCTCCTCACTCATCCCCTCCACGAACTTCCCGGACAACTTAACCACTTTTGGCCGGCGGTCCGGTTTCCGATAATAGTTCACTCTGGGTAAATCTCCCAATCCTCTAGTGTGCCCAGTCACCCATGTTGCCAGGTATATATCGTTTAGACCTTCATTCAATATTTAACTTTTTATATTTATACATCAAGATTTGTCCCCTTTGACGAGATGCAAGATACCAGTTTTCTTTATGCCTTAATCTTTTAAGCTTCCAATTCTCATCACATTCCTTTAGGATTGGGGAGGCTACTACAGCTAATTCATTGGGTTTTTCACCAGATGATCTTAAAAGGTTTGGCCATTGGGTCAGTAGTAGATACAAAATATATCTCTGCCCCGATCAGTTAATTGTTTGATTTTTTTTTCTTTCAGATTCATCAAAACGCAAAATCTGGATAGTAGACCATTCCTATGTTTTCTGGGCTGGAAAACAGACAGGATGCAGGAGTTACTCAAGAAATTTAGGTCTGGGTGTTAATAACTTTATAGATTCCTGGTCGGGCATTAGGGGTCTAATCTTAGGGACCACTTGATTCATTTGTCAAGCATTTGGCCTTCTCCACAGGTTCTGGTTATTTACGCTGGAACAAATGACATAGGTAAAATTAAAACCTGGGAATTATTATGTGAAATAAAGAGAAATCTTTATTCAATTAAGCTCTTGTTTCCAAATACCATTTTGGCATTCTCTGAAATTATTCCCAGACTTATCTGGTCTCCTTCAAGTAATCTATTTTATGTGGATAGGATTAAGAGATGTCTCAATAAGAATATTCATAATTTTTTAGTATCTTCAGGTGGCTTGTAATTTCGCCATGTGGATCTAGAAGGTTTTGTGACTGGTTTATTCTGGAATGATTTAGTACACTTATCAGAAATTGGCCTGGACATATTCAATATGGACCTGGAAAGTTTGATTAAAAGTGCCACGGTGTTGGGGGGACCTGACCTCAGCCAGCAGGTTCCCTTCTGGCCTCGGTCGGTAATTTTGTGTTGATGTATTATAGCCAAGATGGCTTCATATTTCATTTAAATTTATTGTGGCCTAAGTTTAAATTTTGCATAAAACAAATAAATATATAAAAAAAACAACTGTTCAATGGTATTTGGTCTCTTATTTGGTTTCAATAATCCCTTTGTTCTAGCCCAGGGGTCTCCAAACTTTTCAACACGAGGGCCGCATTGTAAATTTTAAAAGTATTCGGGGGCCGAAAAAAAATCAGTTATGTATAAAATATCAGCGGTCTCCTCACCAGTGCCCCCATCAGCAGTGCCCCATCAGAAGTGACTCCATGTCCCCATCAGCAGTGACCCTATGTCCCCATCAGCGGTGTCCCCATCACCATTGCTGATGGGAACACCACTGATGGGCACACCAATGATGGGGACAACGGTGTCCCCATCATCGCTGATGAGTACACCGCTGATGGGGACACCGGTGTCCCCATCAGCAGTGTCCCCATCAGCAGTGACAATATCAACGGTTTCCCCATCAACGGTGTCCCCATCAGTGTCCCCATCAGCAGTGACCCCATGTCCCCATCAGCGTTGTCCCCATCAGCAGTGTCCCCATCAGCGGTGTACCCATTAGCGTTGTCCCCATCAGCAGTGACCCCATGTCCCCATCAGCGGTGTCCCCATCAGCAGTGTCCCCATCAACGGTGTCCCCATCAGCAGTGACCTCATGTCCCCATCAGCGGTGTCCCCATCAGCAGTGTCCCCATCAGCGGTGTCCCCATCAGCGGTAAAACCACATGTCCCCATCAGCGGTGTCCCCATCAGCAGTGACCCCATCAGCGGAGTCCCCATCAGCAGCATCCCCATCATTGCTGATAGGGACACTGCTGAGGGGCACACCAATGATGGGGACTCTGATGATGGGGACACCGCTGATGGAGACACCGGTGTCCCTATCATCGCTGATGGGGACACCTGTGTCCCCATCAGAGGTGTCCCCATCAGCAGTGTCCCCAGCAATGTTCCCTTCAGCACAGCAATGTAGCAATCTCCCCTGTAGTGTGCTTATCAGCATTGTGCAACACAATAACATTGTCAGCCTCTTACCTCCATACTAGCTGATTGCAGCTCTTCTGCAGCTCCCGTCTCCGAGGTGCAACACCTCCCCTTTTCCCGCCCGCTGTTTGAAGTTATGATCCCTCTACGAGTGACATCATATGCGCGGCACCTCCCCTCTTCCCGCCCACTGTTTGAAGCTACAGTAATTCCACGAGTGACGTCCAGATGCGGCACCTCCCCTCTTCCGCCCACTGTTTGAAGCTACAGTTCTTCCACGAGTGATGTCCAGGCGCGGCACCTCCCCTCTCCCCGCCCACTGTTTGAAGCTACAGTTCCTCCACGAGTGACGTCCAGGTGCGGCACTTCCAAACTTCGTTTGAATTAACGATCCTTCCACGAGTGTAGCAGCGGGCGGGAAGAGGGGAGGTGCCGCACTTGTGATGTCACTCGTGAAGGGATCATAACTTGATACAGCGGCGGGAAGAGGGGAGGTGCCAAGCCTCGGTGGTCCCAGGCAGCAGCCAATGAAAAAAAACGGCGCTGCTTGTCTAGTTAAAAAAAAATGGTGTGGTAGCATGGGCAGCTTTGTTTACACAGCGGGCCGGATAAAACACACAAGCGGGCCGGATGTGGCCCGCGGGCCGGGGTTTGGAGACCCCTGTTCTAGCCCATGACAGGTCCATGCAATATGATGGACCCACATGGGATAGCTCAAAGGGGAATGCATGACTTTCTCCCCATTAGTGTATCTGCAGGTTGCCATTGGCTATGACAAAAAGGGTCCCCTGCACAGCAACAATCAGCGGATTGGAGGAAATTGGTGGGTAGCCAAAGCCTGCACTTCTGGACCAGACTGGGATTCCCCCCACCCTCCCTGTCTCTCTTAAATCAGTCATGGTGTTTTTTAGTGGAGGAGTAGTTGTCCAGCATCGTCTGGATGGATATCGTGTAAATTTGTGTTGATGTATTATAGCCCGGGTGACTTCATATTTAATTCGAATTTATTGTTATTACCTTATCAGGTTACCTTTTGAATAAAACCATGGCCAATGTTTAAATTTGGCCAAAACAAATAAATATAAAAAATAAAAAAAACTGTTCAATCATATTTGGTCTCTTATTTAGTTTCAATAATCCCTCTGTGCTAGCCCATGTTAGCTCTTTCGCTGTTATGCAATCCTTGCAAAAAAATGTTGTTATTGAGAGTGGATTATTGCATAATTGTGAATGTGACATAAAGCTGGTGTCTAGACAGATATAAAATACACAAATTAATGCAGCTACAAAATCTTAATACATTACTAAATGTATTTTTTAAATGGAAGTAGTGTACGTACCTGAATTTGGCCTTATGCCATCCCTGTACATTACAGCTGCAGCGTGAGAGGAAGCAGTAGTGCAAGCAACCAGTCAGTTCAAGAAGTATGCGAATGGGGGAAGAAAAAAAGTTACAGATTAATGAGTTCCTTACTAGGGTGTTTATCTTTTCATGTCCAGTTGCAGGCTGGATGACCTGGGCTCAGATGAAGTGGGATAATTGATGCTGGGCATCTTACTGATTGGGCAGAAAAGAGGAATGGATTAAAAATAACCTGAAGGTGAACCAGTAAAAGCTGGTTTGTTATTTTGTCCATCAATAGGTTGTTTATTTTTATCTTGTGATTTTATAATAGACTTCTTCTTTAGTGCAGGTTCACATCAGCATGGCTTTGAAGCCAACATCCCTTACGTGACTTCATTGCGGCTTGTATGCGATTTCTTTAACAGAAGTCAATGCAAGTCATGATGATGTTGATGCGACTTGAAACGATTCCATTGCTGTTAATGGGCCGCGACTTGTCATGCGACTTTGAACTCTCAAGTGTCATGACAAGTCGCAGCAGTGTGAACCGGCCCTTGAAGTCAGAAATCGTAACAAATATATGCAGGAGAGTAGAGTAAAATAATATTAAATATACGTATACGCTTTCGTCTTCAAAACAATAACAAGTACATGCATAATTAGAGAAAGAACATTTTTTAAATAACTGTTCTTTTAATAGAATGGCTGTGATGGCTTGTGAACTCTATTTAAGGTAACAGCAGAAGCAGTTAGTGTACTAAACTAATTCATAAGCTTTGAGACCCCCTGGATAGTAACCAAGTAACATAGAAAGTTCACTTATTAATTATTAAATGTAAGAGCTCTTGTCCATAGTCTAAGAATCTTGAGTTTAACACAAATGCGGTTTATTCCTCTTCATATCATGCTAGGATTCGTCCAGCTGAGTGACATTTACTTAAAACAAAATGACATTACAGATTACTTAAATAAATTTGCTAAAATTACCCACTCCTGGGGGATGGAGTTAAACCTTCTCTGAGATAATTTTAGTTACTAAAAACTATGCTACTGGGATATCAAATCAAGAACACTCTGGTTGCCTATTTTCTATCAAGAAAAAAAAACCCATTAGAGTTGATTAAAACAATGGCTTGCCAGATATGGAGGACTGTTCAAATCCATAACACTCAAGAGCTTTAAAACTAGAAACGTAATTTTCATCATTTGTTTTGGCGATTGTTTTTTTTTTTTTTTTTAAACAAAATAAAGCCCACTGAAATATTTTCATTCTTTGTTTTATACTGACTGTATTTGTGTCTCTTGAGGACATTGCCATTAGCATCCTATCTGCAACTTCTGTTTCTGCTCACACCCCATGACCACAGATGCTCCATTGATGATTCGTTCATTTTTCACAACCCATGATCTAATGCAAGGCTTTAGAATCTGCAATTATTTACAGATTTCCCCACTATGAGTTTATACTAAAATTTTGGTCAACTCATGCGTCCAAACACGTAGTTGCCATCATCCCTCAAGAACTCGATATAGGGAAAGCTCTTAGGTTGGGATTGTATAGGCAACGAGAACAAAATGTAAAAAAATAGATATATATAAATTTATTTATACAAAAAATGTAGAAGAAATTGTATACATTACATATGTTATTTTTAAACAATAAAACCAAGACATAGCTGAATGAACAAAGATACAGTGGCCAAAATTCAGACCCCCCAGATCATCTGGAGACTCAAACAAATAGTTCTTCCTCAGGGATATTTAATTAGTATCTTTGTCTATAATAGATCAAAAACAGTCATCAAGTACAACAAATAAGGATTCACCTTCCAACACCCGCCTCCAGATGATCTAGGGGGTCTGAATTTTGGCCAC
The DNA here is from genome assembly GCF_905171775.1 of Rana temporaria. Taxonomy (NCBI): domain Eukaryota; kingdom Metazoa; phylum Chordata; class Amphibia; order Anura; family Ranidae; genus Rana; species Rana temporaria. The sequence continues at coordinate 210,050,864 of NC_053493.1, read as the reverse complement.
TGTATCTTTGTTCATTCAGCTATGTCTTGGTATTATTGTTCAAAAACAGTGGCGGTGCGTCTATAGAGGGCGCTGTAGCACCGCCCCCTCTGGCTCTCGCACCGCCACTGATACAATAACATAGATTCATGCATTGCATGAATCTATGTTATTGTTGCCGGCCGCTGGTCTATTCAGATGGCTGGACCTTGAGCGCCGGCCACCTGAATAACGGCAGCTGGTTGGCTGTGCAGAAGTGCCTATCAGAGCAAGCGGCTCTGATAGGTTTTCCGAGTACAGCCCTCAGCCTTCCGGATGCTTATCAAGGGGACGTACGGGTTCAATGGACATTGGTGTGATCAGCAAGCTGTTGATTTAACAGTAATTATTTTTAGAAATATAATTAAATAATAGTATAAATATTAAAACATACTTATTAGGCTTGTTTTTGTCTGCACGCATGCGCAACTGTAGATTGAACTTGAGATAAGCACAAACAAATGTCATCTTCAACTAAAATCGGACAGAGGTGTCACCATGGCAGAGCACAGGGGAGTCACCAGGGCAGAGCACAGAGGAGGTCACCAGGGCACACCACAGGGGGGGTAACCAGAGCACACCTTAGGGGAAAAATGAGGGCACACCACAGAGGTGTCACTATGGTACACCACAGTAGGGTTACCAGAGCATGGCACAGGGGTTTTACCTGGGAATGGCAAAAGGGGGTTCCCAGGTATGAACATAAGGGAGTCACCAGATTAGGGCACAGGGGCATTGCCAGGGCAGAGCATGGGGGGTCAATAGTACATCACAGTGGGAGTCACCAGGGAACACCACAGGAGAATCACCAGGGCAGTGTACAGAGGGATCAGCAGGGCACAAGGAGTGTGTAGTAGTGTTTAGTTTCCTTCACATGCAGAGCAGAACAGGGAAGCTCTTGTCCATATTTGTTTTTGGCACGCTGATCCCCGCCAGTTCTCCACACACAAGCACCTAGGATGGACAGAAGAAGAAGGCCGGTGGAGGTCAGCGGAGTACATATAGGTATGCTTCACTATGCCACTCTGCAGATACACCTACTGCGCTCACTTTGCTACTGCATTTTCCTTGTTGGCATTAGTCACTGATGAGGGAGGTAGGCAGGATGTTTCTCACATTCTCCTATAGTCCCACGCTGCCTTCTTCACTGTTGTCACAGTAGGCAGAACTACAGAGGAAGCGTCAAGTATAAATGCACCTCAGCAGCACTCACTATCAGTGCACACTGAAACCTCCATTCGGCTGATATACATTTGTGACAATGGTGAGTTGTGGCAAAACCCATGCAGATAGTAATATCTTCAATATTTTTATTATAGCGTGGAAAAAACGGAAAATTGTATACTTACCTTTCCGTAATTTTCCTTTCCTGACGCATCTTCATGGCAGCACACACTGGGTTGTGACTCCGCCCCCACAACCTGACAGGATTGGTTAGCTATAAATTTGAAGAGGAGACACCCGGCATTATTCTCCGTAAATATCATCATTGAACAGTAGGGTGGGCAGCTGTGTGCTGCCATGAAGATGTGTCAGGAAAGGAAAATTACGGAAAGGTAAGTATACAATTTTCCGTTTTCCTGACGCATTCATGGCAGCACACACTGGGAAATAACTTGCCAGTCGGGAGGGTTCAATGCAAAAGTATTTTATTCCCTAGAGAGCAGAAGAATTGGCCCTGATGACAGATCTGCCAAATTCGGCCGTAGCCAAGAGAGCGGCGTCCACCCTGTAGTGGGAGATAAAGGTATGCCTGGAAGACCAGGTTGCTGCTCTGCATATAGTTTCCGAAGAAACACCACAATATGCTGCCCAAGAGGTTGCCACTGCCCTGGTTGAGTGTGCCCTGACGCCTTCCGGGATCTCCATCTGCTGAGTGGAATACGCTTTCCCAATAGCCCTGACCAGCCAAGAGGCGATGGTGCAGGAAGTGGCCGCCTGGCCTCGCCTGGCCCCGTGAGGTATAATCAAGAGGGCCTCTGTTGATCGAAGATGAGTAGTAGCCGACAGATATTTGGAAATTGTAGATTTAATGTCCAAGGCATGAGGTTCGCCATTCTCGTTAGAAAGGCATGGTAAGACGATGTCCTGGCTGTAATGGAAGGCCGAAGTAACTTTGGGCAGGAAACGGTCTGACGGTCTCAGAATCACCCTGTCGGGATGAAAAATCAGGTATGGCTCCTTAGACATGAGAGCTTGCAACTCCGACACTCTCCTCGCCGAGGCAATGGCAATGAGGAAGGATAACTTTAAGGTCAGATCCCATAGAGAAATCGAGTTAATTGGGAAGAAGGGTGGATTGGAGAACGCCTCGAGGACCACCGAAAGATCCCAGGACGGGAAGGACGGTCTTCTGGGTGGTCTGATCTTTACGCATGCCTTTATGAACTGGATGATCAAAGGATGCAAGGCCAGTTTTGGCGGACAGAGCGGAGATCTGTACCTTTAGGGTGCTTGAATTTAGGCCCTTGTCAATTCCTGTTTGCAGGAACACCAGGATCTGGTAAGGATCGGGTGAGACGGGGTTCCAACCTTTGAGTTGCGCCAACTGGGCGAATTTTTCCCAAATCCTGGTATAAATGGTGTTCGTGGAGGATTTCCTGGCTTGCATTAAGGTTGTTATAACCGCCTGGGAACATCCTTGTTCCCTTAGTCTAGCCCTCTCAACCTCCAGGCTGTCAGGTGGAGCCTGTCTGGGGCTGGATGGAGAGACCGACCTTGGAGTAGGAGATCCGCTGTAACTGGAAGGTGGATTGGAGGTCGGGTAATGAGCTGTAGGAGCGTCGTAAACCACGGTCTCCTCGGCCAGAATGGTACCACTGTGATTACTGTGGCCGACGACCTTCGGAGTCGAGATAGAAACCTCGCTATTAGAGGAGTTGGGGGGAAGATGTACCCCAAATTGAAGTCCCATGGGTGAAGGAGGCAATCTGTCCCCTCTGCTGTTGGAAAGGGTACCCTGGAAAGGAATCTTGAACACTTGGCATTCGCTGGTGTTGCTGCCAGGTCTATCTCCGGAACCCCCCAGGTTTCCGTCAGAACGGAGAACTCCCGGGGATTCAAGGACCACTCGTTGTTGGATAGAAGTTCCCTGCTCAGAAAGTCGGCTAGCGTATTCTGTGCTGCTGGGACATAGACTGCTCTCAGGTCCAGAAGATGTATCTGGGACCACTCCATTATGGGGCGAACTTCCTCCAGAAGAGTGAGGCTTCGGGTACCGCCCTGCCTCTGGATGTAGGCTACCGCCACCCTGTTGTCCATCCGAATTAGGACGCTCTTCCCCTGTAGAAGAGGCACAAAGGCTAAGAGGGCCTGGAATGCCGCTCGGAGCTACAGTATATTTGAGACTGTCCCCCGAGCAGGGAAGTGCCAGTGACCCTGGACTGTCTGATCCAGGTAGTGAGCCCCCCAACCTCTCTCGCTGGCATCGGATGTCACTATCTCCGGTTCCGGAGGAGCTATGGGCCTGAATCTTCTGAGGTTGGAAGGGCAAGTCCACCACAGAAGGGAGTGTCTTACATGACTGGGGATGCTGATGGGTTGGTGCATTGATGCTCCGTCCCAATGCCTGAGAAAAGTGTTCTGCAGGGTTCTCATGCGCCATTGGGACCATTGTACCATGGGTATGGTGGATGACATCGAGCCCAGCATACTGAGGCAGGTTCTGGAAGACGTGAGACTGGAGGACAATAGATTCCGCACTTACCGGACTAAGGGATTCACCTTCTCTAAGGGCAGTTGTACCCTGTTCTGTTTCGTGCCCAATTCTGCCCCCAGGTAAACCATGGACTGTGATGGCTGAAGGCTGCTCTTTCGCCAGTTGATTAACCAGCCAAACTTTTGGAGGGTCGAGATTAGGATCTCCCGCTGGAGGAGTAGAGTCTCCCGATTTGTTGCCAAGAGCAAGATATCGTCCAGGTAATGATGCACCCGCAGCCCCTTCTCTCTGAGGAATGCTATGAGGGGAAGCATAACCTTCGTGAACGTCCTGGGAGCCGAAGAGATCCCGAATGGTAGACATCGGAATTGGTAGTGATGTTGGCCGATGGAAAAGCGCAGAAACTTCTGGTATGCGGGATGTATTGGCACATGGAGGTAGGCGTCTGACAGGTCGATCGACAGCATCCAGTCTCCGAGATTCACTGCCAGGAGGATGGACTGGAGACTCTACATTTTGAAGGCCTCTATCTGAATCCTTCTGTTGAGCCGCTTGAGGTCCAGCACGGGCCGAAGGTCCCCTGATTTCTTTCGTACCAGAAAGAGAGAGGAATAAAATCCCCTGCCTCTTTGGTGCGAAGGAACTTCCACGATAGCTCTTTTCTGAACTAGTTCTAAGATGTATTGAGTGAGCAGTTTCCTTTTGTCTAGGGAAGACGGTATCTTGGTGGGTTGAAAGGTAGCGTGAGGCAATACCCCTATAAAGTTCCATCTGTGGCCATGCTTTATTGTAGAAAGAGTCCATGGGTCCTCTATGTGGTCCGACCATATTTGTGCGAAACTGCTGAGCCTGGCGCCCACCTGAGCTGGGTGGGCAGGCAATACTTCAAAAGGACTTCTGCTGGTCCCCTGCAGTAGTGGCCTTGGGCTTCTGCCCCCTCGTAAAGGGTGGGCGATTAGGTCTCCATTCTCTCCTGAACTCCTTACCGGGACGATAGGATCTGGCCTCCCTGTACCTCTCAGGCAGATTACGCCTGAAGGTAGGACCTTTCTGAGGCTTGGGTCTTCTGTCAGAGGGAATAAGCCCCGATTTTCCACCAGTGACCTTGGAGATTGCCGAATCTAATTTCATGCCGAACAGGTTCGTGCCATCATATGGTATCCTGCACCAGTTGGCTTTTGAAGCCGCGTCAGCGACCCAAGGCTTTAACCATAAGGCTCTGCGGGCCATAACTGAGGCTAACATGGACCTGGCCGAAGAACGAATGATATCCACCGAGGCCCCCGCCATAAAGTCACCGGCTAGTCTGATCTCCTGCAAGGAGGATATGACATCCCCTCGATCAGCACCTTCCAGGAGAGCCTTCTCAGCATTGGCTGCCCATGCGGAAATGGCCTTGGCGACAGCTGCTGTAGCAATAGCTGGTCTACATGCTCCCCCCGACGTGGAGTAAGCCTTCTTTAATTCTAGGTCGATCTTACGGTCGAGAACATCCCGGAATGATACTGCGTCCTCTATTGGCAGAGTGACATGCCTGGCGAGTCGCATAAGAGAAGCATCCACCACGGGAGCGTTAATGAGGGAAGCGACTTTAGAGTCTCTCAGAGGGTACAGTTTAGAGAGTTTGTTGGACAGACCGGGACGCTTGTCCGGTTTCTCCCACTCCTCCTTAATGAGGTCTTCCAATTCTTCGATGAAGGGAAACAGTTCGGGATCCCTCCTTAACTCGGGGAAATATTTCCCAACCTTGGGTGGTTCCGTCACGGGTTCTTCCCAACCTATTGTCGCCTTGACCGAGCGGGCAAAAGGTTCGACTAGACAGAAGTCAAATCCAGACACAAGTTCTCGATCTTCATGATCGGAATGAGCCTCTATTAGTTGGGCATATGGGCCGGAGGCGGATGAAGTGCCCGGAGTGGGCTCATCACAGACCAAAGGAACTGAAGTCCACATTGATTCTTGCGCTGACTCCCCCACGAGCTGTTGGGAGGAGAAATCTGTAGTCATCCTGGCGCTCGTCTCCTTTTCTCTAGTTGCTTCATTAAAGCAAGTCTGACATGCTAGCTTTCCTGGCAAAGCAGTAGCACCGCACACCCAGCAAGCGTTTGCTGCAGGACGGGTATGATAATGCTCGCGGTGAAATGAGGGAGACCGTCTGCGATGAGACCGGCTGTGACGGGAGCGGCTGCGGCGTGATCGGCTATGCCTTGATCGATGGTAGCGGGAGGAAGATCTTGACCGACTCCTACGGGATCTCCTGCTTGATGCATGCCTGGACCTCTCATTGCGCCGTGGGCTTGCGTCTCTTGGCCTGATGGGACTGCAACAGAAAGGCAGTGTTCAGTGGCCGGCTCTCTTTTTTGTCTCTTCTCTACTTACCCAATAAAATGATGGTCTCCATACCTCGTTTGCTGGTAGTGGTCTGCGAGGGCAGTGGGCTCCATGAAAAATACAGGGAAGCAGCAGAAGGATGACTGGAAGAAAGCAACAGGTGGTTTAAAAGATAAATAAACAAAACACATAACAAAGCAAAAGCAAAGGGAAGGGGAAGCACCTGCATACCTTGGGAGAAATCCCTGTGGAATTCAAGCAAAGCAGGAGCCTTAGGGAAAAAAAGAAATTTTCAGGCTTTTTAAATTTGGCGCCGCCGTCGCGGCGCTGATGATGCGTACGCGCATGCGCAGTAGCGTCCCGCGCATCCCGGCGCCCTCTTGGATGAGGGCGAGGGAGGTGTCCGGCGTCATCATTGTGCTGCGCGCATGCGCAGTACGCCCGGGGAACGCGGCGGTTGCGAGGGACTACATGGCTCAGAGAGCCTGCTAAAAAAGGTACAGATGTACACCAAATAAGCACAGCAATGAAATGGGAACCTTCAGGGGGCACAATTGGCTGAGGAAAAGGTGACATATAAAACGAAGGGAATGCCCAGAAAGAGGAGTGAAAAAAAAAAAAAAAAGCAGAGAGCCACACTGCCTGTTTAAGCTTATTTAAAGCTTGCATATATGCCAGGAACTTGCCGGGATTAACCCCTGAGACCACCAGAGCGGGGTTCCCCCTATAAAAGCTCTATTAGAGACTGTACAAGGGGGACTTCCAAAACAGGAGAGGCTGAACCTGCTGGGGCGATAGCGGAAGGAGACAAGCTGTACGTCCACGTCCTGTCAGGTGAGGATAAAAAAAGAGAATAATGCCGGGTGTCTCCTCTTCAAATTTATAGCTAACCAATCCTGTCAGGTTGTGGGGGCGGAGTCACAACCCAGTGTGTGCTGCCATGAATGCGTCAGGAAAGTATATTAAAGCATGACACACTTTTAGTGTTGAGTCGGAAAGGAAAACCACCAAATTAGTTTCCTTAAACAATTTGTGTGATAGCATCATGGACTTTGAACTATGAAAGACCACCAACCAGAGAGCCTATTTTAAATAAAAAAACAAATAAGACATTACCAAGGTGCAGAAGCACCACTACCACAACATACTATTGTGGTTTTTCAATCTTTAGGCCTATCAGCTCAAAGACCAGGCAGACAGGTCAATGATAAAAAGAAGACTTTTTGCATTCTGCGCATGAAGGTAAAAAGACTCCTGTGTTTTTCTCCCCCTCAACCCCCCCAATACTTACCTGAGCCAGATCTCAATCCAGCAAAGTGCACAAGAACAGCTGCTCTCCCAGCACTCTCCCTCCTCATCGGCTCAGACACAGCAGCAGGATTGGCTCCGGCTGCTGTCAAACACATCCAGTGAGCAGGGAACAGGGGGCAGGGTTGAGCCCTGTTCTTTATGTCAAGAGACACACAGAGCGGAGCTCGGGAGCGAGCATGCATGAGTGCCCCCATATTAAGTGGCTTTCTATGGGTGCACTCAGCAGGGGGGTGAGCCCAGAGTGCCAACGGGGGACCTTAGAGGAGGATTGGGTCTACTCTGTGCAATACCATTGCACGAAGCAGGTAAGCATACCATGTTTGTTATTTAAAAAAAAGTCCTTTAGTATCACTTTTAAATCAGCTTTCACTGGAGAAAATTTTAAATTTTAAAGTAAATGTTCTCATTACTGCTAACAGATAATTAGTTGCATATGTTGGAGTACAATTATGGCCTTTCATATATAGACAGAACAACAAGAGGATTTAATGTACATATGTTGGAGGTCTGGATGTCAGATTCTCAGGCATACATAGGCCCGGATTCACAAAGCACTTACGCCGATGTATAACAAGTTACGCCGATGTAAGTGCAAATGTGCGCCGTCGTATCTGTGCGCAAGACCCACAAACAGAGATGCACCTAAAAACAGGCTACACCCCGCCGACGTATCTTGCTTACGCCGGCGTAGAGTGGGCGCACATTTATGCTGGGAGCATGGTGCCGCTCCCATTGATTAGTCATTCAAACATGCAAATGAGGGAAATACGGCGATTCACGAACCTGCGTGCGCCCGACGCAGGCTACGAGAGGTGCGCGTAAGTTGTACGTCCGGCGTACAGTTAAGCCCCATAAAGGAGGTGTAATGCAGCAGCAGACATGCAAAGGTCTGCACCAGGGAACACAAGCTGGCCAAGCCGGCGTATTTTACGTTGGACGTGTGTCTGGCTGGGCGTAGGTTACGTTCATGGCATACGCAGTGATCCGGCGTATCTTAGGCAGTTGTTCCGATGTGGTTGTGAGCATGCGCAGAGGGATGCGTCCACGTCCCGGCGCAATTCGTGATACGTATCTGTCTGGCGCTCGGCCCATCATTTGCATGGGGTCACGCCTCATTAGCATGGCTCACGCCCACTTCCACCTACGCCGTCGTACGCCTTCGAAACCCAGCGCAGTTTTGGGAGCACTGGCTTTGTGAATTCCATGCTTGCCTCTCTGCGCTGCGTCGGCGTAGCGTATATTATTTGCGCTACGGCGGCGTAATGTGCGCCCGCTCTCTGTGAATCTGGGCTGTAACGGAATGACCCGGGACAAACAGAGACTTTGTAAGGATGAGGGGTACTCCTGTACCGGTGTCACCAAGGAGTCTTATGTCTAGGGTCACCTTATGTCCAATAGGGCCATAGGGTGACTGAGAAATTATATCCTAAATTACAGGACAGGGGACATTACTGATAGCTCATATTGCAATTGGAGATATTGCAAATTGTTGGTTAATTGTGACCTAACCAGTCAATAGTGACTAATTTATATGATTAGCCATGGCTAGTGAGTTGTTAATTGAGTCAGGCTTCTGGAAGACCTTTCATTGTGTGATAACACTGCTTAAAGCCTATTGATGCTCAGAGGTGTGAATACCTTTCTGTCAAGCTGTATGCGGAGACAGAACGTCTGTCTAAAGATGTGGATTGAGAAGAAATCATTGTGTGATGGTGTTTTGTTTGAATTCTGTTAATGAAGGAATGTGCAGTGATTAGGTCATGATAATTATAGCCCGGCGCCGAGATGTCTAGAATGTTTAGCAATTAGCCATCTGAAGGTGTATTGAAGCCCCCCAGGGTGTGGGTGGAGAGTTTGATTGTTCCTGTGCCTTGAAAACTGTATATAAACTTGAGAGCTAACCATTAAAGTTGTCTTGCATTTGAAACCAGAGAAGCACAGAGCTGTGTCTCGTCTTATTCTGGGAAATGGGATGGATCGGGTCCTGTTGGTTGGAGTGTCGATAAGCTGTCGTGGGGTGATGGAAGGTCGTAAACGGTGGTGACCGTTACATGGGCCATAGTCTTTATCTTCATACATCATAACTAGTTGAGCTTTTTCTAAAGCATGCAGCATCTGGAGGAGGATTATGAATCTGTACAAAATGTTTCTGGTAACATGAGCGCTGAAATTCATTATAAATATTTTAAAGAGTAACAGGTAGATGTTTAGCTTTATCTGCTGCCCTATTGACACACTATAGAAATAGCATAAGATAGTCTATTTATATTCATGATAATCTTATAGTTGCACTTCCTTTTTGTGTATAAAACCGAAACCGGAAGTGACGTCAGTTGGGGCGGGACACCTTCTGTAGGGCTAGGAAGTCGGGCTGGGGTACGGGCATGGCGGCTGGTGTAGCAGTATTGGTATCCCGCATGAAGCCGAGCACAGAGCTGCTGCAGCCGAACACAACTGTGGTGAATTAACCCCCTTACATGCCGAGTGATTGGCTGGATTTTTAAGACACAGGCTGGATCTGGATGCAAGCGGGACACGGCGAGACACAGGCTGGTTGGGAGAAGGGGACAGCAGCAAGCTGTATCGGTGAGACACACCCTGAATGGGGTGGACACAGGCTGGATGAGGGGTTACACAGGGGGACACAGGCTGGATGAGGGGGGACACAGGGGACAGAGGCTGGATGAGGGGTGATACAGAGGTACACAGACTGGATGAGGGATGACACAGGGGGACACAGGCTGGATGAGGGGGGGCACAGTGGGACAGAGGATGGATGAGGGGGTGACACAGGGGGACACAGGCTGGCTGAGGGGCGACACAGGGGGACAGAGGCTGGATGTGTAGTGACACAGGGTGACATAGGCCAGATGAGGGGTGATACAGGAGGACATAGGCCAGATGAGGGGGGCACAGGGTGGATGAGGGGTGACAGGGGGACACAGGCTGGATGAGGGATGACACAGGGGGACACAGGCTGGATGAGGGGTGACACAGGCTGTATGAGGGGGGACACAGGGTGGATAAGGGGGGACACAGGCTGAATGAGGGGGGACACAGTGGGGATGAGGGGTGACACAGGGGGACACAGGCTGGATGAGGGGTGACAAGGGGGACACAGGCTGGATAAGGGGGGACACAGTGGGGATGAGTGGTGACACAAGGGCACACAGGCTGGATGAGGGGTGACAGGCTGGATGAGGGGTTATGCAGGCTGGATGAGGGGTGACAGGGGGACACAGGCTAGATGAGGGGGGACACAGGCTGGATGAGGGGGGACATCCAGCCTGTGTCCCCCCTTATCCATCCTGTGTCCCCTCTTATCCATCCTGTGTCCCCCCCTTATCCAGCCTGTGATGCCGGCTCTTTTTTTCATTATGCAGCACTGCCGCAATACTCTACTGCCTCTGTAAACAAGAAGAGGGTGGGTGATGTCATGACTCCTCCCATCCTGTTCCTGCACAGAGAGAGAGAAATAGCATCTGGATTGCTGGCCACTATCCAATAACAGAAAGTGGGCGCGTCTCCAAGGGCAAGGTGCTGGACAGCATCAGCACATGTGTTTCTATGTGAGGCAGCTATGGAATCGTCCCTAGAAGCAGGTTAGTGTAGTTTGTACAGGACAGTGTCAGCAGTGTACAGACCAGTCTTATACACTGACACTGTACATTATATACAGACCAGTCTGTATCCCAACACTGTACTGTATATGTTATACACACACCAGTATGTATATGATGTACATAAATAATATAACTGGGTACTAACATTTATAGGTAAAGTTGATACGGGGAATATCCGATTGCCTCATGGGGATCAGGAAGGAATTTTTTCCCCTGCTGTAGCAAATTGGATCATGCTTTGCTGGGTTTTTTTTTTGCCTTCCTCTGGGTCAACTGTGGGTATAGAATTGGGTATATGTGATTGTACGATATTATTATTGTTTTATTTCTTGTGGTTGAACTTGATGGACTTGTGTCTTTTTTCAACCTGACTAACTATGTAACTTTGTAACTATGTAACTATGTACAGTATGGTGTCAGTGTACAGACTGGTCTGTACCTAACGCCCTGTACTGCGCCATCCTAACATCTTTCTAATACCCTGTACTGCACCATCCTAACACCTTTCTAATGCCCTGTACTGTGCCATCCTAATGCCCTGTGTTGCCTCCTCCTTCCCCCACCAGCTGTCACCTTTGCGCCCAAGTCTCTCAATGACCCTCCCATCCTCTTACCCCAGCAATCACAGCTGTTTTCTTCTCAATTCTCCCACCCCACAATCCCTATTTCACCCCACCCTCAACTACCCTGCCCTCACTTACCCCTCTACTTCCCACCCTGCCCTCACCCCAGCCTCACCCAACTCCCTAACAACCCCCCGCCAATCCACCCTCCTAGCTACGCGATAGATATCGGTAATTGATAGCGTCCAGAGGTAAAGTACGAGTATATTTTAATACTCGTACTCGATATTAAAAAAGTGGCATCGGTGCATCCATTCAATCCAGCACAACCTTCAGTGGTCTGTCTTCCCGACCAGATATATCCACTGGAGAAAACATAGTAGTTAATACAACATACCCATACAAATAGTCATTCTGATCCTGTAAAATATCTCAAGAGTCCTAAACACTTACCTGTAAATCTTCAGTGGTACCTCACAAGTCACACAATGTCAGATGGACATTCTATACCGTTGCATTACCTAACCAGGGGCGGATCCAGGGGGGCAATGGGGCTCTGTGGGTGACAGCGCTGGTGGCTCTGCGGGTCCGTGGGCGTGTGGCTCCACGGGCGAGATAGTGGGCTCTCGGTCAGTGAGTGGGTGGGTGAGAGAGGGGAAAGCTGGGCGGCTTGGTGTGTGAGTGCTGCTGGCCAATCAGGGAGCCGGCAGACATGGGAGCAAAGAGATGACATCATCTCCCACGCCCGCCCTGCATCCTTGCAGTTCTGCCCTCACTGTGACTGTGTAGGCAGCCGTGGGCAGCAGAGATTACATCATCTCTCTGCTGCCTGACTTTGGGACAGAGCACCTTTGTAGGAAAGTGACACAGCAGGTGACAATCTGCAACGTGTGGCAGGCGACGTGGCAAGTGACAATCCGCATCTGGTGGCAGGCGACGTGGCAAGTGACAATCCGCATCTGGTGGCAGGCGACGTGGCAAGTGACAATCCACAACATGTGGAAGGTGATGTGGCAAGTGACAATCCGCATCTGGTGGAAGGTGACGTGGCAAGTGACAATCCGCAACGTGTGGCAAGTGTCAAACCGCAATGTGTGGCAGGCGACGTGGCAAGTGACAATCCGCAATGTGTGGCAGGTGACGTGGCAAGTGACAATCCGCAATGTGTGGCAGGTGACGTGGCAAGTAACAATGCGCAACATGTGGCAGGTGATGTGGCAAGTGACAATCCGCAACATGTGGCAAGTGACAACCCACAACGTGTGGCAGGCGACGTGGCAAGTGACAATCCGTGACGTGGCAAGTGACAATCCGCAACGTATGGCAGGTGACGTGGCAAGTGACAATCTGCATTTGGTGGCAGGCGACGTGGCAAGTGACAATCTGCATTTGGTGTCAGGTGACGTGGCAAGTGACAATCCGTATTTGGTGGCAGGCGACGTGGCAAGTGACACACTCAGGGCTCCCACTGATTCTGTATTATGGTGAGTTGAACTATTTAATTTTATATTACTATGTAATAATAGAAATAATGCACTTCAATCATCCTGAGTACATAATAACCTCGGTGCCGTGATGATTGAAGCACCCGATAAATTGCTCCCCAAAAAAAAAAATTCTAGCAGTGCCCCTCTTGAGACCAGACTCTGGATCCGCCCCTGTACCCAACTATACATACTGCTACTAGGAATGAGCTTTATGTTTGGGCTGAACATGAGTTTCACTCGAACATTGGCTGTTTGCCCATTCGCCGAATAGCGAACAATTTGGGGTGTTCGCGTCAAATTCGAAAGCCACGGAACACCCTTTAAAAGTCTATGGGAGAAATCTAAAGTGCTAATTTTAAAGGTTAATATGCAAGTTATTGTCATAAAAAGTGTTTGGGGTCCTGCCCCAGGGGACATGTATCAATGCACAAAAAAGTACAGTTTTTTCTGGAGCAATGATTTTAATAATGCTTAAAGTGAAACAATAAAAGTAAATATTCCTTTAAATTTCTTACCTGGGGAGTGTCTATAGTATGCCTGTAAAGTAGCACGTTTCCTGTGCCTGCACAAAATGAAATTTCTAAAGGAAAAAAAGTCATTTAAAACTATTCGCGGCTATAATGAATTGTCGGGTCCCGGCAACACAGATAAAAGTAATTGAAAAAAAAAACGGCATGGGTTCCCCCCAGTCCATTACCAGGCCAAATAAAAAAAATGCGTGGGGGGTCCCCAAAAATTCCATTACCAGGCCCTCAGGTCTGGTATGGATATTAAAGGGAACCCTGCGCCAAATAAAAAAAAAAGGCGTAGGGGTCCCCTCAAAATCCATACCAGACCCTTATCCGAGCACAAAACCTGGCAGGCGGCAGGAAAAGAGGGGGGACGAGAGAGCGCACCTCCTCCTGAACTGTACCAGGCCACATGCCCTCAACATGGGAAGGATGTCCCCATGTTGATGGGGACAAGGGCCTCATCCCCACAACCCTTGCCCGGTGGTTGTGGGGGTCTGAGGGTGGGGGGCTAATCGGAATCTGGAAGCCCCCTTTAACAAAGGGGACCTTCAGATTCCACCCCCTATGTGAATTGGTAAGGGGTACCCCTACAATTTCACAAAAAAAAGTGACAAAAAAAACCACACACACAGCTTTGGACAAGTCCTTTAATAAAAAAAAAAAATTCCAGTGCCGTAATCCTTCTACAAGTCCGACCCGCCGCAAGAACGATACAGCCTCCATAGGAGACACTGCCCCCCTCTGACGCAATGGGGGTTTCCGGCGGTTTCCCTGTGGTGTCATGGTTGACCCCGCCCCCTCTGACGCATCATGGGAAACCCCAGTTGCGTCAGAGTGGGCGGGGTCACCCGTGGCACCACAGGGAAACCGCCGGAAACCCCTGTTGCATCAGAGGGGGGCAGGGTCACTCGTCCACGTCACGGGTGGCCCCAACGCCATTTTTTTATTTGGCGCAGGGTTGCCCTTAATATCCATTCCAGATCTGCAGGGCCTGGAAATGGAATTTGGGGGGACCCCATGCATTTTTTTAGATTTTGGTTTGGGGTTCCCCTTAATATTCATACCAGACCCAAAGGAATATTTCACTTTTATTGTTTTACTTTAAGCATTATTAAAAATCACTGCTCCCGAAAAAAGTCAGCTTTTAAAACTTTTGTTTTGCCCTTATTCATGTCCCCTGGGGCAGGACCCAGGTCCCCAAACACTTTTTTATGACAATTACTTGCATAATAACCTTTAAAATTAGCACTTTTGATTTTTCATGTTCGTGTCCCATAGACTTTAACGGTGTTCGCGTGTTCAAATGAATTTTTTGCCTGTTTGCATGTTCTGCTGCGAACCGGGGGGTGTTCGGCTCATCCCTAGTTGATACCTTCTCTGGTGTAATTTTGTACAGCTAGGGAAAACAAATCTGTGAATGAAGTAAAAGTCAATATTTCAGACCCAGAAAGGATAAACATCTAGATACAGCTGGTATTCAAAAGAGAAAAAAGGGACTTAGCATCTCTAAAATACCATGAAGAAGAAAGGAATTGATTGCACACTTGAGTCCAAAAGATGCTGTTGAAGTTTTCTTTATTGTCATAAGCCAGACAAACTTGTAAGAATATATAGTTGACGCATTTTACATAAAAGAACCATGCTTGTTCACAACATTTGAACTGCACTCAGAACAGGCTATTTATAGGCATATATCAAATCAAGTATCAAACCAAAAACACCTGTGACTTGAGAGCAGAGGTGTATTTAGGTTTTGTGCTGCCCTAGGCCTGACTAAACTCGCGCACCCCCTAAATTAAATATGACACACCCCTTCCTGGCAAGGTCACGCCCCTTTCTGTTTAACCACTTCCTTACTGGGCACTTAAACCCCTTCCTGACCAGAGGACTTTTTGCGATTCGGCACTGCGTCGCTTTAACTGACAATTGCGCGGTCGTGCGACGTGGCTCCCAAACAAAATTAACGTCCTTTTTTCCCCACAAATAGAGCTTTCTTTTGGTGGTATTTGATCACCTCTGCGGTTTTTATTTTTTGCGCTATAAACAAAAATAGAGCGACAATTTTGAAAAAAAATAAAATATTTTTACTTTGTTGCTATAATAAATAGCTCAATTTTTTTTTTTACGTTTTTTTTTATCCTCAGTCTAGGCCGATACGTATTCTACATATTTTTAGTAAAAAAAAAAAAAAAATCGCAATAAGCGACTGGTTTGCGCAAAAGTTATAGCGCCTACAAAATAAGGGACAGAATTATTTTTTTTTTTATTTTTTTTTTTTTACTAGAAATGGCGGCGATCTGCGATTTTTATTGGGACTGCGACGTTATGGCGGACACATCGGACACTTTTGACACATTTTTGGCGCCATTCACATTTATACTGCAATCAGTGCTATAAATATGCACTAATTACTGTATAAATTTTTTTTTTACTAGAAATGGCGGCGATCTGCGATTTTTATTGGGACTGCGACGTTATGGCGGACACATCGGACACTTTTGACACATTTTTGGCGCCATTCACATTTATACTGCAATCAGTGCTATAAATATGCACTAATTACTGTATAAATGCTTTTTTTTTACTAGAAATGGCGGCGATCTGCGAATTTTATTGGGACTGCGACGTTATGGCGGACACATCGGACACTTTTGACACATTTTTGGCGCCATTCACATTTATACTGCAATCAGTGCTATAAATATGCACTAATTACTGTATAAATGTGACTGGCAGGGAAGGGGTTAACACTAGGGGGTGAGGAAGGGGTTAAATGTGTACCCTAATTAGTGTTCTAACTGTGGGGGAGGGGGGGTGACTGGGGGGGGTGACCGATCTGTGTCTATGTACAAGAGACACAGATCCGTCGCCTCTCTCCCCTGACAGCACCGCTGTCTGCGAGAGCCGGGAATGAGAGATGATCTCATATGTAAACATATGAGATCATCTCTCATTGGCCGCACAGATCGCCTAGGAAACGGCCGCTCCGATTGGCCGTTCACGGCGATCTGTGACTGGCTGTGTCCAAGGGACACGGCCAGCACAGCAGTTCCCCGCTGCGCGCTCGGGAGCGCGCGCGGGGAACGCGAAAAGGGGAGGCCGTAAAAAGACGGCCTGTTAGGGATTGGGAGCCGCGCTGAGGCCGTACAAAGTCGTACGGCCGTCAGCAAGTGGTTAAGACCCGTCCTAAAAAAATTGAGTGGGGACACTAATTCTGAGGGGAAATCTCTGCAATGGGACGGGGATGGTAAAAAATAAACTGACAGGGGCTCTAACCCCCCCCCCTTAAACTATCCACAATTAAAAATAAAGTGTAGCCTATAGTTCTACTTTAAGCACACATTTCTGATAATTTTATGGAGAGGACACAGTTGCAGAATGCCGGCTGCCTGCATATAAGAAGCAGTGCGGCCACTTTATGGGGGCGCTAGACTAATTTGCCTTTCAGCCCAGTCCGCCCCATAAGACTGCCGCTACACTAACAGTGTAGCGCAAGCCGGCGGGGACTCTTTCCGTGCTGCCCCCCTGCAAAGTGCTGCCCTAGGCCTGGGCCTTGTTGGCCTAGGCCAGGATACAGCTCTGCTTGAGAGCAGTCAATAGAAAACGTCACTGACCATAAAATCATTTCTTAATTGCTAAAAAACATCCTAATATAATTCCAAAAATGATCAAAAAAGGGAGAAAGACATACATAAGCATTTAAAAAAAAATGTTAAAAAAACACAGAGACAAATAAAACATACAATATGAACACTTGGATAATTGAATAAATAAATCATGCATATCAATATATAAAGTAAAGATTTAGTCCGAAAAAGTCCAGGGCACAACAGGAGGTAGAAAGCACATAAAGGTGCATGTGCAATAGAAGCAGGGCCGATCCGCCCTATAGGCTCACTATGCAAGTCGCTTAGGGCCCCGCAAAGCTG
The DNA here is from genome assembly GCF_905171775.1 of Rana temporaria. Taxonomy (NCBI): domain Eukaryota; kingdom Metazoa; phylum Chordata; class Amphibia; order Anura; family Ranidae; genus Rana; species Rana temporaria. The sequence continues at coordinate 210,033,432 of NC_053493.1, read as the reverse complement.
GAGGGCCCCCCAAATTACTAGAGGCCCCGCCTGGTGAGAAGTCAACCCTTACACCACCTCTCAACTTGCTGGCTGCATGGGAGAAGAGGCAAGAAGTCAGCACCCCCCGCTTCTCACTTTAATGTACCTTATTTGGCGGCGTATAAGACGACTCGGCATATAAGACGACCCCCTAACATGCTGCTAAAAACGGTGGTTTTGTAGTCTACTCACCGTATTAGATGACCCCCTTGTGTGGAAGTAATGAAGAAGCCCGCCGGGTGCTCTGTACAGCTGTATGTAGTTTGTAAAATGCGCGCCGCGCTCAGCGCCGCACTCAGCCAATCACTATGCTCGATCGATATCAGCTGCCGGGTGCTCTGTATTCTGTATCTGCGCGCTTAGCCAATCCCGATGCACTGTGTGATGACAGAGCATGCTAAGCCTGCTCGGATTGGATAACAACCTCTGCCAATCCGAGCAGGCTACATAAATGCAGCCTGCTCGGATTGACAGAGGTCGTTACTCCAATCCGAGCAGGCTTAGCATGCTCTGTCATCACACAGTGCATCAGGATTGGCTAAGCCGCGCATATACAGAATACATGCAGCCGTACAGAGCACCCGGCAGCTGATATCGATCGAGCAGCTGCTATACCCGGCGTATAAGACGACCCCCAGATTTTGGCTGTGAAATTCCGGTGTAAAAAGTCGTCTTATACGCCGGAAAATACGGTAAGATGTAATTTCCGACGGCAGAATACCCCTTCCCTCCGCTTCTCAACTTAAATATTTAATGCGACATGTCACTGTCGGCAGCGCCCCCCTTCTCAACTTTAATGTGACATGCAATTTTGCTTAGGGCCCCAGGGAGGTCAGGATCGGCACTGAATAGAAGACACCTATCATATATGTCACGTATCTTGTGTATTGTCAAAATGGCTTTAGACCAATATGGTCATGAAGTGTGTATTAGCAAATAGGCATGTAAATCAATAAACCTATAGAGATAATGGAAGTGCCGCATACACACAACCGTTTTTTCAGTCGGAATAAACTCAGACGGGTTTTTCCGACGGAATTCCACTCAAGCTGTCTTGCATACACACGAACACACCAAATTCCGACTGTCAAAAATGCGGTGACGTACAACACTATGATGAGTCTAGAAAAATGAAGTTCAATGCTTCTGAGCATGCGTTGAATTGTTTATGAGCATGCGTGGTTTCTTCTCCGTCAGAATTCCATACAGACGAACGGAATTTCCAATTTTTTCAGCCGGAAAAAAAGAGAACATGTTCTCTTCCTTATGCCACGAGAAAAATGCCATTTTTTAAATTGGTCATTAAAAACGACCGTGTGTGGGCTCCAGAGCATTTTTTTCGTCGTGAAAAATGGGCATTAAAAATTTTGAACATGCTCAAATTTTTTTTTTTCGTGAAAAAACGGTTGTGTGTAGGCTTTAACAACGGGAAAAAACACGCATGCTCAGAAGCAAGTTATGAGACGGGAGCACTCGTTCTGGTAAAACTAGCGTTTGTAATGGAGATAGCACATTCGTCACGCTGTAACAGACTAAAAAGCACGAAGACTGAAAAGCGTGAATCGTCTCTCACCAAACTTTTACTAACACAAAATTAGCAAAATCAGCCCAAAGGGTGGCGCCATCCGAATGGAACTTCCCCTTTATAGTGCCGTCATATGTGTTATACGTCACCGCGCTTTGCTCGAGCATTTTTTTTCCATGATCGTGTGTATGCAAGGCAGGCTTGACATGAATCACGTCGAGAAAAATGTAGTTTTTTCCATGACATTAAAAACGGTCGTGTGTGCGCGGCATAAGTCGTTGGTATTTTAAGAAATCATCTAAGGAACCAAAATCCATATCCATAATAAAAATCAGATTGTCTATATAGCGAAAAAAAATTTTGATCAACGGTCTATATGGATTGTGAGTGCCATAGATGAAAAAATACCACCAGATTTTGGTTTTGACTTGTCAGTGAAAATGTCTATTGCCAGGAAAATGTGAATTTGGTGTGATCAGAGGAATGAAGAAAGTGCTAGCCAGTAGTAGCTCAGCTGGACTTGGAGGATTATAGTAGCACCCAAAGTGTTAAGCCTCGTACACACGATCGGATATCTGATGGAATCTAGATTTTTTCGTCGGATATCCGATGAAGCTGACTTTCATCAGTCTTGCCTACACACCATCAGTCAAAAATCTGACCGTGCCAAAACGGGGTGACGTAAAACACTACGACGTGCTGAAAAAAATGAAGTTCAATGCTTCCGAGCATGCGTCGACTTGATTCTGAGCATGCATAGATTTTTGACCGATGGACTTCCACACAGACAATCGTTTTTTTCTATCGTTTTTTTATCCATAGGAAAAATTTAAAACATGTTCTATTTTTTTTCACCGATGGAAAACAAACCGATGGGGCCCACACACAATCGGTTTGTCCAATGAAAACAGTCTATCGGTCGGTTTTCATCGGACAAACCGATCGTGTACAGGGCTTTAGAGTGCTGTCATAACTGCTGTAGTCAATCAAGCTGCAGATCATGACCAGAAATGTTTTAATGTGCCAGATCTCCAACTACTTACCAATTTTCCTCAGAGCAGCATGTTATTTTGACACTGTCTTCTCCTATGCAGTAGAGGCTGCACCTTTCATGTGAAACTGCATGTGAAACTGCATGTACATTAGTTCTGTACAAATTGACCAGCGGTCATTACATTTTAGGAATAGTCTTAAAGCGGAGTTCCACTTCCGCTTATCTTATTCCTCCCCCCTCCAGTGCCACAATTGGCACGTTTTGGGGGAGGGGGGACAGGATACCTGTCTTTGACAGGTATCCTTTCCCACTTCCGGGAGTCCCTTCCGTGGGAACCGTGACTTCACCCCGGGGATGCCTCCTCCTCCCCCAGCCGCCGGGCCAATAGAAGAGAGGAGCGGGGCCTTGCACATGCGCAGTAGGGTTCCTGGCGTGAAGCCAAAAGGTTACACAGCTGGGTTCCCATATCCGCAATGGCAGCGGAGCACCTGACATCGCTGGACTCCAGGACACGTAAGTGTCCATTTATTTAAAGCTAGCAGCTGCAGTATGCAGTTTTTTTTTTTTTTTTTGCTTTTTGGTGGAACACCGCTTTAATGTAATCGTACTTCTGTCTGAAAGTTACTAAGTGGTTTCATTGTTTTGTGGTGAAGAAATACAACATTAATCCTGTGCCTTCTGTGTTATTGCTGGTCAAAGGTATTGCTGGAAATAGGGAAAGTGTTAGAGCCCATTCACACAGGGGCATCACGACTTCCAGCACGACTTTGGGAGGCAACTTGGACACGACTTGTGTATGAATCATCAGGCAACTTACAGGGCGACTTCAAGTTGCCTCCAGGACAGTACAAGGCAACTTCAAGTCGCCTCCAGGACAGGAGGCTTTCCAGTGGCCAATCAAACAACAATCAGCTCTGTGGGAGGGAGGGGGAGGGAGGGGTTTGCCTGAGAAATGTATGTTCTCTTCCTGTATTGTTGCTTCAGTTAAGACAGTGATCAGACTTCTGAGGCAACTTCCATTGAAATCAATGGGTACAAGTTGCCTAGAAGTCGGATTGAAGTAGTACAGGAACCTTTTCTGAAGTCTGAGTGACTTCAGTAGTGTACATTAAGATGGCTCCATTCACCTCCATTGATTTTCTCAACCCCACGACTTGGGACGACTTGGGGCAACTTCAAGTCGGATCCCAGGTCTCCCCTGTGTGAACCGGTTCTTGTGCTGTATTGAATAACATTCTAATAAAAAACAGTTATTTTGTAATAAGTATTGTTTTTTGTGATATGTCTTTGTTTGTTTGCATTTACAGGAAGTGTGGTGGGGCTGTTAGTGTGAGCATGTGGGAAAGACAAGTGTAAATCGGAGACGTACCGTCAAGGTTGAACATACTGTGATCAAAAATGGACTAGTAAAATGGTAATGCATTCAGAATTTTTTTTTAATTTCATGGCACAAAAAAGTGAATGGGAATAGCACATGTATGAATACAAAAATAAAACTTGCTTCCATATAAACCATGAAGTAACATTTGGTGTATGGCCATAGATAAAGCACACAGTCCAGATAAAAACACAGTCATGTGTGAACGACATAGTCTAATTTTAAAAGGTAAAAGCCCAAGTCTCATCCAAACTCCAACACTAAATGGAGGGCCCAGCACTTGTGATGGAAACAGGTTTAAGGTTCACATACCAGCCGGAAGGCTTGCTGGGATCATCTGTTGGTGTCCTGCAGGAAAGGCACACATCAGTGTGTTGTGTAGTAAGGCTGGAGCCAACCAAGAAGATGGTCTCTCACAGGATGGAGCTGACGTGGCCACTCCACCGGGGCTTTCTTTCCAAACAGATAAAGCGTTTTAAAGCTCCTGGCTTCTTCGTCAAATTTGACAAAGAGAGGGCCCCCCTTGTCCCCCGTTGAGTGCCTTGGGTCTGTTTGTTGAATTTGTATAAAAAGAACAGCCTCTACTGGTCTTTATTTTTAGAAAGCCCAGCATACATGTCAAATACTGTATTATAAAGGCACTTTATAATCCAAGTTCATTTTTAACATGAGTCAAGTAATAAAAAAAAACAATGTAAGTTCTTAAACCTGTCATGTAGGAAATATACCCTTGAAGACCTTCTTTGTAAAATGCTCGTTGATTGTCATTCTCTGGCTTTAATAATTTGTAAATCATTGACTGAGACCAAGCAAATCGTTGACTAAGACCAAGCAAATATGAAGTGAATATCAAGAGTGAATTCAGAAATCCCAATCTCTATACTTAGAAGCCAATAACTTAGAAAGCATTGAGTTCACGGAATCTCCTGAAGCCCCAGGCAGTTAGTAATTTCATGCCCAGATATTTCTTTCATGACAGGTTCCCCTTAGAAGCCATTTTGCAGCTTTTAGTCCTTTAAGGTTACAAACAGTAGTGCAGGGATTGGAGTGTCTTTCAGCTAATTGTAACTAACAATACAACATTGTTCTGTGTGGCACACACAATAAAAATTAAGTACTCATTTGTAGGACTGTGAGCTGTAAAGACAGATTATTCTATGTATCAATGAAAAGTGCCACTCATTTAGGTTATATCAGTAATATTGACACAGATGGCAGTCAGTTGATTTCCTCTGGGAAATTATAAGCAAAGTGTGCCTGGGCTATTTGGATGCTCACGGGAAATCCATATCATGAACCAAGTATGATTAAAAGAATCTCTACAAAGGAATAGTTGTACTTTGATATGACTGAAGGGAATAATGTGTATGTAGGAACCTTATCTTTATGCATATATAAAGAAAAGCCCTTTAAAGAAACACAGAGGTAATAAAAACACAGGGCCAGATCCACAGAAGAATTACGCCGGCGTATCTATTGATACGCAGCGTAATTTCAAAGTTCCCGCGTCGTATCTTTGTTTTGTATCTACAAAACAAGATACGACTGCATCTGGGCTCGATCCAACTGGCGTACGTCTTAGTACGCCGTCGGATCGTAGGTGCATTTTTCCGCCGGCCGCTAGGTGGCGTTTCCGTCGAATTCCGCGTTGAGTATGCAAATTAGCTAGATACGGCGATCCACGAACGTACGTCGCATTTTTTTACGTCGTTTGCGTTCGGCTTTTTCCGGCATATAGTTACCCCTGCTATATGAGCCGTCGTTCCCGCGTCGAATTTTGATTTTTTTACGTCGTTTGCGTAAGTCGTTCGCGAATAGGAATTTGCGTAGAATGACGTCACCATCGTAAACATTGGCTTGTTCCGGTTTATTTTCGAGCATGCGCACTGGGATACCCCCACGGACGGCGCATGCGCCGTTAAAAAAAAATGTCATTTACGTCGGGTCACAAGGTATTTACATAAAACACGCCCCCATCACATCCATTTGAATTGCGCGCCCTTACGCCGCCAAATTTACACTACGCCGCCGTAACTTACGGCGCACATTCTTTGAGGATTCAAAATAAAAAATGTAAGTTACGGTGGCGTAGTGTATCAGAGATACGCTACGCCCGACGCAAATATGCACCGATGTACGTGGATCTGCTCCACAGTTTTTAGTTGAGTGGAAAATAGAGAATGGTTTGAACATTTGCTAGATTTCTATTGCCACACTTGTACCCTTGAAAGCACTCCAACTCTCAGGAAGTAACTGGGTGTCACAAGGTCAGTAAATTAAGCGTATACTTACCACGTGAGAAGACACATGGTGATAAAAAAGCTTCCCCACCAAGGGCATAACTACAAATCACATGGCAAAAACTCCCAGCATTTTCATCCATATTAATAAACACTTTTTTTACTGGTGGCCATTGTTCTATATTGCATAAATATTTATGTAGCTATGTAATGGTTTATCCTTTATACACCTTGTTGGCCTACCTCTCCAATTTTCCCCCTTTTACATAGATGGTCACCAATAAAATTTCCATGTACATTTGTAGCATGCCCTAATAGAAGCGGCTTTACATTGGTGGTTAGTGAAAGTGCAAACTAAGTGCAAATTGGTGGCTATTTTAAACACCCCTTGTTATTTTGGTTGTTAGTAAAAGATCCCCAGTTGCATTGATGGTGATCAGTGGTCATCACTGTAGTGTCTCTATATATTGATGGTTAGTGAATAAGTGCCCTATTATTGGTGGTCAATGTGAGAAAAAATGTATCCCTCGCACTGACAGTGGGAAACCAAAAACCTGCTTACAATGGTAGCTGACTGAAAATGTAGATTTGCATTGCAGTAAGAGGAAATAAGGAAGCTATCTTACAATTATAGTCAGAGGAAGGAAGAATAACCTTTTATATTGGTAGTCTGTAGAAAAAAACATGCCCCCTTATAGTGGTCGTCATTGACAGGATGAATCGTTTATTACTTAGTTATTAGTTTGCAGCGGAGTAATAATGCCCCCTATTATATCAGTGGTCAGTGGAAAAGCAATCCTCCCTAGTTGATGATCAGTAGGAGAAGAATGCTACTATTCACTGGTGGTCAGAAAATACTGGTATCAGTGAGGTTAACTTGAAAGAGAAGATCCTTTCACTCTGGTTCCACCACTGGCTTTGCCTAATGATGTCAGCACCAGAACTAACAGGCCACTGGTAGACTGATCTCTCTGTCCTGGAACAATAAAAGGAATGGACACACAGTGAAGACAGGCATGGACAGACAGTAAGGAGAAGCCTAGCTTTTTTGTCATCCACTAGTGTGATTTAAATATTGTGGCAGTGTATAACTCATCATAAGTGCAAACTGTGTTCTTCGACTTCTCTGTCTTAAAATGTGCTAACCATTATGTTTCTGAACCAAAGCAAGGTGTAGCTATTTACTAATGAAATAATGTTTATTTATGTGGCTCTAAAAATACAAACAACATGGACAAAAACAACATCTGAAATCATCTGAAATGAAAAAAAATCTACTAAAAATAAAAGATAACTGAAGAAGGAAGGAGGGAATTAAAGGGACACTAAAGGTTACCTCAACTGTACAGTTCATTTTGTACACCTTACCTACCTTGCGGGCACGCTCCCGTGTGATACAGTCGGTGGCCATAGCCACCTAGTGTATCACTCGGCCCAGCCCCTTGGCGCGCCGCGTCATTGATTTGATTGACAGCAGCAGGAGCCAACGGCTGCTATCAATCAACCAATGAAGAGCCGACAAGAGCTGGGGGAAAGCAACGTGGGATCGCGCCCATGGAGATTCGGGGCTCAGGTAAGTAAAATGGGGGGTCGGGGGGGGTGGTGTCGGTGACTGCAAGGTGTTTTTTCAACTTAATGCATAGGATGCATTAAGGTGAAAGAACACAACGTTTTACAACCTCTTTAATAAAAACTATTTAGGGTTAACTAAAGTTTAATAAGGTTAATAAACAGGAACATGTTTATTAAAAAATATAACCAAATACATTGTAATAGTATTGTTACAGTGCATTTAGGAATGAATCTTGCAAACCGTGGACAGCTAAACCCCACAAATTACTTTTGGAAAGCAGCTCTCCTGTTGTAATCTAATGGGTTGAGGGCCGGTATTCTGTCAAAATATTCAACTCATCAGAAACTCCAACTACTTAAAGAGGAAGTAAACCTTTTTACATATTATCAATTAACAATATATCTATAAATGCCTTTCCGTATTAAAATGAGTTTGGGAGATACCTTTTTTTGCTTTTATAAAATAAATCTTCCTCCTGCGCCATCTTTCTATTTCTTGTGTGGGCGTCATTTCTGCCCTTCCTTTCTTTCCCTGACTAAATCTCACGCATGCACGATCACATGTGCTCTTATGGATGTCTGTGTGATACCCTGGTCCACTCCCCTTGTGTGACGTCTTATACAGTCACAAGGATAGAACCAGGAAGATGTGGAGGAGGGCACACTATCGCAAAGCTTCCTCTGTGCCATTCTCAGTGGAAGGAATTAACCTGGCATGCAGACACTATTGAAAAGGCACACATATCGTGCCGATAACGAAACTACGGACTTTGCATGCGTCAGTGACATCGTTAAAGATTGCAGGACAGATTATGAAGAGACTGTAACAGTAAGTGAAATTTCACAAGCAGCAATCAGCAGGCTTATTACTGTAGATTAGAATGAGCTAAAGTGAAAGTATAGAGTTTACAACCACTTTAACTTCTGGTTTCTTTAAACCATCAGTAACTGGAGATGTTGACCAATTGCTGTTTGTACACAACACCGGCAACCGAATAAAGTCCGATGCACAATATTATGAGCGGAGATTGTTATTCTGCACTGATACTAGCCAACAAAATGGCTGCCCCTGAGGTGGTGACAACATTGTCCTCGTTAGCCGGTGTAGTGTCAAAACACCTATATCTTCCTGTACCTGACTGTATTCGGTTGCCGGTGTTGTGTCCAAACAGCAATTCGTCAAAATCTCCAATTACTGATGGTTTAAATAAATCAGAGGTGACGGGTTGGAGAATTTGACAGAACACTGGCCTGGCATCCCCCCTCCAATCAATGGCTGAATGTGAACAAACAATAATTATAGACCAAAATATCCTGTGAAAAAATATATTGGTAAAAAAAAAAACTGAAAAACTGTCCCATTAGTATTTCAGTCCATAAACTGGCAGGAAAGGAACACCCTTCTGTGTAGAAAGATGAAAAACTGCAAAACAGGTATGATGTGCAATTCCACAACCAGATTAGAGGATGGCCTGCTTACCAGATGGCGATGGCTAATAAAGTCTCACCCAGGGTAGGGAAATCAGTCTCCCCAAAACCTATGCAGTCTCTGGAACAGCATCTAATCACTAATGGTATTTGGAAACTTGCCACTTATTGCATAAATACCTTGGACTGTCAACTTTCCAAAAATGTGTCTTTTGGGAGGTATTTGAACTGTCCTGCCATGTCAGGGCCTCTCCTCCATCCTCCATGTTCAGCTTTCTGCTTTAGTTTTCACTTTTTCATTTTCTTTTTACCAATATATTTTTTTACAAAGGATATTTTGGTCTACAGTTATTATTATTAGTCCACATAATTCTTTTTCACCCAAAAAATTTTTCCCATGTTAATTTTTCCTCTCTTATTTATCACATTATCATTTTTTATTAGCGCTGCATCTATTCTGGTTAATTTGTGTATATATATATATATATATATATATATATATATATATATATATATATATATACATATACATATATATATATATATATATATATATATATATATATATATATATATATATATATATATATATATATAAGAAATGTTGAAGGTGGAGTGCACACGATCCAGATGTAGCAGTGCAAGCAATTAGACCCTTCCACAGGTCATATATAGAAAAAACGATCATATGGGATTGCTGCACTGAAAAATTTAAATTTCATTCAGTGTCAAATGCATGACCGTTTTGGGCTATACAGATAGTGGCCTTCTTCAGAGCAAGACACATCATGTATTATATTACAACAAGACACCCAACACTTTTTACACAAAATGCAGAGTATAGTTATACCCCCACAGTCTATGCTCGCTACCTGGGATGTAGCAAATTTATACACTGTTATACCCCATGATTTGAGAATAGTAGCATGTTGACGACTATTGATTCATTCAAAAAAGTACAGTTCCACTCATATTACATTTTTGATACAATTTTTGTCGATCGTTTAGGAATAAAAAAAATTCTCTTTAAGGAAAAATACTATTTACAGCTCATTGGGGTTGCTATGGGCTCTAATGTTGTCCCCCCATATTCAAATGCATTTATGCACATGATAGAGAATGCTTTCATTGATTATTGTAGCGTATTTATTCAAAACTGTACCTGCTGGTACATATTTATAGATGATTAGGGTTCGTACCAGACTTTTGGGTTTTTGGTACCCGAACCCGAACAATTTACTGTAAGTTCGGGTTCGGGTCTGGGGTTCGGCAATGTAATGGCGCGCTGCAGGGCAGCCAATCAACATTTGTTTTACTCGTGTGACCTAGAAGCCATCACAGCCATGCCTACTAATGGCATGGCTGTGATTGGCCAGTGCAGCATGTGACCCAGCATGTGACCCAGCCTCTATATAAGCTAGAGGCACATAGCACAGCACGTCACTCTGCTTTAGATAGGGTAGGGAAAGGCTGCTGCTCTGAGGGAGAGAATTAGATAGGAGTCAGACTGTCCTGCTTCAGAAATCAAATTACTCAGCGATCTACATAGCACAGCAAGTCACTCTGCATTAGATACTTTAAGGAAAGGTTCCTGATTTTGCTTGTAGGGAGAGAAATATATAGGAGTCAGTCCTGCTTCAGAAATCAAATTACACCAGCACTGCACAATCCAGCCCATCTTGAAAAAACCTAACCTGGATCCCAAGGACCCAACTCACCGCCGTCCCATAACAGGCCTAAATGTTCTCTCCAAGATAATGGAGAAAGTAGTGGTACAACAGCTGCAACAGCATCTAGATACCCACAATCTACTGGATCCATTACAATCAGGCTTCCGTCCCGGACACGGGACAGAAACGGCCTTACTCAAAATATGGGACGATGCCCTCGAGGCCGCAGACGAAGGAGAATCTTGTCTCCTGGTTCTGCTGGACCTAAGCGCAGCCTTTGACACGGTAGACCACAAACTGTTACTGATGCGACTAGCCAAGGTAGCAGGAGTCGCAGAAGGTGATTTACCATGGTTTTCTTCCTTTCTTGAAAACCGATCACAAACAGTTAAACTGGGTTCTTTCACGTCGGAAAAGCGCACGGTGTCATGTGGAGTCCCCCAAGGATCCCCCCTGTCACCGGTGCTTTTCAACATCTATCTTCGCCCTCTCTTTGATATTATCAGTAGCCAAGAACTACTCTATCACTCTTATGCAGACGATACGCAACTGTATTTTCGCATCTGCAACAAAAAGGATCATCATCCCAGTTTAGAGAAATGTCTCTCTTTGATAGAAAACTGGATGACAAAGAGTTATCTTAAACTCAACAGTTCAAAAACAGAACTCCTTATGTTTCACGCCAGCCGAAAGAGTCAACTGGCAACAACCTGGATACCCCCGCCCATTCTGGGCCAAATCATCACCCCTAGCTCCAAAGTCAGAAGTCTCGGGGTCATCTTCGACACCTTCATGACAATGGACGCACAAATAGGGTCAGTAGTCAGCGGAGCGCACCATTTGTTGCGCCTACTATGCAGACTTATTCCATTTATTCCCAAAGAAGAAGTAGCCGTCGTGGTGGGAACAATCGTGAATTCCAAACTGGACTATGCTAACGCCCTTTACCTCGGACTCCCAAAGTACCAAATCTCCCGTCTGCAAGTCGTTCAGTATACGGCCGCCAGACTGGTGACTGGGAAAAAAAAATGGGAATCAATCTCACCTTCGCTGAGAACCCTTCACTGGTTGCCAGTAAAAGACAGAATTGCATTCAAAGCACTCTGCCTAACACATAAGTGCATCCATGGGAAGGCTCCGCAATATCTTTGCGACAAGATAGAACCTCACAATTCGAATCGCGTTCTGCGATCCACCGACCAAAATCTGGTCAGGGTACCAAAAACCAAATACAAGTCCAAAGGAGAAAGAAGGTTTGCTTTTCAAGGTCCGAGACTATGGAACGCTTTGCCAACCAGCATTCGGTTGGAGGAAAACCACCTGACTTTCAGAAGACGGATCAAAACTCTGCTCTTCTGATGTCATGAGACACGAACAACTAGCGCCCAGAAGCGATTCAGTTCGCATGCGCCGCGCTTTATAAGTTTTTCATTCATTCATTCACTGCATATGTTACTGTGAGATACTCTGCATTAGATTATTATTGTTATTATTATTATTATTATTATTATTATACAGGATTTATATAGCGCTAACAGTTTACGCAGCGCTTTACAACATCAGGGAAGACATTATAGTTACAATACAATTCAATTCAGGAAGGATCAGAGGGCCCTGCTTGTTGGAGCTTACAATCTAGAAATTAGATACTTTAGGGAAAGGTTCCTGGTTTTGCTTCTAGGGAGAGAAATATATAGGAGTCAGTCCTGCTTCAGAAATCAAATTACACCAGCACTGCATATGTTACTGTGAGATACTCTGCATTAGATACTTTAGGGAAAGGTTCCTGGTTTTGCTTGTAGGGAGAGAAATATATAGGAGTCAGTCCTGCTTCAGAAATCAAATTACACCAGCACTGCATATGTTACTGTGAGATACACCATTTAGATACTTTTCTTCTATTGTGCTATTCAAAAAACATCCATTTAGGGAAAAAAAAAAAAAAAATTTGCAGTGTTTCCACCAAATCTGTACGTGTGAGATACACCCTTTAGATACTTTTCTTCTATTGTGTTATTCAAAAAACATCCATTTAGAGAAAACATTTTTTTACAGTGTTTCCTTCAGTGTTTGCAGTGTTTCCTCCATATCTGTACAATTGAGATAAACTGTAGATACTGTTTTTCTATTGTTCTATTAAAAAAACACCCATTTAGAGCAAAAAAATATATTTTGCAGTGTTTGCTCCAGTGTTTGCAGTGTTTCCTCCATATCTGTACGTGTGAGATAAACACTTTAGCTAGTGTTCTTCTATTGTTCTATTAAAAAAACACCCATTTAGGGCAAAAAAATATATTTTGCAGTGTTTCCTACAGTGTATGCAGTGTTTCCTCCATATCTGTACGTGTGAGATAAACACTTTAGCTACTGTTCTTCTATTTTGCTTTTCAAAAAACACCCATTTAGGACAAAAAAATATTTTGCAGTGTTTCCTCCAGTGTTTGCAGTGTTTCCTCCATATCAGAGTACTTGCCATGCTCTTACCAACATTTTTCTGCCATTTGCAGCCCTCTAGCCCTTTCCATTACTTTTTTAGAGACATTTTAGTACTCAAAAGTTCGGGTCCCCATTGACTTCAATGGGGTTCGGGTTCGGGGTCAAGTTCGGGTCCCGAACCCGGACTTTTTTCCGAAGTTCGGCCGAACCCGTCGAACCCGAACATCCAGGTGTCCGCTCAACTCTATAGATGATACCTTTGTGATATGGTCGGGCGACTTAAATATGTCAAATCTATATCTTAATTCTCTGGTTTAAAATTCAACATGACAATTAGTAAAACTCAAATACCATTTTTGGATACCTTATTAAGTATAAAAGAACAACATATCGTCAGTGATTTACCGTATTTATCGGCGTATAACACGCATAGGCGTGTAACATGCACCCTAACTTTAAGAGGAACGTTTCAGGAAGAAAACTATCCACAGCCCCCTGCATATAACACGCAGGCACAGTTTACCCTCTATTTTCAAGGTAAAAAAGTGAGTGTTATATGCCAATAAATACAGTATAACCAACAGATTGTAATAGATTATTACTATACTCAAGTTTTCATCCATCTGGTGTTTTTAAATCTGTTCCCCACAGCAAATTGGTTCGTGTTTCCAGGAGTGTAAATGACCCTTATCTACTAGATCAGTGATGGCAAACCTTGGCACTCCAGATGGTTTGGAACTACATTTCCCATGATGCTCAGCTACACTGCAAAGTGAAAAGAAAAAAAAGAAAAATTCCTTTAAATATCGTACCTGCTGGGTGTCTATAGTATGCCTGTGAAGTGGCACATGTTTAGAACTGTCCCTGCACAAAATGAGATTACTATAAGAAAAAAGTAATTTAAAACTGCTTGCGGCTTTAATGTAATATCTGGTCCCTGCAATATGGATGAAAATCATTGAGAAAAATAGCACAGACACAGACAGTACACACACCACGTAGCTTTAGGTGCACACTGCAGAGGACCCGGGCAGTACACACACCACGTAGCTTTAGGTGCACACTGCAGAGGACACGGGCAGTACACACACCATGTAGCTTTAGGTGCACACTGCAGAGGACACAGGCAGTACACACCACATAGCTTTAGGTGCACACTGCAGAGGACACAGGCAGTACACCACGTGAGAATACTGCAGCTAGCACAATCACCTGCCTGCCAGTAAATTAGGAAATGCAGATCTAGCTAAACTAGTATACAGTGTATAAATATAAATACAACACCTGGGATGCATATATATCCTCTACACACTGTAACTTTACCTGACTAGCCTGCCTGCCTGCCTGCTCTATCTACCTACTAAAAATGACACTCTCTCTCTCTATCTCTCTGTCTTCTCTCTTTTAACCACCGCAACACACTACACAAGGCCGACCTGCAGGCGGCCTTTTATAGTGTGGGGTGTGTACTAAACCTCCTGAGCCATAATTGGCCAAAGCCACCCTGATTCGGCCAATTATGGCTCTCAGTTTATTGCAAGCTTTGATTGGCCACGCATGCGGGTCATGCTTGGCCAATCATCAACCAGCAATGCACTGCGATGCCGCAGTGAATTATGGGCCGTGAAACACTAGAATTTGGCGTGAATGGCCCAAAACATTCGTAAGTCGACGAACGATCGAATATGAGTTTGACTCGAATACGAAGCTCATCCCTATTCAGATCCATTGACGTATCGCGGCATAGTGCCTCCATATACTGTCAGAATGTTTGAAATATAAAATATTATTGTATTTATGGAAATATGGAAATCTATGCTTTGGGAGAGTTACAATTTTCCTACAATATCAAAACAAGAAATCCAAAGTTCTTTTATCCGTGCTATATTGAAGACAAGTAACACAAATGAATTTTAAAATATATATATATTTATTAACCAAAGATATGGTGCAAAATTTAAATCAGGTACAATTCGTGATAAAACAAATAATTGATATACTTCTACAATCAGAGATACATGATGGTTAAATATTCAAATAATATTTACATTATATGACAAGGTAAATTCACAGCTCTTATTTAAATCATCCTGGTATATTTAAAACCTGTTAACTTGTAAAATAACCTTCCTGTGATTTCCACGGACTCTAGGTAAACAGCTTTTGTTTACATTAACATTATGTTATCTCTTCTCAACACAAACAGATCTCCTCTTTTACTTCTTATGTGTACAGATCAAAGAACATTTTCTACACAAGCTTGACAAAACAGACAAGCTTATTTTAAATTTAGAGAGAATTTATTTTCACAGACATCACCCTAAAACCATTGTACAACTGTTGGCATTTAGCTTTTTAAAGACAAACATAATTTGTGTATGTCTCCTAATATTTGGAATATAATTGTTTCATACTGCAGTTAAAAACAATATTCCTCACCAAATTATTTTTGCCAAATCTATTTAAATGGTTTTAGTTATGTGTATGTAAAAACATTCCATTACCAAAAGGTAAATAAACAAAATTATACATTACCAGTATTTAGGAGTTCTTTCTGTTTGAGAAGCGAAGTCCCATGAGGGACTTCTTTCAACATTGCTACATCTTTGCGTTCAATCTCTCCCTTCCAGCTTCCTTTAGAGATCCTATCAGAGTGAGAATTCCCCAGACATCTTTCCAGAATCATCTTCCTTCCCGAGATAGAGAGATCTCCGACCAGCGACCTCCAAAGATTCCTCAAAAATTCCCCCTCGTGCTCTCTACAACTCCTTTTTAACACACCCCAGAAGTGGGTGTGTATCTCACACTACTACGTCATTGACGATGTCAAATGATGCTATGTTAGGTAGGCTGTCATAGCAACCAACTATGTGGCCATTTTGAGTAATTCCTCTTTTAACCTGTAGGGGCGGTGGTGTATAAGGAATAATGATTCTAATGTTGACTGACCTTTGCCCCTAGCTTGGTGGAACACCATTACTTGTTAAACGATGTCAAAGAAATGACAATAAACCCAGACACTCCGGCAACTGTTTAAATTTACGTCTTGGGAAAACGTATCCCACATATTGCTAATGAGTAGTTAACATTCCTAGGAAAGTGAGATCATTTGAAAAGTAACTAAGCAACTCACATTTGTAAGCATAGCAATATATATGTACTTAACGAGTTGATATATGAATTACTAATACACATATATTGTTAAGATATTAGAAAGAAACAATTACTTAAGATAGACAATACCATATGAATTGAATCAGCCCCATGGCATCATTATACAAAGACAATACTATGTGTTGTGTTAGTCTGTACCAGTCCTGTTATCTTATTTATCTTACCAAGTTTCTAAAACCTTTGAGTTATAACCTGAGAGATGGCACAGCCAGACATCCATAGTCTCTTGTCTATTCATGAGCTCACGAACTTTAGAGACAAAATGGTCTCTCATTTGTTCATAATATACATGAATAGGAACAAATGTAAAATATACAATCTGTGACTTTATATGTATTCTTTTAACCCCAAATGTCCCGACAACTCTATAAGTTAACGTATATCAGTAGAGGTTGCCCCTGCAAATTTGACAAGGTGTGGCAGGCGTGGCTGTCTCCATAGAGGGGTTCCCCTCCTTTCTGCCTGCATCCCCTTGGGTAGGTGTTCTGGATGATGACTCCAAACTCTCCCTCTCCTCTTTCCTGGATGCCTATTGTTTCCCGGAGATCCCTTGGTTGGAGTGCAGATGAGGTCCTGTTGGTCTTATTGCAGAACTTTTTATGTCCCTATTCTTTTAGTATACAGTATGATTCTGTAAAGTGTATATTGTCTGTTTGTTGCCTCTCATTTGTGTATACTGCCATGTCACTTGGCTGTGTCAGCCGAATATTTTCTTGTTTTTCATACTTTATCTGTACAATAATCTTTTTGCTCAATAAAGAACCCCTGTTTGTAAAAAAAAAAGAAAGAACCAGATGATGTGTTCTGTCATAAACCAAAGTATACTAATACCCAATGTCTCCCATTCATCTCGCAATTTCATCCTTATTCCACTAGGGTCTATAATATAATCAAAAAACGCCGGTCTATCTTGTATGATGGTTATCCATCAGTACATGAATCTTTACCCCCCTTTACCTTCCTATCGTCAAGGTCGGACCATATATGACAGACCGGTCAAATCTGATCAATATCGCCCCCCCTCTCACCTGTCATCACCTTTCTGGGACCATGCAATTTTGGCTCTTTTTCCTGTCACTGTTGCACTCAGTGTAACAGTATGATAAAAGGAAATCTTTTTCCCACCCACATAAAGGATACAACATTAATATTAAAAATCATTATACCTGCAAATCTTCTTATGTAATATACATTATCAAATGCCCTTGCGGGTTATAATATGTAGGAGAAACCATTCAGAAAGTTAAAGATAGGATTGCCAGACATAAGTATTATATTAAAGACAAATAGCCGGATTCACTAAGACTTACTTATCTTTAAGTGTATTCTGAAAATGAGATACGCTTCTCAGTTGCTAAGATATGCCCGGCGTAAGTCTCCTACGCCATCGTATCTTAGCTGCCTATTTACGCTGGCCGCTAGGGGCGTGTACGTTGATTTACGCCTAGAATATGTAAATGAGCAAGATACGCCTATTCACAAACGTACTTGCGCCCGATACGCTGTTTACGTAAGGCGTTTTTCCGGCGTAAATATAAACCACCAAAAAGATGGCGCAGCCCATGCAAGGTATGGACGTCAGAACAGCCGTCGTATTTTACGTTGTTTGCGTAAGCGTACGTGAATGGGGCTGGGCGTAGGTTACATTCACGTCGAAAGCAATGAGTATTTGCGACGTGATTTTGAGCATGCACGCGCATGCGCCATACGATCGGCGCTTCATTTACATGGGGTCACGATTCATAACCATACAACACGCCCCCTACCTATTTTGAATTAGGCGGGGTTACGCCGGGCCATTTGCGCTACGCCGACGTAACTTAGGAGGCAAGTGCTTTGTGAATACAGTACTTGCCTCACTATGTCACGTCGGCGTAGTGCAAATGGGATGCGCTATGCCCTAAAGAAGCGCCGCTCTACCTGAATCCGGCTAATAGTTTCTCAATTAAGATTTATGGTTATAGATGGAATATATAAAAATAGACATGGAGGAAATAGAGAATTAACCCTTAAAAACGGGAAGTTCAGTGGATACATTGTTTGAATACATTATTGCCCTATGGATTAAACTCAGATTTTGATTTATATTTATTTATTTGAATTATTTTTATCTGCTCAGGCTTATAAAATAATATTTATTATTATTGTAATATTGTTGGCTTTGTATGCAAATTTTTGATATGTGTTTTTTTTTCTCTAGCACATACCGAATGTAATGACAACGGTAGCACCTGATGAGCCATGATTCTACATATGTCCACATGCATTCACTCATTAGTTAATTGACTTTATTGGTATTGAATGATTAATTACTTGATCCCATATTCTTAAGAAAAGTGTGTGTATAAATATACTTGTAAAGATTACCATTGCTATATGCGTCCTGCTCTAAAGAAAGGCATTATCTCTATAGCCTGAAACCGTCATGCATTTGACACTGATTACAATATGAATTGATGAATTGATGTCTTTTCTACAATAGATCTTTTAAGTGCAGCAATGCCACTTGTTAATTTTTCTATATTTTACAATATTGTAGTTTCAGTAGCTTTGCATTTCTTCAAAAATCATTTATTAAATACTGCAGTATATAAGAAAATAAGAACTTGATAAAATAGCTTTATGGTAAAAATGTTCAAGGTCATAAACTGCAGTACTGTAATGACAAATACATGCCATATGGTTTATCTGCCTGTCAAATGTGTTTGTTGTCATATAGTGCTTGATCTCAGAAACGCTTTTTGAATAAGTAATACTGTATATCATTCATCAGTATTGCTTTATTTGGACTAGATCTAGGACTTGGGCTGCAAATAGCTTTCTCAAACTGAACAATCTTTTAAAGCTCATCAGTAAAGAAAATGTGGCTGAGAATTTTAATGTCATAGTCAAGTGATTTGTGGTTAACAATGTAGTAAGATGAACAACAAATCAATTGATTCTCCTGTTTGACCTTGCAGCATTTCATTTTAAACCTTTGATCTTGAGAAATTGCCAAACTAGGAGCCGATTTTAACCAAAGTTCTAATTTTTATGCATTATGAATGAATCATTTAAACTGTATACTGCACTTTGAATTTTACAGATCACTACTGCATTTCATCTAATAGAATGGGGCGTGCTTTTTTTGGTAAATTTTAATAATTTAATAAATTTTAATAAAGCGTAGATATGTTACAGCCCTTTCCATTTATCCTGGTGATCATTTTTTTGGTACAGAAAGTAATAGGAAATTTAAAGTTTTCATTTTTTATAAGAAGAGGATATGAGGGGAAATCTTCCAATGCAGACACATGTTGCAAGGACAACAGTCAAAGAGGATATATATATATATATATATATATACAGTGGGGATCGAAAGTTTGGGCACCCCATGTAAAAATTTGTATTAATGTGCATAACGAAGCCAAGTAAAGATGGAAAAATCTCCAAAAGGCATCACATTACAGATTAGACATTCTTATATAATTTAAAAAAGTTAGATTTTATTTCCATCATTTACATTTTTAAAATTACAGAAAAAAAAAATGGCGTCTGCAAAAGTTTGGGCACCCTGCAGAATTCATAGCATGCACTGCCCCCTTTGCAAAGCTGAGACCTGTCAGTGTCCTGGATTGTTCTCAATCATCGTCTGGGAAGACCAGGTGATGTCAATCTCAAAGGTTTTAAATGCCCAGACTGATCTGACCTTGCCCCAACAATCAGCACCATGGGTTCTTCTAAGCAGTTGTCTAGAAAACTGAAACTGAAAATAGTTGACGCTCACAAAGCTGGAGAAGGCTATAAGAAGATAGCAAAGCGTTTTCAGATGTCAATATCCTCTGTTCGGAATGTAATTAAGAAATGGCAGTCATCAGGAACAATGGAAGTTAAAGCAAGATCTGGAAGACCAAGAAAAATATCAGACAAAACAGCTCGCAGGATTGTGAGAAAAGCAATTCAAAACCCACGTTTAACTGCACGATTCCTTCAGAAAGATTTGGCAGACAATGGAGTTGTGGTACACTATTCCACTATAAAGAGATACTTGTACAAATATGGTCTTCATGGAAGAGTCATCAGAAGAAAACCTCTTCTACGTCCTCACCACAAAAATCAGCGTTTGAACTTTGCAGATTAACATATAGACAAGCCTGATGCATTTTGGAAACAAGTTCTGTGGACCGATGAGGTTAAAATAGAACTTTTTGGCCGGAATGAGCAAAGGTACGTTTGGAGAAGAAAGGGCACAGAATTTAATGAAAAGAACCTCTGTCCAACTGTTAAGCATGGGGATGGATTAATCATGCTTTGGGGTTGTATTGTAGCCAGTGGCACAGGGAACATTTCATGAGTAGAAGGAAAAATGGATTCAATAAAATCTCAACAAATTTTGGATGGTAACTTGATGCCATCTGTGAAAAAGCTGAAGTTAAAGAGAGGATGGCTTCTACAAATGGCTAATGATCCTAAACACACCTCAAAATCCACGGGGGGGGGGGGGGGGGGGTTACATCAAGAGGCGTAAACTGAAGGTTTTGCCATGGCTTTCACAATCTCCTGACCTCAACATAATTGAAAATCTATGGATAGACCTTAAAAGAGCAGTGCGTGACAGACAGCCCAGAAATCTCAAAGAACTGGAAGACTTTTGTAAGGAAGAATGGGCAAAGATACCTCAAACAAGAATTGAAAGACTCTTGGCTGGCTACAAAAAGCATTTACAAGCTGTGATACTTGCCAAAGGGGGCAGTACAAGATATTAACTCTGCAGGGTGCCCAAACTTTTGCAGACACCATTTTTTTGTTTTCTGTAATTTTAAAAAGTGTAAATGATGGAAATAAAAACTTTCTTTGACATATTATAAGAATGTCTAATCTGTAATTTGATGCCTTTTGGAGATTTTTCAATCTTTCCTTGGCTTCGTTATGCACATTAATACAAATTTTTACCTGGGGTGCCCAAACTTTCGATCCCCACTGTATACAGTATACACTGTATTATATATATTACAATTTATGGTAAGTGAAATTTAATTTGAATTTATATAAAAGTCAGATCAACTGTAATCAAACTCCTTAGTAATTTGTAAAGTCAATAAAAAGTACAAAGCTCCATCCCTCAAAGCCTTTCCCTCATATGCTAGGATTAGTTGCTGGCACAGAGTCTTTAACACCTCAACACACAGCTCAGTATAATCCAAAGGAAAATCTGCACACCGGTGATGTTTTCATGGTCTCACCTCCAGGACCATTATTCTGACATGATTTAAACAATGGGCTTTAAGCACTGGTCATCAACCCAGGGCCCACTAACAGGCCAGGCTTGCAAAATAACTGATATACATCACAAGTGATATAATTTTCTGCACAGTGATTGCAGTATTCTAGTCTGCATCTCCCCAAGATAATACATAAAACCTGGCTGTTAGTGGGCCCTGAGGACTGGCCTAAAGGATAAGTATTTTTTTTCCTGCTCCCTTACGTACTAATATACCATTAGTGTACTTATTTTGCAGAAATAAAAGAAAACATTCTATTTATCTCACACACCCACTACTTCCGTGTCTAACTGGCTGTATAAAAAACATCTCCATTACTTCCTGGACAGACCTTTGAATGTGACACAGGAAGGAGTTTACCAGCTGACTGCATTAGCATCATCTACCCTGCTACTTCAGCAGATCACTACCACCTCTTATTAGTTTTTCCTCTGCAATCATTGAATACCATTCTCACTAAATACACAGTAATTGATCATTCATTTGGCAGAGTGTGCAGGAGCTGAGCGATCAGATAACAGCCTATGTGGATGGAGCTGTAATATTGAAAACAGAAGTAGGTCTTGTGTTCTGTAAAGCTTACCATATACTATACAATCTGATTGAGTAATCAACCATTAACTATGTAGTGCAAGGGCCTGCCTGATTGGATACAGAGTGATTGGATAGACGGTGTGTCCTCCTATTATATAGTTTTGGTAAATCTAAAAGAGATCATACAGAGATTGTACAATCAGATTGTATAGTGTATGGCCACCTTTATAAACCTAAAATGAACTAGTTGCTCTTTTAGTGCCATTAATTGTTAACAGAACACCAAACACAGAAGCAAACACACATTTTGCCACATGTATAAATGAGCGACAAATGTAGTAAAAACACAGCAAAGAATGTGCAAAAATTTCCCAAGAGCTACTTTGCCATGTGTAGCTATGCTCATTAAAATCAATGGGCTGCCCTAACATGTCACGGGTAAAATGTGCCTGAAAAAGTGTGCTCCCCCTACGCTAGGTGTGTATGGGGCCTGAAAGTGAAATTGGTGTGTTTACACAAGAACAGTGAGGCTCCATTCACATCTGTGCATTTCTGAGCGGAATGCAAACTGCACAGAAAATGCATACTTTGCCATATGTTTTCGAAACGCGCCACAATGCATCAAAAAGCACCAGAAAAAATACACCATGCTCCGCTCTAAAAAACGTTACATAGTGGGGCAGATCCACAGACATCTGCGCCGGGCGCAGTGTATCTAAGATACGCTACGCCGCTGTAACTTAATTTTGTTTGGTTTGAATCGTCAACGAATTTGCACCGTAAGTTACGGTGGCGTAGTGTATCTCTTGCGGCGTAAGGGCGCGGAATTCAAATGGATCTAATGGTGGCGTGTTTTATGTTAATACGTCGTGACCCGACGTAAACAATGTTTTTTTGGAACTGTGCATGCGCCGTCCCTGGGGGTATACCAGTGTGCATGCTCGAAATTAAACCGGAACCCGCCAATGCTTACGATGGTGACATCATTCTACGCAAATTCCTATTCGCGAACGACTTACGCAAACGACATAAAAAATTCAAAATTGGACGCGGGAAGGACTGCCATACTTAACATTGAGTACGCTTCAGTATAGCAGCTTTAACTATACGCCAGAAAAAGCCGAATGCAAACGACGAAAAAAAAAGCGACGGGCCGACGTACGTTCGTGGATCGCCGTAAATAGCTAATTTGCATACTCGACGCGGATTTCGATGGAAACGCCACCTGGCGGCCGCGGGAAAAATTGCATCTAAGATCCGAAGGCGTACGAAGACGTACGCCTGTCGGATCTAGCCGAGATGCCGTCGTATCTTGTTTTGAGGATTCAAAACAAAGATACGACGCAGGAATTTTGAAATTACGCCGGCGTATCAATAGATACGCCTGCGTAATTTCTTTGTGGATCTGCCCCAGTGTCTATGAAAAGCGAAATAAACTGACATTTCACACATATTACAAACCTTACAGGTAATATATTTTTCTGAGACATTTGCACATTTTTTATACATACCGCAGATAGCATAATAGTGTTTGAGTTTGGTTTAAATGGCAAAATCCAGGTCAACAAATTTAAAATGCAGCATACACTTTTTTTTTATTTCACAAAGCATGGCAACACAATGTAGCCTATTTTCATTTCTCTTGTCTGAGCATTTCACTGTGTTCAAGAATGAATAGCAACACATTCATTCATTTTGAATAAGACCAGTCACATGTGTGCTTAAACAAAAAAAAATATATGGCATGACATATCCAGGCTGGCCATTTAGGACTTCCAGCATGTGCCCCATATATTGGAAATGTGTTCTACTGACTTGGCGAAGGTTTGATGTTACCATTATCACTATGCCTGGTCACTGACCACAGCTTGCTCTACCCATAGCCCCATGATCATCTTCTGCTCTCTTTGTAGCTGACAGGGATATATAACATCATTGCAGCCTGCTGGAAACAATAAATTTTTTGGAGGTTTGAATGAGGATAAACAAAATAATCACTCTACCATTAACAGTTTTTTTTTAATGAATGTAATAAGAAGAGATCTGACCATTTACTTTGGCAACTTCAAAGATTTACAATACTGGGAGAAACTGGTCATATTTAGCACAATGTCTACTATCCTGCAATCTCTGCAAAATTTGATTTAAATGGCTGTAATTGATGGGGCTATTACAGAGTATGTCACTATAGATGTGTAAACATCGAAACAGGGAAGGGACCATGCACCCTGTATAAGTTAGGTGGGTTGGTACTTACATTTGTTTGAACTGCCACCCAGAACTATTGTATGCCGAGTGACGTGATAGTCTAGAATCTCAATTGATAACAGGATGCACCAGTCTCCTTGCTATCAATTGTTTGCAGGCAATAGAAGAAGAATTCAAAGAATTGTACTGAAGCTAACTACAAGTGTAGCACTTACCTAGGGGATTACACCTATCTGTTATCTGAGAGATGCTAAGGCAAAAAAAGTATATGGGACCCTGGGTACTGCCCTAGAGGACATGTACTAATGCAAAAAAAGTTAAAATATATATTTTTTAAAGGAGCAGTGATTTTAATGATGCTTAAAGTGAAACAATTAAAGTAAAAAAATCCTTTAAATATAGTGCCCGGTGGGTCCCCTTTAGCCTGCCTCATCTGTACTGTGTATAGAACCTGTGATTTATAACCTGTAAGCTTTTATTTAGTAAACAATGGTTTAGGATCCAGTATGTATGATGAGGCCACAATTTAGTGTACTCAGAACAAGATTAGAGATTTTTTGGATAAATTATAGTACACTTAGACCAAGATTAAATTTTTTTTTTAAAATTAAGTCTGGTTTTCTCTTTCACAGACTTTGGATAGAAATAACAGGAATGGAAAAATTGGGCTTTGGGTGTTGCTGGTGCGTTCACCCTGTAACCTTCTAGAGGCTGAATAAGCTGCTCTGGCAGCTGCGGTGGACTGCGCTCTAGTGTCGACTTGGGTCATAGAGGATGGTTTAGTAAGCCTGTCCACTACCTCCTCTGCATGCTGTGGCTGGATAGAACATCACTAAACAAAGACAAATGTGCCCTGCCTAAGGATGGACCACTACCACATTTGCCGGTGTGTGGACACAAATGCTGATGACTCCCTCAAAGTGGCATGGGAATGTCTGCTTCTCCTAGTTGACCTCTGAGACATGACAGGGGGACCTACTACCCAAATTTTATAGAAACTGGGAAATGTGTGATTAAATGCACTTTATTGAATGAAAAGTGGTGTTTGGTGCACTTTAAATTGAGGACTGACACTTACCGAAATGTAAAAATGATAAAAAAATTAAAAAGGGGGAACACCAGCATCGCAGTCAGAAAAACTGTAGCTGAGAATTTTAAAAAAGGGGACAGGTAGGGCACACAAAAAAGACAAAACCCCCATAGAAAAAAAAAATGGACAAGTGCAAGGCTTCATCCAATTAGGACCCTAGAATGCACTGTGAAGCGCACAGTGCATTGTGGGGCACTCGGCGAGCAAATATCCTGCAAATTTGTGTGCTCGTCCGAAGTGCTGCTCAGTCCAAACCATTCACTCAACACTAATTAAAAGTGAAAAGTACTTAAAGTGATTGTAAACGATCACCTTGTAAACAACCCATTTAGTTTAGAATAGAAATGAAATGTAAAATGTTTTGGTTTAGATATAAAAAAACATTAAACAATAAGTGAACACACTAGTTCGCTAATAGCAAACTGAGCCCTGCCCTATCTATCTCTACTCGAACACACTGCAAATGGTTCCTGTGTGAACCTGTGGGTGGGACACAGGGTGGAACCACATGTCGGTCAGAAGCCACGCAATCCATACATACAAAGAAACCAAAACAAATAAGTTAAAAAAACTGTGTAAAAGATGGAATGACACAGGGAAAAAGGTATTAAACAATATGAACAAAGAGGTGCAAAAAGGAATGGAAAGCTACAGTACCTGTCGCCGAGAATGTGTTTCCAGCACGACGGCATTGCGCTGATTCTCGGCGACATGGTGCCGACATCTCGCACTCGCTGGAATAGGAAAAGCACATTCCAGCGAGCGCGTCATAGAAGCGACAGGGATCCCCGCTAATTATAGCTATGGCGTTTGGTATGAATCATGAGGGGTATCTCCACGCCAAATTTTAAATAAAAAAACGGCATAAACGGCATGGGTTCCCCCCCCCAGGGGCATACCTGGCCCTTAGGTCTGGTATGGATTGTAAGGAGGACCCCCTACGCCAAAAAAACAGCGTGGGGGTTCCCCCACAATCCATACCAGACCCGTTTTCCAAACACACCGCCCAGCCGGTCAGGAAAGGAGTGGGGACGAGCGAGCGCCCCCCCTCCTGAGCCATACCAGGCCGCATGCCCTTAACATGGGGGGGTTGGGTGCTCTGGGACAAGGGGTGCTCTGGGGCAAGGCGGCTTTAATAAGGGGGCCCACAGATACCGGCCCCCCACCCTAGGGTCCCAGAGCATGATGGGACTGTGAAGTCATAAGAGGCCTATATAAATCGGTGCGAGCCGCGCACCAGGCATTACAGCGGGAGGAAGCGTTGTGTCAACATAAGAAGAAAAGAAGAAGGCGGCAGAAGATGGCAAAGAAGAGCGAAATGCACCGCTGCTAGTAAGAGAGCTAAAAAGAAGATAGTGGTGGCCAGCCCCGAAGAAGGCACCGGAGAGCGAGCGGGAGAAGAACCGGGGAGCGCCGAGATGACAGCGGAGAACGGAAAAGATGGAAGAAGACCCCCAGGGAGTGGAGAAGACCCCCCGGAGAGTGGAGAAGACCCCCGGAGCTGATTAATAAATTATTTTAAAACCCTGTGTTGTGTGTTTATTTTATTGACATTTTTCTTCAAGGTGAATGGGTAGGGGTACGATGTATCCCATATTCATTCACCTAGGGTGGTGGGCCGGTATCTGGGGGCCCCCTTATTAAAGCGGGCTCCCAGATTCCAATAAGCCCCACACCCGCAGACCCCGACAACCAACGACCAGGGTTGTCAGGAAGAGGCCCTGTCCTTATCAACATGGGGACAGGGTGCTTTGGGGTGGGGGGCCGCAGGGTGCCCCCCTGCCCCAGAGCACCCAACCCCCCCATTTTGAGGGCATGCGGCCTGGTACGGCTCAGGGGGGGGCACTCGCTCGTCCCCACTCCTTTCCTGACTGGCCGGGCGGCATGCTTGGATACGGGTCTGGTATGGATTGTGGGGGAACCCCCACACCGTTTTTTCGGTGTAGGGGGTTCTCCTTACAATCCATACCAGACCTAAGGGCCTGGTATGCCCCTGGGGGGGAATCCATGCTGTTTTTTTATTTAAAATTTGGCGTGGAGTTCCCCCTCATGATTCATACCAAACGCCATGGCTAGAATTGGCGGGAATCCAAGTCGGATCCCCAGCGCTTCTATGACGGCTTTTTCCCATCGCCGCAAGCCATCTCGGTGCTGGCTCCTACGACCGGGCTCGTAGGTGGTCAATCTTGCCGAGAAAGGGAGCGAGATTGACACAATATCGCGGTCATCTACTGTAAGACAAAATCTTTCAGTAATTAGAAAGCAATCATTTCCTTTGTCAGTGCAAATTAATATCAGCTGGTTGAGTCTCAACTGATGGCCTATACAAAGGTGTCTGATTATCATGAAGCATCTCATGATGGGTAAAAGCAAAACCTAACCTTATTGTTGCAAAACATATTGATGGCATTCTAATGGGGGAAGAGGGCGCTAGTAAAAAATACCTCTAATGGGGTGTAGAAAACGTGATCCCAAATGGTATATGTGGGAAATGTGTATATGGTACACTCTAATGTCTAAACAATTATAACAAAAAATAGCTTGATTTGACCATATGCAATCACTGTGCTAAAATAGCACACACACTGGTGACCTCAGTGAAAGTTAAAAAAAACACTATCCAAATAGTGCGTCTTATTGCGGTACTCAAAACCATATGCAAAATTAAATAAAACAGTCCATGTGTGCTTATTGACAAATCCAAACGATCATTGAAGCATGCAAAACCGGATCTTGAGTGTTGCTACAGCCACCACCATTAATACATTTGCACCCGAAGTGATCTTGCTAAAAGGGAGGCTTACCAAAGGCAGTGGACCCCTTTCATATGAATTGGGTCAGATAAGCTGAACAGGTGTTAGTGCCTGCACACTGATGATAACGTGCAGACTGCAGATTCAATGCCAGTGATGATCAGGATTCTATCCAAACACATTAACAGAGAGAAAAGCTATAGTGCATTACCGTTTATTTTAAAATCACATAACATAAAAAGCTGATTGGCCC
This sequence comes from Rana temporaria, assembly GCF_905171775.1. Lineage (NCBI taxonomy): Eukaryota > Metazoa > Chordata > Amphibia > Anura > Ranidae > Rana > Rana temporaria. Next base: position 210,004,895 of record NC_053493.1, on the reverse strand, counting down.
CTTATTTGGAGAGTGCCTACCCGGCACTAGGACTGCATGCGTCTAACAGGACCCTCAGCTGTGTGGGTTGCTGGTGTGCTGAGAAAGTGCCAGACTAGCCTCCGACAATTGTTTCGTACCCCTGATGACGTGGTATCCCACGAAACAATTGTCGGAGGCTAGTCTGGCACTTTCTCAGCACACCAGCTGATCCCGCACGCCGCTGCAATTGAACAACGCGCCTCTTCACACAGCAACCCACACAGCTGAGGGTCCTGTTAGACGCATGCAGTCCTAGTGCCGGGTAGGCACTCTCCAAGTAAGGGGCCAATCAGCTTTTTATGTTATGTGATTTTAAAATAAACGGTAATGCACTATAGCTTTTCTCTCTGTTAATGTTTTTGGATGGAATCCTGATCATCACTGGCATTGAATCTGCAGTCTGCACGTTATCATCAGTGTGCAGGCACTAACACCTGTTCAGCTTATCTGACCCAATTCATATGAAAGGGGTCCACTGCCTTTGGTAAGCCTCCCTTTTAGCAAGATCACTTCGGGTGCAAATGTATTAATGGTGGTGGCTGTAGCAACACTCAAGATCCGGTTTTGCATGCTTCAATGATCGTTTGGATTTGTCAATAAGCACACATGGACTGTTTTATTTAATTTTGCATATGGTTTTGAGTACCGCAATAAGACGCACTATTTGGATAGTGTTTTTTTGGACTTTCACTGAGGTCACCAGTGTGTGTGCTATTTTAGCACAGTGATTGCATATGGTCAAATCAAGCTATTTTTTGTTATAATTGTTTAGACATTAGAGTGTACCATATACACATTTCCCACATATACCATTTGGGATCACGTTTTCTACACCCCATTAGAGGTATTTTTTACTAGTGCCCTCTTCCCCCATTAGATTCCATTGCACAATATATTGTTTATGGTTTGACACAGAGGAGCAGCTGGATATTAAGTAGTAATTCCCAGCAGAGAGCAATTCACTTATAGTGGTTAATTGATTTCATTAGTGAATTATAATTATACTTAAATAATTTGGCGTGGAAACACATCTCACCTTTATCATATTGATGGCATTGGTTACAGAAGATTTTTAAATGTCTGAATGTTCCAGTGAGCAGTGTTGGGGCCATAATCCGGAAATGGAAAGAACATCGCTTCACCATAAACCAGCCATGACCAGGTGCTACTCACAAGATTTCTGATAGAGGAGTGAAACAAATTATCAGAAGAGTTGTCCAAGAGCCAAGGACCTCTTGTGGAGAGCTTTAGAAAGACCTAGAATTAGCAGGTACAATTGTTTCAAAGAAAATAATAAGTAATGCACTCAACCGCCATGGCTTGTATGCACGCCACGCAAGGCTCCATTGCTGAAGAAAAAGAATGTTAAAGCTTGTTTAAAATTTGCTGCAAACATTTGGACAAGCCTGTGAAATACTGGGATAACATAGTCTGGTCAGATAAGGCCAAAGTTGAACTCTTTGGATGCCATAATACACACCATGTTTGGAGGTCAAATGGCACTGCACATCACCCCAAAAACACCATACCAACAGTGAAATTTGGAGGTGGGAAAATCATGGTGTGGGGCTGTTTTTCAGCTTACGGTACTGGTAAACTTCATATCATTGAAGGAAGGATGAATAGAAAAATGTACCAAGACATTCTTGATACAAATCTGCTGCCATCTACCAGAATGATGAAGATGAAATGAGGATGGACATTTCAGCAAAACAATGATACCAAACACAAAGCCAAGGAAACTCTCAATTGGTTTCAAAGAAAGAAAATAAAGCTGCTAGAATGGCCCAACCAATCACCTGACTTGAATCCAATAGAAAATCTATGGAAATAACTAAAGATCAGACTTCATAGAAGAGGTCCACTTAACCTTCAAGATGTTTGTGTGGAAGAATGGTCCAAAAATCACACCTGAGTAATACATGCGACTAGTTTCTCCATACAGGAGGTGTCTTGAGGCTGTCATTACCAACAAAAGATTTTGTAAGAAGTATTAAATACATTTCAGTTACTGTGTTCAATACCTTTTCCCTGTGTCATTCCATTTTATTATACATAACTTGATTTCTGAACTTATTTGTTTTGGTTTATTTGTATGGATAGATTGCAAGGGTTGTTGCTAACATGTGGTGAAAATTTCATGTCAATAGCACATTTAGAAATGTATTTACCTAGAAAAATGGTGACGTATCCAATACTTATTTTACCCGCTGTATATTGTGGAGTGATTAAAGGGACATCCTCTAAGGCCTCGTACACACGATAGGTTAACCAGAGGACAACGGTCTGATGGACCGTTGTCATAGGTTAACCGATGAAGCTGACTGATGGTCCGTCATGCCTACACACCATCAGTTAAAAAAACGATCGTGTCAGAACGCAGTGACGTAAAACACAATGACGTGCTGAAAAAAACGAAGTTCAATGCTTCCAAGCATGCGTAGACTTGATTCTGAGCATGCGTGGATTTTTAACCGATGGTTGTGCCTATTAACGATTGTTTTTTTCCCATCGGTTAGAAATCCATAGGTTAAATTTAAAGCAAGTTGTCTTTTTTTTAACCTATGGTTTAATAACTTATGGGGCCCACACACGATCGGTTTGGACCGATGAAAACGGTCCATCAGACCGTTGTCCTCTGGTTAACCTATCATGTGTACGAGGCCTAACAGGTAGATAGTGAAAGTCTGTTACAATGTTTGGTACAATGTAAACAAATTCTTAACAGAAGAGTATGTTCCAGTCTAGAAATTTGGTAATTTGTCAACCCCAGGAATATTTTTAGTCTCCGAGTGTGCGTGAAACCATTCCTTGTTTAATGTTTAGGCAAACTCAAGAGGACCATGCTAATTCTTGAGGTTGCCCCTCTCCAAATAAAGAAGCTGAACAATTTCTATATGATTGAAGGAGAGTAGGGGAATGTCTTATGGAGATTGTTTGCATAATGTAAAGTAGTCTTGGAAGCATGTTTGTTTTTAGATTAACATATGTGTTACTTTTTTGTTAGTGGTGAGTCATTCATTTGCTTTAGTACAGTAAGCTAGGTTTACTAAATGAACGTATCAGAGATATGTTTAACATCACTTCGTGCAATTAATTGTTATGATGTTTCTTATGTTTTTTTCTCATAAGATGATGTTACGCAATCAGATGTTGATTTTCTTCTCCCATGCATTTTGCCCTATCCCTCCCCCCTCGGTTCCTCCCACTCACTCTCCTTTGATTTGTCACAAACTGAAGCAGCATTAGTCAGTGAAAACTAGACCTTTTGAGATTTCGAAATTGCAACTCTTTGTATTTATCAGATGACAGGCTAAATGGAATGTTTCTAAGACACTAAATACATCTATTGATTCTTTTCGGAGTGTGTGGCACTGATTACTGCTTTATTACCATCTACTAGTTCTTTATATTCATTGATGTCAATAGAATATCTATGCAAACCATATCTTTCCTCGTAGATATAAAATCACCAATGCATTACCAGTCATCTTTCTCTCTGTATGATCATTCAAAAATTATAGGAAATATACTAAGCAGGGAAGAGAACAGTCCTATTAAACTACAAGTTCAATCTACATTATTATCATAATATATAATTGGCCAATTTCAGTAGCTAGGATAATTTGTATACGGTACATTTTTAATGAGTTGATTTGTTTTAAATTATATTTAAAACATACTTTTTAGATGGTAATTAAAATGTAATTTTTCATTATGTTTTAACATAATATCTTATAACAAAAATTATCATTATCACCCAGGATATTATAAACATACTGCACCATAGGTTACCATAGTTTACCTAACTACTGGTTGAACAGGGACATTTTGTGAACAATCACTAAGGGTGATTTACTAAAATTGTAAAGTGCAAAATCTGGTGCTTTGTTTTTTTTTGTTTTTTTGGAGGAGGGGGTTGTATTTTTTAACATTTTGTCTAAAGCCATAAATGGGTGGAAGAAAAGATAATTACTTGATTATCCCATCAAAAACAGTCAATGTTGATGAGGGAATGCTTCCTGCAGTGCTATTGTGTTCTGACGGCATGCGGGGGAGGGGGGGGGGTGTGAATGCGGGGAGCCATTCTGGCTGACAGTAGCAATGATTACTGCTAGCGGCTGTAGCCACCGGCAGTAATCACATGTAGAAAAAAAAACAGGTTGTACCCAGGTTGATTGATGGATTGACTTGAGTGCAATCAGCCTGCCCATAGATGAATTCAATCTCGACCAGTCCCTGCTGAACTGGCTGAATTTCAATCCATGTGTGGCTGGGTTTAGTATAGACCTATGTTTTTCTAAAGCATATTTCATTTTATTTACTAGATACCACCAAATACCATATACTGGCAATACCACACAACAGTAATATATACAGTAGGGAGTCTATTAGGTTCAGTTGCTTTCTTGCTTCATATATCTTGGAGTCTCCAAAGGCAAAACATTTCCTACATATTTGACTCTATTCCTAGCCACCTTGGAGTCTTGGGCATGCCTGTCAGTTTTGAGGTGTTCTTCCTTCTCCATTATATATAGTAAATTTCAATCTACAGAGGAGAAACTGACCACTTAGTAATGACAGTTGGACAGGCTTAGAAATGTAAAAGCAAAGATCTATGTAAAGGAAATAAGAACTGATTAGGTTGTATAAAGCGGGCCATACACTGCTAGTTTATTTAATTTTTTCATTCAGCCTGTGGCCTGAACAAAAAAAAGAGAACAGAATCCTCCATCCAGGCTACACAGCGCAGATGGACAACTCTCTCCCTGTGGCTATTGTATGGTATTCGACCTTGTCGACTATCAAAATACCTGAACACCAGCTGCATCTGATTGGACACAACTGCTGCTCGGCTGAAAGTTTTTCAGCAAGCTCTTCAATAAAAGTCAATTAAACAATACATTTTTGTCAAAGGGAGAAGGGCCACCCACTGAGCAAATATCTACTGGTTCCCCAGGAACTGGATAAAATGTGCACATTGTATGGCCAGCTTAGTTTTTCAGTGTCTGCCAAAACTAAAATATTAGGTTGGGGTGGATTGACTCCTTCAGATATATTTTAGATAATTGTTGCTTAAAGTGATTGTAAAGGATTGTTTTTTTTTTAAATAACAAACCTACTTACCTCCACTGTGCAGCTAGTTTTTCACATAGTGGCGCCGAACATCCTCTTCTGGTTGTCCCTCTGTGCCTCTCGCGACTCCTCCCCGCATTAGATAACCCCCTAGGAGAAGCGCTCTGCCGAGGGGGTTACCTTGTGGACGCACCCCCGAGTCCAGCATTTGCGCCATAGACACGAATGCCAGACTCGACCCCACCCCCCAGAGCCCACATCATTGGATTTGATTGACAACAGCGGGAGCCAATGGCTGCGTTGATATCAATCTATCCAATAAAGAGCCAGGACCCCTTGGAGAGAGGGAAGGCGCGTCCCTGCCGAGGAGATGAATGGCTCAGATAAGTAAAATGGGGGGCTAGGGGGCCGGTGACTGCCAGGTGTTTTTTCACTTTAATGCATACGATGCATTTAAGGTGAAAAAACACAAGCCTTTACAACCCCTTTAATTCTTGTCAGTTTTAGCAAAAATAAATAATCTCTGTTTGCTTCAGACCTATGTTTTATATATCCCCAACACATAATTTAAATGAAATGTCTATAGACTATGTAAGATTATTACAATCTATTAATTTTATTGACATAGAGTTGGGTACCATCATCCATAAAAAATGGGGGTGAAATCCTATATCATAAAAAATAGCCCAATGACAATAGAATCAAATGCGCATCAAATATCACAATGATTGAAAGTCTCTTCAATTGTGAAAATAAGTGAAAAAAGAGGGGGGGGGGTGTCCAAGTGCAAATCAGCAGGATAGGATGTGATGATAGGTAACCTTCAAAAATCCACACCCAGTGTGTTCTAGCCTCTCACCTCAGGAATAGACCCCAATGGGTCTAGTCATGCATCAAGATGTTGGATCCTGGTAAGCTGTGATGTCTTGCTCTTCATTGGAGATATTTTGGCGGGATAAGGGACAACTGCAGCCACAAGGGATGGATGGATATTTTCCCATGTGATCCGCGTTCCACAACAAACTCTTCCATGTTTTCTCCAGACCAGGGGTGTTACATAAAGGATAAAAGAGCCTCTATAGTGTAGTAGTTTAAAAATTGTAGGTCTTTTTTTTTAAACAAAGTAACATAAAAAATGGCAAAGCCAGCAGGCATACATGAAAAAACTTGTCAAACACCAAAACTTCCGGTCTTGGCCGTGTCAACGCGTGACTTTTCGTAGTAGTTAGTATAAAAGGGGAATACCTGGGGCTACTCCAAATGTGCCCCTGGCAAGAAATGGAGAGGATTGGACTATCTCGATACTCAAGAATTAGGCAGAAATTATGATAAAATAATTTATTGATAGAAAAACATGATAAAAATTAAGATAAAGGACAATATACAGAAGGGACTATATACAAGCAATAGTTACAGCTGTGTATTTGTTCATTTAAGAGATTTCAAAGGTTGATCAATCCCAAAGATCACAGGGGGCACCGGAATGTAGATCTTGACACAGTCCTCTACATGTTTCGCGGACACACTGGGTGAGGATTTTTGAAGGTTATCTACAGTCTATCATCACATCCTATCCTGTTGATTTGTACTTGGACACAGGAAGAGTCAATCATTGTTATCTGAGAAAACCAATAAAACAGCACACTAGAGGCACCCAAAAGGGTAGTCCCACCATGGCGGACACAGGAGACACAGAAGAGCGCTGAATTATAATTTGGCTAGATGTTCAAAGTAGCAATCCGGGGGCGGGGACAGAGGCTGAATGCAGTTTCATCTCATAGATATGCATTTTTTTTTAAAAGGTGTTGCAAGACTCCCAAAGGCATCAGTTGCAATGGGTTCACAGCCTCATATGATGCCTTCAGCGCCATTTACATGGGGGGACTACCCTTACACAGCTGTAACTATTGCTTGTACATAGTCCTTTCTGTATATTGTTCTTTATCTTAATTGTAATTAGGGATGGACTATTTGTTTGAGTCGAACATGAGTTCGACTCGAACATTGCCTGTTCGCCGAACAGCGAACAATTTGGGGTGTTCGCGGCAAATTTGAAAAGCCGCGGAACACCCACTAAAAGTCTATGGGAGAAATCAAAAGTGCTAAATTTAAAGGTTAATATGCAAATTATTGTCATAAAAAGTGTTTGGGGACCTGGGTCCTGCCCCAGGGAACATGTATCAATGCAGAAAAAGTTTTAAAAACACCAAATTCCATATCAGGCCCTTCCGGTCTGGTGTGGATATTAAAGGGAACCCTGCGCCTCTTTTTTTTTAAATGGCGTGGGGTTCCCGCCAAAAATCCATAACAGACTCTTCAGGTCTGGTATGGATTTTAAGGGGAACCCCGCACCAAAAAAAAATGACGTGGGGTTCCCCCAAAAAATACATACCAGACCCTTATCCGAGCATGCAACCTGTCAGGCTGCAGGAAAAGAGGGGGGGCGAGAGAGTGCCCCCCTCCTGAACCGTACTAGGCCACATGCCCTCAACATGGGGAGGATGTCCCCATGTTGATGGGGACAAGGGCCTCATCCCCACAACCCTTGCCCGGTGGTTGTGGGGGTCTGTGGGCGGGGGCTTATCTAAATCTGTAAGCCCTCTTTAACAAAGGGGACCCCCAGATGCCGCCCCCCTATGTGAATTGGTAATGGGGTACATTATACCCCTACAATTTCACACAAAAAAGTGTCAAAATGTTAAAAACCACAGGAGACAGTTTGGAACAAATCCTTTATTAGGCGATTCATTTCGCATGTGTTGCGCTTTACAAGTCTCTCTCTCTCTCTAAAAAAGGAATAACTAAAGGAAATTACTTTTTTCCTTTAGAATGTCATATTGTGCAGGGACTTTTCTAAGCACGGGAAACATGCGCTAATTTACAGGCATACTATAGACACCCCCCAGGTACAAAATTTAAAGGAATATTTCACTTTTATTGTTTCACTTTAAGCATTACTAAAATCACTGCTCCCGAAAAAAATTGCATTTTTTTTGCATTGATACATGTCCCCTGGGGCAGGACCCGGGTCCCCAAACACTTTTTATGACAATAACTTGCATATTAGCTTTTAAAATTAGCACTTTTGATTTTTCATGTTCGTGTCCCATAGACTTTAACGGTGTTCGCCTGTTAGAACAAATGTTTTGCCTGTTCGCATGTTCTGCTGCGAACCAAACCGCGGGGGGGTTCGGCTTATCTATATTTGTAATTATGTTTTTCTATCAATAAATTGATATATTTTATCATGCTTTCTGCCTTATCCTTGGGTACCGAGATAGTTCAATCCTCACCATTTCTTGCCAGGGGCACATTTGGGGTAGCTCCAGGTATTCCCCTTTTATACAAATTTTCTTGACATAACGCAAACAAGCAAACCAGCTTACTAGAATGTAAATTTGGTAAAGTGAACACTGTCTCCGACAAATGGTTGAGGGTCAAGTTTAATTTTCTTTAGGTACATTGTATTAGTGTTTACAAATAACCACCATTTAATTTTTTTTTGCGTTAGGATTAATGATACTCAACATGTTTCAGGGACCTAACTAATGCCCCTTCACCAGTGCTTATGCAGGTGAGCGTTGGGAGGAAGCTGGATTGAGACCAGCTATACTGGAGTGGGTCTTTTAAGCATGCATTAAGGACTTGCTCTGGAAATAGAACTTGTGTGGAAAAAGTAAGGGCTTGCTCTGGTTGTTGGTCTGACCAAAGTTGGCCTTTAATGAATAATAGAAAAACATTATGATATGATATATGATACAATAATATTAACTCTTAGGCCTTGTACACACGACCGAACATGTCCGCTGAAACTGGTCCGTCGGACCAGTTTCCGCGGACATGTCCGACCGTGTGTGGGGCCTACCGGACAGTTTTCCGGCATAGCGGACAGGTTTCCAGTGGACAAAAGTTTCTTAGCATGCTAAGAAACATGTCCGCTGGAAGCCTGTCCGTGGGACATGTCCGATGGTTAGTACGACTCATCGGACATGTCCGCTGGGCTGAAATCCCGCGCATGCATCGAAGTGATTCAATGCATGCGTTAAAGCATTGAACTTCCTGGTTCGCGCACGTCGCCACCACGTCACCGCCACGTCACTGCGTTTTCTGTCCGCGGGGAATTTGGTCTGATGGTGTGTACACACATCAGACCAAAATCTCCCAGCAGACATGTCCGATGAAAACGGTCCATGGACTGTTTTCATCAGACATGTCTGGTCGTGTGTACGAGGCCTTACAACCCTCACTGACAGAAGCCCTAATGAAGGAAGTGCAGTTAAGCTGCATAAATGCATTGGATATTGTTTTTACTTTTAGGATGACTAACAATTGAACTGGATCCACATACCTAAATACCTGTCAAAATCCTGATCCAGTGCTCCACCAACATATCTACATCAACTGATATGTTAAACACAAACCAGTTAGGCAGACATTAACACTAAAGAATGTAACATCATAAATGATGATACAATATACAAAAATCTAAAAAGTAATCTACAGTAACTGAGATTTTTAAAACAAGAAAACTATTCTGGTAGGTCCTCTATATATGATAAACTGTACCAGTATGTTTGGGTGAGTGGACAGTGAAGTCTGCTTATTCCAATGCTAATGTGTGTGATGTGTATTTGAATGTTATTACTACACTGCAGAGAATAAACTGTTAATCATTTGTTATTTTAGAACTCTGACGTAATTTTTCTTTCAGAAATGCACTGTTACTAATGGATGTGTTAAATAGAATGACTTCTAGGTGCACCTCATTAACTACCCACTGAGTCCTCTCGCCTTCAATTAATAAGTTAAATGGTAGTACAGTCCTGAATTCTAATGTACTAATTAGTTTCTCTGTGCCACAGGATACATATCTTATCAAGCATTAAAAAGAATAACATAATCTTTATTAGGTTTGTTTAGGGAAAAAAAAATCACAAAAATGTTAAAGTGGTCTTCACAGATCTCTAGCACTTTGTGGCAGATTTCACCACCCCTTGAAGCTATTGTATTACTGTGTTTACCTATTCAAAGGAAAACCTTACTGCTACAACTAATGGAAGTTTAATCATACAGTAATTAATTACCAGTATGCCTGATCTTCCTTGGTGTATTGGCTAGGTTACCTCAGTATTTAATAATGACTAGTGGAGTCATTACTTTTAAATACTTTGGGCTAGATTCACAAAGAGATACCACGGTGTATCTCCTGATACGCCGTCGTATCTCTGACTTCGGCCCGTCGTATCTATGCGAATGATTCATAGATATGCCTAAGATCCGACAGGTGTAACACCGTCGGATCTTAACTGCAATTAAAAAATGGCCGCGGGGGCGTTCTCGCTGATTTACACTGAGAAATATGTAAATCAGCGAGATACGGCAATTCACGAAGTACGCGGACCCGACGCAGTGTTGTTACGACGTTTCCGTAGCGGTTTTCCCGGCGTATACTTACCCCTGCTTCTATGAGGCGCAGCCAATGTTAAGTATAGCCGTCGTTCCCGCGTCGATTTTTGTTTTTTTTTACGTCGTTTGCGTAAGTCGTTCTCGAATACGGATGGACGTCATTTACGTAAGCGTCGAAACCACTGACGTCCTAGCGACGTCATTGGGAGCAATGCATGCCGGGAAATTTCGTGGACTGCGCATGCGCATTTAAATCGGCGCGGGGACGCGCCTGATTTAAATAGTACACTCCCCCTAGCCGCGGAATTTTAATTCCGCCGGGGGATTTACGATCCGCCGCCGCAAGTTTGGAGGTAAGTTGTTTGTGAATTACCCACTTGCCTCTCAAAGTTGCGGCAGCGGATCTTAAATCACATAGATCACGCGGATCTAAAGATCCGCTGATCTATGTGAATCTAGCCCTTTGCTTGTAAACATATGTCTTCCAACTTATTGTGTTTTTTTAAAATTCTTCCTTGCTTTAAATTATTGCGTTTTTTAATATAAGCATGGGACTAGCCATATTCAGTATTGTATTGCAAAAAAATGTTATTGGGCAACTCCACTTTCTTGGGAAAAAAATGCCAAATAAAAAAAATAATAATATAGCGTATACAATTGCGACACAAGTCATATTGAAATTGAATGTTATTAACTTTTCAATTTGCAGCACTGTCATTGTTTGTAAAATGCAATGGACAATGACTATCTGGGGTTTTCTGTACACAAAATGTCCTGCTTGTATGATTGGCTCACTGATTTTCCCAGAAGTCTACACTAAGATACAAGCTATGATTAAGCACCATATCTGGTGTGAAACGCATTAGCTGTCTACATATGATGCTTTGATTTCTACTTTTTACAAAATAAAGATGAATATTTGGAGTGCGGCTATCCAGCATCATTTTTTTGTCTCTATGCTAAGATACAAGTCAGATTTCAGGCATCCCCCTATAACAAAAAAAATTTTTTTTTGGTGAGATACTCCCAATAGGAAATCACGTCTAAAGGGATGCAGATGGCAATTTTCCTCATTAGAGCCCTGCAGGTGCAGCAGCTGATTGATAATTATAAAACCACTCCCATTACATTAATTTGGCACATGGACACAGACAAACACACCGTGATTTCTTCAGAAAAACAAACGGTAGGAATCTGCAATACAGATTGTTAAAATCCTTGCAATGTACATAGAGCACCCAGAGGGGAATGTTTTTTTTCCCAACAAAAGTTGAGTTACTCTTTGAAGCAACAATTATAGCACTTTGTAAAATTCTGATTTCCAGGTTTCCTTGTAGTGTTTGACTGCTACTGCTGGTAAGTCATGCTTTGTACTGTAACACCTACTAACCATCATACCTTTCTCTAATGACAGCATAAGTTGAACTTGCTAACTGATGTTATTTCATTTTATTTTGCCATAAGTGTTTTATACAATGTACAAAGATAAAAGGTTTCTTAACCCCTTCAGCTCCACAAGTGGCTTAATGTACAGAATAATATCTCTTTGAATCAGTGGCGGTGCGTCCATAGAGGGCGCACCGCCACTGATTACAATACATAGATTCATGCATTGCATGAATCTATGTATTGTTGCCGCAGCCGCCGAATATTCAGTGGTGAGCGCCGACCATCTGAATAACGGCAGTTTGTTGGCATGGCACAGTGGCTGCGTTTGATGGCATGGCACACTGGTGACAATTGATGGCACAGTGGCTGTGTTTGATGGCATGGCACAGTGGTGACAATTGATGGCACAGTGGCTGCGTTTGATGGCATGGCACAGTGACTGCGTTTAATGGCATGGCACAGTGGTGACAATTGATGGCACAGTGGCTGCATTTGATGGGCCCAGTGGCTGCATTTGATGGGCCCAGTGGCTGCATTTAATGGGCACAGTGGCTGAATTTGATGGGCCCAGTGGCTGCATTTGATGGGCACAGTGGCTGCATTTGATGGGCCCAGTGGCTGCATTTGATGGGCACAGTGAGGCTGCAATTGTTTGTTTTTTGTTTTTGTTTTTTCGTTTGCGCCCCCCCCAAAAAATTTGGAGCACCAGCCGCCACTGCTTTCAATACTTGAAACATTACACATCCGAAGTATAATAAATGAAAAATTATCTGCAATTCATTAAATAAACATGATATATACAGTATATTACCAAAAGTATTGGAACACCTGCCTTTACACACATATGAACTTTAATGGCATCCCAGTCTTAGGTCGTATGACTAAAACCTGCACAAAGCAAGGGCCATAAAGACATGGATGAGAGGGTTTGGGGAGGAAGAACTTGACTGATCTCAAACCCGATAGAACACCTTTAGATAAGTATTTTAACCATCCCAGAACAATTATTGCCAAATCCCTGTGTACATAGAAAAATTGGGACTTTAAATTGGCAACTAGACTATAGATTATATAGAAATCGTTTTATTTATAAATGAAAAAAATAAAAAATCAACACAAGATGATTACTAAAACATATATTGACATAAAACACAACTACGACACATTTTTTACATCACAAAAGATGTATAGGAGTATTTCCTCCATAAAAAATATAGCCAATCTTTGTTTCTCTACAGACGGATTTCAGTGACTGCAGTTTTTTTTTATCTGCATAATCCCTCCCTAATCCCTCCTAAGGGAACACGTGGCTGAATCCTTATATATTTTATATAACACATTGTTGAACAAATCCTTTAATACTTCTTATTCATCCACTTGGTCCAGGTAATTCCCCCCCCCCTTTTTTTTTCTTACCAATTACACAATTGATATTCACTTAGTTCCCTTTGTAACACACAATCGGTCAGTTTTGTATATCATATTTTATCACAACACACACATACAATACACCCTATATCTATTCGGTCTACACACACCTGAGCACCATTTCATCAATCACCACATATTGTGCTGTTCATATCTGCACATCCCTTTCTCAATTTTTTTATTTATTTATTTTTCATCTTTCCTTTCACATTCCCACTTGATTCAACACCATTCTGGTTTTTGCACCTCACTCCCACTTATGCAACCATTCACACAACACAACCCCATTACCCACACATAGTTAATCCCACTTATCACTCATTTTTCACCTTTCCTTTTGGGCCCGTCCTGGGCGTTATATATATATGTGTGTATGTATATATATATATATATGTATGTATATATACTTTTCATCTAACATTAATACTTTTTTGATTAACATATTTATGTTTATTTTTTTATAATTTTTCTACATGGTTTTTGGTGTCACCCCTTTGGTGGATAGTCCTCTTCCATTTTTGGTTGGCCCTGCGCCCCTTGGCCCCTCCCTGCCCATCGGCCATCGGTGGCTGTTGCCTTGCCCCCCTTTTGTCCCGGGGTCCTGCCTGTCGTCCCTTCCTTCGCCTGCCCTTCCCCCATTTTTGGCTGTGGGGCTGCAGGTTACGGCCTCTTATAGGCCAGGGGGTGATGTATTCCTCGCCCTGCAATCTTTTTGGTCTTCCCATTCATCTGACCATCCTCCTATCTGGATGGGCTATCTAAGGGTTGTTCCTCGGCATTTGGTTACTGGATGACTGCCGTCCTTGACCTCTGACCATCACCTGGGTATGTATAACTTGGCAATGATGATATTATATGTCATGTGTGTACTGTTTGCAAAGAACGTGTGTATAATGCCTAATATATACGTATTTTATTGTAGCACTTATGGTCGCAAACCTCGTTGCCCCTGAAGAAGACGGCAACTTTTGTAAAAGGTCGAAACGCATTGGGACCTTGCGTCTTTAGTAATCATTTTCATGTTGCATTAACCATAAATGGTTACTTTTTGTATGTATTCGCCCTTGTTTTATGTTTCCTCTTGGAGCTCATGTCCTGATTCTAATCAGGTTTTTTGCTATATATCTTTTTGATACCATTTGAACATAAATAAACTTTATACTTTTATACAAATGTTTCACCCATTGTTATCATTTTGATCTTTTGCTGCAATTCAAAGTCCCTAGGGGTACTTTTTCTTTTTTCTAAATTCTATCAGGGGTGTGCAGCGTTTTTTCCACAGTTGGTATCGCTTTTCCTTTGCAAGCAATACACTTTAACCTTGTAGTTTTACAACCAGCCTTCAGGACAATATTAGGGAAATTCAATGATTGTTCACAGCTATGTGACTGATGTGGGAATACTAAGTCCTGGCAATCGTAATAGCCCCTGTGCTAGAATACTTTAAATGTTCATTTTGCATTAAAACTTTCTAAAGGGATTTCTAAATATACAGTATATTACACATTGACTGGAACCAACTCCATGTAATCCATCATTGTCTTTTTCTCCATTGGGGTTTTTGTTACTTTTAGGTTTTGTCTCAGTAGAAGAAAATGTCCTTGGTAATAAACTAATCTTTTGGAAAGTATTTTAGCTGTTCCTCCATTTATTCCTGATAATGCATTAAGCCAAGGTTACTCCAATAACCAACTTCTTTTGTTCATTCCTACAAGTGTAAGTCTCCCCCTACATTATCTGGTCTAGTTAATAAATGCAGGCTATTTCTGCTAAGCCCTTTTCCATTTATGTAGCTGGCATTTTTGCTAAAATGTACATCAGTAAGTAGCATGACAGCACTGTGCTTCTTATGTGTCCTTTAAAGGACAGATGTTACAAATGGAAAAAACTCAACTTTGATATAGAATTTTTTTCAAAATGTGCCTAAATCCTTTTATCACTTATCCTAAAAGGGAAATGTGAACATGTCTCTGTAGCAGCATTATCCTGGTCTGAAAAGCAAAAAGAAGCATTCATTGTATTGATGGCATACAAATACAGAATATATGGGACATAAATGCATAAAAACCTTTGTAGTTCTTTTGATACAGCAAATATTGATAATGGTAAAGCAAATTAGAAAAAAGACCATTACCAGAATCTATACTGGAATCCAGTCATGGCACATTCCATTCTGCTGTATTTTTTACTGAGGTTGATTTGCTAAAACTGGGGAGTCCGAAATCTGGTGCAGGTCTGCATGACAGTCAGTTAGCTTCTAACTTCAGTTTGTTCAATTAAGCTTTAACAAAAAAAAACTGGAAGGTGAATGGTTTCTATGCAGAGCTAAATCTGAATTTGCAATCTTCATCTTTAGTAAATCTCCCCACTACACCAGCTTTTTTCAACCAGAGTGTCTACAAACCTTGGGGTGCCTTGGAAAAATGGCTAGAAACTGCCCAAAAATTGTACACAAGCCAGCAGGTGGATCAAGCCTGCCTATCAGTTACATAAAGTCACAGGTTTTCACTGTGCACCATTTTAACCTTCTACCCGCCAGTGTCCTTACAACCAATGACCTCATCGGTTGATAAGCAGAGCATTGGGCACCTTCCCAGCACCCTTGTTTGCCCCCTCCTCTGCCCCTCTCCATCAGCACTGGGGTCACATTATCTGAGTGAGGGAGAAGAGAGGGAGAAGTGAAACATTGAAAGTCAGTAAAATTGAGAACGTCATCTGTGACGAAACGTCACCTGGAAAGCACACAGTGACACCACCACACCGCTCTTAGAGGAAGAGCTTCTGTACTTGCCAGCCGGCTAATTTATATGGTTTTAAACTTTGTGTTATTGTAAGTACAATACAAGAAAAAAGATTGTACTACACTAGGTAGTGACATGGCGGACTTTCAAAGGCAATCACAGGGACATTTTTCGTTATAAAAAATATAAATTTAATTACAAAAATACAAAAATACAAATAAATTTCAATAAAATATGTTGAAAAGAGTACATAAATACATATTCATAAGCAATATTTTCTTTCTTCTCGCCGACGCGTTTCGCCTTACGGCTTCTTCAGGACGAGTTTTGAGAGAGATTTTGTGACAATAAAGTATTGCTAATTGCATATGTCAATTGAGTTGATGGCCATCCACATGCATCAAGGACCATTGGAATCACAGGTGAAGAAATACCGTGTGATATGTTGGTAAGCCCAATGGGAGGAGAAAAGAAAATCTCCTAGTGATGACAGGAGACCACAGTGATAATAAATTGCGGGTTCTGAAAAATAAAAACAGAAGAACGAACCGGGACCAGTAAGGCAAAAGGCAGGTGGAGGGAGCCTGGAGGAAAAATAGATCCAAACACAGGGCAGCCACACTGCACTGTCCAATAGAGGGCAGACCGGAGGGTTGGAAGCCTTGCAGCCGTGGAGGTTTCGTATGTCCCGGGGGGGTAGCAGCCTGTGCTCCTACCAACATATCACACGGTATTTCTTCACCTGTGATTCCAATGGTCCTTGATGCAACTCAATTGACATATGCAATTAGCAATACTTTATTGTCACAAAATCTCTCTCAAAACTCGTCCTGAAGAAGCCGTAAGGCGAAACGCGTCGGCGAGACGAAAGAAAATATTGCTTATGAATATGTATTTATGTACTCTTTTCAACATATTTTATTGAAATTTATTTGTATTTTTGTATTTTTGTAATTAAATTTATATTTTTTATAACGAAAAATGTCCCTGTGATTGCCTTTGAAAGTCCGCCATGTCACTACCTAGTGTAGTACAATCTTTTTTCTTGAACTACTATTTCGGATGTGGGCAAATGTGAGTGCCTATATGTTATTCCCCTCCCCCTTTTTGTGGATTGTAAGTACAATACTTTTACTTTTATTAAACTAGTCTTGACGTTATTACCCTATGGTCCCTCTCCTTCCTTTTACATTGTTCCAAACGCAATACGGAGCTTGTGCTGCAGCCAAGGAGTTTATGATACGCTGGAGAAGTGTCCTGGGGGTCTGGTCAGTGTCCTGTTATTGCTACCCTGCACGCAAGTTAAAGGCCGCGGCTGGGTTATAGCCAAATGCACGTTTTTCCCTTCTTCTGGTAAGCAGCCATTTGTTCTACGGTGGTGAGCACTTCTTTTGTATCAAGCACTGTGGTGTCACTATACAAGGCATATGGACTAATATGGAACCATGGTCGTTTTGACACATTGATTTTTATTGGTGTATGCTACACACTGAATTTTTATGTCATACAGACTATGATGTACCAACATTTGATGTCATCCTAAGGACTGATGTGACTTTTTATTTTATTGGCGCAGCTTTTCTCGTTTTTATTGGCTCTAATTTGCTATTATTTGCTGTGTGTATCCCAATAGTGCTGCTGCCTTTGTTTTTTGTTTTTTATTTCTTTTGTCTAAGCGCAGTTTTCTTTCTGTTTACAATTGAAAGTCAGTACCAGTGTGCAAAGATGTTTTCTTTGGAAGAATAAATCACCGCTAATGTTGGGTGTCCTACACGTATGGGTGTTGCTGCATTATGTACAACTATTAATTTTTGTTTTTTAGAATGGAGCGCCTTGAGATTGTGTGGAATTGTAAAGGGTGCCTTGACTGAAAAAAGGTTGCAAATCGTTGCTCTACACTTTTACATCTATATTCACTGTACTGTATATCATATACTTGTCATTGTCTAGTTTTCACTCCCAGACTCACCATAGATTACACTAATTAATTGTCACATATCTTTCTGTGTCCAGCAATTAAAGTCTACACCTTAGAATTAACAATGATTTTTTTTCTGCTAATATCACCCACCAGTAATCCACTAACAAAGCGTACATAAAGTATACATATGTGTGGGTGTGTACATATATGAAATTTATTGGAAACACAGCTAAATTCAGTATCAATAACAGCTCCTGTTTGCTGTGCACCTGCAATCAATGCAAATCAATGTGGATGGAGTTTAAGTGATATCAGCAGAAAGTCAAACAATTTCTTGCAAAGTAGTTACGACCATGAAAACTCTGACATCTGTGATTTTATTGAGCATAAACATACATATTACACAGGACATTATTTACCACTAGGCACAGTAGGGGTCGATTTACTAAAACTGGAAAAACTGGTGGAGCTCTGCATAGAAACCAACCAGCTTCCGTTTTTTTTTTTTTTTTGTCAAAGCTTAATTGAACAAACTGAAGCTGATTAGCTACCATACACAGCTACACCATATTTTGCACTCTCAAGTTTTAGTAAATCAACCAAAATAGCACTTGCCTATAGGTATCAAAAGCAAAAAGGTGACTACTAGAAAATGCATAGATGTGAATATTTACTGTATGATTATTGGCAACACATTTTTCCACCATCAGTAGCAAAATAGTCATCTCATATTAGGCCATATACACATTATCACAATTAGGACCAGGCCTAAGCAAAGGCAAATGAGGCACCCACTCATCTGCAGCCAGGATTTGCTGTCCATTCAGTAGCCATCAACTGGCTTTAATTAAACTGATGTAATATATATATATATATATATATATATATATATATATATATATATATATATATATATATATATATATATATATAGATATATATATATATATATATATATATATATATATATATATATATATATATTTAGCAGTCTGCAATATAAAAGCTTCTGCTGGATGTCTGTCTTGCTCTGGGCATGAGTGCTGCATGTCTCCTAGACGCAAGCTCTAGTGTTGTGTCTACGACCCTTCTCTGCTTGGCCATACACAAAATACACTGTTATACTTTTAAAACTGTACAAATGCATTCATTGATAAATCCTAGGCTAGGGGCAAAGAGGTGACCCAGATGTAGTGTGGAAATTGTTTGTAAAGCCAAAACTTTTTTCAGTTTTCAATACAAGACTGGAAAGGGCATAATCTGGTGGAGCTCTATCTAGAGACCAATCAGCTTCCAGGTTTTATTGTCAAGACTTAGTTGAATAAGCTGAAGTTAGAAGCTGATTGGCTACCATGCACAGCTGCACCAGATTCTGAGTGTTTCCATTTTAGTAAATCTTTCCCAATGTGAGAGAAAATCTATATGAAGTAAGGTGAACTCCCCTCTAAGGCTAGGTTCACACTGCTGCGCTGCAAATTTGTTCCGTTTTTTGTCCTGTGTGAGGTGCGAATTTACCACAAATTTACATCGATTTTACCGCAAATTTCAGGAGTTGAACATAGATGCGATTGATGTTCTAGCCAATGGAATCATAATGTTAAAAAAAAAGGTGTTAACTTCCTGTGTACTTCCTGTTTTTTTGTGGAGAGTAGTGTGGTGAAATTCACACATATGTGAACCATCAATGCGATTCCAGAATGATTTACATTGAAGTCTATTGAGCTGAATTCGCATTGCACGCAGATCAAACTCGCACAGGACCCTTTTTGCACGCAGCTTAGATTCGCACCGCACTGATGTGAACGGCACTAATGTAAAACAATGTTATTTAAATGACTTGCGAATTTCAGCGATCGCAACGGCTCAAATTCGCAAAAGAATTTGCAGCAGTGTGAACCTAGCCTTAGACAGTTTCCACATGTACAGTGATCCCCTTTGGAAGATTTATCCTCACCAAGTTCTGGTGAAAAGTGTAGAATTATGTATTTCCCATCACATTTTGTTTCAGTGAACCCCACAATGGGGAACACTGATAATAACAACAATACAAACTTGACAAGGGTTCTAATCCTTCCACCTAAAACTAAAACAAAGTTTTGTCTGTACATATGCATTAACTGCAGTAAACAAAAGTTATTTCACCCAAGTGCTAAACAAAAATGGCTTAAGACTAGCTCTAAACATAATGTACACATGGAAATGCTTTACACACAGCAAACACTGGGGGAGATTTACTAAAACTGGAGCACTCAGAATATGGTGCAGCTCTGCATGGTAACCAATCAGTTTCTAACTTCAGCCTGTTCAATTAAAGGGGTTGTAAAGGAAATAATTTTTTTTTCTCTAAATAGCTTCCTTTACCTTAGTGCAGTCCTCCTTCACTTACCTCATCCTTCAATTTTGCTTTTAAATGTCCTTATTTCTTCTGAGAAATTCTCACTTCCTGTTCTTCTGTCTGTAACTACACACCGTAATGTGAGGCTTTCTCCATGGTGTGAAGAAAGCCTCTTGAGGTGGGAGGGGGCGAGCAGGCAAGTCAGGACACTCTCTACTTTGCAGATAGAGAAAGGAGCTGTGTGTTAATGGGCGTCCTGACACTCCTGCTCGCCCCCTCCCCCCTCAAGAGGCTTTCTCCACACCAGGAAGATAGCCTTGCATTACGGTGTTTAGTTACAGACAGAAGAACAGGAAGTGAGGATTTCTCAGAAGAAATAAGGACATTTAAAAGCAAAATGGAAGGATGAGGTAAGTGATGGAGCACTGAACTAAGGTAAAGGAAGCTATTTAGGGAAAAAAAATGTTTTTCCTTTACAACCCCTTTAAGCTTTGGCAATAAAACCTGGAAGCTGATTGGTTTCTATGCAGAGCTGCACCATATTTTGCAGTATCCAGATATTGTATAAAGATTTTACTACAACCACTAGATTGATGTCTGTATTTACCTTGGCCTTATTTAGCCTTCCTGCTAAAGTTTTTTTGCAGATGCATACTTTGTCTGTTGTAAAAAAAAATGATGTTTGTTTTATTAGATCATTTTTCAAGTTAGATTTGCAATGAAATGACCAGTTTTCCTTATATTCATCTAAAGAATCTTAGAGATACACACGATCTGATTTTCCGTGGACAAAGCGCAGGACTTTCGTCCGAAGAGCGTTGGCCATGAATTGGTTTTGCATATAAATGGCAACACAATTTTTGGCCAACAAACACAAAACAACGTTGTTTTTCAGCTCTTTAATGCCACCCTTTGGGCAACTTCTGCTAATGTTGTGTTATGGTTAGCATTGCTTCTGAGCATGCGTGTTGGTACCTTTGGAGTTTTGTCCGACGGACTTCTCTACACACAATGGGATAATCCGACAACACACATTTGTTGTCGGGAAAGTTTAAAGCATGCTATGCAATATTTGTTGGCGTAAAATCCGACAACAATTGTCCAATGGAGTATACAAACGGTTGGATTTTGGGACAACAGCCTGTCATCACTAGTGTTGAGCAGAATACGCCATATTCGATTTCGCGATATATCACGAATATATAGCCGAATATTCGAGAAATATTCGCTAAATTCGAATATTCGTGATATTTTATCGAAATGAAATTTTTGCGAAATTTTGCTATTGCGAATGCGAAAATAATTGCGAAATTTTGACAACAGCGGAAGGAGCACTCTGATTGGCTCAGAAAATTTGTGATATTTTGCACTCTGATTGGCTCAGAATATTCGTGATATTGTATCGAAATTTCGCAAAATGCGAATGCGATATTGATGGCGAAATTTCGACAACAGCGGAAGGAGCACTCTGATTGGCTCAGAATATTCGTGATATTTTGTACTCTGAATGACTCAGAATATTCGTGATATTGTATCGAAATTTCGCAAAATGCGAATGCGATATTGATGGCGAAATTTCGACAACAGCGGAAGGAGCACTCTGATTGGCTCAGAATATTCGTGATATTTTGCACTCTGATTGGCTCAGAATATTCGTGATATTGTATCGAAATTTCGCAAAATGCGAATGCGATATTGATGGCGGAATTTCGACAACAGCGCTAGGAGCACTCTGATTGGCTCAGAATATTCATGATATTGTATCGAAATTTCGCAAAATGCGAATGCGATATTGATTGCGGAATTTCGACAACTGCTGGCTCTGATGCAAAAGAAGGGCGGAGAAAATAATCGCGCAATATTCCTATTGCCGAATAATCGCAATGCGAATTTTCGGCAATATAAAATGATGGCTTCAGCTACTCGGCCCAAGCTCTCTAATCATACCAGCAATGCTTTTAGACGTCGATGGAGATCTCTAGGATGTGATCTGTTCTAAAAATAAAATTGAATCGAATATTCGGAATAGCCATATTCGAGCCGAATATTCGCAATACGAATATTCGTGAGCAACACTAGTCATCACACAATTCCCACCGGAAAATCCGATCGTGTGTATGAGGCTTAACATTCACCAAACATCAACAGTAGGTGAATCTCCCCAGTGCATGTGTTTTAATGACAGGGATTGATTTACCATCTATAAATGTTTGTAGAAAGTCAAATTGACTGCAATTTACCCTTTAGGCCTCGTACACACGACCGAGTTTCTCGGCAAAAACCAGCAGGAAACTTGCTGGGAGATATTTTTTTGCCGAGGAAACCGGTCGTGTGTACATTTTCGTCGAGGAAACTGTCGAGAAACTCGACGAGCCAAAAAGAGAGCAAGTTCTCTATTTCCTTGATGGGAATGAAGAAAATTGGCTTGTCAAAGTTTCTCGACAGCCTAACAAGGAACTCGACGAGGAAAACGATGTGTTTCGCCCGTCGAGTTTCTCGGTCGTGTGTACGAGGCTTTATTGTTCTGGGTGAGAAAGCTACAGTGTATATGTTTGTTTAGACGAGGATGAGCCTTAGAACGCATGTCAACAAAAATCATACTCCTGTTGCAGGGGATGCCAAACAACTGATTTGTATCTTGGGGAAGACTTCAGAGGGCCAATTATAAAAGTCAGAAATTATATTTATGTGGTCATTCTGTATATAAACAGTGTTTGTAATGCCTTTAGATTGGCCATATTGCAAGAAAGCAACATTTGAATTTTGGAAGGTTTTAGAAAATGACTGTGTATACAGATTAAAACGGGGAAGTCGTTTTAAAAAACGATTAAATCACAAACTGTCTTGTGCAGCAATTGTATATGTTACATTTTTTTTTTACTTTCCATTAAACTCTGTTTTGATAAGATATTAGCCACACTAGGAATCTTTTGCTTTCAATGAGTCAGATGACTGACAGGTTTGTATTTTGAGAAGCAGGGAGGTATAACCATTACTAGCACAGCAAAGTAGGAAGCGGATTATTAAATGGCTCCCAGGGGCATATCCATGAAAAATAATGCCTTCCGCAAGCACTAAAATTGCACCCTTGTCCAAACATCTGTCACCCATATTTGACATAGCTTTACCATAAAATCAACTCAAAAATGCAAATCAAACATGTTAATCGTTTAATTAACCCCTTCCTGCGTTCCCAGAGTTCCTTTAAATGGGCTCGTACACCTGGTGCCTAGTCATTTTCTTAAAAAAAGCTGGTCCCACCAGTTTCCAATCATTAGTACAGACCAAGAGCTGTCGTTGACAGCTGTGTCTTTGTGCTGGGAGTGCACATTGAGTGCACTCTCGCACAGTAACCTCTGCGGCATGTGGGCACTAAAGCCCATCCTCTTTGCCACTACACACATGCGTTATGCGGGTAGCAAAAGTTCAACATCATATACATAGCAGATAATGGTGGATTCACTAACCCAGTGTGCTGTAAGTTCAGTCTTATCCACCGTTGCTTGTGTGTAAGTGCAGATTCCAGCCATTAGCCTTAGCAATGTTGGTACTGCATTGCTGTGAATGTACTCTCCCTTGTCTCTGCAGTCTCAGGAGACCCAATCACATTAGGAGCCCTTTTTACATCAGATCCCCCCCTTTACATCAGAGTCCCTCTTCACATTTGGAGCCCCCTTCAAATCAATATCTTGAGAGCATCCATACATCGGAGTCCCCTTATATCAGGGTCCTCACATCAGAGTCCTTAGCATCCCCCTCTGAGTATCCTCAGAGCCTCTTTGCAATAAATTCCCTAGAGCCCCCCATATCAGAGTCCTTAGAACCCAATTCACATCAGAGCCCTTTTACATCAATTTAAAATGTCCATAGAGCCCCTTTACATCAGAATCCTCCAATCCCCTTTACATCAGTGTCCTCAGAGCCCCCTCCTATCAGTGTCCTCAGAGCTCCCTCACATCAGTGTCCTCAGAGCCCCCTCACATCAGTGTCCTCAGAGCCCCCTCACATCAGTGTTTTTTTAGAGCCCCCTCACATCAGTGTCCTCAGAGCCCCCTCACACCAGTGTCCTCAGAGCCCCGTCACACCAGTGTCCTCAGAGCCCCATCACATCAGTGTCCTCAGAGCCCCATCACATCAGTGTCCTCAGAGCCCCCTTCCATTAGTGTCCCCAGAACCTCCTCACATCAGTATCCTCAGAGTCCCCTCACATCAGTATCCTCAGAGCCCCATCACACCAGTGTCCTCAGAGCCCCCTCACATCAGTGTCCTCAGAGCCCTGTCACTCCAGTGTCCTCAGAGTTCTCCAACACCAGAGTCATCAACCCACCCTCACAACTCTAGTACAACTGACAAATGGCAAGTGTCTGTGCACATGAGATACCTTCTATATGGCAGGTGGATAGGGCTGATTCAGGAACAACTGTACCTTTTACACAAACAGCAGTCTGCTGCTGTAAAGTAAGGTCATAAAAATACATAATTATAATTATAAAAATTTGTTATCGTGGTAAAAGTTACACATATAATTTATTTAGTGCAATATAGTTTTGTACAATATGTTTATGAGCCAAATTCTTGTTAGTTAACAATAACATTTTGCATGTCACAGTTTCATTGTTAGACTGTTGCAATAGTCCTGTACTGTAATAATACTGTAGGGAAAGCAAAAGGAAATTAAACTTTTATCAAAATTCTTTTTTTCCCCTAATGCCCCGGTCACACCAATTGCAACAATGAAATCATGCTACTTCACTTGAAGTAACACAATTTCAAAGTAGCATTGCAGTGCTACTTCACGTGCGACTTGGAAGACATCTGTGCGACTTCATGCTCAGATGTCTATGCAAGTCACACCTGAACTTGCAAAAAATAATGCAAGAACTACTTTCAAAATTGCACAGAATTAACCACTTTCAATGCGGACAATAGGGTGTGACTTGTCATGCGAATTTAAACTGTCAGTGTGACTAGGAGCTTAAAGTAATTTTTCAGCCTAATTTTGTATAATGTAATGTCTAACGCAGATTGTATTACAGTTCTCCTTTCATCTAGATCTGGGGTAGGCAACCTGGGGCCCTCCAACTTTCGCAGAACTACAAGTCCTATCATGCTTCTAGGAGTAATTGTAAATGCCAGCCTTGCAATGCCTCATGGGAAATGTAGTTCCACAACAGCTGGAGGTCCCCAGGCTGCCTACCCCAGATCTAGATGATCTGGTCCCCCGGTGCTTGGCCTGCTCTCCATTTCTAGGGTGGCTCCTTCCACTCATAGCGTTGTATTTTAGCCACCCTAACAATTCTGAGCTGGGATACACATTTGAGGTCACGTAATGCATCCTGGGACATTCAGTCCCAATGAATATATCCTGGCAAATGGTTGAGTATGCTTGCCTGCTCCCTGACAGGAAGTTTCGGGAAGTTCAACACAGGACAGTGGAGGATGCATGGGCATGATAGAGAAAAATACGTTGTTATAACCTAAGCAGAATACAAATGATTACTTTGTTCTGCTAATTTAATCAATACTGATTGGTTTATTAAAAAAAAAAAAAAAATTGCAAAAGGTTTGTAAAAACATACAGCCACAACCTTGGTTGGTTGGTTGCCTGGTTATTGTGAGGAGAATGATGTCAAACATTTTTCATTTGTTCATGAATACTGTATTTGTCTGATGGTGCAGTACTTTTGCAAAGAAAAACATGGAAATACTATAAAACATTTGTACAAACCATAACACTCCCATTCCCACAAGGTGATAGTGAGTGTATTTTAAGTTTGGGTGCCACAAGGGATTTGGATGCATATTTTGGAAGTGTGATACCGTATTTTCCGGCGTATAAGACGACTTTCTGGATGCAAAAAAATGCATCCAAAGTCGGGGGTCGTCTTATACGCCGGGTACAGTCTAAGTACTCACTTTTTTCCCCAGCGCTGACAGACCCCCATGCTGCGATCGCGATCGAGAATGATTTCAAAGCCGCGCCTTCACTGCAGAGTGTTCTGTGATAGGATGAACAAAAATCTTCCCAGCAACGCCTCTGTTCTTTGTTCCTCCTATCACAGATGCCTTCTCATCCTCGGACGAGATGAGAAGACGTCCGTGATAGGCGGGAAACATAACAGAGGCGCTGCTGGGAAGATTTTTGTTCATCCTATCACAGAACACTCTGCAGTGAAGGCGCGGCTTTGAAATCATTCACGATCGCGATCGCAGCATGGGGGACTGTCAGCGCTGGGGAAAAAAGTGAGTGTTAATGCACTGGGGGGGGCAACAAGTTCAGGCACAGTGGGGGCAAGTGATGGCAATGTGGGGGCATGTAATGGCACAATGGCAATGTGGGGGCATGTAATTGCACAGTGGCACAGTCTGGGCATGTAATGTAATGGCACAGTCTGGGCATGTAATGTAATGGCACAGTGAGTAATGTAATGGCACAGTCTGGGCATGTAATGTAATGGCACAGTGAGTAATGTAATGGCACAGTCTGGGCATGTAATGTAATGGCACAGTGAGTAATGTAATGGCACAGTCTGGGCATGTAATGTAATGGCACAGTGAGTAATGTAATGGCACAGTCTGGGCATGTAATGGCACAGTGAGTAATGTAATGGCACAGTCTGGGCATGTAATGTAATGGCACAGTGAGGCATGTAATGTAATGGCACAGTGAGGCATGTAATGTAATGTAATGGCACAGTGAGATTTGAAAAAGCCTGTTTCTGTCAGCGGTTCTGGCTCCCCCTCAGCTTCCAGAAAGACAGTAAGAAGGGGGTAGTCTTATACAGTGAGTATATCCCAAAATCAAAAATTTTCCTGGAAAATTAGGGGGTCGTCTTATACGCCGGGTCGTCTTATACGCCGGAAAATACGGTATATGTGATAATTTTATTGTTATATATATTTATTTGCATATGCACTTCGGTGTGGATATATATATATATATATATATATATACTGTATATATAATGTGACAGGAAGTCAGGTAAATCTGTGGGTGTTGTCACAGACGGGACATACATTTCTGCCTTGTTTAGACAATACACCAATTGTTATTAGGCATCGGCTGCAAAAGTAGCCAGAAAAGGTCTAAGGGCGTTGGAAAACTTCCGCTGTTCAGAATGAGGCAATTGAGGCCTCTATAAGTAATCCAGATGATTACCACTGAATTGCTGCATCCTGAAGCTTTGTGAGTAAGGATAGCAGTGTACTGAAAGTCTTCTGCGGAGGTGAGAAGGTGATTGATTTTTCTGTGTGATAAAAATCAAAAGACTATTGTTTTTCTGCTGTATGACCAGCAGTGTCTGCCCAGCACTAGGCTGTGCCAGACTCCATAGATGGGTTCCTGTGTGGTGAAGATAGACGCCCCAAGTGGCCAGGGTTTATTTTATGTTTGCTTTTGTTTATGCTGTTTGGATGCTTGCACTTGTTTCCAGCAAGATGGAAGAATAAACCAAAATCTTTGTTTTCAACCGTCTTCGACTGCCTGTATAAATTCAGTGTGTAGTGAACCCATCCAAGGGGTCACACACCCCGCTACCGAGCTAACCCCTTACAATATATATATATATATATATATATATATAGAGAGAGAGAGAGAGAGAGAGAGAGAGAGATGCATATATATATATAGATAGATAGATAGATCACATTCAAACAGTCCAGACATGTATGTGATATTGTGATGTAATAGTGACTGAACATAAACGTGCTGTTTGAAATGCTATGTGCTGAAAATCCATTCTTGTATCGATCAATATATACAGTATATTCTGTACCAGCCTGTTTTTATTCAAGGGATTGGTTCATTATTTTGATCAATGTAAGCTGAGAAACTTAAAAGGACTGTGTACAGACTTTTCCTAAAGCACATGATGTTCTGAAAGAGTAGATCCTGCAAGCCCTCCTGCATGGCTAATATTCAAATGCTAATGTGCGCACAGTTTTCAGTGCAATCATGTGCTCATTAAATTTTATATTAAACAGAGAAATGAAATGGGTGAAGCCTTGAAGCTTATTTTTTTCCCTCAGACCAGACATGTAGAGCTGAAAACATCCTTCATCAAAATGTTCTCATCCTCCTTCCATATGCAATCAGACTTGAAAGGATCTTTAAATATATATGCCAGTTTTGAAGGCTATTCAAATTGCTACTAGCCACAAAGCCACTGTATTTTTATTTAATTTTTTTCATTCTAAATGTCATGTTAACTCTGAAAACTGTCATTTAACCAGTTTGCAGCTGTGATTCATCTTTTATGTACACTAGCAAAGACTGACTTAGGATCAGTAAGTGCATCACTGCACTAATTATCTGAGAGCTCTAATTTAAGATGTACACAATAATGACACACATTGGAATTGTAAGGAAATGTTACATTTGGTTTCAACCTAAAGGAATACACTGTTTACAAAGGGCTCATTATTTTAGTCTGTAATGGATGCATGTGTTAGTTGCCATAACAATTAATATTTGTTAGATTATTATTATTAACCACTTAACCCCCGGACTATATTGCTGGTCGAAGACCAGAGCACTTTTTGCGATTCCGCACTGCGTCGCTTTAACTGACAATTGCGCGGTCATGCGACGTGGCTCACAAACAAAATTGGCGTCCTTTTTTTCCCACAAATAGAGCTTTCTTTTGGTGGCATTTGATCACCTCTGCAGTTTTTAGTTTTTGCGATATAAACAAAAATAGAGCGGCGATTTTGAAAAAAAATAATATTTTTTACTTTGTGCTATAATAAATATCTCCCAAAAATATATTAAAAAAAACTATTTGTTTCCTCAGTTTAGGCCGATACGTATTCGTCTACATATTTTTCATAAAAAAAAATCGCAATAAGCGTTTATTGATTGGTTTGCGCAAAAGTTATAGCGTTTACAAAATAGGGGGTATTTTTATGGCATTTTTATTAATATTTGTTTTACTAGTAATGGTGTCGATCAGCGATTTTTTTTTCGGTACTGCGACATTATGGCTGACACTTCGGACACTTTTGACACATTTTTGGGACCATTGGCATTTTTATAGCAATCAGTGCTATAAAAATGCATTGGATTACTATAAAAATGCCACTGGCAGTGAAGGGGTTAACACTAGGTGGTGGGGAAGGGGTTAAGTATGTCCCTGGGTGTGTTCTAACTGTAGGGGGGTGCCCTCACTAGGGGAAATGACCGATCTTCTGTTTATACATTGTATGAACAGAAAATCAGCATTTCCCTCCCTGACAGGACCGGGAGCTGGGTGTTTACACACACAGCTCCCAGTCCCCGCTAGTGACCAGCGCGAGAGCCGACGTAGAGCTACGGGCTCTCGTGCAGGGGAGCCAACCTGCCGCCGTAAAACGACGGCGGCAGGTCGGCAAGTAGTTAATATTGTTTGTGCTTTGCTTTAAGGGGTTAGGATGACCTTGCTAATGAGAGTTTACAGCACTTTACAACACTGTAGCTGCTGACTTTTAATAAGGACACTTACCTGTCCTAGGCTCCCGCGATGTCAGCCCCCCCAAGGGCCGATCGCTCGATCCTGGCAGCTCCCGGTGCCACCACCCTTACTGCGCATGAACGAGTCTCGCTGCCTTTTTGTGAATGGGCGGCTGCTTTCTGGGATACACACAGTTCCCAGAAGGCAGCGCTCCCCATTCAACAGAAGACAACGCGGGGAGGGTGAAGGAGAAGACCTGCAGCGGTATTGGAAGAGGCAGATTAGGAACTTCCGCCTAGCAACTGCCATTTCTGGTAAGTAAAACATTTTTTTTTCTATTTTTTGGTGTATTTTTTTTTTTTTTGGAGTTGAACTTCACTTTAGGTCATGAGACCATCTCTCTCCCTTCCCTCGCTCTCAGTATTAAAAACAGTCAGACAGATAGGTTGAAATATAGATAGACTGGTATAGAATATTGTGTATAACAAACATATAAAGCAGGTTTTCCAGTGGATACGGAAGTTGGTCAAAGGCAAATCAAGGCAAAATGGAAATCAGTAAAACAAAAACAGTGCAGCATATTAATATCGATAAAAAGGTAAACAATATGCACCAATGGCAAAATATTGTAAAAAATAATAAAGGAATTAAGAATACTGTCTATTCAACTCAAGCAGAATAAAAAGCTCTACTACAATTTGGTGATGGAAATTAAATTCCCTGCCAAGGACATATTATTAATTAGTATTCCAGTAAAAGTATTAAAATATTATTTTCGGGAAAGCATAAAATTCTTAGCTGTCTTCCATATTATTGTACCGCATAACAGATGGCATCTTTGAGAGGAAAGATGGCTCCCAGCAGACCTCATTTTGAGTAGAGATCACTGGTAGAGGCCTGCAATTACCTATTCCTCAATCTGTCACCTGAGTACCCTGAAAATCTATGCAAACTCTACCCAAGTAAGCTCACCAACATTTGTGTCAGGCCCCGTACACACGTCCGAGGAACTCGACGTGGCAAACACATCGAGTTCCTCGTCGAGTTCTGTGTTGAAGCCGCCGAGGATCTCGGCAGGCCAACTTTCCTCATTGAACAACGAGGAAATAGAGAACATGTTCTCTATTTGGCCCGACGAGTTCCTCGTCGGCTTCCTCGGTGAAAACTGTACACACGACCGAGTTTCTCGGCAGAATCCAGCTCCGATCGAGTTTCTGGCTGAATTCTGCCGAGAAACTCGGTCGTGTGTACGGGGCCTGAGAGTTCTCTGGCTAAGGTCTGGCTCATGAAACACCACACTTTAATTTGTAGGAGGCAAGGAGGGTTTATCAAATGTTCCCCCAAAACTTGAGAGCTACATTAGCAGATCTTGTGGAGTGGGAACCTTGGCAAGGTAGTTACCTTAAGGTACTTGCTACACAGCTTGACAGTTAAATAGGTAGGCTTGTAATGAGTACATGTCTACTGTGAGAGATACAGTGCCTTGAAAAGGTATTCATATGCCTTGACATTTTCAAAATGTTGTAATGTTACAACCAAAAACGTAAATGTATTTTATTGGGATTTTATGTGATAGACCAACACAAAGTGGCACATAATTATGAAGTGTAAGGAAAATTAAAAATGGTTTTCATATTTTTTTTACAAATAAATATGTAAAAAGTGTGGCATGCATTGGTATTCAGCCCCCTTTTACTTTGATACCCCAAACTAAAATTGGGTGGAACCAATTGCCTTCAGAAGTCTCCTAATTAGTAACTAGAAACCACCTGTGTATAATTCATTATCAGTATAAATACAGCTGTTCTGTGAAGCCCTCAGGGGTTTGTTAGAGAAACTTAGTGGACAAACAGCACCATAAAGGCCTAGGAACATACCAGACAGGTCAAAGTTAAAGTTGTGGAGAAGTTTAAAGCTTGGTTAGGTTATAAAAAAAACATCCCAAGATTTGAACATCTCACGGAGCACTGTTCAATCAATCATCCGAAAATAAAAAGAGTATGGCACAACTGCAAACCTACCAAGACATGGCCGTCCACCTTAACCGATAGGCCGGGCAAGGAGAGCATTAATCAGAGAAGCAGGCAAGAGGCCCATGGTAACTCTGGAGGAGCTGCAGAGATCCACAGCTCAGGTGGGAGAATCTGTCCACAGGACAACTATTAGTTATCCACTCCACAAATCTGCCCTTTGTGGAAGAGTGACAAGAAGAAAGGCATTGTTGAAAGAAAGCCATAAGAAGTATTGTTTGCAGTTTGCGAGAAGTCATATGGAGGACACAGCAAACATTTGGACGAAGGTGCTCAGGTCAAATGAGACCAAAATATTAATTTTTTTGACTAAAAGCAGAACGCTATGTGTGGCGAAAAACTAACACTGTACTTCACCCTGAACACACCATCCCCACTGTGAAACATGTTGGTGGCAGCATCATGTTGTGGGGATTCTTTTCTTCAGCAGGGAGAGGAAAGCTGGCCAGAGTCGATGGTAAGATGGATGGAGCCGTATACAGGGCAATCTTAGGAAAAAAACTGTTAGTCGGCAAAATACTTGAGACTGGGGCGGAAGTTCACATTCCAGCAAAAAAACGACCCTAAAATACAGTCAGAGCTAAAATGGAATGGTTTGATCATTGGTCATTTCCATCCAATATGACAGAGCTTGAGCTATTTTGCAAAGAAGAATGGGCAAAAATGTCACTCTCTAGATGTACAAAGCTGGTAGAGACATACTCAAAAAGACTTGCAGCTGTAATTGCATGGAAAATGTGGTTCTACAAAGTATCGACTCAGGGGGGCTGAATACATATGTACGCCACACATTTCACATATTTATTTGTTAAACATTTTGAAAACCATTTATCAGTTTCCTTCCACTTTACAATTACGTGCCACGTTGTGTTGGTCTATCACATAAAATCCCAATAAAATACATTTACGTTTTTGGTTGCAACATGACAAAATGTGGAAAATTTCAAAGGGTATGAATACATTTTCAAGGCACTGTACTAAGACCCCTTTCACACTGGGGCGGTTTGCAGGCGCTATTGCGCCAACAATAGTACCTGCAAACTGACCTGAAAAAGCGGCTGCTGTTTCTTCAGTGTGAAAGCCTGAGGGCTTTCACACTGGAGCTGTGCGCTAGTAGGACCGCTCCAAAAGTCCTGCTAGCCGCATCTTTGGAGCGGTGTGTTTACCGCTCCTCCACCGCTCCTTCCCATTGAAGGCAATGGAAAACCACGGCTATACCACCGGCAATGCGCCTCTTTTATCTTTATTGGTCTATTAAATATACCACTAATTTTCTGTTCAATAAGTGTAAAACACTAACCTGATGATTCTGTCAGAGGTGTATTAAGGACTTTCAAAGCTTTATTTCTGAAGAATTGAAGTGCTGTTTTCAACTTTGTTCAACTACATTTCATCTCCTCTTTGAATAGCTCTGTTTTTAAGTTGCCTTACAGACTGCACCAATCAACTTCATTCATAATCTAGTGAAAATCTATGCTATAATTTTATTAAATGAATTTTGCATATAAATAGCCACACATGAAATTAATGAATCTATTAGGCTATTGTGAATTGATCCTCTTTTTTTCAGCGAGGGGTCTAGGTGAGGTGTGAAGAAGGTTGGGCTAGTAAATAATAAAGTAGAAGTAGAAGTAGAAAACCCCCTTAAAGGGACTTTCGGAGCCCATCATTTTATATGTTGTGCAGATAGTGGTAGAAAATGACAAAAATGTAATAATTAAAATCTAGAATCCAATGTTTATTCAACAATATAGTTAAAAGGTAAATTGCAGCTGGTGTATTGTCATATCAACAAACAAGCGTGATATTGTAGAACATTATTCACTTATTGATTCTTTCCTTGTTTGTTGTTAATACAATACACCAGCCGAACATTTACCTTTTAACTATATTGTTGAATAAAACATTGGATTTTAGATATTAATTATTGCTTTTTTTTGTCATTTTCTACCACTATACACAACTATAACTACAACTATAACCTAAACCGCGGCTGCTGTTTTTCTGTTTCTCCAGTGTGAAAGCCCAAGGGCTTTCACACTGGAGCGGTGCGCTAGTAGGACCACTCCAAGTCCTGCAACATCATCTAGCAGGCAGTGCACACATTTGGAGCACTCCTCTTTCTTCCTCTTTTGTTAAATGCACCTACCACAAGAGAAAAATAAATAAAAAACATAGGAGAAAACTAGCATCCATTTACATATTTTTTTCTTTGAATTGCTTTAACCACTTCAGCTCTGTAAAGGTTTTTCCCCCTTCTTGACCAGGCCATTGTTTGCGATGCGGTACGGCTTTAACTGACAATTGCGCGGTCGTGCGAGACTGTACCTAAATAAAATTGATGTCCGTTTTTTTCCCACAAATAGAGCTTTCTTTTTGTGGTATTTGATCACCTCTGCTGTTTCTATTTTTTGCACCATAAGAAACTTTCTGCTATAAAACATATCCCAATTTATACAAAAAAAATAGAATTTCTTCATAAATTTAGGCCAATATTTATTCTGCTATGTGTTTTTGGTGAAAATAAATCCCAATAAGTGTATATTGATTGTTTTGAGCAAAGGTTATCACGTCTACAAACTATAGAATAGGTTTATGGACGTTTTATTTATTTTTATATTTTTTACTAGTCAAGTCTGACACTAAGTGAAATTTTTTGGGGACCAGTGACACAAATACAGTGATCAGTGCTAAAAAAAAATGCACTGTCACTGTACAAATGTTACCGGCAGGGAAGGGAATACCATCAGGGACAATCAAAGGGTTGAATGTGCTCCCTATGAGTGCTTTCTAACTGTAGGGGGAGTGCTTTGACTAAAGGAAAACTGAAATCCGTGTTTATGCTTAGCAGAAATACAAGATCTTAATTTTCCTCTCTGGCAGAACGGCAATCTGCCTTGTTTACCACCGTTATGCCTCTCTACGAACGATCACTGGGTTCTCCAGAGCCAAAGAAGAAGATCCCATACAGGTATGTGATTTTGCGCTTAAGGGCCGCCTTGTCGCAGTATATGTACATGGGGCGGACCTTAAGTGGTTAATTTGGGTTTTTAGACTGATCAGATTTTGGTATTTCTATAACTGTTTGCATTCACAGCATTGCTGTAAAATAAAATGAAATGCAGAGACACAGGTTTTCTCTTAGATGAGCTAGTCTTCTTTAGGCAAACACATTGGTGATTTAAAGCACCTTTTAACCACTTTAGGACCTCTCACAGTACATTGTACTGTGGACGGGCGGCTCCTACAGACACTGTGACATACCTATACATTCCGAGTACATGGTGCGTACATCAGCAGGTCCTAGCCAATGATTCATTGCTGAGACGTGCTGATCGGCTGTGTCCAATCACAGCCCAGAACCCTGTTTTGACAAACAGCACATGGGGCTCTGTACAGAGGGAACAATCTCTTTGTTTCTTCTCCCTGAAAAACAGGGTGAAGGAACAAAGAGATTTTTTGTAAAAAGTAGCACATTATACATACATTAACACTTTTTGGGCACACACTTAACCCTGAGATGTTAATCCCTTCCTAGCCAGTGTCATTAGTACAGTGACAGTGTATCGTATTA
Source organism: Rana temporaria (assembly GCF_905171775.1). Taxonomy (NCBI): domain Eukaryota; kingdom Metazoa; phylum Chordata; class Amphibia; order Anura; family Ranidae; genus Rana; species Rana temporaria. The sequence goes on along the minus strand of NC_053493.1, from coordinate 209,969,546 downwards.
TCACTGATCATTGTATCAGTGTCACTGGTGATGTCCATGTCCATTAGTGTCAGATTGCCTTATTATTTATATATATATATATATATAAAAAAAAAACAGTGGTGATCAAATAGCACCAAAAGGAAGCTCTATTTGTGTAAAAAGAATTATATAAATGTAATTTGCATACAGCGTTGCAATTACCAGTTAAAGTAGCAAAGTGCTAAACAGCAAAAAATGGCCTGGTCATGAAGGGGGTAAAACCTTCCATAGCTCAAGTGGTTAAAATAGAAACATTAATTCAAGGGTCAATCTGAGTTGTATGTAGAGCAAGATCCGGCAACCTATGGCCGGTGGGCTGCTGCTAAATGTCTGGCCCGACATTTTTTGTAGAGCTGGCGAATGGCTTTCTTGGGATTACAACCAATGCGACTAATCAGTTACCCCAAGCCCCCTCCGGGAAGTACAAACGACCATCCGGCACGTGCATCAGCTGGCCAGAGACCCGAATGAACCCGGAATAGGCTTCGATCAGGTCTCAGATCTAGTAACCCGGAAGCAATGTCATGACATCACTTCCGGTTTACAGAAGACTTAAACCTGCAAAGATTAAAAAAAAAATTACAGTATTCAAGACAGCCAAACTTGGCATTTTGAATGCTTTTAAGTGCAAAAGAGGAATTAGGGATCTCTCCATAAAGAGTACCTATTACTGTCGCAAGGGATATTTACATTCCTTGTGACAGCAAGAAAAGTAATCAGAAAAAAAACGAAATAAATTAGGGGACAGTGTAAAAAATTTAATAAATTAATAAGAAAAAAAAATAATAATTTAAAGTTCCCATCCCTCCGTGCTCATGTGCAGAAGCGAACGCATACGCAATTCACGCCCGCAAATTTAAACCACACATGTGAGATATCGCTGCGATTGTTAGAGCTAGAAAAAAAATTCTAGTACTAGATCTCCTCTGCAACTCTAAACTGGAAACCTGTAGACATTTTTAAAACATCGCCTATGGAGATTTTTAAGTACCGTGGTTTAAAGCATGACATGTTAGGCATCTTATTATTATCTTAACTTATTAGCAGAAGAATGTGGCCCTCCATGCATTTACATATATTGAATCCGGCCCTTGGAAGTGGAAAAAGGTTGCTGACCCCTGATGGTGGTTGAATAAGTCTTACTATATGTGAAAAAGGTGATTGGTGTGTCCTCTATTGGATCTGGCACCTCAGCCCTATAAAATGGTATAGGGTTGTGAAGAATGAGGGGATTATAGCGGTGCCTAAAAAAGTCACAAAAAGATATTCAAAAACCAAAATGAATGCAACATTTTATTAACTAAATAATTTGATTAAAAGCATAAACAGTAGACTAGAAATGACACTGATTATCACAGTATCCTGACATGTTTCGGCAAATCATTGCCTTCTTCTTCATTTTGGTTTTTGAATATCTTTTTGTGACTTTTTAAGGCACCGCTATTATCCCCTCTTTCTTTACAACCCTAAGGCCCCGTACACACCATAGAATCCATCCGCAGATAAATACCAGCAAATGGGTTTCAGCGGATAGATCCTATGGTGTGTACACGCCAGCGGATCTTTTTCCGCGGATAAATCTCCCCTGGGATGGATTCCAGCAGATTGGATATTTGCTGACATGCACAACATATCCATCTGCTGGAATCCATCCCAACGGATGGATCCGCTGGTCTGTACAGACTCACCGAATCTATCCGTCCGAAGGGATCCCCCGCATGCGTCGTAATGATTTGACGCATGCGTGGAATTCCTTATATGACAGCGTCGCGCACGTCGCCGCGTCATAATCGCGGCGACGGCGCGACACGTCATCGCCAGAGGATTTCGGCGCGGATTTCAATGCGATGGTGTGTACACACCATCGCATGAAAATCCGCCGAAATCCACAAGAGGATTTATCCGCGGAAACGGTCCGCTGGACCGTATTCGCGGATAAATTCTATCGTGTGTATGGGGCCTTAGTCTTACTATATGATTGAATTCTCCTGCAGCGAGATCTCCTTGCTTTAAATTCCAACTCTGTCGCTGTACACCTGGGAGTTTTGGGCCTTCTTGCTGGATAGAGCAGGGTCCCTTCACGATGGCCACAGCATGGTACAGACCCGCAAACACTCCAATAACTGTGAAAAACTGAATTATTTGGATAGACTGCAACTTTAAAACATGCTCAAAACAAGTATTGACCCCACCCTGCATCCACTTGGTTCATTTTTTTCCTCACTTAACAGAAGGCATGTAGAGATTTATCCCTTTTTTATTTCCCTGGACTGCATTTCCAGATTTTTTTGTCATGTTTCTCCCCAAGTTTGGAGTAAATAAGGGGCTGGCGGGGATCTTCATATGGGGCTGTAGACTTTTTAGGGGCTATCTTTTTCAGTATTTCAGTCATAATTTGTAACCATAAGTAACATTTCCATGTGCAGTATCTACCAGTAAGTAATTAATGTGAACAGGAGAGGAGAACTAAAATCCAAGAGTGAATCACACACCACTATTTGCACATAAACATTAGCCTCCAAAATAATGGAATGAACCCTGCTTTGTTAGCCAACGACATGTTCCCTCTGACTACCATGTAACATTTTGAGGTATTATGGATACTAAAATAATTTTTTTTCTTAAAAACAAGCTTCCTAAAAAAAATATTTTTAGTTTTGGAAAGAGGAAAGAAGCGTTATGCCCGTACACACGTACAGGTTTCCTGGTGGACTTTTTACCACTGGGAAACCCGAGAACCAGCTCAGCAGCTTTTTCCCCTCAGGCCCCGTACACACGACCGAGGAACTCGACGTGCCAAACACATCGAGTTCCTCGTCGAGTTCAGTGTGGAAGCCGCCGAGGAACTCGGCGGGCCGACTTTTGCCATTGAACAACGAGGAAATAGAGAACATGTTCTCTATTTCCTCGCCGAGGTCCTCGTCGGCTTCCTCGGCCGAAAGTGTACACACGGCCGGGTTTCTCGGCAGAATTCAGCTCTGAACCGAGTTTCTGGCTGAATTCTGCCGAGAAACTCGGTCGTGTGTACGGGGCCTTATACACGACTGGTTTTGCTGGCAGGAAAACTGCCGTGAGAGCTTTGGCCGGCAAACCCGGCTATGTTTATGCTCCACCGCAGTGTTTCCCATAGGAAAACTGCCGGGAATTGCGTTGGTTTTCCTGTCAGGAAAACTGCCATGGAGCATACACATGGCCAGTTTTTCCGGCCAAAAACTGTCATGGCAGTTTTCCCGATGGGAAAACTGGTCGTGTGTACGAGGCATTAGAGTTTTGCAGGTTTTTATTGTCCCGTACTTTTGTTTACAGGAGACCTTCTGCAGAAAAAAAATGTTTTGCTGGAGTTGGGCTTTAAGCTGCTAATATCTGTTATAGCCTGTGAAATTTTAATAAAGACATCTTTGTGACAAATTTTGATGCAAAAAAATGGGAAAGAGTTGAAAAACAGGGGAACAGGGAGCAGGAAACCAGAGCAGGGACATAGAAGTGCAGTGTCTGGAAAAGAGGAGGAAAACAAACTGGAAGGTGAGTGGTGTTTGGGTGCAAATGAGCATTGAGGTGTCAGGGATAGAAGAGGCAGGGATAGAGGAGGGGAGTGAAGAAAGGGTCAGAGCAGTGCACACTGGGAGAGAGTGGAAAGGAAATTCAGGGACATGGGAATTGTTTGCAAGGTTAAAGAAAAGACAGATGAAAACGAAGAAGGGGGAGGAGGGAAGAGTTGGTCAAATCAGTGCAAAGATAAACTAGAAGAAATTATAGAGAGGAGAGCCCAGCAGTGTCTGGACCTGGAGAGCAGTCGTTACTTGGGATGAGGTTTGTTCCATTGCAGGTTTAGACCAGAGATTTCCATGTTCGATGTTTGTGAACCAAAAAAAAAATGTGTCTGGTTTGCCAGCCCGATCATCCTGCAGAAGCAGCAGGATGTTATTAATTTATTGACAGGATTACTACAGACATTGGCACTATCCCGCAGCATGTTGGCTTGTAGGTTGTGTTGCAATGCCGTATCGCGTGTTGCAACATGCAGCAGTTAAATAAAAGTAGTGCATGTCCTAACTTTTTCAGTGCACCCCTTCGCAAAGTGACGTGCATTACAAATTTGTTTACCTATTTGCTTGCCTCGAGACCCTAAACCAAAAAAAAAGCCAGAGGGATGAGAGCCCAGATACCCATAGCATGCTAAAACTTTTATTAGTTGCCACCTTTTTACGAAGTTGCTAGCTGGTGAAATATTTTTCCCTGGAGGGGGACGTTGGCTTGTCCCCATTTCACATTAAGGACTCATTTACACTTGCTTCAAAATGTGGCATTTGACATGCTTTTTTTAAAGAACTCTTAATGCCAATCAAAGCACCTCTCACAAAAAAATATTGGCTACCTTACAGTCCTGTTCCTGCATGTCGGTTTCTTGGTGTTTCTAACCATCTCCAAAGCCTCCATAGAAGATTGTTAGCAGCACCTGCAGCATTAGAGGGGCATTTATGCAGAGTGAGGCTGGGTTCACACTACTACACTACTTTCATCCTACTTTGCTCTGCTACATTGGTCCTACATTTATCCTACATTGGTCCTACATCCATCCTACTTTCATGAACAGGATACTACTTTGGTCCGACTTCAATGATATTCAATGGGCCTGAAGTAGGATCAATGTAGGACCAAAAGTAGTACAGGGAGCATTTTCAAAGTCGGACCGACTTGTGTAGGACGCTACAAGACGCTCTCATAGGGAAACATTGAACACAGAGCAAAGTAGGATGAAAGTAGTGTAGTAGTGTGAACCCAGCCTTAGGCTGGGTTCACACTACTACACTACTTTCATCCTACTTTGCTCTGCTACATTGGTCCTACATTTATCCTACATTGATCCTACATCCATCCTACTTTCATGAACAGGATACTACTTTGGTCCGACTTCAATGATATTCAATGGGCCTGAAGTAGGATCAATGTAGGACCAAAAGTAGTACAGGGAGCATTTTCAAAGTCGGACCGACTTGTGTAGGACGCTACAAGACGCTCTCATAGGGAAACATTGAACACAGAGCAAAGTAGGATGAAAGTAGTGTAGTAGTGTGAACCCAGCCTTAGGCTGGGTTCACACTACTACACTACTTTCATCCTACTTTGCTCTGCTACATTGGTCCTACATTTATCCTACATTGATCCTACATCCATCCTACTTTCATGAACAGGATACTACTTTGGTCCGACTTCAATGATATTCAATGGGCCTGAAGTAGGATCAATGTAGGACCAAAAGTAGTACAGGGAGCATTTTCAAAGTCAGACCGACTTGTGTAGGACGCTACAAGACGCTCTCATAGGGAAACATTGAACACAGAGCAAAGTAGGATGAAAGTAGTGTAGTAGTGTGAACCCAGCCTTAGGCTGGGTTCACACTACTACACTACTTTGATCCTACTTTGCTCTGCTACATTGGTCCTACACTGATCCTACATTGGTCCTACATTGATCCTACATTGGTCCTACATCCATCCTACTTTCATGAACAGGATACTACTTTGATCCGACTTTGTGATAGTCTGACTTGTTCTTTAACCAATCAAAACAATCCCAGAGTGAGATAAATTCCTTTTACTGCTGCTGTAATCACAAGTCGGATGTCAAAAGTCGGATGGTTAGGACAAGGCTCCTACTTTGATCCTACTTTAATGATATTCAATGGGCTGATGTAGGATCAAAGTAGGACCAAAGTAGTACAGGGAGTAGTTTCAAAGTCGGACCGACTTGTGTCGGACCAGTTAAGACAGCTCTCATAGGGAAACATTGATTTTCACACGTCATGCTACATGAGCTCCCAATGTAGGACCGTTGTAGGACAAGTGTGAACCCAGCCTCAGCTTTGCTTTGGTTTGGTGGTACTGGAGGATATCAATAAACACTGATTAGGATACCTATGGACTTTTTAGGCACTAAATAAAGAAAAAGTTAAAATTCAACAACTTGTTATTTACATATAAATCTTAAAATCCAAACTAACATATGCTTTAAGATCTTTATTTTTTTATATTTTTTTATATTATTTTTAATAATGATCTTGATGCATAGGTTAGTTTGGATTTTAAGATTTATATGTGAATACAATTTGGAAAATAAAAATAAAATCCATGGGTATTTCAACCAATGTTTATTGATATCCTCCAATACCTCCAAAACAAAGCAAAGCTAACTCTGCATAAATGCCCCTCTAATGCTGCAGGTGCTGCTAACAAGCATTGTGAAGGGGCACATGTTCAATATTATTGGGTCTCCACAATACCACCCTGTGGCTACCCATTTAACAGGATTGAAATATCCCAGGATGCAGTCACTTCCGGTTCTGGAATCTCACAAAAGTGACCACTAATATGTTTGTAAATATTTTATTATATCTTTTCATGTGACAACACTGAAGAAATTACACTTTGCTACAATGTAAAGTAGTGATTGTACAGCTTGTATAACAGTGTAAATTTGCTGTCTCCTAAAAATAACACGCAACCATTAATGTCTAAACCGCTGGCAACAAAAGTGAGTACACCCCTAAATGAAAATGTCCAAATTGTGCCCAATTAGCCATTTTCCCTCCCCAGTGTCATGTGACTCGTTAGTGTTATAAGGTCTCAGGTTTAAATGGGGAGCAGGTGTGTTAAATTTGGTGTTATACTTCACATTCCCATCGCACACATTCCTGGATAAGCTCTTGGGTTTGGGTGCTCGTAGCAACAACCAGCTGGATACTGGTGCACGTTACAGTAGAAATATTTGCCAGCACACCATGGAACGACGTAAATAGTGTCCAAACGGATGATTTATTGCATGATCCCAACACAAAGAGAGTGCAACGTTTCGGAGCCTCGCAGGGCCCCTTCGTCAGGTATGTGACGGGGGGAGGGTCATGGTCTGGGGCTGCATGAGTGCTGCCGCCACTGGGGAGCTACAGTTCATTGAGGGAACCATGAATGCCAACATGTACTGTGACATACTAAAACCGAGCATGATCCCCTCCCTTAGGAGACTAGGCTGCAGGGCAGTATACCAACATGATAACGACCCCAAACACCCATGACCACTGCCTTGCTAAAGAGGCTGAGGGTAAAGGTGATGGACTGGCCAAGCTTGTCTTCAGACCTAAACCCTATTGAGCATCTGTGGGGCATCCTCAAATGGAAGGTGGAGGAGCGCAAGGTCTCTGACATCCACCAGCTCCGTGATGTCATCATGGAAGAGGACTCCAGTGGCAACCTGTGAAGCTCTGGTGAACTCTATGCCCAAGAGGGTTAAGGCAGTGCCGCTCACTTTTGTGAGATACAGTATAGTCTTGCAGTGTCTGGTGTAGACATCACATCGCAATATGGGAACACTGTGACGGAAGGTGAGTGAGGACCGGAGGGAGGGAAATAAGCGGCAGAGGATTAGCAGAGTTGGGGGCCCGGAGTGGGAGAAACTAGATGTCACAGGGAGGTAAGCAGAGACTGGAGAGAGAGATGGGGGATCAGCAAACCAAAGGATCAGCAGAGCTGGGGGTTACTACTGAGTGGGGGATCAGCAGAGATGGGGGGCTACTACTGATTGGGGTTCAGCAGAGCCTGGGGTAATCAAAGCCCTCCTAAAGAAACCCAACCTCGACCCCAAAGACCCAAACCACCGCAGACCGATAACAAGCCTTAAGACCATCTTCAAGATTATTGAGGAAGCAGTAGTACATCAACTACAACTCCATTTAGACATCCACAAACCCACTACAATCAGGCTTCCGCCCAGGCCATGGCACAGAAACGGCACTTCTCAAAATATGGGATGACACTCTCGAAGCAGCAGATGACGGAGAATCGTGTCTACTGGTACTGCTGGACCTCAGTGCAGCATTCGATACAGATCACAAAACTCTACTCATTCTTCTTAAAGAAGTAGCCAGAGTCACAGACTCAGTCAGGAATACGCACCATTTCCTGCGGAGCCCCTCAAGGATCACCCGTCACCTGTGCTTTTCAACATCTACCTCCGCCCACTCCTCAAAATCATGAGCAAACAGGACCTGTGCTACCACTCCTACGCTGATGACACTCAACTTTACTTTCGCATCACCAAAAAAACCCGAACAATATCACGGATTAGAAAAATGCCTCACATTGTTCGATGATTGGATGACTGAGAGCTCCTTCAAACTCAATGGATCCAAAACAGAACTTCTCCACGCAAACCGAAAGACGAAAGCTAGGACCTCATGGACACCACCCACCATCCTTGGACAGATCATCACCCCAAGCACCAAAGTCAAAAGCCTCAGAGTCTTCTTTGGCTCAGAGATGTCGATGGATGCACAAATAGGATCAGTAGTCAGTAGATCCCACTATCTTCTCCGCCTACTGCGTAGACTCATCCGCTTCATCCCGGAAGAAGATACATCGGTAGTAGTCGGAACAATCATCAATTCTCGACTACGCAAACTCCCTCTATTAGGACTACCTAAACAGAAAAGGAACAATTGCAAAAAAGAAGCAATTGATGGTCGGAATTTGAAGGCAAGACGGAAGTATATAAAAAATATAAATTTATTACAAAAATAGAATTTTAACAAAAAACAATAGAGATAATAAAACCATATAAATAGAATAATATATATGGACAATATCCTCTGTCTACGCGTTTTGCCATTGGGCTTCCTCAGGACGAGCAGAAGAGATTTAACAATGTAAAGATATATTTCAAAATCTATAGCCCCATAGTGGATATAGCCATCCAGGGTATCTGCAGAGCATTCCACAAAAGCATATAGAAATATAAAAAAAGGGATGTAGAAAGGTCCAAAAGTATCGGAGAGTCTCCAAAATCCGTAGCCAAGATTGGTTGAGCCTACAATAGGAGTCCAAATAAACCAGGAAAAAGGGGGAGCAGAGAGCGTCACCAGTACATATACATGGAGCAGACCAAATCTGAAAGAAATCCAGGTAAAAGTTTGTGGACCGGTGCAAAACACGATGTGTCGTGGACAGGCAATTATATAGCATGTATCCAGATACTGTTTGTGTAAATACCAAACAGAACAGACAATATAGTCTATGAAGCCACACACCCTTGTAGGTCCATACAGCAAAGAGTGCCCCGTGGTAATAGCCCGTGAATTTTGCCCCTGTACAAATCATTAGTAAGACCTCATCTGGAATATGCAGTTCAGTTTTGGGCACCAGTTCTCAAAAAGGATATCGGAGAACTGGAGAAAGTGCAGAGAAGGGCAACCAAACTGATAAGAGGCACGGAGGAGCTCAGCTATGAGAAAAGCTTAGAAGAACTAAATGTATTCACTCTTAAGAAGAGGAGAATAAGGGGGATATGATCAACATGTACAAATATATAAGGGGTCCATATAGTGAACTTGGTGTTGAGTTATTCACTTTACGGTCAAAACTGAGGACAAGGTTTCATCTCCAAATACGGAAAGGTTTCTTCACAGTAAGAGCTGTGAAAATGTGGAATAGACTTCCTCCAGACATGGTTCTGGCCAGCTCAGTAGATTGCTTTAAGAAAGGCCTGGATTATTTCCTAAATGTACATAATATAACTGAGTACTAAGATTTGTAGGTAAAGTTGATCCAGGGTAAATCCGATTGCCTCTTGGGGGATCAGGAAGGAATTTTTTTCCCTGCTGTAGCAAATTGGATCATGCTCTGCTGTTTTTTTTTTGCCTTCCTCTGGATCAACTGTGGGTATGGAGTTGGGTGTATGGGATTGTACTGTGTTTTTTATTTTGTTTGTTTATTTTTTTGTGGTTGAACTGGATGGACTTGTGTCTTTTTTCAACCTGACTAACTATGTAACTATACAGAGGATATTGTCCATATATATTATTCTATTTATATTGTTTTATTATCTCTATTGTTTTTTGTTAAAATTCTATTTTTGTAATAAATTTATATTTTTTATATACTTCCGTCTTGCCTTCAAAGTCCGACCATCAATTGCTTCTTTTTAGCAATTGTTCCTTTTCTGTTTACAATATTTACGGATGTGGCTAATGTGAGTGCTCTCCCCGTCCCTGTTTCCCCTTCTGTGTTTTTTTATTCATTAGGACTACCTAAATACCAGATTTCGCACCTACAAGTCGTCCAGAACACGGCAGCCAGACTGGTAACGGGGGGAAAAAACCCTGGGAATCAATCACCCTGTCCCTGAAGACCCTCCATTGGCTCGCCGTAAAGGATCGGTGACATTCAAGACCCTCTGCCTCACCCACAAATATACACAAGGAAAGGCCCCTCAATACTTATGCGGAAAAAAAAAATGACACCACCAATCGCATTCTTCGATCAGCTAACCAAAACCTCCTCCACTTTCCCAAATCCCACTACAAATCTAGCGGAGAACGAAGATTTTCAGTCCAAGGACCACGGCTATTGAACGCTCTTCCCACAAATATCTGCATGGAAGAAAACCATCGGGCCTTCAGGAAAAAACTTAACACTCTCATCTTCTGAAGAACGTCACCGGATGGAAATAATCGCCTTGAGGCGATTTATTTTGCATTTGTAGCCCTATACAAGTTAAGCCCCATACACACTATCAGTTTTCCTGATGGTTTTCTCTTCAGGTTTACCAAAACCATCTAATATGAGGTCAAACCTTAAGCGTTTCAATTTGAATGCAATCAGGCAGGTCCTTGTACTACATGGTTTTGGTAAACCTGAAGAGAAAACCAGCAAGAAAACTGATAGTGTGTATGGGGCTTTACTCACTCACTCACTCACTCTGGGGTACTACTGAATGAGGTGTCAGCAGAGCAGGGGGTACTACTGAGCAAGGCATCTGCTAAGCGGGGTACTAATGAGCTGGAGATCTGCTGAACAAGGGTGCTAAAGAGCTGGGGGTCTGCTAAGCAGGGGTAGTACTAAGCTGGGGATACTATTGGATAGGGGTTCTACTCAGTTTCTTTAAAAATAATAGAAAAAAACACACAGAGGCCATATGCCAAGCTTCAAAAAAGCATCACAGTAGTATCAAAAACACATTACAAATGCATATTGAAGCAGTAGGCACTTTAATGTGTGTTAAAATCAAAGCAAGTGTAAATGAGCCCGTATGTAAACCCTAAGGCCCCGTACTCACGACCAAACATGTCTGCTGAAACTGGTCCGCAGGCCAGTTTCAGCAGACATGTTTGGTCGTGTGTGGGCGCGAGCGGGCCGAATTCCAGCAAACATTTGCCCGCCGGGCCTTTTCCCAGCGGACAAATATTCCTGGACTTGTTTTAAAACAGTCCGCTGGAATCCTGCCCGCTCGGACATGTACGGTCGTCAGTACAGACCTACCGTACATGTCCAGGCGCCCGCCGTCCCTCGCATGCGTCGAATGACTTCGACGCATGCGTGGAAGCATTTTAAAGGCAGGCCGCCCACGTCGCTGCGTCATTGTCGCGGCGACACCGCGTCATCGACGCGGCGACACCGCGGACACGCCCCGCGTATTGTTTACGTGCGGACTTCTGTACGATGGTGTGTACAACCATCGTACAGAAGCCCTCTGGCAGACATGTATGGTGAAAACGGTCCGACGGACCGCTTTCACCATACATGTTTGGTCGTGAGTACCCGGCCTTCGGCTTCATTTCCATGGACGTTTTAACAGCCACTTTTTTAACCTTTTTTTACAGCTTAAAACCACCTGTCTATGTTTTTTTTTTTTTTTTGAGCTGGAGCTCAAAAACGCAGCGGTAGCGGTTTTAGCGTTTTTGCGCGTTTTTTAACGCCTGCCGTTATTACAGCTCTAACGCTGGAGCTTCAGAACGCACTGGTCCTGGGTTTTTTTTTGCAGCTTAAAAACGGCTCAGCCATCTACAGCTCAAAAACTTCATGGTGGGCATGAGGCCCTAGACTAACATGGAGAGCCGTTTTTAAGCTGCAAAAAACGCTCAGAAAAGTGACTGTAAAAACGTCCATGGAAATGAAGCCTAAAAATGAACTTCTCCTATTTGTTCCATTTTGGTTTGCTAAATACACAATTGAAAGTGTTTTATATCTGTTTGATATGCAGAAAATAACTGGAAGGAAGGTGGCAGCACACAACATTTCTGGCACATCAACAGTTATTTTCTGTACGTTGTGTTTAAAAGGATAGAACTTAAAGTGTTACTAAACCCAGGACACTGCATTCAATATATATGGTCTCCCACAGTAAACAGGACACGGACATGCAAATATTATAGTATATTTAAACTGCTAAATACCTTTTCTCATAAGCAGAATATAGCAGTCTTGTGACTTCTATTAGTGTCTGGCCGAGCACTTGTTAAAGCTTGTAAGGGTTGTAGGAGTTTTTTATTCTGCTCCTACTGTACTATGAGGCTGCAGAACCCCTGACTTTCCATCTGGACAGTGCTGAATGAATGAATGAATGAATGAAAAACTTATAAAGCGCGGCGCATGCGAACTGAATCGCTTCTGGGCGCTAGTTGTTCGTGTCTCATGACATCAAAAGAGCAGAGTTTTGATTCGTCTTCTGAAAGTCAGGTGGTTTTCCTCCAACCGAATGCTGGTTGGTAAAGCGTTCCATAGTCTAGGACCCTGAAAAGCAAACCTTCTTTCTCCTTTGGACTTGTATTTGGTTTTTGGTACCCTGACCAGATTTTGGTCGGTGGATCGCAGAACGCGATTCGAATTGTGAGGTTCTATCTTGTCGCAAAGATATTGCGGAGCCTTCCCATGGATGCACTTATGTGTCAGGCAGAGTGCTTTAAATGCAATTCTGTCTTTTACTGGCAGCCAGTGAAGGGTTCTCAACGAAGGTGAGATTGATTCCCATTTTTTTTTCCCAGTCACAAGTCTGGCGGCCGTGTTTTGTACGACTTGCAGACGAGAGATTTGGTACTTTGGGAGTCCGAGGTAAAGGGCATTTGCATAGTCCAGTCTGGAATTCACGATTGTTCCCACCACGACTGCTACGTCTTCTTTGGGGATAAATGGAATAAGTCTGCGTAGTAGGCGCAACAGATGGTGCGCTCCGCTGACTACTGACCCTATTTGTGCGTCCATTGTCATGAAGGTGTCGAAGATGACCCCGAGACTTTTGACTTTGGAGCTAGGGGTGATGATTTGGCCCAGAATGGGCGGGGGTGTCCAGGTTGTTGCCAGTTGACTCTTTCGGCTGGCGTGAAACATAAGGAGTTCTGTTTTTGAACTGTTGAGTTTAAGATAACTCTTAGTCATCCAGTTTTCTATCAAAGAGAGACATTTCTCTAAACTGAGATGATGATCCTTTTTGTTGCAGATGCGAAAATACAGTTGCGTATCGTCTGCATAAGAGTGATAGAGTAGTTCTTGGCTACTGATAATATCAAAGAGAGGGCGAAGATAGATGTTGAAAAGCACCGGTGACAGGGGGGATCCTTGGGGGACTCCACATGACACCGTGCGCTTTTCCGACGTGAAACAACCCAATTTAACTGTTTGTGATCGGTTTTCAAGAAAGGAAGAAAACCATGGTAAATCACCTTCTGCGACTTCTGCTACCTTGGCTAGTCGCATCAGTAACAGTTTGTGGTCTACCGTGTCAAAGGCTGCGCTTAGGTCCAGCAGAATCAGGAGACAAGATTCTCCTTCGTCTGCGGCCTCGAGGGCATCGTCCCATATTTTGAGTAAGGCCGTTTCTGTCCCGTGTCCGGGACGGAAGCCTGATTGTAATGGATCCAGTAGATTGTGGGTATCTAGATGCTGTTGCAGCTGTTGTACCACTACTTTCTCCATTATCTTGGAGAGAACATTTAGGCCTGTTATGGGACGGCGGTGAGTTGGGTCCTTGGGATCCAGGTTAGGTTTTTTCAAGATGGGCTGGATTGTGCCCTCTTTCAACAGGGATGGCACTGTGCCTTCCTTAAATGACTGGTTTATAAGCTGTGTGATGGGTGGTGCCAGGATGTCGGCACATTCCTTCAGCAGTTTGGTGGGGATGATATCATTGGGCGATGTGCTGTTCCGCAAAGCACCAATGATATTTTTTGTGGTATCGATGGAGATCGGTTCCAGAGTGAACTTTGTTGATTGTAGAGCGTTTCTGTGGGTGTTTTGTGGTTGATTGACGGTGGGGTTGAGTGCTGATTGGCCCTGTGCTGATTACATGCACCCACCAACAAAAAAAACCCCTCTAGCAATACACACCAAACGGAGTATGTGCAGAGTGCCCCCGAATGCTCTGTACTATGATCAGATAAATTGCGGACAGTAAAAGAAGGGGAGGGTCAGAGAAGACAGGATCAAACAGCCTTTTTACACAATGCGGAGGATTAACCCCTTAGGCTCCACAGCGAGTACAACAAGCATGCTGTACTGCAAATACGGACCGATTTTACTCTTGCAGGTTTAATAACACTCTAAGGCAGTGTTTCTCAACTCCAGTCCTCAAGGCGCCCCAACAGGTCATGTTTTCAGGCTTTCCATTATTTTGCACAGGTGATTTGATCAGTTTCACTGCCTTAGTAATTACCACAGCTGTTTCATCTGAGAGAAATCCTGAAAACATGACCTGTTGGGGCGCCTTGAGGACTGGAGTTGAGAAACACTGCTCTAAGGTAATGTCCATGTATTTCACAGATTACTATGGTTTTCTTTTTTATTTTACCTTGACATACTCTTTTGCATAGTCACTGGAGTGTGTAGGCCTAGTGTCTTTTAACCAAATAAAGATATTTTCGTTGGCTTCAAAACCTTGATATAAAAATGAAGTCATAGGTGTAAGCTAAAATAGATTCTACAATAGGAATAAAAATTGAATGAAATGGAAACAGACAATAGGAGCTAAGTGAATGCATATCAAGTGCTCCTCAAGTGCTGCCATCTATTCAAATTAAGATGATTACTGCCTTTTATAAGCATCTGCGAGATGTTGACACACAGGGAATGCTGTGTGCTGTATCTAATTTAGCGCGACCTTGAAAGACATCACTAAAATACTAAAAGACACTTGTGTGTATTGGGCTGATAGGTAATGCTTTCTCTGCTCCCCACTCTGAAAAAAATGTAATAAAGATTACATGCTAGAGTACACAATCACAATACAATCACAGTTTAGAATTAAAAAATGGACTCTGCCAGCATAGAGTATTTATGTTCTCCTGCTGTACATAAGGGATTTCTTCTTACAAGCCAAAAACATCTTGTAAAGGCAGGTGTCTCAATACTTTTGGTAATATAGTGTATTTTGGGGCAGAAACTGAATAAATTGATCTGTCCTATAAAATACTGCATATTAGGTTGGCACTGAACGTGAACAAAATATAAAAAGCATGTCAAGATTTTTTACCTTGCCATATGTTCTTAAAGTATATGACTAGCGTAAACCTTTTTTGTTTTAGATTGAGTGGGGAAGGATTAGAACCACTGTCAAGTTTATATTACAGGGCAGAGAGTGTTTTTTTATTGTTCAAGTTTTAAAGTGTTATTGTAAATGCATTTTTTATATTAATATACCCTGTTAAGTAGATTTTACACTATGTGGAGTACACACAATAGGCTAACCAGAGGACAACGGTCTGAAGGACCGTTGTCATAGGTTAACCGATGAAGCTGACTGATGGTCCGTCGCGCCTACACACCATCAGTTAAAAAAACGATCGTGTCAGAACGCGGTGACCTAAAACACAACGACGTGCTGAAAAAAACGAAGTTCAATGCTTCCAAGCATGCGTCGACTTGATTCTGTGCATGCGTGGATATTTAACCGATGGTCGTGCCTACTAACGATCGTTTTTTTCCCATCGGTTAGGAATCCATAGGTTAATTTTAAAGCAAGTTGGCTTTTTTTAACCTATGGCTAAATAACCTATGAGGCCTACACACGATCGGTTTGGACCGATGAAAACGGTCCATCAGACCGTTGTGCTCTGGTTAACCTATCGCGTGTACGAGGCCTTAAGGATTACTGTTATCTTGAGAGAGGGCCAGCAGATCTGTGATGATCTTTACAGTCTTTTATCCATGGGTTCTTTATGACTTCTCTTTAGTTATAAGGTTATTTACAGCTCTTAAGCTTGCATTTTTACCAATATGGTGGTGGTTTGATGCATGGGTTCCTAAAACGCATATATACATATATTTTGGCGGGATGATTTTGATATGAACACTAAATAGAGGACTTATCTCATTACGTGGACTTTCACATACAATTTTTGTTCATGTATTATATGTATGTGTGATTATTATTATACACATATTTGGAATTGTCTATAATTTTTTAGCGCAGCTCAATGTGTTGAAATTGGAGAACTACTGTGACAAATATCTCATAGTAGAGCTGCTGCTTCATATTGTTGTTCACTGTATGATTGATTTATTTTTTTACTTTTTTATACACAAGTGCAGTTTCTGTGTTTTTAAATTATGGAAGATTATATTATTCTGTCTCCCCACAATGTAAAGTACAGTAGATTCACCCTATTTGTCCTAGTGACCATTGTGATGGGAAATCAAAACATTTTACAGCTGTTACTAGACCAGGAACCTTCTAATGGGGGCATCTGTTCCAGTGATAATTTTTTGAGGTAGGAATTCTCCTTATTAGGAAGGGATCTGCTCTCAGGCTCCGTACACACGTCCGAGGAACTCGACGTGCCAAACACATCGAGTTCGTCGTCGAGTTCTGTGTTGAAGCCGCCGAGGATCTCGGCGGGCCAACTTTCCTCATTGAACAACGAGGAAATAGAGAACATGTTCTCTATTTGGCCCGACGAGTTCCTCGTCGGCTTCCTCGGTGAAAAGTGTACAGACGACCGAGTTTCTCTGCAGAATCCTGCTCCGATCGAGTTTCTGGCTGAATTCTGCTGAGAAACTCGGTCGTGTGTACGGGGCCTTACTTCCTGTTGCTTTTCTTGGACAGAAAGTGACAATTCCCCAACAGTACTGATAGGGGTTTTAATGCTTTTATACTCTATCCAAAGCTAAAATATAGCAAGGTCAACTTACTCAGTAAGCCTAAAGCCCTGTACACACGATCAGACCTTTGACCGACCAAACTCACATTGGAATTCCAACATAATTCCATCAGAGTAAAAGAGAACATGTTCTCTATCTATGGAATTCTTCGGAATATCCAATGGAAAAACTCCAATGGGCATACACAAGGTCGGAATTTCCGATGGACAAAAGTCCGATCGCGTGTACGAGTCATAAGGTTACACTGCTCCGATCAGATTTTGATCTGACCTTTATGCCACGTACACACCATCACTTTATGTGATGAAAAAAAACGAAGTTTTTAAAAACGTCAATTAAAATGACCGTGTGTGGGGGAAAACGTCGTTTTATGTCTTGTGAAAAACGACAAAAAAAATTGAAGCATGCTTAAATTTTTTGTGTCGTTTTTCAAAACGTCGTTTTTGGTTTCACAAAAAATCACTGTGTGTAGCAAAAAACAATGTTTTTAAACCCGCGCATGCCCAGAAGCTAGTTATGAAGCGAGCTTCAATGGAAAAGAGTGGTGAACGTAACCTCGCTTTGCTAGAGCATTGTGAAAAAACGATGGTGTGTAGGCAACGTCGTTTTTGAAAATTGAAGTTTCAAAAACGTTGTTTTTTACTTCACAAAAAAATCGTTTTTTTCCATCACATAAAGTGATGGTGTGTACGCGGCATTAGTGCAATTATGTGATGCAACTTGGATGTTCCTTGAATATGATTTGCATATTTTATGGGGCCAGAATCGTTCTGGAACCATACCAAAGTAGCACAGGTCCCTTTTCCGAAATCACGCTGTGCTACATTAATGTGAACAGGTACCATTAAAAACAATCATGATTTCCATTGTCATGTGATTCTGTGTGACTCAGATTGCACCTGAAATTGCACTAATGTGAACCAGGCCCTAGGACCCCCTCCCTATGTTAGGCTAGGTTCACATCTATGTGGCTGTGCGAGACACGTTTGCGCAGGAATGGCAACCTATTCATTTGAAAGGGCTGCTGTGCCTGTGTTTCATGCAGAAAAAAGGTTCCTGGACAATTTTTAACCACAGTTTGAGGAAAATCGCATGGTTATTTTGCATCAAGCAGTTTTCCGGTAACTAAAAATGCACTCCGGTTTTAGATACGTGGGGATGCCGTTCAAAATGAATGGCGGGTGGCTGCGGGTGCGGGAACTTGTGCGATTTTCCCACCTAGCCTTAATGTACAAAAATAATAATATACAATAAAGACAAATTAAACAAAATAACAATAAATAAATAAATAACAATAACAACAAAACATTAAAAAAATATAAACATGTGGGGAGATATATATCTTTCACTTGGCTACCACTCATAGTGCCTGGTAAAAGGGGGATGTCATCATCCTTCCAGGGAGATCCTGGGGAATGCCAAGAAACCCAAATATCATGAAAAGACACTATAGCACTGCAATGTAGTGTCATCTTGCAAGATTTGGGGCACTTGCCATTCCCCCAGCTCTTGTTGGGAGGATGATGACATCACCACCCACTGAAGGAAAGAGAAGGGAATGTTATAGAAATATTGGGTATATAAAAAAAAACTTATACTCACCTAGGTGGATACAGCATCAATCCGATGCTGCATCTGTCCCTCACCACTTCTGCAATAAGAACTTAGCAATCAATCACAGCTGACTGCTCTGTTCTCCCCTCCACTCTGAGCAGATTGTCAGTCATCAGCTCTCTGCTTTGCCTCTCCAGCACTCCCTGGAGCGGTGGGCTGCAAGGGAGAGGGTGCAGCTGGCTCAGTCTCCCAGCGGCGCAGCTGAGAGGCTGAGCAGGCTGCCAGTCCAGGCATGTTGGTGGATCCTGACTGTAAAGTCTGCATATTTTCCCAGGCTGAACCAGCTGAGTGACGTCAGCCCACAGCAGGCTTTAGCCCGCTGTCGGCTGAAAATGGGTCACAGGAGTGCAGAACGAACTGCACTTCTGTGATCCATAAGAGAAGTAGGGCCAAAAAAAGCTTAGTTCATACTACTTCTTTAAAGGGGTTGTAAAGGTACAATTTTTTCCCCCTAAATAGCTTCCTTTACCCTAGTGCAGTCCTCCTTCACTTACCTCATCCTTCCATTTTGCTTTTAAATGTCCTTATTTCTTCTGAGAAATCCTCACTTCCTGTTCTTCTGTCTGTAACCCAACACCGTAATGCAAGACTTTCTCCCTGGAGTGGAGTGTCATGCTCGCTCCCTCCCTTGGACTACAGAAGAGTCAGGACGCCCACTAACACACAGCTCCTTTATCTGCAACGTAGAGAGCGTCCTAACTCTCCTGTAGTCCAAGGGAGGGGGCGAGCACGACACTCCACACCAGGGAGAAAGCCTTGCATTACCGTGTGTAGTTACAGACAGAAGAACAGGAAGTGAGGATTTCTCAGAAGAAATAAGGACATTTAAAAGCAAAATGGAAGGATGAGGTGAGTGAAGGAGGACTGCACTAAGGTAAAGGAAGCTATTTAGGGAAAAATAATTGTACCTTTACAACCACTTTAAAGAAGTAGTATGGACAAAGCTTTTTTTGGCCCTACTTCTCTTATGGGAAAAATAATTGTACCTTTACAACGCTTTTAAGTATATTTAACCATAAAATGACTTTATATATCCCACGGATGCTTTTACTTTCCTGAAATGAAAGGCCAGTTTTAACAACCCCTGCCATGTTTAGTAGTTTTTTTCAGGAATAGCCAGTGATATTTTTTATACACTCAGAATACACTTAACTCACTTTTAAGTGATTTTTATTTTACAATTGTTCCACACTATAATTCATTATTATTTCCACTGTTATATTTCGTCAGTTATCCAACACAGATCACATCGAACACAAATGAGGTCTAAAGTTTGAGTCACAGCGGACCACATCTCCACATAAAGACAAATCTTCAATGTTGTGTCGACCTGCCAGGAAAAGAGACAAAGATAAACAGCACAGCAAACATGTACCTGCAATGCACTGCTTGCCTATTAAATATTAACGGCTTCAATTACATTTACATAAACTGGGCAGCCGTGGACAGAACTTCCACTGCTGCATTTTGGCGCTGCTGTCATGGAAAGAAGCCGAAAAAATCATGCGTCTAGAATGGACAATGAAGCAATCTCAATCTCCTCTCTATGGTGACCTGAAGACGATCGCTCATCAGTCTGGAGACATGATTGTAACACGACATTCGGTGGCCAATACTGCTTTTCTTCCATGTCTTCCAATGTAAACACTTGTGAACATCATAAATAAATTATGTCTTCCTGTCAATCACATTCTTTAACTGAAGCTGAAGTAGAAAAGGACAAATAGATGAATGATAATGTACAGCATTGAGGAGATGGCATAGCGATCTTTTTTCTTAAATATATTCATATATTTATTCATTTTCTCGATGAGGTGGTTCCCTTCCTAGAAGTCTGTTTTAGCTGGGGGTTTCATGTCAGCCGTCAGATACAGGTGGGGTGACCCAGCCGTACTTCTCATGGGTCTTCACCAAACTCTTGAATGTTGCTTCTGCTTCCTTTCGGCTAAAGGCCTTTTTAGATTTTCCAGCTTTCCTGCAGATACGACCCTAGGGAAAAGAATGAAGAATCTCTTTAAAAACTACAAAACTCAGTAACAGAACAGTAATAAATCATCTTCTTTTATGTAACAGTAATAACTATCCTTCAGAGAAATGCCGCTGAAAATCTAGGTTGTTATGAATGTGATTATTTCCTGGCAGTCATTATGAACCATCGTACTTTCATGACATTTAAAGATGATAGGCATAATTTGAAAATTGTACAAGAAGTGGATAATCCAATATATTATCTGCATGTGCTTACAACAAGCCAAACTGTACTAAGTAAATACCTAAAAAAGGAAAAGTCATACTTTAGCGCACACATGGAGCATCATCTAGTTTCGTAGCTGCTAGTTGATAAAAAAAATCCTCCTTTGGTATCTTAACTGGTTGCCGACCAGCCGCCGCTCCCCTGCGCGAGAGCACGTAGCTATACGTCGGCTCTCGCGCAGGCCACTAGGGGCGCGTCCCCCCGCTCCCCCGAACTCCTGTGCGTGTGCCTGGTGGGCGCGATCGCCGCCGGGCACACGGGATCACTCATTACAGAGCGAGGACCTGGAGCTGTGTGTGTAAACACACAGCTCCCGGTCCTGTCAGGGAGAGAAATGCTGATCTTCTGTTCATACAATGTATGAACAGAAGATCAGTAATTTCCCCATGTCAGTCCACCCCCCCACAGTTAGAACACACCCAGGGAACATACTTAACCCCTTCCCCGCCCCCTAGTGTTAACCCCTTCACTGCCAGTGGCATTTTTATAGTAATCAAATGCATTTTTATAGCACTGATCGCTTTAAAAATGCCAATGGTCTCAAGAGAGTGTCAAAATTGTCCGCCATAATGTCGCAGTACCGGAAAAATCACCGCCATTACTAGTAAAAAAAAAATATTAATAAAAATACCATAAAAATACCCCCTATTTTGTAAACGCTATAACTTTTGCGCAAACCAATCAATAAACGCTTATTGCGATTTTTTTTTACAAAAAATATGTAGAAGAATACGTATCGGCCTAAACTGAGGAAAATTTTTTTTTTTAATATATTTTTGGGGGATATTTATTATAGCAAAAAGTTAAAAATATTCATTTTTTTCAAAATTGATGCTCTATTTTTGTTTATAGCGCAAAAACTAAAAAACGCAGATGCCGAATCGCAAAAAGTGTGCCTGGTCTTTGACCAGCAATATGGCTCGGGGGGTTAAGTGGTTAAATAATGACATCACACCCAAGATCCTAAAAAAAATGTATCTTGATTTTTTTTAGCTCTATTAAGGGTAAATAGACTGGCCGACAGAATCCTCCATCCTCTCCACTGACATCAATGAAGGGCACTATTCCTCTCAATAAAACCAAAAATGGGGCCAATTGACACCAATGATGGGGCCCAATCCACCCCCCCCCCCCACTGACACCAATGATAACCCGCAATGACTTCCACGAAAACAAAGTATAGGGCATTATTTTTTTCCGCGCTTATTTTAGGACCTTTTATACTTCCTATGGCCACAGTCTGGCCCCCCTAAAAACTGGCCCTTTGTTTAGAAAGTTTGGAGACCTCTGCTATAGTGTGTTATAAGGTTTCATCTGTAACCCTTTCCAGATAGCACACAGCTAAATCGTTCTCACCATGAAAATGACATATATTCATGTATATTTACCATATGATTCACCTTTGGGTTGATATATAGCAAATCAGCCTTAGAAAGCAAGCAAACATTAGCTCATTACTATAGGCTTGAATAAATCTCTTCACCGAAAAGCATTGGGAAACAACAAGAAAGGAGCACACAGAGACGCTGCATGTGCAGCTTACAAGAATATAGAACTCAACAGGGAAATAAATACTTCCATTTTTTTCATCCATTTATGCTTCCATATGAAATTGTGCCATTGAAGAGGAAATCTACCATGAACCTACAATAGAACATTATACCACAGTTTAGAAATATGCAAGTAGCTTTTTAAAAGAAGAATATCGCTACAGGCCATACGTGATACTAAGGCATTAGAAGTGTATATAATGTTACAGTCTAAAGTTACATCTTTGTAGGTTTATGGAAGAGGGGTGTTATTTTTTTAAAGAAGACCCTTAGGCCCCTTTCACACAGGGCGGATCCGCTCAGCGGTGTCCGCCAGCTCAGCAGGAGATCGCTTTGTTGATCTCTGCTGAGCCGGCGGATGACAGGACCATCTCTGCTCACTGAGCAGGGACGGACCTGTCAGAGCCCACTGATCTCTATGGGGAGATCGGACAGCATGTCTGTTTTCATCAGATCTCATCCGATAAGACAGATGGCAGAAGTACCGCCATACGTCTGCCTTGGGCGGATTGGTGTCAGTGGACACATCTATGCTGACATCAGCCCGCCCATATGAGTGAATCGATAGCCCCCTCGGATTCGCCTGAAAAACGGACAGGAGGATCCGAGCAGGCTTATCATGTGAAAAGGGCCTTAAAGCTAACCTTTGTTTGGATCTCATTCTATAGCCCCATACACACTATTAGATTTTCCGCAGATTTTTGTCTTCAGATTTACCAAAAACATGTAGTGCAAGGGCCTGCCCAATTGCATACATATTGAAACACTTAAGGTTTGACCTCCATATTATATCGTTTTGGTAAATCTAAAGACAAAAATCTTCATAAAATGTAATAGTGTGTATGGGGCTTAAGATAGCAAGATGATAAAGCAGAATACAGCTACAAATGGAACTGACCCCTTACCAGGCCACTCCTATAACATTCGATCCATATCCAAAATGGTCTGCTATTGTATTCCAAAGTATACTAGCAAGTATACTAAATGGGATTAGTTCATATTTTGGTATTAAAGCTGAACTCCAGAAATGATCTTTATTGCATATTTACATTTTTACAGTTTAACCATTGTAAGTATGCATATCTCATACCTGAGAGGCAGCTGACAATTATTGTAGCAGTTGCCATTGCTACACTTACACTTTTTCACTGCGTTTTCTCTGATATATTACCACCCGCCCAACTTAGACCTCATTTTTGTACATGCTTTATTTTGTTGAGCTAATTTTATAGCTTGTTGGCCGTGTATGTTACCAGCAGGGCCGGACTTACCATTGGGCTTGACTGGGCTCAAACCCATGGGCACCGCCCAATAGGGGGCCCCTGACGTTTACGTTTTTTCAATAATATGCCAGTCATTTAAAGTGGTTGTAATGTAAACCCTCATACATAACATTGTCTTAAAAAATAGCCCACGACACAGGCAGCTGATCATTTGCATGACGTCACCGTGCTTGCGTACATTAGCCCTTCTAAACCGGCATTTAAAGCTTGCCGGAATGCAGTCTGTGAGAACTTCCCCTCTGTCCGGCACAGGGGAGAAGTCTTGTGGTGTTTAGCTCCTTCCTCTCTTCCTGATACTCACCCATGTGAATAAAGAAGACGTCACAAAAGGGGAGTGAAAGAAAACAGCAGCCGCAGACACAGCAACGAATGGTTACGGCGCAACGGCGCATGCACAAGATTACTGACAGGGACACAGTAAGGGCGGAAGCGACGTCATCATTTGAATCACATAACAGCAGTACGAATGGTGCTTGAGATACCCGGAAATACAGAGAAAGAAACTATCCTAAATTGTATTTTTGAAATATTCTTGGTTTGTATTGCAACTTATGGTTCAAAAAAGGAATAAAAAATAAATAAATAAAAATAGTCACTCGCTTAGCACTGCTGCCATTCACAGAACACCTTTTTTTTTTATCAAAAATCAAGGCATTTTCTGAGATGGAAAAGAGGTGACCTCAAAATCTTCACCTTTTCCAATCAGAGAATGCATAAACTCACTGGTAACTTTATTAGGTACACCTGTTTAATTGCTTGGTAACACAAATTGCCAATCAAATGGCAGCAACTCAATGCATTTAGCTATCTTTTTTTTATAATCAATAAATTTTTTTTTTATTTAACATATTCCATACAGCATTGTACATTTTTGTGTTCCATAACTTACTTACTACACAAATAACTTAAACATTGCATGGAAAATCTAACATTTTCGTATCCAAAAACTTGTCAATTATTCTACCCCCCCCCCAAAAAAAAAGAAAGATAAAAAAGGAAAGAAAAAAAAATTGAAAAATGTTTTGAAGTATAATCCTCTTCACCCCTCGCTGCATTGGCCTATGTCTGCTCTGTCCCTACACCCTCCATCTCTTCTGCTTGAATCGTGTGTCCTTCTATACCCCGCGAAAAAAAAAAAAAAGGAAGTGGCATAAAAAATAAATAACAAAAAAAGTGGCATAGAAAAAAAAAGACCACCATCCAACTTCCACAAGACCACTGTTGGCCTTTGTGTCTGTTCTTATTTTGTGAAAAAAAGGACAAATTTGAATGATAAATACATAATAATTGTTGACCTAGTGACTAGTGTTTAGTTATTAGTCTCTCGTGTTTATGTGTGTCGGCCCTCTTGGCCTTTCTCCCAACTAGTGTAATATAGTGCAATTAATAATAATAATAAAAAAAAGAGAGAGTTTTACCCCTAAAAAATAAAGAGAGGGGTAATCCCCTCATTTACTTCCGTGTAGTTTATTTGTCCTTCCCCCCTCTAAAAAAAAACCTCATAAGAGGCCTAGTGGACATGGTGTTGACATGTATATATATATATATATATATATATATATATATATATATATATATATATATATATATATATATAATTGTACCTTATGATGAAGAGAGTCTCTTCAACTATATTTACTTTCTAGTAGTCCTTTTGATTTACTTCCCACTTTGAATGAGGTACCCATCTCCATACTCCCTCCCCCCCAAAGTGATACTAGTGAGCTGGGAGAGAAAAGCAAAAAATATATTTTTTTTTTATATATATTTTCTTAGTGACCGTGTTCCACCTCTATCCTTGTTCAACTTTAGTCCCTCCTCTCCTATATTCCACCTACTCCATTTACCAACCCCAAGTCCCTCCCTACTACCCCTGTTTCACCGTGGTTGCACTCCCTCTCTCTCTCCTAGTTTGGGGCGGACATCCTACTCCACACTATCAAGGCTATAAAAAAGATAAAAAAGGAGGGCCCTCCAAGGGAGATCAGTAAGGAGGAAAGATAAAAAAAAAAATAGAGAATCTAGATAATTCCTCTCTGGTCAATGATCTAACTCTTTATTCTTTCATACTTTGATCCATATACAACTACCCTGGGGATCTCACATATCTGTAACATCCCCTATTTTCCCATTCCATTTCTCTTGTCCCTAGCCCATTTCAGGTGCATATTGTATCCAGCCTGCCCACGTCATCTAAAATTCCCCTTTTTTGTCCTTCACTACTTGAATCCACCTTTCGGCTTCCATTATCCGATTAACCTCCTGCTAGTGTTGGGCAGATGATCTGTTTCCAGAATCTGAGGATTAATAATTTTGCTGCATTTAGCAAGTGTGGTACAATACTCTTCCTGTATGTTTTAACCTCCCTGGCGGTATGATTCTTTCTGAAAAAACATGCTGAAAGCGGTACAATTATTTGCAAGGAAATTTGGTGTTTTATACTGTAGGCCTGTGATTTTTAGGAATAACTCACTTAAATCTGACCAAACAAGAGTCTAGTAGGCATCCCGGGTATGACATTTTTTTAAAAACAAAATTTTAAATTATAATATAATAAATAATTATAAATAATTATAGCAAGTAATAATATAATTAAAAAAAAATATTCAATAATGTAATTAACTCAAAATCACTGAAATTTGCTCAGTTGCAGAATTGTTGCTGTCATTATTTTATTTTTTTATGACGAATTTCCCCGCAAATCGCTATCGCACAATTCTGCAAGTGATTATAATTTATTATCGCTGTTTTCTAGCTGATCTAAAACCATTTTTGACATAAAAAGACACTTTTGGTTGCTATGGACAATCTACAGTTTCCAGGCAGAAAGAACAGTTTTTATTATATAAAATGACATGTAGGACACTGGGCAGACCACTAGGGACAAGGGGTGTGTGTTTTTTTTACATACAGTACTGTAATCTATAAGATTACAGTATACTGTATGTATAGTGTTTGTTTACTTTTTTGAATTTGGCGCCGATCTCCGCTTCCGTGCGTCGTAACGTCGCAGGGAACGGAGATCGGCGGCACAGGAGGACGCTGTGTGAATCGAGCGAGGTCCCGCTCGCTCACACAGCGTGGTGACATCGCTGGATCCAGGACAAGGTAAGCCAGCGCAAGCTGCAGGCTCTGCATATCTACCCCGAGCGTGACTCAGGGTTACCGATTTTGGTAGAAAAAATCAACCCCGAGTCACGCTCGGGGATACCGCCAGGAGGGTTAATAGGGCCAGGCGTTCCATGGAATAGGAAACATAGGGGCGTAAACTCCATAGGTGTAGGGGTCAGTCTCTCAATCCACGGTGCAATTGCTTCCCAGAATATTTTAATTCTGGGGCACTCCCACCACAAGTGGAGATATGTGCCCCTTTGCTCACACCCTTTCCAACACCGGGCATCTGCTGCTGGGTACATCTGGTTTAACCTTACTGGTGTCCTATACCACCTTGTCATAAATTTATAGGCCATTTCCTGAACATGCAAGCTTATAGTAGTGGAGTAAGTTGATTTAATCATTTTTTAAATTTGTTCATCTGATAGCATCATATTTAATTTTCTTTCCCATTCCCTAATGAAGTATGGTACTTTATTCTGTTGGGAGCCTTGTATCAGTCTGTACATCTGAGACAACAAGTGCCTTGCATCCCCCAAGTGCACACATTGATCCTCGAACACCGTAGTGGAGCTTAATGATCTCAGTGGGGGTTTCATCTTGTTGAGGAATCCTGTCATTTGATAATATCTCCATCTTGCTAAGGGTATATTCCCTAAAGCTGTGACCAGGTCCGGATAGGCTGCTAGGGTTCCCTGCGAAGTGAACCTACCACATGTGACATCTCCCCCTGGCCCAATGCCCCCAAGAATCCCCCCCGCTCCCCCGGCGGGAACCATGGGAATCCCTCCACTGGAGCCAGGAGGGACACCCGGGGTGAGTATTCTCCCATTTTATTCAACCTGTCCCATATTGACAAGGGCCCAGATTCAAGAAGCACATGGTTGCGCGGCGCAAGGGCTTACTTGCTCCGGTGTAACGAGTGCTCCTGATTCAGGAACCTCGTTACACCGACTGCAGCCTAGGATGTGACAGACATAAGCCTCCTTATGCCTTCACATCCCAGGCTGCATTCTTGCGTTGGCCGCTAGGGGGCGCGGCCATTGTGTTCGGCGTATAGTATGCAAATTGCATACTACCACCGATTCACAAAAGTTGCGCGGGCCCTGCGCACGCAAGGTACGGAGTTTCCGTACGGCCACTTTAGCATAAGGCTGCTCCTGCTAATAGCAGGCGCAGCCAATGCTAAAGTATAGCTGCGCTTCCCGCTCGTGAAATTTAAATTTCACGTCGTTTACGTAAGTGAACCGTGAATGGCGCTGGACGCCATTCACGTTCACTTAGAAGCAAATGACGTCCTTGCGACGTCATTTGCCGCAATGCACGTCGGGAAAGTTTCCCGACGGAGCATGCGCTGTTCGCTCGGCGCGGGAGCGCGCCTAATTTAAATGATTCCCGCCCCCGGCGGGATCATTTACATTAGGCGCCCTTACGCAGGGCTATTTAGCATATCGCCCGCGCAATTTACGGAGCAACTGCTCCGTGAATCGCGGGCAAAGCGCAATATTTGCGTGGGCGCAGAGAAAAATTTTTGCTCTTTGCCCACGCAAATATTGCGCGATTCTACCTGAATCTGGGCCAAGGTGTTCAGGGTCAAGGGAGATGTCCACTTCGCAAGTCCCCTTTGACATACTCGGAATCCAAGGGGCCCCTGCCAAGTTCCTCCCCGCTATTGTCTTTTCTAGTGGGACCCACCTTTCATTAGCTGAGTCGTGGCACCAGTTCAAGATTCGAACCAACGACATTGCCTTGTAATATACTCATATGTCTGGCAGACCCATTCCTCCCTCTACCTTACTTCTACGCAGGATGTCATAGACCAGCCTTGGTTGCTTGTCATTCCACACAAAAGCCTTCCGTATTTGTTTAAAAAAAAGTTTCTGGTACTTTAATTGGGACTGTATGTAATATGTATATAATTCTGGGTAATATACACATTTTAATAGCACTCACTCTTCCAAACCATGTCAGATATGACGACACTGGAGAAATGACACTTTGCTACAAAGTAGTGAGTGTACAGCTTGTATAACAGTGTGAATTTGCTGTCCCCTCAAAATAACACAACACACAGCCATTAATGTCTAAACCGCTGGAAACAAAATTGAGTACACCCCTAAGTAAAAATTTCCAAATTGGGCCCAATTAGCCCTTTTCCTTCCCCCGTGTCATGTGACTCATTAGTGTTACAAGGTCCTGGGTGTGAATGGGGAGCAGGTGTGTTAAATGGTTAACTGGTGTTATCGCTCTCACTTTCACATACTGGTCACTGGAATTTCAACATGGCACCTCATGGCAAACAACGCTCTAATGATTTGAAAAGAAAAATTGTTGTTCTACATAAAGATGGCCACGACCCTGAAACTGAGCTGCAGCACTGTGGCCAAGACTATATAGCGGTTAACAGGACAGGTTCCACTCAGAACAGGCCTCGCCATGGTCGACCAAAGAACTTGAGTGCATGTAATCAGCGTTATATCTAGAGGTTGTGTGAATGCCAACATGTACTGTGACATACTGAAGCAGAGCATGATCCCCTCCCTTCGGAGGCTGGGCCACAGGGCAGTATTCCAACATCCCCAAACACACCTCCAAGACGACCTCTGCCTTGCTAAAAGAAGCTGAGGGTAAATGTGATGGACTGGCCAAGCATGTCTCCAGACCTAAACCCTATCCTCAAACAGAAGGTGGAGGAGCACAAGGTCTCCAACATCCACCAGCTCCGTGATGCCATCATGGAGGAGTGGAAGAGGACTCCAGTGGCAACCTGTGAAGCTCTGGTGAACTTCATGCCCAAAAGGGTTAAGGCAGTGCTGGAAAATAATGGTGACCACACAAAATATTGACACTTTGGGCCCAATTTGGACATTTTCACTTAGGGGTGTACTCACTTTTGTTGCCAGCGGTTTAGACATTAATGGCTGTGTGTTGAGTTATTTTGAGGGGACAGCAAATTTACACTGTTATACAAGCTGTACACTCACAACTTTACATTGTAGCAAAGTGTCATTTCTTCAGTGTTGTCCCGTGAAAAGCTATAATAAAATATTTACAAAAATGTGAGGGTGTACTAACTTTTGTAAGATACTGTATATCATCACTTCTGTGAGTGTTTTTAACCTTTGCTTATCTAATAAACACAGTTACTGCATTAAGAAGTACCTTCTTTCTTTCATTCATTATGAGATATGCATACTTACAATGTTTCAAGCTGGACCGTTGTATGTATGCAATGAAGATCATACCTGGAGAGTTCTGGTTTAAGTCTTCCTGGAAATACGTAGGCTGGTGACGTTGTGCCAAATCATCATGGAAAAACCCAGAGACTCACAGACCGTGCTCTAATCACTTCCCAGTAGTACACTTTCAATCAGCCTATTCTAAAACTGCATTTTTTGATATGTATCATACTGCTGCTTTTCTACGAATAAGGTCCAGTACATAGATATATAAACTTTGAACATCTTAACTTTCCATTTATGGCATTTTTTGTTAGTGGCACTAATGAAAGTATATCTTAAACACATGATAGGAAACAATTCTTAGATGTTAGGGATGATTTCTTCTATAAATAACTGTGTGTAGGATGTGTGGACTAGATGTTGCTGTAGCGAGACATAATTACTGAATCTGCTGCTCATCTGTGCTCTCAGGTCTACCGGCTCAGCTCTGGTAACATGCAGCACTTTATAAAAAGAAGACAGACTTAACAGAAAGAAGTCCTATCTAATAAAACATTAGAACACTGTGTTACCACATTTAATAAAAAATTGTCCTTGAACATCTACAGAAGTGATTTACAGAAATGTGCTTCCTTTGCTCAAACAAAAGCAGTGCAAAACTCATATTGCAATGTGACAATCAGACCACCATTTAAAGAGGAAGTAAACCCTCTTAAAATAATCCGGAAAAAAAACCACCTGTAAGAGAAATACATAATGAGCTAGTATGCATAGCATACTAGCTCATTATGAATTACTTACCTGAGATCAAAGCCCCTGACGATGTCCTCGATCACCTCCTCCGCAATCTCTCCCGGAGTGAATTCCAGGTATCGGCGATGTGACTGGCCGAAGCAGCGATGACGTCACGGCACGATTGCCTTCACTAACGGCATGCACAGTGCGCCTGCGCCATTGTCCCTTTTTTGGAAAACCTACACGGTTAAGGAGATATTTCTTGGACCTACAGGTAAGCCTTAATCTAGGCTTACCTGTAGGTTAAAGTGGTCTGTAAAGCCTCGTACACACGATCAGTCCATCCGATGAGAACGGTCTGAAGGACCGTTGTCATCGGTTACCCGATGAAATTGACTAATGGTCTGTCGCGGCCACACACTATCGGTTAAATAACCGATCGTGTCAGAACGTGGTGACGTAAAACACAACGACGTGCTGAAAAAAATGAAGTTCAATGCTTCCTAGCATGCGTCGACTTGATTCTGAGCATGCGTGGATTTTTAACCGATGGTTGTGCCTACTAACGATCGGTTTTGACCTATCGGTTAGGAATCCATCGGTTAAATTTAAAGCATGTTGGCTTTTTTTTAACCGATGGTTAAATAACCTATGGGGCCCACACACGATCGGTTTTGACCGATAAAAATGGTCCATCAGACTGTTGTCCTCTGGTTAACCTATCGTGTGTACGAGGCCTAAGGGTTTACAACCACTTTAAAGAGACACTGCCATTAGGGCAATTTCACACTGTGGCATCGGCAGCAAAGCTTTACTGTTGTTTTAGCGGCACGTTGAGGGCGCTTTTAACCCATTTTGGCCACTAGCAGGGGTTAAAAGCTCCCCATTAGCGGCTGAAAAAGGGTTTAAAGCACCCGCAAAGCGCTGCTGCCGAGGCGCTTTTGCAGGGGCACTTTAGGAGCGGTAAATCTATCCTTTAACCATTAAAGGGGTTGTAAAGGTACATTTTTTCCCCCTAAATAGCTTCCTTTACCTTAGTGCAGTCCTCCCTCACTTACCTCATCCTTTGATTTTGCTTTTGAATGTCCTTATTTCTTCTGAGAAATCCTCACTTCCTGTTCTTCTGTCTGTAACTCAAAACAGTAATGCAAGGCTTTCTCCCTCGAGTAGGAGTGTCAGGACGCCCACTAACACACAGCTCTTTTCTTTATCTGCAATGCAGAGAGCGTCCTGACTCTCCTGCTTGCCCTCTCCCCCCTCAAGGGAGGGGGCGAGCACGACACTCCACACCAGGGTGAAAGCCTTGCATTACTGTGTGGAGTTACAGGCAGAAGAACAGGAAGTGAGGATTTCTCAGAAGAAATAAGGACATTTAAAAGCAAAATGGAAGGATGAGGTAAGTGAAGGAGGACTGCACTAAGGAAAAGGAAGCTATTTAGGAAATAAAAATTGTACCTTTACAAGCCATTTAAGGCCTCATGTACACTGCTGCTGATAAACGGTCGTTTAGGAGCAGTTGGGCATTTTTTTCTGCTGCCCCTGAACTCTCCTCTATGTTATCTTATCAGTACATGTACACAGAGTAGGGTGACCACATTTCCAAACTACCATTCAGGGACACCCTCCCTTCCGAAAAATCAGCTTGTGCTGTAACGAATCACAGCACAGTTATTGAACACAAGAGGCGGGATTTATGATTTCTCCAATCACAGCCAGGGGGCGGGATTGTGCTTCCCCAGGCATTCCCGGCCAGGACAAGTACTGTTAGTGAGTAAAGCGGTGATGTGGTGGTCTTTTTTGGGAGCATCAGATTGGTCCGGGCAGGGGGGGTGGTTGTTGTGTCAGTTTTATTCCGGGACACTGTATTGTCCTGGAATTAATGTGCCTGGGACAGACCTGCAAAATGTGGGACTGTCCAGGGCAATCCGGGACATGTGGTCACCCTAACACAGGGTAATTTATAGTCGTTTCCAGGCAGTTGAGGTTAGAAGCATTTTTTGCAAATGCGGCTAAACGCGGCATGTAAACGCGGCACAGCAAACATTTTTAAACATCTGTTACTAGCTGTCAAGTTCCATCATTCAGGAGAGGTTTTAAATCGTCCTATATACATGAAGCCTAACACTGGTAACCCATTAAATTTATACGGACCTTGTCATAATGTTCAATAATGTTGTCCAATTTTAAGTTAAGTATGTATTTTAATTGTTATTCACCAACATCATCATACATAGCTGTATCTACGGGCACAGCTTGTATCATACCATACTCTGACTCCAAATGCAATTCTGGCCTTTTAATTATTTTCAAACACCCACATAAGAGTAATGGAATATTTCCACAAAATCAGAAAACCATCTGGAGATATTGCAAGAAACTGAGTAATGAAAAGCTGCCGGAAATTTGATCTAGGTTTTCCTAAATTGTGAAAGTGCTTTAAAAAAAAAAAAAAAAAAAACTTGTTTTATAAAAATGTGTTCATTAGAAATGACATTGAATAATAAAAGTTCAAGAGCAGTGTTACTTTGATGGTCATTTACCAAAACATTCACTTTCTACCTTTAGCCAAAAGTATTGCAACTGACTGATTTACTGAAAGAATAGAACGCATACACTTAGAAAATTGAATGTTCATGTATCTTAAAGTGGATGTAAACCTCACATATACCCACGTGCCCATTTGCAATTTTTTACATTTACGTTCCGCTTTAAGCAGCTTAAGTTGTTTTAGAAGTGTGCTAGCACCCAGTACCAGTAATGATTGCCCTGACCCCCTCAAAAATGTATTTTAAATAACAACTACTGATTACTTTCCAGTTACTAATAGCTACTAATCACATTTCAGTTTAAATAGGATCACTCTCTATAATTTACAACAGGGGTCTCCAAACTTTCTAGAGAAAGGGCCAGTTTACTGTCCTTCAGACTTTGGGGGGGCCGGACTGTGCCCTGTGAAAGTAAACAATGCCCAATCTTTGGTATTAGCAGGAGAAATAGTTGGTGTCAGTGGGAGGCATAGTGGCCCATTCTTGTTGTCAGAGGAAGGAATAATGCCCCATTGTTGGAGTCATTGGAAGGAATAGTGCCCCATTGTTGGTATCAGTGGGAGGAATAATGCCACATCCTTGGTGTCAGTGGAAGAAAGAGTGCCCAAATGTTGATGTCAGTGGAACAAAGAGTGCCCAAATGTTGGTGTCAGAGGCAGGAAAAATGCCTCAAGGGCCGGATAAAGGGGCCGCAGTTTGGAGACCACCGATTTACAACAATAAAGTAGGAATAAAGATAAATCTTTTTTTTTATTTTGGATAGAGGAAGGGAGGATTATAACCCCTGTCGGTTTTTCTTCCTTGCCATCTGTGTACCATTGGCGAGGTTTCCGTTCTTGTCCCATAGCCAAAACAGTAAGTAAGGAGACATCCCTCCAAAGTGTGTGAATTCCTGGTTGTCACCAGGGTCACAAGAACTAGTGTCCCCCACTGGAAGATTTCCCCTCGATTACCGTTCTGGTGACTGCTCACACTTTGGGATTTCCATTCACTCTTATGCCGCGTACAGACGATCGGACATTCCGAAAAACCGTGGATGTTTTTCCGACGGATGTTGGCTCAAACTTGTCTTGTATACATGCAGTCACACAAATGTTGACGGAAATTCCGAACGTCAAGAACGTGACGTACAAGACGTACGTCGAGCCGAGAAAAATGAAGTTCAACAGGCAGTGTGGCTCTTCTGCTTGATTCCGAGCACGCGTGGAATTTTGTGCGTCGGAATTTCCATCAACAAAACTTGTTGTCGGAAAATTTGAGAACCAACTCTCAAATTTTTGTTGTCGTAAATTCCGACAGCAAATGTCCGATGGAGCCTACACAAGGTCGGAATTTCCGACAACAAGCTCCCATCGTACATTTGTTGTTGGAAATTACGATCGTGTGTACGCGGCACTACAACAGTAAACAGGAGAGAAAGAGAAAGGCTGAATATCCCGAATGGGGGCACAGAGGTTAGCTGTTGGAATCCCTCTGCGCTTTATCCAAAACTAAAAAAAAAGGTTTGCTTGCCTTATACTTTATACTTTGCCGACTATAGCCCAAAAAACACAAAGATACTAATTATGTCCTAGTAGATGAAAACAGCAAACGTGGCCTTTTGCCATAGATCTTGTAAAAATAGTTCTCTTAAAAGTATATTTTTTTACTTTTGCACAGTGAGTAAAATCCATTGTTGTTTTGTTTTTAATGTGATTTAACGCCAACATTCATTCTGTAGAAGGTGGACTATTTGCGGTATGGTAATTCTATCCACTTGAATTACATTCATGTGCAGTTAAGCATTTGATATTGAATATTTGAGATTTGTACTGCCAGGCACTTCCTTTTGCCTACGGCATCTGTATTAGTTTCTTTTGACAAGATCATGAAACATCTTTGTAGCAACACAAAGATTCTCTTGGG
The DNA here is from genome assembly GCF_905171775.1 of Rana temporaria. Lineage (NCBI taxonomy): Eukaryota > Metazoa > Chordata > Amphibia > Anura > Ranidae > Rana > Rana temporaria. The sequence continues at coordinate 209,934,426 of NC_053493.1, read as the reverse complement.
GTTATGGTGCCATTCACGCCATGTTATTCTTTGAGTTAAGTCTCCCCTTGCCATCCATTCATCTGTCATAGAATTACATTTCTTGTATTAAGTAATGACATCCCTTTTACTTGATACACTGTGCCAGAAGTTCAATAGATAATGGCTGCATTTAAAAAAAAACATGGCTTGGGAAAATTCACATTAAAAATGTGTTCAACTATATTAGTCTTGAGGTATGTAAATCAGTCTTGCAACTAGTGTGTTTGCTTACATTGTTTTACACATCAGCTTCCTGCAATTTTCTGCAGAGCCAATTCTTGGAAGGGCTGGGGCCCTAGACGCCAATCAGGGAGGATGGACCCTAGACTTCAATCAGGGGGGCGGACCCTAGACTTCAACAGGGGGGATGGGCCCTAGACACCAATCAGGGGGTAGACCCTAGACTCCAATCAGGGGGTGGACCCTAGACTCCAATCAGGGGGTGGACCCTAGACTTCAAACAGGGGGTGGAGCCTAGACTCCAATCAGGAAGGGTGGGCCCTCGACTCCAATCAGCCTCTTCTGAAATACACAGTGTTGTCAATCTAAAACCATGAAGATGCTTATTGACCAAACCTTGCACCCAGTACCAGGGGGGAATGATCTGATATATTCCTAGGGGCATACGAAATTGAGACCGTCCTGTCTTGTGCCCCTGCATTCCCCAAGCAAAGATCTATGCGAGACAGGCAGTGATAGGTGGCTGAGTAGCATGAATACACCAGTACCCCAGGATTCCTCTCCCTCCAAATGTCCCGTAGGCCCAGCTCTTCAATCAGTTTGGCGAAAGGAGTCAAACCCCCTGTACTAGCCCCCCTCACCGACCTGTGAGAAAATCTATCCAGACACCTATCGAGCACATTGTTGTAGTCCCCCAGTACCCATATAGGAACATTAGAATGCGGAGCTATAAACTGGGAAAGCTTAACCAAGCACTCGGAAGTGTATGGGGGGGGTATATAAACATTAGCAATGATACAGCAAATTCCCATTATTTTACATAGCAGAAACACATATCGCCCCTGGTCATCGATAACCGACTGTATCAACTCAAAGGGAGTAGTATTGGCTATCAGAATGCTAACACCTCTGGAAAATGTAGAGTGGGTGGAGTGAAACTAAGTGTGGTACGAGCCTCTTTTAAGTGCAGCTAGAGTGCCCGGCTGCAGGTGAGTTTCCTGCAGACAAACAACCGCCGCCGCATGTTTCTTCAGAGCTGTAAACATGGCCACCCTCTTCACACCGTCACTCAGCCCCCGTACATTCCAAGAGACAAAGTTCAACACAGATGCCATGATTGAAGTGAACATCTAAATAATATACAAGGCACTTTAAGAACATGTAATGTAACAGAGTAGCATATGGCCCAAGGCTCAAAGGTACCTTCCCTTTGTGCCACGACTTCCTATCACTATTCCAGCAGTAAATATACAACCCAGCACAGGTAAACAATAACATACCACCCACAGTTCTCGTGTGTAGAAGTCCATGAATATGACATGTCACAGGCACACCTTTTCCCGAGTCCTCGGGTAGGTACTGGCAGCAGGCTGAAAAGAACACAAAATCAAAAGGGGACAAGAAAAACAGAAAAAAAATGTAAAAAATAGGAAAAACAAGGGAAGGGGGCAGCGAAAACAAAACACAGCTTTGCTGCACAAACTGATCCTCGCAGGACAAGTGGGGAACTGGGGGGGCCCCAACGTCTCGGTACAAAGCAACGATCGAAGGGACTTGCATCTTTGTCTCTCACATCAGGACGCAACAAAACAGTTTCTTCCAGAGTTCCGACAGTCCGCCTGATCAGGAACTGTAAAACATAACAAGCTATAGATGTGAACCCCCTCTTGCATCTTGACCATTAACAGGGAAAGCTCTGGACAACAATGGTGAGGCAGGCGAAGCTCAGCGGACAGGAGGGGGCGCCCCTCTTAGTGAATGTTCCATTCTATCTAGCCAAGCAGATGCCGCGGCGGGGTTTTCAAAAAAGTGGGTTTCGTTGTTGGCAACAATGCGCAATTTAGCAGGGTAGAGCATAGCATATACCACTTCATACTTCCTGAGACGCCTTTTAACATCCGTGAACTGGGCCCGCCGACGTTGTACCTCCGCAGAGAAATCGGGATAAAAGGATATCCTAGTATTATCTATTTTCATAAGGTCGCCCTTGGTTCTAGCGCACTGTAGAATGGCATCTCGATCTTTAAAGTTCAGGAGTTTAAAGAGAAATGGGCGGGGGGGTGCACCAGGCCTCGGAGGCCTAGCTGGGACTCTATGAGCCCTTTCCACAGCAAACATTTTTGAAAAGGTCTGGTCTCCAAATGTATCGGTCAGCCAGCCTTCAATGAAGGCCACTGGGTTTTTGCCTTCTGCTTTTTCTGGGATCCCTACCGCCCTTATGTTGTTCCTCCTCAATCTATTTTCCATGTCCTCTAAACGGGCAGTATGACCAGAAGATTGGGACTGTAAGTGGTGCATTTCCCTCAGTAATGGCGCCACATCGTCCTCCACATTGCTCATCCTCCCCTCTAAATCGGCGGTGCGGTCACGGAGCTTTTGCATGTCATGTCTAAGCAGATTAACTTCCAGTTTCACCCCCTTAATTTCCGTGGTCAAAGCAGTGATGGCCACTTTGCAGGATGTAACTGCTGACAATACATCCCTCAGTGTGGGTTCTGCCGTAGGCCCTGAGGGGCCTGGCTCCTCGGTGGTAGCAGGGAGGGGGGCCTGTGTACTCACTGCGTCCCACATGGCGGCATCCGCGGTATCCTCGGACCAGATCAGCCCAGAGGTCTCCATGTCCTCGCGCTCCGATCGGTCTGCGTGTAGTTGGTCCGACCGAGGAGGGGGATCCTTAGTCCCCGGCTTGGTGAATAGCCGTATAGCCGCCTCCTTAGCCGAGCGCGTGGAGCGGGCGCCATCTTGCGCCGCATGGTCCGCCGTGTTCGGGAGATCTTTTCCCCTCCGGGACATGTCTGCGTGTCGTCTCCGGTTCTCCACAGGATATCAGACCTGCTTGGGTCCAAGGGAGTAAGGCAGCAAAGTTTGCGGGGTTGTAGGATGAGTGTAGCAGGATTAATTACAGGATACTCGGCGGAGCTAGAGCTCGGTGCGTCCTACTCCATCAGCTGCAAGCCACGCCCCCCATGAAGATGCTTATTGGAGGGGAGTTGAGGGATTACTTTATCAGTAAGCTGCTGCTCCTTTATTGTCCAATCACCCGACTGAGGGTGTATTATGGACCAAGCTTTATATATAGTAGGCTAAAGCCTGGTACACATTAACAGTTCCAGTTGGAGCTGCTGTAATAACCATCCAACATTAGTACAGCGATCGTTCCTGCTGACCTGTTGTGTTCTGACAGGGGGACAGCCCCACCAGAACACTCCAGTTAGCGCCCTCTGCCATTGGCTTAGAGTGCTGACCAGGAGTCTGTCAGCTGCTGGTTTTCTGTCAGACAGACTGACATACACACAAGCCGAATGCCAGGCAGTATTTTCTGAACCGGCAAATGTCTCCAGACATTCGGCCCATGTGTGCTTAAAGGGGTTGTAAACCCTTGTGCTTGTTCACCTTAATGCATCCTATGCATTAAGATGAAAAAACTTATGTCACTGACCAGCCCCCCACCCCTTATCTGAGCTCGTTCGTTTCCACGCCGGAGACCCGCAAACCCTCTCTGGCCAGGGTTTCGGCTCCTGATTGGATAGATTGATAGCAGCACAGCCATTGTCTCCCACTGCTGTCAATCAAATCCAATGATGTGGGCGCCGGGGAGCGGGGCCAAGTCCGACATTTTGTGTCTATGGACGCAAATGCTGGACTCAAAGCGCACCAACGCGGTAACCCCCAGGGAGAGCACGTCCCCTAGGGGGTTTATCGTTGCAGGGAGGAGCAGCGAGAGCCGCTGGGGGACCCCAGAAAATGAGGATCGGGGCCACTCTGTGCAAAACGAACTGCACAGTGGAGGTAAGTATGATATGTTTGTTATTTAAAAAAAAACAAGGGTTTACAACCACTTTAACTGCAGTGGAGGATAAGGACCTGGCTATGCAGTCTACCAAGGGTATAGGACAATTTTACTATACCCATTTTAACTGGATTTAACTGCTTGCCTGGAATTTGCCTGTCGTTTTAGAACAAAACATGTTATAAAAACTCTATAAAAGGTACTTTTTTAGTTATTCAGGTTTTAAATAAATTTACAGTGGTGATGTTAAAAGAAACCTTTATTGGATGAATATTGTAGGCTGTCTTTGCATATGTTCCTTTGCAAATAATAACTGCCTGCCGCTGACTTCAGTACTCAATGATCCAGAACAAGTAAAGAGTAAGTCAAAGCTCCTAATCTATATAAATGTTCCAGGTCTCAGAAAGCATTGAATTTGGATAAACATGACAGCCAGACAATAAACATTTTCAGAAGGACAGATCATCCAATACAGCGTATATATTTACTCTGTCTCCCAGATCAGTAAATTCCAACATCCCAAAACAAATCCATCTCTTATGCAATTTTTCATCCACCTCGTATAAAGTATTAGGCTGGGTTCACACTAGAACAAGCAGCGGCTCACAGCAGGAGTCTTGTGCGTCTCCATTCACCGTTTCAGGTCCGATTTCAGCCCAAATTTTGGACTGAAATTGGACCTGAAATGGACCAAAAGACGCACAAGGCTCCTGTGCAATTCTGCTGGTCAAAGTCTCTCCTGCTATGCGAATTGGACACGGGGAAAACCCACATCCAATTCGCATAAGTGTGAACCCAGCCTTAGTCTTAATCTTCCAATACCAGACAACCCACGACATTGTAAATGCAGGAAGATGATAGCCATAAGAAATAAAGAAATGCCTGATTTCAAACAGCAAACTAAAATGTATGCAAATACTGTACTCTGTTTTCTAGAATTGTGAAGTAATATGATATTCAAAATGATACTGTATAATACCTTAGTAATACTACAGAAACTCAACTGTTTTACAGATAAAAAAAAACACACGACAGCTGCCTGCCTTTTTAATGTTATTTATTTAGTTAGAAGTCATTGACTGACATTTAAGTAAGATGTTGCAGCTGTGATACATTCCTTGATAAGTACTTTTTCCACAGTCTCTCACAAAGCAAATGATCTTACTATTCACTGGAGATTTACCAGGACAATCCAGGTTAATGCACTTTTACTTTGCTGCACATTGCCAGCAACAGCCATTAGCAAGAGGGATTTCTTGTAAGCAGTGAACTAAATGGTGTCGGGCCAGGGACCTCATAACATTCACTGCATGATCGAAGTTAGCACTAGCAGGACAAAGGTAACATCAAGTATGTAAATAGCATTGTTTGTCATGTTTATCCTTCACCAATATGGTTGCTCAAGAGCAGCGGTCTCCAAACTGCGGTCCGGGGGCCGAATGCGGCCCTTTGTTTGCTTTTATCCGGCCCTTGGGGCAGTATTTTATTAATGGATACCAACGCAGGGGCACAGTTCCTCCCAAAGACACCAACAATGGGGCCCATTCCTTTGAATGACACCAACAATGAGGCCCAATGACACCAATGATCGGCACTATTCCTCCCAATGACACCAACGATGGGGCACAGCCCCCCCAATGACCTCAACAATAGGGCACTATTGCTTTTACCAACACCAAAAATGGGGCATTGTTTACTCCAACTGATGCTGGGACAATTTCTATGATGGCCACAGTCCAGCCCCCCCTATAGTCTGAAGGACAGTAAACTGGCCCTTTATTTAGAAAGTTTGGAGACCTCTGCTCTAGAGCATTAGTGCTCAACCTGTTGCCCTCCAGCTGTTGCAAAACTACAAGTCCCATCATGCCTCTGCCTTTGGGAGTCATGCTTGTACCTGTTAGGCCGCGTACACACGGTCAGACAAAACCGATGAGAATGGACTGAGGTTCAGCTTCATCGGTCCAAACCGACCGTGTGAATAGCCCATCGGTCTGTTTTCCTTCGGTCCAAAATGTTAAAACATGCTTTAAAATCGAACCGATGGCCCGCTGCCCGATCGGTCCAAACCGATGGTTAGTACAGAAAGCATCGGTTCAAAACCCGCGCATGCTCAGAATCAAGTCGACGCATGCTTGGAAGCATTGAACTTCCTTTTATTCAGCACGCCGTGTGTTTGACGTCACCGCGTTCTGACCCAATCGTTTTTTGGAACGATGGTGTGTAAGCACATCAGACCATCAGGCCACTTTAGCGGTGAACCGATGGAAATGGCCTGTCGGACCATTCTCATCGGTTTGGAACGACCGTGTGTACGCGGCCTTAGACTTGCAATGCGTCATGGGACTTGCAGTTCTGAAACAGCTGGAGGGTCACAGGTTGAGCACCCATACTCCAGAGTGTGCATGCATTCAAAGTGCATCAACACTTATACTCTTTGTGACTTAAAAGTATAATTTCTGACAGATGATCCCACATGCTGTACTAATGCAGCCCACACGATTGAGGTTGAGTATTTCAAGTTGTTCATATTTTTTAAAGAACACCCAGGTTCACAAGCACCTTTTTTTTTGGTATGGCATGGCAAAAAGTAAGTTCCTAATATAAAATAACGAATTACAATCATATTCTGATGCAAGGCCATTTCTCATAACAACTGGTGTTAAATCGGCACTTTGCCCAACTTTAATAGCCTTGAATGGAACCTAATCCCCTGTGTTGCTGCTCTCTCAAGCTCCTTTTTCTATTTACGTCTCACCATAGGTTTTAAAAGTCCTGAACCAACATCCCAAATTTAGAAGCAATATTAACCACTTAAGGACCCCTTCACGCTGATATACGTCGGCAGAATGGCACGGCTGGGCACAATCCCGTACCTGTATGTGTCTCTTTAAGTCCAGCCGTGGTCCGAAGCTCCATGACCGTGCCCGCGGGACCCGATCGCTGCTGGTGTCCCCCGATCGGTCACCGGAGCTGAAGAACGAGGAGAGGTGTGTGTAAACACACCTTCCCCGTTCTTCATTGTGGCAGTGTCAGTGATCGTCTGTTCCTTGATATAGGGAAAGACGATCACTGATGTCCTACGTCCAGCCCCGCCCAGTTAGAAACACATATGAGGTCACACTTAACCCCTACAGTGCCCCCTAGTAGTTAACTCCTAAACTGCAATTGTCATTTTCACAGTAAACAGTGCATTTTTATAGCACGTTTTGCTGTGAAAATGACAATGGTCCCAAAAATGTGTCAAAATTGTCCGATGTATCTGCCATAAGGTCGCAGTCATGAAAAAAATCACTGATCGCCACCATTAGTAGTAAAAAAAAAATATTAATAAAAATTCAATAAAACTATTCACTACTTTTGTAAATGCTATAAATTTTGCGCAAACCAATCGATAAACGCTTATTGCGTGTTTTTTTTTACCAAAAATAGGTAGAAGAATACGTATCGGCCTAAACTGAGAAAAAATATGTGTTTTTATATATTTTTGGGGGATATTTATTATAGCAAAAAGTAAAAAATATAGATTTTTTTTCAAAATTGTCGCACTATTTTTGTTTATAGAGCAAAAAATAAAAACCGCAGAGGTGAACAAATACCACCAAAACAAAGCTCTACTTGTGGGAAAAAAAGGACGCCAATTTTGTTTGGGAGCCACGTGGCACGACCACGCAATTGTCAGTTAAAACAACGCAGTGCCGAATCGCAAAAAGGGGCAAGGTCCCGGATTGCATAATGGTCCGGGTCTTAAGTCGTTAATGGCTTTAAACTCTATCTTTATGTCTTGCGTCACTTCAACCAATGTCTGACATCACAGTATTTCTGTAAGTTATTTTGTTTTATTGTTTTTATTAATGACACTTGTAAAGTGACAACACAAAAAGAAAAAAAAAAGAAAGAAAAAAAAAAAGTAAGAAAAAACATAAAGAGTCACACAACAGCACAAGTGGTCAGCGTTGCCCTGACTAACCATAGAGGAATAGCTCAGGAGAAGAGCCAACTACATTTCCACATAAAGAATTATTTTCTTTTTTCAATAGAGTTATATGCAACCGACTATGGCATTCAGATATACAATCAACTCTTCACAAATAAATGCCCAAATTATAAACCTGAGGCGTTGCATGCAGTTTTATGGTATTGATAAACAATTGAACCACATATTCAAAGAAAGACAGCTCTCACTCAGGCCCCGTACACACGACCGAGTTTCTCGGCAGAATTCAGCCAGAAACTCGATCGGAGCTGAATTCTTCCGAGAAACCCGGCCGTGTGTACACTTTCGGCCGAGGAAGCCGACGAGTTCCTCGTCGAGCCAAATAGAGAACATGTTCTCTATTTCCTCATTGTTCAATGAGGAAAGTTGGCTCGCCGAGATCCTCGGCGGCTTCACACAGAACTCGACGAGCAAAACTATGAGTTTTGCCCATTGAGTTCCTCGGACGTGTGTACGGGGCCTCAGATGCAGTAGATGCATCATTCATCCATCCTCCCCACGCTTTGTCAAATTCTGCCGGTACCCCTCTACTAGCATACGTAGCCTTATAAAGATGTGGGGCTTTGTTTATTAGAGCCTTCAAGGCTGTGATGGTTGCAGCATTAAATTTTTTTCAATAAACAATAATACGTTTTCTGGCATAACAGAACAAGGTTAGGAGAGTTCATATAACCTTTGTAGGGGCTAAGGGGGCAACCACTTTAGATTATGAAGTACCTCCCCCGTCGGCGCCATCTCTCCATGAGTCACTTCCGCATATTGTGGCTCCGGCGCTGTGACTGACCGGAGCCGCGATGACGTCACTCCCGTGCATGCGCACGGGTGGCGCCACTAACGGCATGATCGCCGTTAGTAACGGCACGCTTATGTGCGCCGTAGACATTGGTGCCTTTCTTTTGCAAATATCTCCTAAACCGTGTAGGTTTAGGAGATATTTGTTGCAACTACAGGTAAGCCTTAATCTAGGCTTACCTGTAGGTCAAAGTGGTCTGTAAGGGTTTACAACCACTTTAAGGACACTTTTTTATTTTACTGGAGTTTGGCTTTGAGGTGAACTAATCCCATAGACAAATATTAAATCACTGAAAATATAAATGGTGGGGCATGTAGTATTGGAGCTGCAAACACAAGAATTGATGCTGAATAGGCCGATCTACTGTTTCCCACATGCAAGGAGCAGGTCTCACTAATTTCTGCTTATTTATGTCCTTCTTTCAGTTATTTCAAATGTGGGCAGTATGGTAACTAACTGCAGGTAATCTGAAAAACATTTTCAGCATTGTGCAGTTTCATATGGCTGTCATGAAGTGGAGATAGGGGTAATCCTGGGTCATATAGAAGCGTGATCAAGAATCACTCATCATAATGTTCTAATATTCTATAACATAATGATGTGTTCTTTTTTAATGGGAACGATGCTTTCATATGGAAACACAACTCAAATTTTTCACCTACATAAGAGAGATGAAATGTGCTTCCCGTGTGCAAAAAAGGCAGCTGTTTGATTATTCCAAGAATACCACTATTTAGGAACGTTGACCAAATGAAGACACAAACCAAGTGCACAAGGAATAAACAATTTTGGATGTTCTCTAGTATAAGGAGTTATGTTTCTAGCTCACATTTATCTTCCAATTTTATGGTGTTTTGATGTTCTTTTCTATTCTGCAATGATATACATCATACATTATATACTATGTCTATTGTACACTGCTGGGTTCATTCTAGGGTTGCACCGATACCACTTTTTTAAGACCGAGTACAGATACTTTTTTTCAAGTACTTACCGAGGACTGTCAGTAGTTTAATTTTTTACAATTTTATTTTTACAATTAATTATTTTTATTATTTTTTTACAAGTTATCTTTTTTTTTTTTTACAATGCTTTCTTTTTTTGGGGAAGGGTGGACTGTGTCAGTGTTTTTATTATTTTTACAATTTTACCTTTTAAATATTTATTACAATTTTATCAGCCCTGTTGGGGGGGTGGGGGGGTGGTGAGATATCAGGGGTCTGACATCTCCCTTTTGAGACAGGGGACTGAGGACACAGATTCCTCAGTCCTTTTCTTAGCAGCCTCAGCTGCACTGAAAATGAAGGAACAAGAGAGTCTCCTCCCCATTTATAAACTGAGACATTGTAAACACAGTCTACTCTGCTCAGTTATGAATGGACAGAGTCAGTGATCACAGAAATGACAGATTTACCGGCTCCTTACTCTGCTCTCCACCCTGACAAATCCGGGATGGGGGGGAACGGAAAAGCACGGAGGACATGGAGGGGGACCAGAGGAGAATGGAGGACATGGAGGGGGACCAGAGGAGAACGGAGGACATGGAGGGGGGCCAGAGGAGAATGAAGGACATGGAGGGGGACCGGATGAGATTGGAGGACATGGAGGAGCACAGAGGAGGACAGAGAGGGGGGCCAGAGGAGCACAAAGAGAAGGACACGGGACAGTCAGGGATGATCAGTTTGGCGGTGGGGGGAGTTACATGCACTGATCTCCCTGTGTAGATTTCAATAAAGCAGCTGAAAGCCGCAGGGGGGGGGGGAAGCAGCAGCTGTCAGCTGCTTTACTGAAATCTATACAGGGAGATTGGTACTTGGAACTCCCCCCACCGCTGCACCGATCACCCCTGACTGCCCAGGTATCAGGTCAAGCATGGGAGCATTTGCACGAGTGCAAGTACTTGTGCAAATGCTCGGTGCCAGCATTGATACTAGTATCGGTGCAACACTAGTTCATTCACACTGAGAAATCAGTGCAGAACGCTGCAATGAGGTTTAAACTAATGGGATCTATCAGGACATTTTCAGTCTTAGTAAAATGGAGATTTTACCTTGGGAGGTGTGTCATGTATTAGACCCATTAGTACTGGCAGGGCTGCTGCTTACGCTCTTTCACGCAGCTGAGGTTCTCCCAAGGGTGCTTTGCTGGCCTGAGGGGCCAGACAGACCTAGCAGCTTTGGAAGTGATATACTGTCTATTGGCTGACATGGTCAATTTGGTTATGTACTAAATGTTACTCTTATCGCTAACAAAAAACAAATAAAATCACACAAAAAAAAATAGTTACCAACAATTCATCCTATATTCTCCACACACTGAAAATACATCTTTTCATCCTTTTTTGTGTGTGAAACTTGTCACTTAAAGATACACAGACATTTAATGAATCGTGGTGGAAATAAGAAACACTCTTATGTTAAATATTCTCATAAAACACACACAAGGCCAGTAGTAGCACCCAGAAGATTAAACAAAACTATCACTTGGGGCACAAGGACAGGCATCAATGAGCAAAATCAGAAAAATGATTCCAAACTAAACAAAACTAAATTTACTTTATATTTTTGAAAATGCAACCAATTTTATGAGGTTCATCTATAAAAGAAGCCAATATTTTTCTGCTTTTCCTCGTGGGAACATGGATACATCCTATAGTTTTCCATCAGTATCAAACTACAAAATTCCTCATGGAAGATCAGATCATTCCAAACTTCTTTATTTTCTCTAGAGATAGCATCTCACAATGTAATGCTTTGACAGTTGAGATGTACCCACCTGATTTGTGGGATGAAATGAGTGGGGCGCCTAACTTATAGAAAACTCAAAATACGAATACAGTAAAACCTTGGTTTGAGAGCGTTTTGCAAGTCAAGCTAAATTTGGACTTGATATAAGAGTAGCGTCATCAGGCCCGGATTTACTCCCTTTGCCGCCCCAAGGCCAGGTCCTTCAATGCCGCCCCTGCCTGCGCAGTACAGCAGGGGGGACATTATCCGCCGGGGGACTTTTTCTTTTTTCGGCAGGACACTGAGAAGCGGGGGGGGGGGGGAGGGTGTTGCTGCCGAAAATGAATGACAAAATTACATTGAGAACCGGGAGGGGGGTTGCTGCTGCCAAGAACTATCTTCCCTTCCCAGAGGGGTACCCTTTATTCGACTCTCAGGAAGCAGATCCATCTGTTGTCCTCTGCTTAGTGTTGTAGAGTCTGGCAGGTTATCAATGACCTGGTTAGGGGCTAATTATTTAGATAAGGGAATGGGTTTAAAGGCACTACTAGTTATGCTACAGTACAAAAACAAAAAACAACACATTATTAAAGGGGTTGTAAAGGTTAGTTTTTTATTTTCTAAATAGGTTCCTTTAACCACTTTACTACCGGCCGCCTTTAATTGACGGCGGTACTATAGTGCTCTTGTTCTGGGAGGATGTCATATGATGTCCTCGCCTTGCAGAGTCACTAGGGGGCATGCGCGCACCTGCCGCGTTACTGGGAACCCGATGCGCGTGCCCGGCGGCCGCGATGTCCGCCGGGCACCCCCGATTGCCCAGTTACTGAGCAGGACCGATCTCTGTGTGTAAACACAGAGATCCATGTCCTGTCAGGGAAAGGAGACCGTTGCTGTGTCGATTGTATATAGGGACACAGATCGGTCACCTTCCCAGTCAGTCCCCTTCCCCTACAGTTAGAATCACTTACTAGGGTACACATTTAAGCCCTTAAACGGCCCTAGTGTTAACCCCTTCCCTGCCAGTCACATTTACACAGTAATCAGTGCATATTTATAGCACTGTTCGCTGTGTAAATGTGAATGGTCCCAAAACTGCAATATCGCAGTCAAAATCGCCACCATTACTAGTAAATAAAATAAAAAATGCTATAAATCTATCCCCTATTTTGTAGCCGCTATAACTTTTGCGCAAACCAATCAATATACGCTTATTGTGATTTTTTTTTACCAAAAATATGTAGAAGAATACATATCGGACAAAACTGAGGAAAATATTTTTTTAATATATATTTATTATAGCAAAAAGTAAAAAATATTGCTTTTTTTTAAATTGTCGCTCTTCTTTTTTTTATAGCGGAAAAAAAATAAAACCACAGAGGTGATCAAATACCACCAATAGAAAGCTCTATTTGTGGGGAAAAAATTATTAAAATTTCATTTTGGTAAAGTGTAGCATGACCGTGCAATTGTCATTCAAATTGTGACAGCGCTGAAAGCTGAAAAATGGCTTGGGCAGGTAGGGGGTGAAAGTGCCCTGTATTGAGGTGGTTAAGCTAGTCTATTGTTGGTTCACTTACCTTTTCCTTCGATTTCCTTTCTAAATGTTTTTTTTTCTTTGTTTTCTTTGTCTGAATTTCTCACTTCCTGTTCCTCCTCAGTAAGGTGTTCAGTAAGCTGTTCTAAATGACTTTCCACCGCTCGGATGATGGTGGAAAGCTTACTGAGGAGAAACAGGAAGTGAGAAATTCAGACAAAGAAAAAAAACATTTAGAAGGGAAATCGTAAGAGAACCAACAATGCACTAGCTTAAAGGAACCTATTTAGAAAATAAAAAACGAACCTTTACAACCCCTTTAATATAGAACCTTAAACTCTTACGAAATTCAGACAACCATTGATGGCAAATAAAGTGTTATTATTGTACTTAGTGATACAGGTACCTAAAAAAAAATGTGTTGTTGTTATTGTTACATTTTTAAATACCTGTTTCTTATTTTTCCTGATAAAATAAAATTGTTGTACAGATTTATAGGTGTCCATTTAGGTGGCTATTTATATATCATATAATGAAATCAACATTTCTAGAAAACAACTGCTGTTGACTGATTCAGTTACACAACAATCTACCTAGAGAATGTATATTGATGTCTTCCTATGAAGCTGTTAAACGTAAGCAAAAAAAAAAGGGTAAGCTCCAATAAAAACAATGTATAATGCCTTGTACACGCAAGCGTAAGCTTTTCATTGGATATTCCATCCGTGTGTATGCCCCATCAGACTTTTTCCGTTGGAAATTAAGACGAAATTAGATAGAGAACATGTTCTCAATTTTTCCGATGAAAAAAATTTCTAGTGGAATTTCCGTTCGTCTGCATGCAATTCCGACAGACTAGAAACTATGCATGCTCAGAATCAAGTTGATGCATGCTCGGAAGCATTGAACTTAATTTTTCTCAGCTCGTCATAGTGTTGTACGTCACCGCGTTCTTGACAGTCAGAATTTGGTGTGACCGTGTGTATGCAAGAATTCCGTCTGAACTCCGTTGGAAAAACCATTGGGAGTTTATTCTGACGGGAAAACCGGTCGTGTGTACAGGACATTAGGCTTTTTGTCTTTAGTTGCAGCTGGTGATATGACAGTAAAGCCAACCATAGATGGATCTCAGCGGGTTAAGTAGAGACTAGCTAACATTTGATTAATCTATGGGCAGGCTGGTTGTACTAAAGTCAATCCATTGATCGGCTTCAGTACAATCAGCCTGTCAGATTTTTCGCATTGGATCTGCTATCAGTGATCATTGTGTTCTGCTGGCAGGAAAGGCTCCTCGCAACTGACCCTTCCCCCGCCTTTTCACCAAGTAGCAGAACTCAAGAGTGCTAAAGGAGTGATTCATCTATCAGCACTGGCCCAGATTCAGGTACATTTGGGCTTTATTTGCGGAGGCACAGGCAACGATTTTGCCCTGCGCCCCCGCAAATATTTTGCGCTGCCCTCAATTCACGGAGCAGTAGCTCCGTAAATTGCGAGGGCGCACCGGCAAAATTGCCCGGCGTAAGCGCGCGCAATGTAAATGATCCCGCCAGGGGGCGGGAATCATTTAAATTAGGCGCGCTCCCGCGCCGAGCGTAGAGCTCATGCTCCGTCGGGAAACTTTCCCGACGTGCATTGCGGCAAATGACGTCGCAAGGATGTCATTTGCTTCAAAGTGAACGTGAATGGCGTCCAGCACCATTCACGATTCACTTACGCAAACGACGTAGATTTTAAATATCGCGACGCGGGAACGTGGGTATCCTATAGCATTGGTCGTGCCTGCTATTAGGATGTGTAACCTTACGCGAAACCCGACGTACGCAAACTACGTAATTTGCGTATGCAGGGCTCGCGCAACGTTGTGAATCGGTGTTAGTATGCAATTTGCATACTATACACAGATCACAATGGGAGCGCCCCCTAGCGGCCAACGCAAGAATGCAGCCTAAAATCGGCGTGGCATAAGAGCCTTATGCCACGCAGATTTTAGGCTGCAGTCGGCATAGCGATGTTCCTGAATCAGGAGCATTCGCTACGTCGGAGCAAATAAGCAATTGCGCTGTGTAACCTATGGTTACACAGGCGCAATTGCTTCTTGAATCTGGCCCACTGACTGTGTTAATGAGGAAATTAAGCTATTTTCTCTTAGTGCTAGATGCACTAGCAGATGGACTAGCAGTATAGATATACTTTAAGCCTCACATTTAAAAAATAAATGTTGATCTCAGTTGTCAACAGACATGCACTGAGTTACCAAGACGGCAGAACAATATACGTGTAGTCAGGAATGTATTATGTCATTTTGAATAGTGATATAAAAAAATGTCAACCAATTCAATGTACAACCAATTTAGTTTTGAGTAGGGCAGGGTTTGATTCCATTCAGGTTACAGACCTGGCAGGATGAGAACTTCTCTTTCTACAACACAGCTCTGACATCTGTTGGCTGGTTAAGAATGGATTCTTTGTTATCTACATAAGTCAGTCCTCTAAATATTCATTGTAGAAATCCACTAGCAGGCAAATGAAATGGAAATCGTGTATAGCCTGTAATTGAATGGACTAAGTTTTAAGTGAACCTGTATTAATATTAAAGTGGTTGTTAAGCCACTACAGTATAACCATACAATCCCCTCTGGCTGACAGCTATAGCAGAAGGAGCTGAGAATTTCCACTGTCAGCCGGGGAGGAGAGAGAGCCGAGCTGTCACGTGAGCACCGAGAGACCCTCTAATTTAAGGTAGAAATCGGTATAGTTTTTATATAACACAGACACTTAGACACATAATGTTATTTTACAGAGGGGATTGTATGGTCATACTGTAGTTATGATCGCAGCAGGAGGGGAGGGCTGGGAAGTGGACAGGGCTGACGGGCAGGTAGAGGATGGGGAAGAACAGGGAGGAGAGCTGCTGATGATAGAGGACCACAGTGTCAGGGCTCAGCAATCATGATAAACCGTGGTCAGTTTACAGGGGGAGGCCAGAACCAGGCAGGATCAGCCAGGTATTTTATATGATATAGGGGGCCAAATTACACAGCACAAGCACTGTGCTGTTTTTCATGCTTTAAAGGAACAGGAACAAATGCTTTAAAGTATAACATGATGTATCATTTTTTTTCAGGGTTCAAGAGAAGACCTAGAACCTCTCTCTCTCGATTACAGTCTATAACCCCACTGGAGAGATCCCCCTCTACTTGCTGACCAGGTTAGAAGGAGGTCAAACACACATGTGAAGAAACTTAGAAGCTTCTTAAACCGAAAGCACACTATATTTGCTCATCTACATGAGCACCTACATGGTTCTAGGGTTCTATTCTATTCAAACCTAAAAGAAAAATGTTTTGGCCAGAGTTATATTTAAGCAATGCAATCTAAATTGTAACAATAGAGAACACGTTTGTGCTTTTGCATGCTCTTTTTTCTGAAAGTCAGTATTTGCATTGGGCTAGACCAAGATCACCCCCCAAATGAATGTGCTCAAGACTGGTAACTTACTGCCAATAATACAAACACACGGGAGCCACTCGAACCTGTAACTGGCCTTTGCAGCAAGAAACACATGTAAAAAAAAAAGTTCACGATAAAAACATGGGGTTTAGTTCACATACATTTGCAAATATATGCAGAAGCTGCAGAGGCCACGTCATGGCATCCCAGTGTACTGCAGTCCTAACTCTATAATTCTGATAGAGTAAGGGCAGGTATGCCTGAAGAGCGTCCACCCCTCCTTAAAGGTATAGGGACACACTGGACATTCATTAATAGCACAATGATGTGTCCCCTCACCGTCCACCTCACTTACTGCCAATACACCAAGCACCGTACTGTAGGAGACTTTGGAGGGCTGTGCATGCAATTTCCCATGCTGTATAAAAATATCAATTTCCCATGCCTGGAAATTCTTCAAGGGTAAGATAAAAATGCCCACGACCCTTGGTGCCTTATTTAAGTTTTCAGGCATATTTGTCTTTCTTTTGGGTTGATACAAGTTTACTTTTAATTAAATCACTATACAGAAGAAATATTTTAAAGCAGACTTTTAGCCCCATGTGTATCTGCACCATCTGCTTCTGGTGCTTGGTAAAAAAATCTGTTCTGCTGCTTAATTTAGCAGTAAGCACAATCTTTCACAAGACTCACTGGCCCAGATTCAAGAAGCACTTGCGCCCGCGCAACCATAGGTTGCGCGGCGCAAGTGCTTACTTGCTCCGGTGTAACGAGTGCTCGTGATTCAGGAACCTCGTTACACCGAATGCAGCCTAGGATGTGACAAACTTAAGCCTCCTTATGCCTTCACATCCCAGGCTGCATTCTTGCGTTGGCCGCTAGGGGGCGCGGCCTTTGTGATCGGCGTGTAGTATGAAAATTGCATACTACCACCGATTCACAAAAGTTGCGCGGGCCCTTCTCACGCAAGGTACGGAGTTTCCGTACGGCGCCTTTAGCATAAGGTTGCTCCTGCTATAGCAGGCGCAGCCAATGCTAAAGTATAGCTGCGCCTCCCGCTCGCGACGTTCGAATTTCACGTCGTTTGCGTAAGTGAACCGTGAATGGCGCTGGACGCCATTCACGTTCACTTACAAGCAAATGACGTCCTTGCGACGTCATTTGCCGCAATGCACGTCGGGAAAGTTTCCCGACGGAGCATGCGCTGTTCGCTCGGCGCGGGAGCGCGCCTAATTTAAATGATTCCCGCCCCCGGCGGGATCATTTACATTAGGCAGCCTTGCGCCCGGCTGCTTAGCATATTGCCCGCGCAATTTACGGAGCAACTGCTCCGTGAATCGCGGGCAAAGCGCAATATTTGCGTGGGCGCAGAGAAAAAAATGTGCTCTTTGCCCACGCAAATATTGCGCGATTCTACTTGAATCTGGGCCACTGACTTGCATACGTCCCCTGTGCTACACTGGATGTGAATCACTGCTGCTGTGTAAGCAGTATGTAAGTGGTGCGTAATCAAGTGCTGCCTTTCTCAACCTTTACAACAGAGAAGAACCCTTGAAGTAACTTTCTGGTCTCAGGGAACCCCTGCTAAATATGACTATATCCACAATTAATGATATATCAGTGAGAAGAATCATCCTTACACTTTGGGTTATTGAGATTACCTCCATATTTAACGTGTATACTCGAGTATAAGCCAAGAATTTCAGCCCTTTTTTTAGGCTGAAAATGCCCCCCTCGGCTTATACTCGAGTCAGTGTCCGTTCCTGCCAGCGGTGCCCGTAGAAAATATGGCTGCGGGCCGACAGCGCAACTGCGCATGCGCCGTTCCGGAATCTGCTGGGCTACGACCAACTCGTACAAGCTCGGCCGGGCGCTGTGGGCGGTCGCATGCCCAGTGATGTAATGTCACCGCCTGGCGCCATTTTTGAATGGCCGGTGCTCGTTCCTGATGGTGCCTCGCCACAGCAGGAATCCGGGGAGGTTGATGAAGCACATGCCTCTGACCCCTGTACCATGTCCGCACATGCCTCTGACCCCTGTACCATGTCCGCACATGCCTCTGGCCCCTGTACCATGTCCGCATATACCTCTGACCCCTGTACCATGTCCGCACATGCCTCTGACCCCTGTACCATGTCCACACATGCCTCTGACCCCTGTACCATGTCCGCACATGCCTCTGACCCCTGTACCATGTCCGCACATGCCTCTGACCCCTGTACCATGTCCGCACATGCCTCTGACCCCTGTACCATGTCCGCACATGCCTCTGACTTATATTGCAGAGGAATAGAGGGGATAAGTCTGACCAGGTCTAATATTGGATGCTGGTTGCTTATAACACTAAAGAAATTTACCGTACCAGTAGCTGCTGCATTTCTCACCCTAGGCTTATACTAGAGGCAATACGTTTTCCCAGTTTTTTGTGGTAAAATTAGGTGCCTTGGCTTATACTCAGGTCTGCTTATTGTGTATGTGGTATCTTGCGCCAAAAAATTAAACTTAAATAAAATAAATAAACTGAAGCTGCTACCCAAAATAATCAATTGATTATAGCAGTGGGAAATGTGGGGAGTGGGTGCGCTAGCAATAATAATTTAGTGATACATACTTATGTCATAAGCCAAGAAATAAATATATAATACTAAAAACACCTGGTGGTACTAGATGATCTAGTACAAATGTCCATACATGCAGTGCTGATTACTGCCTGTGAAATAGCAATATTTCTCTGCCACATATAATATGTGGCCTCAAATAATGTGAATAAGTCCAATAAATGCATAAAGATGAAAAAAAATCCATAAGCAGTCCTCAATGATTAAAGACAGATGCATGCTTCTAGTCAAATGAGTAGTGTTCCACCTTCACCATTTAGCTGACACACACCCGAAGTGAATGTATAAAGATGGCTCCTTACCAAATGGAAATACCCCTTATTTTGATACCAAAAAAGGGAACATTTAAAGCTTTGACAGGTTAACCTGTATGATCAGATGCATCCTGGCAGTGATAGTTCTTGCAATCAGAGATATCCCAAGGTATGCATGTAAAACAGAATGGTGCCAAACATAGTGTAACTTGTTTATTTTAAAATTATAAAAATGTATACAGAGGGAGCCAATTGGCCGCTTACTATTTGAGGTGCCTCAAAGCCGGCACTGAGGCTCGATTACGTTGGGTCGGATGGTAAATCCTGGGCGCTGTGTGTTACACTCGTGTCCCGAGCGTGCGTTCCACTTCAGCTGGAATCTAGGAGCCAGCTAAAAAAGTTAGGAGCCAGGAACGCGGCGCCCCGAGCTCGAGTGGAGATTTTAAAGGAGTAAAAGAGGGCGCCAGATTCCAGAAGGAAGCATAGGACTGCAGAGGGCCGCAAAGCCGCGGTCTCAATTACGTGCCAGGGGGGGGGGATGCGCACAGAGACAGGATACCCCAGCTGTGCTGCCCAGGCGCCAGGTCGCTAATTCTAGTCGTAAATGCAACCTTGCGCCCGGGGTTTGACGAACCCTGAACTAGATTCATACCTAAAATGTATATGTAAAGTAAGTTATGTACCACTTTTTATAGGTTTTTGGAGCCACCATCACATTAATGTCTTAGCTAGCAGGTAAGTGAGCTAAGAGATTGTTTGTATATAGCTTGCCCTCATTCTTTTCCATCTCTTGTACAGCACAAGGCATCCACCATGATTTTTTCATACAGCCAACAGTTAGCCACAATTCTGCCTTTTATTACATTTTTCTCTTGCCTTGAATAAATATTAATTTGTACAGGCAAATGTATACCAACTGTCCTTGCCCCAATTCTATTTAGCACATTATAATGTTTCAATACGTTTAATGCCATCTAGATTAAAGCAGTTGAAACCTATAGAGAAAATGTAACTGGTTTTTACATATTTGTTGCCCATTCTTGGTTATCACTTGCAGAGATGATTCTTCTTTATCTGCTTCCTTTATGCCAGCGCTATTAGTCTTTGATACACTACTGACTTCAGCGGGAAACTAAGCTCCACTTCAATACATGTATGCGATAAAACAGATCAAGGTTACTCATTCTGTAGGTAAAGCTGGGAGGCATTTAATACTCTATGTGTGCTAACAGAAGACATTTGGCTATTGTTAGGTTTGCTGAAAATACTGCGGTTTAATAGTGATGGAATCCAGGTGGGCTGGAGACAATTAACCCCTTTAGCAGTGAAAGGTCTTAGAACTTACAAGACAAATTGAAACATATTCAAGCTTCTGTGATACACAGGAGTGATTGTGGATCTGACGGACTTATGCGTGTACATTGGTACATTGATCATGCTTAAACAAGGATCTCATGCTCTTAAAATTTACAATGTGAAAGAATTCAGGAGCACAGGAAGTACAGTACAAGCACAGAATTTACTTCACAAGTGTGAAGCATTTCTAAACTCACATACTCTATACGAATAAAACCACATCAAGTGGTAGCTATCATTAAAATAGAACGTACAAAAGCTTGTATTGTCCTGTACAATCGCGTATCTTCGTGCTCATGCACAGAAGTTCAGCCACTAGCTAGTTTACAAGATTCCATACACTGATGCTTGGAAAAGCCATTCCAATGATAAATACCTGTACATTGGCTGCCCTTTTTCCTATGACAAGATAGCATACAGGGTTTGTGGATAGGTCATTTAGGTAGGTAAAAGCAGCATTTGTTGCTTAGATAGAAAGTCACATTTTTTTTTTTTTTTTTTTAGGGGTTTATTCATCTGTTGGTAAATAGCATTGACATGCACATGTGAACATAATGAAATTATAGGAAATAATAAAGAAAAGCAATATTATATAGACATTTACTTTAGCATGTATGGCAAGCTAGGGCCATATACAGCGCTATGAAAGGGTATTAATTAATATACCAGGCCTCCCATTTCCTAGAAACAGGATCATGGCCCAACTGGTAAATATTGACATCTACTTCCAACCTATACCAACTTCTGACGGGCGGCGCAAACTGAGACATTTTCTGCAGTCTTTACCTCCACCCGACAACTTCAAGCGAAAGTTAACGATATTTGAAGAATATTGTAATGAGAAAGGATTACTTCCCCATGTTCTCTCGAAGATGTATGATCTGTTGATCAGACCACCAGAGGATTTCCAATTACCATTTTTATGTAAATAGGAACAGGAACTAGGTAGAACTTTCTCAGAAGAACAACGTATCAGTATAATAAATAATATATTTGAATCCTCAATGTGTACGAAGATACAGGAAACAAATTATAAAATTGTTTCCCAATGGTACCAAACCCCAGTTCTTCTTCACAGATTTTTTCCAGGGGTTACGGTACCTACTGGAGATGCTGTGTGGAATCTGGGACCCTATTGCATATTTTTTGGTCATGCCCTAGTTCGGAGAATCAGTCAGTTCTGGGAAGAAGAGATACCCGAAGACCCAGCCTTCTTTCTATTACATGAAACAAAAATTCCAGTTAAGAGATATAAGGAAACAATAGTATGCCATCTCCTGAATGCGGCTAAAGCATGTAAACCTGGCACTTGGAAGCAAATGCAACCCCCATCAATAGGACTTTGGCTTAAGAAAGTAGAGGAAATGAATCAAATGGAAGAACTGATATGGACAGCACAACAGAAAAGTGAGAGCTATCGGAAAACATGGTCCGCATGGAATCTATTTATTAAGTCAAAGCAGGGGGAGACGCTTATGGGAGCAGTATAGAGGAGTATTATATTCTTGACGAAGGAGGTCGGGGAGGAGTGGGAAGGTAGGGGGGTTCCCTGTAAATATTTGTCTTCTCCTTGTTTTTCTGTTTGTTGTTGTTGTCTTGTTTCATTGTGTGTATTTGGTGTTTTGGAGGGAGAGACAGAAACAGATACCGTATTAAGAATACTGGACTAGACTGAGTCAATAAATGCATGACCAAATGGAGATGGAAACTTGGAGAGATAAATAAGTGGTTTTCTTTTTTTTTTTTTTTGTGTGATCTTGAATAAAATGTGTGTAAATTCTGAAATGTAACCACTATCTTGATGAGGAATAAGTTAACTATGTTACTATGCTACTATGTTGATGATGTATGGAAGATGTCTTGTTTTGTTGAAATAAAGAAAAGATTTAAACATGAAAAGGTATTAATAACTCTTGAAATTTTCCAAATTTTGTCATGTTACAACCAAAAACGTAAATGTATTTTATTAGGATTTTATGTGATAGACCAACACAAAGTGGCACCTAATTAGTAAATAAAGGCCAAGGAATACACCAGACAGGTCCCAGGGATAAAGATGTAGAGAAGTTTAAAGCAGGGTTAGGTTTTAAAAAAAAATATTCCAAACTTGAACATCTCCCAGAGCGCTGTTCAATCCATCATCTGAAAATGGAAAGAGTATGGCACAACTTCAAACCTACCAAGACATGGCCATCCACCTAAACGGACAGGCCGGGCAAGGAGAGCAATAATCAGAGAAGCAGCCAAGAGGCCCATGGTAACTCTGGAGAAGATCCGCAGCTCAGGTGGGAGAATCTGTCCAGAGGACAACTATTAGTCGTACACTCCACAAATCTGGCCTTTACAAAAGAGAGTGGCAAGAAAAAAGCTACTGTTGAAACAAAGCCATAAGAAATCCTGTTTGAAGTTTGTCAGAAGCCATGTTGGGGACACAGTAAACATGTGGAAGAAGGTGCTCTGATCAGATGAGACCAACATTTTATTTTTTGGCCTAAAAGCAAAATGCTATGTGTGGCGCCACTGTTAAACATGGTAGTGGCAGCATCATTATGTGGGGTTGCTTTTCTTCAGTAGGGACAGG
The DNA here is from genome assembly GCF_905171775.1 of Rana temporaria. Lineage (NCBI taxonomy): Eukaryota > Metazoa > Chordata > Amphibia > Anura > Ranidae > Rana > Rana temporaria. The sequence continues at coordinate 209,911,126 of NC_053493.1, read as the reverse complement.
GAAGCTGGTCAGAGTTGATGGGAAGATGAATGGAGCCAAATATAGGAAAATCTTAGAAGGAAACCTATAAATACAAAAGCAATGCGCTTTAGAATGCAAAAATATTCAATAGTAGTGCTGCTACCTAAATAACAAACATAACAAGAGATGAAAAACATAAATATATAAACAGTTGATATATAATATAATCTGCAGTAGCGCTCTTAAATGTGTCTAAAATATATAAATGAATAATGAGAAAGTCTTGTGAATTCACACCAAAAAGACAGTCCTTATTGAAGAGTGCAAAAACCATATGATGACATCAGTTCCTCCACCACAGTGATGAATGAGAGATCAACTCCCGTTAAGAAACAAGCTCACCAGATGATCTATACATAGATCATTAATATCATCTATGATCTATACATCGATACAGTCGATTCAGTCATTTATATCAGGGGTCTCCAAACTGCGGCCCGAGGGCCTGATGTGGCCCTTTGCTAGCCTTTATGCAGCCCTTGGGGCACTGTTCCTCCAACTGATATGAGGCACTATTACTTCCACTGACACCAAGGGGGCACTATTTCTTCTACTGATATCAATGATGGGATACTATTCCTTCTACTGATAGGAGCCCTACTCCTCCTTCTACTGACCACCAACCCTGAGGCCACATTTATTCTCACCGGAGCTGGGCCCGGGACATTTTCTGCCCCCACATGCCACAATCCGGCCCTCCGAAAGTCTGAAGGTCAATAAAGTGGCCCTTTGTTTAAAAAGTTTAGAGACCCCTGATTTATATAATCTATGATCTATACATACAGTCTCTGTGTAGCCACACCCCTAAGACTGTATGTTGAAGCTGGGAAGGCGTTCTGATGTCTAGTGAATGAAGCAGTGGGGGGATCGCGACACAGAGCCGCTCAGCATGTCTTGTACTATGTTACAAAAAGGCTGGTTTTAACAGTATTTGATGTACATGCAATAATATTGTAAATTAATCAATATCTCAAATGATTTTACACTACCGAAGGCTCCATTTCTCCCACTATTTTCTGCATGTGGTGTCAAACCCGGGCATGTAAACAGAATGTGGTGGTTTACAGCAGCTGTTCAATATAATCTTTGAGCCTGTTTGCCAAACAACAGAGTGAATGGCAACATCATCTGATGAGCTTGTTTCTTAACGGGAGTTGATCTCCTATTCATCACTGTGGTGGAGGAACTGGTGTCATCATATTGTTTTTGCACTCTTCAATAAGGAAATCTATATTTTCATTATTATGGAAATATTTTGTCTTTTTTGGGCACATTTAAGAGCGCTACTGTGGATTATATTTTAAATACACTGGTATATATCTATATATATTTATGTTTTTCATCTCTTGTGGGGCAAAGCATATTCATGTGTTAGAATGGCCCAGTCAAAGTCCAAACCTAAATCCAATTGAGAATCTGTGGCAAGACTTGAAAATTGCTGTTCATAGATGCTCTCCATCCAATCTGACAGAGCTTGAGCTATCTTACAAAGAAGAATTGGCATAAATGTCACTCTCTAGATGTGCAAAGCTGGTAGGAACATACACAAAAAGATTTGCATCCGTAATTGCAGCGAAACATGGTTCTACAAGATATTGACTCAGAGGGGGCTGAATACAAAAGCATGCCACAATTTTCACATATTTATTAAAACCAATTTATCATCACACCTTCCACAACCACAATTATGTGTCACTTTGTGTTGGTCTATCACATAAAATCCCAATAAAATACATTTACGTTTTTGGTTGTAACATGAAAAAATTTGGAAAAAGGGGAAGAATATTTTTTCAAGGCACTGTACATCAATGTGATTAGCAAGATAGATTCAGGGACTATGATTGCTACACATGTGCATGCTCATGTAGTGCAGCATACCTGGAACAATGGCAGTCAATTTACTAAAGGGTTTTGGGAATCTTCACTCAAAAGAATTGTGTGAATATTCACTTTTCCAAAATTACACCATTTTCATAATTGTCCAATTATGTAAAATGTAAATTTCTGTTTACTTTAACTACTTCCCGCCCGCCGTATGCAGAATGACGGCCGGGAAGTGGTTCTGTTATCCTGACTTGGCGTCATAATGTCCAGCAGGATAACATGCCGGCGCGTGCCCCTTGGGGCGCGCAGCGACTGCGATTGCGGCGTGTCAGTCTGACACACCACATCTCCAATCGTGGTAAGAAGCCCCAGACAGAGGCTTCTTACCACGTGATCAGCTGTGATCGGTTCGCGCTGACACAGAGGTGATCAAATACCACCAAAGGAAAGCTCTATTTGTGGGAAGAAAGTGATAAAAAATGTATTTGGTTACAGTGTTGCATGACCGCATAATTGTCATTCAAAGTGTGACAGCGCTAAAAGCTCAAAATTGTCCTGGGCAGGAAGGGACGAAAGTGCCTGGTATTGAAGTGGTTAAATACCCAGTTATGTGCAGATGCTTTTCACATGACTGGATACTTGAAATGAATATTCACACTATAAGAATTCTCATCTCTTTTAGTAAATGAGCCCAACCTTATCGTGACTTAAGGCTGTAGTTTATTGGGGATTTGGCTTTTTTTTTTTAACCACTTGACCACTGGGCACTTAAACTCCCTTAATAACCAGATCAGGGGTCAAGTCCTGGGGAAAAAAGTGTGGGAACTCCCACCCAAGCACCACTCCCCCACCAAAAAAATAAAATGACACGCTCATATGCGTAATTACTAAACCGCATGTTTTTTTTTTTTCGATCCACTGTACCTTTATGTTACTGCCCGCTTCCGGTATATGGATTCATCAGGTAGCAAGTTCTTTCTAAATCCCACGATAACTCGCGGCAGACCTCCGCAATGTCTCCTGGGAACAATGACAAAAGCTCCCAGGAGACATTGCGGCATCGAGGAAGTGACGGAATACCCACATACTATCTGATGAATCCATATACAGGAAGCGGCCAGTAACATAAAGGATTACTAAGGTTCCCCTGCCCCTGACAGTAAATCGAGCTGGGCATCGCCGCTTAGTGAAGGATTGGCACGGGCGGTTCGGCTGCTCTAGTCCTGCAAAGGGAACTGAGTTCCTGCTGTGAAAAAAGTGCAGGAACTCCGTTCCCACGCGTTCCCGCAGGACTTGGGCCCTGAACCAGATCAATTTTCAGCTTTCGTGCTCTCACATTTTGAATGACAATTACTCAGTCATACAACACTGTACCCAAATTAAATTTTTGTCCTTTTTTTCCACACAAACAGAGCTTTCTTTTGGTGGTATTTAATCACCGTTGGGTTTTTTATTTTTTGCACTATAAGAGAAAAAAAGACTGAAACTTCTGTAAAAAAAATATTTTTTCTTAGTTTCTGTTATAAAATTTAGCAAATTAGTATTTTTTCCGAGTATTGCAGGGTATTTCTGAGGAGCGCGATTCTGGAAGGCCGTTAATTAACAGCCTCAAAGAGTTAAGCAACCGCCCTGTAGTCGTACTTTGGCTATGGGCCAGTTGCTAAGTGGTTAAAGCCCATAAACTGAACTCTATGTTAGCCTATGTGCCCATGCACACCTGGGCGTTTTTTTAGTATTAATGAGCTTTGGAGTTTATTGACTTTTTTCTCAACGCGCGAAATTTGCGTTCAAAGTGCGGGAAAAAACGCAAAAAAAAGCAACATGCTGAAAAACGCTCATAAACGCTGGCACCAGCGTTTTTTAATCCATTGAAAAAAAGAAAAGTAAAAAAAAAATAACTACACTGAAAAACGCTGATTAAAGCTATTGCAAAAACGCTAAAAAACTTTGAAAGGCTCCCTGCAAAGCTACTGGCGTTTTTTATAGCTTTTTTTAGCTTCAGTGTGCATGGAGCCTTATACTGTTTGGATAAATCATGTTCCATACCTCAGTTATAAAGCACCCAGTATTTTTAACAAAATATATTGTTTTGCAGACCTTAGCAATAGCCACTATGAAAAATGTGACATATATGTATTGCTAGCAGCAGACATTCACATTGACCTATTTTGCTTCCAGGCAAAGGGATGGTATTTCAAAAAATATATTGTGTTTCTAGGGCACCTGCTTGTTTTGCTACACAAAGAGTAAAACATCTAAATCTGATTTATGTTTTACAGCTTTGCCTTGGCTTTTTCGAAATCTGCTGCTGCTTGTAATTTCCCGTGGGTGCAGGATACCTGACACCACATGTAGAGGAATATATTTTAGTTTTATGTATTAACAATCTTTGCTAGACCCTTTTTTCCAGTTTAATGAGACATAAGTGAGACTATGATTGCATGGTAATTTAAAAACCAGCAGCCATTCATGGAGAGATTTCTGATTGATTTTGTTCACAGATCTAGCTGTGTCTGTTGTATACCCAAACCCATAGCATTGTATCCTCTCAACGCATATTCTATTCAGGAAAGGTAGGGTGGTCCTCAATCTGAAGCTTGCAGAAAAATTTATTAGAACCAACATCAGCGCCATTTATAATGCCTTATGCCACGTACACATGACCATTTTTCTCATCAGGATAAAAAAAAAACGTTTTTCCCGACGTGATCCCTCTCCAGCCTGCATTGCATACACACGTTCATGCAAAAAAACATCTGACCAAAGCGTGGTGACGTACAACACGTATAACGGGACTATAAAGGGGAAGTTCCTTTCAAATGGCGCCACCCTTTGGGCTGCTTTTGCTGATCCTTGTGTTAGTAAAAGTTTGGTGAGAGACAATTTGCGCTTTTCAGTCTTCGTGCTTTTCAGTCTGTTATAGCGTGACGAATGTGCTATCTCTATTCTGAACGCTAGTTTTACCAGAACGAGCGCTCCCTTCTCATACTTGATTCTGAGCATGCATGTTTTTTTCCCCTTGGAAAAGCATACACACAACCGTTTTTCACGACGAGAAAAAGACTAACGGGAACCATGACGAAAAAAAAGAGAGCTGGTTTCAATTTTTTTTCGGGCAGTTTTTTAGTCGATAAAACTGCTAGGGAGCATACACACAACCGATTTTCACGACCAATATAAAAAATGTCAGTTTTCTTGTTGTGAAAACCGGTCGTGTGTACAAGGCATTACAGCTCATTGTTCTTCATTGTTTCTCTCACATCTGTGTGCAGCGCTACCCCTGGAGGAGCCACTGGTTAGATTTGGGGATCGGCGTATTTAAGTTACCTCTATATTGTTTCTAGGGGTGATGGTGCCGAGGAGAGCAGTAATAGAATGTCCAGATCGTTGGTTGACGTTTTCAAATGCTTTATTTCCTGGTCAAACACGACCAACATGTCAACCTAAAGTAGACAGGATAGTTTGGTGAAGGAAGAACAACTTCGCAGAATCAGGCTATGGATAGAGAAAGCAGTCCTGCCTTCTATAATTGTATTAGTCTTGTCGCCACTCCAGCCGGAGTGGGTAAAGTGCCCCCAGGCCCCTCTCACAGGCCTGGCAGCCAGAGCGCCACTTAGAAATTCTGGAAGGAACAAGCCTCTGCAACAGACTTGGCTCTAATTGAATTAGAATGCTGAGATAAGACCTCTGCCACAGGCCCAGTGCTTGAAAGTTTGAAAGGTATTGCGAATCCTCCCAGTATGTCTTTTGGGGTCACCGACTGACATAAGTTTTCAATGATCCAGACTGTTCATTATTGAATTTACGGTGTAAAGCTTTTGGTTTGCTGCATGTTGTTTTCAGAACATGTACTGCAGCATCTGTCAAAGCTGATGATGATTTTCGACTGCTGTGTTTTTGTGCATGGCATTAAAGATGGCAAGTCTATATGGATACATAAATAAAAATTTCAAGTTTTACTGCTGCTAACATGGATGTAATATAATGTACACAACAATGGTGTGAAGGTCCTGCTGCAATTAACTAAACGTTGGAGAGTGAGGCAGCTCTCTCTGTTCCTTTATACAGCCTTTTATTTAGTTTTTTCTTTACTGCGAAATCCCAAACACGTCAAATACATTTTAACCTTTTACCTGTGATTTTACAACCCCATTTACTTTCCAAAAGACCATTTTGTTTCTCATTGCAAAGATCAACAGAAATTTGGATTTTGCACATCTGGCACAAGGACAGCCACTGTATGTACAAGTAAAGGACCTGGATTTTTGGGCTTGGGGCTTGTTTCAATGGGCAAATGCAGATTTCTTTTGACATCAGTTTGTCAAGTTGCATCAGTCAACATTTATGCATTTTATCTGCGGTTAACCTGCTATTGACCTTCTTCAATACACGTTTGCATTTCAATTAACTTGTACAGGGAGAAACAGTTCTGATGTACAGGTCTAAGCCCCCATTCACACCTAGGCGTTTTGTCACCTGTAGTGTGACGCCGCAGCCGCCAGAGGGATGATTTAACATTGCCCTCTATGGAGATGGTTCACATCTCCACGCCGAACGCCTGCCGCCTGAAAAAAGGTCCCGGACCTTTTTTTCAGGCGGCTTTCGGCGTTCGGCATAGGAGATGGGAACCATCTCCATAGAGGGACAATCTTGGGGCACATCTAGGCGGACAATCGTGGCGTTTTGTCGCCGCAAATCGCGGTACAAAACGCCGCTATTTGTCGCCGCAATTCGCGGGACAAAACGCAGCGAATTTGTCTGCCTAGATGTGAATGGAGCCTATAAGCGGGCACTAGCTCTGGTAGAAGTTTCATGCACTCCCCACCTATAGAAGTTTGCTTCAAATACCAGACAATTCATGCAACATTCATTTCTATGTTCTGCCACAGAACTCAATGGTTTAGTAAAATCTTTTCCATCCCGTGTTTGGGGGCACTTGGTAGGTGTCAAAACACTTGTCAAGAGTCTACTTTTAGAGCCTGTATATCCTAACTGCACTTTAAAAGTAACAGCTATATTCAGGAGGAGCTTCACAACATGATCAAAAAAAACATAGGCTCAATTCTCAAAGCTAACACGCCATTATAAGGATCCTCTTTTAAAGTGGATGTAAACCCACTCTCATCCTTTCTAAACTACTGCCATAGTGCTGATCTATAAGGATATACATGTCTCCTGCAAGTATCCTTACCTGTCAAATGTCTCCCCTCAGTCTGTTATGAGACCCGAAAAACTGCAGATTCTGTGGGTGGGTCTGTTGTCTGGAGCTCGGTGGGTGAAGTCGTGATGTCAGTAGACTCCCCGCCCACCTCTACACTCCCCTTGTCAACATGCATTTTTTCCCTATGTATTTCTTACACTGAATTCTGCTATGATCACTAACATCCAGACAAAATCCAGAAAAGTAACCACATGACTTCAGAAAAGGAGTGGGGGTGGGAATTAAAAAATAATGCCTGTCTGAAGGGAGCGGAACGGACCAAGGTTTTTCTCTGTAAGTTCATTTTATTTCACTGAACAATAAACGAGGATTGCTCAGAGCTGGATTAACTCTTTGTGGAAAGACTGGGCACAGATGATAGGAAATCTTATACTGTACATTGTGACATAAAAAAAATTATAATTTGGATTTACATCCACTTTAATAAAAGTGAAACTCTAATGAGGTTTAAAAATGACAGTTACATGGCTAAGGTCCTCAACATTTGTGAACTGTACCTTATGTTACCTATTAAACCAACAGTAAATAAACTACCTTGACAGTTGAAATGACATGCAACTATTCTCAATCAAAACATAAATAATTTTGTCATTTTTCAGCCTTTTTTTTTTTTTACAGTTCTTGCACTGCAACTAGAACCAGCTGGCTCCACCTGTGCCAATGGAATTTCTAAGAAAATATCACGCGTTTTAGCTCAAAGTTTATAAATGTGCCTCAGCTGCCCCATTTCCAAACATGTCATGGCTGGCATAAACTTCTGTACCCGTACTTCACAAAAAAAAAAAAGAAAAGAATATACTGTAAACTGTGGTAATTTTTCCACAGGAGGGAGAAATGACAGTTCATACATGACCAAGACTATTGTAAGACTATTGCCCTGCTGTAGGTTATTGATGTGTTATATAGAGATTACCTCTTTTGATATTTATTTCAAACAATCTAAGTTGGGCCAAGAAAGCTCAATAAGTCTAATTTTGTAAAGTCTAATGCCGCGTACACACAATCATTTTTCGGCATGAAAAAAAAACGAAGTTTTTCCAACTTCATCATTAAAACGACGTTGCCCACCCACCATCGTTTTAAAAAAATGCTCGAGCAAAGTGCGGTGACGTACAACACGTACGGCGGCACTATAAAGGGGAAGTTCCATTCAGATGACGCCACCCTTGGGGCTGCTTTAGCTGATTCCGTGTTAGTAAAAGACAATTCGCGCTTTTCTGTCTGTTACAGCGTGATGAATGTGCTTACTCCATTACGAATGGTAGTTTTACCAGAACGAGTGCTCCCATCTCATAACTTGCTTCTGAGCACGCGCACGTTTTTAATGTCGTTTTAGCCCACACACGATCATTTTTTACAACCTGAAAAACGACATTGTTTAAAACGTTGTTAAAAAATGCAGCATGTTCGATTTTTTTTTGTCGTTTTTCAGAACCCGAAAAATTATGTGAAGCCCACACATGATCATTTTAAATGACATTTTTTAAAAACAACATTTTTTTCATGCTGAAAAATGATCGTGTGTACGCGGCATTAGAGCTTTCTCCTATTCTGGTACCCATTACCATGGAATGCCTTTTATTAGTAACATTTTCCTTTAGAGAATTCCCCTTCAGTTTCACAGGGAATATTTTATCATGCCTGGGCTTATTAAACCCTTTTGTTGTGTGGTGCAGGCATATTTGACATTTTTACTAATTGTTATCAGGCTTCACGCTCTCTGAAATTATGTGTCTTCCCTTTCTCACCCGATGTTGAGTTTTGTTTCTTTCATAGCTTTGCTATAATTAGGTTCAGGCAGTGGTGTTCGTGTAATGTGCTTTGATGTGGATGTCTTCAATATCTCAAAATACTTGAGTATAATTTTTCTTTAACATCTTATTTTTAGATTTGATTCCAAATGTTAATTAACTGTATAATTCAAAATATGAATTAAAAATGTATGTCAGTGTATTGGTTTTGACGTGTTGCCTTTGGGCGCTACAATAGTAGACACTTTGTCATTTGTTGTTTTGTTAAAGTAAACCTTTTACAAATGTAGATAATTCCAACCTAGCATGATAAAAATGCATAAGCAGGGGTTACCTTTTATGCTCAAAACTACTGGAAAATCTAGGGTGTAAAAAATGATACATCTCCGCGTTACATGCACAATTCCTCATGTTTTGTCTCTTTAAAACTACTGCAAGTACATAGTGGTGTCTTGGAGATTTTCAGTCACTAGCAGAATTTTAGAGACCTTCTTTGCCTATGGTGTATAGTAAAATTGCTATTTTTTCTTTTGGTATCTACCAGTAATATTCAGATTATACATAGCTCTAAAGTACATTCATGTCTCAGTTTTAATTAAGGTCTCCAGAGAATTTAAATATTTGAATATTTAAATTTCCCCATGTCAGTGAAGCACACTCTTTAACCATATAAGCGTTCTTTTAGATAGGCGGTAAGCTTACCACCCTCTGATAAACAATAAGTGGTGGAACGCTTTTTTAGGGGGCGGTAAAGCAAAGATTGACAGGCATTCGTGAGGCACTAGTGCAGTTCCTAATGCTTTTTTCACTTTTTTTTTTATTGCTGAACAGTCATTTTACATTGCAGGACTGCACTACAACTGCAAGTCAAGCATTTGGGCCAAGGTTGCGGTAAGGCCCTATTGCAGATTTTTACATAGTTACATTGGTCCAACTGCGAGCATTGCTCTGAGGAAGGGGGCACGTCCCCGAAATACATCAGCTGGCAGTAGGAAATCCATTTGAACTAGAGGAGCTGACCTTTGGGTTTTTGGACAATTTACAACATTAACATTTATACTCCCTTTGTGAGTATATATCATTGTTTTACATCTTTCAATAAAGTGCTGTGGATAATGCACTAGGTGTTTTCTTCCCTTTTGTTTTATTTGTTTGTACAGTTGGAAGATTCCCCAGTCTTACAAGGGTAGGTAGTATCGTCTACCATTCAGTCTGGATTGTACAGTGACCACTTTGAATTCCAGTCCAGCCTTTCTGGAGGTCCCTAGGTGTGTATACCAAACCTGGCCGATCCCCTGGAAGCTGGAAATCACTGAAGTATACATCACTACCCCAGTGATCTCACTTCCATGACTAGTACCGAGTGTCAGGCCTCATTCTGAACACAGTAGGTCGGTCTCTAAACATGGGCACCGTTCCAAGAATGCTTTGCATTTTATGAATGAATACAGGGCATTCTCTGACTGGACGATGTGTAGAGGAGGGGCAATGATGTCACACTCTCTGCCTCTTCCAATACCTGGAATTCCTATTTAAAATAAAAACAGGTATTGCTCACAGGTCAGAAGCCCCAGACTCCCACTGGCATTCATGACCTGAACACAGCTGCAGTGGCAAGTAGCTGCCCTCAACCAAAATGCACATATTCTGCTACCACAGCTGTATTTGAGTTTTGGCAGCCAGAAAGAGCCTGGAACTGCTGAAAAGTAAGTTTTTACCCAGGTATTTTTAGTAACTAAGATTTTAGAACAGCTGGGAGTATTTTACAATTTACATATCTAGAATGCTAAAATAAATCATTCATCAGTTTAACTTGATCATAATCCGATAGTGAATAAAACTGGTGATTGAGCTGAGCTATATCTAATTAACTGCTAGAGATGTGAATGATATCACACAGCAATATTTTCCCCAGCAGAAATCATGTTGCAAAATGTTCCCCTAACAACATTATCATATGAGCTTAAAGAGAAAATTGAACTCTGGAAACTGTGCCCAAAAATAGGAAGTTGAAGACCAGCCATCTGTGCTCTTCTCAGTCACCTGTGCAGATTACCTCGGGAGATCCAATCACCAGAGCATTTTATGCAGATTTACCAGTTTATTTCATTATTATGTAAGTTGCCAATTGGCTGTTTAATAAATCCATTATTTTACTGCTACACTTAGTCTGGCACCCCCCCCCCTTTTAATGTCATACAGGGTTTGCTTTACTCTATGGTGAGCTGCCACTAGTGTGGTGTATAATTCCTGTTGATCCATTTGGAATTTATGGACCTTTTATACCAATAAGTTACTATCTGTCACTCCAGCACCATTCACCTTTCTTGCATAACCTGTGCTCTTCATGCAACTGATCTTTCACCATCACTGATCTACCATGCCTTGGTCTGCACTGTGTGTGGGTGGGCATCTTGGTAAAGGCAGAGCTTTGTTTCCTTGTGTCAAAGCCTCTAGCACAGTGGTTCTCAACCTTCTAGTGCCGTGACCCCTTGATAAAATTTCCCAAGTTGTGGGGACCCCTTACAGTAAAATTGTTTTCATAGTGCGGGTTGTCTGCACCCAAGACAAGACAAGTAATTTGCGCCCCTAACCCACGGAAATTTAGCGCTCCCAGAGTCCCCTCCACTCGTACAGTATTAACACCTCATATGGTACATTTTAGGATGTTCCCCTCTTTCTCTTTGTTCTCCTATTTTTCCCTTTTATCTCTCGCTATCCAATTTCTTGTTTTTCCCCCATCCCCCTCTCTAGCCGTCCTTCTTGTTTTTTCCCCCATCCCTCTCTCTAGCCGTCCTTCTTGTTTTTTCCCCCATCCCTCTCTCGATCCTCATTTCTTGTTTTTACCCCCATCCCCCTCTCTCTAGCCGTCCTTCTTGTTTTTTCCCCATCCCTCTCTCTAGCCGTCCTTCTTGTTTTTTCTCTTATTCTTTCTCTCCCTTATTCTTTGTTCATCCCCCTCTTTTCCTCTCCCTTCCATGTAGTCTCTATTTTAATTCCTTCTCTTACTCCTTGGTGGGTGGGGGGTGGTTTGAGTGGCAATGCTGGGGGGAGTTCTGATCGGCCAACTTAGGTGCTCTTGATGAAGGTCATCGGCTGATCTGAGAACTGTAGTGGGGACTTTTAATGGCAACTCTAATCACAGGTAGTGTTACCCAGTGTGTCTGACTTTGTGGTGTCTATCAGTCACCCCTAGGCTGAAATCAGGAGATAGGGTCTCCTCCAGCCCCTCCCACTTCACAATACTCAACAGTCAGCGGACCTCTAGTCTCTGCCCCCAGCCATGCCGTGAACTGAATGGGCCTCTGCCAAGAGGCTGAGTGGGCGGCCTTGTGCTCCAGGAACAGCCCAGTTGGGTGGCCACCGGCTCCAGAGACAGCTGCAAGAAGGCTGGGAGAGTGGGGGGGGGCTTCAGGAATAGCCCAGAATTTGGTGACCCCTGGCAAATCATCATTTGACCCCCGAGGGGGTCCTGACCCCCAGGTTGAGAACCACTGCTCTAGCAAGAGCAGTGAGCATCACAGTAGTTACATCCTCAAATCCCACTTAAAACCTGTTATTACTTGGCCTTTCTGCATAATACTATTTTGTTTCCAATCACTGAAAAGGGGATGCTGCAGTTTATAAATTTTATGTTTGCAATTAGTGTAAATAAAAATGTTAATAACTGTATATAGCGAGTAAACTAAAGTCATATATTAACGTGCACCATAAATATGTGAAAAAGATAAATGTCAGACAAAGGTGAATTGCAGGTTCAAGTGTGATACAGCGGATCATAAGTTCAAAAAATCCAGGCTTATTCATCTCTTAATTACACTCAAGGGAGTGTTAACATAATGCAGACACAAGATAAACATTAAGAAATCATGACACGTAACGCATATAAAGGTCCAATTAAGGTTTAGCAGATTTTATAACTACCTGCTTCTGGTATGAAAACACTGCAAACATCATTTTACTGTTAGCTACTAAATTGTGAAAAAGAGCCATACAGAGGTTATGTAGTGCTCTTTCACACTGCTGCAAATTGAATTTGCGATTTTTACGTGGTTTCAGGGAATGCCTGTGTAAACTTGAGGTCTTTGGACCTCGACTTGCATCAAAGTCGGACCAAAGTAGTACAGGGACTACTTTGAAGTTGCACAGATATGAATGGTACTCATTGGAAATCATTGGGTATGACTTGTCATGAGGCTTTTCAGTCCCAAGTCGCAGAATAAGTCACACAAGTGTGAAAAAGGCCAAAGCCCGATTCACACTAGTGCGATGCGAGAACCCTGTGAACCCAATGCGGGTTCACGCATCGCACCTAAATCCCACACTTGTTCACACTGAAATCTGCGAACCGCTGCGGGTGTCAATGCAAAGTTAACATTGCGATACGATTCCAGTGCGGACCAAAAAAAGGGTCCCTGTACCACAGAAGGAGCTAAATATATGATGGGATGTCCGTGTGGATTACAATTTGTAGGGCAAACTTCCAGGAATTTGGCAACTAAAATACAGGAACACATGTATAGTATTAAAAATGGTTACACTAAACATAGTGTCGCTAAACATATTAAACTTAAACATAACTGTGACCCTAAACAGCTACAGTTCTGAGTGATAGAAAAGTTTAATAAACACTGGAGAGGGGGACATTTTGTGAGATGGCTTAGCAAATATGAATCATGGTGGATTTACTAAACAAAGGTGTTAAAGCCTCATGGTTTAAATGTTGAGTTTAAAGGGGTTGTAAAGGAAATATTTTTTTTTCATAATAAGCATCCTTTACCTGCATACATTCCTCTTTTCACTTCCTCATTGTTCGTTTTTGCTCAGAAGTTGCTCCATTTCTTCTCTGTTCTGTTCACTTCCTGCTTGTCTGATTTTACTGACCACCGTGAAGAAAGACTTTACTGCGGTGGTCAGTAACGTGCTCACACCCTCCTGGGAACTACATCTGTGTGGCAGGACGCTCTCTACGTGTTAGAGACTTCAAGGAGGTGTGAATTACTGGGTGTGCCGCAATTCATACTGGAAAATGTAGTTCTTACATGAACGAGCGATGCAAACCAGGAAGTGAATGAGAGAACAGAAACTAGAACGCCGGAGGTGATATAGATTAAGGAATTTAATAGGTATTTACTCGTTTTTTAACAGAATCATTACACTATTCTGTCTGTCTACCTTGCAGACATTAATTTAAGGCAAAAAAATGTTTTCCTTTACAACTCCTTTAATCTAAACTGCTTCATTAGTAGCACCTAAGTATTAATATATATTGTATCTCTAAAATAATTTAAGTTAATCTAACACATTGGCTCTTTCCTTCCATTATCTTATAAGTATTGTTGATGATGAATTATAAGGTCACAGTTTTTCATGGCATTGGGCTCAAAATTTAGTAATTAAAGTGGCTAAATACATTTACCGTATATGTAATGTATTTTTATACATATCGTTTTTATTTTTTCATATTCTTATTTATGCTAATGTATTTACTTATATAAGTGCTATCTGTTTTAATATCTTAGTTTTAAGTCTGTTTTTAGGTTTATGTGCAGTGTTGTCATATAATGGATTGTGCTACATTATTAGTTTGGCTGCTATGGTTTACTATCTTTGGATTGGCAGGTATACTATAGCCGCTGTAGAAAGCTGCAATGCTTATATGCTGCTATGGTGATCTTTTGCGCCTTGGTCTTCCTAAGCATGATGCGTCATTGGCCCTCCTGATCCTTCGGGAAGTCTGGGTAGGATGCCATGCATCAGTAAGACGGAGCAGTGTGATGTAATTACAATGGACATACCTGAGGCGCCATTTTTTATACTAGCTAGTGTTTGACGCTCTTATATTATAAGTGCTGAATATTATAAGTGCACTTTTACCTTTTTTTAATAAAAAGTGAGTGGTTTTATGCTATAAAGTTCTCTTTTGGTTTATGGATTTCCCTGGATCAGAGTTGCATTTAAGGAAATAGAGGATGACAACAGCCCTTTGAACGAGGAGACCAGCAACCTTGAGATGGGTATCTGGGGAGCATATACATTATATTTAAGCATTGTTTGACCTCCTGTTTATAAAAATAGTGGGGTCCATCATATGAGGTGGTGGGCACATCTTAAAATATAACAGTGGTGGTGCATGGATAAGCTTAAAGGGGTTGTAAAGACAAAAATATTTTCCTCTTAAATTAAAGTCTGACAGGAGCTGATAAAGTAAAAAGTAATGTTTTGCATTATAACTAGTTTGATACCTGTTGAAATTGAGCTGTTTTATTCACCTCCGTCACTCCTGAATCATTATTCTCACTGACTTCCTGGTTTGCGGTGCGCATTCATTCTTGCTACATCACGGCCTAATGGGAACTACAGTTCCCATTAGGCTTAGCCTCCATGCCTGTGAGGGATAAGAGAGCATCTTCACGCAGGGCTGTAGTCATAGGGAGGGGGTGAGCACATTCTGCTTTCCACCATGCAAAACGGCTCAGATGCTGATGGAAAGCAAGAAGAGGAGTGACAGGAAATGGCATTTTCAAACCTGGATTACTGTATTTTGGAGGTCAAAAGGAAAAACGAGGTAAGTGATATTTAAATGCTTTAGCTTACAGCAATCAACTGATCTAATAAAAAACAAACCTTTAGTGTTCCTTTAAAGGCCAAGTGAAGGTTTATAAGTGCACTTTAATTGTCAGACACAGAAAAAACTTTGTTATTTGTATATTTTAAAGTTTCTTGCACACATTGATAATTTTGGACTGGTGAAATCATATTGTATAAGGAGATTTTGATTTTTTTTTTCCATGTTTATTTATTTTGCACATTATTTCTTATTTTTATGTAAACACATGTCACAATATGTTAACAAATATATTGTAACTTTATGCTTATTATTAAGGGCATCCCACCCTTGTAAATTTTTTCTTAGTACATATACGGTACTCAGATTGATTGGGAAAACTATTTGATACATCAAATTAATGCTGCATATCAGGACTTTTTAATCGTTATATTTGTAATCAACGCATTTTTTTCAGCAAATTGTTGCTGGATGCTATCCCATTGTCTTTGTTTTTTTTTTTTTGGTAGCATGGAGGATTTGTGGTTTTATTTGCTTGTTAAATATTCTCATCTTGATTCACTCCTATGACGTATTTCTTTCTAGGCATGTGCTCTGTCTCTCTGCATCTCTTCATGGTCCAATCCATAATAAGGCCTTTTTACTTGTACCTTCCTCTGGTTGGTGCCTTCATCATCCTCTCGCAACCTATATCTTGTCCCAGAAGTATGAGGGATTAAAGCGGTGGTTCACTTGAAAAAAAAAAAAGGCTTTGAGATGTATACCAAAATACTGCAGGGGGGGGGGGGGGTTTGCTCAGATCACATGCCTGGGCTATTCAAGCTGAAGTGGGTGCAGGTACTTGTCAAAACTAGATGTTTGCTACCCCCCCCCCCCCCCCAAAAAAAAAAAATATATATGGGGTTAAAGCATTACTTCCTCTTTTGGGTATTCTCAAAAGCCACCTTGGTGTCAGGCCCTGTACACACGACCAGTTTCCTCGGCAGAATTCAGCTTCCGACCGAGTTTCTGGCTGAATTCTGCCGAGAAACCCGGCCGTGTGTACAATTTCGCTGAGGAAGCCGACGAGGAGCTCGACGAGGAAATAGAGAACATGTTCTCTATTTCCTCGTTGTTCTATGGGAGCTCTCAGCCCGCCGAGCTCCTCGGCGGCTTCAGGGCTGAACTGGCCGAGGAACTCGATGTGTTTGGCATGTCGAGTTCCTCGGCCGTGTGTACGGGGCCTCAGTCTTTGGTCATTGAATTTCTGTTCTGAATCCTGACTTGTGCATCCTGAACTATTATAACCTTCCACCTATGTATCTACCTGACTTCTTATTATTGCTCAATATGTATATAGTTGTTTATACTAAAAAAGACAATTGTATCAAGATGATGAATCACACCCAGCTCTCGTTATTAGGTAAACTCCTGTTGGCTCATCCATGCAGTCTGAATGTGGGCTCTACCAACACAGCAGGGAACTGGCAAGGGGTTTATGCTACTTTGCTAGTTCTTTCGAGCAGATGTGTTTGCCTGGGATGTGAACAGTCACTCCCTGTGGACTGTCAGATTCAGCTGGGGTAAACCAATATGCTAACTGCTAGTCTTGGTTAACAAGCTGATAATTGTTTTTGCCAGTATGTTCTGCACAAACAAATTAGCTCATTCTGCAAAATTTTGAAGACAAGACCAGATATGACACATTATGCAATCACTGTCGCTGTCCTTGGTGGTCACTGTCCTTGCTAGCATATAATTGTTATTTAGTTGAAGAAAAAATTAAAGCCCATCTCCTGGCACAACAATAAAATGTACCCTTGCAGTGGGGCCCTTTCATACTACAAGGGTTAAATGCCTGATTTGTATAAGGGTGCTGGAATAAAGGAGAAATACCATATCCTGTGTACCAGTAGGCTCCCTCCAGCAGTGCAACCGGTTTGCTGCAGCCTCCTTTCTCAAGCCTGTGGCCACATGCCCACCTCCTCCATATACAGTATAATGCAGGGTTAAAGTGGTTGTAACCCCCCCCAGAAATGTTTACATATAGGTAAGCCTATAATAAATAAGGCTATATGTACTAAAGATATCTCCTAAACACTTTTGGGTGAAACTCCGCTTTAATAATGCCTCTCACTCTACCCCCATAGACATAATCTGCATTTAATTCTTGCAGTGCAGATGGCCACACTGCAAGGGTAGAATTGAATTAATTCCCGGAGTTGGCTTTAAGACATAATGTGGACTATTCCTATGCAATCCTTGAAGGACTGAATTGAGTGACATAAAATGACTTATGGCTTAATACAACAGCGCTACCTTTAAAATAATACAGCAATCTTAAGCCGGGACCACGTGAAAGTTGTCAGTCAAATGTGTTTGATTAAATTCTTGTTCACTTAGGCCTATTGCTCCCTGTGCACATTTGCCTATTACAATTACTGTGAATTTTGTTTACACTGTACCTTAGGCACAGCAAAGCTTAGTTGTACCCCAAGGAAGAAATACTGATTGCTCTGTAATTTTATCCATATTACAGTAACTCCATAAATCCCCAAAAAATCTACACAACAAAATACTTTGCAAATGACAACTGTGCTTTGGGTAACTGGACTATAAATTTATGATCCATTTGCCTACCTTTGCATCACATACTGCCACATTATGAAAAACTTACCTTAGAAAGAAGCCCTACCGACATCTTCACCTGGTCTTCTTTCTGTGCTTTCTGTCATGCACCTGAGTGGCCAGGTGCATGATGACGTCACTCCCGTGCATGTGGGTGGGAGTCGCAATTTCTGGCAGGGGCTCTGAAGGCCCGGCACTGTAAGCCGACCTTATAGTGCATGTGCCCATGATGTCATCGGCTGCATGCACTCTGAATATCCCCTAAACTGTGTAGTTCTATAGGAAGGTCTAATGCTAATGATTTATCTATTACTACAGGCATACCCCACTTTTAAGTACACTTCTGAATAGAAACCAATGAGCTTCTAACCCCAGCTTGTTCAATTAGGCCTGGCAATAGAATCTGGAAGCTCATTGGTTTCTATGCAGAAGTGAGCCTAATTTTGCACTCTCCAGCGATAGTAAATAAACCCCATTGCGTACTTAAAAGTGGGGTATGCCTGTATTGTACTATTACAAATTCCATGTCGATATTACTATATCTTCTGGGAGATAATAATAGCTACATCTAAATCATTATAGCAAGTTACCTCAAGTATGCTACTATAATTACCTGAGCTATACCGGCTCTCATATGTGTGCATTGCTACATCTATAACTATAGCTCATGTCTACAACTTGATTTACCTGAGCTATACTGCCTCTCATATTCTTCTACAAATAAATACCTCAAGTATGCTACTATAATTACCTGAGCTATACTGCCTCTCATATACAAGTACTTCTACTCAATTAAAGTACTTACTACAACTTCTCTTACTACGTGCCGACATGAGTACAAATCCTCCTAGGCCTTGTCCTAATTGTTGAACATGTTCTCTCTAACTTTTCTATGCTAGGGGTTGATGTTATTCCATAGCATCTCCCCCCAGTGGCCTTAATACATCTCTACATGCCAAAGTGATATGATGTAGAGAACCCCCCAAACTCCTGTTACGAGGAAAGACGCCGGGGGTCCTTACTGATAATCACATGTAGTGGTGTATTGGGATATTGTCCTTAAACTAATTTTAAACGCTAAGCTCTGGTCGCATGATGTAATGCATCCATGCTTAGTAGCTCAACGCCTTTCTTTATGTGACAGAGAGATGATGTATAGATCCCCCAAACTCCTGCTGCGAGGAGTGACGCCTGGGGCCTAATACTGAGTTGTCGCATAGAGAATCGCATTGAAGTCCTTGCTAACTGCAGTTGTGGTTCACTTCGTTCACCAGTGCTGTTACACAATGCTTCCGAGCATACGTCGACTTGATTCTGAGCATGGGTTTTTTCTCCGTCGGAGTTGCACACAGACGATAGGAATTTCCTAAGAAAGTCCGATAGGGCCCACACACAATCTGAATTTTCGATAAAAAAAGTCCATCTGACTTTTTTCATCGGAAATTCCGATCATGTGTACGTGGCATAATGGAATACCTGGGTGCTGATGTCACCCACAGGCCAACTACTTGTTGGTTGTCCCTCCTCTCCCTGAATCACATGACCATAGTGAAGTGCCCTGAGAAAAGGTAAGTATAATTATCTTCCTTATACAAGGTAGTTAGAATAGAAGTTAGGAAGGGGGTGGGAGCAGTTTTATGCGATTGTAATTGTAAAGTTCATTTTTTTTTAAATAAACATGTCATACTTACCTGCTCCATGCAATGGTTTTGCACAGCGCATCCCCAATCCTATTCTTCTGGGGTCCACTCCTCCTCTCTTCCTAGTGCTCCCATAGCAAAAAGCTACTTGCTATAGGGGCGCTCATGCAAGCTCGATCCCAAGCGAGCTGTGTGCATCTATTTACACACACAGCATAGCACCGCCCCGATCCCCTCTCCTTCTTCACAAGATTGGATTTTCAGCAACAGAAGCCAATGGCTTTCATTACTGTCTCAATCTCCAGCAAGGAGAGAGAGTCCAGCGTTGTTGCTCTGGGGCACAGGGCTGAGGTAACTATTTTGGGGGGGAGCTGATTAAGGAAAGTTTTTTGCCTTATTACATTACCTTAATGCAGAGAATGCTTTAAGCCTTTTCAACCACTTTAAGCATGGTTAGTTGTAGCCTGGGCTTCCACTTTAAGCAAATTAAACTTCAGCTTTAATAATACAGTATTTATATTGTTTTTTTTTTCTTTAAGTCTTTTATTTGATACACTGTTTAAATTAATAATGTTTTAGATATTTTTTTCTAAAATATTATTTTTTGCTTTGAATATTGTACTATCCTATTTAGTGTTTCTTTCTATTTACACAGTGAACGCACAAAGAAAGGGATAGCACACAGTGAACTGTCACTGTCAGTTGTTTACAAGCAAAGCCATATGCTTACCAGGTCATTACTAAATGTATGCTCACATGATTGGGAACCATGCTGATTGGTTATCGATCGTGCAAGGGAATATATCTACAGATTGCAGATTAATGGTTCCTCAGATTCAATCTAAACAAAATGGCTGATATTTAAATGATCAAACCAATCAAAATTGAATTAAAACTAAATGGATTTAGGTGGGAGAGTTTTCCAAACAGAAATTGCTGTCATGCTCCAGCCCACCTTTTGTGTGCAATTTGGTGATTCTGAACTTTACATGCTGGTGAAGCATTCACTTACTTGCTGACCCTCACACAAAAAAACCTGATTTAAAAATATACAAGTACTCAAAAGTTTTTCACAACCACAGCTCTAATAGGAGGTATTGAGTATGAGTATAAGTAGTAGTGGTCAAATAAAACCTGAGCCTACTTTGCCCAGGGTCAAAGAATGCATAACACACAGAGTGCAGGGGTCAGGCGTGCATAATGCACAACAGAGTGCAGAGGTGAGGAGTACATAACACACAGGGCTTGATTTACTAAAGGCAACAATACTGTGCACTTTGCAAAGTGCAGTTGCACTATGCAAGTGCATTTGCTTCAGAGCTTAGTAAATGAGCAGAAGCTCTCCTGGCGTCCATCATCCAATCATGTGCAAGCAAAAATGCAGGTTTTTTTACATTTTCCTTGCATATGATTGGGTATTTTTTGCAAAGAGAACCTTTACCTCATTTACTAAGATCTTGAGCAACTGCATTCTATTTGCCTTTAGTAAATCAACCCCACAGAGTGCAGGGGTCAGGAGTGCATGACACAAAGAGTGCAGGGGTCAGGAGTAAGTACCACACAGGGGTTGATTTACTAAAGGCAAAAACTTTTGAAAGTGCAGTTGCACTCTGCAAGGTCTAGTTGCTCCAGCGCTTGGTAAATGATGGAGAGCTCTGCTGACTTCCATCATCCAATCATCTGCAAGGAAAATTACAAAAACAGCATTTTTGCTTACACAAATTGATTGGATGATGGAAGTCAGCAGAGCTCTCCATTATTTACTAAGCTTTGGATCAACTGTCCTTGCAGAGGGCAACTGCACTTTCAAAAATGCACATTATATTTGCCCTTAGAAAATCAACCCCAAAGTGTGCACTGGACAGAAGTACATAACACACAGATTACAGAGGTCAGGAGTGCATAATGCAGAGTGCAGGGGTCAGGAGTACATAACACACTGAATGTAGAGGTCAGGAGTGCATAACACATAGAGTGCAGGGGTCAGGAGTAAGTAACACATAGAGTACAGAGGTTAGGAGTAAGTAACACACAGTGTACAGGGGACAGGAGTACAAAACACACTGATTGTAGAGGTCAGGAGTGCTTAACGCATAGTGTGCAGGGGTCAGGAGAAAAAAAAATACCACAACCCCAATCGCGTTCTTCAATCAACCAATCAAAATCTACTTCAAATCCCCAAGGCCCGCTACAAGTCTAAAGGAGAACGAAGATTCGCAGTCCAAGGACCTTGACTGTGGAACGCGTTACCAACTAACATCCGAACGGAAGAAAGTCATCAGGTCTCCAGAAAAAAACTCAAGACCCACCTCTTCTGAAGGCTAAAGAAGAAAATGGATACCAAGCGCCTTGAGGCGATTCAGTTCGCATTTGTAGTGCTATACAAGTTATTCACTCACTCAGAAGTAACACATAGAGTGCAGAGGTTAGGAGTAAGTAACACACAGTATGCAGGGGACAGGAGTACATAACACACTGATTGTAGAAGTCAGGAGTGCATAACGCATAGAGTGCCAGGGTCAGGAGTAAGTAACACCCAGAGTGCAGGGATTTGGAGAAAACAGGGAATAATTGCAACCTTACACTACACGGACGCTTCAGAGCTTTGCTGCTTCAAAATGGTCCAGCATTTAGGTGAAACAGGGACAAGGAAAGCTGCTGTAGGCATACTTGCTAGCAGCTATATGTGACACAGTCACTTTAGGCGCAGTTACTATGTTTACTGAACTTCATTTAAAGCTTATTGAATGCTTTCACTTGTTACCTTAACCTCCCTGGCGGTATGATTCTGTCAGAAAAAACATGCTAAAAGCGGTACCATTATTTGCAAGGAAATTTGGCGTTTTATATTGTAGGTCTGTAATTTTTAGAAATAACTCACTTAAATCTGACCAAACAAGCTTCTAATAGGCATCCCGGGTATGACATTTTTTTAAAAACAAAATTATAAATTATAATATAATAAATAATTATAAATAATTATAACAAATAATAATATAATTATAATAAAAATTATTCAATAATGTAATCAAATCAAAATCACTGAAATTTGCTCAGTTGCAGAATTGTTGCTGTCATTATTTTTTTTTTTTTATGACGAATTTCCCCACAAATCGCTATCGCACAATTCTGCAAGTGATTATAATTTATTATCGCTGTTTTTTAGCTGATCTAAAACTATTTTTGACATAAAGGGACACTTTTGGTTGCTATGGACAATCTACAGTTTGCAGGGAGAAAGAAACGTTTTTATTATATAAAATGACATGCATGACACAGGACAGACCACTAGGGACAGGGGGGGTGTGTTTTTTTTACATACAGTACTGTAATCTATAAGATTACAGTATACTGTATGTAAGGTGTTTGTTTACTTTTTTGAATTTGGCGCCGTTCTCCGTCCCCGTGCGTCGTAACGTCGCAGGGAACGGAGATCGGCGTCACACGGAGGCACTGTGTGAATCGAGCGAGGTCCTGCTCGCTCACACAGCGCGGTGGCATCGCTGGATCCAGGGACAAGGTAAGTAAAACATGCCTGTGGATCTAGCGAGGCAAGCCCGAGTCTGACACGGGGTTTCCGCTCGCAGCAGGAAAATCTAACCCCGTGTCAGACTCGGGAAGACCGCCAGGCAGGTTAAAGGGGCTGTAAAGGAATTTTTTTTTTCCCTTAATAGCTTCCTTTACCTTAGTGCAGTCCTCCTTCACTTACCTCATCATTAAATTTTGCTTTTAAATGTCCTTATTTCTTCTGAGAAATCCTCACTTCCTGTTCTTCTGTCTGTAACTCCACACCGTAATGCAAGGCTTTCTCCCTGGTGTGGAGAAAGCCTCTTGAGGGGGGAGGGGGCGAGCAGGAGGGTCAGGACGCCCACTAACACACAGCTCCTTTTTCTATCTGCAAAGTAGAGAGTGTCCTGACTTGCCTGCTCGCCCCCTCCCCCCTCAAGAGGCTTTCTCCACACCAGGAAGAAAGCCTTGCATTACAGTGGTGAGTTACAGACAGAAGAACAGGAAGTGAGCATTTCTCAGAAGAAATAAGGACATTTAAAAGCAAAATTGAAGGATGAAGTAAGTGAAGGAGGACTGCACTAAGGTAAAGGAAGCTATTTAGGGAAAAACATTTTTTTTCCTTTACAACCCCTTTAAATTGCCCATTAATGTATGCATTTCACTAAACAAATATTCAGCAAGATAAAAAAAAAAACAACATCAACGTAACAATAAGGGACAAGAAAATGAGTCAGGGTTATAGCGGTTCTAAAATTGGCTAATACGTGTTACATTTTAAAACAGCAAGCTCTATTAAAAAAAAAAAAAAAAAAACCTTAATCATTCATATGTGCTGCTGGATCAGCTCTAGAAGGTATTTTCACGTACGGCCTATTAGGAAGCTGCATCTGCAAGATGGGAAACATTACTACAGAGTTGTATTAAGATCCCTCAATGGAATCTAATGTGACACACAGGGAATCATAATAATGTATCTTGTAGTACTGATGTAGGAGAAAAAATACAGTGTACCTTTGTTTTTGAATTTTAAAGTCGTTGTAAAGCTTTGTTTTTTTAAATAAAAATAACTAACATGCCAATACTTACCTGCTCTGTGCAATGGTTTTGCACAAAGCAGACCTGATTATCGTCTTCTAGGATTCTAGGATCCCTCGCCGGTACTCCAGGCTCCTCCTCTTCATAGGGTGTCCCCACTTCCATTGACACAGACAGCGGGAGTCGCCACCCACTCCCGTTTCACAAGATTTGATTGACAGCAGTGGATGCCAATTGCTCCTGCTGCTATCAATCTGTCCAATGAGGAGAGAGACAGCGGCGGCACCCGCTGCGCTTGTGCACATTGCTGAATCGGATTGGGCTCAGGTAAGGAAAAGGGGGGGGTCTGGGGGGGCAGAAGGTTTTTCACCTTAATGCATAGAATGTTTTAAGGTGAAAAACCTCAAGGCTTTAGAACCACTTTATTGGCATGTAATAGCTTAACACATAATGACTAATGTATAAACATATGCATAAGTATTCATTTTTTGTATCTAAACAGGAAATATAAATTAAACTATCGTTTTCTTTTTCACTAAATTGATATATACAATAGATTCAGGGATGGGAGAGAGGGCAGGAGGGGAAGCTGCCCTGGGCACAGTGGTTTTATCTGGCTGCCCAAATGACAGAAGTGACAGCAGTGCCACTACTGTCAGACAGAGCAGGTAATGCAATACAGCAGCTGCTGGGAGAAGTATTCTGCTTTCTTCTCATTTCAATAGCAACCTACTCTGGGCACAAGGGAGCAGAAATAAGCTGACCCTTGCTAAAAAATAAACCTCCTTCCCAGTACCGATGCCTGCTGGGTGTAAGGGTTCATTCCTTCTGCTCGTATCATGGGACATATCACGTGACCAGAGTCTGGAAGAAGGATTAGCTGCCTTCATTCCCTGGAGGGCACCGTCCTGAGGAGGTCAGGTGAAACAACACAGTCAGCCCCATTGCTTCTTTTTTTCGGAAGGCACTGTACTTTTTTTTTATCTCTCCTTAACAAAATCCAGAGTTTGTTATAATTTAACATTTTTTAACCTGCAGTTGTTTTTCAAATCAAATACATAGCTCCTAACCACTTAAGGACTGGGAGGATTTGCCCCTTTAACCACTTAACCTCCCTAGCGGTATGATTATTTCAGATTTTAGGTGCTGGAAGCGGTACCATTATTTGCAAGGAAATTTGGCGTTTTATATTGTAGGCCTGTAATTCTTAGGAATAACTCACTAAAATCTGTCCAAACAAGAGTCTAGTAGGCATCCCGGGTATGACATTTTTTTAAAAACTAAATTATAAATTATAATATAATAAATAATTATAAATAATCATAACAAATAATAATATAATTATAATAAAAATTATTCAATAATGTAATCAACTCAAAATCACTGAAATTTGCTCAGTTGCAGAATTGTCGCTGTCATTACTTTTATTTTTTTATGACGAATTTCCCCACAAATCGCTATCGCACAATTCTGCAAGTGATTATAATTTATTATCGCTGTTTTCTAGCTGCTCTAAAACCATTTTTGACATAAAAAGACACTTTTGGTTGCTGTGGACAATATACAGTTTGCAGGCAGAAAGAACAGTTTTTATTATATAAAAGTACATGCAGGACACTGGGCAGACCACTAGGGACAAGGGGGGTGTGTATTTTTTACATACAGTACTGTAATCTATAAGATTACAGTATACTGTATGTAATGTGTTTGTTTACCTTTTTGAATTTGGCGCCGTTCTCCGCCCCCGTGCGTCATAACGTCGCAGGGAACGGAGATCGGCGGCACACAGAGGCACTGTGTGAATCGAGCGAGCACGCGCTCGCTCACACAGCGCGGTGGCATCGCTGGATCCAGGGACAAGGTAAGTAAACACTGCCTGTGGATTCAGCGAGGTGAGCCCGAGTCTAACTCGGGATTACCGATCGCAGCACAGAAATGTAACTCCGAGTCAGACTCGGGAATACCGACAGGGGGGTTAAAGGGTCACTAAAGGAAAAAAATGTTTTGCCTAAAATTAATGTCTGCAAGGTAGACAGACAGAATAGTGTAATGATTCTGTTAAAAAACAAGTAAATACCTATTAAATTCCTTCATCTATATCCCTCAGGGGTTCTAGTTTCTGTTCTCTCATTCACTTCCTGGTTTTCATTACTCGTTCATGTAAGAACTACATTTCCCAATATGAATTGCGGCACACACCTCCTTGAAGTCTCTAACACGTAGAGAGCATCCTGCCACACAGATGTAGTTCCCAGGAGGGGGTGAGCATGTTACTGACCACCGCAGTAAAGCCTCCCATCATGGTGGTCAGTAAAATCAGACAAGCAGGAAGTGAACAGAGAAGAAATAGAGCACCTTCTGAGCAAAAACGAACAATGAGGAAGTGAAAAGAGGAATGTCTGCAGGTAAAGGATGCTTATTATGAAAAAACTTCCTTTACAACCCCTTTAAGGACCGAGCTTCTTTCTGAGATTTGTTGTTTACAAGTTAAAACGTTTTTTCTTTTTTTGCTAGAAAATTATTTAGAACCCCCAAACATTATATATATTTTTTTCTAATGCAAGAAAAAAATAATATAGCGTATACAATCGCAACACAAGCCATACTGTAATTGAATGTTATTAAAAACGACCTTTCCTTTTCAATTTTCTGTAAATGCAGTTCAATATGGCTACATTGAGTTGTTCTGTACACAGAGTGTGTACTGAACACACTACAGAAACATAATTTCCTGCTTGTGTGATTGGCCCACCAATTTTCCCAGAAGTCTGCCTACTATACAAGTCAGAATTCAGGCATCCCCTGCAACAAATATGTCATTTTTGAGATATTCCAAAAGGAACACATATAAAGGGATGCAGGCCCAGCAGATTTCTTTATTAGTGCTCTGCAGCTGCACAGCTGACGGATAATTATGAAATCCCTCCCATTAGACCCACTTAGCCCAGAGGCACAGACAAACACAGAGGGATTTCTTCAGAATAACAAGAGGTAGTGGGAATCTGCAACAAAGGTTGTTATAATCCTGCCGATGTACATTGATCATCCAGGGAAATGTTTTTTCTCAACAAAAGTGGAGTTACGCTTTAAAGTGGTCCGGTCATAAGAGAAAAATTGAGGCTGCAACTGCTGATTCTAAACACTTCACCCACTGCCACCATGAAAAAAACCCTGCCCTCTAAATACAGATTTTTTTTTATCTATTTAGCAGTTAGGCCTGATTTACACTTGTACAGGTTTCAGTTTGCATATTGCAGTTGCATTTCTTTTTTTTTTCAATACACATCGTTAAACCATTGAAGTCCATGGATAGAAAAAAAAAAAAAACATGGCCCTTTCCATAAAATGCATAGATGTGAACTACATCCATAGGAAACCATGTTAAATGGACTGTATTGTGTTCCTGCAAAACTGAAAACGCACTAAAAATCCATACGTGTGAACCAGGCCTCAATAAGCAAAATTAACAATTTCCATGTCGACAAAATGTCACCAATGTTAAAATAAATAGTTTTGTAGCGAGCTCAATTTCCCCTTTTCTTGAGTTGTTCTGACTTTTGTTGGCTACATGCTTTTACAAGACTGAATTTAGTAGTAATGAGCCGAGGAACTATCATTTTTGGAGGGGGGGGGGGGGGGTAGTGAAGGCAGCCATATTTTCTCTCATAGTGTTTCTAAAATAGGTGGAAATTCCATTGCTGTTCAAGATCACTGTAGGTCATAACCTGTCTAGACTTAGGCCTCGTACACACGACCGTTTTCCTTGGCAAAATCCATGAAGAAAAATGCTGGCAGAGCATTTTTGCAGAGAAAAGCGGTCGTTTGTATGTAGGAGCTCTGACCAATCCCCAACTAGGATTGGCAGGGGGCTCTGTCAGCCTGCTGGGGGGAGTTGTCGGCTGGGTGAACTGAAGGATGGAGTGCTAGACTGTGTGCAGGAGAAACACCCCCATCTGGGGGGGGTGAAACCGGCGGAGGAGTTTGGGAGCTGGGAGGGAGCCTCTCCTTAAACAGTCATGGAGAGGTGTCCTGGAACAGGAGCTGGAGAAGCAGTTGGTCCGCACGTCCAGCTAAATCCTTCAGGAAGGACTCAGGGCAGGAGTCAGTGAGTGAAGCACAGTGGAAATCTGGAAGAGGCACGCCAGGGTGAGCTGGGAGGGAGCCTTTCCTTACACTGTCATGGAAAGGTGTCCTGGAACAGGAGCTGGGTGTAGAGCCAGAGGAGAGACTGTGGTGTTGTCGGGAACACTGGGATCAGTAGTCCATCATCAAATATTTTTCTCAAGTCACGTCCACGGACACAAAAAGGGCTACTGCAGGGCCCTGGCCTATTCAGGATCATCAATTGAAACTACAAGGACTTATTCAGAGTGAGGACTAGTGGGCTGAAGATGGCGGGACAGGAGTACTAATCTGTGACAGGAATGGTGATATGCAGGAGGAGAAGTGTCCTGAGGTAAAGATCTGCAGGGAGAGTGCAGAGGCGGGAAAGTTCTGAGGTGAAAAGTCTGTCAGGATTAGGGTCTGCAATTTTATCCCATCTGAGGAGTGTAACGTATGAACTGCTATAACATTCTCAGTTATAGCATGAACCGCTATAACATTAAAAGTAATAATTCATTCTCTGGGCATCCCATGTCCCTATTCCCCGTCCAAGTTAATCCCCTAATAAAAATAACAAAACAAGCAAAAGACTTTTCATTGACTTAAAGAGTGTGTCTAATGGATGTCTGGCAGCAGGGTGATATCAGTGGATGTAGTAACTCGTAGCAACCCCCCGCTACAGGTACACATGTCAACACTGTTCTGTACATACAAACTGAGATCTCTCTGTCATAATTCCAGTTTCCCTACTTTGCAATAATGTGAAATAATAAAAAAAATCAACACAGAGTGGCCTTGGCATATGTGTTGATATGTCACTCACAGGAATCTGACCAATAGTGTAAAGGGGAGGTGTCAGAAACTGCCTGGTGGTTTACCTCAAAAGCATATACCATTAAAGCAGAGTTCCACCTCCAAAAAGGAAGCTCTGCTTATCTGTCTCCTTCCCCACTCCGGTGCCACATTTAGCAGGTATCCATTTTTGGCAGGTACCTGTCCCCACTTCCGTCTGTACCTCAGAAGTTCGGCCCCCCTTCTCCTCCCCCTGCCACCGCGCCAGTTAGAGAGCGCATGGGCAATAGGGAACTGGCTGTGAAGCCACAAGGCTTCACTGCTGGTTTCCCTTAGAGCAGTGATTCTCAACCTGGGGATCGGGACCCCCTCAGGGGGTCGAATGATGATTTGCCAGGGGTCACCGAATCCTGGGCTGTTCTTGAAGCCCACACCGCTCTCCCTGCCTTTTTGCAGCCACCCAGCAGGGGTGTCCCTGGAGCCTGTGGTCGCCCACTCAGCCTCTTAGCAGCTGCCTATTCAGTTCACGGCATGGCTGGGGAGCAGAGACTAGAGGTCAGCTGACTGGTGAGGAATGTGAAGTGGGAGGGGCTGGAGGAGACCCTATCTCCTGATTTCGGCATAGATGTCACTGCTACGAGACACCACAACGCCGGAGACACAGTGAGTAACACTACCTGTGATTATAGTTGCCTTTAAAAGTCCCCACTACAGTTCTCAGATCAGCAGATGACCTTGACCAAGGGTACCGAATCATCTCATCCCACCCCCCCCCCCCCACCAAGGAGTAAGAGAATGGATAAAAATAAAGAATACATGGAAGGGAGAGAAAAAGGGGGGGAGGAAAAAAAGAATAAGGGAGAGAAAGAACAAGAAAGACAGCTAGAGAGAGGGATGAGGGGGAAAAGGGTGGGGTTTTAATACTGTATGAGTGGAAGGAACTCAGGGAGCACTAAATGTAAGTGGGTTAGGGGAGCAAATTACTTGTCTTGCCTTGGGTGCTGACAACTAGGGGTGCAACGGATCAAAAAACTCACGGATCGGATCGATCCTCGGATCAGGAGTCACGGATCGGATCATTTTCGGATCAGCAAAAAATTAAAAAGGGTCCGTTTTCATTGGTCAAAAAATAAAATAATGTGTTTTTTATATATACATATATATATATATATATATATATATATATATATATATATATATATATATATATATATATATATGTGTGTGTGTGTATATATATTTTTATATATATATATATATATATATATATATATAAATATATTTTGCTGTAAAAACATCAAGATAGTACTTTTAACGAGTCCCAAACAGCCTCACCTGCTTCCTCTTTAATCCACCCCTGAATTGTGCTCTTTTTCCCCCCCTCCTCTCACACCAGTGCTTCACTGTCTCCAAGTCTGCTTGCCAGAGCCCAGTGCACAGCGTGACACGCCTCCCCAGGGAGGCGTGTCACGCTGGGCTCTGGCAAGCAGACTGGGTGGAGCAAGATGGCCGCCGCTCCGGAGCTAGGCCGAAGCCGGGGACTTTCCTAGGCCTAGGCTCCGGAGCGCTCCGCGGATCGCGGGGTGTGCCGATCCGAACGGGGTGGCCCGTTCGGATCACGGATCGGTGACGATCCGTTGCACCCCTACTGACAACCCATGCTACGAAAATAATTTTACTGTCAGGGGTCCCCACAACTTGGGAAATTTTATCAAGGGGTCACGGCACTAGAAAGGTTGAGAACCACTGCCTTAGAGACAATGGTGGCGGCAGCACCCAAAAGCCGATGAAAACATCGGCTGGGGTGCCAACATTGCTGAATTCCAGGACAGGTAGGTGTCCTATTATTAAAAGGCAGCAGCTACAGTATGTGTAGTTGGTGACTTATTTTTTTTGTGCAGGGGTATGTATAGTAGCCAATCAGCTTCTAACTTCAGCTTGTATAGTAGCCAATCAGCTTCTAACTTCAGCTTGTTTTTTTGACAAAAATGGAAGCTGGTTGGTTTCCACGCAGAGCTGCACCAAATTTTGCACTCTTCCGTTTTAGTAAATCAACCACAATGTGTAAAAAAGGTTATATGACATGTCTGCATTTCTTTTTATGATGGGAAAATACATTTTATGGCTTATAACTACACAGAGAAAAGCTTCTTTTTCCCTCTGGTGCCTATAGACACAGGACTATTTTGCCTAATGGTAAATCCATCCCAGATTTAAAAAGACTGTCTACTACTCAGTGTAAAACGTTGATGCCAATGTAGTCTGGCCTCTTGAAATAGCTGCGTAGGGACGTTTTATAACGCAGTTATTAAGCAGCTAAACCTATAAACATAAATGTAATATATCGTAGCGTATCAGTCCTTATATGTGGTGGCTGCATTCGTTTTCTTTTTCAGGTTAAGAATATTTCCACCAAAGACAGAAAACACCTATTGATCTTGCCAGAGATGCAACATCTTTGTCTTTCTATGATACACGAGGCCCAATTTTAATGAGATGACAGAGGAGCCTGTATATTACCTTGTGTATATGAATTGTGCATTATTTTTTTATGTGTTTTACATGTATGCATTTAAAGTGCCTTCATCAAACAAAAAAATATAATTATACTTTTAGCTGGAACCCTCAATTTATCACAATCTTTTGCTACAGATAACAGATCTAAACAGGATATCTGCTGTGGATCAAACATTTAGTGAGATTGGTGCATTATGTCCCAGCGCTTGTAATTGAGTACCAGGATCCAAGCCAAAATTTAACAGATAACTGATGAAAACAGACAAAAACACTGTTTGATCTCCAAGACAGGGAGTGAAGAAAAATCTCCCCAGGGGGACACAAATATAAAAAAAAAAAAAACTTTACAGGGGTTCCAACACTTCCCCACAAAAAGAAAAAAGAAAAAAAAAACGTGATGGAAAAGATGTGGAGATTGTCACTGCTGACCTTAAAAAATGCTAGCTAACTGGATGTCTCTGTGTTTAATACTTGAAGGCCCCTTTCACACGGTCGGACCGTTCAGGTCCGCCTGTCAGTTTTGTCGGTGGACCTAAACGGCCGCTCCATTCTTCTCTATGGGGCGTCTAATGTCAGCGGAGACATGTCTGCTGACATCCAACCCAATCTGATTAAATCAGATGTCGATACGTCGCCATCCATCCATGGCGGATCAGGTGAGATCTGAGACAGCGGCGCTGGACAAGCCCCTCCCCGCTCAGTGAGCAGAGAGGGACTTGTTATCCGCCGGCTCAGCGGAGATCTGCGGAGAGATCTCCAGCTGAGCTGGCAGACCGCTTAAAGGGGATCCGTCCCCATGTGAAAGGGGCCTTAGACAGTGTTTCTTTTTTCAGTGTTTCTTTTTCCAGTCAAGGCACCCTTTAAAATTATAGACAATCTCAAGGAACCCTTGAAAATTATGGATAGCCTCGAGGGGCCCCATTCTAAAATGTAAAACTATTCTCAACGCAGCAACATCCACATATAGGACTCTCAACATTAGAGGTGATTTATTCTTCCAAAGCAAATACTATTTTGACTAGTATTCCAATGTTTCTCTTCTCCCTTGATTTCTCTCCATCAGTCGGCTAATGTGACCCCAGTGCTGAGGGAGAAGGGTGCAGGAGGGTCAAACAAGGATGCTGTGGAGGCAACAGACATCCTCCTTATTAACTGATGATGTCATTGATTGTTAGGATGCCAGTGTCTAGAAAGTCGTAATGGGTCATAATGAAAACCCATGGCTTTGTGTAACTAAAAGGCAGGCTTCATCCACCTGCTGGCAATTTTTAGGCATTTTGCCAAGGCACCCCTGGAGAAACTTTAAGGCACCCCAGGATGACTAGGCGCCCTGGTTGATAAAGGCTGCTTTAAAACACTGACTTTCGAGTCTCTATGACAGGGGTGCCCAACCAGTGTCCTGGGGCCACATGTGGCCCGTGGAGCCCTCTAATGTGGCCCGCGACCTCCTGCTCTGAGATGGAATAGAATAGAATACTGTTATTAAAGGTAAGTTTATTACTAAAATCACAGTGTATATATGGGCATACCTGTTCTGCAGTGGTTACTGGGCTGCTTTCAAACAGTGCACCTGCGGGTTACCTGCACTGAGCCATAGGCCCCTTTGACACAGTCAGTCCAACCCAATTGGACCCTCCATTCACCTCTAAGGAGCAGCAGAAGTAAATGGACTTATGTCCGTTTACAAACACCTACCTCCAATCCGGTCCCTCGCTCTTCAAAATGTTGGGCACCCCTGCTCTATGACCTTATTCTGATTTGATAATACATTTTCATTAAGGTGGTGTACTAATTCATAACCCGTATTAACCCTTACTTTTAGTTTATAGATTTAATATGAGTCGCTGCTGGTTTTATCTGGTTTATTTGCTTAGTGCTGCTGGTTTTGACTTATTTGCTATTCTAATATAGGTTTATTCACTTCCTTGTTATTGCGTTTATGTTTTGCTATAATTAGAGAAAACTTTTGAAAAAAAGAATTACACTATAAAAAACAAACAAACAAAAAAAACAATGACTTGGAACAAATTTGCAGTTTAGAAATATGTATACTTTTTAAATAGATACTTAAAAGAGTTGTAAAGGCAGAAGGTTTTTATTGCATTGGGATAAAATGCCTTCTGTGTGTAGCAGCCGCCCCAGTACCCCCTAATTCTTACCTGAGCCCCAACTCTCTCCAGCCATTTCCACAAGTCCTTTGGTCGCCTGGGACTCTCCCTCTTGATTGGCTGAGACACAGCAGCACCACCATTGGCTCCCGTAGCTATCAAAGTGAGTTAGCCAATCAGGAGAGAGAGGGGGTGGGGCTGAATGGCAGCACCGTGTCTGAATGGACACGTGGAGCTGCAGCTCGGCTCGGGTGCCCCCATAACAAGGGTGCAGGAGAGAGGGGCCAGGAGCAGCGAAGAGGGAAGTACCGTATTTATCGGCGTATAACGCGCACCGGCGTATAACGCGCACAACAATTTTAAGAGGGAATTTTCAGGAAAAACGAATTTTTTGTGAACCTTTTGGGATCAGCTACAAAGCAGATTACAGGCTCTTGCCTCTCAACTGGTCAGTTCCAAAATGATATATCCAGCCATATAAAAGGATACAAAGAACAAAAGATAGTGCTCTCCTTATAAAAAGGAATAATCCCTTTATTAAATGTTAAAACCACACTTACAAAATGAAAATGAAAGAGGCAAAAACCACTAACACCAAGTGAGATGTCTCCCACAGTTCACCACTTCCAGCTGGGTCTGACTGAATTTGTGCATCAGGCTGTTACTTAAATCCACTCTGCTAGCTCAATGCTTCAGTGCACCTGTGCGTGTGCGGTCTCCCTCCTATTTAAATCTATGCTATTTAAAACTATGCAGCATACAGTACCTCGGAGGCGAAGGAGGAGGACGAGCGCCCGCCGGAAATCACCGCGGGAAATCACAGAGCCGTCATCTCCACTCGGCTCTACGTCACACACGCACAGTCCCGCCTCCGCCATCGGCATTGGACCATCTTCAGTGACAGACAGAACACTGGTCCAATGCTGGTGGCGGAGGCGGGACTGTGCGTGTGAGACGCGAGAGCCGAGAAGAGATGACAGTTTGGTGATTTCCCGCGGGCGCTCGTCCCCCTCCTTCTCCTCCGAGGTATGCTATCGGCGTATAGCGCGCACCCGGGATTTCCCCCCTATTTTCGGGGGGAAAAGGTGCGCGGTATACGCCGATAAATACGGTAAGTATAACATGTTTATTATTTAAAAAAAAAAAAAAACAAGACTTTACAATCACTTTAACATGTATTTTGCTGAGTCCAAGACATGCCTATTAGGCAGTATTGAGGAGGATAGAGTGCCTGTCGGTGCCCTTGAGGTGGTGCTGAGATCCCTCTTCCAGGCAAGGAAGTTAATTGCGTGGAGGTGGCAGGCCCAGACTCCACCCACTGTCAAATCTTGGGTTGAAACCATTAACACAATGATCTGGAGCGAGAGAGTGACACTCACTAGACAGGGCAATTATAGAAAGTTTGTGAGGATGTGGAAACCTTGGCTAGACATAACAGGATGTTCTATATAAGAAGAGGACGTCTTTTAAATTTAATACATATTTCAACCCGCTATTGGACATCCCTTTATGGGGACGATTAATTTAATGAAGCAAATTAACCTAAAAAACCGGCCCAAGGTGTGATGGGAGGGCGGATGGGTGGGTGAGGGTTGGAGGGGTGGTGGGGGGGGATGGCGGACATAAGGGAAGACAATTTGAAATTTAAGAGGC
Source organism: Rana temporaria (assembly GCF_905171775.1). Lineage (NCBI taxonomy): Eukaryota > Metazoa > Chordata > Amphibia > Anura > Ranidae > Rana > Rana temporaria. Next base: position 209,875,775 of record NC_053493.1, on the reverse strand, counting down.
TTTATCACTTAATTATAATAATACAGAGATAGGGGGTGGGGAAAAATGTATGCTTGTGTATGTACTATGTTAAGTCTATGCAACTTGGTGTATTATTTTTTATACTTCATATATGCAAACAACAATAAAAAATGTTATAATTAAAAAAAAAAAAACATGTATTTTGATCTTTGGTCTAAATGTAGTCATTTAATTTTCTAATTTGTGTCTTCTAATGATACATTTGTCAACACAAAAATGTCAGGTTTTGTTCTAGAGCTTGATATAGGCTTTCCGCACTATTGTACATTGGCCATCTGTGGTTTTGGGGCTTGGAGAGACAGTTTTTGGGGCAATGCCACAATAGTTACCCTATTACTAGATGAACAGCCTTCATCTACTGCTCTTGGCATCACTTCCTCACTGGTCAAACTTGTGTTTTGTTTTTTTTGCAGGAAATTATACAAGAGTAAATATGCCTTTAAAATGTATGCATGACCAAATTTTTCTTTTTAGTTTTAGAGTATGGAAGGGTTACCAAAACTGTCAATGCATGCTTTGTTGTCTGTGATCTATTATGCAGATGTCCCTTTGCTTTGTCCCTGTTTTGGGGATGCTAAAGGAGATGAGAAAAAAAAAGCAGAATTTCTCTCTTTTAAGCAATTGTCACAGAAACAAGTATCTCATTGGTTATATTTCCCTCCACCTCTTTCTCTGGTGACAACTATTTCCCATCATTTTCTGCCCTATTGACAGTGGTCACAGTACAAATATAGTTTCAATCTCCCCAGAAGGCCAGGCACAGAGAGGCAATATAAAATTGACAGGGGATCTAACCCTATCACACTCTATCCAAATCCAGAGAAAATAAATTGGCTCTACATACTGTGTACATTAAAGTGGACCCTTTACAGGTCTGAAAAGATAGATTCCAGACATGTAACAATATGCAGCAATCATATGATTTTTCAAAAAAAGGTCTATCATATACCATTAAATATTTAGTTCCATTCCAGTGACTTGGCCTAGGCTGAGATGATGCAACCAGTGTGCTGCAGGAGGCTGAAGCTTTTCTTCAGTCTTCTTTCCCCTAATGCTTAGCCTGCAAAATGATAACTCTGCAGCAAGTCACAAGGTGAGAGCAGATGCTGATCTGTGCCAGATGATGTGAACAAAACTGCACAAGCAGCAGGATTTTGACTCCAGCATCTCATTCTAGACAGTAAATGCTGACCCTTCCTAAACCAAAAACGCTCTCTCTCTTTTGGAAAGAAAAGTAGATAAAAGGTATTGTCTGGGAGAGTACTATGAGCTCTTTGAGATGTAATACATACTTGTGTCATGCTTCTATAAAACATAAAGCGGACCTTCACCCGAAAAAGGAAAGTTTCCCTTGTTTGTCTCCTCCCCTTCTTCCTCTTGTTTTTGACAGGTACCCGCTCCCACTTCTGCCCAGATTGCCTAGGCAATCCAAACAGAACTTCACCCTTCCTCCATTCACCCATAGCCTTCTGAGACACATCACAGGTCCCAAAAGACTGCAGGATCATTCACAAAGCCAGCATGGTTTGCGCATGCACATAAAGAATCCGGCTTAGGTGAGGACAGTGCTGGATCCCAGGACAGGTAAGTGTCCTTATAGGAAAAGTCAGCAGCTATAGATTTTGTATTTGCTGAATTTTTATGTTTGCTGGAGTGAGACTGAAGTTCCTCTTTAACAAGCAAGCCCTTTAGGCTGTATTCATACCTGAGCGTTTTGTCGCCTGAAGCGCGACGCTCCAAAACGCTAGAGGGTAAAAAACACATTATTCTCAATGGAGATGGTTCACATCTCCACTCCAAAACGCCTGAAGCCAAACGCCTGAAGCTCAAACAAGTTCCGGACCCTTTTTTGTTGCGCGAATCGGGCGGTTTCGGCGTTTTTGAGCGTTTGTATTTCCCATAGAAAGTAATAGAAACGCTCGATTCAATCGACTAGCGCGACAACGAGCGTTTGCTACGGGCGTTTTGTCGCTTTAATCAATAGAACATTTCACCCAGGCAGAAAATAAAAAAAATCTACCAACATAGCAACACGTGATGAAAAGATGATAATTTATCCTATTGGCTAAAATAAAAAACGTCAAAGTACAAAAACGTTGGACGACGATGTATGCAAACGCGCAAATACGCATGAATACGCGCGACAAAACGCCGGAAAAAAAACGCCCGAAAAAACGACCAAACAAGCTACGCTCAGGTGTGAATAAAATGTAAAGGAGAAGTATGGCCAAAGCTCAATTGGACATACTTCTTCTCCTGTGTGTAAATATTTTATTATATCTTTCATGTGAAAACACTGAAGAAATTACACTTTGCTACAATAAAAAGTAGTGATTGTACAGCTTGTATAGCAGTTTAAATTTGATGCTCCCTCAAAATAACTCAACATACAGCCCATAGGTGTCCGCAGCCTATTGCATTAGGGCAGGGGTCTCCAAACATTTTAAACAAAGGGCCGGTTTATTGTCCTTTAGACTTTAGAAGGGTCGGATTGTGGCCAGCAGGAGTAGAAATTGTCCTAGCATCAGTGGGAGTAAACATCACCACATTTGGTATTGGGGGAGGAATAGTGCCCCATTGTTGGTATCCTAGGGAAGAATAGAGCCTTCATTATTTGTGTCGGTGGGAGAAATGGTGCTTCATTTTTGGTGTCGGATGGCAGAATAGTGTCTTGTATCAGTGGGAGGAATAGTGCCCCAAGGGCCGGGTAAACGCAAGCAAAGGGCCACATCCGGCCCTCGGGCCGCAGTTTGGAGACCACTGCATTAGGGTGTGCACCCCAAAGCTCAAACACACATGTGCCTCAGTTTTACGGGGCAGTGAATGAATGGGAAGTGCTCTGTGCTGAGCTGTTCATTTACAAACTTAAGCATAATAAACACATTTTACCATGCTTCAGTTATGAATGAACACGGTGAACAAGTGTGTTCATCGTGTTCATTTAGAAAAGGATGGGGCTGGTAAATTACATATTTACTAGACCCTTCCCCCACTCTCAATTTTGAAACACCCCCCACAGCAGCTGGGGGAGGAGGAGGGAAGTCAGCAGCACTGTGAGGCCAACATAGGGGGGGAACCCGGACAGTAGGGGGAATCGGCACCACGTGTAGTGATTAGGGTGTGTCCAGGCACAACCCCCTGCGCACGCCTATGACACATCCATTATTAGCTAAACCGCTGGCAACAAAAGTGAGTACACATGAAAAGATATAATAAAATATTTACAAAAATGTGAGGGGTGTACTAACTTTTGTGAGATACTGTTGTTCTTCAGTCTTGTGACCTTTATTCAGCTGACAGTGGGCTAAAGTCCACTGTCGGCTGATATTACAGAGCCAACAGGCTCTGCAGGGATCCCAAGATGCCTGATCAGCAGCTAGCTCAGCCTCTCAGCATGCCTCTGTGATCCTGAGCCAGTCGCTTCCGCCCCCTCCACAGTCCGTCCCTTCAGTGAGCGCTGGAGGGGCAGAACACAGAGCATTCAATGCTGCAGCCATCTAGGTGAGTATGAATGTTTATTATTTTTGATTCTCGCACTTCTCTTAAAAAGACAGGTAAACAGATCATTTCCACATGCGCCCTACTGATTTATGTGAAGTATGTGTTCTAAAAGGCCCATTTAAACTAGATTAATTATATGGCCATTTAAGGGAGTGTAAATATATATATATATATATATATATATATACACACACACACACACACATATATATATATATATATATATATATATATATATATATATATATATATATATATATATATATATATATATATATATATATATATATATATCCACACACAGTATTTATATACTGGAAAAGAATCAGCATGTTTATGATCAATACCAGGGCCAACAATTATAGAAAATGTATAGGATGTCAAATACCAACAAACAACACATTGAGGTTGATTTACTAAAGGCAAATTGACTGTGCACTTTGCAAAATGCAGTTACACTCTGTAAGAGCACTTGCTTCAGAGCTTAGTAAATGAGCAGAAGCTCTGCTGACTTCCATCATCCAATCATGTGCAAGCAAAAAAGCATTTTTTTTTTCTTGCATGTGATTGGGTATTCTTCGGAAAGTGAATCTTTACCTCATTTACATTTACATTTTATTTTAAGTTCTGGAGCAACTGCCCTTGCAGAGTTAAACTGCACTTTGCAAATTGCACAGTCTATTGCCTTTTGTAAATGAACCCCATACTTACTTTAGAATTGCAGATGGTCCATGTATTGTAGATAAAAACATAGATAACAAGGTGTAACCCTGCTATAGGTATGCATTTATGCTGACTTAAAGCTAGATTCACATTCAAAATACATCACTAAAATGAACCGTACATCATACCAAAATTAGCATAAATTAACATTATGCTGCAAAATGGATTACTTTTCCACTTATAGCATTTTAGTAACTGTATTCATTCATAAAATAATCATTCATAACTCAGTTCTGTTTCTACACCAGTTAATGTCCGTATTCATTCTATCTATGTGTCTTTTTTTTTTAATCGTGTTTATGCATGCAATATAGGCAACAGATAATCATTAAAGGGGTTGTAAAGGAAAAAAAAATGTTTCCCCTAAATAGCTTCCTTTATTTTACTGCAGTCCTCCTTCACATACCTCATGCTTCGATTTTGCTTTTAAATGTCCTTATTTCTTCTGAGAAATCATCACTTCCTGTTCTTCTGTCTGTAACTACACACCGTAATGCAAGGCTTTCTCCCTGGTGTGGAGAAAGCCTCTTGAGGGGGAGGGGGCGAGCAGGAGTGTCAGGACGCCCACTAACACACAGCTCCTTTCTCAATCTGCAAAGTAGTGAGTGTACTGACCCTCCTGCTCGCCCTCTCCCCCCTCAAGAGGCTTTCTACACACCAGGGAGAAAGTCTTGCATTACTGCGTGTAGTTACAGACAGAAGAACAGGAAGTGAGGATTTCTCAGAAGAATTAAGGACATTTAAAAGCAAAATGGAAGGATGAGGTAAGTGAGGGAGGACTGCACTAAGGTAAAGGAAGCTATTTAGGGCAAAAAAATAATTATCTTTACAACCCCTTTAAGGTCTGCATTTAAGGTAAAAATGTTAAATCAAATGGAGAACGATTGTGAACAGAGGTCACTGAAGACATGTCTAAAGACATAAATGGAGCTCTGGAATATCTGCAAAAAAAATGACAATCTATTTATGTTTTACAACTTACCTACAGTACCATAATATGGCTCACCCTTACTGAATTTTAATATAGTACTATGACCCAATGCATCTCAACATTTATTACACTCCTTTAATGAATGCACTTGCTGCATACATTTCATGATAACAAATATTTGCTTATAACATGGTGGTATGTAACAAGGAAATTCATCGCCATATGTTCACCACCTACTGGCACTATGCCTATTGATTGCACTTTAACACAAGAGAAATATATTGTGTGTGTGACTTAGAAATGTGATTTAGAACATCTGCTTTTATATCAGTGTAACCAGTTTAGGACTCATGCACCATCTTATGCATCTTATTGTTTATTAATTTAAATATGTTGCTTTGTTATGTTTTGTAAAATGTGCGATAGGAAACATTTGTATTATTGGTAAACAATGGTATGACGTCTATGACTCCTTGATGTATTCTGATTGTATTCTCAGCAATTTGGTGGTACAATGACCTAAGGGTGAGAAAGCCAGCTCTATATTGTATTCCTTAGGGCTCTATAACCACCTCAAGCAGATGCTATCTGAAAAAAACTCATATATAAAAGCTAGACGGTAAATTTAATTCTGGGGTCAGCAAATGGTCATTGGCTGATTACAGTCAACTCAATCTCCTGAAGCTCAAAGTGATTATTTGAGAACAATGCTGGGACCAGCATGTCAACAGTACCCCTGATGACTGCATTGTCTTACAAGCAACTGGACATTTACCTTGTTTTATAATGACTAGCCATGCTAAAGCTATAACTTAATACCTGTCAGTGAATTAGTCCCACATTCTAACACATTTAGGTATAACTATAGGCAAAAAAAAAAAAAGCCTATGGAAGTCAGTCATTACAATAATAAATACCTTGTAATTCTGCCAGTCCACAGCTTGACTGTATGATAATGCTATTTCGCCAGCAATTAATTTACTGCAGCATTGTCACCCTGTCAACCCTCATCCTTACATGAAATAAGAACATTGCTACCGCTAAAAGTCCTCACCTCATTGCCAATTGGCACTGCCCATAAAACCCAATAGGTAGCCATACATCTGAAGGATATAGGATCTGAAGGAATCAGTAGACCTTGGTCGCCCCATGTGATGATGTCATAGGGGCAAAGAAGAAGATTTATTCTTCCATTAGGAAGGTAATTAAAAAAAAAACTAAATTAAATTTACAGGAAGAAGGCAAAAGCATTTTTCTTTTTAATTATTCTGTCCATGATAAACATAAGGACACCCACCTGGATTGCAGCTCTAGAGGAATAAAGACCTCAGTGGCCCCATGTGATGATGTCATGGGGCAAAGAAGAGGATTTCTTCATCCATTAAGAAGGTAGATAAAAAAAGCCAGATGGAATCTACAGGGGCAGAAGGGTTTGGCAAAAAATGAAAACACATTGGCCAAAAAAGGCTTTTAAAAATACTGTCCATAATAAAGACAAGGGCACCCTCTTCAGTTCCAGGTCCAGTGCAGTAAAGCAGCAGCCCCATGCAATGATGTTATTGGGGCAAAAAGAGGATTTATTCATTCATTAACAAGATACTGGTAAGTAAAAAAACAATAAGTTAGATGAAATCTATAGGGCAAAGAGGACTTGGCAGTAAAAAAAATAAAGAAAAACACATTGACCAAATAAGGTCTTTAATGATTCTGTCCACAATATAAAGGCATTCTCTTAGATTCCAGCTGCAGTGCAAAAAATGACTTCAGTGACTCCATGTGATGATGTCATGGGGCAAAGAAGAGGATTTCTTAAAGCTTGTTTCTTAAAGATCTACAGAGAGAACAGGACTTGGCAGTAAAGAAAAATCACCTTGGCCAAGGAACATCTTTAAAGATTCAAAATAAATAAGGGCAACCATCTGGATTCTAACTCTGGTGGACCTCAGTGGCCCCATGTGATGATGTCATCACCCTCGTCCTCCATTAAGAGGGTGAGTTAAAAAATGTGGATATAAAAAGCTATGAAAACTATGGGGGGGGGGGGGATTTAGCAGTAAAGAAACACACCTTGGACAAAAAAAGGTCTTTAATGATTTTCTCTACCATAAAGAAAATGGCTTCCTCTTTATTTCCAGCTCTGGTGGGGGTAAGGACCTCAGGGGCCCAATGTGAAGATTTCATGGGCAATAAATATGATTTCTTCATTTATTCATCCAAGAAGGAAGGTAAAAAAAAAAGAAGCTAGATGGGATCTGCAGGGAGAAGGTGACTTTGCAGTAAAGAAAAACACCTTGGCCAAAGAAGATCTTTAATGATTCTGTCCACAATATAGATTACGGTTATCTCTTGGATTCCAGGTTCAGAGGAAATAAAGATTTTAGTGGGCCCATACATGATGTCATGGGGCAAAGAAGAGGATTTCTAAAAGCTAGTTGGGATCTACAGGGAAAACGGGACTTGGCAGTAAAGAAAAACACATTGACCAAAGAAGATCTTTAATGATTCACAATAAAAGATAAGGGCACCCATCTGGGTTCCAGCTCTGATGGACCTCAGCGGCTCAGACACCTATGGACCTCAGACCCCTATGTCTTGGGGGGGGGGTGGGGGTTACTTTATCCATTAAGAGAGTGAGTAAAAAAAGCTATGAAATCTATTGGGAGAGGAATTTGGCAGTAAAGAAACACACCTTTGCCAAAGCAGGTCTTTAATGATTTTCTGCACGTAAAAGAGAAGGGCTTCTTTTTGAATTCCAGGTCTAGTGGAGTAAAGATCTGAGGGGCCCCAATGTGAGGATGTCATGGGAAAAAAGGAGAATGTATTCATTCATTAAGAAGGTAAATAAAAAAAAATACTAGATGTGATCTGCAGGGGGAGGATGATTTCACAGGGAAGAAAAACACATTGGCCAAAGAAGGTTTTTAATGATTCGGTCCATGAAAAAGATAAGGGCACCCAACTGGATTCCAGCTCTGGAGGAGTAAAGACCTCAATGGCCTCTGGGGAAGATGTCATAGGGACAAAGAATGGGATTACTTCATCCATTAAGACAAGTATAAAAAAATAATTAAATAAGCTAGATCTAATCTAAAGAAACACATCTTGGCCAATTTTTGGCAAATTTAACGTAACAATTTTTTCCAAGGTAAAGAGAAGGGCTTCCTTTTGAATTCCAGTTCTAGTGAAGTAAAGACCCCAGGTGCCCAATGTGAGGATGTCAGGCTGGAGTAAAGAAGAGAATTTTTTCATTCATTAAGAAGGTAGGTACAATTGACATCCTGTCAATTGTACAAAAAAATAGATGGGATCTATAGGTGACTTGGCAGTAAAGAAGAACGCCTTGGCCAAAAAGGGTCTTTAATGATTCTCTCCAGTGATAAAAAAAAAACAAATTCTAATCCAACACAGATGGCAAACAATGTTATATTTATAGCTTGTCCATTGTTACATTTTGCTACAATGTTTACATAAGAAGATGATACACAGGTTTAAACATGAATCAACTATATAAGGCAGTAGGGTTAGTGGTTATCGATGGCTGACGTCATCACCAGGGATTACTAAGCACTGATTATTGATAGCTGCCCTTTGCTTACCTGCCCTTTAACAAGGCTGGCTGCGAACTGCCTCATGACTGCCTCCACCGTGTAGGCACTGGACCATCCTCTGGGGGTAAGGAGCTCCATGCAGATTGCACCACCATCCAGCACATAGCCATTCTCCAATCTGGGGCTCAGCACCCTCATGAAAGGAGGGGAGAAGGGAAAGTTGTCCGGGAAGGTGAGGTTGAGCAAGATGAACTCGGTGTTGGTCTCCTTCATGTCCTGCCAGAGGGTGGAGTCCTTGTCCACCTGATGAAGCTTGACATTCCAGTCGAAGAGGTTGTCATCCACCAGCTCCACCGAAATGAAGTGGTCGCTCAGTTTGCGGATGTCTTGAAGCTCCTTCATCAGCCGCCTGCTCCTCACCTGGGTGCAGTGCTGCCTGTTGGGGGGCACCAGGGGTTGCAAGGAGGAGCCCCCACTTTGCTTGTTGCCCCCTCCCCCGGCTTCTTTTGTAATGGTCGGGGTGCTAGTCTCTTTGGCACTGTTCTTGTCCTTGCCTCCAGCTGTCCCATGCTTGTCCTTGTGAGCCTGCTCAGTCTTTTTGCCCTTGATGTCAGCCTGGCCGAGCATCCCTTCGGTGCTTGTGGAGTTATTGCTGCAGCAGCCACCACCGCTGCCCCCGCCGCCGCCGCCGCCGCTACTCCCACCACCACCACCACCTCCTCCTGCTGAACCTCCTTGCTGCTGCTGCTGCGGCTTGTTGCTGCTGTTCTTCCCCTTGCTGTTCTTCAGAGATCCCTGCTGGTTGCGGTGGTGGTGGTGCTTGGGGTCCTCGGTGTCCCTGTCATTAAGGCGAATGAGTCCTATTTTTCGCAGGAGTGTGGCCATTTTCCAATCTGCTGCACTCGCAATAATCCGCAGGGGACTGGCGATGGAGCGATCACAGATGAGCCCAACTGTCTACAATCAGTGTGATTCACAAGATCGCTGCTACCTTCAGAGTCCATCCATCATCCTCTACACAACAACAAGAGGCGATCTGATTCATTGGCGCTGGGGAACGATGAGTCTGGGGTGACTGGGGGGTCTCATCCTGTCAATTGCCATTCAGTGGTTGGGGGCTGCTGTGTGCATAGGGGGTGATGATCTCATGGGCAATGCCTCCCTGTCATCCTGGATGAGCCTATGTGATCCACACGTCAGTCCGCAGTGCTCCGATCTCTTCTCTCCTTCTGCTGCAGTAAAATAGTAGTGATCGCCTGCCTCCCTGCCAGCCTGCCAGCTCCGATCCCTTCTGTCTCTTATCTGCAGACCTCACAAAAGAGGGGGGAGGGTTGCTGTATAGAGGTGGGAGGAGGAAGGAGTCGAGCAGCTCACATGCACACCACTGGCTACTTTAGAATTAAAAGCCCTATGATTAATGCCCTGGGAACGCCCATTCTTCTAGGACGTCAGGCAAGCCCCTCCCCCTTTCTCCCCCCTCTCTCTCCTTGTCTTCTCTCTGTTACCTGTGCTGCATCCTAAATTGCTGGGTCTGCAGCTATTCTGCATCATCTCAAGGGGGCTGTGTGCAGGAAAGGAAGAGATCTTCCTACATCTCAGGATGCATCTCAGGATACATCATCTCAGGATACATGATCTCAGGGTACATCTCCCTACTCTCATCAATCTGCTTTATTGTGCTTACAACTTCCACCCCCTGACCAGTGCCATGCACCCCCCCAAATCCCACTTCCTTCCCCCTTTGCTGACCCAGATTCTTCATCCTCAGCAATGGGAAAAGTACTGGACTGATCACACTTCACCCATCTGGAAGAAGAGATAGCTTGGATTCTGCAGGTTTCCTTCTGATGACAGATGTGTCTGCTACACAGAAGGTGACATCTCCATGTGTCACCCTTTCTTCTCTTATTTTTTTTTTCTGCACTCCTCTGTAGTGATGAATGCACAGGAGGAAACAATAGAAAAAGGCGGACGTTGTGGTCTTGGCCAGTATAAAAGACAGGTACAGATCACACATAAGCTGCTCTGTGGATTTAGTAGGCGGCAGGGAATTTATTCCTGCATAGAAATGTCTATACACAAACACAGGAGCAGACACAATGCAATATAATGAGCTTGCAATTTTACTCACGGGGGGTACAAGGTCAAAGAGATAAAACAAAATAAGGCACGCGTTTTTGTTTTGTTTTTTATTTCCTTCTTCGTCGATTTTACTCCACGGTCCATTATTAAAAGCATGGTTTTGTTAGTATGATATGCACGTTTAAGTCATTGGAAAGGAAATGACTGCGTCGCTTCCAGCTAGGAGCTAAAATTAGTGATGGAATTATGACTTTCTCAAGGTCAATCCGAACAGGTCATCAACCTACAGCATGATTACGATCAATTAAAGTGATATTAGACCCTCTGTTTTTATATGTTTTTTTCAGAAGCAGATTTAACCATTTACTGAGCATGCATCTTCTCTGTGTGGTTGTAAACCACAGACATAAAATATGAACAAAGCATATCCCTCTATAGTGTGTACTTGACTCACACTAGGTGTAATTTCTATCTGCTGCTTCGTTCTTCTGCTATCAGCATGAGTTACTTCTGAGGCCCCGTACACACGTCCGAGGAACTCGATGGGCAAAACTAATCGTTTTGCTCGTCGAGTTCTGTGTGAAGCCGCCGAGGATCTCGGCGAGCCAATTTACCTCATTGAACAACGAGGAAATAAAGAACATGTTCTCTATTTGGCTCGACGAGGAACTCGTCGGGTTCCTCGGCCGAAAGTGTACACACGCCGGGTTTCTCGGCAGAATTCAGCTCCGATTGAGTTTCTGGCTGAATTCTGCCAAGAAACTCGGTCGTGTGTACGGGGCCTCACAAGTTTTTCTGACACCAAGATAAAAAAGGTGACAGGGGAGGGATCTCCAGCAGATTGACAGCTTCAGCTCTGTTCCTCTGTGTTGTGGAAAGGGTGTGAATCCCCTCCCACCAATCAGCTCTCAGAGCTCTCCTCACTGAGCTCTACAGAATGAGAATTCAGCTCTCCACCCTTTTTTTCTGAGCTCTCAGTCAAGCTTAAACCACTTGCCGACCAGCTGCTGCAGTAATACTGTGGTAAGTTTGCTTGGCTGCGCAAATCGCCGTAGGTGTACGTCAGGCTCATATACGGTGACCTGTAGGTAGGGTTGCCCCCTGTCCATGATTCACCCGGACAGTCTGTGTTTGGAATCATGTGTCCGGGTTTCAGTCTGCCTGAAACCCGGACACATTATTCATACTGGGCTGTGTCTCCCTAAGTAACTGAAATAGTTACACAAAAATCTGTTGCTGTCTGGGAGAGGTAGAGACAGAGAGGAGGGGAGAGAGGAGGGGAGAGGACGAGGGAAAGAGTGAGAGAGAGACAGAGAGAGGGAAAGAGTGAGGGAGAGAGAGAGGGTGAGAGGGAGGGAGAGAGGGGGGAGGGGGAGGGGAAGAGAGGGGGGAGAGGGAGGAAGGGGGAGGAGAGGGGGGAGAGGGAGAGAGAGGAAGGTGGAGGGGGGAAGAGAGGGAGGGAGAGATAGAGGGAGGGGGGAGGAGAAGAGAGGGAGGGGAATGATGTCCGCAAGAGCAGTTTGACCACAACCACTGTTCGCTGTAGCACGCTGCATTACCACTTTCGGTATCTCAGGTCTTTTATAATCCTAGTGTGTACTACGGAAAAAAAATGTGCCCTGTGCCACTAAAGTGTTCAGGTTTGGCTTAAAGAAAAGGTGGCAACCCTACCTGTGGGCGTGCACGTGTTCCCATTGGCCAGCGGGGGAGCCAATAAGCGCGTCCGCCGGCCACCCGCGATCGTTCCCCGCAGTGACAAAACGGGGATCTGCCTGTGTAAACAAAGCAAATCTTCGTTCTGACAGGGGAGATCACACAGATCCCGTCTTTCTGCTATGCAGGAAGACAGATCTGTGTGTTGTTCCAGTGAGCCCTTCCCCCATACAGTTAGAACACACAGTGAGGGAACACAGTTAACCCCTGGATCGCCCCTGTTGTTAACCCCTTCCCTGCCAGTGTCATTAGTACAATAAGAGTGCATATTTTTAGCACTGATCACTGTAGTAATGTCACTGGTTGTGGAATTAAGCCTTTTTAAACAAAAGATGTATAAACAGGAAAAATAGTGACCCTTAAAAAATGCAGTATACAGCAAGAACTGTAAATGATAACAATGATTAATGTATAAAGCGCGGACATATATATATAATGCCGCGTACAGACGGTCGTTTTTTGTGATGAAAAAAAACGACGTTTTAAAAAACGTCATTTAAAATGATCGTGTGTGGGCAAAACGTTGTTTTATGTCTTCAAAAAAACGACAAAAAAAAAATTCGAACATGCTTGAATTTTTTGTGTCGTTTTTCAAAACGTTGTTTTTTGTTTCACAGAAATTGACCGTGTGTGGCAAAAAACAACGTTTAAAAAGAAGTTTTTAAACCCGCGCATGCCCAGAAGCTAGTTATGAAGCGAGCTTCAATGGAAAAAAAGTGGTGAACGTAACCTCGCTTTGCTAGAGCATTGTGAAAAAAACGATGGTGTGTAGGCAACGTCGTTTTTGAAAATGAAGTTTCAAAAACGTCGTTTTATTTCATGATTTAAAACGTCGTTTTTTTTCCATCACAAAAACCGACCGTCTGTACGCGGCATTAGGGTTTAAAATCACGTTACGTTTCAATCTATTTTCATGTCAATGCAGGTTCCCTGTTTCAGGGCTTCTCCTTTCCTCTTGAAGCATCTTATGAAGTAACCCCTTTACTGCTTTTAGTGCTGCTTAAGCTCAGGTTTAGTAACAACAAATCCAGTGATCCATGGAGCAGCATTGGTGCCTGGCTTTTTGGAATTATAACCCCTTATGTTGCCTCCCAGTGGGTGGGCATTAATGCCCATGGGGTGGCATGTCTTCTTTATCACATGACTGCTGTGATTGTCTCTAAGAGCTGTCACATGATCGGGAGGCCATCCTGATGGCTACTGCTTAGAATAGCTCAGAGAGCTATTGGTGCCAGTTTGGTCAGAGTGCTGAAAGTGAGCATGCTCTCAGCAAACAGCCTCCTACCACCGGCATTACAGCTCACCTTTCTTGCAGCCCCATATATGCTTTACGTGGTTGGCAAGAGGTTAAATAATTTTATTTTTTAATGTTTATTTTATTGTGTTCTATGTGTTTTATTTCACATCATTTGGACTGTCTTTACTTATTTATCAGCACAGAGACTTTTTTGGCAAGTTTTTTGAAAACTGCTTGGTTTACACATAAGACTGTTTTACACTGTACGTTTTTTTGCACATATTTATCAAATATTTTATACATATCATTTTTGCACTTTATTGTTTGCACATCGTGTTGCTTGATTTTTGCACTATATTTGTGTATTTGCACAGAAAGGACTGAAGTATTATTGCACTTTATTACCATTTGTTTACATGCACCAAGGGAGTATATATGTACACCTGATTATTGGTTATATATTTATATTAGATTCATTTGAGTGAGCGCCACTTCACCCCCCCCCCCCCTTTAATAACTGTATTTAGTGTGTGAACACTTCTTTTGTTGTGGCTGCTGCTTGTATAAGCATATCATTTGTATACCTGCTGACGTTTGCGCACCAGTAACCCATATCATATAATATCTGAAGACATTGACGCTTTCCACAAACTCAAGGCAGCCTTCCTCTCTGCCCCAATTCTCCTACGTCCGGACATTACGAAACCCTTTTCTATGGAGGCTGATGCCTCTTCAGTAGGAGTCGGTGGCCGTCCTACTCCAAGCTCAGAAGGGCAAGTCTCAGCCTTGCGGATTCTTTTCCAAGAAGTTTTCAGATGCGGAAAAGAACTATATCATTGGGGAGCTACTGGATATTAAACTTGCTCTTCAAGAATGGCGACATCTACTAGACGGTTCTCCCCATTGCATTACCATCTATACTGATCATTAAAATCTGCAGGATTTACAACCCCCAAAACACTTGAACCCACCCCAAGCTCGCTGGGCCCTCTTTTTCGTCCGCTTCAACTTCAACATTACCTTTCGTCCTGGTGCCAAAAACCTTTGTGCCGATGCCTTGTCTAGGTCGTTTGATGTCAACGATTCTGAGAATAACCTAGATCCTGGTCCCATCATCCCTCCGCATCATATTCTAGCCACTACTCAGCTCCGGCCTACGCAGCCTCCTCCAGGTTAAACTTTTGTAGTTTCCGCACTTCGTCCCAAACTCCTTGCCTGGGCACATGACTCCAAGTTCTCTGGACATCCTGGTATACTTCTGTAGCACTACCCCCAAAGGAGCTTCTGGTTGTTTTGGGTGGCACATTTACCTCATGGCTCCCCCGAATTCCTAGGGGTGAATGATGCGTATTGCATTTGATAGAAGTGAAGGAATGTCCGCAACAGGTGCTCTTTGCTGTGCTCTTTATTACCCAGTTGGGTAAAAACAATAAAACTTGTGGTGAGGAAAGTAAAGTTGAAGAAGAAAGGAGAATAGCAAATTCAGGCGTGATGATAGGGAAACAGTCCTGCTTCCAAGCGTAACAATTCTATGCGCCACTCCTGCCTGAGTGGGGTTAGCGTACCCGGACAGGCCTCTCTCACTGACCTGGCAGCCGGAGTATCACTCGAACATTTGTAGGATATGGTCCCTGCCACAGACCATCCTTAGTGAACTTGAACTTGAGGAAAAGTCTCTGCCACAGACCCTCCTTGGTGAACATCAGGGAGATACCTCTCTGATTTGTAGTTGCGGAGGATATCCTCCTTAGCTGAATTACACCTAGATCTCCTTCAACTTGTCGCCCAGGTACCGACTGCCAGGTGATCAATCCTTCAGTGTCCGGCTACCTTGATCCCCGGTGGTTTGTGGAGGCCCTTTTGGACCGCCAGCTTCTCAATGGCGCTCCTCAGATGGACTCCCCACTGAACAGCAATACAGCTTGGGATCCTCAAAGGTGGGAACCCAGTCGCTCACTGGGTCCCCATAGCTGTTCAGATGCTCCAGGCCATTGTGGTCCCAGAACCAGGAACACCACGAGGCATTCCCCCCCCCCCCCCGGCCAGGTAGGCCATAACGCTGGGACGCCGTGATGTGGTCACCCTAAAGGTGGGTGCCACACTCAAAGAAGACCCAGAATAAATGGAGTCTGCCCCATAAATACCCTTCCCCAGCATGCACAGTGAGGTCAAACCCTCCTGATTGGCTGCCACCTACAGCACCGGGGTTGGAAGAACACCCCAGCACAGCAGAATAAGCCCACAGCACAGCCAAGCTGAAACATAGACCCTGTTTAACACATAACAATTTGGATCAGAGTTTAACCACACTCCGATCTCCCTCTAAATTTAACTAGCACCGGTACTGTAAGGTAACTAGGCGCTACACTTCGTAATTGTGACCTCCTTCAGCATCAATACTGGTAGTCCTCTCTTCGTAAGGATGTCAAAGAGTACGTTCAAGCTTGTACGGTTTGTGTACAATCCAAGTCTTCCACATCCGCCCCAGCTGGGTTGCTTCACCCTTACCAGTTCCCGATATACCTTGGCATTGTATTTCCATGGATTTTATCTCAGATCTGCCCCCCTCAACAAGTTCTACAGTGATCTGGGTAGTGGTGGATCAGTTATCCAAAATGTGTCACTTGATCAGGTTTACCTTCTGCTCCTAGTCTTGCCACAACTTTCATTAAGATCTTTTGTCTTCATGGGATGCCTTCACATATCATCTCTGACAGAGGAGTTAAATTTACTGCTCGGTTTTGGAGAGCCTTGCCTTTCATTCCCAGTCCAATGGGCAAACGGAACGTGTCAATCAACATGTAGAACGAGATGACTGAGTGGACCTTTTGCCCTGGGCAGAGTTTGCCTTAAACCAACACTCCAATGCCAGTTTTGGAAGATCCCCCTTCTTCACTGTTTATGGGCAGCATCCATTTGTTCCCTTTCCTGTTCCCATTTCTCCTCTCGTACCAGCAGCAGCTGAAACCCAAAGGACCTTAAACTCAATCTGGGTATTTGTCTCTAATAATCTTAATCTGGCTGCCTCTAGGCGTAAAACGGCAGCAGATCGTCATCGTTGTCCGGCTCCTAAGTTACTACCAGGCAATAGAGTTTGGCTCTGTACCATGCACATCCGACTCTTCATTGGTCCCTTTCCCATTCTCTGTCCCCAATCCAGTTGCTTTCAAGCTCCGTCTGCCCTCTCATCTCAGCAGGGCAGGACTTAGGGTGGTGGGGGCCCCTGGGCTAGAGTGTTGAAGGGGCCCCCTGGAGCCGAGAATTGGGGGGGGGGGGGTCGAAGATGTTGAGCGAGGGGGGATCATAGTTTTTGAGGGGGGGGTGCGCATTAAAGTTGTTGAGAGGGGGGCGCATTAAAGTTGTTGAATGGGGGGTGCATTAAAGTTGTTGAGCGGGAGGGGGTGCGCATTAAAGTTGTTGAGCGGGGGGGGGTGCCTCTCACCTGTGCACGGAATGTGTCAGCTCTCTTCCCTTCAGCCGACATCCACACACCACTCCGGTTCCTCCTGGGGGGGGGTTTTGCAGTTGTTGAGCAAGGGGGAGGTCCTCTCACCTGTGCCGACAGCGGGGGCCACAGACTGTCATTAGCCCGGCTGTCGGCTTTCTTCCCCTCAGCAGCCACAGTCCTCCACACACCGCTCCGGTTCCTCCTGCTTTCGTGCTGCCTCCTCTTGCAGTGCGGGAAAATTAACCCTTTCGCGGGACTGCGGGAAGAAGCTGTCTGTGCTGGAAAGTCCCACAGAATCCGTGCGTGTTGGGAGGTATGCGCAGGGCCGCCATCAGGAATTTTGGGGCCCCTTACACAGCTTAAGGCATGGGCCCCCTGGAGCAGAGAATCAGAGGGGGGGGGTGCTGCTGCCTGAAATTGAGAAGCGGGGGGGCTGCCGCAAATTGAGAAGATGGGGGGGGGCCTTTACAAAAAAAAGAAGAAATAAAGAAATATATATATATATAAATGGGGGTAGCCATCCGGGGCCCTGGGGACCTCTGGGCCCTTTAATAAAAAGAAAAAAGAAAGCTCTGGGCCCTTTAATAAAAAAAATATAAAAAAAATAAACATTTATAAAAAATACATAACAAAAGGGAGGTTGCCATCCGGGGCCCTGGGGACCTCTGGGCCTTTTAATAAAAAATAACAAAATATAAACAAAAATAAAAAAATAAACATTTATAAAAATAAATAAAAAAAGGGGGGGTTGCCACATGGGGCCCTGGGGACCTCTGAGCCCTTTAATAAAAAACAAATATATAAAAAAAGTAATTTTTTTTATAAAAAAAGGGGGGGTTGCCATCCGGGGGCCCTGGAGACCTCTGGGCCCTTTCATAATAATAATAATAATAATAATAATAATTATATATATATATATATATATATATATATATATATATATATAAAAACATTTTTTTTAATAAAAAATAAATAAAAAAATGGGGGGTTGCCGTCTGGGGCCCTGGGGGCCTCCGGACCCCTAAATAAAAAAACAAAACAAAAAATCCCCAATGCCTTCCATGTCTCCCTGCTCAGGCTACTCGTCCTCAATCGCTTCTCTCGCCCCTTCTTCTCACCCTACTCCTGTGGCTGATACCATGGATCAGTATGAGATTAAAGAAATATTGAACTCCAAATACTAATAAGGAAAGCTACTCTATATGATTGATTGGAAGGGCTATGGCCCGGAGGAGAGGTCTTGGGATCCTGCTGCAGATGTCTCAGCCCTACGCTTGGTGACCATATTTCATTGGAAATTTCCCTCCAAGCCAGCCCCCAAACATGTAGGGGAACCTCATAAACAAGGGGGGGGGGGGGGTACTGTCACAAATCAGCAGCGGAGCTGATTTGTGTCTTACCTTTTACTGCTGTAGGTCGGCTGACAGGTGTGGTTCCACAAGATTGTGTTCAGCTCTTGCTGCACTCAGCAGCTATGGGTGTCGTCGGCTTCACCTGTTGCTTATGTAGCACTACCCCCGAATGAGCTGCTGGTTTGTTTTGGGTGGCATGTTACCTCTATTCCTTCGCCGTCTAGGGTATCAGATGAGAGTTGAGAAAAACTTCAATGTCCACACTTTAGGCTTCTTTTTCCTTGCTTTATTTACCCAACATGGTAAAAGAATACAAGTAATAGTTGAAGAGGTGGAAGGGTAATAGGTAATAGGTTCAGGTGTAAAAAACTTTTGTTCGGAAACACTCCTGCTTCCAGCAACGTAACTTTCGTCGCCACTCTAGCCAGAGTGGGTACTGTGTACCTGGATAGGCCTCTCTTACTAACCTAGCAGCCAGGATGTCAACTTTAGTAAAGTCTCTGCCACAGACCTTCCCAAAGATGGAGATGCATTCAGTTCAAAATCCCCTCAGCACAGGATTAAGCACCCGGGTCGCTCTTGAATAAATTCTTGTGAACTCAGAACTGACAGGCGACCATCACTCAGCCTTTCAGTAATAGTGCGTTGTTCGATGAAGTTCAAGGCCTCTCCTGAGATACCAGCCTCTTGCTCGGTGCTTTCCAAGACAGGTTCTTCATCGAGTGGCTTCCTCCCTCAGAATGTACAGCACAGGACCACTCTGCAAACGTAGACCCAGTCTGACTACCGGGCCTACTTAGTAGATCACAACCCCAGATCAACGTGGTCCTGGAGCCAGGAACACTTGAACACACACTCCCGGCCAGGAGGGCCATACTCGGGGGGTGGTGGGACGGCAGGCCAGGATCTGCGACGACGAAGACCACAAACTAATGACGTCTGTCCCTTAAGTACTCCTCCCCAGCATGCACAGCGGGACGATCAACTCCCCCTGATTGACTGCCGAAGGGGAACACCCAAAACACCTTGACGTGACTGCTGCCAGCCTTGGCCTGGAGTGGTAACAACACTCCAGACAACAATAGTGGTCACTCACAGTACAGCCAAGGCTGGAACAGAGGCCCAAATTTAGTAAAAAAACATACAGTCTGGGTCAACTAACTCTCAGACTACCCCCTAAATTTAAAGCAGCACCGGCCAGAAAGTAGGACACGCTACACTTAATATATGCTTCCTTCCTGCTACTTTCTGTCCAGCCTTCCATGTGCCTATCTATTTAAATTCCACTCTGGTTGCTTGAGCAACACTTGTTCCTGAGCGCCCTTCTTGTAAATTGCCTAACCTGACTTCTTGTGAACTGATCTCTTGTGTACCAACTCGGCTAGTTCTCCTGATAATGTTGTCTGCTGCCCACTCTGACCTTGGCTCGCTATCTGACTCTCCTTTTGCTTCATCCATCCATCCATCCCTGTCTGACAGTGTCTTCTGGTACTCTCCTTGTGAGCAGGGTGGACCTGGGGTCAGCACGCAGCTAAGCCCAAACTCTTGTGAGAGTGTCCCTGGCAGAATACTGGCTGGCCCTTAGATTCCACGCCCTGGGGGATTCCATGTCACCTGCTCACCTGTGGGCTCACATCAGTAGCCCTGTGACAACCAAAGACTGGGTTTCCTTTTTTCTTATGCTTTGCCAGACTCTAACTGCAACTGTCTTCAGTTCTCTGTATGTGGCTCTTTCTGCCTTTAGTTTTGCCTTCAGCAAGTGAAATGCTTGCTCAATTGGGGTCAATATCAGGTGATTGACACAGCCATTGCAGAATATTCCACTTCTTTTCATTCTAAAGCTCCTGGGTTGCTTTTGCAGTGTGTTTTGGATCATTGTTCATCTGTACAGTGAAGCGTCGTCCAATCAACTTTGCTGCATTTGGCTGAATCTGGGTGGACAGTATATCTCTAAACACTGCAGAATTCATATGGCTGCTTTTGTCACATCATCAATAAACACCAATGTCCATGCCATAACACTGCAAGCTCCACCATGTTTTACAGATGACATTGTGTGCTTTGGATCAAGGGCCGTTCCATGCCTTCTCCACATTTTTTTCCTTCCGCCATTCTGGTACAGATTAACCTTAGTTTCATCCATTCAAAGAATGCTTTTCAAAATCTAGTCTGTTTTTTTAGATGTTTTTTGGTCTTTAAGTCTAATCTGGCTTCTATTCTTCAGGCTTTTAAATGGTTTGCACCTTGTGGTGAACCCTCTGTATTTGCTCTTGTGAAGTCTTCTCTTGAATGATACACCCACCTCTTGGAGAATGTCCTTCACTTGTCTGGATGTTCTGAATGGGTTTTTCTTTACCATAGAGAGAATCCTGCGATCATCCACCACTGTCATCTTCCGTGGATGTCCAGGCCTTTTTGTATAGCTGTGTTCTTCTTTCCTCAGAATGTACTAAACTGTTTATTTGGCCACTCCTAATGATGCTGCTATCTCTCTGACGGATTTGTTTCATTTAAGCCTTACAATGGCCTGTTTCACTTGCATGGACAGCTCATTTGAACACATGATGTAGGTTCACAGCAATATATTCAAAATGCAAATACCACAATTAGAATCAACTCCAAACCTTTTACATTGCTTAATTGATGAAGAAATAATGAAGGAGTTGCCCACACCTGGCCATGAAATACCTGAAAACATGTAAAATTGTACCTGTGTCCATATATATAGTATATGGGCCTAACTGTGCATCTTTCAGCTTTTGCTTTGTTCCTTCTATGGATCTGTGCTTTCTGTAAATCTCCTGTGCTTCTTGAATATTCATCCATAGGGGTGTATGATAAGTAAGTAAGCAAAGCTCTGCTCTCCTGCCAAGATGACCAATTCAATAAAAAGACATGTGGTAAAATAATCCATGATCAGCACTGGAGAAAAAAACAGCTGCAGGGAGCCTACGAGCAATACTGGTAACTATTTTTTTGCCCTCTGCCTGCCATTTTTTTGCTTAGCTTTCACAGTTCAGGTATTCTCCTGTGTGCTTGTGAAATACATTGATTTAATATAAATAGTAAAAATCAAAACTACAAGATCAGTTTAAAATCTTAAAATCTTAAAATTATTAAGAAAAAATTGAGTCAAAACGAATAAAGTTCACCCTTAATAATCAGACAATAAAATTAAATGGTACACTTAAATGTATCATTGTGTATGGAAATTGAAGGGCATTACTTCACATTTATTTAAAACATTACATTTTTATAATTTGATTTTTTTTTACAGCTGAGTTGTACATATCCAACTGTGTACAAATTTTAGTTGAAAGCTTTGCAATGCAAATTTTTCAGAGTGAATTATTCTTCATGTATTTATTTGCTAATTGCTCACTCTTAGTAAAATACCTCCCGACTGAAATCAAAATCTTGTATACTCCCTTTCCTTTTCAGGTGTCTCTCTTGAAGGTTTGTTATATAGCCAGGTATAAATAACTGTACTATTTAACAGCCAAGTCTTTTTATATTCCATTAAACTTTTTTTACAACCTTCAGGTTATTGCATTAATTTTTCAAATGCTAGTTTTAAAGAAAAGATATTAGTGAAAAACAGGTACAAAAATATATGTTTTTTTCCGAGCGGGGGTTGGTGATAGGCTCAAACTTGGCCATACAGCAAATAATCATACATCATACACAGCTTGCAGCGAATTGCGTGTGTGGCAAAATTGCACCGCGGGAGGGAATAAAGATTGAGCCTACTCAAACTTGAACACACTTGAACACCCGTCCTTGGTCAGTGAGAACTTGACAATCAGCAACTGCTGTGTGGTATAAATAGTGCAGTGGTCAGGACTATATCATATACTTATAGTACAGAGGTGAGGATCATGGCATTTAGAGCCCAACCTGGAGTGCAGGAGTCAGAAGTATGAAAAACATAGCACAGTATGTATAGTACAGGGCTCAGGAGTACCAAACATACAACACACACGGGCCAAGAGTGCAACATGTGCAGAGCACAGGGGCTGGGGTGGGTAGAACAACTTTCCTTCTAAGTATAGCTCTCCTTCCGGTACAGATGTCCCCCAAGTGCAGATCTCACCCAGTACAACTCACCTCCCAGTAAAGATAGCTCCTCAGCACAGATCAACCCCCAGTACAGATCTCTTACCAGTACAGATCTCTTCTCACTACAGATTTCCCACAGTACAGATCTTCACTAATACAGATTTTGCCTAGTACAGATCTCTCCCAGTACTGATCTCGCTTCTAGTACAAATATCCCCCCAAGTACAGATTTGCCATCAGTACAGATCTCCACCTGGTACATGAATTCCTCTAGCACAGATCTCCCCCAATACAACCTCCCTCTCACCCCAGTAGATATCTACCCCAGTACAGATCTTGCCACGTACAGATAACCTAAAATAGCAGAGTTCTCCCCCTAAGTACAAATTTCCCCCAGTACAGCTCTACTCCAATACAAATCTCCCTCCAGTACAGATCGCCCCAGTACAGATATTCCCCAATACAGATCTATCACAGTACAGATTTCCCCAGTACAGACCTGCCCCAATACCCACATCTCTCCCTCCAAGAACATATCTCCCAAGTACAGATCTTCCCCTAAGTACAGATCCCTTCTAGTACAAATCTCACCAGAACAGATCTCCACCCTGTACAGATCTCATCCCAAGTACAAATCTCCTTCAGTACAGAACCCCCAGTACAGATCTCTCTCAGTACAGATATTCTCCAAATACAGATCTCTCCTAGTACAGATCTCCGCCCAGCACAGACCTCTCTCACCAGAACATACCTTTCCCCAGTGTAGATGACCCCCCTCCCAGTACAGATATCCCCCACTATAGATCTCCCTCAGTACAGATCTTCCTCCAGTGCTCCCTCCGAGTACAGATATCAATCCTAAGTACAGATGTCCCACAGTAAAGATCTCCCCCAATTCAAATCTAGCCTCAGTACAGATCTTCCCCCAGTATGGATTTCCCCCAGTACAGATCTCCATCTTCCCCAGAACAGATCTCTCCTAGTCCAGATCTTCTCTCAGTTCAACCCCCCTCCAGTACAGATCCTCCACAGTACAGATATTGCCACATACAGATTTCCCCGCAGTACAGATCTCTCCTTCCAAAAATAGATCTCTCCCTCTAAGTACAGATCTCCGCTAGTACAGCTCCCTCCTCAAACACAGATTCTACCAGTACAAATGTCTCCCTAAGTACAGAGCTACTCAAGTGCATATCTCCAGTGCATATCTCACCAAATACAGATTTCTCCCAGCAAAGAATTTCCCTTAGTACAGATCTCTCCCTCCAAGTACAGATCTTTCCCTCCAAGTACAGATCTCTCCCTCTGTAACAGCTCTGGTGAACGGGAGTGAACCACAACTGCGGTTAGCAAGGATTTCAATGCACTTCTCTGTTATGTGAGAATTCAGTATTGGACCCCAGGCTTCACTCCAATCAGAGAACAGGAGTTTGGAGGTTCTGTACATCATCTCTCTCTCTCTCACATAAAGGAATCCGTTGAGGTACTAGGGGTGGATGTATTACAACATGCGTCCAACCACTAGCGTTAAAAGATTACGATGCATGTGATGATTCTAATGCACTTCTATATGTAAGTGATTATCAGTACTGGACCCCAGGCATCATTCCAAGAGGAGAACAGGAGTTTGGGGGTTCTCTACATCATATCACTTAAACATAAGGAAATGCATTAGGCCACTAAGGGAGCAGGTATGTAATACCTCAACCCGTAGCATAGAAAAGATAAGGCGAACATGTTCAGTAACTTAGGGCATGGGCCCATAAACAAGTAACAACTTATGTTATTAGATTGTAAGCTCTTCTGAGCAGGGCCCTCTTAATCCTCTTGTATTTTATTGTATTGTAACTGTTTTGTCTCCCTTTATATTGTAAAGTGCTGCGTAAACTGTTGGCGCTATATAAATCCTGTATAATAATAATAATAATGTCAAGCACGTAGTAAATAGAAATTGTGATAACAACTAGTAATTGCATAAGAGAGGGATTTATAGCTCAGCTAATTTGGGAGTGTATGTTCCTTTAAGATGTTCCACAGCAAACCGCCAGAAGCACAACAGTCAGTCCCAAGCAGTATGTTAGTTTCTAGCAAGCCAGTTTAAAATACAGCACTTATTTAGAGCAATATATGAGCAGGTCTTTCTGAGGCTCTACAAATGAAACAATTGCTACTTATCCATTTGCAGGGCTTGGAGCTTTGCAGCAAGGGATTCCGTAGTGTAGGGTGTCAGTCAAGGAAGATCTTTTAGGTTGTGCCCAGCTATGGCAGCTTGGACGTAGTGGAAGTGATGGCCATAATGTTCCAGCCTGCCTTGATGTCCAGTGCAGGGGCGTTGGTACCAGAAATGTAGCGTGGTCGATACGGCTGACAATAATAAAATGGCGTGTGTAATACACGCCGTTCTGTTTATAGTTGTGAGACATGTGTGCCAAATGCAGTGTTGATTGCATTCGGCACTTCCGCGTTCCAAGCTGGCGTCATCGCCCGGTCGCCGTATGCGTTCCAGCGTGGAAAGCAATACGGCAACAGTGTCGTTTACAGTACCCCCTCTTAAGGGATACCCTCCTGGGGATCTTAGTAGGTGAAGGCTTATGAGGGTATGTAGAATGAAATTGACTACATAAGGTGGGTGCATGCACTTCAGCGGAATCTTCCCAAGAATCTTCTTGTATACCATAATCCTTCCATCTAATCAAGTATTGTAGACTTCCTCTTCTTTTCCTAGAGTCTAGAATACATTCAACCTCATAATGTTCTTCACCCTGAACTAGGATATGGGGTGCGGGAGGAGGATTCCTACCAGAAAATTGTTTGGGTCGGTAGGGTTTGAGAAAAGAAACATGAAATGAGGAATGAATCTTCCCGGAGGGAGGGAAAGTTGCATGGTATTTTGATTAATAACTTTAGAAATTGGGAATGTACCAAAAAATTGCTTCGCCAATTTCCTCTCAGGTAAATGTAGACGTAAGTTTTTTGGAGAGAGCCATACTTGATCCCCAACTTTATAAGATGGTGAAGGTCTATGTCTAAGATCATAATAGTTTTTTTGACGATCTTGTGCACGTTTGAGATTTTGTTTCAAAACTTGCAATACGGATGAAAGGGTAGACCAATAATCATTCGTTGAGGGTAAGTTTGTAAGTAATGGAGACTCCGGCAAAATATTGGGATGAAACCCGTAGTTTGCATACAAAGGGGAGTAGCGAGTAGAAGAACTAGTTGAATTATTGTAAGAAAATTCAGCGAGAGGAAGAAGGGTAGACCAATTATCCTGAAAATGGGTACAAAAACATCTGAGATATTGTTCAAGACATTGGTTTACTCGTTCTGTCTGTCCATTTTTTTGTGGATGATATCCACTGGAGTATCTATGGTCTATTTGGAGAATATGACATAGGGCCTTCCAGAATTTCAAAACAAATTGGGAACCTCTATCAGAAACCAGACGTGAAGGAACACCATGTAATTTAATAACATGATCCAGTAGGGTTTGCGCTGTTTCTTTAGAAGAAGGTAATTTTTTAAGAGTAACAAAATACATTTTTGTAAGCATATCAACTGTTACCATGATGGTGTTATATCCATTGGAAGGAGGCAGTTCAACAATGAAATCCAAAGACAATGCTTCCCAAGGTTTTGTAGGAATAGGCAATGACTAGGGATGAGCGGAACACCCCCCCGTTTGGTTCGCACCAGAACCGTTGAACGGACTGAACGTTCGCGCAAACTTTTAGAACCCCATTGAAGTCTATGGGACTCGAACGTTCGATTCAAAAGTGCTAATTTTAAAGGCTAATATGCAAGTAATTGTCGTAAAACGGGTTTGAGAACCCGGGTCTTTCCCCAGGGAACATGTATCAATGGAAAAAAAAGTTTTAAAAATGGTTGTTTTTTCTGGAGCAGTGATTTTAATGATGCTTAAAGTGAATTTTTTTTTCTTAAATTCCTTTAAATATCGTACCTGCTGGGTGTTACTATAAGAAAAAAGTCATTTAAAACTGCTTGCGGCTTTAATGTAATGTCTGGTCCCTGCAATATGGATGAAAATCATTGAGAAAAATTGCATGGGTTTCTCATTTTTCCCAGAATTGTGCAGCTCTACTGCCTTTAGTAATTAATATGAGAAACACCAGCAAATCTATTGACGTAGCTTTAGGTGCATACTGTACAGAGGACACAGACAGTACACCACATGAAAATACTGCAGCTAGCACAATCACCTGCCTGCCAGTATATTAGGAAGACCGGATCTATCTAAACTCAATACAGTGTATAAATATACAGGGTGGGCCATTTATATGGATACACCTTAATAAAATGGGAATGGTTGGTGATATTAACTTCCTGTTTGTGGCACATTAGTATATGTGAGGGGGGAAACTTTTAAAGATGGGTGGTGACCATGGCCGCCATTTTGAATTTGGCCATTTTGAATCCAACTTTTGTTTTTTTTTCAAAAGGAACAGGGTCATGTGACACATCAAACTTATTGGGAATTTCACAAGAAAAACAATGGTGTGCTTGGTTTTAACGTAACTTCTTAGTTTCTTCTTGGTTTTAACGTAAATTCTTTCATGAGTTATTTACAAGTTTCTGACCACTTATAAAATGTGTTGAATGTGCTCTCCAGTGACATGCGGCGAGTGCTACTCTGTGGGCTCTTGCTGAATGAAGCTAGGACAGCCACTGATGTTTCTTCATTAGACCCCTTTCATGCCTATAGCGGAGAGTTTTCCCGTGATTTTCCCGCAATTTTACCGCGTTTTTACAGCGTTTTCAATTCATTTCAATGGAGAGGGGCGTTTTTTGGAGCGGTTTAATAGCGCTATTTTTTCCGCAAAAACGCTGCAAAAACAAACCCGTGTGAAAGGGCTCTTAGTGACAGATTTCATGCTTCCACATTTTGGCAAATCCAACACTGAACCAGTTTCACAAAACTTAGCAAGCAGTTTGCTAACTGTAGCATGGGAGATGGGTGGTATCGTAGGCTGTCTTTCATTGAAATCTGCTGCAATGACCCGGTTACTGCGTTCACCAGACATCAACACAATTTCTATCCGCTCCGCACGTGTTAACCTTGGCGACATGTCAATGGCTGTAACCAAAGAGAAACTTGTAAATAACTCATGAAAGAATAAAGTTACGTTAAAACCAGGCACACCATTGTTTTTCTTGTGAAATTCCCAATAAGTTTGATGTGTCACATGAACCTCTTAGTATTGAAAAAACAAAAGTTGGATTCAAAATGGCCAACTTCAAAATGGCCACCATGGTCACCACCCATCTTGAAAGGTTTCCCCCCCTCACATATACTAATGTGCCACAAACAGGAAGTTAATATCACCAACCATTCCCATGTTATTAAAGCGGGGGTTCACCCTTAGAGGGCACTTTTTAGCCTTAGATTCCTGCTCGTTTTCTCTAGCGGAATCGGCTATTTGTTTTAAAATATGTGCAGTACTTACCCGTTTACGAGATGCATCCTCTCCGTCGCTTCCGGGTATGGGCTTCGGGAATGGGCGTTCCTTCTTGATTGACAGTCTTCCCGAGAGGCTTCCGACGGTCGCATCCATCGCGTCACGATTTTCCGAAAGAAGCCGAACGTCGGTGCGCAGGCGCAGTATAGAGCCGCACCGACGTTCGGCTTCTTTCGGCTACGAGTGACGCGATGGATGCGACCGTCGGAAGCCTCTTGGAAGACTGTCAATCAAGAAGGAACGCCCATTCCCGAAGACCCATACCCGGAAGCGACGGAAGAAGATGCATCTCGAAAACGGGTAAGTACGGATCATATTTTAATACAAATAGCCGATTCCCCTAGACCGAACGAGCAGGAATCTAAGGGGAGAAAAAAAAAAATTTAATAAATGGGTGAACTCCCGCTTTAAGGTGTATCCATATAAATGGTCCACCCTGTATATACAACACCTGGGATGCATATACAGTGCCTTGCGAAAGTATTCAGCCCCTTGAACTTTGCGACCTTTTGCCACATTTCAGGCTTCAAACATAAAGATATAAAACTGTAATTTTTTTGGAAGAATCAACAAGTGGGACACAATCATGAAGTGGAATGAAATTTATTGGATATTTTAAACTTTTTTGACAAATAAAAAACTGAAAAATTGGGCGTGCAAAATTATTCAGCCCCTTTACTTTCAGTGCAGCAAACTCTCTCCAGAAGTTCAGTGAGGATCTCTGAATGATCCAATGTTGACCTAAATGACTAATGATAAATAGCATCCACCTGTGTGTAATCAAGTCTCTGTATAAATGCACCTGCACTGTGATAGTCTCAGAGGTCCGTTTAAAGCGCAGAGAACATCATGAAGAACAAGGAACACACCAGGCAGGTCCAAGATACTGTTGTGGAGAAGTTTAAAGCCAGGTTTTGGATACAAAAAGATTTCCCAAGCTTTAAACATCCCAAGGAGCACTGTGCAAGCGATAATATTGAAATGGGAGGAGTATCAGACCACTGCAAATCTACGAAGACCTGGCTGTCCCTCTAAACTTTCAGCTCATACAAGGAGAAGACTGATCAGAGATGCAGCCAAGAGGCCCATGATCACTCTGGATGAACTGCAGAGATCTACAGCTGAGGTGGGAGACTCTGTCCATAGGACAACGATCAGTCGTATACTGCACAAATCTGGCCTTTATGGAAGAGTGGCAAGAAGAAAGCCATTTCTTAAAGATATCCATAAAAAGTGTCATTTAAAGTTTGCCACAAGTCACCTGGGAGACACATCAAACATGTGGAAGAAGGTGCTCTGGTCAGATGAAACCAAAATCGAACTTTTTGGCAACAATGCAAAAAGTTATGTTTGGCGTAAAAGCAACACAGCTCATCACCCTGAACACACCATCCCCACTGTCAAACATGGTGGTGGCAGCATCATGGTTTGGGCCTGCTTTTCTTCAGCAGGGACAGGGAAGATGGTTAAAATTGATGGGAAGATGGATGGAGCCAAATACTACTGCGATGGGCGCAAGTACGTTCGTTAATCGGCGTATCTCGGTCATTTGCATATTCGACGCGTAAATCAATGGAAGCGCCCCTTGCGGCCAGCGTAAATATGTGCCCAAGATACGACGGCGTAGGAGACTTACTTCGGTCGGATGGAGCCAAAATTCAGGCGTATCTTATTTCAAGAATCAGGCGCTTAGATAAGACGGCGCATCAGTGCACTTACGCGGCCTATCAGAAGATACGTCGGCGTAAGTGCTCTCTGAATCCGGCTATTAGAGTCTAACTTTGGGGACTGTTTTAATTGTGTAATTGCCTATCCTTACGTTATTGAAGTTAAAAGGTGTTGTTTTCTTTTTGGTATCAACAAATATGCTCTTGTTCGAATTGATACAATTGCCCTGGGCTCCGCGGTGTTCAGTAAATGGCATTATTGTTTTGTTGATGTTGAGAAAAAAAAAAGAAGGAAACTTTTGCATTGTATAAGGACATTGCCTGTTACAAGACAAGGGAATGGTTATTTGTGCAAATAGTTTTAATTGTGTTTAGGCTGTATTAACCACTTAAGCCCCGGACCTTTAGGCAGCTAAATGCCCAGGCCAGGTTTTGCGATTCGGCACTGCGGCGCTTTAACAGACAATTGCGCGGTCGTGCGACGTGGCTCCCAAACAAAATTGATGTCCTTTTTTCCCCACAAATAGAGCTTTCTTTTGGTGG
Organism: Rana temporaria; assembly: GCF_905171775.1. Classification (NCBI taxonomy): domain Eukaryota; kingdom Metazoa; phylum Chordata; class Amphibia; order Anura; family Ranidae; genus Rana; species Rana temporaria. The sequence continues at coordinate 209,845,473 of NC_053493.1, read as the reverse complement.
TATTTGATCACCTCTGTGGTTTTTATTTTTTGCGCTATAAACAAAAATAGAGCGACAATTTTGAAAAAAATTCAATATTTTTTACTTTTTGCTATAATAAATATCCCCCAAAAACATGTATACAATTTATTTTTTCCCTCAGTTTAGGCCGATACGTATTCTTTTACCTATTTTTGGTAAAAAAAATCGCAATAAGCGTTTATCGATTGGTTTGCGCAAAATTTATAGCGTTTACAAAAAAGGGGATAGTTTTATTATTATTATTTTTTACTACTAATGGCGGCGATCAGCGATTTTTTTTGTGACTGCGACATCATGGCGGACACTTCGGACAATGTTGACACATTTTTGGGACCATTGTCATTTTCACAGCAAAAGATGCATTCAAATTGCATTGTTTATTGTGAAAATGACAGTTGCCGTTTGGGAGTTAACCACAGGGGGCGCTGAAGGAGTTAGGGTTCACCTAGTGTGTGTTTACAACTGTAGGGGGGTGTGGCTGTAGGTCTGACGTCATCGATCGAGTCTCCCTATAAAAGGGATGACTCGATCGATGCAGCCGCCACAGTGAAGCACGGGGAAGCCTTGTTTACATACGGCTCTCCCCGTTCTTCAGCTACGGGGAGCGATCGCGAGGGGGCGGCTAGAAACGAATAGCCGCGCCCTCATCCCGGGTTCGCTCCCCGCGGGTCTCCGACCGCCGCATGTAGCGGGGGGTCCCGATCGGACCCACGACCCGCGGAAAGGCGGGGACGTATATGTACGCCCATATGCCTGTACGCGCCATTCTGTGTTCGTACATTTACATGCAGCGGGCGTTAACCAGTTAATTTAATACTTTGTAGCGCCACCTTTTGCTGCAATTACAGCTGTAAGTCGCTTGGGGTATGTCTCTATCAGTTTTGCACATCGAGAGACTGACATTTTTGCCCATTCCTCCTTGCAAAAGCGCTCAAGCTCAGTGAAGTTGGATGGAGAGCATTTGTGAACAGCAGTTTTCAGTTCTTTCCACGGATTCTCGATTGGATTCAGGTCTGGACTTTGACTTGGCCATTCTAACACCTGGATATGTTTATTTGTGAACCATTCCATTGTAGATTTTGCTTTATGTTTTGGATCATTTTCTTGTTGGAAGACAAATCTCCGTCCCAGTCTCAGGTCTTTTGCAGACTCCATCAGGTTTTCTTCCAGAATGGTCCTGTATTTGGCTCCATCCATCTTCCCATCAATTTTAACCATCTTCCCTGTCCCTGCTGAAGAAAAGCAGGCCCAAACCATTATGCTGCCACCACCATGTTTGACAGTGGGGATGGTGTGTTCAGGGTGATGAGCTGTGTTGCTTTTACGCCAAACATAACGTTTTGCATTGTTGCCAAAAAGTTCGATTTTGGTTTCATCTGACCAGAGCACCTTCTTCCACATGTTTGGTGCGTCTCCCAGGTGGCTTGTGGCAAACTTTAAACAACACTTTTTATGGATATCTTTAAGAAATGGCTTTCTTCTTGCCACTCTTCCATAAAGGCCAGATTTGTGCAGTATACGACTGATTGTTGTCCTATGGACAGAGTCTCCCACCTCAGCTGTAGATCTCTGCAGTTCATCCAGAGTGATCATGGGCCTCTTGGCTGCATCTCTGATCAGTCTTCTCCCTGTATGAGCTGAAAGTTTAGAGGGACGGCCAGGTCTTCATAGATTTGCAGTGGTCTGATACTCCTTCCATTTCAATATTATCGCTTGCACAGTGCTCCTTGGGATGTTTAAAGCCTGGGAAAGCTTTTTGTATCCAAATCCGGCTTCTCAAATCTAAACTTCTCCACAACAGTATCTCGGACCTGCCTGGTGTGTTCCTTGTTCTTCATAATGCTCTCTGCGCTTTAAACGGACCTCTGAGGCCCCGTACTCACGACCAAACATGTCTGCTGAAACTGGTCCGCGGACCAGTTTCAGCGGACATGTTCGTTCGTGTGTAGGCAGTAACAGACAGGATTCCAGCAAACAATCGTCGGCCAGACCGTTTTCCAACGAACAACTGTTTCCTGGTCTTGCTTTAAAACAGTCTGCTGGAATCGTGTCCGTCAGACATGTTCGGTCGTCTGTACACAAAAGCAGCGTACAAAAACCCCGCGCATGCTCAGTCCAAATGAGGAGACGGGAGCGCTCGTTCAGGTAAAACTCGCGTTTGTTTGGGATATGGCACATTCGTCATTAGAAACCTTTTATTCTAGCAAGAGAACAATGTCTTAAAAAGGCGCACTAAACCACATTTTCTTGCCTCGTTTTATTAATTCTTCTCTTGCTAGAATAACCCCGTTCTCTTGCTGATGCAATTTCAATAGAGTTGTCCCATACTGAAATGTCACATTTCTTGCTTGTGATGTAATCCTTTAATAATGTATTATATGCCAGACGTGTGTTTTGGTTGGTGGTCCTCCATAATTTATAGTAGTCATTTTTGTAAAGGAATGTGCATCTTTTTTTGTTTTTTGTTGTTTCTAGTTATGTCACCATTTAGTTTATTTTAACATGTTTTTTTCTTTTTATTTATTTTCTTTTTTTTTTTTGTGTTTCATTTGAGAATATTAAACCATGTTGGCACACCAAATGTCCCCCCCCCCCCCCAAGGAGTGTGTCCTTTGTAAATGACCCATTGTATATTTATTAAAGGTTTGCTGCCTAATAATCCCCACAGTATAACAAACAATAGACATGTTTTCAAATGAAAGCAAAAAGCCTTTTATTCTGGCAAATGTCATCACAAAAAATAAACAGAACGGCAGCACTAGAATAGATAGCAAACTATATGCAAACTTGCATTTCCAACATGGTGAAGGATAAACTTCCAAGCCTCAGGAGCCAAACCCAAAAATAGGAAGCAGCAGCACAGAAACAAAGGAACCCAAACTGTGGTAGTCCAAACAAGATGTCCTTTATGTGGAAGGAAATGGAAGGCAGAGAATCAACGTTTCCTCCTCTTTCCAGCCTTCCCTCCAGGCAGCCTTCCAGCGGATCTAACACGGGGTCTTGCAGGTGGGGTCGATGTGGCAGCAGGAGAATGGTGTTCCGCAAGCCGGGCCGGGTCACATAGCCCAGTGTCTGGGGTCAGCAGGCCCTTCTGCATCCACCAAAGGACCTGGTTCATCAGGGCCTTTGCCAGTCTTCTCTGGTCCTCCTCCCCTTCATTCAAATCGTGGGCCAATGAGGCACTGAAGGCCTCTGTGGGGTTGAGGGGGGCCCTCATGATGGCGCTTGCCTCCTGTATCATGCGGAGGCTTGCCTCCTCCACAGGCCTCAACTGCCTCCTTCGGCCTGATGGCCTCACCTGGGGGGGAGAAGACTGGCTGGTGGTGGTTCTCCTGGCCGGGGGGACCTGCTGCAGGCCACTGGGCCCAGCCTCCTCCTGGCTGCCACTGACCCCGGCCTCCTCCTGGCTGCCACTGACCCCGGCCTCCTCCTGGCTGACAGACACCTGAGGATCTGCCACCTCCTGGCTGATCTCTTCTTCCTGTGTGGAAAAAAAAGGACATTTTTTACAATTTCGCTAAATAAAACCACACTCATTTTCATGTTTTTCGTTTACTATTTTCTGTTCATTATTACTTGAATACACTCTACTTCTGACCCCTGCAGTTGTCATCCCTGACACCTATTTGTCTGTACACCTTTTTTTTGGCTTTTTCCCAGCTTGGCTTTTCTTTTACAATATCAAATCATTAATCCACCAAGAATTATTTACGCCAGAAATATAGAGGAAACTACTATACCTCCTCATCGAAGGGTGGCAGATCTGCATCTCTGTCAGCCAGGCCCTCTTCCTCCGACTCTGCAGGGCTGTGGTCATCTGGGTAAGGTCCGCTGGAAGGTAGCATGGAGGAAAGGTTGGAAGAAAGACTCGACATCGTTTTCCTGCCCTCCATTTCGTCCCGCAAAAAAGCCATCTGTTTATAATACCACAGTTTGGGTTCCTTTGCTTGTGTTGCTGCTGCTCCCGATTTTTTGCTTTTATTAGCTTTGTATGCTCTCCTGTATGTGCTTCTGAGGTTGGCAAGTTTATCCTTCACCATGTTGGCAGTGCATCCTGGCACCCATGTTTGCATATAGTTTGCTAGCTCTTCTAGTGCTGCCGCTCGTACATCTTTATTGCAATATAATGCGTGTTTTGAATTCCACAGGATGGGCGTGTCCTGATATTTTTGAAGTAAGGCCTCTATAGCTTCCTTGGTTTGTAGTTGGTCCATTTCACTTTTTGAAAAATGATATTTCTTTTGGAGTCTAGATTCGCAAAACATAAACCAAAGAAAAATAAATATTCAAAAGGATCAGCGTTGACCTTGATATAATATGTGTCTTGAAATTTATTACCTATATCTAATTACAAACACAGTCTCTCTTGTTTAAACAATGATTGGCAGCTCGGCCGCATTGGTTGTACCAAACATTGATTTGCTAGATGCAGAGCCATTGTTAACATTGCAGTAAATATTTTTAAGATAGAAAAATAAACAATGCTTACAAATGACAGTATTCATCTAGGCACTCTTTCATGTGTAAATCTCATGCCCCTGACAATGGATGACATAAAAGACACTTCATAATGACCTCTGTACAACCAACACTTGAACAATACTTTGCCTGATCTGAATACACCATTCAAAAAATTGTCAATGAGGTACAGCATTGTTCACATCTCTATTTTGTGAGGTGTCCAAAAGCATTTGGATACCAAAATAACATTGTGGTACCCCATAGACAGAATAGCTTAAAAAGGGTGCAACCAACAGCCCAAACCCCCATCCCATGTGTCTACATTTTCAAGGCCTCTGCTGATCACATTTTTAATTTCCTTACCTTCCTGTCTCTCGCTCCTCGTTTCTCACGCTCGCCTAATTACCGCGTAAGATGCGTAATCACGGCGTGCACCTTTTAAACACTCCGCGTATTTATTAAACCCCGCCCTCGTCACCTTTGCGAGGCCCCTAATCAATGTGTTTAGGAAATATGGCGTTAACTGTGTATGTTCTGGATGCGCTCGAAGATTCTCCGCGTAACCTACGTAAACACGTTGTTTGCATTCTATACACTCCGCGTATGTATTAAACGCCGCCCTCTTCTCCGCCCATGGCGTAAGAATTCATCTTTTCCACGCCCATAATCTCTGTGGGAAAGGAAAGATGGCGATGTCACACGAGCGGGCACGATGCTCTCATGCCACAAGTGAAGGGACAGAGGCAGGGACGTCCCGATCAAGGCCAAGAAGATACAAAGCCACTAATATGCGGTTCCAGGAAATGGTGGAGTTAGTTTACATCATGCGAAAGAAGGACTATGATGGTGAATTAGGCCCATACAAGACCCCTAACCGCCGAAAGGCACATATTATGGACAAGGTGGCGAGGAGAATGCAGAGGATGTTTGGGATCACCAGGTCCAAGGAACAGCTGAGGAAACGCTGGTCAGACTTAAAATTGAGGGAGCCACATCAGATGAAGAAAATACTTAAAATTCTGCGTAAAAGTAAGTAAATATATATTGGGGTTGGGGGGGGGGGGGTGGGTGATTGTCTGCAATAATGTGTTGCCATGTATATTTCACCATCTGCCTCCTTGGCCTGCTTGTAATTTTAAAGACATGTTGTCATTTATTTTTTATGACATAAATACCTACATATTTACAAATAGTGTTCTTAGTAAACCACGTAACATCACATAGTTTCTCAGAAAGGCTCGGTTATTCCAGGAACAACACACCTGGACATGGCTCACTGGCCAAAAACTTTGTTTGTAAACATTGTGTAAAAGCTAGTTCAAAAAAATAAAATTAGGAGAATGGGAAAGGCAAACAGGATTCATTCTAAAAACAGTGGTAATAAAGCAGATGTTTTCACATCTGCAATGCAGAGCACCTGTGTCTCCCCAAATCAAAAATGGGTTTTGGTAGGGTCTCCCAAAAATACAGTTTAGGGGGGACATCCATGTGTGTCACTTTGCTAAAAAGGGGCAGGATCAGAGCTTGCCATAGAAGTAATTGCAAAATGTAGGTTTGGTGAAAGCTAAAAGTAACTAAATGAAAGCCTCTTCTAAGCAATGTGTGCGATTTCTGCTCTCCAATATCTGTGTGCTGATGAGTCTACATTTTTTTTTCTTTATTTCAGGGGAAAGAAGTCGCCAGCATTTGGAGGAGGCAGAGAGGGCCAGACAAGGCCAAAATCTGCCATCTCAACATGTGGAGGAGGAGGAGGATGTGGAAGGAGAAGAGGATGTGGAAGGAGAAGAGGATGTGGAAGGAGAAGAGGATGTGGATGGAGAAGAGGATGTGGATAGAGAAGAGGATGTGGAAGGAGAAGAGGATGTGGAAGGAGAGGAGGAAGGAAGAAAGGAGGAAGGAAGAGAGGAGGAAGAAGTAATTTTGGACTTAGAATTTATAGCAGATGAAGGGCAAGTGGCGGAAGAACAATTTGGCGAATTGAAAGAAGGTGGATTGATGGATGAAGGAGGAGTCGAAGATGATGGGGAAGTGGTGGAAGAAGGAGGAGTGATAGAAGATGATGGGGAGGTGGTGGAAGAAGGAGGAGTGATAGAAGATGTCGAAGAGGTGGAAAGGAGAAGCCCATCAGGTCAGTGTCACCCTAGCTTGATTAAAAAAAACATATGTAGATAGGCCTCATCGAAAAATAATTTTGTAAATGACCATTTTTTTTTTTTTTTAGGGGAGGAGGATGGTGTGCCAATATTTTCACGTGCAAGTGCTGCTATAATTATTCAGCAGGTAATGGAGTGCAGCACTGAAATGCACAATATGCGTGAAAGGATGGTTGTCATGGAAGAGAATTTAACAAATGTCCTTTTGGAATGCTGCACGGAAATGGACAATATGCGGCAAAGAATGATGGTCATCGAATCTAATTTTAAAAATATTATTGACATGATGGGCCGTGTCAAAGACTGAAACCCCGCCCATCCCCCGCCCCCACAAACATTTTTACTGTTTTAATAATGAATACGCCAAAATTTGAAGATACACACACAGTGTGCCAACATGTGCTATCTGCCATCACAGAATATCTAGATATTGTTGAACATTTTTGGATACTATAAAGTTTAGACCATAAAGAATAAACACCGAAAAAAAAAAAAAAATAGATATATATATAGAATTATAAATCTCTCTAATCACTGAATTTAGTGAAGTCGAGATTTGACTCCTAAATCTCAACAACAAATTTTCTTATTGAAAAACACACCAAAAAAAAAAAAAAATGTTAACAAAATATTGGTTTTTGTGCATAAAAAATATGCAGAAAATAAAAAATACTAAGGCGGTAAACACCCCACCAATAATATTCTATATATATATATATATGTAAACAATAAATCTAACTATATTTGATAAACAAAAATGTGAACTTGTTAAAAAATGTATAATCTGCATAATATTTTTGGTAGAATTATCTGAAAAATAAAAAATAAATTAAAAAAGTTTTGTAGACTCCTAAGTACAAAAGCAGGGAGTAATGAAAAAAATATAAAATAATTTTTGGGGTCATGAACAAGCAAAAATTAAAAAAATTGACCTCAAAATTGACAAATGGAGTTGCTTCTTATTTCTAGACTCAATACCCTGTTTGTAGATGAGTGAATACTGTGCTAAATGTGGTTATTTACTAAAAGTGGAGAAATCAATTATGCATTAAAATTGAAGAAGTTAGTTAGAGAACCAGGAAGACAGATAAAAAGAGAAAAAGCATTAATGACAAACAACTGTATAAAGTCCAATGGTCTAATTATTTATTATTTGAGAGAATATTCCTTTCTTTGGGGGCCGAATTAGAAAGAAATATGATCTGGCATAGCAATGGCCCCCCGACCCATGAAGTACTCAACATATTTGTCGCGTACCTCACGAGCTGATTGGGGGGCCAAGCCAGCGCGACCAGTGTCCAGCCCGGGAAGGGGATCTGAGGGTAGTCTTGCCTCAGAACCGATGTCGGGTAGGTACGTCTGGGAGTGCCTGCGTAAAAAGTTGTGCAAAATGCAGCAGGCAAATACAACGGTGTCCAATTTATATTCCGCCAGATGTATCGATGTCCTGAACAGGCGGAACCGGTTGGTGAGTATCCCAAAGGCATTCTCGACTACCCTCCGAGCCCTGGCCAACCGAAAATTAAACACACTCCTCTCTGAGGTGAGGGTCCTCTGGGGAAAAGGCCGCATTAGGTGAGGACCAAGCCCGAAAGCCTCGTCCGCTAGGAACACAAACGGAAGTCCTTCCACATTCTCTTCATCTGGTGGCAATGCCAGACCACCAGCTTGGAGACGATCATAGAAATCAGTCCGTGCGAACACTCCCCCATCAGACATCCGGCCATTCTTCCCCACGTCCACATATAGAAACTCATACTGTGCCGACACCACCGCCATCAACACAATACTATGATAACCCTTGTAATTATAATAGTAGGACCCCGAGTGGGGTGGGGGCACAATGCGGACGTGTTTCCCATCTATTGCTCCACCGCAGTTCGGAAAATCCCACCGCTGGGCAAATTGGGAAGCCACAGACTGCCATTCCTGTGGTGTGGAGGGTAGCTGTGGGGACAAACAAAAAAAGAGATTTAGTACTTTGGAATAAAAACATCCTACAAGCATCCTTGTGACACTTCAAAGTATTAAAATTGCATTTGAAAAATGTGCATGGAGAATTTGGGAAATGAAATATATAGGGCCACTTCATTAAGAGACTCCACAGCCCTCTGATGGGGACAATAAAAGTTTGAATGGGGGGGGGGGGACACAAAAACCAAAAAGTCCTGTTTTAAAAAATGGCAAGGTGGGTTTGTCCCTAGGATAGCATGCTGGACAGGTTAATATTGGGTAAGGGACAAATATGCAGGTAGGCCAAGAAAATAACATGTAAAGCTGATATCAACATGCATAGGGAGAAAAGGGAACGTTAGTTAAACACACAGCATATCTGGGAAATTAAAAATAAAGTTAGTTGGCAACATTATTACAGCCAGGAAACTTACCTTAATATACTCCTCATGCAGAACTTTAATGATGGCAGCACACGTGTCCGGTATGATGACCCCAAGCGCCTGCGGAGAGATGCCTGTCGAGAACTTGAGGTCCTGCAGGCTCCTCCCAGTCGCCAGGTACCGCAACGTGGCAATAAGCCTCTGCTCGGCCGTGATGGCTTGGCGCATCACAGTGTCCTGCCTCGTGATATAGGGGGACAGAAGTTCCAGCAGACTGTTGAATACGGGGTCCGTCATGCGGAGAAAATTCCTAAAGTCATTAGGATTATTCTCCTGGAGTTCCCTAAGCAGAGGCATATGTGAGAACTGGTCACGCTGGCGCAACCAATTCTTGGTCCAGAAACGCCTCCGCCCCCTGTTTCTGGCCAAAGTACTGGAAAAATGAACATATCCAGCAGCCATCCCATAAACAGCACCAACTCGCGAAAATTGACGCTGCTGCTCCATCATGGCTTCAAACCGGCCGGCTGGTCAGTCAAGAACACACTCAAACAGAAAGCACTCGCAAATCCAGCACTACCTGCGACAAACGCGTGACAAACAGATACGAGCGCACAGGATGCAACTGCTAAAGCAGAAACAACCTGCTAGCCTATAGCCGAATGACAACTACGTTACCGCAAGCACACGCACTGAACCCGTGAATACACGCTGTCAAAGCCTGGAGACCGAGAAGCGTGAATCAGCTCTAACCAAACCTTCACTAACACGAGCAAACCCGTAACTAGCAAAAGAGGAACAGAGGGCGGCGCCATTAAGTTTGGTCTTCCCCTTTATAGTGACGTCGTACGTAGTTTACGTGCACGCGTTCCGGTACGACGGTAATTTGGTCCGCTGGTGTGTACAAGCCAGCGGAACCAAACAAAAATCAGCCTTGTACGCCGGAAACTGTCGGGCAGACAGTTTCCAGCGCACAGATCCGGTCGTGAGTACAAGGCCTGAGACTATCACAGTGCAGGTGCATTTATACGGAGACTTGATTACACACAGGTGGATTCTATTTATCATCATTAGTCATTTAGGTCAACATTGGATCATTCAGAGATCCTCACTGAACTTCTGGAGAGAGTTTGCTGCACTTAGGCCTCGTACAGACGAGGGGATCTCCGCTGGAAACGGTCCGTCGGACCGTTTCCAGCGGAGATTCCTCCTCCGGATTTTGATCCGATGGCTTGTACACACCATCAAATCAAAATCCGCGCGGAATACATCCGCGGTGACGTGTCGCGCCGTCGCCGCGACGATGACGCAGCGACGTGCGCGACGCTGGAAGGTAAGTACTAATCATTACGATGCATGCGAAGGAGGGGAGCGGACGGATTGATCCGGTGAGTCTGTACAGACCACCGGATCAATCCGCTGGACACGATTCAAGCGGATAGATTTCTTAGCATGCTAAGAAATTTCTATCCGCTTGAAATCGATCGGCCGGACGAATCTACGCAGATAAATATCCGCTAGGCCGTACAGACGACCGGATTTGTCCGCTGGAACTGATCCGCGGATCAATCCCAGCGGATAGATCCGGTCGTGTGTACGAGGCCTAAAAGTAAAGGGGCTGAATAATTTTGCACGCCCAATTTTTCAGTTTTTTATTTGTTAAAAAAGTTTGAAATATACAATAAATTCCGTTCCACTTCATGATTGTGTCCCACTTGTTGTTGATTCTTCAAAAAAAATTACAGTTTTATATCTTTATGTTTGAAGCCTGAAATGTGGCAAAAGGTCGCAAAGTTCAAGGGGGCCGAATACTTTCGCAAGGCACTGTATATCCTCTACACACTGTGGCCCGGATTCACAAAGCACTTACGCCAACGTATCTCGAGATACGCCGCGTAAGTGTAAATATGCGCCGTCGTATCTGTGCGCCGTGCCCACAGAACTAGATACGCCTGAAAATAGGCTTCATCCGACCGACGTAACTTTCCTAAGCCGGCGTATCTTGGGCGCATATTTACGCTGGCCGCAAATGGCGCTTCAATTGGTTTACTATTCACATATGCTAATGAGGGAGATACGTCGATTCACGAACGTACATGCGCCTGGCGCATAATATGCGCGGTTTACATAAGTCGTACGCCCGGCGTAAAGTTATTCCCAATATATGAGGCGCAACTCATGCAAACGTATGGACCAGGGAACACAGCCATCGTATTTTGCGTCATTTACGTAGTACGTGAATAGGGCTGGGCGTAGGTTACGTTCACGTCATAGGCAGTGATCCATCGTATCTTAGGGAGTAGTTTCAACGTGATGTTTGGCCAATCATCAGCCAGCAATGCACTGCAATGCTGCAGTGAATTATGGGCCGAGACACGCAACTCGAATTTGGCGCGAACGGCCCAAAACTTTCGTAATTCGACGAACGATCGAACGTACGATGTTCGAGTCGAATACGAAGCTCATCCCTAGCAAAGACATCAGCAACCCATAATGTGGTCTTCTCTCATGATTGGATCTTGTACAGACCTCACAAGTCGATACATAGTCTTTTATGGTGCTAGTCATATTGGGCCACAAGAAATAACGTTGAATGAGGTCAATGTTTTTTTTCTATTCCAGGATGGCCAGCTAGGGGAGCATCATGCAGAACTTTTAGTATGTAGATAACCATAGAAGGAGGAACAAAAAGTTGAGTATGCTTGTAAAAGAAACCTTCTTCATCTTGCGTTAAGCCTTGAGGAATGGTAGTATCTTGCGTATTCAAACTTTGTTTAAGTACTGTAACTGTTTTAGATTGAGATTGGAAAGCATAAACTTATGTAAAGTAATGAGAAGGGATGGAGGAGAAAGTTCCTCAACAGGTTCTGAACGTCTAGAAAGAGAATCTGCCTTTCCATTTTTTGCACCTGGCCTGTAGGTGATTGTAACGAGACCCTTGCTCGCTCGCTCGCTTCCGCTCCCCCGACACTCCTCTGCTACTATTGAGTCAGCTTGCAGATCGCAACGTCTGATGGTTCGGTCATCCAAGGCTTCGGGATCCGAACTACAGCTATGTGCCGTTCGGAATACATTAGAACAAACAGCAGGCAGGCAGTATGTAAGTTCAAACAGGAAGACTTTTATAGGAAGCACACAACACACTTTTTTACAGAATTTGGAACATCCCACCCCCAACAACTGCTTTCCTATTGGTCAATTGTAAAGTACATGTAGTTCTCCTTCAGGTCCTCGTAGCCATGCAAATGAGGACTTGAAAATGAGTCAGCAGGGATTGGTCTGATAGCTTGAATAGAAGGACTGCTATGTGTAATGAGACAGAAGCCCCAGGGGGCAATCAAAGTACACAATAGCCAGACACAGAACAATGGAGCCGTCTGGAGCCTTAAGACAGAGCAGAAGACCCCCCACTGTGTAACAGATTTCAAGGAGGAACACTTCCGCATTCCAAGGTCCATGACAATACTTTCCCTGGGAAACAGTCCAACAGCCACAGTGGGACCCCGAACGGGTCAACTCGAGGATGTTGGAAAAGTAGTCTTAAGGTTCCAGGTCTGTCTGCTGGGATAACCCATCCGCCTTCCTGTTTTGAGGCCCTGGCCCATAATCGGAAGGCAAGAGGCTCGCATTCAGTCCTCTCCAAAAGCCTCTGTCCCAGGTAGGTCTGTCACACATCTCCCCCTTTGGCAGGAGACTAACACAGGAGGAGACCCCAATGCCGGTACCCACACAGTACCCCAAATAAATTGTCCCAAACCGAGCATTACTCACCCAGCCAACCTCTGCCTCTCTCAGAGAGCATGCCTGCCGCTGGGGAGAAGCCTGGACTGGTCCTTCTCCCTGGAGTCCTTTCAGCCGCTGGAGAGAAGACAGGGTGACTGGGCTCAGTTGATAATGCTGTTGGGGATCTGGGCCAACTGCCCCCCATCCCTGGGGTATACAAGTGGAGACTGAAGTCCCATCCACTTGTGGTAGGTGAAAATCCCCCGGTGCTTGCAAAGCAAGGCTGACATCCTCCTGTCTCAGTGATTCAGCTGGGAGTAAAAGCTTTACAACCTCAGCTTGATGCTGGAGAGAGGGGCCAACTGCCCCGACTCCCTGGAAGTTCACAGTTGTTTCCAGTGCTGGGCAGAGATTGGTAGCACTCTGCCCTGTTGCCAGTACTTGAGCTGGCGATGCATAATCCATAACATCTTCTGAACAGTCCATTAAGTCCATACATTCTGTAATCTGTGGCTGGGGAGATGAGCCAACTGCCCTAGCCTCCTGAATCTCAACATCATCCGCTTCGGCTTTAGGGATGGCAATCTTCAGATTTTCCACTACCGATTCATCAGCCAGGATTTCAGAGTTGTCAGCTGATATTTCCTGATAGTCCCAGGCAAAGGGAGCCCCACTCTGCTGCTGAGCAGAGTCTAGCAGCTGTCTGTAGGCGATCTCCAGCTCCTCTTGTCGCTCTCGTTCTCTCTCTTGTCGCTCATCCTGCAGCTGGATGGCTCTAATGGCATTCTGTATGGCGGTCTCTGATGGGTTAGCAACATATAATGCCAACCGCTTTCGAACTCGTTGCTGAAACAAGTCTTCAACTGACCAGGGTCCTGCATCACCATCCCTCTGATCCATCTCGGCTAGCTCACTGATCAGGGTGGCCTTGTTCTTTGTCCCACCGGTCCCTCCACGGCTCTCAAGTAAGTCTTTCAGCGTGGCTCTCCTGCATTCTGCATAGCTGATCATTCATTGTGGTGGTTTGGAGTGTCCCAGTAACTGGAGAGCAAATCCCACCGCTGCCAACCAATGTAACAAGACCCTTGCTTGCTCGCTTCCGCTCCCCCGACACTCCTCTGCTACTATTGAGTCAGTTTGCAGATCGCAACGTCTGATGGTTCGGTCATCCAAGGCTCCGGGATCCGAACTACAGCTATGTGCCATTCGGAATCCATTAGAACAAACACCAGACAGGTTGTATGTAAGTTCAAACAGGAAGACCTTTATTGGGAGCACACAACACACTTTTATACAGAATTTGGAACATCCCGCCCCCAACAACTGCTTTCCTATTTGTCAACTGTAAAGTACATGTAGTTCTCCTTCAGGTCCTCGTAGCCATGCAAATGAGGACTTGAAAATGAGTCAGCAGGGATTGGTCCGATAGCTTGAATAGAAGGACTGCTATGTGTAATGAGACAGAAGCCCCAGGGGGCAATCAATGTACACAATAGCCAGACACAGACCAATGGAGCCGTCTGGAGCCTTAAGACAGAGCAGAAGACCCCCACTGTGTAACAGATTTCAAGGAGGAACACTTCCGCATTCCAAGGTCCATGACAGTGATCAAAAAATCAAATCTATCAAAAAAGAGACTCCAACGTAGCTGTCTAGAGGAGAGGGTTTTGTTGGACTTGAGGTATTGTAGATTACGATGATCAGTATAAATCATTATGGGATGTGTTGATCCTTCTGGTAAGTGTCGCCAGTTCTCTAAGGCACATTTAATTGCAAGCAATTCTTTTTCGTCAATAGGATATTTACATTCAGCTGGATTCAAGGTCTTTGAGAGAAATGCAACAGGATGAAGTGGTGAATCAGGAGCAGAACGCTGAGAAAGTATTGCGCCTAGAGCGCTTTTTGAAGCATCAAATTCCAATACAAAATGATAATTTGAATTGGGAAGTTGCAGAATTGGAGCAGTGGTAAAACGATTTTTTAATTGTTGAAAGGCCGTTTGGGCAGCTTTTGACCAGGTAAATTTTACCAATAAGCTGGTAAGTTGGGTAAGGGGCTTCACCAGTAAGGAATTTTTTTTATGAACTTTCTGTAGAATTTAGCAATGCCCAAAAAACTCTTTATGGCCTTTCTACAAGTAGGTGTAGGCCAATTCAAAATGCAAGTCACTTTGGACTGATCCATCTGTATACCTTTTGGAGAAATGACAAAGCCGAAGAAGGAAATAGTGGTTTGTTCAAAGACACATTTCTCAAGTTTGGCATATAAGAAATGAGCTCTGAGTCTTGCAAATACCCATCTGACATGTTTCCGATGTTGCATCAAGTCATCTGAGTAAATAAGTATGTCATCCAGATATACAACTACACATATGTCGAGAAGGTCTATGAAAATATCATTCACAAAGCTTTGGAAGGTTGCTTGAGCATTACACAAGCCAAAGGGTCTTCCATTCATCACCTGACTTAATACGAATCAAATTATAAGCACCTCTGAGATCGGGTTTAGTAAATATGGTAGAATACAGGAAAAAGAAATCTCGCGCCAAATGAATTACACTAAATTATATACTTGATAAATCAAGTGACTAACTGAGTGAAGCTGCTCCCAAATAAAATCAGGTGACTGACTTGCATATATTGTATAGTGAGGTGAGGGGCGCTATATCAAAATAGTGGATGCGTGTCACAATGTGCGTTTGAGTAGTACACAGTGTAACTGTGTACCCAAATCTATGTGAAAAACCAAACAGATAATAGTCTAAACTCTATAAGTACAACAGTGCCAAATGCCTTGGAAAAAAAAAAAAAAATTTTTTAAAAGAATGTCCAGCAAATAAATAGTTAAGTGCAAAATGGATCCAGTGTTGTATCAAGTCCAGGTGCAAAATGCAAAAAATCCAATCCCAAATCGCAGGGAAAAGTGCAAATGCTAAAGTGCTTGTGAATCTTCAAAATAGCCAAAGTGCGAGAAAGAAGTGATCCGCCTTCACCTATAGGTCACCAGAATAATAATGGATGGCTCCTTACCACACGGTGTTGACCAGATTACTTAAAATATGGTCAATCAGGCTTGTTTTAAATGAGGATCAGCAGGGTCTCATTGGATTCCAATGTCAGCGATTGCAGCAAATGGTGTACCAAGAAAGGAGAAAAGATACCACCATAGTGTAAAACCATTTAATATACAAAAGTTAAAATTACAATGCCAAATGGCCTCTTACTGTTGCTGGTGCCCGTTCCCAGGAATGAGGCTGTAGGTGGTGGGGATAGTAAGACAAGATAAGAGATGGTCTCGTCCTGGTCCACTAGCGTGCGTTCCACCGCTAGTTATCCATCAACCAGTGAGACCGGAAGTGCGTGGCTATGCGTGTGCGCTCGGATACCGCCTCGACGTCACGTTTCAGTTAAACCGTCTTCAGGAAGCGCTTCCTGAAGACGGTTTAACTGAAACGTGACGTCGAGGCGGTGTCCGAGCGCACACGCATAGCCACGCACTTCCGGTCTCACTGGTTGATGGACAACTAGCGGTGGAACGCACGCTAGTGGACCAGGACGCGACCATCTCTTATCTTGTCTTACTATCCCCACCACCTACAGCCTCAGTGCCGGGAACGGGCACCAGCAACAGTAAGAGGCCATTTGGCATTGTAATTTTAACTTTTGTATATTAAATGGTTTTACACTATGGTGGTATCTTTTCTCCTTTCTTGGTACACCATTTGCTGCAATCGCTGACATTGGAATCCAATGAGACCCTGCTGATCCTCATTTAAAACAAGCCTGATTGACCATATTTTAAGTAATCTGGTCAACACCGTGTGGTAAGGAGCCATCCATTATTATTCTGGTGATCTATAGGTGAAGGCGGATCACTTCTTTCTCGCACTTTGGCTATTTTGAAGATTCACAAGCACTTTAGCATTTGCACTTTTCCCTGCGATTTGGGATTGGATTTTTTGCATTTTGCACCTGGACTTGATACAACACTGGATCCATTTTGCACTTAACTATTTATTTGCTGGACATTCTTTTAAAAAAAAAAATTTTTTTTTTTTTTATATTTTATTTATTTTCCACAGCATTTGGCACTATTGTACTTATAGAGTTTAGACTATTATCTGTTTGGTTTTTCACATAGATTTGGGTACACAGTTACACTGTGTACTACTCAAACGCACATTGTGACACGCATCCACTATTTTGATATAGCGCCCCTCACCTCACTATACAATAAATATGGTAGAAGCCTGTAATCTTTCAATCAATTCAGGAATGAGTGGAAGAGGGTAGCGATTCTTCACTGTGACTTTATTCAAGGCTTGATAGTCTATGATAGGTCTGAGACTACCATCTTTGTTTGTGACAAAAAACATACCAGCACTGGCAGGAGAAGTAGAGGGTTTAATAAAACCCTTTTTTAGGTTATCCTGTAAATATTTCTTTAAATGTTGAAGTTCAGGTTGGAAAAGAGAGTAAATCCTACCCGTAGGTATAGGGGTACCTGGCAACAATTCAATGGGACAGTCATATATCCTATGAGGAGGCAATGTCTCCGCATTCTTCTCACTGAATACATCAGTAAATTCAAGATAGTGAAATGGTATCTCTTGGGGGGCGAGATGAAGCAGTGGAGCAACTTGATAACAAGTCTTTTTACAGTAAGGTGAATGCAGAAGTACAGTTCCTTGATCCCAAAGAAAAGTAGGCATGAATGAATGAATGAATGAAAAACTTGTATAGCGCGGCACATGCGAACTGAATCGCCTCTGGCATATGCAGCTTAAGCCATGGTAGACCCAATACAACAGGGAAGAGAGGAGATGGAATAACATCATAGTACAAAAATTTGCTGTGATTATCTCCACAAGTTGTCAATAGAGGTTGAGTTTGGTATAAGATAGGGCTTGATGCAGAAGTTGTTCCATCAATAAAACTCACAGAAAGAGGAGATGATTTCTTCAAGTGTGGATTTTTTTCTGAAGAAACAAGGCCTGAATTGATGAAGTTACCTCATGCGCCTGTATCCAACATAGCCTTAACAGGAATTCTAACTTAATTCCACTGTAAAATAAGAAGTAAAAAAATATAAGGGGTATTATTGGAAACAAAGCAAGTCAATTTGCAAAGGTGGATTGGCTTACGTTCGTTCTTTTTCTTTTTTACAAGAGATGGCATGGTCTGATGAAGCACAGTAAAGGCAAAGATTCAATGAGCGACGACGAACCCTCTCGGAAGAGGTGAGTGGAGCATGCATAATCCCAATATCCATTTTTTCATCAAAAGGGATCAAACTCGGTTTTTGAGGTATAGGGGCAGGAGTTGTTGGACTTGATTGACGTTCAGCTCGTCTCTCTCTTAACCTACGATCTATAGTGATAGAACGCTGTATGATGTCATTAAGAGTATGAGGGAGATCTGCTCTAGCCAACTCATCCTTGAGTGTTTCGGAAAGGCCCAAGCAAATTTGGTTACGCAGTGTGACATTATTCCAATCGGTCTCAATGGCCCACCTCTGGAATTCCGCTATGAAGTCCTCAACTGGTCGTCTACCTTGTTTGAGATTCCTTATCGCATTTTTAGCAGTGAGTTGCTTATTGAAGTCATCATATAAAAGAGACATAGTTGCCAAAAATTGTGGACAAGAATTTAGGATTGGATCCTCTTTTTCTAGGTAGGTATTTACCCAAGCACGAGTCATCATATAAAAGAGACATAGTTGCCAAAAATTGTGGACAAGAATTTAGGATTGGATCCTCTTTTTCTAGGTAGGTATTTACCCAAGCACGAGTTTCTCCAGTTAAATAGGATATAAGGGTGAGCACCTTAATCCTATCATTGGGGAAGGTGCGAGGGCGAAGTTCAAATATTAATTTACATGCATTAATGAATTCTCTATAGGTCTTTCGATCACCAGAAAAAGGAGCAGGTGGGTTGCCCTTAGGCTCAGGGGGAAACGAGGCACATTTGAAATCTGAGCAACCAAATCCTGCAGAGCCTGATGCCGCGTACACACGATTGTTTTTCGGCATGAAAAAAAATGAAATTTTTCATCATGAAAAAAACCAAAGTTTTTCCAACTTCATCATTAAAAACGATGTTGCCCACACACCATCGTTTTTGAAAAATGATGAACAAAGCGCGGTGACATACACCACGTACGACGGCACTCTAAAGGGGAAGTTCTATTCGCCTTTGGGCTGTTTTTAGCTGATTCCTTGTTAGTAAAAGACGATTCGCGCTTTTTTGTCTGTTACAGCGTGAAGAATGTACTTACTCCATTATGAATGGTAGTTTTACCTGAACAAGCGCTCCCGTCTCATAACCTGCTTCTGGGCATGCGCGGGTTTAAAACGTCGTTTTTGCCCACACACGATCATTTTTAACAACACAAAAAACAACATTTTTCAGAAGCCGAAAAACGATGTGAAGCCCACACACGATCATTTTAAATGACGTTTTTAAAAACGGAGATCAGATCAGATCAGAGAACAGGAGTTTGGGGGTTCTCTACATCATCTCTCTCTCTCACATAAAGGAATGCGTTGAGCTACTATGGGTGGACGTATTACAACATGCGTCCAACCACTAGCGTTAAAAAATTACGATGCAAGTGATGATTCCAATGCACTTCTATATGCAAGTGATTATCAGTACTGGACCCCAGGCGTCACAACAATCAGAGAATAGGAGTTTGGGGGTTCTCTATATCATATCACTTAAACATAAGGAAATGCATTAGGCCACTAAGGGAGCAGGTATGTAATACCTCAACCCTTAGGATAGAAAAGATAAGGCGAACATGTTCAGTAACTTAGGGCATGGGCCCATAAACAAGTAAAAACTTATGTCAAGCACGTAGTAAATAGAAATTGTGATAACAACTAGTAGTTGCATAAGAGAGGCATTTATAGCTCAGCTAATTTGGGAGTGTATGTTCCTTTAAGATGTTCCACAGCAAACAGCCAGAAGCACAACAGTCAGTCCCAAGCAGTATGTTAGTTTCTAGCAAGCCAGTTTAAAATACAGCACTTATTTAGAGCAATATATGTAGCAGGTCTTTCTGAGGCTCTACAAATGAACCAATTGCTATTTATCCATTTGCAGGGCTTGGAACTTTGCAGCAAGGGATTCCGTAGTGTAGGGTGTCAGTCAAGGAAGATGTTTTAGGTTGTGCCCAGCTATGGCAGCCTGGACATAGTGGAAGTGATAGCCATAATGTTCCAGCCTGCCTTGATGTCCGGTGCGGGAGCATTGGTACCAGAAATGTAGCGTGGCCGATACGGCTGACAATAATAGAACGGCGTGTGTAATACACACTGTTCTGTTTATAGTTGTGAGACATGTGTGCCGAATGCAGTGTTGATTGCATTCAGCACTTCCGCGTTCCAAGCTGGAACGCACTCGGCGCCGGGCGATGACGTCATTGCGCGGTCTCCATATGCGTTTCAGCGTGGAACGCAATACGGCAACAGCGCCGTTTACACCCTCCAAGTACAGATCCCTGTTAGCAAAATCAGGCTGTATGCAGAGCACACAGACAGATATCGTGTCTCTAATAGTAACACATTTTGTCCCAGTGAAATAATCCATCTTTAAGCTAAAACGTCCATTCACCATTCATCCGATCTGCCATTCATTCAAGTCAAGAGACATCATCACCAACTGTTCTCATCATAGCTCCCAGCAATCACTGGCTTGCCGACGCCCACACAGCGTCCTTTTATTAAAGCAAAAGCCTTCACAAACAGCAGCTGATTGGTCACATGCTGTGACCTCCTCCAATGGAAGTGATGTCACAGCATGTGACCTCCTCCATAGGAAGTGATGTCACAGCATGTGATCTCCTCCATGGGAAGTCAGGACACAGCATGGGGGCGCCACACAGCAAATGCCCATATATGGATTTGACAACACAGGATGTGACAATATATGATCTCATCAAGGAAAATGTGGTCATCTGCTCGGGCTCTGGTGACGCATCCTATCAGGCAACAGGAGCACTCATCACGACATAGAAAGAATAGAAATAAAAACGTCATGAGTATATATATTCCTACTTCCGTTAACCACAATCCACTGTAGAATAAAAATTAAATCCCCAAAGATTCCCAGACCCTTCAAAGGACTCCCAACTTTCACTTAGCTATAGCTCTGGCTTTGCCTTGCAGGGATCTAAACCTTATCCATATGGGCCTGAACTCTGTCACCAGTATCCCCGATCCAGGTATAACATCCTTTTCTTATTAAATCCCCCCAAAAAAAACTTGGACTGTGGGAACTTCCTTGTAGCTTCAACAGTTACATGAAACATCCCATCCTCAATGGATTAGAATTGTTCAATCATATCATAAGCTCAACCCCCCCCACCTTGTACATGTAGGAAACCATGCCCAGACCTGGTCGGGATGGTGAACAATTCCCTTCTAGCTGTCCCTGCCATTCTTAATTTCTCTCGCGCCATCAGATCCTTACGATCAGCGCGACATAAGATGCTGGGACAGCTCCACCATCACACATGAACCTCTTGCATTGGGGGAATTACCTTATAAGCTGTAGATCCGCATAAACACCAAACTAAAGTTGCACACTTGTGGGTTACCTAGTTGTTCCGATACCCAAACCGACAAGAGGCAGAACTATAAAAACGATAACCAATTTTACCCTCTAGAAATGTATCATTAAATTCCATTGACAAGTGTCTGTTTTGAGTCTTCACTAGCTTGTCAAAAATCCTCATACCATAATAACATCATAAATAGCATGTACCACTGTCATCGCTGGGGACTAAAGCTCGGTGGAGACTCAGAACAGACTCCGCAATCGGTCCTGTTCACTTTCTTAGTTAGTCATTGAATACACTTTAAATAATAACTTGGGATGTATTTCACCGTTACCCTTGCTAAAATTTACTAAACAAAAAAATATAACGAAACAAAGATACTACTCAATTCTTTGGTGTGGTTGAGCCGCTTCTTGCAGTGGCTGGCGTGGTCTCAACCCTCAATCACCTGGTTGGAAAGAATGAAAACCGATTACCGTGTCAGGGTCCAGGATGGACTCCTGAACCCTGTGAAGTTCATGTTACAGCGACCGCACCCACCCCATCACATGAGAATGTAAGGGACAGCTGATGAGGAAAGTACGACCCTGGTTTTGGTTGACCTCCAAACAAACCTCATGACAATAACCCAGACATCGGGACTGTGGTCACTGCATAACCTGTGCGTGGCTTACCATCGCCTGTAACCGCTTACCTGGAACCATTGACAGGTTCTTAGCATCTGGGATGGGAACCTACTTCACCAGACTGCTGCTTGCCAATTCAAATTCTATAAAAGAAAGACAGTGTTGGCACAAACTTGGTTAAAATTACAGAGGTTAACATTATTAGTTTGAAAAACTGTCATTCTTACATTTATTTATGCCCCCCCATTTTCTTGCTCATTACAGACTGAAAGAAGAAATGCGTGGTGCAGGGAAAAATAAACAATAAAATAGCCTATAATACTTTTAACCTCCTTAGGCCTTGTACTTACGAGCAGACATGTCCGATGAAACCGGTCCGCGGACCGTTTTCATCGGACATGTCTGCCCGGGGACTTCTGTTCGATGGCTGTACACACCATCGAACAGAAGTCCACGCGTAAACAATACGTGGGGTGTGTACGCGGTGTCGCCGCGTCGATGACGCGGTGTCGCCGCGACAATGACGCGGTGTCGCCGCGACAATGACGCGGCGACGTGGGCGGGCCTGCCTTTTAAATGCTTCCACGCATGCGTCAAAGTCATTCGACGCATGCGAGGGATGGCGGGCGGCCGGACATGTACGGTAGGTCTGTACAGACGACCGTACATGTCCGGGCGGACAGGTTTTCAGCGGACTGTTTTAAAGCAAGTCCAGGAAACAGTTGTCCACTGGAAACCTGTCCGATCCGCCCGAAAATGGTCTGCTTGGGCCTACACACGGCCAAACATGTCTGCTGAAACTGGTCCGCGGACCAGTTTCAGCAGACATGTTTGGTCGTGAGTACGGGGCCTTAGACTTGTATTTATCCATGTGTACAGCTGTCTACATACACCTGCTCTCTATGTACAAACACTTCCAGGACCTCCTTGGACCTGAAAAATACTTATAAGCAAAAATGATTACTCTATCCTTCATATTTAACCTGCAAAGAATGGTAAACAAAAACGACATTCCTGTACATTGGTAAATTGTCAATGACATTCTTTCAAAACCGATTCAAACGAAACCCTCTGTAAACCTTACTTTTCCCGTTCCTACAAAAATACAACAGCCGTGGCGCGTCAGAGGATCGCCGCGGTAAGTTTGAGGATATTTATGTCACTACATACAAACATTCAGATACAAATGTGGGGGAGATACTTCATAGTTTCCAAAACCAAAAATGAAAAACCAAAACAGCCAGAATTCTACCTTCACTCTTTCAGCAATAGAAGAAAATACAATGGGAAAAACATGAGAGCAGCTCGAGAACCTTGCGTGGACCAGCCATACAAAGTTCAAACAAACGGGCATGAGAATTTTAACTATAGTTTCTCCTCTCAGGATCACAAAAGCTTTTACTACACCTCCATCAACCCACTCATCATTACAGATTTCTGTAGCCGCAGCTGAACTACATCCAAGGTATTTTTATTCTGAGGTCACGTACCTCCAGCAAAAGTACCTTCCAAAGGAATGTAAAAGGAGGGCACTAATTGGGGCCCTCCTGCTTGAGAGTGTGGCCAGCACACACCTGTAGTTATTAAGCGATAGCTAGGCTGCTTAATTATGTACAGTTTACCTTACAGGTGTTTCTGACCCAATAAGAACCCAGGGAAGGTACTGGAAGCCCTCAGGTAGGCCTATAAAAGAACAAGCTGCTGTGGGGCTCATCCTTTTCCCCCTGGACCAGATCAACAGGCGAAGTGCACCCTCCCCCCCTCCCCAGTCGCGTGTACCTCTTATGTGGTATGGGTCACCCCGGTATCCGGGGGGGACTATTTGTTGTTTTAATAAAATGATGTTTACTGTCTGCCCGAGTTTTGGATAACTGGGTAGGATGCTGGTGTTTTTGAAACTGAAAGATGAGTTTAATAAATAAAGTGTTTTTTTGTTATGATGTTTAAAACCAATAAAGGTACCGCAGCCATTATATTTGCCAAAAGATTTAATTGGTGTATGTTTCTGTTATTTTACCATTTATAATAGGTTATTAAGATGGGTGCTGGTGTGTGTGTGGCCTACAGTCTCATACACCTTACTGTACCCTCTGACCATATATGTTATTCTTTAAGGCAGGCGTCTCAAACTGGCGGCCCTCCAGCTGTTGCAAAACTACAAGTCCAATGAGGCATTGCAAGAATGACAGTTACCAGCATGACTCCCACAGGCAGAGGCATGATGGGACTTGTAGTTTTACAACAGCTGGAGGGCCACCAGTTTGAGACCCTTGCTTTAAGGGGTCTCATGTCCGGAGCCCCAAACCCAGACCTCATGTGCGGTGCAGCTGTCTGACTGGTGTGGAGCCTAATTATTTTCCTCCAACGCATGGACCGACTTTACCCATGACGATTCGAATTGCTTTTTTTGGTGAATTTATTACCATAATCGACCCCTGCATCCTGATTATTCTACACGGCCTGAGCAGGGCTGTTAGCGTACTACTCCTCACATTTATGCTAATACAATCGCGCACAGGAATTCCGATTATTCTACACGGCCCGACCTGTCTCACGATATAAAGCCTTCTAAACGTGTTTGTCAGACGAACTACAAAGCATCTAGATGTTACAACAATAATGGTGATGCCCTCCTGTACTACTCTCTACCCCAAACTGTATTTTCAGTATTAAACTTCACAAAAACAACTGAAATTAAACTTTAAAACACTCTTTTAAATGTCAAAGTGTTTTCCATTGTCCTTTCAAAACACAAATCTCATTGCTCATCTTTCAGAAGACCCCAAGCTCCTCCCACCAACTTCCTGTTGATATATAAATGCTGAAAAGAACTTCCTGTTGTATGCTCAGCTCTCAAAAACCCCAAACTGGTTTATATACATATCAACGACAAGAAGAGGGAGGGGGAGGGGGAAGCTTAGCTTCATCGCCTTGTCTTATCAACACATCAAAAAAAAAAAAAACATGGCTAAACATCATATATTAAAACAATTTCCCCCGGGAAGTCAAACCACAAGTTTTGAGACTTAAATATTACACAGCAGTAAACAACGAGCCAAAATTGAATCTCCTGCGTTTTTTTTCTGTTAAAAAAACAAAACACCTTTAGTTCAGTAAAGGGAAAAATAATCTCCCCCATACTGCAAAATGGGAGTTGATCCCCCCTGACCCAAACATTCCCTTTTGCAGGCTACACAATACCAGCTTCAAAAACAATTGCCCTCTGGGAAACTCCCAAATATTTAAACATAAAAACAACACACAGCACTGTGCACAAAAAAGCAGTCAAAGCCAGTCTCACAATCCATCAAAATTCAGTGCAAAGCAGAGTCTTTCACCCAAAAACTAAATTCAACACAAAAATCTCCACTGTTACACTGCCGGTAGGTTAGTCATATTTTATCTATAAATTGGCCCTAGCATGTGCATGTGTCTGCAAGTGCATCAGGACCCCTCGGGGCAAGACCGCGCTATATCAAGATACGGCTCTGCGCAACTCAAAAGGTGATGCTCAGAAAAACAATTTAACCGCGCCTCCAAATCACCTCCCTAAACAGGACAGACTGCACTACACACACACAAAGGAATTGGAGCAGCTCCCCCTCTAGGATGACCCACAGAGCAAATGACACAAAATCCTTAAACTGCATCTCAAAATGGCTGACAAAAACCAAGCCACAACAAAATGGTGGATGAAATCTGAACTACCGTAAAATGGCCGACAAAAAGCCAGGCCACAACAAAATGGCACCATTAACGCATGCAATTGTTCCCGCCAAAACTAGCACATACTTCCCTACTAGCCAAAATATCTCCACAAAAACTGAAACATGGGACATCACATGAACATTTAAAAAACTTTTTAAGAATAATCTTCACACATTTTAGGCTACTTCAAATCAGACCCTTTGCCAACTAAATAGCACATTCAAAAAATTTGAGTTATATGAAACACAACTTAAAACATACAGTCCTGTCCCTACCCAAGTCCACATACACACTGTGGCATCAGCTTCCATAACAAGCCATCGCACAGACATACAAACAGTGATTCTAGTATGCATGATCTTTTCATCTTCAAACAAAAAGAACTCCTCCATGCCACTGTTTACAGAGAGCCACCTACTTTCATCATTGCAAAAGATGGGGCAGCAGTGCTGGCTGCCCATCCCTCACTAAAGCACATTGTACACCAAACAGTCATTTACTTGTCGCCCCTCCCCCATTCAAGCACATGGGAGCAGCCATTTTAACTTCTCTATACATTTCACTCATGGGGACACGTGTCCTGCATCAGACAAACAATCCAAATACACACAGGGGCAGATTCACGTACATTTGCATGGGCGCAGCGTATGTGAGATACGCTACGCCGCTGTAACTTACTTTTCAAAGCTTTGAATCCAGAAAGAATTGCATCTAAGGTCCGAAGGCGTACGAAGACCTACGCCTGTCGGATCTAACCCAGATGCCGTTGTATCTTGTTTTGAGGATTCAAAACAAAGATACGACGCAGGAAATTTAAAAGTACGCCGGCGTATCACTAGATACGCTGGCGTACTTCCTTTGTGGATCTGCCCCTAAGTCTCCATTTCTCATTCAGTTACACTGTTATAGCACGCAGCCTCCCCAAACATTCCACACACAGACATCCACACACAGGAACAAGACATTGAGAAATACAAAAAGCTCAGCCACACACATTGCAGGCTGAATAATCCCACATCTATACTGCCAAATCATCCACAATATACAGTTTCCATATGCATTCACACAGGCACATCCAGGCACACCCACATCTCTCATACAACAGATGCTCACACATGAACAAACACAGGCACACACAATCGAACTTCAAGCATTATTTCAAAAAGACGAAAAACGTTGTTCTTTTTCAAAGCATAGCCTCCCCATAGCCTCCCCATTTCGAAATGATGCTGGGGAGAGCATGTTAGTCCTACCTTTGGCCCGCCATCTGTTAGCGAAATCAGGCTGTATGCAGGGCACACAGACAGATATCGTGTCTCTAATAGTAACACATTTCATCTCAGTGAAATAATCCATCTTTAACCACTTCCATACAGGGCATTTTCACCCCCTTCCTACCCAGACCAATTTTTAGTTTTCAGCGCTGTCGCACTTTGAATTACAATTGCGCGGTCCTGCGACGTGGCTCCCAAACAAAATTGACACCCTTTTTTCCCCACAAATAGAGCTCTGCGGTTTTTATTTTTTGCGCTATAAACAAAAGACTAGCGACACTTTTGAAAAAAAAACACAATATCTTTTATTTTTTTATTTTTTCCTCAGTTTAGACCGATCCGTATTCTACATATTTTTGGTAAAAAAAAAAAACGCAATAAGCGTATTCGATCGGTTTGCGCAAAAGTTATAGCGTCTACAAAACAGGAAATAGAATTATGGCATTTTTTTTCTTTATTTTTTACTAGTAATGGTGGCGATCTGCAATTTTTTTTTTATTGTGACCGTGACATTGCGGCGGACATATCGGACACTTTTGACACATTTTTGGGGCCATTCACATTTACACAGCGATTAGTGCTATAAAATGCACTGATTACTGTGTAAATGTGACTGGCAGAGAAGGGGTTAACACTAGGGGGCGCTGAAGGGGTTAAATATGTTCCCTAAAGTGTGTTCTAACTGTTAGGGGGAGGGGGACTCACAAGGGGAGGAGATCGATGTGTATTCCTCTGTACTGGGAACACACATCAGTCTCCTCACCGCTGACAGGACATGGATCTGTGTGTTTCCGGGCACCGCCTAGCGCCCAGAAAAGCCAGGACGCCATATGACGTCCAGTCTGAAGGACAAGAGGTCCCCACCGACGTCATTTTACTATGGCTCGGTGGGGAAGAGGTTAAGCTAAAAGGTTCACTCACCATTCATCCGATCTGCCATTCATTCAAGAGACATCATCACCAACTGTTCTCATCATAGCTCCCAGCAATCACTGGCTTGCCGACGCCCACACAGCGTCCTTTTAATATAACAAAAGCCTTCACAAACAGCAGGTGATTGGTCACATGATGTGACCTCCTCCATAGGAAGTGATGTCAAAGCATGTGACCTCCTCCATGGGAAGTCAGGACACAGCATTGGGGCTCCACACAGCAAATGCCCATATATGGATTTGACAACACAGGTTGTGACAATATATGATAACCCTTCCGACAGGGATATTTAGATACATACAATATAATTAGGCATGTGCAATTTTTTAAGTTACGAATACGTTTTCCGTCATTTTTCGTTATTTTAGTTGATTCGTTAACATACGAATGAACGAATGGTTTAGCGCAATTAATAACGAATAACGATATTTACAAAATAACGAATATGGAAAACAACGAAGATACGAAAGAAGAAAGAAACGAAAACATAGAAACAACGAAAATACCGAACCCAAAAAAAAAAAATAATTACGAAAAACAAAATGAACGAAAATGCAAACTTACTAATATTCGAAGACCGAAAAGAAAACGAAATGCCGAACAAAGACTAAAAAACGAAAATCAAAACTAACGAAAAATAAATTACGGATCTTCGGAAAACTGAAATGAAAACAACGAAAATACAAAATAATGTAAATTAGCTTTCGTTAGTACTGAAATATTTCTGGACATTGACCAATAGCCACTGAGCGCTGTCCCTTTCCTCTGAAGAGGTTTGTTCCTTCCCCCAATGAGCTTCTTTATCATTACCTCCTGGCTCCTTGTGTCTTTTTCTGTGTTAGACTGCAGTGCATCTAATTTCTAGATTTGTATTTGTAATATCTGACATATTTTAGTTTTCTTCTACGTCAGACTTCATTCTAGACAGGGTGTGTGTGCTAAGACAGTCAAGTCATTTACAGTAAAATCCGAATTACAAAATTACAACGAGTAGTGTGTCGAATAAACGTAAAATGTATTCTAACAGAATTACGAATGCAATAAAATCTACAAAAGTACGTTTTTACAATCAAAGGAAATTAGACATGAAAATACGAATGATCATAAAGCAACGAAAATATATTTCTTTACGAAAATACGAATGCGGCATGATGGAAAATATAATGTAAATACGAATAACAAAACTAACGTAAAAACGAAGGAACGAATAAAATCATTTTAAAAATACGAACGCGGCAGAATACAAAATATAACGAAAATACGAATCTCGATTCAACGAAAAATAAACTAACAGAAAAAAACAGAAACGGAAAAAAGAGTGTTACGAAAATACTAAAGAGTACGAATACGATAACTAACGTCTTACGAAATTACGACTCGTTACGAATCACGATAAACGAACAGAAACGAAACAGAAATAAACGAAATTTTTTGCTGTGCACATGTCTAAATATAATACCAATACAAAACAACAGCAGCATACTACGATACAATATTAATAATACAATAACCAATGAACACAGTTCCTGATGAGGGGAGCTTATCTGCAGGTGTATGCTCACGTCACAACATCAATGTTGATCAGGCACGAGAGATGACAAGAGCATATATCCGCTAAAACCGACAATGTGTTTGCAGAGCGGACGCATCCCCACAGGCGAATTT
Organism: Rana temporaria; assembly: GCF_905171775.1. Lineage (NCBI taxonomy): Eukaryota > Metazoa > Chordata > Amphibia > Anura > Ranidae > Rana > Rana temporaria. The sequence goes on along the minus strand of NC_053493.1, from coordinate 209,816,011 downwards.
CAGAGCATTACACAGGGGTCCTTTCGCCGGCCAACATCCCCACTATGCAAACACAATTCTCCAAATCAGGAAGTTTATCTCAACCAGTCTCAGACTGCCCCAGTCAGCTCTTTAGAGCGGGTTGCGGAAGTACTAATCACTGGGTGACACTATGACAATACATATTAAATACATCTTCATAAAATTTCCACAACAGCCCATAAGTACAGAAGTCCCTTCAAGTACAAATCTTTCCCAGTACAGTTCTCTCCTCAAGCACAGATCTCCCTCAGTACAAATTTTCAACTCCACTTCAGTGTAAATCTCCCCCAGTACAGATCTGCCCTCGTACAAATATTTCCTTCCAAGTACAGATCTCTCCTACTAAATACTGATTACTCCCCCCAAGTACAGATCTCCCCCAGTACAGATTTTCTCTAAGTAGAGATCCCTTTCAGTACTAATTTTGCCCTAGAACAGACCCCCCCTCCCAAGTACAGATTCTTTCTAAGTATAAATCCCCATCAGTAGAAATCTTGCTCAAGAACAGATCTCCCGAGTGCACAAATCCTCGAAGTACAGATCATCCACCAGTGCAGAAATTCTCCATTACAGATCTCTCTCCCCACTACAGATCTTCCCTTTACAGATCCCCCCAGTACAGATTCCTTCCAATATAGATCTCTCTCTTGGAGTACAGATCTCCCACAGAATTTTTTTCTCCCATCTGTATAGTGAAATATAATCAGTGCAAACAACCACTCAAATACATGTTCAAATATCTATCAATAATATTGTTTGCCTAATGACCAAGGCAGAGATTGCTACTAACACATTCTAAAGTGTGTCCACCAAACTCTCTTTATAAACATAAAGTGTAAAATTTAAGTGCAGCACAATCAAATGTTAAAGCGGAGGACCCCCCCCAATTTTTTTTTTAATCCAGCAGCTACAAATACTGCAGCTGCTGACTTTTAAAAAATTAACACTTACCTGTCCAGTGTGCCCACAAAGTCGGCAGACGAGGACGAGCAATTACTTGGTCCTCGGATGCTGCCGGTAAGGGAATAAGGAAGTGAAGTGATATAAAGATAATGCGCTAATATCAAATAATGTTGTGAACAATGTACAGCGTGTGCATAAATGGCCAATACCAGATATACACACTGATAATAAGTGCCAAAACAATCCGTGCCAGTGAAATTGATGCAAACAAAAACACAAAGGACAAAACCAATATCACAGTATTAACTTGAGATAGGAAGTCCTATATTGGGCTGAGTGATCCACAGCGCTTCCTCTCACTGTCTCAGGCAGACACTCGGAAAACTCCAAAGTAACATGGCTCATGAGGAGAAAAAGAAAAAAACTCATGGTGCAATAATGTATGATAAGGAGGGGGGACAGGGATTACACCATCTGTGTATGCACTCACAAATCCACGGACAAAATAAGCTTCTGCTGCCGCTCAGTGTGATCATCTCCTCATACGGATGTGAATCCGTCGATCCAGTCACTTAGGCTCCTCCCCCACGCGTTGCGTCACTCGACACGTGACTTAGTCATGAGTTGCTACGTGACAGAGAAACAGCTGAGCTTTTATCTAGCCAGCTGAATATCCGTGATGACGGAAGAGACAGCGGAGGGGACTTTCATCTACATCATTGCTGGCAAAACTTAAGAAAAACTGTGTGTAGATTACACACAGATGGGTAAAAACAAATTTTAATACAAAAAGTACCACAAGGAGAAACAATATATATAAATAAAAATAAAAACAATCCTCATGCCTTTTAGCACTAAAATTATGCACAACCATGGCAATACTACCTCTAGCGATGAAAAATAGGTATAATCCGGGAGAGAGAGTTAAGTATAGCAAATCCATCACTCTTATATACTCCCTGAGTACCTAACACCCATATAGTGTTGTTGCATAAATTAAAACCATACAGATAAAAAGGCACTTATTATAAAATATACAAAATAATGCTACCCTTGAATAATAATCCGAAATGAAGCACCAAGTGTGGCCAATGTATTCATGTCTGAATGGGAAGAAACGGCCATCTATGAAAATGTACCTGACCAATTAGTATTGTATAGAAGGTACATTGATGATTTCATAGTGATTTGGAATGGCGATGAGGCTTCCCTGACACAATTTTTTGACAGGCTGAATGAAAATCAAAGGAAAATAAAAATTGACTTACACAATAAGTGACAAAACTATTCAGTTCCTTGACTTGGAAATCACCCTGGAGGCTCAACAAATCACCACGAAAACATACTTCAAACCAGTAGAAAGAAATAGCTATATACCAGTGGATAGCTGTCATTTTGATCCCTGGTTGATTAACATACCCAAAGGGCAAATGATGAGGATCCGGAGAAATTGCACTGATCCACAGGTCTTCTTGGAACAAGCCAATGTGGTGAGCACCAAATTCATTAATAAGGGCTATAACGAAGAATTTATACAAGCACAAATTGAGAAAGTATACGAAATCCCAAGGGACACGCTCATACAGGACAACGATAAGAAGAGTTGATTGGAAAATGAATTACCTATTATTCTAAATTACAGTGTTCAATATAAACACATAGAATCCATCTTCAAAAAACACTGGCCTATATTACAAGCAGATAGGCAGCTACAAAGTCTTCCTAGGGTAATTTATGGAAGAGCCCCCACTCTGAGGGACCTGGTGGCCAAAAATGTCCCAGACCCCCCAACCAAAATGAATACACTTACTTTCTATCAGGGAAAAGTTTTTTTTCCCTGCAAGCGGTGCTATGCTTGTAAAAAAAACAACTTCAGTGCACAAAAATGCTCTAAATATACATCGAACGTCACCCAAAAAGAATATGAAATCAAAGATCTCATAACCTGCAGAACAGAGGGTGTGGTGTATGTTCTTCAGTGCTCCTGCTCACTACAATACATAGGGCGTACAAAAAGACCCCTATGGAAACACATAAGGGAACATGTGCAGAAAATAGAAAATAGAAAAGGGTTTCCCTAAGCACAATGTTTTGCATCATTTTGCACTATGTCATCTTACCAACTCCTCCCCTTTACAAATGTTTCTATGGCAATGACTCAAACACAGAGATGCTCCCCTAAAAAGGTTTTGGTTACCCTGGGATCCTCTTATGATCTTTTAACAATAATGAAAATACTGGAAGAGCTTACACTAATGAGACCTGGAGGGGAACCTCTCTGGAACTGTTAGAAAGTGCCCCAGACATAGTACAGGAGATGGTCAGTGACTGGAGATATAATACAGGAGATGGTCAGAGACTGCAGACATATTCCAGGAGACAGTCAGAGACTGCAGATATAATACAGGAGATGGTCAGAGACTGCAGTTCCTATTGACATAAGTAGACAATGGCCGATCGGCTCTCACCTGACCCAGCGATACAGCAACAACGGTTCCTCTGATCAGGAGTCAGCTCACTCTGAAATGCCCATGGATACTCCGCTGGGTGGAGCCCAGATCTGTATTCTGGCAATGACTCCATTCCTTTCTCCACCAGGGATGGCACTAGGCTGTGTGGCTTTCCCTCTGGTGGCGCACGGCAGCAGGGTTCTCTCTCTGATGGTGTTCTCTCAGCACTGTCCTCTCCCTCTGGAGTCCTGGGTGCACTTCCCTGAAATATTTCCTGGGGTCCTGGCTCTCTCTCTCTCCCATTCAGCATAACATGCCGTGTGGGCTGCAGTTTCTTTGTTAAAGTGGGGCTGCCAGTCCTCGAACTACAAGTCCCACAATCCTCTTCTCTGCTCCTTTTTCTATTCTATTTGTTCCCTGGCCAATATGAAGGCGGGGAAAAAACATAAAGGGTGGCTGTGCTGGCAAGCGCTGCTCACTAGTACAGCATTGCGCGCAAAGAGAGGAGGAGAGGGAGTAGGACGAGGAATGAAGAGCCCGCAGCTGCAGTGGCGTCACTAGGGTTGTTGTCACCCGGTGAGGTAAAACATGATGTCACCCCCCTTCCACCACCTATAGTCGCCCCTCAGTACAGACCCCCTCCACTAAGTATAGACCCCCTCCATCAGTGCAGACTCCTAATTAAGTATAAACCCCCTCCCTCAGTACAGACCCCCAGGACAAACCACCCCCCCATTAGTACAGACCCCCCAGGACAAACCATCCCCCCTCAATTAGTACAGACCCCCCTCCATTAGTACAGACCCTCCTCTATTAGTACAGACCCCCCAGGACAAAACACCCCCCCATTAGTACAGACCCCCTTCCAGTAGTAAAGACCGCCCCAAAACAACCCCCCCTCCCATTAGTACAGACCCCCAGGACAAACCACCCCCCCCAGTAGTACAGAACCCCCCTCCCGGAAAACCCCCCTCTATTAGTACAGACCCCCAGGACAAACCACCACCTCCATTAGTACAGACCCAACCAGGACAAACCCCCCATTAGAACAAACCCCAGAACAAACCCCCCCATTAGTGCAAACCCCCCAGAACAAACCCCCCATTAGTACAGACCCCCAGGACAAACCCCCCATTAGTATCGACCCCCATGATAAACCCCCCCATTAGTGCATACCCCCAGGACAAGCCCCCCATTAGTACAGCCCCCCCATTAGTACAGACTCCCCCCATTAGTACAGACCCCCCAGGATAAACCACCCCCTCCATTAGTACAGACCCAACCAGGACAAAACCCCCATTAGAACAGACCCCAGAACAAACCCCCCCATTAGTGCAGACCCCCCTGAACAAACCCCCCATTAGTACAGCCCCCCATTAGTATAGACTCCCCCATTAGTACAGACCCCCCAGCACAAACCACCCCATTAGTGCAGACCCCCCCAGGACAAACCCCCCCCCATTAGTACAGACTCCCCCAGGACAAACCCCCCTCCATTAGTACAGACTCCCCCCAGGACAAACCCCCCTCCATTAGTACAGACTCCCCCCAGGACAAACCCCCCCATTAGTACAGACCTCCCTCAGGCCAAGCCACCCCCCCCAGTAGTACATAACCCCCTCCCGGACAACCCCCCTCCATTAGTACAGACCCCCAGGACAAACCACCCCCTCTATTAGTACAGACCCAACCAGGACAAACCCCCCATTAGAACAGACCCCAGAACAAACCCCCCATTAGTGCAACCCCCCAGAACAAACCCCCATTAGTACAGACCCCCAGGACCAACCCCCCCATTAGTACCGACCCCCCAGGATAAACCCCCCCATTCGTGCATACCCCCAGGACAAGCACCCCCCCATTAGTACAGACTCCCCCCATTAGTACAGACCCCCCCAGGACAAACCACCCCATTAGTGCAGACCCCCCCAGGACAAACCCCCCCCATTAGTACAGACCCCCAGGACAAACCCCTCCATTAGTACAAACTCCCCACATTAGTACAGACCCCCCAGGACAACCCCCCCTCCATTAGTGCAGACCCCCAGGACATACCCCCCCTATTAGTACAGACCCCCCCAGGAAAAAAAACGCCCCCTACATTACTACAGACCCCCCAGGACAACCCCCCCTCCATTACAGTAAATAAAAACACCCAGGCGGCAGCTGCAGAGGAGGGGACAGTGTGCAGCCGCAGACAGGAGTTTTTTTATGACACAGAGAGGAGCAGAATATGTGTTAGGCATGGACCGCCCCCTCAGTGACGTCACTGAGCAGCTAGCGTTTCTCCACACAGAGACAGCCGCTCCGATCTCTGGATTCTTCACTCCCCTCCTCTAACAGGAGGAGGAAGGGGGAACAGCCATAGACTGTATAGGACAAACAGCGGCAGCGGCGGCGGCTGCGGGGAGAGCTGCCGCTCTACACGAACAAGGAGAGGAGAAGAATTGAGGGGCACTTCAGCTCCCCCACCTCTGTGGCGCTGGGTGCACTGCACCCAGTGCACCCCGGGTAGGATTGGCCCTGCCTGTAACATGCCTCACTGTGCCTGTAACATGCCTCACTGTGCTGTAACTAATGCTCACTTATTTTTAGTTTTTTGCCAATGTTCCTATTGTGACATTTTCCCCATTGTGTTTATATTGATTTATATCACCTTTATACACCCTGTTCACCAGGGTTTTCTCACTCCTCTAGCGCAGCACATTTTTTACTTTTACCTTTTTCATACGTAAATAGCTGATGCCGGTAGTATTCATACAGTATGTAAATAAAGGCAGTGTTGCTCATCTTCCTTTAAAAAAGTAATTAGTTACAGTTACAAATTACTTGTCCGGAAAAGTAATTGAGTTAGTGACTCCATTGGCAAAGTAATTAGTTACTCAGCAAAGTAACTGACTTTTTTTTGCCGGCGTATAAGACGACACTGGGCCATCTGTAAACATGCCTCGCTGTGCCATCTGTAACATGCCTCACTGTGCCATCTGTAACATGCCTCACTGTTCCATCGGTAACATGCCTCACTGTGCCATCTGTAACATGCCTCACTGTGCCATCTGTAACATGCCTCACTGTGCCATCTGTAACATGCCTCACTGTGCCTGTAACATGCCTCACTGTGCCTGTACCATGCCTCACTGTGCCATCATACATGCCTCACTGTGCCATCATACATGCCTCACTGTGCCTGTAACATGCCTCACTGTGCCTGTAAGTAACATGCCTCACTGTGCCTGTAAGTAACATGCCTCACTGTGCCTGTAACATGCCTCACTGTGCCTGTAAGTAACATGCCTCGCTGTGCCTGTAACATGCCTCACTGTGCCGGTAAGTAACATGCCTCACTGTGCCTGTAACATGACTCACTGTGCCTGTAACATGCCTCACTGTGCCTGTAACATGCCTCACTGTGCTGTGTAACATGCCTCACTGTGCTGTGTAACATGCCTCACTGTGCTGTGTAACATGCCTCGACGACGATCTCCGGCTCCCTACCTTCTCCTGTTCCCTGTATGTCAGACGTCGGCGGCCATCCATTATTCAAAAGCCGCGCCTCCTTCTCAGGCTTTTCCGTGATAGGAGGAACAGTAATTTTCACAGCAGAGCCTCTGTTCAGTGTTCTGCCTATCACAGATGTCCTCTCGTCCGAGGCCGAGGCTGAGGATGAGAAGGCATCCGTGATAGGCGGAACACTAAACAGAGGCTCTGCTGGGAAAATTAATGTTCCGCCTATCACAGAACAACAGTCAGAGGAGGAGGCGTGCTTTTTTAATAATGGATGGCCGACGTCAGAGGAGGAGGCACCCTTTTTAATAATGGATAGCCGACGGGACGGCTGAGCTCAGCTGACAGTGACAGGTACATGGATGTAATTTTGGTAACGCCGCCCAAGTAATGGGAATGGCGTTGCCGAGAGGGAAAGAGTAATCTGGTAGATTACTCGTTACCCTCAAAAGGGCCATCGTTATGTAACAGCGTTTATTTAAACACCGTTACTTACAACACTGAATAAAGGTGGCATTCATATGTATATCTACTTGCCGACCGCCCACCGTCGTTATACGTCCTCACTTTAGAGATGAATATCTCGGTAACGGTAGCAGCTGCTGCCACAATCGAGATATTCATCTCTTCTGTAGGCGGCCGTGTTAACGATAATGGCGGTCTCCGTGGCGAATTCGCCGCGAGATCGCCGTTATCGGTGGCGGGAGAGGGCCCCCCCCCCTCCCGCCGCTCTCCCGCGCCCTCCGCCGCTTACCGTAGCCGTCGGTAGCGGCGGAGGAGATCGCGACCATCCGGCAGCTGAGCGGGGACGAGACTGAAGGAAAAATCTCCTTCGCCCGTCCCCATAGCTCCGCTGGGCGGAAGTGACGTCAAAACGTCAGTCCCGCCCAGCGTCTTAAAGAAACATTTTTTTTTTGTCATTTGAAAAAATGACATTTCCAAATTTTTTATTTTTTTTTGCATTTAAGCCCAAATATGAGATCTGAGGTCTTTTTGACCCCAGATCTCATATTTAAGAGGACCTGTCATGCTTTTTTCTATTACAAGGGATGTTTACATTCCTTGTAATAGGAATATAAGTGATAATTTTTTTTTTTTTTTTTCAGTGTTAAAAATTCTAAAATAAATAAAAATAAATGCGAAAAGCAAAAAAAATGTTTTTTAAAGCGCCCCGTCCCGACGAGCTCGCGCGTAGAAGCGAACGTATACGCGAGTAGCGCCGACATATGAAAACGGTATTCAAACCACACAAGTGAGGTATCGCCGCGATCGTTAGAGCGAGAGCATTAATTTTAGCCTTAGGCCTACTCTGTAACTCAAAAAATGCAACCTGTAGAATTTTTTAAACGTCGCCTATCAAGATTTTTAAGGGTAAAAGTTTGACGCCATGCCACGAGCGGGCGCAATTTTTAAGCATGACATGTTGGGTATCATTTTACTCGGCGTAACATTATCTTTCACAATATATAAAAAAATTGGGCCAAATTTATTGTTGTCTTATTTTTTCATTTAAAAAAGTGAATTTTTTCCAAAAAAAGTGCGCTTGTAAGACCGCTGCGCAAATACGGTGTGACAAAAAGTATTGCAATGACTTCCATTTTATTCTCTAGGGTGTTAGAAAAAAAAATATATATAATGTTTGGGGGTTTTAAGTAATTTTCTAGCAAAAAAAAATGGTTTTGTCTCGTAAACACCGACTCTGAAAAACAGGCCCGGGGCTAAAGTGGATATCATGCCCCTCTGCAGTGAAGAGATGATGTGCTGTAACCTCTAGCAACCAATCAGTGAGCAGTATTACTATACCGTAAACCCTAGCAACCAATCAACAAGAAGAACTAATGGGCTATAACCTCTAGCAACTAATCAGTGAGACCTAATGTGTGCTGTAACCTCTAGCAGCCAGTCAGTAAGTCGTAATGATATGCGGTAACCTCTGACAACCAATCGCAATCACTTGATCTGATACAGTAAACTGATTTTAAGTTTAGCTAATATTTATTGAATGTCTCAGAGCAGGTGGATAGCAAAATTGCATGGGGGGGGGGGGGGCTTACTCACCCTTACTCGTCCCTATCCCTTGGTTATTTATATCAACTTGTCTCAACAATCATTGACACTTTTTTTTCCATTATTTGGACAGTCAGTCCATCCATGGCACGTCCCCCCCCATGTCTGCCGTGGGGGACCTTCCCTTTGTGGTGCTTTAGTGTCCCGGGTCTATTTGGTAAGCAGCTTTGATAAAAAAAAATCCCCTCAATATACATTGGTTTTTGTTTTAAACTGTATTTCTGAAATGTTTCATTGTATAGTTTTCTGATTAAATTATTAATTGTTTGCAGACATTCTTCTGATGAAGCGGTTAACACCGCAAAGCTAGTAGAGATGCCCTTTGCGACCCATGTCCCATTGGGATTTTTCCCCCACCTGGGGATTCTTCTATTGGTGATCTGTGTGGTCTGCCACTAAATGTTTTTAACCATATATGAATGTTATTGCCTTTTGTTGATTTTTTATTAATAAAATTGAGCTATTTTTCTTTACATGCTGAATTCATACCTCATTTAATCTTCTTATCTGTACTGTGATAGTCCAAATTGCCCGCAACCCCCCCTATTTTTCGGAGTTTTGATTTGGGGACCAATCTTCCGATTCTTATATACTAAGAGCTAGATTCAGGTAGCTCGGCGCTTCTTTTGGCCGGCGTAGCGCATCTCATATGCGCTACGCCGACGTAAAACAGGGAACCCAGACCAGTATTCTCAAAGATCTGGCGCCGTATGTTGCGCCGGCGTAGTGTAAATAGGCCGGCGTAAGCCCGCCTAATTCAAAATAGGCAGGTAGGGGGCGTGCTCCATGTAAATTAGCCGCGACCCCATGTAAATGAATGGCCATTCGTACGGCGCATGGGCGTGCATGCTCAGGATCACGTCGCAAATACTCCCTAAGAAACGTCGGCTCAATGCTTTCAACATGAACGTAACCTACGCACAGCCCCATTCACGTACAACTTAGGTAAACAATGTAAAATTTGACGGCTGTTCCGACGTCCATACCTTAACATTGGCTGCGCCTCATATAGCAGGGATAACTGTACGCCGGACGAAAGCCTTACGTAAACGGCGTAGCGGGCGCAAGTACGTTCGTGAATCGGCGTATCTAGCTCATTTACATATTCTACGCGTAAATCTATGGAAGCGCCCCTAGCGGCTAGCATAAATATGCACCCTAGATACGACGGCGTACTAAGACTTACTTCGGTCGGATGAAGCAGGAATTCAGGCGTATCTAGTTCCCTGAATAGCGCGCATAGATACAACGGCGCATCTTTCAACTTACACGGCGTATCAACAGATACGCCGACATAAAGGGTTTGTGAATCTAGCTCTAAATCTTCTGGATGATGGTATAACCAATTTCACCATAGATTATCTATTTACGTTTCAAGAGGCCCACTCTTTTAATTTTTTTATTGGATGTTTTATAGCAGAAAGTAAAAAAAATATATAATTTTTTTCAAAATTGTCTGTCTTTTTTTGTTTATTGTGCAAATAAGAAAAACCGCAGAGGTGATCAAATACCACCAAAAGAAAGTTCTATTTGTGGGAACAAAAGGACATCAATTTTATTTGGTTACAGCGTCGCATGACTGCTCAATTGTCAGTTAAAATAATACAGTGGCGTTTTGCAAAAAATGGCCTGGTCATTAAAGCGGAGGTCCCGCAAAAAAAAAATATTAAAAGCCAGCAGCTACAAATACTGCAGCTGCTGACTTTTAATAAATGGACACTTACCTGTCCAGCGTGCCTGCGATGTCGGCAGCAGAAGACGAGCAATCGCTTGTCTCTCTGCTGCCCTCGCCGCCATCCACGGTGAGGGAATCAGAAGTAAAGCTTTGCGGCTTCACTGTCCGGTTCCCTACTGCGCATACACGAGTAGCGCGTCGCTTTCCCAGTCGTCCCCCGCTGTCTTCTGGGTCCAGTGTGTTTCCCAGAAGGCAGCGGGGGGGGGGGCAGGTTGGGAAGTGGAGCGACTCCCGTGGGAGTCATTCCCAGAAGTGGGTGCAAATACATATACATGTATTATAAGGGTATCTGCACCCCCTCCTCCCCCTGAAAGGTGCCAAATGTGACAAAGGAGGGGGGAGGGTTACGAAAAGCGGAAGTTCCATTTTTGGTTGGAACTCTGCTTTAAGGAGGGGTAAATCTTTCAGAGAGCAAGTGGCTAATAAGGACCATTTCTTTAACCACTTAACCACCGCACGCCGCAAAATAACGGCGACAGGGTGGTTATTTAACCCTGGGAGGACGTTACATATCGTGTAAACCGTAAGTGACATAAGTTTTAGCAGTGCCTAGCTGTGCCCAACAGTGCCACAAAAGTGCACAACAGTGCCATCTGTGCCACATCTGTGCCACCTCTGTGCCACACCAGTGCCACCAGAGCCACACCAGTGTACATCTGAGCCACACCAGTGCCACCTGTGCCCATCAGTGCCACCTGTGCCCATCAGTGCTCATCTGCGCCACTGCAGTGCCACATCAGTGCCGCCTGTGTGCTAATCAGTGCCATCAGAGCCACACCAGTGCAACCAGAGCCACACCAGTGCCACTACAGTCCACACCAGTGCCACTTGTGCACATCAGTGCCACCTGTGCCCATCAGTGCCACATCAGTACCGCCTGTGCCCCCCAGTGCCCACCAGAAATAACCTGTTATAATGACAATTTGGTGTAAAAATATAAATAAAAAAATCGTAATTTTGCAAAGAATTGTGGGAAAGAATTACACTTTCAAAAAACTAACTATGCCTCTTACTAGTATAGAAAAAATGTGATCACAATAAACGCGCCCCAATGACTCACACCTCTGCGCTTAGGACTAAATGCAATGAAAATTATGCAAAAAACAATTATTACATGCTATTGTGCCGAAACACAAGAGTGTCAGGCAAATCGTTCTGGTGAGTGGCCAATCTTATTGGTGGAGGAATCACTTTTCACTTCGGGTGTGGTGGAAGAATTCTTGGAAAAAATTACTTTGAAGATTTCACATTTGAGAGAGAGAAAAAGTCATTTTTCCTTGTTGCTTTTCTATGAACTATTTTTTGCTTATGAACACTTTCAATCACGGGTTTTGCTCATTTGTTTATTTATTTATTATATTTTGTTGCTCTTTGTAACTTCACTGTGTGGATCATACACACACTAGCGCTGTTTATATATAATTTATGTTTTATTTCAGTATTTGAACACGTTATATATACTTTGTCACATATGCCTCTTACTAACTATCTTTGAATGTCTACTTTCCAAAAAGGGGTCATTTGGGGGGTATTTGTACTTTACTAGCTTGTAGACCCTATAACTTTCACACAGACGAAATATTATCCACTAATTTGGGTTATTTTTTTTATCAAAGATATGTAGCAGTATAAATTTTTGGCCAAATGTATGAAGAAAAATTACTTATTTGCAAAATTGTATAATAGAAATTACCAAATTTTTGGTCTTTTCTCAATTTCATATGGGTACAGTGTTGCTGTACATTTCCCCCCTCCCTCCTGAGCACTCGTTCATGGTCCCCTCACAGTGATTTATGATTCTTCTAGCATGGCCACCGCAAAGCAATCCAAGCTGGCAGGTTAAGGAGCGGGGAGGTGAAGAAAGTGACCGACAAGGAGGCACAGGCTCTCAGACAGCTCTATAGAACTCCTACAACTCACTCTGACAATCCAGTGTGTCACCAGCAGTTCTCCTTATGGTGTGGGCAGAGGCTGGCGGCTCCCCCCTACTAGAATAACACTCACTGTGCGATCACACTGATCGGGGAACATTGCTGGTGTCAGCTGATCTGTGTTGTGAAGGGTCAGGTGCCCAGTAGAGATCCCCATGGAGACTGGAAGTGAAGTAGCAGAGACTCTTCTTTGGGATGCCGTGAGCGGGGCCTTCACTGACAACTAGCCCAGATGCAGTGTCACTTGCCTTGCCAGAAGATAGAAGAGGTGGGAGGTCATCCAGCATGGTGGAGAGCACTAGGCGTGGAGGAGATTAACTCCTCCTCCGCTTTGAGTGCTGAGCAGAGAGTCACATCCATGACATCACTGGTTGCTAGACGCCAGGTGGCTATAGCAACCAGTGGCCAATGGCCAGTAGATTATCAGGTAGAGGTGGAGGTGGAGTGAGCACCAGCACTACCGCGGCGTTTGCTCACTGTGTCAGTATTATTCCAGGACACTGTATTGTCCCAGAATGAAGGTGCCTGGGACCCGGGACAGACTTGCTAATTGAGGGACTTTCCCAGGCAATCCGGGACACATGGGCACCCTAGTCGCAAATAGCTTGGTCCATTATTAGCTTGTGCAGGGACTTTGTTTACATCTTTAGAGGAAGATTAGTGTCCTCAAGTTACTGCTATAACTTAGTTACCTATCCAAGTTTAAGTTCTACAATAAATTACAAAAAATGACCTTAGGGATCTTAAAATGTTGTGTTCCTGCGAGAGTGAGTGCTACACTTATTTGTAAAATAAAGTCAAGATTTTTGTTTGTAGTAATGCTTTGCTGTAACTGATGCACCACATGATGAATTAAAAGAGATTCAATGTTTTTTTGCCCACACTGTTTCCCCAGAAAGCAAATAAAATGATGGTTGCTTGTAATACATGCATTACAAAAGAACCTCAATGGGGCAAGCTTAAAAATCTAGCAATGTTCCAGCATATTATACCGTGTGTTCTCCAATTACTTTTTCTTGTTGATTGCTTGGAATTGTACCTATAGAGCACTCATCGATAAAATAAATATTCAACAATCTTATATAAAGCAGATTGTTGGTCCCAGTTCCTTTACTGGCATGCAGACAACTTATAGTAGGTTAGTAAAACAACCCAAACTCAAGATTGTGAAAGTACAAAGTCCTAACATGCTGTAATGTTTTAAAAAGGCAACCAAGGGCAGGCACTAGTAACATGCAGGTCCACCATTAAAAATCATGGGCAATATTGCGCTAGCAGTGGGAGCAATTTAATACTTGTACAGAGCACAGGGGTCAAATATATGTGGAATACGGAATGCAGGTTTCAGGTGAATATAACATACAAAATGCAAGTGTCATTAACATGTAACAGTGCAAGGGTCAGGAGTTTGTATTGTACACACTGTAGATGTCAGGAGTATGTACCGCATCGTGTGCAGGTGTCAGGGATGTGTAACATAGGCATCCAACACAGGTATAAACAGATCAGTGGGCTGCACTTAAGGAAACAGGCACAAAGGTGGGTGAGAAATATATATTTATTAAGTATAAGGCACACGTGCAAACCAAACAACAGCAAACCCCAAAACACCAAATCTGACTAACTAATATATACAAAAACAAGAGCATATATACATAAACAAGCAGGGATGAGAGACAAGGGGGAACAGGCAGCCAGATGGAGGGAGCAGTGGAAAGGCGAAACTGGAATCGGGGGAAGAGACTCGGGGACTGGGTACAAGGTACAGGAAACAGAGTCCAGGACAGGGCAGGAAGCAGATCAGAAACATATACAGGGAACAGATCAGGTCAGGCAGGAACAAGGTTAGCAGAGAGGATACTGAAGCACTGAACCTCAGTGAAGAACAGGCTTATATACTCCCAGCAGGCTCACATGAAGTGCAGCTTGATTAGTGAAGAGTCCATCCACTGGGAGACACCCGCTGGTGGCCACCAGAATTGCACCCTTAGTTGCTGGAGGTAATGGTGCCACCAGCAGGTAACCAAAGCCACAACACGGATCATGACAGCAGGGTTCAAGAATATGTATTGTACATAGTGCAGCCAGATGAATTGTTGCTATTGGTTACAGCATATTGAACTTTACCACACTAAATGAAGTAAGGCCATGTTTACACTTGAAGTTGGGGGGTGGAAAAGCCACATTGTAAGCTGCATTTTTACTAACCTTCCCCCAACCAATCCCCTAACCACTTTCAGATGGTGCTATAGACAAATAACGGCTACAGCATGACTGGTTCTGCAGGGCCATCTATTGATGTCCTCACAGAACCCTGCCCCCCCCCAAGCGTGCCCCCGGGGTGCACCTCGGGTGTGCTCTGAGATTGCTGTGTCCTTCAGGCACAGCTGATTGCACATTGAGGTAAAGTGCTAATCACAGTGGCCCTTTACCATGTGATCAGCTGTATCCAATCACAGCTGATCACAGTGTAAACAGACTTGTCGTTTATCAGCAGTCTTCTCTTCATGCGCCTAAAGGAGAATGAGGGTGAGGACTTCTTAAAAATACTATTTAAAGAACATAAAATATTAACCATTAAACAATTAAACTGGAAATGGGACATTTTGTCCCTGGAGTCATATATAGATTAAAAAATTATTCCCCAGGGACTATGGGAAAGGGTGACTCCAGCTGAGCACCTACAAAATTAGAGATTCCTCACAAGATAGAAACAAACATGTATTGAGATAATGAAATTGATTGTTGAGAAAGAGAAGTTACTAAGAGAGATCCGAACCCAGATTTATGAAAGCCTGAAGCTACTGGAGCCATTTAGTGACAAACCAGAATTCAATAAACACAATAAGCTCCTTAAAAGCTAACCAAGGTACAAAGAAATTTAAGACTGACCAAACAATCTAACTTCCAAAGGGACCTTGATTAGGAAAAAGGGGAGATATTTTACTTGACAAACAAAAGGGGACATAGTAAATCTAGGAGACCTAGAAAGGGCTTGTGATCTACATCAAGGAATAGAACTACCCCCCAGGAAGTGAAGATGATGATGATGATCGCTCAGTTGGTTTTTTAGAAGAGAGCAGCTGTCCCAGGTGGCGACTGCACCAACCAAAGGAATACAAAAAAACACAAGAAAAGACACGGCAAACGAAAAGAAAAGTACTAAGAAAGAGAAACCAGGAGAGGTACAACCAGGACATCGACATGCAGCCAACAGAGGTAGCAACCATGAGCCCAAAAGATTTAAATAGAACCATACCCACAAGTGATGCGAAATGTGCAAATTACACCATCATGAATCTCTCCAATTTCCCTCTCCAGGATAGGCATGTCAAACTATTTAAGGGGGGCTATCCTTCTCCTCCACCAATATAATGAACAACTTTGAAGTACCTGTATATAAAGACTTCTGCTTATTTTTAGGAACGGTCTACCACACTGGACACGCTGGCCTCCCTATGGTGTGGAGAGAATGAGAAAGACAACAGTCCATCAATGGCATCCTCCCAAGATCCTTGGTGAAGAACTGCAGATCTTCAAATTAAACCTATCAAGATGCCACCCTTTCAGAAAAACAAGTGGCTGGGGGTCTTTTGAGACTTAGTACAAGAGGTTCTGCTCCACTTAAACTGGACTGGCCTAAAATATGACAATCTGAGCCAAGAAGAAAGACTGGCCCTCCGGAAACTAAAGGAGGCACCTAAGCTCATGATCAAGAAGAGCGATATAGGTGGGAACGTGGTCCTATTATCAGAAGAGAACTATGAAAATTAAATTAAAAAGCAACTGGGTAATAGATTGACATATGAAAAATTAGCTGCTAATCCATTCCAGGCCATAGCACAAGAGCTAAACTTCAAACTAAATTTAGCATACAAAGCCAACCTTATCTCATAAAAGGAATTGAATTATTTGAAGGTTATGGAATTCAACACACCCACTATTTATATTATTCCCAAAGTCCACAAGTCGCTTCACAATACACTGGGCAGACCCATTATTTCAGCGATAAAGGGCCCCCTTAAAAAGATAGGAAAATACCTTGATGCGCTTCTTAAAAAAATGGTCACTGAGCTATGTACAAGACACTAGACATGTCCTTAAGGAGATTGAGAATATAGTTGTACCACCTGATGCCATCCTGGTCAGTATAGATGTAGAATCGCTATATACTTCGATACCTCCCCCCTGGGGCCTAGCTGCAATAGCACACATTCTGGATTCCAGCGTTCCTTCCATGGGAGTCCAAAATGAATTCATCTTAGTTACTGTTACAGTTCACCTTAACCACTTCACCCCCGGAAGAATTTACCCCCTTCCTGACCAGAGCACTTTTTGCGATTCGGCACTGCGTCGCTTTAACTGACAATTGCGCGGTCATGCGATGTTGCACCCAAAAAAAATTAAATTTTTTTCCCCACAAATAGAGCTTTCTTTTGGTGGTATTTGATCACCTCTGCGGTTTTAATTTGTTGCGCTATAAACAAAAAAGCGTCAATTTTGAAAAAAAGCAATATTCTTTTACTTTTCACTATAATAAATATCCCCACAAAAAACTAATTTATTTCTCAGTTTAGGCCGATATGTATTCTTCTACATATTTTTAGTAAAAAAAAATCGTATATTGGTTGGTTTGCACAAAAGTTATAGCTTCTACAAAATAGGGGATAGTTTTATGGCATCTTTATTATTTTTTTTATTAGTAATGGTGACGATCAGCAATTTTTATCATGACTGCGACATTATGGCGGACACATCGGACACCTTTGACACTATTTTGGGACCATTGTCATTTATACAGCGATCAGTGCTATAAATGCACTGATTACTGTGTAAATGACATGGGCAGGGAAGGAGTTAAACACTAGTGATGAAGGGGTTAAGTGTGTCCTAGGGAGTGATTCTAACTGTGGGGGGGGGCTAGGCTACAAGTGAAATGACAGTGATCACTGCTCTCGATGACTCAATTCCAACAATAGAAACATGCGTCTCACTTTTACCATGATCACTACCAAATCCCCTTCCTAGATCTTTTAAAAGGGATTGAACATGGAAACTTTTCACATGGACATACAGAAAGGAGACGACGGCCAATACCCTCCTGAAGGCAGGTAGCCACCACCCCAAGTCATTAATCAAAGGAACACCAACAGGTCAATTTCTCAGGATATGTCAGACCTGTGCACTGAACTCTGATTATCAGGTAGAAGCAGCACAGCTATACGACAGATTTAGGGAGAGAAACTATCCGCATAGAACACTGAGAAGATCAAGAAGAAAGGCATCGCAACTACCAAGATCTGACCTTTTGAAAGTGAAAGAAAGCAAGGAACAGACTCAAGGGGAACAGCAGAACCCAGTAAGTAACCCCCCTATGGAGCCCAATGGGAGGAAGTACAGATGATACTTACCAAACACTGGCATCTACTGTCCCAGTCACCCCAACTGGTGGGTATAGTGGGAGATAGACCCCACCTAGTAGTCAAAAGGGCCAGAAACCTTGCAGATTAATTAAAGCCATACCACCTAACCGACCTCCCGGAACTCAAAGGTATGTTCCCATGTGGAAAGTGTCACATCTGCAGACTTGTTGACCGAACTGATACCTTCACTGATGCTGATAGGCAGAGAACATATCAGATAAAATTATTTGTGACACGACTAGGTTTCTGTACATGTTGGAATATCCATGCCACAAATACTATGTGGGCAAAACCAAACGCCCCCCTAAAAATCTGAATTGCGAGCACCTATCCAGCATAAGAGGTGAAGACGATGAAACACCAATTGCCCAACATTTTGCAAAGTATCTACAAAGTCGACCCAATGGATTGTGGGTTAAGGGGTTCTATGCCCTAAAACTACCAGTCAGGAGAGGAGACTTTAACACTGTTTTACTACAAAGAGAAAAGGAGTGGATTTTTTGCCTTAAAACTAAGGCCCCAAAAGGGTTAAATAATGAATTGAACCTCCAGGTATTTTTAACATCATAATAAATTATAATTCCTGTACTAGTGAAAATGATCTCTTCTATCTTAGCCTACATGTAACCCACATGAATCGTATATTTCCTTTAAAATTTCAAAACTGCAAATGATTTAATTAATAAAAAAATAAAAAATAAATACGAAATGTACATATTTGCTGTTGACAAGCTATATACATTGCCTATGTTATGTAACTGCTTCACTTTGCCAAATAACCATATGATGGTGCTATGTCGTGCCTAAGTGCCTAATCTCTGCCACCAGCCATCATCTGGGCATCCTCGCCAAGGGATTGACAGGAGCCATGTAAATATTCAGGCTGCTCATTCTCCATCAACTACAGTTTGGTAGCCAGAAGACAAGGGAAAGCAATCAAACCCACAGACTGCAGAATCCAGAGCAGCCTAAAGTAATCATAAACTGCTCTATTGATTACAAAAAATATGTGAGAACTAAATTTATTTAACCTGCTAGTAACCTAACTGGTAGGGTGCTACACTTTTCTTAGCTTTATTTTTTAAGGCTAGGTTTAGCGTTTGTCATGTTGCTTCAGTTTATTATGGAGGACTGTTTGTGGTTTATTTATTTTTTAGCTTTTGTCAAGCACTTGACTTGCCATGCAGAGATCACAAGAAGTGAGATGTAAGCAGGATCACCAGATAAAAATAAAGGGAAAATGCTTGAAAAAAAGGGTAAATAAAGCAGCCACCACATCTAAGGATAGGCTGAAATATATACATTTTTGGATTTGGGTTTAGGCACGCTTTGATGAGATTATATTCAATTCAGTACTACCGACATTATGATTTCAATTTACTTTACTTCATTCAATTATTAGAACATCTTATAGTCTTCTTCTCTCCTTTTTCCTGCTCATATTTGCTGTTACGCTCAATCAGGAAAGTTTTCAATCAAAATAACTATTTATGTTTTGCCGGATGGTTCGCTGCACCTTACTACCTGTTCAATTATAGCAGCTTTCAGAAAAATAATTTTCCTGGTAATTCTTTTTAAATACTCTTTTATCACACTGCTAGAATTTTTAATAGTTTCATTGAGTTTCCATCATTTTATGTTTTTCACAGCTGTCAGGCATGTCTCAAGGTGTAAAATGCTTCTTTGTTTTACGTCCGCTGGGAAATGCACAGAAACACTTTGCACAGTGGATTAAATACACTGAAATGCAAAATGTTATCACATATAGTAGCATTTTACTACTTAAGGCTCAATATCAGTTTCACAGGAAGTGAGAATTCCATTAATAATTATCCATCGATTACATTAAACTGTTTGATTTTTTCAACAAAACTGAAAATATATTTACTAGGATATCGTAATGGTTTAGTCCAAACAGAGGCAAAACACCCAAAAAGTTAGTCACCACATCCCATACAAAAATATTTGAAAAAGGAAGGGAGAGAAAAAGGGATTTTTACGGTGCAATGAATAATCATGTAGCGATGAGAAAGAAATCGTTTTAATCCAAAGATATAAAAATATATATTTTATTTTAATATAGACCGGTTAAAAACTAATCCTAGATAAGTCTATACATAAACTGGCATATCACAGAAAATGGATAAATGGTGGTCACAATTAGCAGGTTATAATCAAGCAAAGATGGAAGAAATCGCATGATCCCGACATGTTTCGCTAACAAATTTTCTTCAGGGGTATGCAAGGGCAATCCATGCTAATATTTACAACTGTACAAATGAAAAAACATACAGTTATTACTAAATATCCATAATTAAACAACACAATAATAATAGAAAATGAATCCACTAAGTGGTCATAGGTACTGCTGAAGCCATCCAAGAAAATTATGCTTACTCAGCTGCTCATTCAATCCACAATCCACCAACTAATGCCCCTGATCAGAACAAGAGTCCCCCCGTATGGCAGTATAATGGTTTTGTGCTTGAACTATTGAGCTATATCTTGAAGCATAATGTGTTTCTGTTCGGATGCTCCCACTACCTCCAGGTGCAGGGGGTTGCGATGGGGATCAAGTGTGCCCCATCGTATGCCAACCTGTACCTGGGGGGGTGGGAGAGAGACGTATTTTCCAGAGACGACCTTGCCCCTTTTTTGCACAACGTTGTCTCTTGGTATCGGTACATCGATGATGTGCTGTAACAGCTCTGGTGAACGGGAGTAAACCACAACTGCGTTTAGCAAGGATTTCAATGCACTTCTCTATGTGAGAATTCAGTATTGGACCCCAGGCATCACAAACATAGATGTAGCAGATGATTCTGAAGTACTACAAGTGAAACAATGGCTACTTATCCGTTTGTAGAGGATGGGTTTTTGTTGTAGTTCAGCAGCAATGGAATTCTGTAATGTAGAGACTCTAGGTGGAAGATATCTTCAGGGTGTCCCCAGCAATGGCAGTAGGAATCACTAAGGCATTTAGCTAGATGCCATGGAATTCCAACCAGGCTTGATGTCTAGCAAGGGGAGCGATGGTAGCGGTGTTGTAGCGTGGCCGAGCTACGGCTGACAATAAAAGAACACACCGTTTTGTTTATACTAGAGCAGCATGTGTGCCGAATGCAGAGCTAATTGCATTCGGGGCACTTCCGCGTTCCAGGCTGGAACGCACACGGGGCCGGGCGATGATGTCATCGTGAAGCCGCCACACTGCGTTCCAGCGTGGAACGCATTACCATTCCAAGTGCCGATTACAGTACCCCCCTCTTAAGGGATGCCCTCCTGGGGATCTTAGTAGGTGAAGGCTTATGAGGGTATCTAGAATGAAATTGACTACATAAAGTCATCTGAATCTTCCCAAGAATCTTCTTGTATACCATAATCCTTCCATCTAATCAAGTATTGTAGACGTCCTCTTTTTTTCCTAAAGTCTAGAATACGTTCAACCTCATAATGTTCTTCACCCTGAACTAGGATAGGGTGTGCGGGAGGAGGATTCCTACCAGAAAATTGGTTGGGTCGGTAGGGTTTGAGAAGAGACGCATGAAATGAGGAATGAATCCTCAGTTCCGGAGGGAGGGAAAGTTGCATGGTATTTTGATCAATAACTTTAGAAATTGGGAAAGGACCAAAAAATAGTTTGGCCAGTTTCTTCACCGGTAAATGCTAAGGGGCAGATCCACATACAATTGCACTTGCACCGCCTATCAGAGATACGCTACGCCGCCGTACCTTACCTGGCGGAATTTCGAATCCTCAACGATTTTGCGCCGTAAGTTACGGCGGCGTAGTGTATTTCTGGCGGCGGAATTCAAATCGGTGTTTAGGGGGCGTGATTCATTTAAATGAAGCGCGTCCCCGTGCCAAATAAACTGTGCATGCGTCATCCCAAAGTTTCCCGCCGTGCATTGCGCTAAATGACGTCGCTAGGGCGTCATTTTTTTAACTTAGACGTGAGTTACGTCCATCCCTATTCACGGACGACTTACGCAAAAAAAAAAAATTTCGGCGCGGGAACGACGGCCATACTTAACATGGCAAGTCTATCTATACGCCGCAAAATACCAGCTTTAACTATACGCCGGAAAAAGCAGACTACAGACGACGTTAGAAAATGCGATGGCCGCGCGTACGTTTGTAGATCGTCGTAAATCGCTAATTTGCATACCCGACGCGGAAAACGACGCAAACTCCACCCAGCGGGCGCCGAAGTATTGCATCTAAGATCCGAAGGCGTACGAAGACGTACACCTGTCGGATCTTACCCAAATGCCGTCGTATCTTGGTTTAAGGATTCAAACTAAAGATACGACGCGGGAAATTTGAAAGTACGCTGGCGTATCAGTAGATATGCCGGCGTACTTGCTCTGTGGATCTGGCCCCTAGTTTTTTGTAGAGAGCCATACTTGATTCCCAACTTTGTAAGATGGTGAAGGTCTATGCCTAAGATCTAATAGATTTTTTGACGATCTTGTGCATGTTTGAGATTTTGTTTTAACCACTTAAGGACCACCTAACGCCGATATACGTCGGCAGAATGGCACGGCTGGGCACATCAACGTATATCTACGTTGATCTTTAAACCCAGCCTTGGGTCACGGGCGCGCTCCCACGACCCGGTCCGAAACTTCGTGACCGGGACCGCGGGACCCGCGGACCCGATCGCCTCTGGAGTCCCGCGATCGGTCCCTGAAGCTGAAGAACGGGGAGAGCCGTGTGTAAACACGGCTTCCCCGTTCTTCACTGTGGCGGTGTCATCGATCGTGTGATCTTTTTTATAGGGATCCACAACCGATGACGTCACAGCTACAGCCACACCCCCCTACAGTTGTAAACACACATTAGGTGACACATAACCCCTTCAGCGCCCCCTGTGGTTAACTCCCAAACTGCAACTGTCATTTCCACAGTAAACAATGCATTTTAAATGCATTTTTTGCTGTGAAAATGACAATGGTCCCAAAAATGTGTCAAAATTGTCCAAAGTATCCGCCATAATGTCGCAGTCACGAAAAAAATCGCTGATCGCCGCCATTAGTAGTAAAACATTTTTTTTTTATAAAAATGCAATAAAACTATCCCCTATTTTGTAAACGCTATAAATGTTGCGCAAACCAACCGATAAACGCTTATTTTACCAAAAATAGGTAGAAGAATACGTATCAGCCTGAACTGAGGAAAATTTTTTTTTTTATATATTTTTGGGGGATATTTATTATAGCAAAAAGTTAAAAATATTGCATTTTTTTCAAAATTTTCGCTCTATTTTTGTTTATAGCGCAAAAAATAAAAACCGCAGAGGTGATCAAATACCACCAAAAGAAAGCTCTGTTTGTGGGAAAAAAAGGACGCCAATTGTGTTTGGGAGCCACATCGCACGACCGCGCAATTGTCTGTTAAAGCGACGCAGTGCCAAATCGCAATACCTGGCCTGGTCCTTTAGCTGCATTTTGGTCCGGGTCTTAAGTGGTTAAAACTTGCAATGCGGATGAAAGGGTAGACCAATAATCATTCCTTGAGGGTACGTTTGTAAGTAATGGAGACTCCGGTAAAATATTGGGATGAAAACCATAGTTTGCAAAAAAGGGGGAGTAGTGAGTAGAAGAACTAGTTGAATTATTGTAAGAAAATTCAGCGAGGGGAAGAAGGGTAGACCAATTATCCTGAAGATGGGTACAATAACATCTGAGATATTGTTCAAGACATTGGTTTACTTGCTCTGTCTGCCCATTTGTTTGAGGATGATATCCACTGGTCTATTTGGAGAATGTGACATAGGGCCTTCCAGAATTTCAAAACAAATTGGGAGCCTCTGTCAGAAACCAGACGTGCAGGAGCACCATGTACTTTAATAACATGATCAAGTAGGGTTTGCGTTGTTTCTTTAGAAGAAGGTAATTACTTAAGAGGAACAAAATGAGCCATTTTAGTAAGCATATCAATTGTTACCATGATGGTATTATATCCATTGGAAGGAGGCAGTTCAACAATGAAATCCAAGGACAATGCTTCCCAAGGTTTTGTAGGAATAGGTAAGGACATCAGCAATCCATAAGGTGGTCTTCTGTCATGCATGGATCTTGTACAGACCTCACAGGTCGATACATAATCTTTTATGGTGATAGTCATATTGGGCCACCAGAAATAACATTGGATCAGGTCAGTGGTTTTATCTAGTGCAGGATGGCCAGCTAGGGGAGCATCATGTAGGACTTTTAGTATATGGATAACCATAGAAGGAGGAACAAAAAGTTGAGTATGCTTGTAAAAGAAACCTTCTTCATCTTGCGTTAAACCTTGAGGAATAGTAGTATCTTGCATATTCAAACTTTGTTTAACCACTTCATTACTGGGCACTTAAACCCCCTTTGTGTCCAGACCAATTTTCAGCTTTCAGCGCTGGCGCATTTTGAATAACAATTACGCGATCATACAACACTGTACCCAAATTATATTTTTATCATTTTTTCCCCACACATAGAGCTTTCTTTTGGTGGTATTTGATCATCTCTGCGATTTTTATTTTTTGCGCTATAAACAGAAAAAGACAGAACATTTTGAAAAAAAAAACACAATATTTTTTACTTTTTGTTATAATAATATCTCATTTAAAAAAAAAAAAAAAAAAAATTTCCTCGGTTTAGGCCGATACGTATTCATCTACATATTTTTGTAAAAAAAAAATCGCAATACGCGTTTATTGATTGGTTTGCGCAAAAGTTATAGCGCCTACAAAATAGGATATAGATATATGATTTATTTTTTATTTTTTACTAGTAATGGCGGCGATCTGCGATTTTTTTTTTCAGGCCTGCGATATTGCGATATTGCGGCGGACATATCGGACACTTTTGACACAATTTTGGGACCATTCACATTTATACAGCGATCAGTGCTATAAAAATGCACTAATTACTGTATAAATGTGACTGGTAGGAAAGGGGTTAACACTAGGGGGTGAGGAAGCGGTTAAATGTATTCCCTGGGTATGTTCTAACTGTGTGGGGGGTGACTGGGGGAGGTGACCGATGCTGTGTCCCTACAAGGGACACAGATCGGTCTCTCTCCTCTGACAGCATGTGCAGCTCTGTGTTTACACACAGAGCTCCACGTCCCTACTGTGTTACCGACGATCGCGTGTACCCGGCGGACATCGCGGCCGCCAGGTACACGCATCGGCTTCCCAGCGATGCGCCGGGACAGTGTTTACCCGCTGCGTGCCCCCCAGTGGCGTAATGTAAACAATAGGACGTCTAAAGACGTCCACTCGGCACTTCAGGTCCGCGCTGCAGACGTCTTTTGACGATAGTGCGGATCTGTAGTGGTTAAGTAACTGCTTTAGATTGAGATTAGCAAGCATAAACTTATGAGAAGGAATGAGAGGGGATGGAGGAGGAATTTCTTCAACAGGTTCTGAAAGTCTAGAAAGGGAATCTGCTTTTCCCATTTTTTGCACCTGGCCTGTAGGTGATCAAAAAATCAAATCTATCAAAAAAGAGACTCCAACTTAGCTGTCTAAAGGAGAGGGTTTTGTTAGACTTCAGGTATTGTAGATTACAATGATCAGTATAAATCATCATTATGGGATGTGTTGATCCTTCTAGTAAATGTCACCAGTTCTCTAAGGCGCATTTAATTGCAAGCAATTCTTTTTCACCAATAGGATAGTTACATTCAGCTGGATTCAAAGTCTTTGAGAAAAATGCAACAGGGTGAAGTGGTGAATCAGGAGCAGAACGCTGAGAAAGTATTGCGCCTAAGGCGCATTATGAAGCATCGACTTCAAATACAAAATAATAATTGGAATTGGGAAGTTGCAGAATTGGAGCAGTGGTAAAACGATTTTTTAATTGTTGAAAGGCGGTTTGGGCAGCTTTTGACCAGGTGAATTTTACCAATGAGCTGGTAAGTTGGGTAAGTGGCTTCACCAGTAAGGAAATTTTTTTTATGAACTTTCTGTAGAAGTTAGTGAAGCCCAAAAGCTCTGTATAGCCTTTCTACAAGTAGGTGTAGGCCAATTCAAAATGTCAGTCACTTTGGACTGATCCATTTGTATTCCTTTTGGAGAAATAACAAAGCCAAGGAAGGAAACAGTGGTTTGTTCAAAGATACATTTCTCAAGTCTCGAGTCTTGCAAGTACCCATCTGACATGTTTCCGATGTTGCATTAAGTCATCTGAGTAAATAAGTATGTCATCCAAGTATACAACTATGCATACATTGAGAAGGTCTCTGAAAATGTCATTCACAAAGCTTTGGAAGGTTGCTGGAGCATTACACAAGCCAAAGGGCATAACGGTGTATTCAAAGAGTCCATAACGTGTGCGGAAGGCAGTCTTCCATTCATCACCTGACTTAATACGAATCAAATTATAAGCACCTCTGAGATCGAGTTTAGTAAATATGGTAGAAGCCTGTAGTCTTTTGATTAATTCAGCAATGAGTGGAAGAGCATAACGATTCTTCACTGTGACTTTATTCAAAGTCAGGTCTGAGACTACCATCTTTGTTTGTAACAAAAAACATACCAGCACTGGCAGGAGAAGTAGAAGGTTTAATGAAGCCCTTTTTTTTAGATTATCCTGTAAATATTTCTTCAAATTTTGAAGTTAAGGTTGGGAAAGAGAATAAATCCTACTTGTAGGTAAAGGGGTACCTGGCAATAATTTAATGGGACAGTCATATATCCTATGAGGAGGCAATGTCTCCGCATTCTTCTCACTGAATACATCAGTAAATTCAAGGTACTGGAAAGGTATCTCTTGAGGGGCAAGATGAAGCAGTGGAGCAACTTGATAACAAGTCTTTTTACAGTAAGGTGAATGCAGAAGTACAGTTTCTTGATCCCAAAGAAAGGTAGACATATGCAGCTTAAGCCATGGTAAACCCAATACAACAGGGAAGAGATGAGACGGGATAATATCATATGACAATAATTCACTGTGATTATCTCCACAAGTTGTCAATAGAGGTTGAGTTTGGTATAAGATAGGGCCTGACGCAGAAGTTGTTCCATTAATAAAACTCACAGAAATGGGAGATGATTTCTTCAAGTGTGGAATTTTTTCTGAAGAAAAAACGGCTGAATCGATGAAGTTACCACAAGTGCCTGTATCCAACATAGCCTTAACAGGAATTCTAACATGATCCCAATTTGTCCCTTTTCTTTTTTACAAGAGGACAGGAAGAGATGGCATGGTCCGATGAGGCACAGTAAAGGCAAAGATTCAATGAACGACGACGAACCCTCTCGGAAGAGGTGAGTTGAGCATGCATAGTCCCAATATCCATTTTTCCGTCAAAAGGGGTCAAACTCAATTTTTGAGGTAATGGGACAGAAGTTGTTGATTGACGTTCAGCTTGTCTCTCTCTTAACCTACGATCTATAGTGATAGAACATTGTATGATGTCATTAAGAGTGCGAGGGAGATCTGCTCTAGCCAATTTATCCTTGAGTGGTTCCGAAAGGCCGAGACAAAATTGGTTGCGCAGTGTAACATCATTCCAGTCTCAATGGCCCACCTTTGGAATTCCGCTATGAAGTCCTCAACTGGTTGTCTACCTTGTTTGAGATTCCTTATCGCATTTTCAGCAGTGAGTTGCTTATTGAAGTCATCATATAGGAGAGACATAGTTGCCAAAAATTGTGGACAAGAATTTAGGATTGGATCCTCTTTTTCTAGGTAGGTATTTGCCCAAGCACAGGGTTCACCATTTAAATAGGATATAAGGGTGAGCACCTTAATCCGATCATTGGGGAAAGTGCAAGGGCGGAGTTCAAACATTAATTTACACGCATTATTGAACTCTCTATAGGTCTTACGATCACCAGAAAAAGGAGGAGGTGGATTAACCTTAGGTTCAGGGGGGAGACAAGGCAACTTTTGGGTCAGAGCAACTAAATCTTGCAAGGCTTATTTTCTGCTTGTAGATTTTGTACAGTTTGAGCAAGAGCGTCTACCCTTTGAGTAAGGGTGACAACATGGTTTGCAAGTTCCGCTGGGTTCATGATATAGGTTCTATTATTCTGTAACAGCTCTGGTGAACGGGAGTAAACCACAACTGCGGTTAGTAAGGATTTCAATGCACTTCTCTATGTGAGAATTCAGTATTGGACCCCAGGCGTCACACCAAACAGAACAGGAGTTTGTGGGTTCTCTACATCATCTTTCTCTCAGATAAAGAAATGTGTTGAGCTACTAGGGGTGGACGCATTACAACATGCGACCAACCCTTAGCGTTAAAAGAATACGATATGCGTAAAGATACCAATGCACCTCAGTATGCAAGTGATTATCAGTACCAGAACCCAGGCGTCACTCCACACAAAACAGGAGTTTGGGGGTTCTCTACATCATATCACTTAAGCATAAAGAAGTGCATTAGGCCACTAAGGGAGTAGGTATAAACTACCTTCAACTCTTAGCATAGAAAAGTTAAGGCGAACAGGTTCAGCAACTTAGGGCATGGGCCCATAAACAAGTATCAACTTATGTCAAGCACGTAGTAGTTAAAGAGGATGTAGGCAACTAATAGTTGCGTAAGACAGGCATATATAGCTCAGGGTATTTGAAAGTGTATGTTCCTTTAAGATACTCCACGGTAAGCAGCGCAGAACACAACAGACAATCTCAAGCAGTATGTTAATACTTAGTAAGCCAGAGTTGATTACAGCAATTGATTAAATGCAATAGATGTAGCAGATGATTCTTAAATACTACAAGTGAAACAATGGCTACTTATCCGTTTGTAGAGGATGGTTCTTTGTTGTAGTTCAGCAGCAATGGAATTCTGTAGTGTAGAGACTCTAGATGGAAGATATGTTCAGGGTGTCCCCAGCAATGGTAGTAGGAATCACTAAGGCATTTAACTAGAGGCCATGGAATTCCAACCAGGCTTCATGTCCAGCAAGGGGAGTGATGGTAGCGGTGTTGTAGCGTGGCCGAACTACGGCTGACAATAATAGAATGGCGTGTATTATACACGCCGTTCTATTATACCAGAGCAGCATGTGTGCCGAATGCAGAGCTAATTGCATTCGGCACTTTTGCATTCCAGCGTGGAACGCATTACAGCGCCAGGCACCGATTACATGTGCTCATCTTCTGGTCATGAAGTGAAGCACAATTAAAACAGTTGTTGGAACTCATTTCAGTCAATGTTTTCAATTTAAAGTTCACTATGAATTATAGTCAAACCAATATAAATTTTTTGGACTTAAGTATCCCAATTGATGAAAATGGACAAGTTGATTCATCACTATACAGAAAGCCCTCGGAAGGGAACACCCTTCTTCATGCAAGTAGTTCCCATCCAGGGCCTCTACTGCAGAGTATTCCTTACAGTCAGTATTTGCGTCTCAGGCGCAACTGCAGTCGGCATATAGACTTTCAAACTACTTCTAAGGACCAGGGGCGTTACTAGGTGCCAAAAAGACCAGGGGCTTCAGCCCGAAGCCAAGCCGGCACCGGGGGGATTGCGGGCGCGGCCGGTGGAGTGGCGCAGGGTGACGTACCTGACACATACCCAGACCTACGTGAGTGTGTGCATGTGTCAGTACACACTGACATAACCTGCATACACTAACACTGACCTGTCCTGACTACACTGTCTTGACTACACTGACCTGACCTGCATTGCATACACTGACCTGACCTGCATTGCATACACTGACCTGACCTACATACACGATCACTGACCTGACTACACTGACCTGACCACACTGACCTGACCACACTGACCTGACTACATTGACCTGCATTGCATACACTGACCTGACCTGACTACACTGACCTGCATTGCATACACTGACCTGACCTGACCTGCATTGCATACACTGACCTGACCTACATACACAATCACTGACCTGACCTGCATACACTGACCTGACCTGCATACATTGACCTGACTACACTGACCTGACCTGCATACACTGACCTGACTACACTGACCTGACCTGACCACACTGACCTGACTACACTGACCTAACCTGACCACATTGATCTGACCTGACCACACTGACCTGACTACACTGACCTGACTTAACTGACCTGACCTGACTACACTGACCTGACCACACTGACCTGACCTGACTACACTGACCTGATCTAACCACACTGACCTGACCACACTGACCTGACTACACTGACCTGACTACCCTGACCTGACTACACTGACCTGACCACACTGACCTGACTTGACCACACTGACCTGACTACACTGACCTGACCTGACCACACTGACTTGACCTGACCACACTGACCTGACCTGACCTGACCACACTGACCTGACCACACTGACGTGACCTGACTACACTGACCTGACCTGACTATACTGACCTGACTACACTGACCTGACTACACTGACCTGACCTACATACATACACAATCACTGATGTCACCTACCTCAGCCGTGGTGTGCGCGCCGGCCCGCCCAATGTGCCTGTCATAGCGTTGGAGCCAAGGAGGAGAGGAGAGCTGCCGAGCAAGGAGTGGGCATGTGGCGTGGCGGGCAGCCGTGGTGTCAGAGGAGAGGAGGCTCAGTCAGCCAGAGGAGAGGAGGCTCAGGAGCCATGGAGAGCCTCCGAACCGAGCGGGGATGTCGCATTGCGTGCCGGGCGGTATTGTAATTCCCGCCTTCTAAGCTTGCGGCGCCTATGATGGACATCACATGTCCCGCGGTCCCGGATTGGACCAGTGGGACGTCCATCATAGGTGCTGAAGGCTCCAGAAGGCGGGACCTGCTCTGTCACTCGGCGGCGCTCGGAAACAAAATGGTCCCTGCTCGGCGGCACTCAGGGCTATTTATTAAATGCTCTATGGCCGAGACTCTGGGCTTTTCATCGACCCATTCGGGGCTCCAGCCTCCCCATCCCACCCCTAACAACGCCCCTGATAAGGACCTCTACCACAGACTAAAATTAAGAGGCTATAGCCATAGATGTCTGAAGCGTGCCTACAATCGAGTTAAAGTTAATAAAAGAAGCTCTCTTATCTTTTCTTCTAAGTGTCATAGTAATGCCGATACAGTAAGAATAATCACACGATATTCCAATCAACATAGCGAAATGGGAAATATTCTAAAGAGATTCTGGCCTCTGTTATCAGCAGATCCTACTGTGAAGAAATATGTGAAAAAGTATCCTGAAATTACTTTCAGACGTGTACCATCATTGAGAGATCGATTGGTACATAACCACTTTAACGCCACTCCAGCTCCTAAAGTTTTGTCTAGTGGAGGTACATCCCCATGTGGTCAATGTGATATTTGCTGCTATGTCGATAACAAATTAAAATTGAAACTACCAAATGGTAAGTGGCATTCGACTAAAGCTTTGGTCACTTGCCAGACATTGGGGGTTATATACCTTGCTCAATGTCTTTGCGGTGGCTTTTTTGTCGGGAAAACAAAACAACCTTTTTTCAAAAGGATAAGGGACCATATGAAGCCCATCCTCAAAAAGAAGATTGTAACTGCAATTAGCAGACATGTCGGCATTTATCATAACTTTGGTCCCAATGTTATAAAATTTTTGCCCCTGGATCATGTCCCGCTGGACGAGAGGTGGCAGTGCCGATAAGACCATGCTCTAGCTCGAGGCCCGCTGGATTTATGAACTTAGGGCCACACAATACCCAGGGTTCAATGAAAACCTCAGTTTTAAACCATTTCTTTGAATTGCTGGCTTATTTTCCATCTGCTAATTTTGTTTCTTTTTATTTCATCGCCCCCTCCCTTCCTTTGTCTCCATTCTCTCATTGTGTTTTGGTTTCCTTCCCTTGTCTGTTTTCCTTTCCTTGTTTTATCCCCTTTTTATTTTATTGTTCATTGTTCTTTGTCTACCATATTATATGACCCGGTCTGTCTCAGCAGCATTGGCCGATTTGGTACAATGCTGTTTGGACATAAAATATATGGATTGTACTGAATTGTTTAATTTATTTAGTATTTTGTTTATGTATTTAGATTATCCAGGTATTTTGCTATTTTGTCTTCTTTAACCTATATGCTTTAATGTTTTTTTTTTGGTCTGCTGGCCATCCAGGAGGGTTCTGGCTGTGGGTGGTCTTTTAGCCATGCCCCTCTAATTATGCTTTATCATCTCCCCTGCTCCTACCCTGTCTGCCTCTACTTTGCATATGGTCAGGATCCCCTTGTGGAGTGTCTGATTTAATTACATGTGCGCCCAGGACGGCTTGCATTCCTCTACTAGCCGCCCTCTTTTGGTGCCGCGCTGTGTCCCTGATTCTCTTCGGATCTCTGCCGCCTACCCTGTGGCATCTTATTTTTCACCACCTCCCACCTTATTGGATTATCCAATCCTTATTTCATCTGCTAGTTGGGGCGTCCAGAGGGGGAGGGTCCTATCTCATTCGCTTTCGTCATGGTACTCCTCCTCCTTTCGCCGCTATGCATCCTGGGTCTTGTAGTAGCGGAGCCGTCGGGTCTCGGGAGCATGCTCACTGGTGCTTTCTGCCCGCTTCATACCTGGTGACATCAGACCGTCGGTCGGTTTGACACTATTTAAACCTGCTTTCATGTCGTCTGCCTTGTTGAAAGCAGAGGGACCTGAGTTAGCGGCCATAATACCTATGTGGTAAGCCTTTCGCCTTTCTTTTCCCTACCTTTCAAGTTGTTATTTTGCTTTTCTCTCTTCTCAAGACTAGGTAACATTATATCATCTACTCTGACTATGCAATATGCTGAGACACTTGTCCACTAGCGTCTCTTAGAGACTTACTATTTATCATTCGTTACCTTGTCTGGATTATTCTATATAAAAAATAATTTTTTCCTATTTTAGTAAAACTTTTTCTTCTTTCTTTTCTCTTATATGCCCCTCTTTAAGGATAGTGGCATATATTAACTGTTATCTTACTGTAATTGTGGCTTTTTTTTTCCATTAGTTTTCAGATTGACATCTGTATGTGGCATCTCTGACAGGCTGTATATCAGTATCTCCCCTTTTTGACTCAATTAGTACTTGCTTTTATGTAAGTGACATTTTTAGTGTCAGCACTATTGTTATATCCAGCCTAGTCTATTCCAACTATATATTTACCTTACCCTATTTTCCAGTTTTTTTACTCAGCCAGTCCCTTGTAGTCTCCTCTGTGGTTATCTCGGGACACCCTCCCCCATACGGGGGGACTCTTGTTCTGATCCGGGGCATTAGTTGGTGGTAAATTGTGGATTGAATGAGCAGCTGGGTAAGCATAATTTTCTTGGATGCCATACCTATGACCACTTAGTGGATTCATTTTCTATTATTATTGTATTGTTTAATTATCCACTTAAGGACCCGCTCATGTACATATACGTCGGTATTTTAAAGATGGATATCTTGGTAACGGCAGTAGCTGCTGCCACAACCGAGATATCCATCTTTTCAATGAGCGGTCCTGTAAACGATAACGGTGGTCTCCACAGTGGATTCGCCGCAAGATCACCGTTTTAGTCTAAATAGGGGATCTGAGGTCTTTTTGACCCCAGATCTCATATTTAAAAGGACCTGTCATGCTTTTTTCTATTACAAGGGATGTTTACATTCCTTGTAAAAGGAATAAAAGTGACCCATTTTTT
The DNA here is from genome assembly GCF_905171775.1 of Rana temporaria. Lineage (NCBI taxonomy): Eukaryota > Metazoa > Chordata > Amphibia > Anura > Ranidae > Rana > Rana temporaria. The sequence continues at coordinate 209,782,395 of NC_053493.1, read as the reverse complement.
TTTTTTAGTGTGTAAATATTAATACAATAAATAAAAATAAATAAGAAAACAAAAAAAATGTTGTTAAAGCACCCCGTCCCTACGAGCTTGCGCGCAGAAGCGAACACATACGTGAGTAGCACCCACATATGAAAATGGTGTTCAAACCACACAAGTGAGATATCACCACGATCATTAGAGCGAGAGCAATAATTCTAGACCTCCTCTGTAACTCAAAATATGCAACCTATAGAATTTTTTAAACGTCGCCTATGGAGTTTTTTAAGGGTAAGGGTAAAAGTTTGACGACATCCCACGAGCGGGCACAATTTTGAAGAGTGACATGTTGGGTATCATTTTACTCAGCGTAACATTATGTTTCACAATCTGAAAAAAAATTGGGCAACCTTTACTTTTGTCTTATTTTTAAATTAAAAAAAGTGAATTTTTTCCCAAAAAAGTGCGCTTGTAAGACCGCTGCGCAAATACGGTGTGACAAAAAGTATTGCAATGACCGCCATTTTATTCTCTAGGGTGTTAGAAAAAAATATATAACTTTTGGGGGTTTTAAGTAATTTTCGAGCAAAAAAAAACTGTTTTAATCTTGTAAACACCAAATCTGAAAAACAGGCAAGCTGCTTAAGTGGTTAAAGATATTTAGTAATAATTGTATGTTTTTTCATTTGTACAGTTGTAAATATTATCATGGATTGCCTTCGCATACCACTGAAGAAGCTATGTTAGCAAAACATGTCGGGATCATGCGATTTCTTTCATCTTGGCTTGACTATAACCTGCTAATTGTGACCACCATTTATTCATTTTTCTGGGATATGCCAGTTTATGTATAGACTTATCTATGATGTATATTTACTAGGATTTATATTTGTTTTAATTTCATTCACAAATAACATAACACAAAATTATTTTGTTAATATTGGTGATATTCTTAGGCCCCGTACACACCATAGAATCCATCCGCAGATAAATCCCAGCAAATGGGTTTCAGCGGATAGATCCTATGGTGTGTACACGCCAGCGGATCTTTTTCCGCGGATATATCTCCCCTGGGATGGATTCCAGCAGATCGAATACTTGCTGACATGCAGAACATATCCATCTGCTGGAGTCCATCCCAACAGATGGATCCGCTGGTCTGTACAGACTCACCGGATCCATCCGTCCGAAGGGATCCCCCGCATGCGTCGTAATGATTCGACGCATGCGTGGAATTCCTTATATGACAGCGTCGCGCACGTCGCCGCGTCATCATCGCGGCGACGGCGCGACACGTCATCGCCAGAGGATTTCGGCGCGGATTTCAATGCGATGGTGTGTACACGCCATCGCATAGAAATCCGCGGAAATCCTCGAGAGGATTTATCCGTGGAAACGGTCCGCTGGACCGTATCCGCGGATAAATCCTCTCGTGTGTTTAGACACTTTAAAAAAAAGAAAGTCCTGTTTAACCCATTTACTGCCAATGCCTTAGAAACTACAGTAGTGTCTTCAGGAGGTTTTACACACACTCCTGGCGACTGCAGCCACTAGGAGTGTGTGTAAAGTGGACAAGCTGACTGTCAGCTATCAGATGGAAGTGATCTGGCAGATCGCTTCCACAGGCCCCCCTTCGCCCCGTTGCTGATGTTCCTCACCCATGTGTGCCTCCCTGGGCTCCACACGCTCATTAGTGGACCGAGGACTAGCATGGCAAGTGCTGCCGGGTAGAGGGAAGGGAGATCAGTGAAAGTAATTTGCTGATCTCCCATTCCTGTTAATGACCAGGAAGCAATGTGCAATATCTCAGGCCCCGTACACACGACAGAGGAACTCGACGTGCTTGGCACGTCGAGTTCCTCGTCGAGTTTTGGGATGAAGCCGCCGAGGAGCTCGGCGGGCCGCCTTCTCCCATTGAACAACGAGAAAATAGAGAACATGTTCTCTATTTTCTCGTCGAGCTCCTCGGCGGCTCCATCGAGCCAAAACTGTACAGACGACAGAGTTTCTCGGCAGAATCCGGGTTTTGACCGAGTTTCTCGGTGAATTCTGCCGAGAAACTCTGTCGTGTGTACGAGGCCTCACTTTTGGTTCCTGGTGTCACTGTCCCCAGCCAATATGGCTGAGGAATATGTTCATGGAATGTAAACTGCACTCTATTAGATTAATTGGAGAACAAAGAGAACCTGTTATCAAAAAATGCATCATATAGGGGTCACGCTACATTTACTGGTACAAACTATCCCCACAATGGACATCATGCTACTCTGGATCCCTAAGACGATCTAAAATCATGCCATTGCTGGGGACACCCTAAAGATATTATCCACCAGAGAAACCTGCATTACAGAAACCTTGCTGCTGAAGATACTACAACATTCAATCCCTGCAAACGGATAAGTAGCTCTTACTACACTTGTAATGTTCTGCAATTACCAACTTCATAAATTGCTCCTAGCAAGTACTGTATTTAACCCGGCTTACTTAGTAATAACCAACTGCTTGGATTGCTTATTGTAGCTTTGCTTGTTACCTGTGGAATATCTTAAAGGGACATACACTTTCAATTTAGCTGAGCTATACTTGTCTCTCTTATGCAAATATTACTTGCTTACAGTATTCCTAATTACTACGTGCTTGACATAAGTTGTTACTTGTTTATGGGTCCATGCCCTAAGTTACTGAACATGTTCGCTTTAACCTTTCTATGCTAAGGGTAGAAGGTATTTAATATACCTACTCCCTTAGTGGCCTAATGCATTCCTTTTTGTATGGTGATATGATGTAGAGAACCCCCAAACTCCTGTGTTCTGATTGGAGTGATGCCTGGGGTCCCTTACTGATAATCACCTGCATAGAGAAGTGCATTGGAATCAAACGTGCATTGTAATTTTCTATGCTAAGAGGTTGAAGGTATGTTGTAATACCTCCACCCTTAGTAGCTCAACGTATTCCTATATGTGAGAGAGATCATGTAGTGAACCCCCAATCTCCTGTTCTCAGATTGGAGTGACGCCTGGGGTCCAATACTGAAATCTCACATAACATAGGGAGGTGCATTGAAATCTTTCCTTAACCACAGTTGTGGTTCACTCACGTTCACCATAGTTTGTGACACTATCTTAGCTAGATGCTCAGTGTAATGGTTTTTGTGTAAGCTACAAAACAGAAAAAAACGTTCTGACTCAAAAAAATGAGTTGGATACTAGAGGCAGCAGCTTGAGTGATATAAACACAAAAAAGCAAATAGAAAAAAATCAAAGAGAAAAAATAAATAGAAAAAATGGGAGGACGTGCAGTGACGTCACCACGCTGATGTGAGGAGGAAGGGTTCCTTGTTATGCTGGCCGTCATTTTTTATACGCAGATTTTATCTTGAATTTTTGTAAGTACAATTTACCATTTAATAAAATTACATTTGTTGTGGAGTTACGCTATGGTCCCCCATTTCTTTCTGCATATACCTGATTCATTGACCGCATGAGCACGGAAGGAGTCTGGGTCCCGGAACTTTCATCCTGTGTGAATCCTTTTTGGTGTCTTCTACCTTTGGAGTTTGAAAGGCTATGGCTGGGCTATAGCCGATTGCTAAATTGGGCTTGTCCTCTTACATTCAATGGTGGGCTTCTCACTTATTTATGGATTTTTTGTGGAGTCACTGCGGTGTTGTTTAATCAATACTTAAGGAACCAGGATTCAATTATAGACTGTTGTTTGGCATCTTACTCTGTCTGGAGTACACCCATTACAGCTATCCTCCTGGTCTGAGGCCTTTGTGTATATTTAATGTTTGGCGCAGTTTCATTTTTTCTATTTGCTTTTTTGTGTTTATCCCACTCAAGCTGCTACCTCTAGTATTCAACACATTTTTTGAGTCAGTGCATTTTTTTCGGTTTTGTGTATATATATATATATATATATATATATATATATATATATATATATATATATGTATATATTATATGCACTGCAGATCACTGAGTCACCTGCCTGAAAGTGTCTTTGAACACGTACTCCAGGAATGGCCTACAGTAAGGCATAGGCTTGGCCTATATATATTTATATTAAATGCACTGCAGCTAGCTGAATCACCTCCCTGCCTGAAGTATATTAGAAACAGTACACCAGTAACGGTCTACAGTGAGATCTAGCTAAACTGTATACAGTGTATATATATATATATATATATATATATATATATATATATATATATATACTGCTCAAAAAAATTAAAGGAACACTTTGAAAACATATCAGATCTCGACGGGCAAAAATCTCATGTTGGATATCTATACTGATATGGACTGGGTAATGTGTTGGGAATGAAAGAATTGCACATCATTTGATGGAAATAAAATGTATCCACCTACAGAGGGCTGAATTCAAAGTCACCCCGAAAATCAAAGTGAAAAAACTATGCAGCAAGTTAGTCCATGTTGCTGAAATTTCATTGCAACAACTCAAAATGGTCCTCAGTAGTTTGTATGGCCCCCAAGGGCTTGTATGCATGCCTGACAACATCAGGGCATGATCCTAATGAGTCGATGGATGGTGTCCTGGGGTATTTCCTCCCAGATCTGGCCCAGAGCATCACTGAGCTCCTAAACAGACTGAGGTGCAACCTGGCGGCACCGGATGGACCGAAACATAATTTCCCAGAGGTGTTCTTTTGGATTTAGGTCAGGTGAGCGTGGGGGCTATTCAATGGTATAAATTTCTTCATCCTCCAGGAACTGGCTGCATGCTCTCGCCACATGAGGCCAGGCATCGTCGTGCACCAGGAGGAACCCAGGACCTACTGCACCAGCGTAGGGTCTGACAATGGGTCCAAGGATTTCATCCCGATACCTAATGGCAGTCAGGGTGCCATTGTGTAGCCTGTAGAGGTCTGTGCGTCCCTCCATGGATATGCCTCCCCAGACCATCACTGACCCACCACCAAACCGGTCATGCTGAACGATGTTACAGGCAGCATAAAGTTCTCCGCGGCTTCTCCAGACCCTTTCATGCCTGTCACATTTGCTCAGGGTGAACTTGCTCTCATCTGTGAAAAGCATGGGGCAGCAGTGGTGGACCTGCCAATTCTGGTGTTCAATGGAAAATGCCAATCGAGCTCCACAGTGTCCGGCAGTGAGCACAGAGCACACTAGAGGACGTCGGGCCCTCAGGTCACCCCCATGAAGTCTATTTCTGATTGTTTGGTGAGAGACATTCACACCAGTGGCCTGCTGGAGGTCATTTTGTAGGGCTCTGGCAGTGCTCATCCTGTTCCTCCTTTCACAAAGGAGCAGATACCAGTCCTGCTGATGGGTTAAGGACCTTCTATGGCTCTGTCCAGCTCTCCTAGAGTAACTGCCTGTCTCCTGGAATCTCCTCGATGCTCTTGAGACGGTGCTGGGAGATACGGCAAACCTTCTGCCAATGACACGTATTGATGTGCCATCCTGGAGGAGTTGGACTGCCTGTGCAACCTTTATAGGGTCCAAGTACCGCCTTGTGCTACCAGTAGTGACACTGGGCCAGATTCACGTAGCCCGGGCGCAGCGTAACGTAACCGATTTAGGTTACACCGCCGCAAATTTTCTGTCTAAGTGCCCGATCCACAAAGCACTTACCTGGAAATTTGCGGCGGTGTATCCTAAATCCGTCCGGCGCAAGGCGGGCCAATTCAAATGGGGCGGGTACCATTTAAATTAGGCGCGCTCCCGACGTACTGCGCATGCTCCTGACGCAAATTTCCCGACATGCTTTGCGCGAAATTACGATGCGCCGACGTTTTGTGAATCGCGACGTGAAAAAAAGACTTGCGCCGGAAAAAAAAAAATGTAAAAAAAAATTCAAAAGCGGCGTGGGAAAGACGGGTATACTTTTACATGGTGTAGTAATTTTACACTTTGTAAAAGGTGCCCTATCTTTGCGACGGCAAGTTAGCCGTAACTGCTAATTTGCATACCCGACGCTGGTTTACGACGCAAACTCCCCCCAGCGACGGCCGCGGTACTGCATCCTAAGATCCGACAGTGTAAAACTATTACACCTGTCAGATCTTAGGGATATCTATGCGTAACTGATTCTATGAATCAGTCGCATAGATAGAAACAGGGATAAGAGCGCGTATCAGCAGATACGCCATCGTATCCCTTTTGTGAATCTGGCCCAATGACCCTAGCCAAATGCAAAACCAGTGAAAAACAGTCAGAAAAGATGAGTAAAAAAAATATATATATATATATATATATACAGTATGTATATATATATATATATATATATATATATATATATATTACATACACTGCAGCTAATCACCTGCCTGCTCAAACTAAATGAAATGACACTCTGGGGCTGATTTTCCAAGCCTTTACTCCATGACTCATGGAGTAAAAGCAGGAGTAGCAGCCGTTTGGTCATTTACTAAAGAAATACGCTGCTAGTGCAGTGTATTTCCCTAGTTACTAATGTGCTCCGTGTGCCCAGGAGAGGGTGCATTGTGCACCACTATAGACCTGGCGCACGGCACATTGAAATGTAAATTGCGGGGGTTTGGGTGGGAGTTTATTAGGGGGGAGGTGGGGGGATGCAGGGGAAGTGAAGTGACATGTGTTTGAATGTGTTTGGCGGGCCGAATTGAAAGTGAAACTGTTTTTTGAAAACAGATCACCGTACGCTTGCACAGTGTGCCTGAACCTCGGGAGGTTCATTTGCATACTGGGCATGCGTAGAGAGAAATTTCGGAGCTTCCCGTGCGCCGTGTCAGTACGCCGTGAAAATCTTGGTAAATACCAAGCGGCGTACCCGTGATTGTGCTGCGTGACGCGGCGCACGGTAATCTCCAAGCTGTTTTTAGCCATGAAGGGGAACTCCGAGCAGAAATTTCAAACTTGAAATCGGCGCGGGTCCCCCTCCAGGGCTACATTAGGCTCTTAGGCTTGGTCTGGAACGTGAGGGGTTAAACCCGCGCCGATTCGGCGCGGGGTTCCCCCCCCCAGATCCAAACCAAGCCCTCATCCCAAGCACGCAGTCTGGCCCGGACAGGAATGGGGGTGGGGACGAGCGAGCGGCCCCCCCCCTCCTGAGCCGTACCAGACCGCATGCCCTCAACATGGGGGAGTGTGTGCTGTGGGGGAGGGGGACACTTCCCCCCCCACCCCACAGCACTCTTGCCCCCATGTCGATAGGGACAAGAGCCTCTTCCTGACAACCCTTGCCATTGGTTGTCGGGGTATGCGGGCGGGGCTAATCGGAATCTGCGAGCTCCCTTTAATAAGGGGGCCCCCAGATGCCGGCCCCCACCCTATGTGAATGAGTATGGGGTACATCGTACCTCTACCCATTCACCTGGGGGAAATGTAAAGTTAAATAAAACACCACACAGAATAAAATATTTTATTAATCAGCTCCGGAGCCCCCCCTTTCTTCTTTAGCTCTTTCACAAGGGGGGGTTTCTTCTTTCCCGATCTTCTGCCGGGACCCTGGGCTTCGGTTATTTCTGCCGGGGGAGGGCGCCATCCCTTGGTCCTCTCCGGAGCCTTCCGCCGGGGGCCCCCACCCCATTTAAGCTCTTTTACATTAGGGGGGGCCATCCGGACTTCGGCGACTTCTGCCGGGGGATGGCGCCTATCCCCCGGTTTTCCGGTGCCTTCCGCCAGGGTTCCGGTCTTCCTGGTCTTCTGCCGGGGGTGCGCCAACTCCCCGGTCTTTTCTCTGCTCCTTCTTCTGCCTGGCTCCCCCGCGGAGCCAGTGCTTTCTTCCGTCTTCTTTCTTCTCTCTTCCTTCTTCTGCCTGTCTCCCCCGGGAGCCCAGGGCTTGTCTGCGCTGTCCTCTCCCTTCTCTTCCATTGGATGTTGACACGACGAGGTTCCGCGCTGACATGCCGTGTCAGCGGCGGGCATCGACGTATATAGGGCAATGCCACCATGTGACCTCAACCCATGTGACATCACATTCCCTGGGCATGATGGGAATGTGATGTCACATGGGTTAAGGTCACATGGTGGCATTGCCCTATATAAGTCGATGCCCGCTGCTCAGACGGCATTCCAGCGCGGAACCTCGTTGTGTCAACATCGAATGGAAGAGAAGGGAGAACACAGCGGAGACAAGCCCTGTGCTCCCTAAGGAGCCAGGCAGAAGCGGAAGGCACCGCAGAAGCCCGGAGGGTGGCGCCCTCCGGCGGAAGAATGCCTTGTGCTCCGCGGAGGAGACAGGCAGAAGCGGAAGGCATCGCAGAAGCCCGCGGGTGTCGCCCCCCGGCGGAAAACACCGTAGAAGCCCGGGACCCTCCCCCAAAGGCAAGGAGCCTCACTGGTGAAGGGGGTCCCGGTGAAAGACGGCGCTGAAGACGGGGGAGGTGCAGGTGCACCCCCCCGCAGAAACTGACGAAGCCCGGGACCCTCCCCCAAAGGCAAGGAGCCTCACTGGTGAAGGGGGTCCCGGTGAAAGACGGCGCTGAAAACGGGGGGTGCAGGTGCACCCCCCCCCCGCAGAAACCGACAAAGCCTGGGACCCTCCCCCAAAGGCAAGGAGCCTCACTGGTGAAGGGGTCCCATTGAAAGACGGCGCTGAAGATAGGGGGGTAGGTGAACCCACCCGCAGAAAGCGACGGAGCCCTCCCCCATAGGCAGGAGCCTCATGGTGAAGGGGGCTCCGGCAGAAGACGGTGAAGCCCGGGGCCTAATGGGGTGGTGGTGGGGGGCCCCGGCAGAAGACCCCCGGCAGACTAATAAATTAATTTATTAATGTGTTTTGTGTTTTATTTCTTTACATTTTTTTCCCCAGGTGAATGGGTAGGGGTACAATGTTCCCCATACTCCTTCACATAGGGTGGGGGGCCGGAATCTGGGGGCCACCTTATTAAAGGGGCCTCTCAGATTCTGATAAGCCCCCCGCCCGCATACCCCGACAACCATGGCCAGGGTTGTCGGGAAGAGGCTCTTGTCCCTATCGACATGGGGACAAGAGTGCTTTGGGGTGGGGGGGCAGTGCCCCCCTCCCCCACAGCACACACTCCCCCATGTTGAGGGCATGCGGTCTGGTACGGCTCAGGAGGGGGGGGCGCTCGCTCGTCCCCGCCCCCATTCCTGTCCGGCCAGACTGCGTGCCTGGGATAAGGGCTTGGTCTGCATCTTGGAGGGGGACCCCACGCTGGTTTTCGGTGCGGGTTTAACCCCTTATGTTCCAGACCAAGCCTAAGAGCCTGGTATGCACCTGAAGGGGAACCCACATTTTTTTTTTTTTTGGTCTGGAGTTCCCCTTCATGAACAGCGATCTGTCATTTACCCATGTCAGTCCCACCCCCCCTTCAGTTAGAACACACCCAGGGAACATATTTAACCCCTCCCTCGCACCTAGTGTTAACCCCTTCCCTGCCAGTGGCATTTTTATAGTAAGCAATGCATTTTTAGAGCACTGATCGCTAGAAAAATGCCAATGGTTCCAAAAAAGTGTCCGATGTGTCCGCCATAATGTTGCAGTACTGATAAAAATCGCTGATCGCCGCAAAAACTAGTTAAAAAAAAATAACAAAAATGCCATATTTTGGAGACTTTTGCCAAAACCAATCAATAAACGCTAATTGCGATTTTTTTGGAACCAAAAAGATGTAGAATATGTATCGGCCTAAACTGAGGGATTTATTTATTTTTTAGAATATATATTTTTGGGGATATTTATTATAGCAAAAAGTCAAAATTATTCTTATTATTCCAATTTTTGGTGATAATGTGAAAGATGATGTTACGCCGAGTAAATAGATACATTACATGTCACGCTTTACTATTGAAAACACTCCTGCAATGGGGCCAAAATTCAGTACTTGAAATTCCCCATAGGCGACCTTTTTTTTTTTTTTCAGGTTACCAGTTTATAGCTACAGAGAAAGTCTAGTGCTAAAAGTATTACTCTCGCTCTAACGCACGCGACAATACCTCACATGTGTGGTTTGAACGGTGTTTACATATGTGGGCGGGACTTACGCAACTGGTAACCTGAAAGAAAAAAAAAGGTCGCCTATGGGGAATTTCAAGTACTGAATTTTGGCCCCATTGCAGGAGTGTTTTCAATAGTAAAGCGTGACATGTAAGGTATCTATTTACTCAGTGTAACATCATCTTTCACATTATCACCAAAAATTGGGCTAACTTTAGTGTTTTGTGAATTTTTAACCACTTGAGCCCGGACCATATTGCTGGTCAATGACCGGGCCAGTTTTTGTGATTCGGCACGGCGTCGCTTTAACTGACAATTGCGCAGTCGTGCGACGTGGCTCCCAAACAAAATTGGCAACCTTTTTTTCCCCACAAATAGATTATTAAATGTGCGTGTTCACTTCTGTCTTTAACACCTCCCCTTCAGGCTGGAAAGCATCAGATCAGGGGGAAAAAAAAAAAAGCTCTCATGCCATTGCAGCTTTGTTCCTACATGTGTGATGAACTGAGTCTGCTCAGACACTTAGAAAAAAAGTATCCTTTCTTTTTAAAAGGTGAAAATCACTTGGATGCTCATAGAGCGTGGTTTGGGTTAATACCAGGTGTGCACAATTACAAGCTCACCCAAACTAGAGACTGCAATTTGTTCATGTGATTTCAATTGCTTCATTACTAGCACTGTTATAAAAAGCATGGATCGATCATTCCTCAGCTGCCCTCAGAAGGGGCAGGCTGGCAGAAATGCTGTTGCTAAACACAAATGTGGTTTGTTGCATGTTTTTTTTTATTTTGCCAATGGTTTTTGTTTATTTTTAAATGATGTTCACTTTGATGTATTTGTCTATGCGGCCTTATTTTATGAAAAATTTGACAAGATGTTGTGACGTTAAAACTATGTTTATTTTGATTTTTGAAATGTATTTTTGTTTGTGTGTTTGTTTGTTTTTTTGCTTTCCTTGTTTTGTTGACCAATAAAAATTACTTTAAAATTTGGAAGTTTGTTTTTTGTTACTTTTTCATGCTATATTTTGACAGCTGCAGCTGAAATAGGTTTGGGCCTAACAAATTATGTGTGATTTTTGTCTAAGCTTCTTTCCTGGTGTGTAGGCATGAAATGTTTGCCATGTTTAATCTCGAGGAAATTAAAGACAAACTGGTAAGTATTTTCTTTTTTCTGCAGTGGTCCTCAGCCCTCAAGTACCCCCGACAGGACATGTTTTGTGGATTTCTCTTATCAAGAATTGCTGTCCAGACTGTCTTTTAAAGCACATGTGCAAGATGAAGTAAAATCTGCAAACCGGGCCGGGGGGGGGGGGGGGGGGGTTTGCTATTGGTGGACAGGCTTGACGTGCTGATTTCCAGCACTGTGCTTAAATCTAGCGCAAGGCAATCCTATTCTAATTGTGGGTGTTTGAGGGAAGCCAAGTGAGTGTTAGAACCCCTGCTTTGTGTTTTTTTTTTGGGTTGAGCTTTGTGTCCCTTTTCTTAAAATTGGCTTCACTTCCTGTCACACAGCTGAACAGGAAGTGAGGTTAAAACCCTACCAGTGTCTTTTCTTGGGGACACAGGTCAATCTAACTAGTGTCCCCATTATGCAAATTGCACTCCAGCACTGCTGTGTACACCCCAAATCATGGGTCTTCAAACTACGGCCCTCCAGTTGTTCAGGAACTACAATTCCCATCATGCCTAGTCATGTCTGTGAATGTCAGTGCATTACAAGGCCTCATGGGATGTGTAGTTCTACAACAGCTAGAGGGCCGTAGTTTGAGGATCCCTGCCCCAAATGATTATTTAGTTTGGGGTTTACTAAAGGCAAAGCCACTCTGCAGTACAAGCATAGTTGCTGAAAATCAGAGAGGAAGCACTGATGGTTTTAACATCCAATCCTGTAGAAGCAAAGTTGTTTTGTTTTCTTCCTTGCTTTGCACTTGTAGTGCAAAGTGGATTTGCCTTTAGTAAATGGACCCCAAAGTCCAAGATCCCTAATAATTTGGGGTGTACACAGCAAAATGCTAGAGTGCAATTTACATAATGGGAAACTATTTAGATTGATCTCTGTGTCCCCAAGAAAAGATATTAGTAAGATTTTACCCTTACTTCCTGTTTGGCTATGTGACAGGAAGTGAATGAATTAGAAAGGGTGAAGACACCTCACAAATGTTGTCACTATCAGGGGTGCAGACATCCCCAAAAAAATTAGCAGATAATACTTATTTGCAAATTAATAATTTTTTAGTTAACATTGGGTGGGGTGCTCTAACACACACATTCATACATATTAGCCACGCTGTATCCTGGCCTATTGGCATGGTTATATTTTCTTAGGCCTCTCAATAAAACTCTATGAAATTTGTGCTTAAACTAGAACCAGGGGCGGAATGACAACTCATGGGGCCCCCGGGCAATAGAAGATTATGGGGCCCCTCTGGCTTACAGATGGCCACCACGCCAGGAGGCAGTGCAGAGGCGGGGCAGCTAAAATCTTGGGATATTCACATTAAAAGCATGTCAGTTTCGGACATATCAGGGACAGATCTAAAAAAATAAAAGATTTTTACATACTGTCCCTGGTTTTACTGAGCCAGGCAACCCTGATGAGGGCCCCCTAGTGGCATGTGGCCCTCGGGCAGTGCCCGAGTGACTCAATGGTCAGTCCGCCACTGACTAGAACTATAATCAACACTTTTTATTTTCTTTAATTTTGGATAGAGTGAGGGAGGGTTATAGGCCCTGTCAGTTTATTTTGTATTATCTGTGTCCAATTGGGGAGATTTGCCTTCACTTCCTGCCCCATAGCCAAACAGGAAGTGAGAGAAAAACTATGCAAATTAAGGGAGTCCAGTAACCCCCCCCCCCCAGAACTAGTGTGTGTGTGTGCCCTGAAAATTCCTGGGCGGGTGATACAAAAACAGGGTGTGGCTTTGACAGGAAGGGGTGGGTCATTTTTCTATTAGGAGGTGCAGAAATGTAGTCAGGCCTAGGGCAGCACAAAACCTAAATATACTACTGCATATTAGGGCTTATTTAGACCGGATCCGATGTACAGCATGTTTTTATATTGTGGGAGGAAACCCACACAGGCACAGGGAGAACATGCAAACTCCATGCAGATGCTTTCACGGGCGGGATTCGAACCAACGACTCTTTTGCTGCTAGGTCAAAGTGCTATACACTACACCACTGTGCTGAACGAACATGATTGCAGCTGAAAGCATGAGATCTTTTTTTTTTTCCCAATACCATGCTTTCCAGCCTTATTGACCCCGCCTCTCTCCATAAAGAGGACCTGTCACACACTAGTCCTATTACAAGGGATGTTTACATTCCTTGTAATAGGAAGAAAAGTGATCCGAAATCAAAAAAAGTGACAAAAAAGTGAAAGAAGAAAAATATGAGCTAAAAAACACAAAAAAATAAACGGCCCTGTCCCTAGAAGCTCGCACTCAGAAGCGAATATGCATGTAAGTCCCCACATATGTAAACACCATTCAAACCACACATGTGAGGTATTGACGCATGCGTTAGAGCGAGAGCAATAATTCTAGCCCTAGACCTCCTCTGTAACTTTGAACTGGTCACCTGTAAAAAAAAAAAAAACAAGCATCGCCTATGGATATTTTTATGTCCCGAAGTTTGGCGCCATTCCATGATTGTGTGACAATTAAAAGTATCTATTTACTCGGTGTAACATCATCTTTCACATTATCCATAAAAATTGGGCTAACTTTACTGTTTGGTTATTCTTAAATTCATGGACCGTGGGTTTTTTTGGGCAAAAAAAAAAGGCGTTAGAATAATTATTGCGCAAATGCCGTTGGAAATCAAATAAAAAATGTCCTCCACTTTATTCCCTAGGGTGTCTGCTAAAAAATTATATATAATGTTTGGGGGTCCTGAGTAATTCCCCAGGAACAAAATATAATTTTTACATTAAGGAGAGAAGTGCCAGAATAGGCGCGGTATGGAAGTGGTTAAAGTGAAATATTCCTTTAAATTTCATACAGGGGGAGGGGGTTTACACGCATGTTTCCCGTGCTTAGAACTGTCCCTGTACAAGATGTCATTTCTGAAGTGAAAAAAAAGTAAGTTTAAAGTACTCATGGCTATAAAGAATACAGTCATTGCTCATTAAAACTAAAAAAAAAAAAAAATGTATGGGGGTCCCCCCAAATTAAATTACCAGGCCCTTCAGGTCTGGAATGGATATTAAGGGGAACCCCGCCGTAAAAAACAAAAAAAATATGGCGTGGGGTCCCCCCAAATATCCATACCAGGCCCTTCAGGTCTGGTGTGGATTTTAAGGGGAACTCCACCCCAAATTAAAAAAAAATGGCGTGGAGTCCCCCTAAAAATCCACACCAGACCCTTATCCGAGCACGTTAACCTGGCCGGCCGCAGAAAAGAGGGGGGCACAGAGCAGGGTCCCCCCCTCTCCTGAACCGTACCAAGCCACATGCCCCCAACATGGGGAGGATGTCCCCATGTTGATGGGGACAAGGGCCTCATCCCCACAACCCTTGCCCGGTGGTTGTGGGGGTCTGCGGGCGGGGGGCTTATCAGAATCTGGAAGACCCCTTTAACAAAGGGGACCCCCAGATCCTGGCCCCCCCCTGTGTGAAATGGTAATGGGGTACATTGTACACTTACCATTTTACAAAAAAAGTGACAAAAGTGTGAAAAATGACAGTAGCCGGTTTTTGACAATTCCTTTAATAAAATCTTCTTTCCGTGGTTCCTTCTTCTTCTTTCATTCGGGTTTCTTCCTCTGCTTCTTTCTTGGGTCTTCTCGTCCACATCTTGCCGTCTTGCTGTCTTCTCCCATCTTCTTCTCTGTCCGTCGACCTTCTCGTCCCGCATCTTCTTCATCTTCTGGGCGCTGCGCTTGAAATTGTAGATCCCGCCGTGTTCCCGCTCCTGGGACTTGCCCCCCTCTGACGCCACAGGTTAACTCATCTGAAAGTCCGCGTGTGGCATATGTGCGTCAGAGGGGGGCGGGGTCACATGAGTGTGACACGGCGGGAACTTCAATTGGAAGCTGCGGCGGCTTCTTCTCCGGACGGCGCGCTTGAAATTGAATTCCCCCGCTGTGTGACGCTCTGTGACCCCGCCCCCTCTGACGCACATGACCTTCGAAGGAGTTTACTTGTGGCGTCAGAGGGGGGCGGGTCCCAGGAGCAGAACACGGCGACCAATTCAAATTCAAGCGCTGCGTCCGGGGAAGAAAAAGATGTGGACGAGAAGGCTGGCGGACGGACGAAGAAGAAGATGGGAGAAGACAGCGGGCAAGATGTGGACGAGAAGGCTGAAGGACGGACGGAGAAGATAGAAGAACACGTCGGACTCGGGCAAGATGTGGACGAGAAGACCCAAGAAAGAAGCAGCGGAAGAAACCCGAATGGAAGAAGAAAAGAAGATTTTAATAAAAGATTTGTCAAAAACCGGCTACTGTCATTTTTAACACTTTTGACATTTTTTTGGGGTGAAATGGTAGAGGTACAATGTACCCCATTACCAATTCACATAGGGGGGGGCAGGATCTGGGGGTCCCCTTTGTTAAAGGGGTCTTCCAGATTCTGATAATCCCCCCACCCGCAGACCCCCACAACCACCGGGCAAGGGTTGTGGGGATGAGGCCCTTGTCCCCATCAACATGGGGACATCCTCCCCATGTTGAGGGCATGTGGCCTGGTGCGGTTCAGGAGAGGGGGGGGCCGCACTCTGTCCCCCCCTCTTTTCTGCGGCCGGCCAGGTCAACGTGCTCGGATAAGGGTCTGGTGTGGATTTTTAGGGGGACTCCACGCCATTTTTTTTTTAAATTTGGGGTGGAGTTCCCCTTAAAATCCACACCAGACCTGAAGGGCCTGGTATGGATATTTGCCGGGAACCGCACGTCTTTTTTTTTTTTTTTTTTTACGGCGGGGTTCCCCTTAATATCCATATCAGACCTGAAGGGCCTGGTAATTTAATTTGGGGGAACCCCTACACATTTTTTTTTTTGTTTTATGAATTAATCCTGTCAGAATTGTCAGAGCCGACAATTCATTATAGCCGCGTGTGAATTTTAAATGGCTTTTTTTCCTTCTGAATGTCACTTTGTGCAGGGGCAGTTCTAAGTGCGGGAAAAATGCGCTATTTCACATGCTGACATTACACCCCCCCTAGGTACGAAATTTAAAGGAATATTTCACTTTTATTGTTTCACTTTAAGAATTATTAATTTCACTGCTCCCAAAAAAACGGCCGTTTAAAAAAAAAAAAAAAACTTTGATACATGTCCCCTGGGGCAGGATTGAGGTCCCCAAACACTTTTTAGGACAAAACTTGCAGATTAGCCTTTAATAATAACACTTTTGATTTCTCCCATAGACTTCTATAGGGAGATCGGCGCGGCTTTACATATTACTTTCAATGCGCCGGCTGCTACGCTGGTTCATGCGCCTAATTAAGGCTTCACCCGGAGTACTAATTAACGCATGAACCAGCGCAGCGCACAGAGCATAGTAAATCAGCCCCTCTGTCTCTCCCTCTCTCTCAACGCCAGCAACACACTACACAGGGCCAACATGCAGGCGGCCTTATATAGAGTGGGGAGTGGACTTAACCCCCCGAGCCATAATTGGCCAAAGGCACCCTGCCTTTGGCCAATTATGGCTCTCTTTGCTGATGGCTCTGTGATTGGCCAAAGCATGTGGGTCATAGTGCATGCTTGGCCAATCATCAGACAGCAATGCACTGCGATGTTGCAGTGCATTATGGGGCGTTCGGCGCAGCTCAAACTTGGCGCAAACTTCTAATAATGTTCGCTGTTCAGCGAACGGGCAAACAGGAAATGTTCGAGTCCAACTCATGTTCGACTCAAACATAAAGCTCATCCCGACTGCTGATATGAACACTGCCACTTCACTTTCACCCTTGCCTTTTGTATTATGGGTGCATGCAGCCCTGGATTTACTGGCCCCATGATCCTCCTTAACCCTTCTTTTTCACTGATACAGTATCTTGTATCAGATCAGTGGCTTTACAAAAGTAGGGTCAAACTTACATGTGGTATTATTTTAGACATATTAATATATGATTGAGGTTACCCAGTAGGAATACGCAAATATAATTTGTACCATTGCTATTTTTACTATATCAATGGTTTTCACAAAAAAACTGATGTCTATAACAGAGAATTACTTTTTACTAGCAACCAGAAGTCTTGATTGTAAGGGTAGAAGAGGATAAAACAACTGTTCCTTTTCTGAAAAAAAGTAAATCCCAAAGAGTTGAGTTGGGACATGGTATTGCAAAGAGCGTGTGCCATAGCAACCTAATTCCTGTCTGTATCACTCCAATTTCTCTTTTTCTCAATTCCCAGAGCAAACAGCAAAATTAAATACTTACAGGAAACTTTATTTGAGAATTTCTTGTCCAATGTTGAGGACCAGATTTTCATCATTAGAAATTACAGGGACACAAAATTTGTTAACCACTTCCGGACCGCCGCATGTACATTTACGTCGGCAGAATGGCACGGACAGGCACATCCATGTACCTGTACGTCCCTGCCTAGACGTGGGTCGGGGGTCCGATCGGGACCCCCCGGTACATGCGGCCGTTTCCTTGATTGTTCCGGATGAGGGGGCGGCTGTTTGTTTTTGTCTGCCCCCTCCGGATCGCTCTCAGCCAATCCGCGCGCTCCCACGTGTGTCACTTCCTCTGCCTGTGTAAACACAGGAAGAGGGAAGTGATGTGATCTCTCCTCTCGGCGGTATTTTCAACCGCCGCTGAGGAGAGATCACATCACACAGTGATTCTGCACAACACTACACTGACACCAGTACACGCAGGCACATTAACCCCTTGCGATCACCCCACCCCCCTGTCACAGTGTCACTGAATGCAGTGATCATATATGTACTGATCACTGCATTTAGTGTCAGTGTGACAGGCAGTGTGACAGGCAGTTAGTGTTAGGTTCATGGTAGCCCCCGTACCCCCCCCTAATAAAGTTATAACCCCTTGATCACCGCCCTAGTTAACCCTTTCACTCCCTATTGCCAGTGTCACTAAGCGATCATTTTCCTGATCGCTGTATTAGTGTCGCTGTTCCAGCTAGGTAGCTATTTTTTTTTTATTGCGATTTTTTTTTTTACTAAAGACATGTGGCTGAATAAATTTTGGCCTAAATGTTTGACTAAAATTTAGTTTATTTGATTTTTCTTATAACAAAAAGTAAAGAATATTGATTTTTTTTCAAAAATGTTGCTCTATTTTTGTATATAGCACAAAAAATAAAAATCGCAGAGGCGATCAAATACCATCAAAAGAAAGCTCTATTTGTGGGAAGAAAAGGACGCAAATTTTGTTTGGGAGCCACGTCGCAGTGCCGAATTGTAAAAACCCCTTGGGTCATTTAGTAGCATATTGGTCCGGTCCTTAAGTGGTTAATCTAGGTGTCACATTCCAGCTGGAACCACCTTTTTTTCCGCAAAAAGGTCCTTCCATGTTACAATATTGTGATAATATGTAAATAACCTTATACTGTATGAAATGTCAATTTGTACTGATGACAGAAAAAATGCATGCGCAGAAAAGCTGTTACATTTTTTCTTATAAAATGCATGACTTGGCTGCAGTTAGGTTAAGGAACATTCAGCAATTACATGCATAAATATGTGAAATGTATCACTATGCAATAAATTGCATTTTTTCATACACAGGCAACAGATTATTTTATCATTTATTATTCATCTGCTTGCCATGCAGGCACATTTTACTGTGTCTTTAATATCACCAGGTGGAAGCTACAATTTCTGATCACTGTGGGCCAAATCCACAAAAGAGATACTCCGGCGTAAGCCGTCGTATCTCTGGTTCTAACTTTGGAACTGATCCTCAGAAGCAGTTTTCCTAAGTTAGGCAGAAGATCCGACATCTGTAAGGGACTTACACTGCCGGATCTTAGGATGCAGTACCGCATCCGCCACTGGGGGCATTTCGAGTCGAAATGCCTCTGTTAGTATGCAAATTAGCACTTAGGGCGATCCTCAAAGCTTTTGTGCCTAGTTTTTTCGCCGTAAGTGTTAGTTTGCCTGGTGTAAAACTAGGGCTGCTTTTACATGGTCTAAAGTTAGTCACACCTTGTAAAGGCCCATTCAAGCGACGGCATTTGGTATGCATTCCCGAGGGAGAACTCCACGGCAATTTGTAAATTCCAAACCGGCATGGGTTCCCCCCCAGGAGCATACCAGGCCCGTAGGTCTGTTATGGGTTGTAAGGAGACCCCCCCTCCGCCGAAAAATTGACGTAGGGGGTTCCCCTACAATCCATACCAGACCCGTATCCAAAGCACGCTACCCGGCCAGCCAGGAAGGGAGTGGGGACGAGCGAGCGCCCCCCCCCTCCTGAGCCGTGCCAGGCCGCGTGCCCTCAACATGGGGGGGTTGGGTGCTCTGGGGCAGGGGGGCGCACTGCGGGCCCCCCCACCCTAGAGCACCCTGTCCCCATGTTGATGAGGACAGGACCTCTTCCCGACAACCCTTGCCATTGGTTGTCGGGGTCTGCGGGCGGAGGCTTATCGGAATCTGGGAGTCCCCTTTAATAAGGGGGCCCCCAGATACCGGCCCCCCACCCTAAGTGAATGGATATGGGGTACATCGTACCCCTATCCATTCACCTGTAGGCAAAAAGTAAAAGTTAATAAACACACAACACAAGGCTTTTTAAAATATTTTATTATTCTGCTCCGGAGGCCCCCCCTGTCTTCGTTATTAGCTCAATTTCCAGGGGGGGCTTCTTCTTCCACTCTCCGGGGGTCTTCTCCGCTCTCCGGGGGGGGCTTCTCCGGACTCCGGGGGGCTTCTTCCATCTTCTCCCCTCTTCCGCTGTTGACTCGGCGAACCCCGGTTCTTCTGGAGATGTCCGGTGCCTTCTTCTTCAGCGCTGGCTGCCTGCTATGTTTGTGTGTTAGCTCAATTAGTAACAGGCAGCCAGCGCGGTCTTCTGTGACGTCATCTTCTTCTCTTCTGTTCTTCCGATCTTGCCTCGTCGCCTCTTGTCGCTGTAATGATGGAAGCGCGCCTTGCATCACATTTATATAGGCATCACCGTCCCATCATGCCCCGGCAGGTACCCACGTGGTGGGTGCACGTGGGTAGGCACCCACCACGTGGGTACCTACCGGAGCATGATGGGACGGTGATGCCTATATAAATGTGATGCAAGGCGCGCTTCCATCATTACAGCGACAAGAGGCGACGAGGCAAGATCGGAAGAACAGAAGAGAAGAAGATGACGTCACAGAAGACCGCGCTGGCTGCCTGTTACTAATTGAGCTAACACACAAACATAGCAGGCAGCCAGCGCTGAAGAAGAAGGCACCGGACATCTCCAGAAGAACCGGGGTTCGCCGAGTCAACAGCGGAAGAGGGGAGAAGATGGAAGAAGCCCCCCGGAGTCCGGAGAAGCCCCCCCCGGAGAGCGGAGAAGACCCCCGGAGAGTGGAAGAAGAAGCCCCCTCTGGAAATTGAGCTAATAACGAAGACAGGGGGGGCCTCCGGAGCAGAATAATAAAATATTTTAAAAAGCCTTGTGTTGTGTGTTTATTAACTTTTACTTTTTGCCTACAGGTGAATGGATAGGGGTACGATGTACCCCATATCCATTCACTTAGGGTGGGGGGCCGGTATCTGGGGGCCCCCTTATTAAAGGGGACTCCCAGATTCCGATAAGCCTCCGCCCGCAGACCCCGACAACCAATGGCAAGGGTTGTCGGGAAGAGGTCCTGTCCTCATCAACATGGGGACAGGGTGCTCTAGGGTGGGGGGGCCCGCAGTGCGCCCCCCTGCCCCAGAGCACCCAACCCCCCCATGTTGAGGGCATGCGGCCTGGCACGGCTCAGGAGGGGGGGGGGCGCTCGCTCGTCCCCACTCCCTTCCTGGCTGGCCGGGTAGCGTGCTTTGGATACGGGTCTGGTATGGATTGTAGTGGGACCCCCTACGTCAATTTTTCGGCGTGGGGGGGGTCTCCTTACAACCCATACCAGACCTAAGGGCCTGGTATGCTCCTGGGGGGGGAACCCATGCCGGTTTTTTCTTTGAAAATTGGCATGGAGTTCTCCCTCTCAGGAATGCATGCTGAGCGACGCTGTCATTTTTTTTTTTAATTATTTGTTTTCCCGGCGCGTCTTTTTTCACCCGTCGCAACTTTAGTGTCCCGTCGCAATCCACAAAGCCGCCCGGCGTCAATTACGTTCGCGCGATGCACGTCGGGAAAATGACGTCACACGCATGCGCAGTACGGCCGGCGCGGGAGCGCGCCTCATTTAAATTGTAAACGCCCCCCGGAGAGGAGGAACGCCTTACGACGGCGGCACTTAACTTACACTGCTTGAAATTTTTACGTAAGTGCTTTGTGGATCAGGCACTTAGGTAAAAACTTTAAGTCAGTGTAACTTAACTGCTGAAAGTTAAGTTACGCCGCCTGGCTGAGGATTTGGCCCTGTGTTCTTGTAAGGAAAGGCTTGCCAATAGATGAGATGACTCATCTGGAAGGACTTCTGTGCACAGGCTAATACATGTAACCTTTCATGCTCACAGAAATTGGGCACTGTATGTGCACGCTCATGTGCACCTGTGACAGATGTTGGCACCAAATGGGCTATTTAACCTTCAATACAGGGCACTTTCCCCCTTCCTGCATAGGACAATATTCAGCTTTCAGCACTGTCACACTTTGAATGACAATTGCGCGGTCATGCAATACTGTACTCAAACAACATTTTTATTATTTTCTTCCCACAAATAGAGCTTTCTTTTAGTGGTATTTGATCACCACTGGGGTTTTATTTTTTTTGCTAAACAAACTAAAAAAGATCGAAATTTAAAAAAAAAAATGTTTTTCGTTGTTTCTGTTATAACATTTTGTTTTCTCCTTCACTGATGGGCACTAATGAGGCTGCAATGATGGGGACTGATGAGTTGGTACTGATAAGGTGGCACTGATGGGTACTGATGAAGAGGCACTGATATGTAGAATTAATGAGCACTGATGGGCAAAGATAGGCGGCACTGATGGGCAAACGATAGGCGGCACTGATATGCAGCACTGATTGGCACTAATAGGCTCTTTACCATGATCGGAGTTGTGGTGTCTCAGAGTGACACACCACACCAGCGATCGCTGAGCGCCCCTGTGGGCGGGCAATTGTGGCTTATCCTGCTGCACGTCATATGACACCCAGTCAGGATAACTTAACCACTTTGCGCTTGTCATAATGCTATATGGCGGGTGGGAAGTGGTTAAACTCGGCCAGTGCTCAGGATAAGTGCTGCTTTGATTTCAGACACCTGAGAATCTTGTGACGCTGTTATTTTGTATCCTGATTTCAGTTGCTAACCCGGCTTGTCTTGACCACTCTCTGAACTCTTCCTACACTGACCTTGGCTTGTCCCCTGTCCTCTGCTTCTGTCTGCTTCATTGGCTCCTGCTTTACTGATTGGTTCCAGACCTAGCTTGTTTCCTGACTATGCTCCTACCTGTGTCCTGCATCTGATCCATTCTGTCTGTGTATGACCTAGCCTGCCTGACTCTGAACTCTGCCTGCTATTGCCAGTACCAGCTGATTGCCTGCTTACTGGAGCCATCTCTGATGACTTCATCTGCCCAGCGTGGACACCTGCCCTGCTGCTTAGCAAGACTTACAGCCAGACTCTGTACGCCTGTGACTCCTGTTTACACTTTCAGGGGCCCCTGCATTTGAGGTGTAAGAGAGGCCTTCCTCATTGTATCAGGCTCTCCCACCAGGTACATTATAGTTCTTGTCCATACTAAAAATTCTGTGTGGCTGCTATGTGTTTTGCCATTCTGTGTTGCTGCTGTGTGTTTTGCCATTCTGTGTTGCTGCTGTGTGTTTTGCCATTTGTTCTGTAAGCCTTCAATGTATCTACAATCTGTCTGTTCTTACCTCTGATAGATAACAGATTATAAAAATGTCTGATACTTCAACTGCCTCCCTTCCCATCACTTACTTCCAGTCTGACAAGCCCAGGGCTTGCGAATGTTGGAGTACATGCATATTATAATTCCACACCATCTTGTTGAAAGGCAAACATCTAACATTTAGTCGATTTCTTGAGGAACCCTCAGTGCCCATTACATTGCTTATGTTTTCCACTAAATAAGCAACACTTGGCTTTATATTTATAAAAAGATTTTTCAGAAAAATTATCATTTAAAGATCAGATTATACCTACGCTTCGATGTCTCAGCCTAGCTTAAAAGATTTATGTCTATACATTAATCAGCTTTTTTTCAATAAAGCAAAGAGCAATAATGATAGTGCAGTAACCCATCATTTATGCTCTAACTAGATTTCTGTTGGTGAAGATGAATTCTAATTATAATAGGTTACTATTGTTTGCACAAAGCTGTTTGCCTTATTGAATAGACCTGGTAATGCTTTCACTGGTTGAGGAGTGAACAAATCAGAAGGTCAGAACTACCTAACAAGTGGCCAGCTACAGTAAACACCAGAGAATGACAAGACATATTGATGACTGCGGGAGGAATATAAGTCAAATGAATACAGAACAAATCAGGACTTTGTAAGGCATGCCTAGATTCGAAATGTTCTGAAAGCTAAATTTTGTCACATTACTGCTGCACTCTTTATTCGCTATGCTCAAAATTTAGAATTGCTTGTAATTCAATCAAAACAAGTGTAATGTAAAATAAATGTTAATGGATTCCACAGTCCCAGGTGGCTCAGGAATCGTTATAAAAAGATTTGTTTATTGCATAAAGGTTGGTATTTTGTGCAACCTCATCATTTTGCTGCTGCAATTCGCATTAGCAAGCACAATACCAAAGGACATTATGTTTTAACATAAACAGTTTGTTGTACATGCCAAATTACAAAATATGTTCTATTTTACACCAATATTTCCCATAAAATTGCAAATGTATAACTACAGTAGCATACAAAAAAATATTGGTAAAAATAGACATACAAATAAAATGACTATCAGGGAAACTAATAAAGCTTTTTAAAACTAAGACAAGTTAACTGTATTTTAATAAGAAAGGAGTGTTTTATTTGGAGATCAGTGTTCCTTATTAACAATTGTCCTATATCTTATAATTATGTGAATGTTCATTGTTTAAAAGATGCCTTCAATGTTGACACATTGCAATGTCATAGTCAGTGCTCCTTTTATACTTACTGTTATGTTTCACTATGTCATCAAGTTCGATTTCCCATATCCAAGGTCACAATGAATGACTGGTAAATACTCTATCTAGCTAAAAATAAAAAATGGGTAGGAAACACAAACTATGCATAAAGCCCTAACCAAAATATGAAGTAAAAGATTCCTTCATATAGTGGAACGCTTTCATCATTCTAAAACCATATCATAGAAACCAAAAGAAACGACTTATGCTTTTGTGCAAAAAACATGTACAACACACACATTTGTAGAAAGAAATGTTTGGACAGCCGCACTCTGGATAAACCTTCTCGGTTGCCTTTTATTGATAAAAGTTATCAAACACCACACATCACAGCAAAGACAGGGGCATACAGCTGACGTTTCGCACTACAATCAGTGCTTACACACATGCTGTAACTAGTGAAGAATCTACATACAAAGAGCTGAGTGATAATTAGTGTGCATGTAATATACAAGAACCTCACAAGGGGAACACAAGAGGCAATTGGGACTATACGATATCCAGGAGGTATCCCAATGAGTAGATTTTTTATTTATTTTTTGAAAATATAGAAAAAAATACATATTCAGATCATTGTTAAAAGTCCTCTAAATAGGCAAACAGGTTTCAGAAAAGATAATTAGAATAAATAAAAATATATAAACTATACAGAGTCACACAGTAATGCTAGAGTTGAAAAAATACTGACCAATATCCAGATAAGTATTCAATGAAAAGGAGATTTTTTTTTCAATAAAAATCAAATAAATATTACTGCAAGCCACAGTAATTGTTTATGTACTTACATAGAGATAACAAGTATATATATATATATATATATATATATATATATATATATATATATATATACACACACACACACACAATGGAAATAGATCATTCCAAAGATCTGATGGGCCAGCACAAGGAGTGGGACAACAGGACAAAAGCATGGACTCCTGTAAAAATAAAAAAATAAATAGAAAGTGTGCGAAGACAGAAAAAAATATAGATATTGCTGGTTACACAACACCAGGGAGTGTGTAGGTTAGAGCAACCAAGGAGGGCTGGGAAATGTGATATAGGGGAGGGGACAAACAGGTACCTCCATATGGTGAAGTCCTGGCTGGTATCCTTAGGATTTACCCAAAATAGGGCCCATTATTCTGTCTCTAATGGGCCCTATAAAAGCCTGGACAGAATATCAAAACCGTAAAATGAAAAAGGTGCAAAAAATAATAATATATATATATATATATATACAATAATACATTTTAGTATATATGTGTGAGCTATAAAGGTTGGTGCAGTGAAGCCATACCTGTAGTTGATAAAAGCTATTTAAAGAAGCATATCGATCCTCCTTCAAAGAAAGGAGAAAGAAAAAAAAGCCAGTAACTGGCTTCAGGTCCATATAACTGCACCAACCTGAATCACATGAGTGGGGGCAGCCAATCCATCCCACTCAGCAATAAACCATACATGGGGCCAGTTGTGGATGGGATGTCTAATGGTTTCCTCCCACTGAAAGAGACAAAAAGTCCCAAAATATCCCCTGCTAAAATCTCCATACATCGACCTGGTCGCAAGTGATGTCACTTCCCGTGTGCAAAAGCACACAAGGCAGTGCCACTAATGTTGCGGCAGGTATTCGGTCAAAAGAGCCAACTCATCAAAATCTCTAATTATGTTACTTCCAGTGACTCTCCAGCATCAGTAATTGCAGATTTAGACGACTTGGCTGTTTTAACAGAATACCGGCAACGTATACACTACGGTACACAATATAATGAATGGACATTGTTAGTCCGCCCACAAGTAACCAACAACATGGCCACCTCTAAGGCAGCGAAAAAAAGTTTTCACTTCTTAGCTGGTGTTCTATGAAAACAGCCAAGTTATTGTGTACCGTAGTGTATACGTTGCCAGTGTTCTGTGAAAACAGCCAAGATGTCGAAATCTGCAATTACTGCTGCTGGAGAGTCACCAGTAGTGATGTAATTGTGGATTTTGAAGCGTTGACTCTTTTGACAGAACACTGGGCACAAACATAAACGTCACTTCTGGAAATAGAAGGGCCATGGCCGCCATGATGGAAGAAGGCAAAAGTGAGATTGGGCGCTGACACGCAAGGAACACGGGGGAACGGATGTAGAAAAACAACATGGACACCCGGGAGCAGGAAGCGAGAGGCATTACCAGCATGGGACAAAGCGTCAAGCCCACTGCCAAAACGGCTCTTCAGAAAAGAAGGGGCTGTGCGTGCTGGTGCTGCAGATGGGATGAGGAACAAAAGGAGATGGGCATGGTTTGAACTGCTAAAGGAAAAAGAGACACACAGTTTACAAATATAACAACAATTACAGCCCTCACATTAAGTATTCAGATCAACCAGTAATCATTATCGGGGACAATATTTAATAGTTCATCTAAATCAATGCGGTCAATCAAATCACGAAATGCTCTACACTCTTGGATAGCGAGGCGTTCAGTGAGATCCTCAACATCTTGTTTGGTATGAGATAACTGTAAAATGATTTTGCGGGTGAAGAGTTGAAGATCCTTGATGATGGAGATTTGTCTAGATCTTTTGTTCCCCTTTGTGGGTTCTTGTATATTGTACTTCAGGGATACATACCCTCTACTGTATATTGAGCCTAGGAACCTAGCTTCATACAATAGTGTCTATGTAACACATCCAGGATTAATAAAAAGAAGTCCAGTCCAAGTGACAATCAAAGGATAAGAAAAGTATTCAACATAATACAAAGTATAATGAAATTATTCCTTCTAGATGATCCTTAAAAGGCTGTTCACCCACTGAATCTTCATATAAATTAGCCCTGTTCCTTAGTGATCCCTTCACCCTACAATAACACACCAAAAGAACATGCCTGACTTTACTCATGATATGCAAGATCAACTTATGTTAAAGCCAACAAAGTGATTCTCCACTGTCTGCATGCAGAAACGTTCCTGATATCCAGGAGGATGGATGGTCACCAAAATAAGAAACTTCACATAGTGTGACATTGTTTAATAAGACATGCATTTTAAACACATGTATGTACTCTCAATGATACAATGTTTTAGTGCAAATGAAACCCAGAGAGAAACAGCTTCAGCTGCATAGAAAACAATGTACTTTCATGGGTCGCCTGTGTATGAGTGGTCAGGGAACATAGCTTAGTGTGTAGCAAGGCTGCTGTTAGAAATCATGGGGCCCTGTACAGCCTAGTTAACAGGAATGGTGAACCATACCAAACAGGTGGCTCCAGCTGCATGAACAGACCACTCATTCATGCAACCAGAATACCTCTGAGAATGAGCCCTTAACCACTTATTAACCGGCCCATAGCCGAATGACGGCTACAGGGCGGTTTGTTAATTCTGGGAGGGCGTACATTGACGTCCTCCCGAAATTGCGCTCCCACGTGCCCCCTGGGATGCATCCATGACCAGAGGACCCGGCGCATCACGGTAAATGGCCGCTGATAGCAGCTGTTTGCCACGTGATCGCTCCGTCAAATGACGGAGCGATCACTTGTAAACAAACCGGCATCATATCATGACGCCGGTTCCTCTCTCCCCTCTCTGTACCGATTGGTACAGTAGGAGGGGGGGGAGAGATCCATCTATCCCTGCTCAGCCATCCCTGTCATACTCTGCAATACCCTGCCATACTCTGCAATACCCTGCTATACTCTGCCATACCCTGCCATACTCTGCCATACCCTGCCATACTCTGCCATACTCTGCCATACTCTGCAATACCCTTCTATACTCTGCCATACTCTACAATACCCTGCTATACTCTGCAATACCTGGCCATACTCTGCAATACCTGGCCATACTCTGCAATACCCAGCCATACTCTGCAATACCCGGCCATACTCTGTGATACTCAGCCATACTCTGCGATACCCGGCCATACTCTGAGATACCCGGCCATACTCTGCGATACCCGGCCATACCCTGTGATACTCAGCCATACTCTGCAAAACCCAGCCATACTCTGCAATACCCAGCCATACTCTGCGATACACGGCCATACTCTGCGATACCCGGCCATACTCTGTGATACCCGGGCAATACTCTGCGATACCCGGCCATACTCTGCAATACTGGACAGAACTGGACAGAACCGGCCAGAACTGGACAGTATACTCATGATGTGGCTGGATCAGAGTTTTATAAAGTCGTATTATAGTCTTGTCTCGTGAGTAAATACTCTTTTTAATGCACTCCATTGTTGTACATGACACTAACCCCCTTTCCTCAATAATAGCTGGAATGGCACTGATTACCATTTGCTGCTTATTCTGTAGCGCAATGCATTTAAAATAGCACTATACCTTTTTTGCTCTAATTCTGTTGTAACTAGTAACAATTCCAGGTCTACATAGAAAGGCAAAGGAACAATTTCCAATAAGTGTCTGAAAAAAAAAAATCAGTGTTATATTTCCTGCCTAACAGTGTAGGAAATGGTAATAAATTGTCAACCTTGACACTATACAAGTTAATGGAGTAAAAAGTGTCTAGAACATTTTTCTCAAATGAAACTGATGTTTTGTTATGTGCCTCAAAAATGCAATGAAATGTGAAAGTCTCTGCCAAGCTAGATAATGTTGCAATAAAGATTAGAAAAGTGTACTCAATTAATAGTGAAATACTGTTTTTTTTTGTTTAAAATTGCAATAGATTGTCAGAAAAGTATGCACACTATATTTTTCTAATACGCCAACCTCTATTACTGGATAATGCAGGAGTCAGCAAATTGTTTATAGAGAGAGAGAAGCTGGAAAGGATTATGGAGAAGCAAGCCAACATCACATCCAGTGCACACATGTATGCAGACAGAGGTGACAAAAGTCACTCATTACAGTATTTGCAAGATTTGTGTAAAACCTTAACATACAAAAATTCATTCACCAATTCCTACCTGGGAGAAACCCAGCAACAGAATACAAATGCCCCAAGCTGATGGAAAAAAAGCGATGAGCATAACATTATAAAATATTGCAAAAAACAGATACAGTACATTGATTTTTATTTGATGCTACAGTAAAACCTACAATTGACTTAGCAGTGAAATGCAGTTTTTTTCAGGATTCTGGTAAAATTCTCATAGTTTTAGCTTATTCAACAGGAATTGGTAATCTTAATAGGATCATATGTTGTACCCTTGGTAGTAGCCAAAACAATCAATATTTTTTAATAAGTTTCCAGGGCACCTCTAGCACCATCCATAAACTTCAATTGCTTAGCATTGCTTAGATGTGGGTCAGATTTGTTTCTCTACATGGTCTCAAAGTCTTCATAAATGTATGAGTTACTAAAGACATTCAGTCATTTTAATCAAGGAAAATAATAGTAAAGACTGGAGAAAAAGACTGGACAGCCGCACTTCCTCGAAATTCTTAAAATGTTGCCTTTAATAGTAAAAAATGGAAACAGCACTACAAATCACAGCAGACAGTGGGGTGGATATCTGACGTGTTTCGCACTGGGGTATCAGCGCTTAGTCATAGCTAGAAAATAATAGTACGTTCTTAAAATTTTACTACTTAAAATAAAGGGTGGACCAGCATTTCAGACTACCCTCTGTACCTGGAAAGTAATGCTCAAAGCAACAATAAAGTCACTGTAAAGTTATACAAAACAGAGAAGTGTTAATTGCCATAATTCATTCACATAAAACATACAGGGGCAGAGCCACAAATAAATTACGCCGGCGTATCTATTGATACGCCGGCGTAATTTCAAAATTCTTGCGTCGTATCTTTGTTTTGAATCCTCAAAACAAGATACAACGGCATCTTCGTACGCCGTCGGATCTAAGCTGCAATTTTTCGGCGGCCGGTAGGTGGCGTTCCCGTCGAAATCCGTGTCGAGTATGCAAATTAGCTATTTACGGCGATCCACGAACGTACGTCCGGCCGATGCATTTTTTTCCGTCGTTTCCGTTCGGCTTTTTCCGGCGTATAGTTAAAGCTGCTATTATGAGGCGTACTCAATGTAAAGTATGGCAGTCCTTCCCGCATACAATTTTGAATTTTTTACGTCGTTTGCGTAAGTCGTTCGCGAATAGGAATTTGCGTAGAATGACGTCACCGTCGTAAGCATTGGCTGGTTCCGGTTTAATTTCGAGCATGCGCACTGGGATACCCCCAGGGACGGCGCATGCGCAGTTAAAAAAAAACGTTGTTTACGTCGGGTCACAACGTATTAACATAAAACACGCCCCCACAGTACGAGTCTGTGTCTGGCCAGCCC
The DNA here is from genome assembly GCF_905171775.1 of Rana temporaria. Lineage (NCBI taxonomy): Eukaryota > Metazoa > Chordata > Amphibia > Anura > Ranidae > Rana > Rana temporaria. Next base: position 209,752,021 of record NC_053493.1, on the reverse strand, counting down.
TGATTGGTGCCAGTTTCAGAAGAGCAATTCAAATTAGATCATAAATATCAAAAAAACGTTTTACAGCTTTCAATAATAATTTTTTGAACATTAAATGTAAAATTATGTGCATTAATACGCTCTAGGCAGAGTCAGAAAGACTGACACTAGCTTTCACTTTGTGCAGATGACATCTGCATGCAAGTACAAGGTTATTTTTTTTTTTTTTTACTTTACAGACATTAGCAATTACATTTCATTTAAATAAAAGAGAAGTACTGCATCTGTCCCCTGCCAGCTCTAAGGCCTCGTACACACGACCGAACATGTCTGCTGAAACTGGTCCGCGGACCAGTTTCAGCAGACATGTTCGGTCGTGTGTACGGCCGACCGGACAATTTTCCGGCGGATCGGACAGGTTTCCAGCGGACAAATGTTTCTTAGCATGCTAAGAAACATGTCCGCTGGAAGCCTGTCCGTCGGACATGTTCGGTCGTCTGTACGACTTACCGGACATGTCCGCTCGGCCGAAAGCCCTCGCATGCGTGGAAGTGATTCGCCGCATGCGTGGAAGCATTGACCTTCCAGGGTCGCGCACGTCGCAGCGTCATCGTCACGGCGCGGCCACGTCACCGCGTATCCTGTCCGCGTGAATTTTGGTTTGATGGTGTGTACAACCATCAGACCGAAATCTCCGAGCGGACATGTCCGATGAAATGGTCCGTGGATCGTTTTCATCAGACATGTCCCCTCGTGTGTACGAGGCCTAAGACTGAAAACTAAGTGATCAAACATGGCCGATTGCTCGGTTCTCAGAGCTCCCTGAGCAGAGAGATGGTGACTGTCAGGCCCTTTTCACACTACAAAATAAATCCGTTTTAATAATCCGTTTTAAAATCCGTCAGATAATGTTAAAAAACGGAAGTTATACGTCCTTTATAAAATATCATTAAAGTCTATGGGATTTTTTTATGTTCCGTAAAGATCCGTAATAGTCCGTTATAACATACGGACGTTAGTTATAACGGAATATGTGACGGGTCTTGCACTATTTTTTGTAAATTATTTGTCCGTTGCAAGTAACGGATATATTAACGTCCGTTATATTTTAACATTGAAGTCTATGGCACATGGACGTTAGTAAATGTCTCCGTAAATGTCCGTTATGTTAACGGACGTTAATTTTACTGAGCATGGATATTCAGGGGAACCCCGCTGTCAATTTAAAACAAAAATGACGTGCGGTTCCCGGTAAATATCCATAACCAGACCCTTCAGGTCTGGTATGGATATTCAGGGGAACCCCGCCGTCAATTTAAAACAAAAATGACGTGCGGTTCCCGGTAAATATCCATAACCAGACCCTTCAGGTCTGGTATGGATATTCAGGGGAACCCCGCCGTCAATGTAAAACAAAAATGACGTGCGGTTCCCCCTAAATATCCATAACCAGACCCATTATCCGAGCACGTTGACCTGGCCGGCCGCAGAAAAGAGGGGGGGACAGAGTGCGGCCCCCCCTCTCTCCTGAACCGCACCAGGCCACATGCCCTCAACATGGGGAGGATGTCCCCATGTTGATGGGGACAAGGGTCTCATCCCCACAACCCTTGCCCGGTGGTTGTGGAGGTATGCGGGCGGGAGGTTTATCAGAATCTGGAAGACCCCTTTAACAAAGGGGACCCCCAGATCCTGACCCCCCCCCCTGTGTGAAATGGTAATGGGGTACACTGTACCTCTACCATTTCACGAAGGAAGTAAAAAGTATTGTAAAAAAACACACTGACACAAAAGAATAAAGTCCTTTATTAAAAAAAAACAAAAAAAAAACTCCAGCGCTGAAAAATCCACTCGTTCCCGGCTTCCAGCGTTGTCCTGATCCTGCGACGGGTGCGGGTGATCTCCCGCGATGAGAAGATCCAGCGTCGGGTGATCTCCGCTCCGGCGATGTGAAGATCCATCCAGCGCAGCATCCCGGACCTCCTCTCACCGCTGGGCACAGCCCAGCGAATGAGCGGCTGAAGCGGTGACATTTCTTATATAGAGGAGGCAGAGCCACCCGTCACGTGACCCTGCCCCCTCTGACGTACCCTCTGCTACGTCACTGGGGAAGACCATGAAGAGGAAAGACCTTTCCTCTTCATGGTCTTCCCCAGTGACGTAGCAGAGGTACGTCAGAGGGGGCAGGGTCACGTGACGAGTGGCTCTGCCTCCTCTATATAAGAAATGTCACTGCTGCCTCCGCTCATTCGCTGGGCTGTGCCCAGCGGTGAGAGGAGGTCCGGGATGCTGCGCTGGATGGATCTTCACATCGCCGGAGCGGAGATCACCCGACGCTGGATCTTCTCATCGCGGGAGATCACCCGCACCCGTCGCAGGATCAGGACAACGCTGGAAGCCGGGAACGAGTGGATTTTTCAGCGCTGGAGTTTTTTTTTTTTTTTTTTTAATAAAGGACTTTATTCTTTTGTGTCAGTGTGTTTTTTTACAATACTTTTTACTTCCTTCGTGAAATGGTAGAGGTACAGTGTACCCCATTACCATTTCACACAGGGGGGGGGTCAGGATCTGGGGGTCCCCTTTGTTAAAGGGGTCTTCCAGATTCTGATAAACCTCCCGCCCGCATACCTCCACAACCACCGGGCAAGGGTTGTGGGGATGAGACCCTTGTCCCCATCAACATGGGGACATCCTCCCCATGTTGAGGGCATGTGGCCTGGTGCGGTTCAGGAGAGAGGGGGGGCCGCACTCTGTCCCCCCCTCTTTTCTGCGGCCGGCCAGGTCAACGTGCTCGGATAATGGGTCTGGTTATGGATATTTAGGGGGAACCGCACGTCATTTTTGTTTTACATTGACGGCGGGGTTCCCCTGAATATCCATACCAGACCTGAAGGGTCTGGTTATGGATATTTACCGGGAACCGCACGTCATTTTTGTTTTAAATTGACGGCGGGGTTCCCCTGAATATCCATACCAGACCTGAAGGGTCTGGTTATGGATATTTACCGGGAACCGCACGTCATTTTTGTTTTAAATTGACGGCGGGGTTCCCCTGAATATCCATGCGACTTCTGGAGCTGGACTTCAAGAAAGGGTGAAATGTTTTTATTAACGGACGTTAGAAAGGAATGATATAACGGATGTATACGGATATATACGGATAAACATTATCCGTTTTCAATAAAGGAAGAATGGTAAAATATTTATCCGTATGTATCCGTTATTAAATCCGTTAATAAACGTCCGTTAATAGGTGTAATACGGATATTATAAAACGGACATACAATCCATAGTGTGAAAGAAGCCTTAGTCATTGGCTCTCTGCTCTGCCCACCCCCCACACACTCACTAGAGCGCTGGACTGTGGAGGGGGCAGGAGCGGCCGGCTCAGGCTCTCAGCAGCTCACTGAGCTGGGTGCAGGTCCAGGCATGTGGGCAGATCTTTACCATATGGTAGCGATCTTTCTTGAGCCAGGAACTGGCTCTGTGACATCAGCTGACATGCTTCATCTTCAGCCAGCTGTCTGCTGAAAATGTGTCACAGGAGTGCAGAATGAACTTTAGCTGTACTTCTCCTTTAATACTGATTTATCTTAAAACTAAAAAAAAAATAGAGTTTCTTAGTGAATGTAATGAATCAGCATACTATATTCCATCCCCATAGTGTTTAGCAATAGCAGGACATGGAGGAGAAGGGAGGGGTGTGTAATTTAAGATGTACATTTTCTGGAAAAAATACAGTTTAATATGCCCCAGTTGAAGACCGCTAGAGTCTAAACACGTCGGGCGAGCATTACTGCACCCCGCATTGCTTTTTATATGTTTTATTGTGATCACTACTTATTTGTCATTCATGTATGACATTTTTATAAATAAACCAAACGTGGTTTGACCTGCACCATTGGGAGCATCTCGTTTTATTCCCTTTTTTATTTTTGGAGTTTGTATGGAATTACCCTGGTATTCATCTGTCAATCATCTGTCAATCTGTGGAAGAGTGTGAACTCTATACCTCAGCCTGCTGGACCACCATTTCTATTCAGGATTGATTCAGGCCTCTGGGGACTGCAAGGATCCATCTAACACTGATCCAGACCATCTGGGATCACAAGCCTGTATGACCCACTGTTGTATAACAGATGTGTCCACCCAATTTGGTAAGAGTACCTAATCTGTACATGTTTTGAAGATTTTTTGAGAGCAACAGTAGACAACTTATTTTCCTCTCACTCTGAGCCATCTAAATTGGAAGAATTTTCCTTCATTGTGTTTTCTTCACATGGACTTCTCTCACATTGTTATTTGAAGCCTACCTGCTTCTCTGAACTTTCATTATTAGTTTATATTACTCACATCTTTGTTTACATTTCACAATTCACATTGTGTTAGTTCCAGTGTGCACTTTCTATATTGTTGATCATTAGCGCTGCACTAATTACTCACCATTTATACCAGACTTTGTTTGTTTGAGTGCCAACAGCTCCCTTCTTTGTTTATTTGGGTTCTAGCGCAGTTTTTTCCCCACTTTTTCACATTAAAAGGTATAGTTGATTCTAGAATAGGTGAAGTGTATAACCATACCCCTTTAAAGCGGAGCCAAACCCTCCTATCCTTTACAGCTATTGAAGCTGCCCTCCTGGTCTGTGGTTAATGTGCAGTGTACGTGTAGTTGATGTGCAGTGCAGTGCATGGTGCTGCACGTGTGATTAGTTTTGAAACAAGCCATTTGATGACAGTTAAGAGCAGAAACAATTATGACAGTTATCATTCACGGCATGCCTTGAATGTAACTGTTTTGGGAAACCGTTAAATTGATGCGTTTAGTTCCACTTTAAGTGCAATGTAGCCACACCCACATTTGCAGTGGTACAATGTGGGTATTTTGCATCCTTAGCTGTCCTTCTTTCACAAGTTACAAAGTTAGGAGGTACCTGTGTGTGATAAGGTGACTTTTGCTAGATTTTACTGAATTAATAATTTCATTTTTATTTTATTTTTGGATTAAAAAGAGATGAACCAGCACATAAAAACCTAAACAATCTGCCATGTCAAAGAAAAAGACTGGAGTTTGCTCTTTAGTTTCCTTTGGGATATCAAGGATAACAGACTTTGGCTCTGTGGTTAAAGGTCTCTCTGGCAGATCCTTACAATAAAAAAATAAAAAAATGGCTAAACAGGATAAACAGTGTAAAATTGATAAAGGTCATAAGACAGTTTAGTGGTTTGAAAAATATATATCAGCTTGAATATTAGAAGTGTTTTGATTAGTCATATTTTCTTAAATGAAAGTTACTTTTATCACTTCCAGCCGTCATTCAGATATTTAACCACTTCAGTACAGGGCACTTTTACCCCCTTCCTGCCCAGGACAATTTTCAGCTTTCAGCACTGTAGCACTTTGAATAACAATTGTGCGGTCATGCAACACAACCCAAACTAAATTGTTATAATTTTGTTCACACAACTAGAGTTTTCTTTTGGTGGTATTTAATCATCACTGGGTTTTTTTTTTTTTTTTTTAATAAATAAACTAAAAGAAGATTGAACATTTTGAAAAAAAAAAAACTTTTTTTCTTCATTTATGTTATAAAATTTTACAAATAAATCCCTGTTCTTCATAGATTTAGGCCAAAATGTATTCTGCTACATTTCTTTGATGAAAACAACCCAAATTAATGTTATTTAGTCTGTATGGTGTCCTTTTATGAAAGTGAGATCAGCGGTGATCCCGATTCTCACTGCTGATCTCAGGTCATTACCAGTTTATGAAGCTGAGGTAATCAGTTGAGAACATGTTCTTCACTGATTATCTCACAGTGAGAATCTGTAACTCACTGTCACAGAAACGGCCAGTTTATGAAGGTGTGATCTCAGCACCTCACTGGCGATCTGTGACAGAATTCTCACTTTCTGATTCACCATCTCTGAGGTGGAGAATCAGAGTGAGAAGCGTGAAGCTGGCTGAGTATTGTGGAGGAAGAAGGAAGTCTTTTGACTTCCATGCTTCACACACAAGCAGCCATACAGTCAGATCACATCTTCTCCACTTATTACACACCCCAAAATTAGCAGGTTAGGAATTTATAGTGTATATATTATTATTATACAGGATTTATATAGCGCCAACAGTTTACGCAGCGCTTTACAACATCAGGGAAGACATTATAGTTACAATACAATTTAATACAGGAATGATCAGAGGGCCCTGCTTATATATATATATATATATATATATATATATATATATATACACCATCATATAGCATATATATGTGTGTGTTTATTTCTATGTATATCTATAGATATATATAGATGTGTGTATATATATATATATATATATATATATATATATATATTTTTTTTTTATGCACACACATATATATATATATATATATTTCTATATAGATATAGAGATATATATATATATATATATATATGAAAATATATTTTTTATATTTATAAATAAATATATAAATAAATATTGTTTATATATATTTTATATCTAAATCAATATTTTATATATATATATATATATATATATATATATATATATATATATAAAAATTCTACCTGCATTAAAATGCTATTATTAAAGTCATTTTTATATAATTTTTTTATTTATTAGTAAAAAAAAAATTGTAAACCCTAGAATATGGTTTTACCCATAGACTGTTCTATTACAGTTATACAGGGTTTATATTTGTATACGTTATTAAAAATAAATAAAATGAATGATCATAAATGTATTTTTCATTTATATGAATGGTGTATAGCTGCATTACATATGTGGATTTCCGTTCATATACTATACACCATTCACATTTAAATAGGCACATGTATGAGCTTTAAATATTGATAAAAACAATGTATTTTAATAATTAGGTTAATGTATATTGTTTGGTAGGAATGTAACTTTATTATTTTATTAATATGTGGTGTATAATGTGTGCTGATTCGTGTTCAACTTTTGTATTTTTTACTTCCTCATACTGTAATCCCGCTATATCACACGAGATTACAGTGAGCAATTAAAAACACACATTTAAACAATGTGCCAAAATGTGTGTAAAAAAAACTGAGTTAAAAAAGCACTTATTATTTTCATGTAATAACACAGTCTTTTTAACTTTGGTTTCACTTTAAAAACTCAGCTGCTCTGTAATCACACAGGTGTATGAGGAGATCACAGGCAGCCCCTCCCCCTTCTACTCAGATCTCAAGTGTTATCAGAGGAAAAACTTCTCATCTATTCTCATTCTGAGAACAAATGTTCTCAGCTTCATAAACAGGGTGCCAGAGGAGAAGATTTTTTTCTGAGAACTGCTGAGAACTGAAATGAGATAAATTATCACCGTTTGATAAACGTACACCTATAAAAGTTATAGAGTCCACAACTATGATCTATAATGGGTTATTTACGAAAGGCAAATCCACTTTGCACTACAAGTGCAAACTATTGCACTGAAAGTGCACTTGGAAGTTCAGTCACTGTAGATCCGAGGGGGACATGCAAGGAAAATAAAAAACAGTATTTTAGCTTGCACATGATTGGATAATAAAATCAGCAAAGCTTTCCCTCTTTTCAGATCTACCCCTCAGATTTGGAGCGACTGCACTTTCCAAGTGCACTTTCAGTGCAATTTCAAGTGCACATTGCACTTGTAGTGCAAAGTGGATTTGCCTTTCGTAAATAACCCCCACTGTCTCACACTGCTCTTCACGTGCTTGATTGCTCACTATTTTTTGGTACTACCAAAAATGTAGAGGCTGAACTTCTAACAGCTTAAAGATCTACTGCTGCCTCAGGGGCTCTGGGCTTCAACAAAATGGCAGCCTCCAGCAAGAGCAAACTGGAACAATGCTGGAGGAAATGTACAGCATACACTAACTTTGGTAGCATAATTATTAACGTGGAATGTATGTTCCTTGCTAAAGAACATTATTTTTTTATCAAGTTATTATAGGTAAAGTTCCACTTTAACTATATAGCAGATGATGCAGAAATGTGCTCCATACAGTTTGCCCCTTTTACCCAGCTTTTCCTTCTTATCTGTTGAAGAAGTCACATTCCCATATATTTCTCTCAGTCACCTCACTTGACCTTCACCTTTGTCTCTTCCACTCCTGTGTGGGCCCTTCACTTACTCTCCCACATACTTTATGTATTTCTTCATATAGTATGCTAGCGTAAGTGTGCCATTTCCTTGAATGGGCTGAATACAGAAGGGCACCTCACTGCACTGGCGGATGGCTAAGAAGTGCCTATTAGTGTAGCACTACCCCTGGAGGAGCTGCTAGTTAAATTTTGGTTTTGCACGTTACCTTTTCAGCTTCATTATCACGGTGGCAAAGTCCATAATATATGCAATGTCCAGACAGATGTAAAACCTTCAACAGTTAGGTTTTATTTTCTTTTACTGCAGGGTAACTTGAAGTAGAGAAAGTAGAAGGGAGGAGAAGAGCAGGGGAAGGTTCATGCACACAGTACAGAATCAATCAGTCTCCACTCTCAGCTACTGAGTGGGTATTGCTCACCCGGATAGTCCCCTCTCACATGGCCTAGCAGCCGGGATGATGCACAAGCTAATTTCCAGACGGTCTCTGCCACAGACCTCTGAATGAACTTGGTCTCTGCCACAGACCTTTAAATAAGCTTGGTCTCTCCCACAGACCTCTGAATGATCTTGGATGCATCCAGGAATCCTCTGCCACAGGATTTCAAAGTCCTGAACCTCCAGCCATGCAGTAGAAGAGCCTTTAAGCCGTAACCGGCAGACTGCAGGGTTTTCAATGTAGTGGATCCCTCCTTAATCAGGCCACCAGGCCTCACCCGAGACATCAGCACTTTGCCGGTCTCCTCCAGGACAGATCCTCCCCCGGTCTCCCTTCATTAAGACAGCTTCCTCCCTTATGGACAGACAGCTTGGGATCCCTTTTAGGATTGCAGGCCCCAGCCAGCATAGCTGGGCCTACTCAGTAGCGAAACAACTCCGGGCCAACGTGGCCCCTGAAGTAGGGCTCACACACATGCACATCGCACCAGTAGGTCCACGAGGCGAAGGACCCCGATAAATGGCGTCTGCCCCTTATGTATCCCTCCCCAGCATGCACAGCGGGGTCACCACTCCCACTGTACAGATGCCAAGAAAGGACACCCAATACACCGCGGTACACCTGCGTTCCAACATAAGGCCAGGATGGCAACACCACCTGCAGGTAAAAAGGGAAACTACCAAGTAGTACCACAGCCAGAACAGAGGCAAATTTGTGTTAATCAAACAGCTCTGAGCCCAAATACTGGCCCAGACTTCCCTTAAATTTGAAATAGCGCCCCCTAGATTTGGGGTGGGTGCTACATTAGTATTGTTGCAGAGATTACTGAGAAATGCATGGGTGCAGTGACAGCTAGTGCAGTGGCAGGCACTGGTGAATTAAGAGGGGGCATATGAGAGAGGTGGGGAGAGCAGGGCAGAAAGGAGGAGGGATGGGGGACAGATGCAATAATGAGTGGGTATGGTGTTCTGCAGGGGAGGAAGATGAGGGTTAGCTGTAGTGGTAGGAGTTCTATATATAACTGTATTCTATGTTCTATGTTTGCCTATGTATTGCACACTGCACTCATTGTGCATACGGCACTAATAATGTTTTAACTACTGTGACAGGAAGTCAGGTAAATCTGTGGGTGTTGTCACAGACGGGACATACATTTCTGCCTTGTTTAGACAATACACCAATTGTTATTAGGCGTCGGCTGCAAAAGTGGCCAGAGAAGGTCTAAGGGCATTGGAAAAATGTAGCTGTTCAGAATGAGGCAATTAAGGCCTCTATAAGTAATCCAGAGGATTACCACTGAGTTGCTGCATCCTGAGGCTTTGTGAGTGAAAGAGAGCAGTAGCTGAAAGTCTTCTGAGGAGGTGAGAAGGTGATTGATTTTTCTGTGTGATAAAAATCAAAAGACTATTGTTTTTCTGCTATATGACCAGCAGTGTCTGCCCAGCACTAGGCTGGGCCAGACTTCATAGAAGCCTCTTGGATATAGTTAGCCGGGAGATATCTGCAAATATCTGATAGTTATATTCTTGGAAGAGTAAATTTTTCTTTTCTCTGGCTGCTTCCAATATCTGCTCCTTTGTTCTGTAATAATGGAACTTGGCAATAATGTCCCTAGGGGGACCCTCTGTCTTTTTGGGCATAAGTGCCCTGTGTCCATTTCCATCCGTTCCACTGCTATTCCTGGCAGTAATTCCTGACATAAGGCTAGTATGGTGGCTTGGAGGTCTAAGACTGATTCAGGAATACCTCTGAATCTTAAATTGGACCTTCTGGCACGGTTTTCATAATCCTCCAACCTATTTTGTAGTGTTATATTTTCCTCTTTAAGTGAATCCAGTTCAGTCAGACATTCTTGGGTGAAAACTTCAATTTCTTCAACTTTCATTTCCAATGTTTCTGTCCGGTTCCCCAATTCTCTAATCTCCTTTGTGAGGTTAGAGGTGATTTGTTCTGAGGTGTGCTTTAAGGCTTTATGCAGCATTTTCTCAAATTGCTTTAATAATCCTGAGGGGACAGCTGTGTCTTGAAGTGCTGCTTGAGAAATGTCATTATCATCTTCGCTGTCAGAGTTCAAATCTCCCAGGGAGATAGTGGGTTTCATCTGCTTTGCCATACTCTTTTTCTCTTTCCCTGAGGAGAATACAGCTGAGGGGGCTGTGGCCTTTTTTGCTGTACTTTTAGTCTGCTGGCTGCCGCTATTGGGGTTCGTTTTTGACTTGTTTCGGGCACCCCCCAGCACCATTTTCCTCATAAAAGGTCCCCCTCACCTCTTAGGCAAATGAGTCCACGAATTTTATCACTTTTGATTTGACTGGCGTCCTGAGATATGCGGCTTTTCTCCCTCACAGAGCAGAGCTCTAGCCTGACATGTCAGTCCTGCTAGCCTCCACACATGCGCCTCCCCAAAATCTTTGTTTTCAACCGTCTTTGACTGCCTGTCTATATAAATTCAGTGTGTAGTGAACCCATCCAAGGGGTCACACACCCCGCTACCGAGCTAACCCCTTACACATGGTGGAGTGCCGCGGGCAGTTAAAGTAAACCCAAAATGGAGGAGATACTGAAACAGCTGGCTTTAGGTAATGCAAATCAACAACAGGCAAATGCAAATCAACAACAGACGAATGCATGTTTGCAGCGGAGCATTGCAGCTCAACAACAGGCTTACGTAGCTCAACAACAGGTTCACCAAGAGAGCATTGCAACTCAACAACAGGCTCACCAAGAGAGCATTGCAGGCTTGGAACAGAGACACCAGCAGCAAATCGAGGCTATCGTGAAACAGCTTCAGAGACAGCAGACCGAGGCTGGGAGTCAGGCCAGTAACATACAGACTTTTCGGGGTAAGACACCAAAGATGACTGCAGACGAGGACCCTGAGATGTTTCTGACCACGTTTGAGAGAGCAGCGGAAATATAGAGTTGGCCTAAAGACCAGTGGACTGGACTAGTGGCCCCCCTATTATCTGGAGAAGCCCAAAAGGCATATTTCGATTTGGAGCTTGCAGACGAAAAAAACTATGTTCGTTAAAAGAGGAAATATTGGCACGTTTCGGTGTAACCCTGGATGTCCGTGCTCAGCGGGTCCACAATTGGAGTTATCAGCAGAGGAAGCCACCTCGGTCGCAGATGTATGACCTCATCCATTTGGCTAGGAAATGGCTGCAGCCAGAAACTCTGTCCGGACCAAAAATTTTGGAGCGAGTAGTCATGGACAAATTTCTTAGGTCTTTTCCTAACGCCCTGCAGAAATGGGTGAACCATGGTGGTCCGGAAACCACAGACAAACTTGTAGACCTGGTCGAAAGGTACCTAACAACAGAGAATTTGTCCTCTTCCACCAGAGACGCACAGACTTTTCACCCCAAGACCAGAACCTCCCCACCTATATGTAAGACTGCATCAAGGGATGGGGGTGGAGAGAGGTACCAAGGAGCAACTAGAGGAATTATCGGGACTACTGCTAATGTTTGGCGAGAGCGGCCTGGAAGACCCATCCCATAGGAGAGGACCAGAAGGTTGATTTGTTACTGTTGCCGGGAAGAGGCACATGTAGCAGCGGTTTGCCCAGCGGGTGATGAACCCATGCAGTGTGACTTTCTGACAGAGAGACGACAGTCCCTTTTTGCAGCCACATGCACTACAGTAAAGGGAAATGAGAAACCTTTATATAGAATGTGCTTAGATGGTAAAAATGTTGTGGTATTGTTGGATTCAGGTAGCCTGGTCACCTTAGTGAAGAGTGATCTAGTGGTGGGAAAAACCTTACATCTGAGGAAAATGGCTGTAGTTTGTGTACATGGGGACACTTGAGAATATCCGGTGACTACGGTTTCCTTTGAAACCTCCCTCGGTAACTTGTTTCACCAGGTGGGTTTAGTTCCCAAACTGCCACATGACGCCATTGTGGGAAGGGATTTCCCAAAATTCTGGGAACTCTGGGACTGCCCAGATTCCCCGGTAGGTGGTTCTTCTGAGTCTGAATCATCTACTCCAGAAACCTATAACTGTGAGGATTCTCCTGAGATTCCATTCTCAGTATTAGCAGGGGAAACACCAGTCCCTAGGGAGGAGCCTGCTACCTCAGAAGAGGAACAGCGGCCGATAGGGTTTGATGACCTTGAGGTGCACAGAGAAAATTTTGTTACTGAGCAATTGAGGGACCCCATATTGCTAAGAGCCCGGATGAATGTGGTTGCCCTCCCTTACTTCATTATTGAAAGGGACCTGTTATATCGAGTGTCACAGAGGATAGAGGACACCATTGAGCAACTGGTAGTACCGCAAGATGCTTTTGGAACTGGCCCATGGGCACATTCTTGGGGGACATTTGGGAGCGGGAAAAACCCGGGAGAGGATCACCCAGAGGTTTTATTGGCCTGGGATCACTAAAGAAGTGGAATTGCACTGCTCTTCCTGTCCAGTGTGTCAGATTACTGCACCCATGCCACATTTCCGCAGTCCGTTGGTACCCCTGCCCATTATCGAGGTCCCTTTTGAGAGGATCGCCATGGACTTGGTTGGCCCCTTACTGAAGTCCACTAGAGGGCACCAGCACATCTTGGTAATAATGGACTATGCCACACGGTACCCAGAAGCGATTCCTCTCCGAAACACCTCTGCTAAAACCATTGCCAAAGAGTTGTTTCAGGTTTTCAGCTGTGTGGGTCTTCCTAAGGAAGTCCTAACTTACCAGGGCACCCGGTTTATGTCTAGGGTGACCAAAGAACTTTGTAAACTCCTGAAAGTGACCCAATTACGTACATCTGTATATCACCCTCAGACAGACGGGTTAGTGGAAAGGTTTAATAAAACCTTAAAACAAATGTTGAGGAAGTGGTGGATAAAGACGGAAAGAATTGGGATTATGTGCTCCCTTATCTGATGTTTGCAAAAAGAGAGGTTCCCCAATCGTCCACAGGGTTCTCTCCGTTTGAGCTACTGTATGGGAGGCACCCCTGGGGCCTACTGGACATTTCCAGGGAAACATGGGAGAGTGAGAGTTCCCCTCATCAAAGTGTGATTGAACATGTGGCCCAAATGCAAGACAGAATTGCCCAAGTGATGACGATTGTGAAGGAACATTTAGCCCAAGCCCAATTGGCTCAACGAAGGATTTACAATAGTGGGGCCCAGGTCCGTTCCTTTTCACCTGGTGATAGGGTGTTGGTGTTGGTCCCCACGGTCAAAAGTAAATTCCTGGCCAAATGGCAGGGTCCATATGAAGTGTTGGAAAAAATGGGAGTGGTGAATTATAAAATTAGCCAACCGGGAAGACGAAAACCTGAGCAGCTCTATCACGTGAACTTGCTGAAACCATGGAAGGATAGAGAGTCCTTGGTCGCTAAGACTACCCGATTTTCTGCTCCCTTTAACCTGGCTGTCCCTGAAGTTGGGATAGCGGAGACTCTATCCAAAACTCAGAAACAGGAGGTTAAAGAATTTGTGCTCCGTAATAAGGAGACGTTTTCAGACCTGCCAGGTTAGGTCTCCGGAGTTGAACATGAGATTATCACCACACCAGGGGATAAGGTCAAGTTGAAGCCTTATAGAATTCCAGAAGCCCGGCGAGAGGCAATTCGCCAGGAAGTAAAACAAATGCTTGAGCTGGGGGTGATAGAAGAGTCAAATAGTGATTGGTCAAGTCCCATTGTCTTAGTGCCCAAACCAGATGGAAGTTGGCGGTTTTGTAATGACTTCCGCCGCCTGAATCAAATCACTAAGTTTGACACCTATCCCATGCCCCGCATAGATGAACTGATTGATCGCCTAGGCACTGCCCGGTACATGACAACGTTAGACCTGACCAAGGGTTAGTGGAAAATTCCTCTCTCGGAGTCGGCCAGGGAAAAAACAGCGTTTGTAACTCCAGACGGATCTTTCCAATATCGGAGGATGCTTTTGGGTTACAAAATGCTCCCGACACATTCCAACGCACCATGAATAAGTCCCTTCGGCCTCATCGAGCCTATGCTGCTGCATACCTCGATGACGTTGTCATCCACAGTGAGGATTGGGAATCACACTTGCCAAAAGTTCAGGCTGTGTTGGATTCCATCTGGAAAGCCGGGTTTACAGCCAATCCAAAAAAATGTACCCTTGGGCTAGAAGAGGCGAAATATTTGGTGTATACCATTGGAAGAAGTCTAATCAAGCCCCAAATAAACAAAGTTGAGGCTATTCAGGATTGGCCACGTCCCACCAACAAGAAACAGGTTTGTGCATTTTTGGGGATCGCGGGCTACTATCGCCGCTTTATCCCCCATTTTGCCTCACAGGCTGTTCCCCTGACCAATTTGACCAAAGGGAAGGAGTCTGTAATGACCAAATGGACTCACGAAGCAGAAACAGCTTTCCAGGCTTTAAAACAGGCTTTATGCCCCATTGAAGTGGATGGCACAGAACAAAGGGCCAGATTCACGTAGAAGTGCGGCGGCGTAACGCATCGTAGATACGTTACACCACCGCAAGTTTTCATTGCAAGAGCCTGATTCACAAAGCACTTGCAATGAAAACCTACGCCGGCGGCCTCCGGCGTAAGCCCGTGTAATTCAAAGGGGCGTGTGCCGGACCTACTGCGCATGCTCCCTTTTGAATTTCCCGACGTGCTTTGCGCGAAGTGACGTCATTTTTTCGAACGGCGACGTGCGTAGCGTACTTCCGTATTCCAGGACGTCTTACGCAAGAAGGAAAATTTTTTAAATTTCGACGCAGGAACGACGGCCATGCTTTACACAGCACATACGTATGCTGTGTAAAGTTAAGGCACCAAAAACTACGACTAACTTTGCGACGGGTAACTAGACTAGCAGCGATGTAGCGAACGCGAAAAACCGTTGTGGATCGCCGTAACTCCTAATTTGCATACCCGACGCTGGTTTACGACGCAAACTCCCCCCAGCGGGGGTATTGCATCCTAAGATCCGACAGTGTAAAACAATTACACCTGTCGGATCTAAGGGCTATCTATGCGTAACTGATTCTATGAATCAGTCACATAGATACTCTGAGAGATACGACGGAGTATCTGAGATACTCTGTCGTATCTCTTTTGTGAATCTGGGCTTTAGAGACCAATAGGAGAATAAATAGGTGGTTCCTGGCCCTCCAGGAATTTAGTTTTGTGGTAACGCATTGCCCCGGTGCTAAAATGGGGAATGCAGATGGGTTGTCCCGAGTGCATGCCTGCCTGGCAACCTGTGTCCCAACCCTAGGGTTGAAACAAGAGGGGGGGTATGTGACAGGAAGTCAGGTAAATCTGTGGGTGTTGTCACAGACGGGACATACATTTCTGAGTTGTTTAGACAATACACCAATTTTTATTAGGCGTCGGCTGCAAACGTAGCCAGAAAAGGCTAAAGGCCGTGGAAAAACTCCAGCTGTTCAGAATGAGGCAATTAAGGCCTCTATAAGTAGTCCAGAGGATTGCCACTGATTTGCTGAATCCTGAGTCTTTGTGAGTAAGGAGAGCAGTGCCAGAAAGTCTTCTGAGTAGGTGAGGAGAGGATTGATTTTTCTGTGTGATAAAAATCAAAAGACTAATGTTTTTCTGCTGAATGACCAGCACTGTCTGCCCAGCACTAGGCTGAGCCAGACTCCGTAGATAGGTTCCTGTGTGGAAGGTAGACGCCCAAAGTGGCCAGGGTTTATTTTATGTTTGATTTTGTTTATGCTGTTTGGATGCTTGCACTTGTTTCCAGCAAGATGAAAGAATAAACCCCAAATCTTTGTTTTCAACCGTCTTCGACTGCCTATCCGTATAAATTCAGTGTGTGGTGAACCCATCCAAGGGGTCACGCACCCTGCTACCGAGCTAATCCCTTACAATATATATATATATATATATATATATATATATTTGGGGTGCACACCCTAATCCAATAGGCTGCGCACGCCTTTGGCATGAACCCACACAGATGTCTTTCAAATCGCCCCCGTACAGCTGAATTTGCACAATTTCAAACCCAAGCTCAGCCCAGGTTTACACTGACAGCGGGATTGAAATCGAGCTCAGCTGAACTAGTACAAATTCATACCCACGTGTCAGTCAAAGTTCGGGGGCGATTTTAGAGACATCTGTGCGGGTTCCTACACAAATATCTATACAAACCGCATACTGAAGTTGCCAAAAGTAGTAAAGAAACTACTTTTGGGAATCAGTGCTGCGCCGCACCGATTCGGACGGTGCCCTTGCTGGCAAAAGCCGCCAATTTGGCATGTCAAATCGCATCAATGTGTACCTAGCAAACAAAATAAAAAGGTCTGGTGTCACCAATGACACACCTCCATCCCTAAATATAACACATATACAAAAAAGGTCGCCCTGAGACTTTAGATGAGGTGAGCACAGTTTGCCACTGAGTAACAAGAATAGATACAATATAAATGTTTATTTTAAATTGATGTACATACATGAATAATATGAATATTAACTCAGCCAATGAATTGCACATGATAAAAATGAACTGATACAAACATCACGCAATGAATTATATACATATACAGGCATCAGAGAGAACTGACGCGTTTTGTGAGGCCATTGCTCGCTCATCAGGGATAGATGCGGATGAGGTGTATCTATATAGATGTAGCGCCTATTTACTTCTAAGTACCGGTGCTAGTTAACTTTAGAGAGGGATCAGAGTGTTAACTGACTCTGATGCAATTGTTATGTTTAAATGTGGGTCTCTGTCTCAGCTTGTCTGTGCTGTGGGCTCATTCTGTTGCTTCAGGGGTGCTGTTCCCACCCCAGGACGATAGGTGGCAGCAGTGGAGTCGAGGTTTGGGTGCTCTTTCCCAGTGGCCAATCAGGAGGCATTTTCCTCGCTGGGCATGCTGGGAGAGGGTATTTATGGGACAGACGCCATTGGTCTTGGTCTTCTTCGAGTGCAGCACCCACCTTTAGGGTGACTGCATCACGGCGCCCCGGCGAAATGGCCTTCCAGGCCAGGGTGTGCTTGCTTGGCCCGGAACATTTAAGTTGTGGCAGGGAGCCCGGTAGTCGACTGGGTTCCCAATTCGGAAGATCCCAAACGAGGAAGCTGTTCGGTGGGGAGTCCATCTAAGAGCCAATGAGAGGCTGGCGATCCAATAGGGTCTCGACAAACCACCGGGGATCAAGGTAACCGGACACTGAGAGGTTGGTCACCTATCAGTCGGTAACCTGTATGTTTGAAGGAGATCCAGGCTAATTCCATTAAGGAGAATCACCTCCGTTATCTCAATCCTAAGTAAGGTCTGTGGCAGAGACTTTTCCGCTGAGTTCCGAGTGATACTCTGGCTGCCAGGTCAGTGAGAGAGGCCTGTCCAGTTACGCTAAGTGCACTCAGGCAGGAGTGGCACAAGAAGTGTTACACGTGGGAACAGGACTGTTTCCCTATTATTAAGTCTAAATCTGCTGTTCTCCTTCTACTTTCAACTCTACCTTTCACCGCCAGTTTTACAAAGACAAAGAGATGTATTACAATGGTAAATGTAAAAACAATGGTAGAAGGGGCCAGAAAGAAAACGGCCCTATACTTACCAATGAACAAAACCAGAGTGCCCATTGCTGAACTCCCAATGGACGGCAGCAGCAGAAGTATGACAATACATATAAAACACAGTGGCTGGTAGTGGCAGCAGACCAGTTTTTGAGCTAAATGGGTGTCTTCCACCCGGGTTCAATGTAAACAAAATAAAAGATCTGGTGTCACCAGTGAGACACCTCCATCCCTAAATATAACACATAGGCCCGGATTCACATACATTCGGCACATATTTATGCCGGCGTAGCGTATCTAATATACGCTACGCCGACGCAGCGCAGAGAGGCAAGCACTGGATTCACAAAGCACTTGCTCCAACTCGCTCTTAAAGATAGTAGCAGAAGATGAATGGATGGCCGCACACCAAGAAACTCTTGAGTTGTCTTTATTGAAGAAACATAAGCAGACACCGCAAATACACAGCAAAAATCATGCCATGAATAAGCACTAACCAAGTGTGAAACGCGTCGGCTGTTTTATGATTTTTGCTGTGTATTTGCGGTGTCTGCTTATGTTTCTTCAATAAAGACAACTCAAGAGTTTCTTGGTGTGCGGCCGTCCATTCATCTTCTGCTACTTTCTATTGCCTAGTGCATTGCCACATCCACCTGGACTTATCCAAGATTGCACTCAGGACTGGAGCGGTGAACCCCATCTTGCTCTTAAAGATAGGCTGGGTTTCCTCGGCGTAAGCCGGCGTAGGTGGAAGTGGGCGTGAGCCATGCTAATGAGGCGTGACCCCATGCAAATGATGGGCCAAGGCGTCATAGAAGTACTTAAAATGAACGGCGCATGCGCCGTCTCGTGGCCGCATCCCAGTGCGCATGCTCAGAATCACGTCGAAACAACTGCCTAAGATACGTCCAATCACTACCTACGACGTGAACATAACCTATGCCTAGTCATATTCACGTACTACGTAAACGACGTAAAATACGACGGCTGTGTTCCCTGGTCCATACCTTTGCATGGGTTGCGCCTCCTATATGGGGAATAAATTTACGCCGGACTTACGACTTACGCAAACCGCGTATATTATGCGCCGGGCGCAAGTATGTTCGTGAATCGGCGTACCTCCCTCATTTGCATATGTGCATAGAAAATCTATGGGAGCAGCAAATGCGCCCAGCGTAAATATGCGCCCACGATACGACGGCGTAGGCAAGTTACGCCGGTCATAGGAAGCCTATTTTTAGGCGTATCTCAGATTGTGGGCACAGCGCATAGATACGACGGCGCATAGTTATACTTACGCGGCGTATCTCGAGATATGTTGGCGTAAGTGCTTTGTGAATCCGGGCTATACTGTATATACTCGAGTATAAGCCGACCCTAATATAAGCCGAGGCACCTAATTTTACCACAAAAAAATGGGAAAACGTATTGACTCGAGTATAAGCCTAGGGTGTCCATGTGCATGCCTCACTGTGTCCATGACTAGACTGACGTTTATCATGGGAGTCTATGGAAGGGGTGCCCGGATTTGAAAAATTGGTGCTCCCCAGCCGTAGGTCCCCCAGACAACAAACTTTGCACACTTATAAGAGAGAAATGGGGCTATGTGTGTACCAAGTTCTGGGTCCAGAGAACCTACGACCGGCCCGTGCCGGGTCCCAAAATTCACCGGAGAAATTACCGTTTAACATGGAAGTCTATGGAAGGGGTGCCCGGCTTTGAAAAATAGGTGCTCCCCGGCCGTAGATCCCCCGGACAACAAACTTTGCACACTTGTTCCCGGGTCCCCAAAGTCCGGGAGATCAGGCGCAAAAAGGTGACTCGAGTATAAGCAGAGGGAGGCATTTTCCGCTAAAAAAAAATGTGCTGAAAAACTTGGCTTATACTCGAGTATATACGGTATACAGAAAAGGTCGCCCTGGGACTTTAGATGAGGTAAGCACAGTTTGCCACTGAGTAACAAGAATAGATACAATATAAATGTTTATTTAAAGTGGAGGTTCACCCTAAAAACTAATTTTTAACATTAGAGCCAGCATACTAAGTACATTTACTTTTGGCAGGTCATTTATTTATTTTTTTCTCTGTACATACCTTTATATCCTGATTTTGTCCAGGGCTTCCGCGTTCTGATGACTCCGGGACTGGGCGTTCCTATCCCAGCCTCAAGGTTCCGATGACTGCGGGACTGGGTGCCCGCCGTGTAGAGCTGGCTGTGCAGGCGCCGGATAGTGCCGACTCGCAGCTCGGCTATTTCCGGAAATCTGTTGACGCGCGCTGTGCGACAGGGGACCTTGTTTCACAAGTCGTCAGTCATCGGAACCCGGAAGCCCTGCACAAAATCAGGATATAAAGGTATGTACACAGAAAAAAAAAAATGACCTCCCGAAAATAAATGTCCTTAGCATCATTAGTATGCTAAATCTAATTTACATTTTTTATTTTTTTTTGGGTGAACCCCCGCTTTAAGATTGATGTACATACATGAATAATATGAATATTAGCTCAGCCAATGAATTGCACATGATAAAAATGAATTGATACAAATATCATACATCGAAGTATATACATATACAGGCATCAGAGAGACCTAAAACGTTTCGCGAGACCATTGCTCGCTCATCAGGGGTAGATGCGGGTTTTTACACTTACCATTGTAATACATCTCTTTGTCTATATAGATATTAGGGATGAGCCGAACACCCCCCACTTCGGTTCGCAGCAGAACATGCGAACAGGCAAAAAATGTGTTCGAAGACGCGAACACCGTTAAAGTCTATGGGACACAAATATGCATACTGAGGGGGACGGGTGACCCCGCCCCCCTCTGATGCGACGGGGGTTTCCGGCGGCTTCCCCGTGGTGTCACGGGATGACAATAACTTGCATATTAACCTTTAAAATTAGCACTTTTAAAATCTCCTATAGACTTTTAAAGGGTGTTCTGCAGCTTGCGAATTTGCAGCGAACACCCCAAATTGTTAGCTATTCGTCGAACAGCCAATGTTCGAGTCAAACTCATATTCGACCCAAACATAAAGCTCATCCCTAATAGATACACCTCATCCGCATCTACCCCTGATGAGCGAGCAATGGTCTCGCAAAAAACGCGTCGGGTCTCTCTGATGCCTGTATATGTATATACTTCATTGTATGATGTTTGTATCAATTCATTTTTTATCATGTACAATTCTATGGATGAGCTAATATTCATATTATTCATGTATGTACATCAGCTTTAAATAAACTTTAAAATAAAATTTATATTGTATCTATTCTTATTACTCAGTGGCAAACTGTGCCCACCTCATTTAAAGTCCCAGGGCGTCAATGTCTACCTAGGTGCAGTGTGAACGAGGCTTAAAAGGGTCATTTTCAAAGAAGAGGTGCTGATATTTTTTTAAAATAAAAAGAAAAAATTTGATTTATTATCACTTTAATTTTTGTAGGAAAGCTGCATAGATCCATCAGTAAAGTATGGCTGACTGCCATTCTCCAGCTTCTCTGTCAGCTGTAATGATATGCAGCATTTATGAGCCATCGTCCTTCATGGTTCCACTAGACACAGGACGTCACATGTGTGCTGCAAATATCACCACACACAAGCTGCACCTATCAACCGACGAAGGCTTTCACACAAAGCCCACGTGTGTTTCTTATCACGATTCACGTCCCTGAGCATTGTCATCCGCAAGCACCCGAATGAATACTAATCTCACAACGCATAATACAACCGTCCACTAGACGCAATACAAGCAGGCAGCGCATGCGCAAGGAGGATGCTTCGGCGGCATCAGAGGGCGCATGCGCTGAGTGTATGAGAGCAGTGTTGCAGGGTGACGTTGCTGACTGTCGTCTTGTGTTCCCCTTCTAAGTTTAGAATCCGGGGGAGGAGTATAAACAGGAAGACTAGGAGGACACGGAAGCGGAATAAAGCTGCCGTCTGTGTGTGCGATTCTAATATGTGATGGTGAAGGAGGGCAGAGGAGAGCACATAGGGGTATGATTGGTCATTAGAGCGGCTGACCAGGGCACACAGCATGGCGGAAAAGTTTGATAACCTGGAAGAACACCTGGAAAAGTTTGTAGAGAACATCCGGCAGCTGGGGATCATAGTCAGTGATTTCCAACCGAGCAGCCAGGCTGGCCTTAACCAGAAGCTGTGAGTATCCATTACTTTACTGTCCATGGAGAAGGGGGGTGAAAAAAATGCTGCCAGGTGGGACTGCATTGCACACAAAGTGCTACTTAAAGGAACACTAAAGGCAGAATTTTTTTTTTAAAATAACAAACATGTTATACTTCCCTCCACTGTGCAGCTCGTTTTGCACAGAATGTCCCCGAATCCGGTCCTCTGGGGTCCCTCGGCGGCCGTCTCGGCTCCTCCTCACAAAAGCTTTTCACCTTCATGCGAGCGAGCTTGCATGGTGGAAAGCTTTTGCGAGAGCGCTCCCGTGATGCAGCGGCGGGCATAGCCGCCAACTGTATCACTTGGCCCCGCCCTCCCAGCGCGCCTCGTCATCAATCCGTCAAGCCTAGCCAATCAACGGCCAGGCTGGGAACCGAAGAGGATCACGTAGATGCGCGCGGAACTTTCGAGGGGTCAGGTAAGTAAAACGGGGGTTCGGGGGGGTGTTAGCGTTGGATGTTTTTTCACCTTAATGCATTATGGTGAAAAAACATTTACCTTTACAACCCCTTTTAACTTTTGTGCCTGAGCCTTTTTCTGAGATTTGTTGCTTACAAGCTAAAAAAAAAAAATATATATATATATATATATATATATATATATATATATATATATAATAGTATAATCTTTTGCTAGAATCTATATATTCCCTATAGAATAAAATGGCGATCATTGCAATATTTTTTTAAGTCGCACGGCATTTGCACAGCGGTCTTTCAAATGCATTTTTTTTTTTTTTTGGGGGAAAAAATACACTTTCATGAACCAAAAAAAATAAATAAACTAAGATAGATAGTGAAAAATGTTACGCAGAGTAAATACCTACCATGTTATGCTTTCAAATTGCGCAAACTCGTCGAATGGTGACACGGCACTTAAAAATCTCCATAGGCGATGCGTTAAAATTTCTACAGGTTACTTGTTTAGAGGTACAGAGGAGGTCTTGTGCTATAATTATTGCTCTTACTCTAACAATCTCCATTACACCTCACGTGTGGTTTGAATGTAGTTTAAATTTGCGGGCGCGACTTGCGTAAGCTTTTGCTTATGCGCGCAAGAACGGAGGGACAGGGCGC
Organism: Rana temporaria; assembly: GCF_905171775.1. Taxonomy (NCBI): domain Eukaryota; kingdom Metazoa; phylum Chordata; class Amphibia; order Anura; family Ranidae; genus Rana; species Rana temporaria. Next base: position 209,728,742 of record NC_053493.1, on the reverse strand, counting down.
TTTAATTTTTTTATTTTTACACTGTCTTTAAAAAAAAAAAAAAAAAAAAACTGATATTTTTTTTATTGCTGTCTCAAGGAATGTAAACATCCCTTGTGACAGTAATAGGCAGTGACCGGTACTCTTTATGGAGGGATCTGGGGTCAGCATTTTGGATTACTGGGGTGTGTTTTTTTTTTTTTGTTTAATCAGCACCATTAGCGGCCGAGTGACTGTAAAGTGGAGTTCCACCCATAAATATAACATTACATCAGTAGTTTTAAAAAATGTCATTAGTCCTTTAAGAAAACAATTTTTTTTTAGATGCCTTCAAAGTGTTGTTGCTAGGCAGAATAGATAATCTTCCCACTTCCTGCACCTAGGTGCTTAAGCTTCCTAACCTACACCACACAGGCTCCTGGGAATGTAGTGGGTGTAACTTTCCAGGAGTCTGTGCACTCCCCAGTCTCGAAGAATCATGTGACTTGGACAGTACAGGTGCTGAAACCTGATCTGAAAAAAACGATTACATTGCTTGTGCAGCACTGAGCATGTGCGAGATCTGCAAGGCTGAAATCCAGGAAGTCATACAGTCTGGCTTCATGATGCCCACACTTAAGGTGGCCCCAGTCAATTTCTATTTTATAAAGTGTCTAAATGCTGTAACAACCTAACAAAACGGACCTTAGTTTACAGACTAACTTTACTAGAATACATTAAAGCGGTGGTTCCCCCTAAAACTAATTTCTAACAATAGATTCGTAAGACCCGTTACACTGCGGGTAGGCTGGCTTTTTTTTTTTTTTTTCGTACATACCAAGATCTCCCCGTCTCGTCTCTTGGCGGTGGGCGTTCCTAGTTGATTGACGTTCCTCGGACGGGCGCGTACGTGACGTCACGACTTTCCGAAAGAAGCCGAACGTCGCTGCGCATGCGCCGTATAGAGTCGGCTCTATACGGCGCATGCGCAGCGACGTTCGGCTTCTTTCGGAAAGTCGTGACGTCACGTACGCGCCCGTCCGAGGAACGTCAATCAACTAGGAACGCCCACCGACAAGGGACGAGACGGGGAGATCTCGGTATGTACTAAAAAAAAAAAAAAAAAGCCAGCCTACCCGCAGTGTAACGGGTCTTACGAATCTATTGTTAGCAATGTGTTTTAGGGGGAACCACCCCTTTAAGCTTGTGTATTACAGGGGTATTTATATATAAAAAGTGAAATTGTGGCTGGAACTCCACTTTAAGTATTGGTGGTTGTTCCAAGAAAGCCAACTGCTGGCTCTAAAAAATGGTCAGCCGGCGGGATCACCCTGGTAAAACCCTTTTCAAGCCGAGGCCACATACCTGCGTGAAGGCGTTAAAGCAGAGTTTCAGCCACCTGTGTAAAAAAAAAAAAAAAAAAAAAAAGTCAGCAGCAACAAAAACTGTAGCTGCTGACTTTTAAAAACAGCCACTCGCCTGTCTCGCGATCCAGCGGTGTGCTCACCTGCTGTCTCCGGCATCTTCGCTATGGGCACCCAGCTGTGACCGCTTGCGGATTTCTTCTTTTTTTTTTTCACTTTGAATTTTCTTTTATTAATATTAAAGAGCAAGGTTGTACATGTTAGTGCTCACAGTACATTCCGGAGCAGAAGAAAAAACAAAAAAAACAAATGAGATTTCAACAAAAGTGTACAGAACATCTTTGGACATTACAAATTGCATAGGGTACGGGGATAAGGGAGAAACTGAGTAGACAACTGTAAATATAAAGAAATCAGTGAGAAAGATTCTACCTTTTTATCAAAAGACTCAGTCTACCCATCCTTACGTGAACTATTCTGTATAGGAGGGATAGTCTAAACTAAGTACCTGACCCAGCAGTCTGATCTGACACCCCTAATGGGAACAAACTGTGTCGGGAAAAAGCTAAAAGAAAAATTAAATCTAAACCGCTGAGTAAAATAAAATAATTTCACTTGCGGATTTCTAAACCGATGAGAAAGAAATCCGGATGTTCCTCTCCTATGGCTGTGGATGGAATACACCAGGACGTTCACAGCAACTCCCGATACAGTATGCAGTATTGGGAAACCTCGATAGCAGAATGTTTAGGAGGCAAAAAGACTCCACATAGGTGTCCGTTTTATGAAGCAGTGATCCCAAGGATCACCACTGATCACAGCCCATAAACAGTTTATGAAACAGAGATAATCGGGGAGAAGTGTTTGAACTTGTTCTCCCGCCAATTATCTCCACACACAGAGAATCCTCATAGACTGACACAGTAACGGCCAGTTTATGAAGCTGTGATCTCAGCACTTCACTGGCGATCTGTGTCAGAATTCACACTCCCCGATTCACCAGGTGAAGCGGGGAGTGAAGAGAGAATCCCGAGTGTTCTGAGGAAGGAGGAAGATTAACTTCCTTCTACCTCGTTCAGACCCCCCAACACTGTAACTATGTCCCCCTATATATTGGAGCTGCACGATTAATCGTCAAAAATCGTTATCGCGATCTTTTTCCCGTTGCGATTCTTGACACAGGGATTCACGATCTTTGACATGAAAATAATTTTCACTCTGCACTTTGGTATGCAAAGAATTTCCTGTCTGCTCTCAGCCAAAATGCAAAGTCTGGGCAATCTGCCAAGTCTGGGCAGCCTGCCAAGTTTTGAAAACATTCTTTATGGGCCCTTTCACACGGGGGATCAGTAATGATCCGCCTCCGTGTGTCCGTAAGCTCAGCGGGGATCGCTCCGTATATCCCCGCTGAGCCGGCGGCTGACAGGGCGGTCCCCGCACACTGTGCAGGGACCGCCCTGTCTTTTCTCCGCTCTCCCCTATGGGGGGATCGGATGAACACGGACCGTGTGTCTCTGTTCATCCGATCCGATGATGGAAGAAAAAATAGGACATTCTTCCTTCTGCAAAATCGGATCTTTGCGGAGGCGGGTGATTACGGGTGTCAGCGGATGTTTATCCGCAGACTCCCGCAATCACATAGGGACCAATGTATGTCCCCTTTTCATCCGCAAACGGATGGATGAAAAAGCGGACATACGGTCCGCACGTCTGAAAGGGCCCTATCAGTGGAAAGTTAAGTCTAAACATTGTATCACATTGACTTGTACATGACTTGTACATCAAAGGAATAAACTTCTGTATGTAAATTAGGAACGTTTAACCACTTAAACACCAAACCTTTTTCTGACAGCTCTTTTTAAGTTAAAATCATTATTTATTTTTTTGCTAGAAAATGACTTGGAACCTCCAAACATTATATAATTTTTTAGTAGAGACCCTAGAGAATAAAATGGCGTATGCTGCAATTTTTTATGTTGCACTGTATTTGCGCAGCAGTCTTTTTAAATGCAATTTTTTTTGTAAAAAATGACTGTAATGAATTAAAAAAAAAACTAGCCAGTTAAGTTAGGCCTTTTTTTTTTTTTTTTTTTTTTTTTTTTTTGTATAAATGAGAGAATCGTGATCTTCATTCTAAGCAAAAAAAAAAAACGTCATTCTAACCACTCCGTCTGTCAGTGTACTGAGCGGTGATTATTTATCACTGCTCAATAAACTGACATCTCAGTGTTTCTGTGAATTTCTGGTACTGTAATCTCATAAAGTCTCACGAGATTCCAGTATCAGGGGCTGTTCTCCACTGTTTGAAGCATTGGTAGATCTCTTCACTCCTCCAAGGGTGAAGCGATCTACTCCACTTCATAAACGGGCACACAAAGGAGAAAAATCTCCTCTCTGAATGCCGGAGAACGAAGCAGTGAATAGATTTCATTGCTTCATAAAAGGACACCATAGTGTGATACTGTCTCAACATCCGGTTTATTAACCATTAGCCGACCAGCCGCCGTTATACTGCGGCAGGTTGGCACTATCTCGCAAATTCCCATAGGTGTACGTCGGCACCTTAAAGGGCAGTGGCAGGTGCGCGTGCTACCAGAGACACGTACCTGCTGCGTGTGGCCGGCGGCCGCGATGGCCACCCACAATCACAGGAACAAGAGATTGAACAGGGATGTGTGTATGTAAACAGATCACCGTTCTGAGGGGAGGAGAGACAGATCTTCTGTTCCTAGTGTTTATGAACAGCGATGTGTCTCCTTCCTCCTCCAGTCAGTCCCCCCCCCATAGTTAGAAAACACACATAAGGGAACACGTTTAACCCCTTGATCGCCCCCCCTTTTGTTAACCCATTTCATGCCAGTGACATTTATACAGTAATCGGTACATTTTTATAGCACTGATCGCTGTGTAAATGTCACTGGTCCCAAAAAAGTGTTGCTCTGTCTGTTGCAATGTCGCAGTTCCGTTAAAAATCGCAGATCAGCGCCATTACATAGCTAGTTGCATAGTAGGTGAGGTTGGGGGGAAAGACACAAGTCCTTTAAGTCCAACCCATGTGTGTGATTATATGTCAGTATTACCTTGTATGTTGTGGTCATTCAGGTGCTTTTATCTAATAGGTTTTTTTAAACTATCGATGCTCCTCGCTGTTATCACTGCCTGTGGAAGGGAGTTCTGTCCTGTAAGACATTTTGGAACTGGCGAGCCTTTGATGAATGCGTGTTTCCTTCCACCCAGTCTGTCTGGATAAATAAAATCCCCCATGATGATAACCCTTTTCACTAGTAAAAAATAAATAATAAAAATACCATAAATCTATACCCTATTATGTAGACGCTATAACTTTTGTGCAAACCAGTCTACGCTTATTTGGATTTTTACCAAAAATATGTAGAAGAATATATCGGCCTAGACTGATGAAGGAATATGGTTTGTGTTTTTTTTTTTTTTGTTTCAGATGGTAACAAGTGTCCTCAATTTTACATTAAGATTGTAATTAATAGGTGGGCAATCCTAGCTTCTTGTGTTGTCACTAATACTTTTTTTATTTTTATTGCCTCTTCTGTAGGAATTTTATGATTACCGGATTGGCAGATGTAGACAAGTGTCGGCAACAGCTTCATGACATCACTGTCCCCTTGGAAGTATTTGAGTGAGTTTCCAACTGATTTGACTGGCATAAGTCTATGGAACAAATATTTGAACTTTTTATATATGTGTGTGTGGTAAAAAATGGAAATCATTATTTCATCATAAACAAATTGATACAACGGTTTATGTTCATGGTAAAATTGGTAGGTAACACTGTTGATTGACTAAAACTGGAGAGTGCAGCTCTGCATAGGAACAAATCTGCTTCCAAATTTTTTGTCGAAGCTTAATTGAACAAGCTGAAATTGGGCCCCTTTCACACAGTAGTTTTGCTACAGAGCAGTGTGAATTTGCTGGGTTCCAGATGCGTTTCTGGTGCATTTTTGGGCCACCTGTAAAGAATAGATGTGTGATTCATAAATGCCAAAAACGCAAATCGTGGGTGCGGTTATACCGCGATTTCCATTAATTTCAATAGTAAATGGGAAAAGTCTGATAGGATTTAAAGGCAAACCTTTTTGTCTTGTGTAGCGCTACCCCCGCAGGAGCCGCTGGTTTGTTTTTGGGATCGGCATATTGAGTTACCTTGATATGGCCCAGGAGTGCAGTTGTAGAAACAAACAGTGAGCGAAGGTCCAGACAGTGAATAAAGGGTTTTTCCAATGCTTTTATTTTCCAGGCCAACATCAACATAAATTTGGAAGAACAAGGTTGATGAAGAGAGAGAGAACCTTGCAGTATCAGGCCTGGATATTAAATGAAGCAGTCAGTACTGCTCTGTGTAGTACCAATTTATAACTCGTCGCCACTCCACTTGAAGTGGGTAAAGTGCCCCCGGACAGACCCACTCTCACAGGCCTGGCAGCCGAGAAGTCACTTAGGATTTCTGGGAGGAACAGGCCTCTCTCACAGACCTGGCCCTAGGGCCCCTGCCACAGGCGAATTACAATAACTGAGCTAGATGGATAAACAGAGCGAATCCTCCCAGTAGATTTCTGCATTTGGTCACCGGATGACAGCAAGCATACCTGTCAGTACTCCGGTCACCAGATCCCCAATTGGTTTGTTCAGGCTCTGTTGGACAACCTGCCTCCCGGGTTCTCCTCAAGCCAACTCCCCAATCGAACGGCACCCAGCCTGGGATCCTCTCAATAGAACTGGGAACCCAGCAAGTCGCTGGGGTCCCCTTGCACCTCCGGATGAGGTTCCAAGTAGTCTGCAATATTGGCCAGGTGGGCCACGCCGGCGGAGTCCATGGATGCGCACACCCTGAAGGTGGATGCCGCACCTGGAACCCCGCAAAGATTGCTGGACACATGACATCTGTCCCAGATATACTCCTCTCCAGCACGCCCCGTGAGGGAAAAAGCTCCTCGGATCGGCTGCTGGAGAAACTTACTCTGCCAGAACGCCTCTGGCACCAACTGTTGGCCAGGGATGGCATTGCATCCCTGGACCAGAGACTGACCCAGTGGACATTTCTGGCATGACAGAAGTCCCAAAATTTTAAAAAATTGCGAATGGGAGCAAAGTAACTCTCCCATTCCCCACTAACTTTAGCGTCGTAGTGCCCATACTGAAAGTAAGGGGGCGCTACACTTGCAAGGTAAAAACACAGGAAAAACATATCGGTGTGAAATGGCCCTTGGAGGCTTAGGAGCTAATTGGGTATCATGGACAGCTGCATCAGATTTTGCACTCTCTCTAGTTTTTGTTAATCAATCTGTTTAACTTCTTGCCGACCGCCCACCATAGTTTTACGGCGGCAGGTCGGCTCGGCTGAGCAAAATCACGTAATATAACGTGATTTTGCATTGCAGCCACTAGGGGCTCGCCCATGGTGCCGATGCGAGTGCCCGGCGGGCGCGATCACTGCCGGGAACCCGCGAGCGCTCATTACAGAGCGAGAACCGGGAGCTGTGTGTAGGGGGAGAAATGTACAATGTATGAACAGCAATCTGTCATTTCCCCTAGTCAGTCCCACCCCCCCTTCAGTTAGAACACGAGGGAACATAATTAACCCCTTCCATCCATACACATATGTGTGTGTGTGTGTGTGTGTGTGTGTGTATATGTATGTATGTATATATAAATTTATTATATATAAAAAAAATTCATAGGTTTACATACGCTGGCATAATTTATGATTTCTTGGCCATTTTTCAGAGACTGAATGATAACACAAACTTTTTTCACTCATGGTTACTTATTGCCCACTTTAGCATAAATGACAGCTTGAAGTCTTTTGTGGTATTTGTGGATGAGGCTCTTTATCTTCTCAGATGGTAAAGCTGCCCATTCCTCTTGGCAAAAAGGCTAAATTTTTGGTCTCCTCACTCCAAATGGCTTTGTGCCAGAAGGTTTGAGGCTTGTCTCTGCTGTTTGGCGCATTGTAAGTAGGATACTTTGCGCCATTTGCGAAGTAATCGCTTTCTTTTGGCGACTCGACCATGCAGCCATCTTTCGTCAAGTGCCTACTTTTTATTGTGCATCTTGAAACAGCCACACCACATGTTTTTTCAGAGAGTCCTGTATTTCACCGGAAGTTATTTGTGGGTTTTTCTTTGAATCCCAAAAATTTTCCTGGCAGTTGTAGCTGAAATTTTAGTTGGTCTACCGGACTGTGGTTTGGTTTCAACAGAACCACTCATTTTACACTCATTTTTGATTAGAGTTTGAACACTGCTGATTGGCATTCTCAATTCCTTGGATATCTTTTTATATCCCTTTCCTCTTACAGTTTAGCTAGCATTTCCTCGCAGATCCTTTGACAATTTTTTTTTGCTTTCCCCATGACTTGGAATCCAGAAACGTCAGTGCACTCACTGGATGAATGATGCAAGGGTCTGTCAAGAGTCCAGAAGCTCATTGAACTTTTTATACACGCACTAATTACAAGCAAACAGATCACAGGTGAGGATGGTTACCTTTTTTAATAGCCATTCAAACCCCTTTGTGTGCATGTTATTAGGCCAAAATCACCAGCGTATGTAAACTTTTGATCAGGGTAATTTAGGTAGTTCCTGTTATGATTTAAAATGGTTAACACAGTTGATAGTGTTTGGCTGAAGCCATTATTATATATTTTTTTCCAATGAGTGAGAATTTTTTTTTTTTAATCCATATTCTCTGAAAAATGGCCAAGAAGAAGATGGCAGCGTGTGATCCTCATTTAGTATTATGAATTGAATTGGAGGTTATTGACAAGAGGATTGAACATCTGAAACTCATACACTGCCCCCCCCCCCCCTATCTCTCACTAACGGGTAGGGGGATCCATGTGCCAGTGTAGTATGTAAGATGCTGGGGATTGGCGGCTTCTCTGATGGCTGTCCAGAATCTGATCTAATGCCGCATATACACGACTGTTTTTCATTGCATGGAAAAAAAAAACGAAGTTTTTCTCGACATGATTCCTCTCAAGCCTGCCTTGCATACACACGATCGTGATAAAAAGTGCTTGAGCAAAGCGCGGTGACTTACAACGGCACAATAAAGGGGAAGTTCTATTCGAATGGCGCCACCCTTTGGGCTGATTATGCAAATTTCCCTTCTCATAACTTGCCTACAGACAGGTTTTCACTACGTAAAATGGAGCAGGTTCAAAAAAAATTTTAATGGACATTTTTCTCGTTGAGAAAAATGATCTGGAGCCTACACACAATCGTTTTTTAATGACCAATTTAAAAAATTGCATTTTTCTCATGAAAATAACTGTTGTGTGTATGCGGCATTAGACGTTACACAATACTGACACACATTGACAGCTCTGCAGTGGTTTTGTTTTTCGATCTATGCTGGATGTCAAGATTTTAACATGCAAGTGTGTGTTTTTTATTGTTGAATAAATTAAATTCATAATACTAATGAGATCGATTCCACGCTGCTATCTTCTTGTTTTTGCGCTTTTTGGATTTCTCCTGATCTACTTGGCAAGATGCAGGACCCTTGTTGTGTGGGATTGGACCTTGTCCATAACATTTTGGCACCATTTGATTCACTGCTTGAGGAAGTTGGACCTTGTAATGCACTTTACTGGTTTGTGAATTTTAAGACTGAGTACTGAGCAATTGCATGATCGCTCAGAGCGGGAAGTGCTGACTGTCAGTCACTGGTCTCCACTCTGCTTCTTGAGCACCAGGCACACAGCTGGCTCTGTCATGCATTAAACCCAGGACACTGCATTCACTATATCTAGTCTCCCATAGTACAGAGAACATGGAAATAGAATTATTTTAGTAAATATAAACTGCTAAATACCTTTTTCTAATCGGCAGTCTTGTGACTTCTATCAGTGTCCAGCCGAGCACTGGTTAAAGCTTGTAGGAGTTTTCATGCTCCTCTGACTGTCCTAATGAAGCTGCATAACTCGTGACTCTGTCTGGACCGTGCTGTGTTGATTAAATGCACTTTTCCCCCCAAAGTAAATCTCTAGCAATACATGCCATACTCGGCAGTTTGGTGTGTATGTGCAGAGTGCCTCCTAGGGCTCTGTGCTATCAACAGATGGATTGGGACGACAGAAAGTGGAGAATCAGAATACCGGATCAAACAGACTTTTTACACAATGCAGAAGATTAAAGTGGTTCTAAAGGCTGAAGGTTAAAAAAATAAATAAAATGCATGCAGTGCCCCCAGCCCGGTCTGTAAGGGTTTACAACCACTTTAAGTGATTATAACAAGCATGCTTTTACTGCATATAATGATGGATTTTACTGTTGTGGGCTTAGTAACTTTTTAACTTTATTTTTTTATTTATAGTTACATTGACCAGGGCCGTAATCCCCAACTGTACACCAAGGAGTGTTTGGAGAGAGCATTAGCTAAAAATGAGCAAGTGAAGGGTAAAATTGATACAATGAAGGTAAGATTTGAATCACTTTTGTCAGTGTTATGGATAAATTATAGACCTGGACAAATTTGTTGGCACCCTTTCACCTAAAAACACACACTTTAATCTGACATAACTAGTAAATGGCTAAAATATATTATGTAATCCTATAGTTTAATACAAATCACACATTGCTTTTGATGTTTGATTTAATAGAATATTTCAAATAATACAAATAAAATGGCATGAACAAAGATGGGTTCCTTAAAGTGGAAGTCCACCCTAACACTTGAATTTCTCCCCTGCAATCATTAATGTGAGCCAAGTTCAGCCTTATGCTTCAAAATGGGGGGGGGGGGGGGGATACCAGTTTCTTTCTCGTACATCACGGGACACAGAGCGGCATATTCATTACTATGTGGGTTATATGGAGTACCTTCAGGTGATGGACACTGGCAATCTCAAACAGGAAGTGCCCCTCCCTATATAACCCCCTCCCATAGGAGGACTACCTCAGTTTTTTCGCCAGTGTCTTAGGTGTTGGTCATGGTTTAGCTTTGCCCCCACATCCTTGGGATCAGGGCAGGCTAACCGGATCTGTCCAAGGGCCTCAGTGCTAAAGTGGACAGTATCCGAACCCCAAAGCCATGGGGTTTTTGCCCATAACGCTTCTCTTTTTAGAGAGCTGGACCCTGGGCCCAGGACTTGGAACCTTGGGTAACTAAAGCTCCTGTTTGCCAGGTTGCTATATGGGCCCAGGACAGTGGCTCCTTCATAGGAACCCAGGGCCTGAAGTTCTAGACGCCACCCACGGAGATGGGGGAAGATTGGACCTCTTGCTGTGCAAAAGTCCTGCGGCATGGAGCAGGTAAGTATTGGGGAGCCTGCGGAACTTGGTTCTTAGCAGGTTCCCTGGAGGGGGGTGCACAGGGGGACATGCCTGGGTATGCTCTGCATTGGCAAAGAATCACTATGTCTATGACAGAGACAGGATGATTCAATCTTTTTCCCCCAGTGATATGTGACCTCCCTGGTAAGTGTTGCTTAGCTGTGTCTGCTGGCGCTAGGTGTGGGATCTCTGTGAAAAGGGGAGCCGTTTTTCCCATGCTAAAGAGGAGGTCTGTGACCTACCTGAGGGCTTACCTGCCTGGGTGCTGCACAGCTCCGTCCTCCATGTGCGATGGCCCCCGCGCGCCCGAGATATGAACGATTTTCGCGCCATTGGCTGGGGTGGGGGCGCGTCCCTGTGGGCGGCAAATTACATAAAGGAAGGGGAGGCCCTTCCATTAGCTGCCAAAAGCTCAGTGTCTTCCTGAGCTAGAGGAGAGGAGGACGCAGAGCGGAGCTCGCTGAGGACACCCGGTGGCGGAAGGAAAGATTGTAGTCTTTTCTAAAGAATAGATTATCAAACCTACAGATAGGTTTTTCTTTTCCTTTTTTTTCAGCAGATGGCTATTGGCAATACTTATTAGGAGACAGAGTGTTTTCTTTTCCTCTTCAAAAAAAAAAAAAAAAAAAAGGAGAAGAAGGGAAAGAACTTCTGATCTCCCTTCTCAGTTTGGGCGTTAGTCACTATCGCTCCCAAACCGACAGATTCCCTTAGCTACGTCTGTGGCTGGGTGATAGCAGGTGTACCTCGGTATTGTACCATGGCTTCTGGGTCAGAGGGTACAAAGGGTGGGGATTCCCCTGCAAAATCTGAGGGCTCAGACACAGCTATGCCGCTGCTCTCCCCACAGGACATATCAGGGCACGCCTTGATGGGACCTGGGGGGTCTGGTGCTGGGGCTGGTCCAGGTCAGTCCAACCCCGGCTTTGTCACTGAGAGGGTGCTTGCTGTTTCTTTAGGAGAACTAGAGAAAAGAATGGCAAAAAGGATAGCTAAGGCTATATCGGGTAGAAAGCGGACTAGGTCTCCGTCACCCGAGCAGGAACCCTCAGACACAGAAATCCTTTCCCTAGGGGAATTGGATAATCCTGACGTTTTGGACCAGGGTGGTTCAGAGATCGAGGATCCGGATACTGAGGAGTCTGGTTCAGCCTCCCAAGGGGAAAGTTTGTGGGTTCAAGCCTTAACGGACATGGTCCATGAGGCATTTAAGTTACCCATACCAGAACCTCAAGTATCGGCAGTTTCAGCTTTAGGCTCATTAAAAGCGCCTCAAAGCAACGCAGTTTTTCCGGTCCATCCTCTACTCGAGGATGTCATGTTTCAGGATTGGATTAAGCCAGATAGTCTTTTTACCACCTAAAAAATTCTCTGTTTCCCCTCCCGTCTTTCAGGACAGCCCACAATTGAGAGATACTCCTCCTCTTCCTCTAGGAAACACTGCGCCAGCCCATAAATTTCTCACTCCCCCTGCCAGACCTCAGTATTAGTGTTTCCTCCGGTGGGGAGACACTGTGCATGGGAACCTAGGCCAATTCAGGCAGAGGACTGAGGCCATCTATTTTACCTTAAGGAAGCAGAGGCTTCCAGGTGAATCCTGGTGCGGTGCAGGCCCACCATTAGCCACCCCTTCCACGCCGAGCGCGGCTCCTGGTTGCGGGGGACCCCTATCTCGTCCAGCGGGGCGCAGCGGGGGGGACATCCAGGCTCGCCCTGTACTACAGGCCGCAAAGAATTTTTTTGAACCGAGCGGGCTGGACGGCGGGTGACGTCATTTCCGGCGTAGAGCGGATGTCTCCCCTTTGAACCGCGACTTCCGGTTCCGGGTCTCGGTGCTGATAGGAGGTCCGGGCGGACGCTGGAGGGAGTCGGATCTCGCACAGGCGAGGAGAAGCTCTCAGCAAGCAGCCACCTGCAGTCAGGTCGGCAGCATCCCCAGAGCCAGCCCTGACAACTGACGCTACCTCCAGCGAGCCTAAGGTAAGAGTACCCTGGGGAGGGGCGCTCTCTAGCTTAGGTTTGCCTCTCCATGTAGGGTTCAATGCATGGGGAGGCAAGCCCCCTGGGTGGCCAGGGGAGGGGGAGTCCTTAGTCCCAGGGTTTATAGGGGGCTAGGTGCACTCCCAGGGTTGTAACCAAAATTTTTTTATAACTGTTGTTTTCTGCCCTTTCTGTGTTTCAGAAAGCCATTGAAAAAACGGGAAGTGGAAGGCATAGCTCAAAAAGGAAGTGTGCCTCCTGTAAGGATGTCCTCCCAGAAACATGGACTAAGGTCCTATGTAGGGATTGCATTCAATCCCTGGTCAGGGAAAATGAATTAGAACAGGAGTCAGGACTTGCAGCCTCTGTTAAAGAACTGTCATCCACGTTCTCCTCATTCAAATCTCTGTTTGAGAGGTTACAGCCTTTGGCTGTCCCTACCCAGGTTACAACCCAGCCACAGGCTCAGGGTCCTGCTCCTGTCATACCCATTGCAGCAGCTATGGCAGATGTTTCCGCAGGCCCTTCCCAAGAGGAACAGGTTCCTCCAGATAGTGCCACCTCTGATTCTCAAGAGGGGTCAGAGGGAGAGGACCAGGACGGGGAGTCCAGGAAACCCTCTAGGTACAAATTGTCACTGGATGAGGTAGAGGACCTCTTAGGGGCAGTTTACACAACCCTTGGTATCCAAACCGACAAGAAACCACTTACCCTCCATGATCGAATGTACAGGGGTCTGGAGGAGCAAGAGAGAAAGGTCTTCCCAGTACATGATATACTGGTTGAGACCATTAAGAAGGAGTGGCAGGATCCTGAAAGGAAACACTTTTTTTCCAGATCCCTAAAGAGGAGATTCCCTTTCTCAGAGGATCCTTTATCTGTTTGGAACAAAAGCCCCAAATTAGACGCCGCCTTCTCCCAAGTGTCCAGGAACATGGATTTAGCGTTCGAGGACATGGGGGTTTTGTCCGATGCTATGGACAAAAGAATGGATTCCCTATTAAAGAAATGTTGGGATTCTACTATGGGGAATCTTAAACCAGAACTTGCCGTCACAGTAATGGCTCGCAATCCGGAGCATTGGCTCTCTAAAATTCAGGAGCACATTGAAGCTGGTACGGATAAGGAAACTATTTTAGCCTCCTTCCCTACTATCCTGCAAGGAGTCGCTTATATAGCGGATGCCTCAGCGGAGTCAGTCCGCATGTCGGCCAGATCGGCGGTTCTGGCTAACTCAGCCAGAAGGGCCCTCTGGCTCAAGACTTGGACTGGCGACAGCGCCTCTAAATCCAAGTTATGTGGTATTCCCTTCACAGGGGACCTGCTTTTTGGCCCAGGCCTTGAAGCAGTACTAGACCGCACGGCGGACAAAAAGAAAGCCTTTCCTCCTAAAAAGAGAGTCACAGTACAGGCAGGAAGGGGGTTTCGTCCGCATAAGCAAAAAGGGGCCAAACCAGCAGGCCAAAAGAAGGTTTGGACCCCCAGGGGCAGAGGCAGAGGTGGAGCGATTTTTCACCCTCCTGTCCAGCCCCCTAAAAACCCATGACTTGTTAGTCAGGGTGGGAGGAAGACTGGGGACCTTTCTCCCACAATGGGAATCAATCTCCCCAAACCAGTTTGTCCTGGCGGTCATAAGAGGGGGATACCGACTGGAATTTTCATCACCTCCCCCCCAGAGATACCTAGTCACCCATCTACCCAGGGACAAGGAGAAATCCGAAGCCTTGTTGGGAGCTCTAAGGGAATTAGAGGATCAGAGTGTCATCCTCAGAGTTCCAAGGGCAGAGGAAGGAAGGGGATTTTATTCACACATCTTTGTGGTAAAGAAGCCCTCGGGAAAATACAGGTTAATCCTAAACCTAAAACCTCTGAACAGATCCATTTCATACAGGAAATTCCGTATGGAATCAATTTATACAGTCAGAGCCCTCCTTCCCCTCAATTGTTTCATGGTATCTCTGGACCTCAGAGACGCATACTTACACGTCCCGATCGCGGAGAATTCTCAGAGTTATCTGCGATTGGCCGTGGACCTAGAGGGAACGATTGTACACCTCCAGTTCCAGGCTCTGCCATTCGGGCTATCCTCCTCGCCCCGGATTTTTACCAAAATCCTGGCAGAACCCTTAGCGTTTCTGCGACTTCAGGGAATATCCATCATAGCCTATCTGGACGACCTGCTACTTTTCGCAGCCTCGCCAGAGCAGCTATCCAGGGACCTGGAAGTGACCAAGAAGGTTCTAACAGACCTAGGGTGGTTACTGAACCTAGACAAGTCCAGTTTAATTCCATCCCAACAGATCACTTACCTAGGGTACCTGCTGGATTCTACTCTCTCAAGAGTGTTCCTCCCGGTAGAGAAAGTCAAGAAATTGGACAGAGCAGTAGCTTCCCTCCAAAACAATCAACAGGTGTCACTAAGGTCCCTGATGTCAACGCTAGGTCTGCTGACATCTGCCCTCCCAGCCGTACAGTGGGCAGGGATTCACTTTCGCCCACTGCAGGCCTTCCTACTAAGGGTCTGGGATCACAGCCTAGAAGCCCTAGACTCCTTGATTCTAGTACCCCTTCAGGTAAAAAGATCCCTCTGGTGGTGGAGAAAGGCCACCAACATAACCCAAGGACGTCTGTGGATTATCCCGGTGTCTCGGGTGGTAACCACAGACGCAAGCGGCAAGGGCTGGGGAGCGCACCTGGGATCCCTTCCAGCGCAGGGTACCTGGGGTCTCCAAGATCTAAAAAAGATCTTCCAATTGGAAGGAGCTGAGGGCAGTGGGCCTAGCCCTCAGGTTCTTTCAGGAGGAACTCCAGGGGCACCACATTCAGGTGAGATCGGACAATTCATCGGCCGTAGCCTATTTAAACAAGCAGGGCGGCACGAGAAGCGAAAGTTTGTCGGTCCTGACAGCAGAGATTCTGGGCTGGGCCGAGATCCACACCCTCTCCCTTTCGGCGGTCTTTCTGAGGGGAGAAAGAAACGTAACAGCAGACTTCCTCAGTCGGAGGCAGCTGAGGGAGGGCGAGTGGACCCTCAACCAGGAGGTCTTTCATCTCCTGAACAAGAGATGGGGAACTCTGGAGGTGGACCTCTTCGCCTCAAGAGAAAATGCGAAGATCCCCTGTTTCTTCTCCCTGAACAAAGGAGAAGGAGCAAGGGGAGTGGATGCCCTGTCCCAAAGCTGGAAGTTCGGAAGATGCTATGCATTCCCACCTCCGGTACTTCTTCCAGCAGTACTGAGACAATTCCAATCAGAGCACACCTCTCTAGTCCTGGTAGCTCCTTACTGGCCCAAGAGGGCATGGTTCTCAGCCCTCAAACAGTTAGCGGCAGAACCACCCTTATTTCTACCTCAGCGGGAGGATCTTCTATCACAGGGCCCAGTCCTATGTCCACAAGTCCACAGGTGGAGGCTAGCAGCGTGGCTACTGAGGAAGCCATACTAAGATCCAAGGGATTTTCCGAAGGTTTAATTGCCACCCTCCTTAATAGTAGAAAAAAGGAGACCCGCAAAATTTACAAGAAGGTTTGGCTTCGTTTCAACGAATGGTGTGTAAATTGCCCCTGTTCTGTACAAAGCCCCACGGCTGTCTTAGAATTTCTTCAGTGTGGGGCAGATAAGGGTCTTTCGGTTAGCACCCTTAAAGGGCAGGTTTCGGCACTTACGGTGTATTTAGAAAAACCTCTGGCCACCAGTCCCTGGATAGTCAGGTTCTTTAAAGCACTATCCAGACAGAGACCAGCTCGAGGGCCACCCTTCCCCAGTTGGGACCTGTCTCTGGTATTGCGTACCCTAACGGGTACTCCCTTTGAGCCCTTAGATAATTGTTCTCTAAGGGATTTAACCTTAAAAACAGCTCTTTTGGTTGCAGTGACCACTGCTAGGAGGGTCAGCGAGCTAGAAGCTCTATCGATCAGACCCCCTTTTTGTGTTATTTTCCCGGATCGGGTCGTTTTCAAGACCGATCCAGCCTTTCTTCCTAAAGTGACTTCAAAGTTTCACAGGAGTCAAGATATAGTTTTACCCTCTTTTTGTTCCAACCCTTCGGGGGAAAGGGAACGACGTTTCAGTACGTTAGATGTTAGGAGAAGTATCCTACATTATTTAGAGGTGACTAAACCGTTTAGACGGTCAGACTCACTATTTGTTTTATTTTCTGGAACCAGGAAGGGATGCAAAGCATCCAGGCGCACTATTGCCAGGTGGCTAAGACTAAGCATTGAGCAAGCATACACTTTGGCTGGTAGGGATATCCCTACAGGAATTAAAGCACACTCCACTCGAGCGCTGGCAACCTCTCAAGCAGAAAGAGCGGGAGCAACGCCGGAACAGATTTGCAAAGCAGCAACATGGTCCAGCTACACCACCTTCGTTAAACACTACAGGGTGGACCTGGTTTCGGCAGGTGAGCAAGCCTTTGGACGAAAGGTTTTGCAAGCCATAGTCCCACCCTAGTTGGTAAGTTCTCGGTTATCCTCTCAATTGTGGGCTGTCCTGAAAGACGGGAGGGGAAAAATAGAGTTACGTACCGGTAACGTCTTTTCCAGTAGTCTTTCAGGACAGCCCTGGGTACCCACCCGAATAGAGGAAGTCTGATTTCAAGACCAGGACATGATGTTGATATGTAATTGTATGTTATTAACATGTTCTTGTGTCTCCCCAGCTGACCGGAGGTGCTCGTATAAATACTGAGGTCTGGCAGGGGGAGTGAGAAATTTATGGGCTGGCGCAGTGTTTCCTAGAGGAAGAGGAGGAGTATCTCTCAATTGTGGGCTGTCCTGAAAGACTACTGGAAAAGACGTTACCGGTACGTAACTCTATTTTTTATATCCTATGGAGGAGAAATTCTCCAAAAGGTGGGCGCCCCCGGCGGTGGACGCAGCCATCTCCTGTGTGAACAGATCTTTAACTTGTCCTGTAGAAAACTTACAGGTGTTTAAGGATCCGGTTGATAAACGCTTGGAAACATTACTTAAAGCCACCTTTACTTCAGCAGGGGCGATAGTTCAGCCCGCTGTGGCTGCTATTGGAGTTACCCAAGCATTATCAGATAAGACTAAGCAAATGCTTAAACTTATCCCTGCCCAGCAGGCAGAGGAATTTTCGGATATACCCAGGGCTATACGCTTTACGGTGGATGCTATCAAAGACTCCATCCAGCAGGCGTCACGTTTATCCTTATTTCTAATCCATATGAGAAGGCTCTTATGGTTGAAGAATTGGGAGGCTGAGCCCCCGTGCAAAAAACTCCTGGTAGGGTTTCCCTTCCATGGAGGACGACTCTTCGGAGAAGATCAGGATAGATAAATTCAGACTATATCAAGCGGCAAAAGCACTCTCTTGCCAGTTAAGAAGAAAGCCAGAGGGCCCGCGTTTAAGCGCCAGCCCTCCCCGGGGCCCTCTAATACCAGACAGTATCGACGGCCTCCTGCAAGATCAGGCTTTAACAATAAGCCACAGGGCCAAGCCACTGGGGGTAAGAAGCAGTGGTACCGCAAGCCTGCGAAGCCAGCCCCCAAGTCGGCCTTATGAAGGGGCGCCCCCACCCACGATGGTGGGGGGAAGGCTACGTCTCTTTGCAGAAGTTTGGGAGGCCAGCATTCCCGACTGCTGGGTACGGTTTTCCGTGGCCACGGGCTACAAACTAGAATTTCTAAAATTCCCTCCTCATTACCAAGAGTCAAGTACCAGGCGACCCTGTGAAAGGAGCCGCATTGATGGCGGCATTGAATCATCTGCTGTGCCAGAAGGTGATAGTAGAAGTACCAGTCCAGGAACAGGGATTGGGGTTCTACTCCAACCTATTTATCATCCCAAAGCCCAACGGCGATGTCAGGCCAATTTTGGACTTAAAGGGAGTAAATGCGTACCTAAAGGTCCGCTCATTCCGGATGGAAACTATTCGGTCAGCTGTCGCCGTGCTCCAGAAGGACGACTTCATGGCGTCCATAGACATAAAGGATGCTTACCTTCATGTGCCAATTTTTCAGCCACATCAAGTATTTCTACGCTTCTCGGTGGCTCAGCGTCATTTCCAATTTGTGGCGCTCCCCTTCGGGTTGGCTACGGCCCTCCGGGTATTCACGAAGGTCCTAGCCCCAATCCTAGCCAATCTAAGGACCCAATGGGTCACGGTCCTGGCTTACCTGGACGACCTCTTGGTCGTAGACCACTCGTCTCCTGGCCTGGAACGAGCAGTGGCCCTCACGGTTCAGTACCTCGAGAGGGTGGGCTGGGTCCTAAATCGAGTCAGCATTTCTGCCCACAAGGCAGCTGGAATATCTCGGCATGAGATTGGATACAGAATAACAGAAGGTGTTCCTACCCCTATTAAAGGTCAAGGCCATCAAAGAGCTAATACAAATAGTTCTAAGCAAGAGAAAACCAACTGTTCGCCTATGTGTGCGGCTACTAGGCAAGATGGTGGCCACATTTGAGGCGGTACCGTACGCTCAGAGCCACACTCTCATCCTGCAGGCAGCCATCCTGTCAGCATGGAGCAAGAGGCCTCAGGCCTTAGACATTCCTTTGCCACTCTCACCAAGAGTCCGGCAAAGTCTATCTTGGTGGTTAAACCCTCAGAATCTTCTGAAGGGAAAGACTTTCAGTCCTGTGACCTGGAAGATAGTAACCACAGACGCCAGCCTGATGGGCTGGGGAGCAATTTTGGATGGTTGCACTCGCCAGGGCACTTGGGCAGCGGCAGAGAAGCAGTTGCCCATCAATATCTTGGAGCTCAGAGCTGCTCGACTAGCCCTCAGAGCTTGGACGTCCAAACTACAGGGGTTCCCAGTGAGAATACAATCGGACAATGCCACGGCGCAAGGGATCCCAGGGCCTGCGGAACCGATGCGTTAGTTTGCCCTTGGCATCAGTTCAAACTTCTTTATGCATTTCCCCCGCTCCAGTTACTACCCCGCCTGCTGCGCAGGATCAGGGTGGAGCACATACCAGTCATTCTGGTAGCTCCAGCATGGCCCAGAAGGGCATGGTATTCACTAATCCTAAAGATGGTAGTGGGAGACCCTTGGACTCTTCCTCTACGGCCAGACCTGCTATCGCAAGGCCCGATCCTCCACCCTGCCTTACGGCATCTAAATTTGACGGCCTGGAAGCTGAATCCCTGATTCTCAGGGGTAGAGGTCTGTCTCGGAAAGTAATCTCTACCCTAATCAGAGCCAGGAAACCGGTCTCTAGGGTGATTTATTACAGGGTCTGGAAGGCCTATGTAGGCTGGTGTGAGTCCAAGCTATGGCTTTCTCGTAAGTTTACCATCGATAGAGTATTAAGTTTTCTCCAGCTAGGAGTGGATAGAGGACTGGCATTAAGCACAATCAAAGGACAGATTTCAGCTTTGTCAGTATGGTTTCAGCGGCCGCTGGCCACCCACTCGCTGGTTAAGACCTTCATGCAAGGGGTCTTGCGTATTAATCCTCCAGTTAAATCCCCGCTTTGTCAATGGGATTTAAATCTTGTTCTGTCAAGTTTACAGAAACAACCTTTTGAGCCGTTGGCTGAAATTCCTTTGGTTTTACTGACAAGGAAGTTAGTATTTTTGGTCGCCATGGTTTCCGCCAGAAGAGTATCGGAACTGGCAGCCTTATCCTGTAAGGAACCATATCTTATTTTACATAAGGACAAGGTCGTTCTCCGCCCTCATCCTTCCTTCCTACCAAAGGTTATATCCAGTTTTCATCTAAACCAGGATTTGGTATTACCATCCTTCTTTCCTAAACCTACTTCCAGAAGGGAAGGGTTTCTGCATACCTTGGATATTGTCAGGGCCATGAAGGCCTATCTTAAAGCTACAGAGAAGATCCGGAAAACAGATGTGGTGTTCATTTTACCGGAGGGGCCCAAGAAGGGGCAGGCAGCTGCAAAATCCACCATCTCGAGTTGGATTAAACGGTTAATCACACAGGCCTACGGCTTGAAGGGGTTGCCTCCTCCGTTATCATTAAGGGCTCATTCTACTAGGGCCATGGGCGCTTCCTGGGCAGCACACCACCAGATCTCTATGGCTCAAGTTTGCAAGGCGGCAACCTGGTCTTCTGTCCACACGTTTACAAAATTCTACCAGTTGAACGTAAGAAGGAATACTGATACAGCCTTTGGGCAGGCAGTGCTGCAGGCTGCAGTTTGAGACCCTCGGATTCCGGGGGCTCCCTTTTTGAGTAAAATTTAAAATAATTTTTTCTCAACTAAGTTGGATTTATTATGATTTGAGTATCTCTAAATTAAATCCTTTTGTCTTGGGAAGATGTTCTCCCTCCCCTCATTGTAAGCATTGCTTTGGGACATCCCACATAGTAATGAATATGCCGCTCTGTGTCCTGTGATGTACGAGAAAGAAAAAGGGATTTTTAATACAGCTTACCTGTAAAATCCTTTTCTTGGAGTACATCACGGGACACAGAGCTCCCACCCCTCTTATGGGAACCATTTTGGGAGGCATACTGCTTGCTACAAAACTGAGGTACTCCTCCTATGGGAGGGGGTTATATAGGGAGGGGCACTTCCTGTTTGAGATTGCCAGTGTCCATCACCTGAAGGTACTCCATATAACCCACATAGTAATGAATATGCCGCTCTGTGTCCCGTGATGTACTCCAAGAAAAGGATTTTACAGGTAAGCTGTATTAAAAATCCCTTTTTTTTTTTTCCTACCTTTTTTATTTTGCAGTATGCAGTGCTGTCACATGACTTAAATTCTACTTCCTTCTGAGAGTAAAATCAGCAAGTGTGTGTGATTCCTGAAAGCTAGTGACATCACTTCCTGGGAGGCACACTGTTCCTGTGTAGCCAGTGGGCATATACAGGATGGGAGGAGCTGATCATGGGTTCCCACCCAGTGTTCTCTCATTGTACATCCTAATTCATGAGAAAATGAAGAAATAAAAATTACGTCCACACAGGAGGGGGTGGGAGGTGGACACGGGGGGGCACCTGTTCCCATCTATGCGACTTTGATAATCGGCAACTTTGAAAGTACCTACAAGGCTTTGATGCAAATTTTGATCCAGAGTGTAAAGTTGGATCAAAGCTCCACTTTCGCATTAAAGTCACACTCTAAACCGTGAAACTTTGTGGTCACAATAGTGGTAACGTGACTTGTCATGCGTCTGTGTCTAAAGTCGCATGACAACTCGCATCCCATTGATTTTTTTATTTTTTTTTCAATTGTACCTGTTCCCATCTGTGCGACTTTGAAAAGGTACCTGCAATGCTCTGATGCAACTTTGATCCAGAGAGCGTAAAGTTGGATCAAAGTCTCACTCTAAATTGTGCAACTTTGTGGTTGCAATAGTGGAAACGTGTCATGCGACTATGTGTCCAAAGTCGCATGCCATGTCACAGCCCATTTATTTTAATGGTACCCATTCCCATCTATGCGACTTTAAAAAAGATACAACTGCAATGCTTTTATGCGACTTTGATCCAGAGAGTGTAAAGTTGGATCAAAGCTGCACTCAGTCGCACTCTAAATCATGCAACTTTCTGGTTGCAATAGTGGAAACATAGAATAAGGCTCCACTGGTATGAATTGTCATGCGACTTTGGACACAGTCACATGACAAGTGACAGCCCATTGATTTCAATGGCAACCGTTCCCATCTATGCAACTTTGATAATCGGCAACTTTGAAAAGGTACCTGCAATGCTTTGATGCGACTTTGATCCAGAGTGTAAAGTTGGATCAAAGTCACACTCTAGCCTTGGGCTACGTCTCCACTAGTACGACTCCAAAGCTGTGCGATTTATAGTGTGACTTGGAGTGCAGCTTTGATCTAACTTTACACTCTGGATCAAAGTAGTGCAGACACCTTTTCAAAGTTGCATAGATGGGAACGTTTGTCATTGAAATCAATGAGCTGTGAGTTGAAATGCGACACTGTGTCCAAAATCGCGTGACAAGTTGCACTAGTGGAAACTGAGACTTTAACTAATTTTAAATCCCAAGCAGGAGTCACAATCTTTATTGAAAGACTACAGGCTTGTATACAGTAAAAGAGGAGGTGCATACATATCCTGCTCATATTACTCTAAAAATACACCTGTGGCCAGACCTAATCAACATGAGCTTATTAACTAACACCTTTAAGCAGCCAAGATGACTCGGAGGCATGACCTTTAGGCTAGACTTGCCGTCTGGTAGCTCAGAAGACACAATCAATATCACAAATCAACACAGAACCCTTAGAAGTTATCCTAGACTCATTTACATTATAACAGACACAGATAGACAGGTGGCTGGAGTTGAACACATCGGCCTCTTTTTTAATTAGATTGTTGAGTTCAGAATCAAACAAATCAAGAATAGTCTTTACATATATCCTGGGAGATATTGTGGATTAATATTGCTGTCCCATTTTAAAGAGGAAGTAAACCCAGCACCTCAAATGCTCCTTCTTAATAAATCCTGTCTGCTACAGCTTCCCTTAACATTCTGCATTCCTCTTTGCCCCTTCAGATGTTTCTTACTGTTTTTCCAGGTGGTTGTAAAATCTTGCTTCCTTATAGCAGCCCAGCGCCATCACCGCTACTGTCTTTTGAAGCTGCAGTGTAGATTACTTCCGACCTTCCTGTCCTTTTCTGCTGTTAATCTCGCATATGCTCAGTCATGTTGCAGCCAAGCCTCGTTTTCACTCGAGATTGCTATAGCAACCATCTCCTGCTTATCGAGGAACAGACAAGTGGGCAAATATTTCAGCGCTTGTTAACTGTGTAGGGCTGTTTTAACCCTGTATAATGCAGCTGATCTTCTTGCTCTTGGATGCTTTGTAATGTGCTGCTGTTTACACCCCCTTGTGATGTTGCTAGTCACATGGGGTGTTTCAGGAAGTAAATTACACTGTAATCTCGTGAGATCTCGGAACAGTGCCGTGGAGAGAAGATGCACATTTATGAATGGACTGACGGCACAATAAGCGTGCCGTTAATGAGGGGGAAATATGCGCATGCGGCCATGACATCATGAAAATTAACCTGACAGATTACAAGCAAACGGAGCAGGTTAGGATCAATCCATACAGAGCAATGTGTACAGTGCTTATTGATGATTACATCTGGGAAAACTTGTCAAGGAGGGTTTACAACCACTTTAAGTAGTCCAAAAAATATATTTTCTCAGTCACCCTATGCCCCTAATGGACATAGGGTGATTTGGACATGGGTGCATGTGGAGCTGAAGCAAGGGTATCCCATACTTTCTAAGGGATTCTGGGTTCCACAGGCCCTCGCGTTACATGTTAAAGATATTTTACATAGAATTAATAGAATAAAATACAAATTTTGACTGGACTTCACTATAACTTAGTATTTTGTTGCACAAATCACTTCAAACAATTGATTTCTGTAGCTCTCAGTGAGACTTCTAAGAGGTAGTTTAACTCGCTCTTCTTGAGCAAACTCTGGTTTAAAGGGTGCCTTCTCTAGACTGCACGTTTCAGCTCTTTCCATAGATGTTCACTTGGATTCAGATCAGCGCTTATTGATGCCTACTTCAAAATAGTCCAATCTTTGTTCCTGGGAATTCTTGAATGCTTTGAGCTGTGTGCGTTGGGTCCTTGTCCTGTTGGGAGGACCCATGGCCTGTGTCTGAGCCAGAGCTTTCTGAAGGTGGGCCATACATCTTACGCCAGAATTTCTTGATAGTCTTGAGATCACTTTGTGCTCTCTGCAGATTAAAGCCTCGTACACATGATCGGCTTTCCGTCGGACAAAGCGTAGAAACTTGTTCTGCATACAGACGGCAAAACCTTGTCAGCCAACAAATACAAAACTATGAGTTTTTTTCAGCTCTTTACCGCCACCCTTTGGGCAACTTCTGCTAATGTTGTGCTATGGTTACTATTGCTACTGAGCATGCGTGTTTTGTACTTTGGCTTTATCGACATCACACATTTGTTGTCGGACAATTTGAAAGCATGCTATCCAACATTTGATGTCGGAAAATCCGACGACGATTGTCTGATGAAGCATACAAATGGTCGGAATCCGATCGTGTACGAGGCTTTAGACACCCTGTGCCACAAGAGGCAGAGCAGCTCCAGAATATACCAAACCTCCACCTTGTTTCAAAATAAGTATGGAGTTCTTTTCTTTGAATTTGGCTATGCAATATGCATTTAACAAAATTCCAGTCTAGCTTCTACGGTTTTCTTTCATCTTTGGAGTTCTCCTTTTGGTTTTCATTTCAGTCCACTGTCACTCAAAAACTACAGATAGTTTAAACTAAGATGCACCTCGACCATGGAGTTCAGCTTTTATCTTTTTGGAAGTTTTCCTTAGACAGAGATCCATCATTTTCACTACCTATCTGTTACCTGGGCTCGAATTTTTGCTTTCAGCATAATCCAGCGTGGCTGTCTACACTCCCAACAATCTTAAATCTGTCTCGATATTTGCACCCATAGTCATAGAAAAATAAAGCCGTTTGGAGATGACTTATAGCCTTACTTTGACATGCTGATATATATAATTTTCTTTCTTTTTTCCTCAGACAACTCTCCTCTTTGCTTTCTCTGGTCCATGTTCAGTGTGGTGCACATGTTACCAAACTGCAGAGTGGTTACTTTTTGTCTTCGTTCAAATAGACAAACGAAGATCCAATTATTTATTTATCATCTATTCTAGGGTTGCCAACAAATTTGTCAATGCTCTTTTAGAATCTTTTTAGACTTGGCAATCCTTCTTTTTTTTTTTTTTTTTTTTGTGTGTGTTGTATAATCGTCTTTTAACCAAATCCTCTCCCAACACACAAAAAAAAACTTTAAAACAAAGTCCTTCTGCTAAACTGATCAGTTATGGTGGTCCCCCCTATCTGGAGAAGACACAATACTTGAAACCTGATGGGGGTTGGCTCAGCTCAGGATTCTAGTCTGCAGTCCTCTACCAGTCTGCAGTCCTCTACCAGTCTGCAGTCCTCTACCAGTCTGCAGTCCTCTACCAGTCTGCAGTCCTCTACCAGTCTGTGTCCTATCTCTCCAATCCCATTCCCCCATGGTGGGACTCTTGTCTCCTATAGTGTGTACATCAGGGCTTGACGATATCCGGGCGCCAGGTCGCAATTGCGACAAATTGTGACCTGGCGCCCGCCGGTAATTGAGGCCGCGGCCTCAGTTGCCGGTCGTCGCGGGCCCGGCGATCGCGCGGCGGGGGAGGTGGGTGCGCACGAAGGCACAGTCTTCAGATCTTAAAGGATCCGTGGGACTCTTCTATGAACTCTGATCTGTAGTTCTTTCCATAGATTTTCTATTGGATTCAAGTCGGGTGATTGGCTGGGCCATTCTAGCAACATTATTTTTTTCTTTTTTACAACAATTGAGGGTTTCTTTGGCTTTGAGATTGGGATCATTGTCTTGCTGAAATGTCCACCCTCATTTCATCTTCATCATTTTGGTGAACGGCAGCAGATTTTTATCAAGAATTTCTTGTCACATTTTTCCATTCATCCTTCCTTTAATGACCTGATGTTTTCCAGTACTGTATGCTGAAATACAGCCCCACCTCCAAACTCCACTGTTGGTATGGTGCTTTTAGGGTATTGTGCAGTGCCCTACGCCCTCCAAACATGGTGTGTATTATGGCATCCAAAGAGTTAAGTTTTGGTCTCAGCTGACCATACTATATTCTCCCAGTGTTTCACAGGCTTTTCTAAATGTTGTGCTACAAACTTTAAACAAGCTTCCACATGATTTTTATTCAGAAATGTAGCCCATGAGTTTGCATACAAGCTTTTTTTTTTTTTTAAACGATTGTACCTGCTAATTCCAGATCTTGGTCCTTGGCTCTAGGACAACTCTTCTGATAATAATTTCTTTCTCCTCCTGTCAGAAATTTTGCAAGGGGCTCGGGGTCATGGCCGGTTTATGGTGAAATGAGTTTCTTTCCACTTCAGGATTATGGACCCAACAGTGCTCACTGGAACAATCCAGAAATTTAGAAATCCTTCCGTAACCAATGCCACCAGAAGAGCTGCATGATTAATTGCGGAGAGAATTGCAATCTCGATTCTCCCTGCGGGATGACCCGCGATTCGTCTGTCACCGCTGGTTCCACGTAACCAGCGTGGAACGCAAATGGCAGATAAAGGAACTGACGTCAGCAATCGGAACTGACGTCGGTTATCAGAGATGCAGCGTGATGCGTGGGCGGTACCACCACACTTCTCGAAAAACCCGTCGATGCTGTCGGAGGTGCTGAAGGCGCCGCTTTGGATGGTAAGAGCCGTGTACTGCCTTTGGGTGTTTCCGCATCTCCTGCAATGTCACCCAGGATGTCTTGTGACCCCCAGCCAGGTGGCCCCCCCCCCCCCCCCCCGAGGGTTACAACCCTTCCTGTGTCACCCGACCCGCCCCAAACTTCACATCACACCAGCCACTGATAGAGGGACCCCCCCATATCTGTAATCCCATACTCTGATCCCCAAATCTGCAGTGCTGAGTATATGGGAAATACAAGCCTTCTATATCCATTCCTCATTACATAGCCTGCATGGGGAACTTTCTATCCAGGTACCCCCATACCAGATTATCCCAAATACACCCCATATGGCTAAGACATCACCTTCACATGCTTTATTCACTTCAATGCCTGAGGTACTTTGACCCTTAGTGTTCTGTCCATGTACCCCAATGTCCAAATCTTATCTAGAAAAATACACATTTACCCCCATTTGTGTAATGCAACTATTCTAATCATGCTAAAGCAGAACCTTTCTGACACTTATTAGCTTGTCCATGTTCCCTGATCCCAGAATATCCCAAATCTTTACAAGAAACATGCATGTACTCCCATATGTTGAATACAACACCCCCCCCCCCTTTAAAACCTTCAATTGGCATTGCCAGAATCGTGCAGCTCTAGCCACCAGTACGTTTTGCAACCATAAGGTTGCAAAGATCTTGAGAGCTCATTTAAAAAAATAAAATAAAATTGTTTTACTGCCTTTTTTTTTTTTTAATAGGCCATCAGTTGAGACTGAACCAGCTGATATTAATTTGCACTGACAAGAGGCAGGATTGCTTTCTAATTACTGATTTCCGCTGGTGTCTTGGCTTTTCATGTTGTGGTTGTTTTTTTTGGTCATTTAATTTCTGAACTCCATTTGTTTTTGGTTTCTTTGTATGTATGGGTTGCTACCGACGTGGTGAAAATGGTGGCGTGTTCAAAACTGTATGTGTGTTACAAGATCCCCTGTCTACATGAGCCCTTAAAGTGAAGTTCCACCCAAAAATGTAATTTCCGCTTATCCATCAACTCCCCAGGCCCCCCCTCCCGGTGTGACATTTGAGATCTTTTCAGGGGGGAAGGGGGAGCAGATACCTGTTTAAAACAGGTGTTTGCTCCCATTTCTGGCAATTGATTGCCGAAAAATCTGCAGTGATCTACTACGCCATGTCTGGCTCACCCCCCAATGTCTTCTGGGAGACACACAGGTCCCAGAAGACAGCAGGGACCAGTTGGGACGTGCAGCGTGACTCGTGCTGATTCCCTTACTGAAGATGCCTCCACCCGGAGCCGAGGGATGGGTTGGCTTCGGGTGAGCACATATCTGGCGCCCTGGACAGGTAAGTGTCCTTATTTTAAAAGTCAGCAGCTACAATTTGTGTAGCTGCTGACTTTTTTTTATTTTTTTCCATAGCTCCTTGTACAGCATTTCAAAGTGGAAAGTGAATGGAAGTGGAAAGTGCCCTTTATATAGTTGATACATTTTACTGATAACCTCTGAGCTTATTCATTTCACTTCATTTTTGTAGAAATTCAAAAGCCTACTAATCCAAGAGCTCTCCAAAGTGTTTCCAGAAGACATGGCAAAATACAAGGCTGTCAGAGGCGAGGATCATCCATCATCTTAACATGCCAATCTGAAACCGGCAACATAATGAAGCCTTACTAAGAATATTTATATTATGGACCTTACTGTTGTAACTTGTGAGAAAATGCTAAGAACAGTTCTTGCGCATAACTGTAAATGGATACATGATCCACCAATGTTTCTCTGATCATTTTGTCTTCTCTAAGTAACGCTTAGATCCACAAAACTTGGCATCCATAAACCCTCTAATTGGCAACTGTAGTATATATGCCAGTTCTTTAAAAATGCAAATTGTCTCTCTTCCTGTGCTGCAATTTTTGTTTTAATATTGTTCTTTAATGTTTGTAGTGTTCGGTAATTTTGTGTTTCCTCCAGTGCCATTTTTGTACATTTTATATTTATGAAACTATCATCGGGTATTATGAATAAATATTATTTACAATATGACTTTTTGTTGTAAATGTTATGTTGTAGCATCTCTTGATATTACACTTGAATTCATACTATAGTATAGTAGGGTTCTGCTGCATGAGTTTTCAGCAAACATATTGAGTGTGTACCATAGTCCAAAGACAATTCGAAAAGTGAACATGAATCACAAATGGTTTTTTTTATTTATTTATTTTTTTTTTAAATTGGGGGCATAAATTGGAAAGGCAAACATTTTATGCAATGTCACATTTTTCATATTCGGAGAATCTCCTTTTCTTTTCTTTTTTTTTTTCTCCATGTTTTCTATGAAAGTCGAGCATAAAACCTACATTAGTATTCATGCAAAGGAAAAGCGATACCCACTGTGGATGAAAACGCTGCGCACCCCTGATAGAACTTGAAAAAAGGTACCCCTAGGGGCTTTGAGTTGCAGCAATAAGTAAAGATAATACAGATAGTGAAAATTTGTATAAAAGTATAACGTTTATTACAGTTTGAATGGTATCAAGTATAAAAAAAACTATCTGATAGGAATCAGGACATGAACTCCGAAAAGGACATATAGACAAAGGCTAATGCACGTAAAAAACGGCCAGTAACAGTACATCAAAGATAATTACTATGGACGCATGGCCCCAGCGCGTTTCAACCTTTTATATGATTGCGGTCTTCAGGGGGAACAAAGGTTTGTAACCATAAACTCTAGAATGGAATACATATATGTTGGACATTGTATACACGTTTTTGCAAACAACTATGTACAACTTTCACATGACATGTTAACATCGTTGCCAAGAAATACATACCAGAGTGACTATTGGAAACAAAGGACAGCAGTCAGCCAGCGACCGGCCACCAATGATCAACCCTTGAGGGTCCCGCCAGTTGAGAGTATGCTCAGATGGGGAAAAAAGAAAGACCACATTGTGGGGCGGACAAAGGATCACCCCCAGGCCTACAAGAGGCCCCAATGCGACCCCCACATCAGCGACGCCAGAGAACGGGGGGTGGTGGAAGGGGACAGGGAAGGGCCCAAAGGTTGGGGAGGGAAAAAAGGGACGAGGGGCCAACCAAAGGCCGGTAGGAGGGGAGAGACCGAGGGGCGTACAGCCAACCAGGAGCAAGGAGATTGGTCACTGACTGGATAAAGCCAAAAGTCCTGTAAAGAAATTATGAATAATAAGCAAAACAAAAATGTTTGCCTATGTATATTGATACAATTGTGATTAGAAACAATAGCCCAGGAAAAAAAATAAGTATTGTAAAGGGGGGGAAAAGGGTTCGATGATGCATGGAAACTGCAAAATGGAAATGTGTGAGTGTTAGGGATCGGTGCGTACCACAATATAATAGTGGTGATAAGTGTGCTGAACATTACTGAGACCTGCTAAGGTCTATAAAAGCGTGTGGGGGGGGGGGGGGAATGAATATGAAAATAAAAATGATGAATGTAAAACTAGAAATAAAAAGTGAGTGAAGGCACTGGTGATGACTATGATTGTAATGACATGTATTAACCAATATGTGAGGGAATGTTGAATATGTGAATGTGATAAATCAAAAACCAATGTGCACTAACTAGCCAGCTATACGCTGGGAGATAACTGAATGAGAACATTTTGTGTGTATGCAATGGAATGATCCTTAGCATCATCCAAGGAAGGAAAAAAGGAAAAGAAGTGCCAATGTATGTATTGTGAGTGCACAACAGGACATGACTTATCATGAAACGCGTCAGGCGGAACGAGCGGCTTGCTGACGTCATCACCCTAATCTGCTCGGTTTCTCATACGGACGAGTTTTCCTGTTTGCGTCCGGCCAGCGCAACAGGTTTAAGGCTGTTCTAATGCCGCGTACACACGGTCGTTTTTTGTGATGAAATAAAACAACGTTTTTAAACGTCATTTAAAATGATCGTGTGTGGGCTTCACATTGTTTTTTTGTCTTCTAAAAACGACCAAAGAAAATTCGAACATGCTTTAATTTTTTATGTCGTTTTTCAAAATGTTGTTTTTTGTGTCTCAAAAAATGATCGTGTGTGGGCCAAAACGACGTTTTAAACCCGCGCATGCTCAGAAGCAAGTTATGAGACGGGAGCTTAAATGGAACAGAGTGCCGTTATACGTAACTGCGCTTTGCTAGAGCATTTTCAGAAAACGATGGTGTGTGTGGGCAACATCGTTTTTTATGATGAAATTAGAAAAACCTCTTTTTTTCATGATGAAAAATGTCTATTTCATCACAAAGACCGTGTGAACGCGGCATTACACTTACGAAATGTGAGGTGTTTTTTTTTTTTTTTCTTTTTTTCTGTTTGTTTGTTTTATATTTTAATAAAATTCATTGGTTTTACACTATCGAGGCATCTGCTTTCTTTGCATGATACCATACCAATTGACGTTTATGCTGAGGAGTTTGTCGTACCATCACATTGTATCATCGCTATGGATGCAGTGTTCTGTCGTGTCTGCTGGGTTTAACACTTATGCTGGTTTTGGTACTACATCATAAGGGACCTTTGGCTCTGGTAAGCAGTTTCACTTACACTAGGGTGGTGGAATTCACTTAAAGTTGTGGATCTTGAGAAGAGAGCAGCTGTCATTTTGATCATCACTGGGTGGTTCCTCATATTGCAACCATGCCTTTTTTTCTTTTTTCCTTTTTTAATTCACTGTGTTTATATGTTATAGCCCATTGCAGGGCTCATAGTTCATGTTTTGTTCATAACAATCTATGATCCGTATTTGGTTTTTGCACATAGGTTTATACCATGGCCTATTTCATGATTTGTCAATTTCACGTTTGAGAATTTGTGTATTGTTTATGCAGACAGGCATTTTAATTTAATTCATGATTCTTCCACATTTATGGTCACCTTCTTCGTAAAGGTTTTCTTTGATATTAGCGCAACCATATATATTCTCGCTGGCGGATTTACCCTTCCAGGGAGAGAGGCTATTTGGAGCCTCGCTATGGATGACATTATTAAGAATGCCACTGGGGGTAAGAGCACGTTACTCCCACAATCCAGAAAAGGTAAGAAGCCACGCCGTAGGCCAGGGCCCTCCTTTTCTGCTCAGATGCAGTATTTTTGTCAGTCTGGGCCCGCAGGAAAGCGTTCCCAGGCTGGCAAGGGACCAGCTGAGGGACATAAGCGTCCCTGGATTTGCAAGCAAGACAAGACTGCGAACAAATCTGCGACGGCATAAAGTTTGCCCCTGCCTGACTCGGGTGGGGGGTCGCCTTCACGAGTTTGCAGCTCGATGGATCTCCCTGCTTCCCGTCCAGTGGGTTTGCGAAGTGGTTTCATCAGGGTACAAGATGGTTTCTTTCTTGTCCACCAAACAGATTCTTTCCCTCAAACCTTCATCTTCCGGCTTGTCGGAATGCCCTATTGGGGGCAGTGCAGGACCTGCTGAGGCGCAGGGTAATAGTACCTGTGCCGCTGCTGGACAGATTTCAGGGATTCTATTTCAATCTGTTTGTAGTCCCGAAAAAGGATGGATCTGTCCAAACCTGGATCTCAAGGCCCTCAACGTCTTTGTGAGGGTACGAAAATTCATGATGGAATCAGTTCGCTCTGTGGTCACTGCACTCCATCCGGGGGATTTTCTGGCATCCTTGGACATCAAGGACGCATACTTGCATGTCCCCATATAATCCAGGCATCAGAGGTTTCTGCGGTCGGACCACCACTACCAGTTTGTGGCTCTCCCTTTTGGCATTGCATCAGCACCAAGGGTTTTCACTAAGGCGCTCGCTCCAATTCTGGCCTTGCTGAGACGGCGAGGAATCGCTATTGTGGGCTACTTGGACGACCTCCTGCTCAGAGACGCTTCGGGCTCAGAATTGGAGTAGGATGTGGCAATCGCCAGTCAGACTCTTCAAGAGTTTGGTTGGGTGTTGAACCTACAAATGTCAGTGTTGGTGCCGGCTCAGCGCCTGGAGTACCTGGGCTTAATTCTGGACTCCTCAGAGGCGAGAGTTTTCCTCCCCTTGGAGAAGTTGCAAACTCTTCGGTCGGCGGTGAAGCTGTTGGCGTCCCGCAGGTGGTCGACACTGCGCTTCTGCATGAGATTCCTGGATCTCATGGTGGCCACCTTCGAGGCGGTACCGTATGCTCAATTCCACACTCGTGTCTTGCAGAAGGAAATCCTGTCCAAACGGGACAAGTTTCCGTTGTCCCTGGATTGTCAAATCCAGGCGAGTCAACTAGTCGGGGCTTCCCTGGTATGGTGGCTGAGATCTCTGGCCCTTCAGTCCAGGAAGTCGTTACTTTCTTTTTTGCTGAACGGTGATCACCTGACCGGCTGGGGGGTGTCTGGGGTGTTCAGTCAGCACAGGGTCGATGGATGCAGGAGGAATCCTGTCTGCTGATCAATGTGTTGGCACTTCGGGTGATCAGACTGTGCCTCTCCACATGGTTTCTGAGGCTTCAGGGATGTTCAGTCAGGATCCAGTTGGACAACGCCACGGCAGTGGCGTATGTCAACCATCAAGGAGGAACAAGAAGCTCGGCTGCAGCATTGGAGGTCGTTCACATCCTTCGGTGGGAAGAGCGGAGCGTGCCGGCCCTGATGGCTGTATACATTCCAGGCGTTGAAAACTGGCAAGCAGACTACCTAAGTCGCCAGATGTTGGACCAAGGAGAATGGTCACTACACCCAGATGTGTTTCAGCTACTTTGCCAGAGATGGGGCACGCCAGATGTGGATCTCCATGGAGAATGGTCACTACACCCAGATGTGTTTCAGCTACTTTGCCGGAGATGGGGCACGCCAGACGTGGATCTCCTGGCTTCTCGACTCAATCAGCCGGTATTGAGGTTTGTGGCCAGGTCCAAAGATCCCTGGCCGGATGCGTTGGTGGCTCCGTGGGAACAGTATCAGCTGGTCTATGCTTTCCCCTCGCTGAAGCTTCTTCCTCGTCTGCTTTGCATAGTGGAGACCAAGGGGAACCCGGTGATTCCCCAGTTTGGCCTTGGTACGCCGACCTTGTATGCCTGGTGGCGGATGTCCCTTGGCGACTGCCAATGCGGTAGGACCTTCTGTCGCAAGGTCCTATTCTTTTATCCTGCTTTAGTCGCTGGCTTTAACGGCATGTCTGTTGAAAGTCCGGTACTGAGGGACCAGGGGCTGTCTGACTTTGTAATTTCCACCATGCTGAGGGCACAGAAGTCATCTTCTCGAAAGCTCTATCATCGCACATGGAAGGCCTACATCTCAATGTGTGAGGAGATGGAGTGGCACCCACGGGCTTATTCGGTTTCCAGGATCCTGCTGTTTTTACAGCGTGGGGTGGATCAAAAACTTGCCTTAAGCACCATAAAGGGGCAGATTTCAGCCTTGGCTGTTTTCTTTCAACGACCCGTGGCGTAGAGCTGCACGATTCTGGCCAAAATGAGAATCACGATTTTTTTTGCTTAGAATGAAGATCACGATTCTTACGGCGTAAAATCTTTTACATTTATACAAAAAAAAATGTGCTAACTTTACTGGCTTTTTTTTTTTAATTCATTAGAAGTATTGTTTTCCAAAAAAAATGCATTTAAAAAGACTGCTGTGCAAATACAGTGCAACATAAAATATTACAGCAACCACCA
The DNA here is from genome assembly GCF_905171775.1 of Rana temporaria. Lineage (NCBI taxonomy): Eukaryota > Metazoa > Chordata > Amphibia > Anura > Ranidae > Rana > Rana temporaria. The sequence continues at coordinate 209,694,276 of NC_053493.1, read as the reverse complement.
TTTTATTCTCTAGGGTCTCTACTAAAAATTATATAATGATTTTAACTTGAAAAGAGCTGTCAGAAAAAGGTTTGGTGTTTAAGTGGTTAAACGTTCCTAAATTACATACAGAAGTTTATTCCTTTGATGTACAAGTTATTGTGATACAATGTTTAGACTTGACTTTCCACTGATAAAGAATGTTTTCAAAACTTGGCAGGCTGCCCAGACTTGGCAGATTGCCCAGACTTTGACTTTTGGCTGAGAGCAGACAGGAAATTCTTTGCATACCAAAGTGCAGAGAGAAAATTATTTTCATGTCAAAGATCGAGAAACCCTGTGTCAAGAATCGCAACGGGAAAAAGATTGCGATAACGATTCTTGACGATTAATCGTGCAGCTCTACAGTGGCGGCTCATCCACTGGTGAGAATGTCTTTGTCTTTTTCTTCTCTGAACTGAGCTGCAGGATGAGGGGTTATGACCAGAGGGCCCGCCCCCTGGCCGGTGCTGTTCGACTTTGCTGTGTTACATGTTTTTTTTAACTGTTTAACATGTCTGCCTAGTCCTCTCCTGATAGATGAAACATAACCCTACTGTCAAGAATATTTGAAGCTGTGTCTGTCCATGAACTTCGGAGAAAAGGATTTTACGATGAGTACAAAAATCCCATTTTCTCTGCATCAGGGAGGATCCTCAAACTACAGCCCTCCAGCTGTTGCGGAACAAGAAACTAGGATAGAGAGAGCTAAAAGGGAAAGAAAGGAGAACAAGAGTGGTACATCCTAAAATGTACCATAAGGGGTTTTAATACTGTACGAGTGGAAGGGACTGCAAATTACTTGTCTTGGGTGCTGACAACCCACAATACGAAAATGTTACTGTTAGGGGTCCCCACAACTTGGGAAATTTTATCAAGGGGTCACGGCACTAGAAAGGTTGAGAACCACTGATCTAGGAATACAAAAATATATGTTATACATCCATTGAATATTGAGGAACACAATGGCAAAAGTAAGGAAAAGAGGGAAGATCATCAACTTGCTGTCTGAATACTCACTTGCCCATTAGAGAAGTGTGCAGCCCAATACGCACGGCAAGGTACCAAAGGGCTATCAGGGTAATAAGGTGCTGGAAAGAGAGCTTCAGGGAGAATCAGATTAAAGAGGGCTTGGATGCAGGGCCACATGTTTATACCAGGACCAGATTGGCATCACTGCGGGGAAAAAGGAAGCATTGAAAGTAAATCTTATTCTAATGCATGTACAGTCGGGTCCATAAATATTGGGACAGCGACACACAATTCTAATCTTTTTTTACTCTTTATACCCCCACAATGGATTTGAAATGAAACAAACAATATGTGCGTTAACTGCAGACTAATTTGAGGGTATTTACATTCAAATCAGGTGAACGGTGTAGGAATTGCAACAGTTTGTATATGTGCCTCCCACTTTTTAAGGGACCAAAAGTAATGGGACAGATTAACAATCACATATCAAACTTTCACTTTTTAATACTTGGTTGCAAATCCTTTGCAGTCAATTACAGCCTGAAGTCTGGAACGCATAGACCTCACCAGTAGGGATGAGCCGAACACCCCCGTTCGGTTCGCACCAGAACCTTTGAACGGACCGAACGTTCGCGTGAACATTTAGAACCCCATTAACGTCAATGGGACTCAAACGTTCAAATTCAAAACTGCTAATTTTAAAGCCTAATATGCAAGTTATTGTCGGAAAATGGGTTTGGGGACCCGGGTCTTGCACCATGTATCAATGGAAAAAAAAGTTTTAAAAATGGTCGTTTTTTTCTGGAGCAGCGATTTTAATGATACTTAAAGTGGAAAAAAAAGGAAAAATTACTTTAACCACTTCCATACCAGGCACTTACGCACCTTCCCGCCCAAGCCAATTTTCAGCTTTCAGCACTGTTGCACTTTGAATGGCAATTGCGCGGTCATGCTACACTGTACCCAAACAACATTGGCGTCCTTTTTTCCCCATAAATAGAGCTTTCTTTTGGTGGTATTTGATCACCTCTGCGGGTTTTTTTTTTTTGCGCAACAACTAAAAAAAGACTGAAAATTTTGAAAAAAAATTACGTTTTTATTTTTTTCTGTTAATTTTTTTGTAAATACGTTTTTCTCTTTCAATTACGGGCACTGATATGGCGGCACTGATGGGCACCGATGAGATGGCACTGATGGACATCGATGAGGTAGTACTGACGGGCACAGATTAAGTGGCACTGATTGGTGGCGCTGGTATGCAGCACTGATGGGCACTCATAGGTGGCACTGATGGGCACACATAGGCGGCACTGGGCACTCATGGGCGGCACAGATGGGCACTCATGGGCGGCACTTATGGGTGGCACTGATGGATACTTATGGGTGGCACAGATGGGCACTGGGCATGGATGGGCACTGTGGGGTGGCACTGATTTTCCCAGGGTGCCAGTCAGTGCCCATTTGTGGGCACTGATTGGCATCTTTTTTTTTTTTTTTTTTTAATGCTTTTTTTTTTTTTTTTTTTTTTGGCGGGCTTCCCTGGTGGTCCAGTGTGGCGATCCGAGGGGGGCTGCGCTGATAAACAATCAGCGCGAACCCCCCCGTCAGGAGAGCCGCTGATCGGCTCTCCTTTACTCGCGTCGGCTCTTCCTGTTTACATCGTGATCAGCCGTGATTGGACACGGCTGATCACGTGGTAAAGAGTCTCCGCCGGAGGCTCTTTACCGAGACCGGTGATGCAGGGTGTCAGACTGACACCCCGCATCAGCGATCGCCGCGCGCCCCGAAATCCTGCAGGACGTCCATGGACGTCCTGTCAGGATTTCACAACCACTTCCTGGACGTAAATCGGCCATAGGCCGGGCGGGAAGTGGTTAAATATCGTACCTGCTGGGTGTCTATAGTAGTTGCACGTGTTTAGAACTGTCCCTGCACAAAATGAGATTACTATAAGAAAAAGGTAATTTAAGACTGCTTGCGGCTTTAATGTAATGTTTGGTCCCTGCAATATGGATGAAAATCACTGAGAAAAATAGCATGGGTTTCCCCGCGCCCCCCCCCCAGGTCATTACAAGCTCCTTTGGCCCTATATACATTGAACAGCAGTATACAGGCGGTGCAAACAAGACAGGGACTGTAGGTTTGTTGTTAAGTAGAATCTGTTTGTAATTTTCAATTGGTACTTCTTTAAAGTGTAGCTCCAGCCATAAAATCTTTTTTTTAAGCTTTTCTGAAAACATAGAGAAGGGTTATCACCCCTGTAACATTTGTTTTGCTGTCTGTGTGCACATGTTCAGAAGATTGCACCTCATTTTCTGTCCCAATGACAAATGATTTTTTGAAAACAAGGATTGTGGTAAAGCATCAGTGGACAGGAGACACCTTTTACAGAAGAGAATTTTCCTTCCTAGGGGTAGATTTCCTCTCACTTCCTGTTGTCTCCTTCCGTTTGCAAGTCGGAGTCGTTTGTAAGTTAGATGTTTGAAAGTAGGAGCCTGCCGTACATACTCTGCATAAATTTGGGCCCTAGGTGTTGGTGTTGCCACAACACTGTAAGCCCTCACAGTTAGTCCTGGTGGGCGCTGGAACACCCTGCTGTGAAATATTAGGTCAAAAATTGTAATAACATGCCCCTGTTAAACAGGGGCAGAAAAACTGGGCCTTAGGCACTGGTGCTGCTGCCACAACACTGCAACCCCTCACAGATACTCTAGTTGGAGCGCAGCAATGAGCCCGCTGCAAAGCGTTGCATCAAAAATTGTAATTATACGCCCCTGTTAAACAGGGGCAGAAGAATTGGGCCTTAGCCACTGGTGGCGGTGCCCAGAACCAACAATGTTCTAACGAGCTATCAGCAAGATCATTGAGGAGGAAAAGGATATTCACTCAGCATAACAGGATAGTCACTCAGCATCAGCATAGAAGGGATCTGACATTTCAAAAAAAATTACTCAGTTACGTCAGCATCGGGTGCTTGGTAGCTGGTGGTGATCCAAGCCTGATTAATTTTTATGAAGGACAGTCGATCGACCGAGTCGGTGGAGAGGCGCACCCTGTGATCGATTACAAAGCCTCCAGCAGCACTGAATGTGCGTTCTGAAAGAACGCTGGATGCAGGACAAGCCAGTAGCTCAATTGCGTACTGTGCAAGCTCTGGCCAGTGATCCATCCTCAAGACCCAGTACGCCAGAGGATTTTCGGTGGGAAATGTGTCTAAGTCTGATCTTGCCCCTAGGTATTCCCGCAACATGTAAAACAGACGCTGGCGATGGTTGCTGGAACCGGTCATACCTTGGGGCTGCGGACTAAAAAATTGAACGCATCGGTCAGACAGCCACCTTCTCCACCGCTCCTTCTGTGACTGACCGAAGCCTCAGCAACACGTTGTCCAGGACCAGAATTTTGTAACCCCCCCAGTCTCTGGGAACGCGTTGCACAGACCTTTCTGCAAGGCCTCCCGAAGATGTTTCATCTTCTGCTCCCTCTGCTCTGGCAAGATAAGGTCCGCAACCTTATTCTTGTAACGTGGATCAAGGAGAGTTGCCAGCCAGTAATGATCCCTCTCCTTGATATCAAGAATACGAGGATCCTTCCGCAGGCTTTGCAGGCTCAGGAAAACCATGCAGTGTAGGTTTGCTGAGGCATTCGGTGTGGAGTCCTCTGGGTCACTGAGGACGACATGATCCGCAGCCACCTTCATCCCAGCCATGTACAAGTCCTTGGGTTCCTTGGGACTGTAATTGATCCCTTGAAGACTGCTGCTGATGCTGAGTGCTAGGCTCCACCTCCATGCTGACACAATCCTCCTCCTCCTCCTCGTCCTGTGTGATAGGCGGGCAAGCAGGAACACTGTCTGAATAAAGGGGGCCTTGAGAGGTAAGGAAATCCTACTCTTCCTCCCTCTGTTCTGCCTCAAGGGCCCTGTCCATTATTCCACGCAGCGTGTGCTCCAACATGTGAATAAGAGGGACAGTCTCACTGATGCAGGCACTGTCACTGCTCACCATCCTCGTGGCCTCCTACAGGGAGTGCAGAATTATTAGGCAAGTTGTATTTTTGAGGATTAATTTTATTATTGAACAACAACCATGTTCTCAATGAACCCAAAAAACTCATTAATATCAAAGCTGAATATTTTTGGAAGTTTTTTTTTTTAGTTTGTTTTTAGTTTTAGCTATTTTAGGGGGATATCTGTGTGTGCAGGTGACTATTACTGTGCATAATTATTAGGCAACTTAACACAAAAAAAATATATACCCATTTCAATTATTTATTTTTACCAGTGAAACCAATATAACATCTCAACATTCACAAATATACATTTCTGACATTCAAAAACAAAACAAAAACAAATCAGTGACCAATATAGCCACCTTTCTTTGCAAGGACACTCAAAAGCCTGCCATCCATGGATTCTGTCAGTGTTTTGATCTGTTCACCATCAACATTTCGTGCAGCGGCAACCACAGCCTCCCAGACACTGTTCAGAGAGGTGTACTGTTTTCCCTCCTTGTAAATCTCACATTTGACGATGGACCACAGGTTCTCAATGGGGTTCAGATCAGGTGAACAAGGAGGCCATGTCATTAGTTTTTCTTCTTTTATACCCTTTATTGCCAGCCACGCTGTGGAGTACCTGGACGCGTGTGCTGGAGCATTGTCCTGCATGAAAATCATGTTTTTCTTGAAGGATGCAGACTTCTTCCTGTACCACTGCTTGAAGAAGGTGTCTTCCAGAAACTGGCAGTAGGACTGGGAGTTGATTTTGACTCCATCCTCAACCCGAAAAGGCCCCACAAGCTCATCTTTGATGATACCAGCCCAAACCAGTACTCCACCTCCACCTTGCTGGCGTCTGAGTCGGACTGGAGCTCTCTGCCCTTTACCAATCCAGCCACGGGCCCATCCATCTGGCCCATCAAGACTCACTCTCATTTCATCAGTCCATAAAACCTTAGAAAAATCAGTCTTGAGATATTTCTTGGCCCAGTCTTGACGTTGCAGCTTGTGTGTCTTTTTCAGTGGTGGTCGTCTTTCAGCCTTTCTTACCTTGGCCATGTCTCTGAGTATTGCACACCTTGTGCTTTTGGGCACTCCAGTGATGTTGCAGCTCTGAAATATGGCCAAACTGGTGGCAAGTGGCATCTTGGCAGCTGCACGCTTGACTTTTCTCAGTTCATGGGCAGTTATTTTGCGCCTTGGTTTTTCCACACGCTTCTTGCGACCCTGTTGACTATTTTGAATGAAACGCTTGATTGTTTGATGATCACACTTCAGAAGCTTTGCAATTTTAAGAGTGCTGCATCCCTCTGCAAGATATCTCACTATTTTTGACTTTTCTGAGCCTGTCAAGTCCTTCTTTTGACCCATTTTGCCAAAGGAAAGGAAGTTGACTAATAATTATGCACACCTGATATAGGGTGTTGATGTCATTAGACCACACACCTTCTCATTACAGAGATGCACATCACCTAATATGCTTAATTGGTAGTAGGCTTTCGAGCCTATACAGCTTGGAGTAAGACAACATGCATAAAGAGGATGATGTGGTCAAAATACCCATTTGCCTAATAATTCTGCACTCCCTGTAGAATGGTGACAGGACAGTGCATGCACCCCTGATCAAGGCCCACTGGCGTGGGAAAAAAACAAGCTCCCCTGACCCAGTTCTGCTGCCATATTGGCACAGATACTCATTGATGGCCCTCTGCTGCGTGTGCAGCCGCTGCAGCATGGCAAACGTAGAGTTCCACCTGGTGGGCATGTCACAGATTAGGCGGTTCTTGGGCAGGTTGTATTACCTTTGGAGGTCTGCCAGCCGAGCACTGGCATTATATGACCGGAAATGCACACAGACTTTCCTGGCCTGCTTCAGGACATCCTGTAAGCCCGGGTACCTGCCCAAGAACCGCTGCACCACCAAATTAAGGACATGAGCAAAACAGGGCACATGGGTCAGTTGTCCCCGTCGCAGGGCGGAGAGGAGGTTGGTGCCATTGTCGCAAACCACTATTCCTGGCTTAAGCTGGCGTGGCGTCAACCACCTCTGAGCCTGACCCTGCAGAGCTGACAGAACCTCTGCCCCAGTGTGGCTCCTGTCTCCTAAGCACACCAGCTCAAGCACCGTATGGCATCTCTGCCTGCGTACCTGCGTAGCCCCTTGAATGCCTACGGAGCACCGCTGGTTCCGAGGACACATCAGCACAGGAAGAGGCCACAGAGGAAGAAGAGGAGGGGGTGGAAGAGAGAGGTGTGTCACAACCAGTAGTAGCATTTTGGAGGCCTGGTGGCGGAACAACCTCCAACACTACTGTACCTTGTCCTGAGTCCTTCCCAGCTGCCAGCAGAGTCACCCAATGTGCAGTGAAAGATAGGTAACGTCCCTGTCCATGCCTGCTGGACCATGAGTCAGCGGTAATATGCACCTTATCACTGACCGCCCTATCCAGCGAGGCATGGACATTGCCTTCCACATGGTGGTAGAGAGCCAGAATCGCCTTCCGTGAGAGAAAGTGGCGTTTGGGAACTTGCCACTGAGGTACCGCACATTCCACAAACTCACGGAAGGGGGCAGAATCTACCAACTGAAAAGGCAGCAGTTAAAGTGCTAGCAATTTAGCTAAGCTAGTATTGAACCGCTGGGCATGTGGATGGCTGGGAGAGAACTTCTTTCGGCGCTGCAGCAGCTGGGGCAGGGAAATTTGCCTGGTACAATCTGCCATCGGTGTACCGATAGTAGATTGCCCGTATGTACTAGGCTGTGACACACCTAATTCTACACCTTCAGTCCTATCAGCGCAGGCTTCAGAGAGGACTGAGGGTATAGTGGGGTTGGAGATCCCAGCTGATAAGGGGCAAGGGGAGGTCTGCTTTGTTCTTTGGTGTGGGTCTTTGAGGTACGCTTGCCAACGAACTGCATGGCAGGTTGACATATGTCTGGTTAAGCATGTGGTGCCCAAGCTGGTGATGTTTTGGCCACGCAAGATACGCTTGAGACATATGTTGCAAATAGCAGCGGTGCGATCTGATGCACTCGTCTCAAAAAAGGTCCACACCAAAGAACTTTTGGAATAACGCTGAGACACAGCAGCGCCCTGCACATGCGTAGCTCTGCGTTGTGATGCAGTCGGTGTGCTGCCCTTAAGCTGTCCCCTGGAGGGCATCCTGCCTCGTTGGAGATGTTGCTGTGCCTCCTCCTCCTCTCTCCTATCAGGCACCCACGTAGAGTCAGTGACCTCATCATCCCCTCCCTCCTCATCACTGTAGAAAACCTGGCAGTATGCTGCAGCTGGGGGAACATGACTGCCAGATTGCTGTCCTTCTTGGGCACCCCCTCTCTCTGGGCTCACGTTACTGCCTTACTCTAGCTGTGTACCATCATCGGAGCCTTCAAAACGCTGCACATCCTCATGCAGCATGTACCCAACACTGTGGTCAAACAGTTCGGGGGACTACTCAGGAGGACATGGGGGGGCTAGGGAAGGAGTGAGTGATGCCATTGAGGGAAGAGGACGCCTTGGCAGCTACTTTGCCAGACAAAGTACCCTGAGCCTGGGTGAGAGAGGATGAGGACGGCTTGGTCATTCACTCTACCAAGTCTTCGGCATGTTGCGGCTCTACACGGCCAGCTGCCGAAAACAAGAACGAGCGTGTCCAACAGCCATGTGCTGATGAGGATGCACCGTGTCCACAACCAGCACTATTGCCTCTAGATGCAGAGCCTGCTTGCCCTCGTGACTCTCTGCCTCTCCTTGTTGTCCTTCCAGACATACTAATGGCCTGCAGAGGACAAAGGCAGTACACACACCTCGTAGCTTTAGGTGCAAACTGCAGAGGACATGGCCAGTACACACCAAGTAGCTTTATGTGCAAACTACAGAGCAAACGTGCAGTTCACACCAAGTAGCTTTAGGTGCAAACTACAGAGCACACATGCAGTACACACACGTGCAGTACACACCAAGTAGCTTTAGGTGCAAACAACAGAGCACACGTGCAGTACACACCAAGTAGCTTTAGGTGCAAACTACAGAGGACACGGGCAGTAGCTTTAGGTGCAAACTACAGAGCACACGGGCAGTACTCACCAAGTAGCTTTAGGTGCAAACTACAGAGCACACATGCAGTACACACCAAGTAACTTTAGGTGCAAACTACAGAGCACACAGGCAGTACACACCAAGTAGCTTTAGGTGCCAACTACAGAGCACACGTGCAGTACACACCAAGTAGCTTTAGGTGCAAACTACAGAGCACACGTGCAGTACACACCAAGTAGCTTTAGGTGCAAACTACAGAGGATATGGCCAGTTCACACCAAGTAGCTTTAGGTGGAAACTACAGAGCACACATGCAGTACACACACGTGCAGTACACACCAAGTAGCTTTAGGTGCAAACTACAGAGGACACAGGCAATACACCACTTGAGAATACTGCAGCTAGCACAATCAACTGCCTGCCAGTAAATTAGGAAGAACTGATCTAGCTAAACTATACAATATATATAAATATATTCCGGCCCCAGTGGACATTCTATCCGGACTGCAGCCCCGCCAAGTAGTTTCCTGTGTGTCCTCTGTCACCGGCTTGCACGCCCGCCTGCCTGTCTGCCGCTGCGGATGCCGCTATATACACAGCATGGCAGGCGCGGCAGGTCCGTGCCTTCTCTAACATCGCTGCACTCCCCCCTCCCCACACTGCCTGTCTTAATCTCACAGGACATGAAGCGACTGCTCTGGACAAAAGGCGGGACTTTCTTTCTCGTACATCACGGGACACAGAGCAGCATATTCATTACTATGTGGGTTATATGGAGTACCTTCAGGTGATGGACACTGGCAATCTCAAACAGGAAGTGCCCCTCCCTATATAACCCCCTCCCATAGGAGGAGTACCTCAGTTTTTTCGCCAGTGTCTTAGGTGTTGGTCATGGAATAGCTTTGCCTCCACATCCTTGGGATCAAGGCGGGCTATCCGGATCTGTCCAAGGGCCTCAGAGCTAAAGTGGACAGTACCCGGGCCCCAAACCGTGGGGTTTTGCCCATAATGCTTCTCTTTTTAGAGAGCTGGACCCTGGGCCCAGGACTTAGAACCTCTGCGGTACCTAAGGTAACCTGTTTGCCAGGGTGCTATATGGGCCCAGGACAGTGGGTTCCTTTTAGGACCCCAGGGCCTGAAGGTCTAGTACGCCACCCACGGAGATGGGGGAAGATTGGACCTCTTGCTGTGCAAAGTCCTGCGGCATGGAGCAGGTAAGAAAGGGGGGGACTGCGGGACTTGGTTCGTCGGCAGGCTCTCTAGGGGGGATCTTTGGGGGATGTGCCTGAGTATGCTCTTGCATTGGCAGTTTTGGGCCACTATGTCTATCAAAGAGACAGGATGGTCTATGTATGGGCTCCCATGTGTGATCTCCCTAAAATATGTGTTGCATTGTAATTGTCTGCTGGGCGCTGGGTTGGGAAAGGAGCTGTGTGTTGGCTATGCTTTCCCAGGACTGGGGGGTCAGTGACTCACCTGAGACCTTACCTGTCTGGGTGCCGTGCGGTGCTCGTCCTCCAGCATGTCAGGAACGCTTCCGGCGTGGCCCCCATCCTCCGCAACACGGGCGCGCCCGCGGGCGCGCGCCCTGTAATATAGGCGCAGGGTGATGATTCGTGCCGTTGTGGAGAAAGGGGGGCGGGACATCTAGTCTCATAAAAGGAAGGGGCGGCCCTTCCTCTATGCTGTGTAGCTCAGTTGCTTTCTGAGCTTGAAGGAGGAGGACGCAGAGCGGCTGCAGGGCGGCTGAGGGCACCCAGTGGCGCAAGGAAGTATTGCAGTTCTGGTGAACAGAACTAGCTGTGTGGTTACTAGCCTAAAAAATTCCTTATACAGCAGATGGATACTTGCAATTTTTTGAGGGAAGACAGCATGTTTTCATAAAAAAAGAAAGAAATAGGAAACATACTGGTCTTCCCGTTTTGGTTTTTGGACGTTAGTTGTTACTACCGTTCCCTAAACCGTACTATTCTTCCTCCTAGCTACAACAATCAAAGGTTGTAAGCAGGGGTACCTTGGTATTGTACCATGGCTTCCAAAGGTTCAGGATCAGGGGGTACAAAAGAAAGGGGCTCCCCTTCAGATTCTGATGGTTCAGGTCGGCCTATGCCGGTACTCTCCCCACAGGTTAATACACCATTGGGCACCTTGGTTGAGCCATTAGGGAGATCTGGTGCTGAGGCTACATCAGATCCACCCAACCCTGTGTTTATCACAGAGAGTATGCTAGCCACCTCCTTGGAGGGGCTAGAGAAAAGATTGGCGGCTATGATAGCCAAATCTACACCGGGAAAAAAGCGGACTAGGTCTCAGTCGCCTGAGTGTGGACCCTCAGATGCTGAGGTTCTCTCCCCGGGGGGATTTGAGTTGCAGGAAGATCATTTGGACCGGGACCAAATTGGTTCAGAGGTTGAGGGTTCGGCTAATGAAGAGCCTTGCTCGGCCTCCCAAGCGGAAAGCTTCTGGGTTCAATCCCTGACAGACATGGTCCACTTGGCGTTTAATTTGCCTTTGCCGGAACCTCAGGGTCCGGCCGTATCATCTTTAGGCTCTTTGAAAACGCCTCGGAGTAGCGCTGTTTTTCCAGTCCATCCTCTTTTAGAGGAAGTAATCTTCCAGGATTGGGCACGACCAGACAGAATCTTTTTACCACCTAAAAGATTTTCCGTCGTCTATCCTATGGAAGAAAATTTTGCCAAAAAGTGGGCACTCCCAGTGGTGGATGCCGCCATCTCCTGTGTAAATAAGTCCTTGACTTGCCCGGTAGAAAACATACAGGTGTTTAAAGAACCGGTTGATAAGCGTTTGGAGACACTTTTAAAAGCATCCTTTACTACGGCAGGTGCAGTAATGCAGCCAGCGGTGGCTGCTATTGGAGTTTGTCAGGCGCTAACAGACCAGACAAGACAAATGCTTAAGGTATTCCGGCCCAGCATAAGAATTATCTGATATTCCTAGAGCCATGTGCTTCGCGGTGGATGCTATAAAGGACTCCATCCAGCAAGCGTCTCGTCTGTCACTATTTTTAGTACATATGAGAAGGCTCTTATGGTTAAAGAACTGGGAGGCTGAGCCCCCATGCAAAAAGCTTCTGGCAGGATTTCCCTTCCATGGTGAACGACTCTTCGGAGAAGATCTGGATAAATACATTCAGACTATTTCAAGTGGCAAAAGTACCCTTCTACCAGTCAAAAAGAAGGTCCGGGGACCTGCGTTCAAACGGCAGCTTCCCCCTGCTCAGGTGCCCGCCAATTCCAGGCAGTATCGACGGCCTCCTGCGAGATCATACTTTAACAATAAGCCACAGGGACAAGCCTTTGGAGGCAAGAAGCAGTGGTATCGTAAGCCAGCAAAGACAGCCCCTAAGTCTGCCTCATGAAGGGACGCCCCCACCCACGAAGGTGGGGGGAAGGCTGCGTCTTTTTGCGGAAATTTGGGAGACCGACATTCCCGACAAGTGAGTCCGGTCTTCCGTGGCCACAGGCTACAAATTAGAATTTCTAAGAATCCCTCCACCTCATTATCAGGAGTCGAGAGTGCCAGTCGAGCCGACAAAGAAGGCCGCCTTAATGGCGGCATTAAATCATTTGCTTTACCAAGGCGTGATAGTAGAAGTACCAGCCCAAGAACAGGGGCTAGGGTTCTACTCCAATCTGTTCATCATCCCAAAGCCCAACGGCGATGTCAGGCCAATCTTGGACTTAAAGGGATTAAATGCGTACTTAAAAGTACGCTCATTCCGGATGGAATCCGTACGATCGGCAGCCGCCGCACTCCAGAAAGACGACTTTCTGGCATCCATAGACATAAAGGATGCTTACCTTCATGTGCCAATTTTTCAGCCACATCAAAAGTTTCTACGCTTCACAGTGGCTCGGCGTCATTTTCAATTTGTGGCACTCCCTTTCGGGTTGGCTACGGCTCCTCGAGTATTCACCAAGGTCCTAGCTCCAATTCTAGCCAACCTAAGAATCCAAGGGATCACTGTCCTAGCATACCTGGACGACCTTCTAATCATAGATCACTTGTCTCCTGGCCTGGAACGAGCAGTGGCTCTCACGGTTCGATACCTAGAAAGGTTCGGCTGGGTCCTAAACCGAGAAAAATCAGCTTTCCATCCCACAAAGAGGTTGGAATATCTCGGCATGTCATTAGACACGGAACAGCAAAAGGTGTTCCTGCCTCGAATAAAGGTCGAGGCTATCAAAGAATTGATACATCTGGTTCTAAGCAAGAGAGAACCAACGATTCGCCTATGCATGCGATTACTAGGCAAGCTAGTGGCCACCTTCGAAGCGGTGCCATACGCTCAAAGCCACACTCGCGTCCTGCAGGCAGCCATTCTGTCAGCATGGAGCAAAAGGCCACAGGCCTTGGAATTTCCTTTGCCACTCTCATCAAGAGTCCGGCAGAGTCTGTGTTGGTGGTTAGACCCTCAGAATCTACTGAAGGGAAAATCTTTCAGCCCCGTGACCTGGAAGATAGTGACCACAGATGTCAGCCTGAAGGGCTGGGGAGCGATCTTGGATGGTTGCACTCGCCAAGGTACTTGGGCACAGGAGGAGAGTCAATTGCCCATCAATATCTTGGAGCTCAGAGCTGCTTGGCTAGCCCTCAAGGCTTGGACCTCCAAATTACAGGGGTTCCCGGTGAGGATACAATCAGACAATGCCACGGCTGTGGCATATATAAATCACCAAGGGGGAACCAAGAGTCAAGCAGCTCAGAGAGAAGTGAGCTTAATTTTCCTATGGGCAGAGAATCATGTGCCCTGCATATCGGCAATATTCATTCCCGGGGTGGACAACCTGCAGGTGGACTTCTTGAGTCGTCAGACTCTGTCGCCAGGGGAATGGTCTCTGCATCCGCAAATATTTCAGATAATTTGCCAGAGGTGGGGAATGCCGGACGTGGATATCATGGCATCAAGACTCAACAAGAAGCTAGACAGGTTCATGTCCCGGACTCGGGACCCTATGGCCTGCGGGACCGATGCGTTAGTTTGCCCTTGGCATCAGTTCAATCTTCTATATGCCTTCCCCCCGCTTCAGTTACTACCCCGCCTGTTACGCAGGATCAGGGTGGAGCACAAGCCAGTCATTCTGATAGCTCCAGCATGGCCCAGAAGGGCATGGTACTCACTAATCCTAAAGATGTCAGTGGGAGACCCTTGGACGCTTCTCTACGACCAGACCTACTCTCACAAGGCCCGATCCTCCACCCTGCATTACGGCGTCTAAATTTGACGGCCTGGCGGCTGAATCCCTGATTCTTAGGGGTAGAGGTCTATCTAGACAAGTAATCTCTACCCTGATTAAGGCTAGAAAGCCAGTCTCCAGAGTAATTTATTACAGGGTTTGGAGGGCCTATGTAGGCTGGTGCGAGTCCAAGAAATGGCTTTCCCGCAAATATACCATTGATAGAGTATTAAGTTTTCTCCAGCTAGGAGTGGATAAAGGCCTGGCATTAAGCACAATCAAGGGACAGATTTCAGCTTTGTCAGTGTGGTTTCAGAGGCCACTGGCCACCCACTCGCTGGTTAAGACCTTCATTCAGGGGGTCTTGCGTATTAATCCTCCGGTTAAGTCACCACTTTGTCCGTGGGACTTGAATCTTGTTCTGTCAACTCTACAGAAACAACCCTTTGAGCCGTTGGCTGAAGTTCCTTTGGTTTTACTAACAAGGAAGATGGTATTTCTGGTCGCCATAGTTTCCGCCAGAAGAATTGGCAGCCTTATCTTGTAAGGAGCCATATCTTATTCTGCATAAGGACAGGGTGGTTCTCCGTCCTCATCCTTCCTTTTTACCAAAGGTTATATCCAGTTTTCACCTGAACCAGGATTTGGTATTACCATCCTTTTTTCCGAAGCCCACTTCCAGAAAGGAAGGGTTGCTGCATACCTTGGATATTGTCAGGGCCATGAAGACCTATCTTAAAGCTACAGAGAAGATTCGGAAAACAGATGTGTTGTTCATTTTGCCAGATGGGCCCAAGGAGGGGCAGGCAGCTGCAAAATCCACCATTTCGAGATGGATTAAACAGTTAATTATTCAGGCCTACGGCTTGAAGAGGTTGCCTCCTCCGTTGTCAGTAAAGGCCCATTCTACCAGAGCCATGGGCGCCTCCTGGGCAGCACACCATCAGATCTCTATGGCTCAAGTATGCAAGGCGGCAACCTGGTCTTCAGTCCACACGTTTACAAAATTTTACCAGGTGGACATAAGAAGGAATACAGATACAGCCTTTGGGCAGGCAGTGCTGCGGGCTGCGATTTAAGACCCTCAGAATCGGGGGCACCCTTGAGTTAAAATTTAAATTTAATTTTCTCAACTAAGTTGGATTTATTATTATTTGAGAGTATCTCTGAATTAAATCCTTGTGTCTTGGGAAGATGTCTCCCTCCCCTCAGTAAAGCATTGCTTTGGAACATCCCACATAGTAATGAATATGCTGCTCTGTGTCCCGTGATGTACGAGAAAGAAAAAGGGATTTTTAATACAGCTTACCTGTAAAATCCTTTTCTTGGAGTACATCACGGGACACAGAGCTCCCACCCCTCTTATGAGGACCATTTTGGGAGGCATACTGCTTGCTACAAAACTGAGGTACTCCTCCTATGGGAGGGGGTTATATAGGGAGGGGCACTTCCTGTTTGAGATTGCCAGTGTCCATCACCTGAAGGTACTCCATATAACCCACATAGTAATGAATATGCTGCTCTGTGTCCCGTGATGTACTCCAAGAAAAGGATTTTACAGGTAAGCTGTATTAAAAATCCCTTTTTTTAAGTTAAAAAGTGGGTGATTGGTTGCTAGGCAGCGGGGGCGGTCCCAGCAATTAATCACTCACTTTTAATGGGGAAAGTCCCGCCCATTTTTCAGAGCGGCCATGCTTCATTTTCTGTGTGATTAAGATAGGGTTCTGTGGGGAGGGGGGAGTGCAGTGCAATGCAATGCAATATAGGACAGGACAGGGGAGGTCTGCGATGGGGAGTCTGATGTGTCAGGACCAGTTTGTGATGGGGGGGTCATCCTGTGATAGGGGGCCAGTGATGAGTCAGGACCTGTTTGTGATTTGGGGGGGCAGTCTGTGATTTGGGGGTCAATCTGTTATGGGTCAGGACCAGTTTGTGATGGGGGGGTCAGCCTGTGATAGGGGGGTCTGTGATGGGTCAGGACCAGTTTGTGATTTGGGGGGTCAGTCTGTGATTTAGGGGTCAGTCTGTTATGGGTCAGGACCAGTTTGTGATGGGGGGGGTCAGCCTGTGATAGGGGTCTGTGATGGGTCAGGACCAGTTTGTGATTTGGGGGGGGGCAGTCTGTGATAGGGGGTCTGTGATTTGGGGGTCAGTCTGTTATAGGGGGTCTGTTATGGGTCAGCAGGACCAGTTTGTGATGGGGGGTCAGTTTGTGATGGGCCAGGTCAGTCTGTGATAGGGGGTCTGTAATTTGGGGGGTCAGTCTGTGATGGGGAGTGTGATGTGTCAGGACCAGTTTGTGATGGGGGGTCTGTGATGGGGGGGTCAGTCTCTGATAGGGGGTCTGTGATGTGTCAGGACCAGTTTGTGATGGGGGATTTGTGATGGGGGGGTCAGTCTGTGATAGGGGGTCTTTGATGGGTCAGGACCAGTTTGTGATTTGGGGGGGCAGTCTGTGATAGGGGGTCTGTGATTTGGGGGGTCAGTTGGTTATAGGGGGTCTGTTATGGGTCAGGACCAGTTTGTGATGGGGGGTCAGTCTGTGATGGGGGTCTGGGATGGGTCAGGTCAGTCTGTGATGGGGGGTCAGTCTGTGATAGGGGGTCTGTGATTTGGGAGGGTCAGTCTGTAATAGGGGGTTGGGGATTTGGGGGGTCAGTCTGTGATAGGGGGTCTGTGATGGGTCAGGACCAGTTTGTGATGGGGGAGTCAGTCTGTGATGGGTCAGGTCAGTCTGTGATGGGGGGGATTAGGCTGTAATGAGGGGTCTGTGATTTGGGCTGTCAGTCTGTCATGGGGGGGGGGTCTGTGATGCATCGGTCTCTGCAAGGGCAATAGAAAACAATTGTTTTCTATGTGTCCTGTTCACACTGCAACAGCGCCCCTGCATGCTGAGCAGTGTGTTGCAAAATGCATTCTGTTTCTATGCACCACAATTGAACTGTGGTGCATAAAAATGAATGAAATTTATTTTTACATTTCAATAAAGTTGAAAGAAAAAAAAGTGCGAAGTGTGGGTCATAAAGGTGTGTGCATGTGTGTGGTGGTGGTGGTGGGGGGGCGCTGTGATGGGAGGTTGTCAAGTGGAGGATATCATGTGGCGTCATAGCACCAATTTGGCATTCGGACCTCCGCTGGAAAAAATTCCGACTGGACCCCCGTGA
Source organism: Rana temporaria (assembly GCF_905171775.1). Lineage (NCBI taxonomy): Eukaryota > Metazoa > Chordata > Amphibia > Anura > Ranidae > Rana > Rana temporaria. The sequence goes on along the minus strand of NC_053493.1, from coordinate 209,676,885 downwards.
ATTTTAATTCAGTACCCCTGCTCTACATACTGTAACTTTTACTGACTAGCCTGCCTGCTCTATCTACCTAGAAAAAAAGACACTCTCTCTCTTTCTCTTAGACAGATCTCTAACCACCGCCGCAACACACTACACAAGGCTGACCTGCAGGCGGCCTTTTATAGTGTGGGGTGTTTACTAAACCCCTGAGCCATAATTGGCCAAATCCACCCTGGCTTTGGCCAATTATGGCTCTCCGTTTTTTTCGCGCTGATTGGCCAAGCATGCGGGTCATAGTGCATGCTTGGCCAATCATCAGCCAGCAATGCCGCAGTGAATTATGGGCCGTGACGCTCTGCTCGAATTTGGCGCAAACGGCCCGTAACGTTCGTATTTCGACGAACGATCGAACATACAATGTTCAAGTCAAACATGGGTTCGACTCGAACACAAAGCTCATCCCTAATCACCAGAAGCTGGGTTTCATCCCTGGTGATGCTCTGCCAGACCTCTGATGCAACTGTCTTCAGTTCCTGCTTGTTCTTGGGGCATTTTCCCTTCAGTTTTGTCTTCAGCAAGTGAAATGCATGCTCAATCGGATTCAGGTCAGGTGATTGACTTGGCCATTGCATAACATGCCACTTCTTTTCCTTAAAAAACTCTTTGGTTGCTTTCGCAGTATGCTTCGGGTCATTGTCCATCTGCACTGTGAAACGCCGTCCAATTTTTTTCTGAAGCATTTGGCTGAATATGATCGGATAATATTGACCGAAACACTTCAGAATTCATCCAGCTGCGTTAGTCAGCAGTCACATCATCAATAAATACAAGAGAACCAGTTCCATTGGCAGCCATACATGCCCACACCATGACACTACCACCACCATGCTTCACTGATGAGGTGGTATGCTTTGGATCATGAGCAGTTCCTTTCCTTCTCCATACTCTTCTCTTCCCATCACTCTGGTACAAGTTGATCTTGATCTCATCTGTCCAAAAAGGATGTTATTCCAGAACTGTGAAGGCTTTTTTAGATGTTGTTCGGCAAACTCTAATCTGGCCTTCCTGTTTTTGAGGCTCACCAATGGTTTACATCTTGTGGTGAACCCTCTGTATTCACTCTCGTGAAGTCTTCTCTTGATTGTTGACTTTGAAATGCATACACCTACCTCCTGGAGAGTGTTCTTGATCTGGCCAACTGTTGTAAAGGGTGCTTTCTTTGCCAGGGAAAGAATTCTTTTGTTAATCCACCACAGTTGTCTTCCGGTCTTTTGGTGTTGCTGAGCTCAGTGGTGCGTTCTTTCTTTTTAAGGATGTTCCAAACAGTAAGTATGAGATCTTTGGATCTCATATTGAGAGTAAACAGCAACAGATTCCAAATGCAAATAGCACACTTGTAATGAACTCTGGACCATTTATCTGCTCCTTGTAAATGGGATAATGAGGGAATAACGCACACCTAGAGAAACTATTAAACTATTAAACCTATTAAAAAAGATTTATTTTTTAACTATATAGAGAAAATACAAACGTTCAGTGGAGAACTAGTTCATAAAACAGGAGAAATAGCAGAGACATTTCAAGAATATTATGGGAGACTCTATTCAATTAAGAAGTAGGAAACAACATGGCATGACTTCCGTTTCTAGGGGGGAGTGGTGTAGACATGGCGGCGTGAGACTGCTGGAGATCGGAGCCTAATCTATACCACTGTGCACCCATCAGTAGACCGACTGAAAGAAACTTTTAACCCTGCGGTTAAGAGACACGGATCCCCGCTGAACATCTGACAGACTGATAAGCTGAAAAGAGATGTAAGTCGGAGGTAAAAGAAAGCATCAGTCGTGCGGCTAAGAGACACAGACTCACGCTGAACAGCTGATTTTCTGACAGGCGGAATAGAGAGAGCCTTTTGAGCTAGTGGAACCCGCTGCCTAAGAGCATAGACCGTGGCTGGAAGAAATCTTACGTCCCGCGGCTAAGAGACACAGAGCTACACAGAACAGCTGATCGGACAGACGGAACAGAGAGAGCCATACGGAGCCAGTGGAACCCCGCTGTTAAATAGCATAAACCTCCGGAGTACTGAGAGGAGGAGAGAAAGGGGGGCCAGTGGAAGCAGGCTGTGTAAGCGTCTGTAGCGTCTATGGTGTAGTGGGCAGTAGCAGAAAGGAGGAGCGTGTTAGCAGTAGAAGTGAAGAAGAGCGGAGGTGTGTGCCGCAGATGAATGGACATTTTGCACGTGCAGCTGCTGGTGAAGGGAAACGGCTGAGAGCGGGAGGTAAGCTGGTTTGAGAGCCCCCAGCAAGCTGAGCTATTAAACTGATTTATTGGTGTGTCCCATGTCGAGGCGGGGGAGAAACCCTGGAGTCCCATCCACGCCATCACATTCCTACATAACGAGGTACTTAACGGTAAAAAAGGACCTTAAACAAGCGACTGATAGTAGCGGAGGTTTAGTCCTGATACAGGAGCCATACCTTGAAGCTGCGCAGCAGGGGGGTACTCAGGATCCAGTTATCCCAGGCCCACAGGGTGAAATAGTTATGCGGTCGGAGGAGCTAGAGAAAGAAAAGGAGCTCCCAATGGCTGATAGAAACAAAGAAGAGGTACAGGTATGTTCTCATACAATATCTATGATACAAGATAAGGGGATAGAGCAGGATATTTCTCAGCTCAAACAATTAATTCAGGCTCTCCCCACTAAGGATGATATACATCAGTTAATGACCAGTATAACTGGATCATTAAGAGAAGAGATTTTGGAAGTTCAGAATAAAATTGAGACAGTAGATCTTAAAGTGCACAACGTGGAACAGAAACAAAATTTGTCAGATAACCGCATAGAATTGTTAGAGGAAAAGGTTCATGTCCAACATCAACGGATGATATATTTGCAATTACAGTCAGAGGAATTTGAGAACAGAAGTAGAAGGAACAATGTTCGGATAAAAGGTATTCCGGAGGAGGTAGAAGGGGTGGCACTAAGAGAAACTGTTATGGCTATTTTTAACCAACTGTTAAAACTCCCCCTAAACTCGCCTATAGAGCTGGACAGAGTACACAAAGTGCCCACGACTCATAACCCTGCACACACTAAGCCTAGAGATGTCCTGTGCAGAATACACTTTTTTAGGGTTAAAGAGGATATACTCAGGGCTGCATGGCAAGAAGGCTCAGTAAAGTATTTGGAGAGCGAGATTCAGATATACCCGGATCTGTGTAAATACACGAAAATGAGGAGACGTATATTAAAGCCCCTATTGGAGTACTTATTGAATAAAGGGGCGACATATAGATGGGGTTACCCACTGGCGGTAATCATAAAGAAGGATGGTCAAAGCTATAATTTGAGAGATCCTGGCCAACTCCCAGAACTGTTTAGGTGGTTGAAGTTGGAGCCTATCGAGATCCCTAATTGGACAGATTTGCCAGCAGCAGGAGAATTTTTATTCTAGAAGAGGATAATTGGACTAAAGGAAAAAGGAATGGAGTTAGGCTGGAGTGAAGGGGGAAGAAAAGAAAAGAAAAGAAAATTAAGACTGATTTAAAACGGAACTGCAATCATTTTTTTTATTTTTTTTTTGGGTGCAAGTAAAAGATATATAATTGACAAGACTATCTAATATGGGTGAAAATACAAGGGAAAACACTAATCTGGAGTTAGGATCTAGAATAGTCAAAGTAGAATGTTTCCATTTGTATTAAACCTGGTTTAAGGCATAAGGGGAAGTAACCCCCCCACCTTTTTTTGCTTTTTGTTTTTTTAGGGGGGGAAAGGGAGAGGGGGAAATGTACAAAAATGTATAAAAAGAGTCAATCAGCATATGACCTGGAAGGAAAGGGAAGGGAGAAGAGGAATTTTTTTTTTTTTTTGTTTTTGGCTTTTTTTGGCTTTCTCCCTCTCCTTTTGTTTTGGGGCAGGTAAAATATATACAAATGATAAGAGTTCTAATATGGTTAAAAAATATAAGGGAAAGCAGGTATCTGGAATTAGGACTCAGAAGAGTTGAAGAAGAAGGTTTCCCCTATTTTTTTTTTTTTTTATTGTGTGTAGTACTGGAAATGTACTCTGTTTTTTTTTTTTTTTTTTTTTTTTTATTTTGGGGGGGTGTCTATAGGGGGCAGGATCAACTGCTGGGATAGTTTTTTCCTTCTTGGTATGGGTAACATATAATAGCATGATACATAAGTAGTTACAGTGGAACAATTCATAGTAGAGTGTTGCCCCTAGATCCCGGGGGGAGGGGAGTAGGGGTGATTGTGAGGGTGTATATGTCTTGGGGTATATTCAATTTTTTTTATGTTTGGGGGGGGGGGTAGGGAGGGGGGGGGAATTCACAATATTTTTCACAGATAATGTTTTCACGGACAATAGGGGTCCCAGAATATTGTAAGTAATATGTGTGTGTATATATTGGCAGGGTTGAGCTGATACTATGTTGGCACTGAGGTTATACTTGTGTTACGAGTTATGTGTATGAATGTTAGGGGAGTTGGTATATATAAATATCAATGTTGGTATAGGGGTACCTGTTTTATTTTTATTTTTATTTTTATTTATTTTTTATTATTTTTTTATTTTTTTGGGTAAAGGACTGGTAATAGGGGGGAGGGGGGCAGGTTGTAAGGGGTAGTACACAGGTTTTTTGGATCACTAGAGCACTAGGCTATAAAGGAAGGGTAACACTTGATGAAGGGGGGGGAATTATTAATATAAAGAGGGGAGGAATTTAGTTAAGATAAAGGGGGGAGGGAGGGGGTGAAGGAGAGGGGGGAATAAGGGGAGTAAAAGGGAGGCATATTAAGGGTTTTTTTTTTTTTTTTTGGCTTCCCCTGGGAGAGGAGGGGCTACTCTTAAAAGGTACTACTAGTAAGGGACACCCCCAAGGTGGCAGGAAGGATAGCGGGGTTTGGTGTTCCTTTTTTTTTTTTGGGGGGTTCCGTAAGAGTCTCAGTTTAATGGTCATATCTTTCAAACAGCATTGTTGGGAATAAGCAGTGTGAGTGAAGGGGGCTCAAGGGAAGGGATCAAAAGGTGATGTTAAGGTAATAAGAAGCAGGTAAAAAGTGGGTGCAAGGGGTGGATAGGAAGGCTCAGATCGCTGCTGTGTTTATTTATTCCCCCCTATTTCAACTTCTCTCCTCCAAGTGGAGGGAAGTCGGAGACGTTTAAGATTTTTTTTTTTTTTTTTTTGTTTCTCTCTTTTTCTTGTTTTTGCTTTTTTGTTTGTTTTTTTTAGGTTTCTTATAGTAGGCAAGTAGTAGGCAGAGTTGCCAGGGCATAGTGCCTACAACTGCCTTGAGAGTATAACACCCAGGGTACTGGAGGATCTAACCAGACCCTAAGGAACTTGTAATATTTATTTATTTATTTATTTATTTATTTATTTGTTTTATTTTTATTTTTTTTGAGGTTTAATTCTTTTTTTTTTTTTTTTTTTTGGTTTATCGTTGTATTGATTTTTTTTTTTTAATTTTTTTTTTTTTTTTTTTTTTTTTTTATCTCCCTGGGGTCCGGTCGTATCCCTTATCCCTCCACAGGGCCGTCTGGGGAGAAATTAGGGTAGGAAAGATGACAAAGTGTATCTTTACTTCGTACAATGTGAAAGGGCTAAATAGTCCGGAAAAACGTACTAGATTATTGGCGGAGTTAGGTAGATTAAAATCTCAAATTATTTTTCTACAAGAGACACATTTTAGAAATGACAAAATTCCTAGACTAGGGAACCGTAGGTTCCCAATCGTGTATCATAGCGCATCCCAAACATCAAAAGCTAACGGTGTAGCAATTATGATGTCTAACCAGGTGCCATGGAAAGAATCTAAGATAACTCAAGATGAGTCAGGGCGCCTTCTTATTATAAATGGAGTCTTGTATGAACAAAAGGTCACTCTGGTCAATATGTACTTACCTAATGAGGATCAAATAACTGCTCTAGAAACATATATGGATTTGGTTCACCAAAACAAAGAGGGAATTGTCATATTGGGTGGGGATCTGAATATTGCATTGGATCCCACCTTAGATGTCTCAAAGGGAGTGTCTCACTTGTCCTATTCCAAACTTCGGAGGGCGAAAAGATTATTGCAAGACTTACAGATGATAGATACCTGGAGAACGTTAAACGCGTATGAGAGAGATTATACTTTTTTTTTCTGCAAATCACAAAACGTATACTAGAATCGACTATATTTTTACATCTCAGAATGCAATAACATGCATAGTGGAAGCCTCAATAGGCCCATTCACATTGTCAGATCATGCTCCAATGAGTTGTACTATGGAATTGGGTGAGGCAAGTCCGAAGGAATGGAATTGGAGGATGAATGAGACACTCATAAGGGAACCCGAGTATGAACACAAAATTAAGCAGGAACTAGAGGCTTTTTTTACTATCAATGAGTCAGAAGAAATATCACCATTATGTAGTTGGGAAGCTCACAAATGCTATATCAGAGGTATGTTGATAGCATTAGGGGCCCACAGGAAACGTGTTTTAGGTGCTAAAATGGAGACATTGTTGAAAGAGATTGGGGTATTAGAACTGGCACATAAGAAATCACAAACCCAGCAAGTAGAAGAAAAACTTATGAGGCTACGAGAGGAATTAAATGGGTTATTGATGGATAGAGCTAAAGCAAAACTAACACGATGTAGACGGGCATATTATGAATATGGAAATAAACCTAGTAGAATGCTGGCAAACGCCTTAAGAGAAACTCGGGCTAGGAACCATATTGAACAGATAAAAACACAGGGAGACATTTTGGTGAAATCTACTAAGGATATAGCAGAAGTATTCAGAGAGTATTATACCAAATTGTATAAAATAGAAGGGCAACAGGAAGCAGTAAGGATGTCTAACCGAGAACATCAGGCAAAAGAGTATGTAGAGGCATCAGGGCTGCCCGGGCTGTCGGAAGAGGAAGCAGGAGGGATTGATGGGCCAATTACTATGGAGGAATTTTTAGAAGCCATAAAAGTAATGAAGCCAGGTAAAGCGCCTGGTCCCGACGGGTGTACACTGCTTTATTATAAGACGTTCTCTGAGAAATTGGCATCAAAATTTTTGACGGCCTTTAATTCAATAAGGGAAGGGCAGGAGATGCGCGAAGAGACATTGATGGCTCATATTACACTACTCCCTAAGGAGGGCAAAGATCTAACTAATTGTGCCAGTTATCGGCCAATTTCACTATTGAACGTTGACCTTAAGATCCTGACAAAAATCTTGGCCAACAGATTATTAGGATATATTCCAGCAATTATACACCCAGATCAGGTGGGGTTTACTCCTGGTAGAGAGGGGACGGAGAATACCCAAAGGGTAGTAGGAGCGATTCATACTGCGCATGTTCAAAAGAAGCCGTTAGTGATTATATCTGCCGATGCTGAAAAGGCATTTGATAGGGTAGACTGGACATTCCTGAGAGTGGTGTTGCAACATATAGGGCTGAGAGAGGGGATGTTAAATTGGATTAAGAGTTTATATACATGCCCTAGGGCAAGAGTCAAAGTAAATGATCTGATGTCTAAACCTTTTTCAATTAGTAATGGGACACGGCAGGGATGTCCACTCTCCCCTATCATATTTGTTCTTACGGTAGAACCATTGTTGAGGACAATTCGGGCTAATACAGATGTTAGGGGTTTGGTAACAAAAGGAAGAGAACATAAAGTAGCGGCCTATGCGGACGACTTGCTATTTTTTATAACTTCGCCAGGAATATCTCTACCAGTATTGCTACAAGAATTACGCAAATACGGAGAGCTATCTAATTTTAAAGTAAATTATAGCAAGTCCGAGGCAATGGGTGTGGAACTGAGCGAGAAACTGAAACAGCAATTAGTGGGAAATTTTGGATTTAGGTGGACGGATTCATACATAAGTTATTTAGGGACCAAAATACCAAACAAGCTGAGCCAAGTTTTCGAACTCAATTTTGCACCCTTAATCCGGCAAATAAAATTGGACTTTGTAAGGTGGGATAAAGAGGTATTCACGTGGTTTGGAAGAATAAATATCATTAAAATGAATGTGATGCCCAGATTGTTATACCTATTCCAGACTCTACCCATTAAGTTACCGGCCGGATTTTTGAGAGATATCAGTTCTAGGTTTGTGAGATTTATCTGGGCAGGGAAAACCCCGAGAGTACGCAGAACGGTGCTGACTCTACCTAAAGAAAGAGGAGGGGTGGGACTTCCGGACCCGGAAAGCTACTATGTAGCAGCACATTTAATGAGAGTGGTAGAATGGTGTATAGCGGATAAGGAAAAACCATGGATACAGATGGAGCAAAATATAACTGATATACCCTTGGAGGGAATAGTGTGGATAGAGGAGGGGGTGATACCAAAGGAGGTGAAGGGACATCCCACGATAGGAGCTACAATCCAGGTCAGTAAAAAAGTATTCAAGAAAACAAAGATGTCGGTACACCCAAGTCCTATGACCCCAATTTTGGGGACACCAAGTTTTGAGCCAGGATTGGTAGACCAACGGTTCAAAGAGGTAAGGCAGAGGGGAATTAGTAGGATGGTTCATTTTTCAAGGAATAACTATGTAATGACTCGGGAGGAGATCGAAAATGAGTTCTCGGAAAACTTGGACAGTTTCAGGTTAATACAACTCAAAGCATATATACGGGTAGCCACGCAACATATGGCAGAATTACGAATGTTATCTGACTTTGAAAAGATATGTTTAAAGGGAGAGCCTCTGAGGCACTTACTTTCTGCTATGTACGCGATGGTGGTAGATCTAGGAGCTCCACAAGAATTGGCTTTTTTAAAAGCATGGGAGAGGGACCTAGGAATGACTTTTTCGGAGCTACAGAAAAAGAAAATACTGCTATTTACCCATAAAGCCCCGATGGCAACTAAATATCAGGAGGGAGGGTACAAGATCTTAACCAGGTGGTATAGAACTCCGGCAGTATTGAATAAGATGTTTCCTCAAGTGTCTAATCAATGCTGGCGGTGTCAAAATGCAGAAGGTACCATTTTACATATTTTTTGGGAGTGTTCTGGAGTGCGAGATTTTTGGAAGATGGTGGCTGAAACAGTAAAACAAATTACAGATGTGGCTCTTGTAGAAAAACCGTCAGTGTTCCTTTTGCATGACATCCCGTTATCCAATGAAAAATACAAAAATTCTTTGGTGAGACATTTACTTACGGCAGCAAAAGCATGCATCCCGAGTCTTTGGAAAAGTACAGCAGCTCCAACAAAAATGCAATGGATAGGGAGAATAACGGAGATTCAACAAATGGAAAACCTGACTATGATATTAAAAGAACAGGAAGGGAAATATCAGGAAGTATGGTCACCATATGAGGAATATAAGAAACAGAATCCATAAGGGGGTGCAAGGGGGGGAGGGTGGGCCGGACATCAGGGGGAGGGGAGGGTGTTTTTTTTTTTTTTTTTTTTTGCTTGTTGTTTTTTTTTTTTTCCTTTTTTTTTTTCTCTCTTTTCTTTTCTCTCTGCTTTTGTTTTTATTTATATTTAAACAGCATAGGATAAGAAGGGTGTGGCTGAGAATGGGGGGGGGCTCAGTCGGACAGGAGGTAAAATGTATTTGTGCTAATAATATAGAGTGATAGTTGAGCTGTTCAGAATTAAGGGATAACCAATGGTAAAGAGGATAGGTGTAAAGAATGTAATAATCAGAGAAGTGGATGTAAACTGTAATTTGAAATATTGACATGTGACTGTGTATTAGTGCATAATGTTGTTAGGATTGCTGTTGACAAAATAAAGAATTAAAAAAAAAAAAAAAAAAAAAAGAAGTAGGAAACAAGAGACGAGGCGAAACAAAAAGAAAATAAAATAAAAGCTTTTTTAAAGGAAATAGATTGGGATACAGTATCAGAAGACAAACTTAATCGCCTAGAAGCCCCCATTTTAGAAGACGAAATTAGAGAAATTATAAAAAATTCACCAGGCGGGAAGAGCCCAGGACTGGATGGCCTGACAATCTTTTATTATAAAAAATGTATAGACATTTTAACCCCCAGAATGTGTTCCTATATGAATGGTCTTCAGCGGACATGCCCGCCCGGAGATTTCTGTACGATGGCTGTACACACCATCATACAGAAATGAAAGACAATCCACGCGGACAGACAGCGCGGTGACGTGTTCGCGCCGTCGCCGCGACGATGACGTGCGCGACGCTGAAAGATCAATGCTTCCACGCATGCGTCAAAGTCATTCGACGCATGCGAGGGATGGCGGGCGCTCGGACATGTACGGTAAGTCTGTACAGACGACCGAACATGTCCGACGGACAGAATTCCAGCGGGCATGTTTTTAAGCAAGTTTAGAAACATTTGTCCGCTCGAAAACGGTCTGGCGGGCAAATGTACTCTGGAATCCTGTCCGATCGGCCGTACACACGACCGAACATGTCTGCTGAAACTGGTCCGCGGACCAGTTTCAGCAGACATGTTCGGTCGTGTGTACGGGGCCTAAGAGAGACCAAAAAAATTATCAAAAAGAGTTCCCATTTGTTTGGGGCAAAAAATAAATAAAATATTTATGAGTCAAAATAGCAACAACCATGGAAAGAGTATATAAAGTAAATTATCATCTGCCTCTGTTAGAGGATATTAAGGTGGAATTTAACAGACTGACCTCAGGCCAAATATCATGGGGGGCTAGAATGAATATATTTAAGATGGTAATCTTACCTAAAATTATGTATAAAATACAGATGCTCCCTATCCCTTTACCTCAGAAGTACTTTAAAAATGTACAATCGATGCTGCTAAAATTTGTGTGGCAAGGGAAAAAAAGCTTGCATCAGCTGGGCAACACTAACACAAAAAAGGCACAAGGGGGATGGGGCGCACCAGAGGTTAGAAACTATTATAATGCAGTTATTCTCACATGAGTTATAGATTGGATAAGAAACACTAAACAAAATAGATGGATAAGCATGGAATATCAAATGAGTAAGGTATCACTGGGGAGTATCATATGGATTTCAGAACAATATAGAGAATTAAGCAGGGACGCACATAGTATCACAAGGCATGCAATCAAAATTTGGGATAAAGTACACAATAACGAAAAATGGGATTTTAATTCTCCTTTAATCCCATTAACAGATTCCAAATATTTCACACCGGGCATTGAGATTTTTTTTGGAAAATGGATCATAAAAGAAAATGCACAGCTGAGAGATGTTATGACGCGAGATAAATTAAGTACATATCAGGAACTAAAAAATAGAGGAGAAGTAGAGATAAATGAATGGCGGTATGCCCAGCTAAAGCACTTCTTTGAGGCACTCCCTCAGCCTAGTAGATCTGCAGAAAACTTATGACCCTTAGAGAAAATTAGTGAGGAAAAAGAAGGGAAAGGAGTGATTTATAAGATTTATAAGAGCTTGATAGAAGTGAGAGGCTTGGATATACCGCCATATATTACTAAATGGGAGGGAGAACTGGGGTCACAGTTGAATGATTTAGAACTAAAACAAATACTGAAAGAGTACATACTACGTCAGTAAACAGCAAAATAACGGAGTTAAACTATAAATGCCTGACTGGCTGGTATATAACACCAGATAAGGCACATAAATATAAAAAAGAAACATCAGAACTTTGCTGGCGCGGATGTAAAGAAATTGGAAACATGGCACATATATGGTGGACATGTCCAAAAATAAAAAGGTATTGGAACATGATCAGACAATTAATAACTGAAATCACTGACATAGAGATTACTGATGACCCATGGGGATGTCTACATCATAGGAATAGAATAAAGCAGTACCAGAAAACACTGCTCTCCCACCTGTTAAACGCCGCTAAGAGCTTAATAGCCAGTCATTGGCAAGACAGGGAAAGTCCCTCAATTAGAGAATGGTGCAATAAAATAAACGTGATTCAAGATCTAGAATACTCAAGGTTCAGTGAATCAGATGGGTTAGAAGATTATGAGAAGTGTTGGACACAGTGGACAGAATTTAAGCAGACATTGAAATTTGCAGAAATTATGGGAGCATAAGAGTATAAGAACACAAGAAAATAATAAAATAAGAAAATAAGATCGATTAGATATGATATAGAAAAGGACCTGGTGGTTCTGGGGGGAGGGAGGTGGATGGGACTGGGGTTTTTCATATATAAAAATACAAGTGACAAATGTAAATGACAAAATGTCTGCCAAGTAAATCAAATATATATTTACAAAAAAAAAAAACAGGAATGATGAAAAACCTTAACGGAGACGTAACAAGCAATTTTAATGTGAGCAAGTCTCATGTTGGTCGGTGGAGTCTGAAGTGGAAAAAAAAAAAAAACACACACCTGGCTATGGAACAACTGAGCAGCCAATTGTCCCATTACCTTTGTAAACTGTTGTAATTCCTACACCTTTCACCTGATTTGGATGTAAATACCCTCAAATTAAAGCTGAAAGTCTGCAGTTAAAGGACATCTTGTTAGTTTCATTTCAAATCCAATGTGGTGGTTTATAGAGCAAAAAGATTAGAATTGTGTCGATGTCCCAATATTTAACTTTTTAAGGTGATTGTCCACCTCTTGCCAAAGCACAAAGGATTTATAAAAACACCTTTATGCTAAGTGCATTCGCTACCCTGGATGCTGAGTATATTGTTCTCGGTTTTTGACTTCAAAGGCGTTTTGTCCTTCATCATAAGAGATGTAGATACAAAGATGCCAGAAGATCATAGGAGGTAGGTGGAAAATCTGTTCGTGTGTACGAGGCATTATAGTTCCCCGCCTCATTGAGGCCAGGAAAAATGGTGGATTTGAGAGAAAAAATCCTCCTCTTAGATTGGGATGTACTCTATCAAGAGCTATACATTTTATTTTCGGGATGTGGACATTATGTAGAACGGTTACATGTCTACAAAGTATAAGGCAGGCTGTCTTAAAGTAAGCTGCATCTCTTCCAATGTTCATTGTACTAGATTTAGATTAATTGACTTTATAAGATACTGCATTAACGGATTAAATATAATCACTCAGCTCTATAGACATACAAATGCCAAAAATATTAATACAATGTGCAATATTGTTTAAGCCTTATTGATATACCCAAAATACGTAACACAATATAATGACAAATAAAGATTAGTCCATCCTGCCTCAGTTCTAAATAATAGTGAATGTTCAGTCTTTCCACGTGAATGAAAAGTGCACCAGTGCTAAAATAAAGATGAGTCCAACAAAGATTAGTTGCAGCACTTTTAAATAAACTTCTCAAGAAAGTTAATTTAAGTATGGATAATATACGGTATTCTCTGTTTATGCATCTTCTCTTTAACTTGTGCTGCCAATAGTTTACTTGCTTTTTTGCCGTATTGTTAAAAATGGGTTTTTAGGTAAGCCAATGCTTATATGAGGACAACCACAGAGTATGGAGATTGTGCCTGGCTTACGCTATTTGGGAACTAATATTTGGGGAAGGTGTAGATTTGTTGATTCTAGATGTTCTATAGTGGTGAGAAGCAAAATACAGGAAATCGCCACGGGTGAATGCGGTTAGCCAACAATTGACAGTAAATGCAGACTCAAAATATTGTTAAAATTGTTATGCAAACATAAACAACACAAATCATAGCCAAGCCACTGAAACGATACATACAGTAAAAAAATGGCATTACATGTATCATGGTATGAAATGCAAAGTACACAGGCATGAAAAGTATGCTAATGCATTTCGCAAGACCATGCCCGCTTTATCAGGGGTAGATGTGTGTGTGTAGTACATCTGTAGGGGGTATAATGAACCAAATAAGTATCAACACAAAGATGGTATTGTGACAATTGGTCAAGAGGGTCAAAAACGCATTGGCCCTATACTCATCTAAGGCTGGATCAGACTACCAAATACTGAATATCTAGAGGTGGCAGTAATGAGCGTTCGGCTCGGGAGCTGAGAAAGCAGAGGAAAGGCCAACCCAACAGAGCACAAATGTGGGGCAGACATTTGCAACTTACATTTAATACCATTACGTATAATGATTTTTTTTTACTGTATGTATCATTTCAGTGGCTTGGCTACGACCTAATTTAAAGTCCTGTGGCAATTTCCTGTATTTTGTTGCATATATTGGGATGGATTGATATGTAACCTCTGAGGGTATAAATAGATAAATAAACATTTAAAGGGGGCGTACCATCATCCAGAGTCTAGATAAATAGGGTATTGGCTCCGAGGTCCCCAAACCAAAGAGCCAACTAGGGGGGAGTTGTGGGCCATTGTTGGACTATCGCGGTACTAGTAGCATAGGTATACAGTGTACAAGGAAACAAGTAGATAATAAACATTTTTATTGGGTACAGTATCAATAAAGACACAGGGGGGTACAGGGTTAAAAAATACAAACAATATACGACCAACATAGCACCAGTATAGTAGTCCCCACAGGGGGGAGAAGCATAATGGGTTTGAAAGTCATATCGAGCCTCTTAACTAGTTTCGCGGCTTCGGCCGCTTCATCAGAAGAGCATCTACAGTTAAAGTTAAAATGACAAGGGTCAAGCAATAATACATAAACAACAATTACAAAAATTAGGTTGGGGAACACAAAGACTCTGCTGCTCACCTAAAAGCCTCCCTCGCCGGACCAGCGGGGAGGACGGTAACCACCACATAGGGTCCCGAGTGGCGGACAGGGGGTACGTGTGTGGGCGAATGGACCTTCTAACAGGTAAATAGGGTAAGAAAAATGATTAGTATAGTAGGCCCCAGCTTCGGATGGGGGGGGGGGGTTTGTGGGTGGGGGGGATGTTGAAGTGCAAAACATAGTGTAGATCGGTGATAATATTAAAAGTGCTGTGAAGGTTATCAAGGAGGTGATGAAGAGTGATAATGGGAAGCAATTAGCAACCAAAATAGGTAGAAAAAGAGGGGGGGAGTGAAGGGAAAAGGGAGGAGGGTAAAAAAGGGGGGTAGGAAAGGGGGGTAGGGGGTGAGGTCACCCAGGAACCAAATAAAAAGGTGCACCAAGGCAGCAAAGTGAAAAAAAAGGTGAAGAGTGTGAAAGGATTTACCTTGATTGCAAGGAAGTGTTGTGTGAGTAGGGGGCCCCGGGAACGAGAGCCCAAATTGAGATATCGGGCCACAAATGACCTCCGCGAGGGGGACCAGTGTAGTGGACCACCGAGGGGTGGGGGGACCACAAAGGGTCCCATAGTGGCGTCAGGGTGGTGACGCCATCCAGTGGCACCTGGAGAAGGGAAGCAAAATGGACCCTATGTGGTGGTTACCGTCCTCCCCGCTGGTCTGGCGAGGGAGGCTTTTAGGTGAGCAGCAGAGTCTTTGTGTTCCCCAACCTCATTTTTGTAATTGTTGTTTATGTATTATTGCTTGACCCTTGTCATTTTAACTTTAACTGTAGATGCTCTTCTGATGAAGCGGCCGAAGCCGCGAAACTAGTTAAGAGGCTCGATATGACTTTCAAACCCATTATGCTTCTCCCCCTGTGGGGACTACTATACTGGTGCTATGTTGGTCGTATATTGTTTGTATTTTTTAACCCTGTACCCCCCTGTGTCTTTATTGATACTGTACCCAATAAAAATGTTTTTTATTATCTACTTGTTTCCTTGTACACTGTGGGCCAGATTCTCAAAAGAGATACGCAGACTTAACTGCTGTTCAGTCTGTGTCTAACTTTGGAAACGGTCCTCAAAAGTCTTTTTCCAAAGTTAGGCAGAAGATCCGGCATGTGTAATTGAATTACACTGCCGAATCTTAGGATGCAGTACCGCATCCGCCGCTGGGGGCATTTCGAGTCGAAATGCCGTTTCTAGTATGCAAATTAGCACTTAAGGCGATCCACAAAGCTTTCCAGCTTCGTTTTTTCGCCGTAAGTGTTATTTTGCAAGTGTAAAACTAGGGCTGATGTTACAAAGAGTAAACTAGTCACACCATGTAAAAGCCCATTCCAGCGACGGCATTTGGTATGCATTCCCGAGGGAGAACTCCACGGCAATTTGTAAAAACAAAACCGGCATGGGTTCCCCCCCAGGAGCATACCAGGCCCTTAGGTCTGGTATGGGTTGTAAGGGGACCCCCCCTACGCCGAAAAATCGACGTAGGGGGTCCCCCTACAATCCATACCAGACCCGTATCCAAAGCACGCTACCCGGCCGGTCAGGAAGGGAGTGGGGACGAGCGAGCGCCCCCCCCTCCTGAGCCGTGCCAGGCCGCATGCCCTCAACATGGGGGGGGTTGGGTGCTCTGGGGCAGGGGGGCGCACTGCGGGCCCCCCCACCTCAGAGCACCCTGTCCCCATGTTGATGAGGACAGGACCTCTTCCCGACCTACCCACGTGCACCCACCACGTGGGTACCTACCGGAGCATGATGGGACGGTGATGCCTATATAAATGGGATGCAAGGCGCGCTTCCATCATTACAGCGACAACAGGCGACGAGGCAACATCGGAAGAAGGGAAGAGAAGACCCTGACGTCACAGAAGACCGCGCCGGCTGCCTGTTAGAAATTGAGCTAACACACAAAGATAGCAGGCAGCCAGTGCTGAAGAAGAAGGCACCGGACATCTGCAGAAGAACCGGGGTTCGCCGAGTCAACAGCGGAAGAGGGGAGAAGATGGAAGAACACCCCCGGAGTCCGGAGAAGCCCCCCCCCGGAGAGCGGAAGAAGAAACCCCCCCCGGAGAGCGGAGAAGACCCCCGGAGAGTGGAAGAAGAAGCCCCCCCTGGTAATTGAGCTAATAAAGAAGACAGGGGGGCATCCGGAGCAGAATAATAAATTATTTTAAAAAGCCTTGTGTTGTGTGTTTACTAACTAACTTTTTGCCTACAGGTGAATGGATAGGGGTACGATGTACCCCATATCCATTCACTTAGGGTGGGGGGGCCGGTATCTGGGGGCCCCCTTATTTGAGGGGACTCCCAGATTCCGATAAGCCCCCGCCCGCAGACCCCGACAACCAATGGCAAGGGTTGTCGGGAAGAGGTCCTGTCCTCATCAACATGGGGACAGGGTGCTCTGAGGTGGGGGGGCCCGCAGTGCGCCCCCCTGCCCCAGAGCACCCAACCCCCCCATGTTGAGGGCATGCGGCCTGGTACGGCTCAGGAGGGGGGGGGGGGGGGCGCTCGCTCGTCCCCACTCCCTTCCTGACCGGCCGGGTAGCGTGCTTTGGATACGGGTCTGGTATGGATTGTAGGGGGACCCCCTACGTCGATTTTTCGGCGTAGGGGGGTCTCCTTACAACCCATACCAGACCTAAGGGCCTGGTATGCTCCTGGGGGGTGAACCCATGCCGGTTTTTTCTTTGAAAATTGGCATGGAGTTCTCCCTCAGGAATGCATGCCGAGCGACGCTGTCATTTTTTTTTTTTTTTCCGACGCAACTTTTTTAAGCCGTCGCGATCCTCAAAACTCGGCGTAACGTAACTTCGCGCATGCGCAGTACGGCCGGCGCGGGAGCGCGCCTCATTTAAATGGGACTCGCCCCATTTGAATAGGAACGCCTTGCGCCGGCGGAATTTTAGTTACACAGCCTGAAATTTCTAGATAAGTGCTTTGTGGATCGGGCACTTAGGTAGAAACTTTAAGGCAGTGTAACTTAAATGGGATTTTTTAAGTTACGCCAGGTTTTTGTGGATCTGGCCCTGTATACCTATGCTACTAGTACCGCGATAGTCCAACAATGGCCCACAACTCCCCCCTAGTTGGCTCTTTGGTTTGGGGACCTCGGAGCCAATACCCTATTTATATTGGGATGGAGGTGGTTTGCGGGTGACATCAGACTTTTTGTCTATAGTGGTGAGAAGTGTATCTATCTGCTACGACCTCTGCCTTTTTAATGATGACACTAAGATGTCCTCTTGCATATGCTTTATGAGTGTTCCATAAAGTGAAGGGGTCCCCAGTGAATGACTCGTTAATAGCAAAGTATTTAAAACTTTAGATAATTTATTTACAACTTCCGGTTAAGATCGTAGATGTTATTACACCATATACAGTATAATAAGGACCCCCACTGCAGGTGCCATCCACTGTCATAGAAACCGGATCATGATCTGACCAGGATCATCATGTTTCCATCGTGAGAAAAGCTTCTTTGAGGCAGGGGTGGAGAGCCACTGCCATCTTGTGAGTGTTATCAGTTAGGTGGGAAGAAGAAATCGGTAAGCTATGTGGAGCATGGATCTCCTTTTATGCTTCTTTTGAGTTACAAGTGCAAGGAAGTCCTGTCAACCGGCCCTGGGGTTCCTGTTTACCCATAATATGAGAACAAATTACATCTTTGGGTGGTTTTGCATCTGATCTGCTATCAGATTTTATCTCCTACAGTGTGCCAGGGAGATTCTATCCCTGCAAATTATGATCTTTCTGTTAATTTAGGAGATCATGGAACTCTGGTAAGCCTCTATAGATAATTTTTTTGTGATGGTTTATTACATTGGTGGAAGCACTAATTTATTTTATATCTCGGGGAAGAATGGGATCATCACATGGACTTATGGAGATTTTTTTTTCTTTTTTATGTTATGTATTTTTTGAATGTTAAATAGCTTATTTGGTATTTCACTAATCTTTGCACTATAATTATTTTAAGTGCAGCACAGTATTTTTAGTTATGTAAAAATACATAAGCGGTTCATTTAGTCAACTTGGTGTAGATTTATTTACTTTTAGGTCATTATAGAGGACAAGGCGACATTCTTCACGCCTATAGGAAAAAAGATGATTTAGGCTGCTTTCACACTGAGGCGTCGGCGGTAAAGCGCTGCTATTGTATTTTGTGGAGGTTTTCGGATGCTAGTGGGGAGCTTATAACCCCTGCTAGCGGCCGAAAGAGGGTTAAAATCGCCCACAAAGCGCCGCTGCTCATTGATTTTAATGGGAAGTGGCGCTTTAGGAGTGGTGTATACACCGCTCCTACAGCGCTGCAAAGATGCTGCTTGCAGGACCTTTTTTTACCATCCTGCCAGCGCACCGCTCCAGTGTGAAAGCCCTCGGGCTTTCACATTGGAGTGAGAGGAGAGGCACTTTAAAGGCGCCTGCAAAGCCCCTCAGTGTGAAAGAAGCCTTATCGTTCATCTACAAAAAGGCTTCTTCACAGTAATGCCGCGTACACACGATCATTTTTCGGCTTGTAAAAAACAACGTTTTTCAGCCTCTCGAAAAAACGACAGTTTTTCCAACTTCATCATTAAAACGACGTTTCCCACACAGGATCGTGAAAAAAATGCTCTAGCAAAGCACGGTGACGTACAACACCTACGACGGCACTATAAAGGGGAAGTTCCATGCGGATGACGCCACCCTTGGGGCTGCTTTTGCTGATTTCGTGAATGTGCTTACTCCATTACGAACGGTAGTTTTACCAGAACGAGCGCTCCCGTCTCATAACTTGCTTCTGATCATGCGTGGGTTTTTCACGTCGTTAAAGCCCAAACACAATCATTTTTTAAAACCCGAAAAACGACATTGTTTAAAACTTCGTTAAAAAATAGAGCATGTTAAAAAAAAAAAAATTGTCGTTTTTCAGAACCCGAAAAATGCTCTGAAGCCCACACACGATCATTTTAAATGACATTTTTAAAAAACTATGTTTTTTACAACCCGAAAAATTATCGTGTGTACGCGGCATTAGGCTCCATTCACACATTTTTTTAACATGAGTTCCTATAGAACTCATTCACATCAATGCATTTTTGTGTCTCTGCATTTTTGGTCAGGGACTTTTTTAAATGCAAAACAGTGATTTTTCTTTTGGTTCAATAGACTTCAATAGAGAAGCTGCAGAAAAGCATGTTTTTACCGTGTTTTTACTGCAATTTTGCCGAAATTTGCATTTTGCGGTTTTTATCCTGTCCAACAACAAAATTTCCTCCTAAAAAAAAGCATAAAAACGCAATTTGTGGCAAAATTACAGTAAAAATCCGTGGGAAGTACAGTAAAAAGCACTGCAGAAATGCTCAAAAACCAACATGCAAACATGTGAATCGAACCTTAGGCCCCGTACAGACGACCGAACATGTCTGCTGAAACAGGTCCGCGGACCAGTTTCAGCAGACATGTTCGGTCGTCTGTACAGCCGAGCGGACAGGATTCCAGCGTACATTTGCCCGCCGGGCCTTTTTCCAGCGGGCAAATATTTCCAAACTTGTTTAGAAACAGCCCGCTGGAATCCTGTCCGTCGGACATGTTCGGTCGTCTGTACAGACCTACCGTACATGTCCGAGTGGCCGCCATCCCTCGCATGCGTCGATTGACTTCGACGCATGCATGGAAGCATTGAACTGGCAGGGGCGCGCACGTCGCTGCGTCATCGTCGTGGCGACGGAGGGGCCTCGTCGCCGTGTATCGAGTACGCGCGGATTTCTGTATGATGGTGTGTACAGCCATCATACAGAAATCCCCGGGCAGACATGTACGCTGAAAACGGTCCGGCGGACCGTTTTCATCGTACATGTTTGCCCGTGTGTACAAGGCATTAGAGATGTGAACATGTGGAATAGACTCCCTCAAGAACTAGTTTTGGCCAGCTTAGTAGATTGTTTACAAGAAGATCTGTGTGCATTCCTAAATGCACAAAATATAACCGGATGCTATCTTTTTAGAGGCAATAACATGGGTACTCAATCCAGAGAATATCCAATTGCCTCCTGGTGGATCAGGAAGGAACTTTTTCCCCCACTGGAGTAAATTGGACCCTACTTTTTTTTGCCTTCCTCTGGATTAACTATGGGTATAGAGTAGTATATATAGTATGAAGGTTTTCTATATGTTTATTTTTAATTGGTTGAACCAGATGGATTAGTGTATTTTCAGGAGTTTGATTCATTTATGGATATCTTGCAATAATGGTGGTTTTTCAACATTTAACGCAACATTATAAACCCCTAAAATGTCATCATGTTTTCACACTGAGATAATGGTTTTATACTCAGAATGAGTTATATTTAGAATTGTAAGCATTGCAATTCGCTGGGACAAATAAATTTTCTTATATATTATAACTTTACTATGAAAACCCCTCCCATAGGTGTTGGTCACGGTTAAAAAAGGGCTAAGAAGAGCTCCCGCCGAAGGATCCTTACAGGATCAGGGGGCTATGCAACCGAATCCGTTCAAAGTGCAAAAAAAGGCCAAAGTGGATGGTACCCGGGCCTCGTGGAAGAAGAAAGGAGTTTTGTCTGTAATGCTTCTCTTGGATGGCTGGACCCTGGGATCCAGCACTTTGGTCATACAACTAATACCAAAGATTTTCTGGCAGGGTGTTGTACAGGTCCAAGGGATAAAGGGGACCCGGTCCTTGAAGGTTTTTTATGACACAGCCCGCCCGCGATGGGCGAAGATTGGGTCTGTCAGATTTCCAGCATTATCCTGCAGTGAGAAAGGTAAGTGAAGATAATCCTAAGGCCCCTTTCACATTGGACCCGTAGCTGCGTTGGCGGTATATCGCCGCTAAAAATAGCGGCGCTATACCGCCGGGATTGCCGCGGGAATCAGCCGCTAGCGGTGCGGTATTAACCCCCGCTAGCGGCCGATAAAGGGTTAATACCGCCCGCAATGCGCCTCTATTGTTTTCAATGGGAAGGAGCGGTGAAGGAGCGGTATACACGCCGCTCCTCTCACCGCTCCAAAGATGCTGCTGACAGGAGATTTTTTTGTCTCCCGCCAGCGCATCGCCTCAGTGTGAAAGCCCTCCGGCTTTCACATTGAGTCTGCAGTGCAGGAGTTTTTCAGGCGGGATAGCAGCGCTATTTTTAGCGCTTTACCGCCTGAAAAACTCCTCAATGTGAAAGGGGCCTAAGGAACACATATGTTTTGCTTATGGATTTCTTCCTTTGAGTAGATGTTGTCTTGCCTGTCTTTTGCCACTGGAGGGTGTGAAAGTGCAACATACCTGATGTTTACTGTACCATGCTTCCCCAGTGATAACGCTCAGTGTCAGCAGACCTTGGGGGTTATTTAATAAAGGAAAATCAACTTTGCACTACAGGTGCAAAGTGCACTTGAAATTGCACTGAAAGTGCACTTGGAAGTGCAGTCCCTGTAGATCTGTGGGGGACATGCAAGGAAAACAAAAAACACATGATTGGATGATAATATCAGCAGAGCTTCCCCTCATTTCAGATCTACCCCTCAGATTTACAGCGACTGCACTTCCAAGTGCACTTTCAATGCAATTTCAAGTGCACTTTGCACTTGTAGTGCAAAGTAGATTTGCCTTTCGTAAATAAACCCCCTTGTGTGGAACACCTCACTCTGCTCCAGTTTAGCCACCAGGAATGGTTGGGGGGATCGCCCCCCTAATGGCAGTAACCCTCTTCCTCTTTTCCCCCTTCCTACCACCGGCTATCCCGAGCCTTTAAGCTTTAAAGAGGCGTTCCCGGACATGGGGCGTGGCTTAGCGCGGCCGGCATGACGGGCTGGAGTGCCTGTTTTGTTTTTCACACGGCACAGGCGCAGGGCTGGCTGCTTTTATAAAGCCTTTACTCTGGGAGCATTTGGGCTGATGGAAAGACACAGGAGCATATCGGGGGAATGTAAGCTGTGTGGGTGGATACAGGCATTCCTAAGACACATCTACTCAGCATCAGGCTGAGCAGTGATAGCAGCATATAAATTGAATTGCTGGACTAAAGCTCACCAGTGGATGCATGTGTGCTTAGGAATATGCCTTCCTAAAGAGGGGGTGCAGGTACATCAAAAAGGGGCGTAACTGTGTCGCCATCAGGATCTGAGGATCCTAGTCATGCTTCCCCAGTACCATCCTCCCCTGAAAGACCTGAAGCGGTTGGCCAGGATGAGCCATTGCAGCTACTCTCAACGTCTCAGCCCCTGTATATGTCACTGAGGATGTTTTTTCTTCAGCTTTGGTTGGAAAGGTTAGCAGGAAGAGGGACAGACTGATGATTCCTCTTCTGATGAGTCAGCTTCAGAAGAACCCTTCTCAGCCTCACAATCTCTAAGGTTGCTAGTGCAATGCCTTACAAAATTGGACCGTTCTGCGTAAAAGTTGGCCTCGGCTGAGATGGCTGGAACCCCCATTTCCTCTTTGGGTTCTCTAAAGCCCCCACAGGCTCTACATGTCTTTCCTGGCCACCCATTGCTGGAGCGGCTTATATATGATGATTGGTATCACCCAGATAAGCATTTTCTTCCTCCAAAAATGTTTTCTTTACTTTATCCCATGGAGAAAAAATTCACCAAGAAATGGAGTTTGCCACCAGTTGACACTGCTATCTCTTGTGTGAATAAAAGTCTAACTTGTCCAGTGGACAATGTTCAGGTGTTTAGTGATCCAGCTGAAAAAACACTGGAATTTCTGCTTAAGACCTCATTTGCTGTGGCTGGCACAGTGGCTCAACCTGCAGTAGCAGCAATAGGCATTTGTCAATTCCTAAAAGACCAGATGAAGCAGGTTCTCAAAGTTGTTCCTGCTCTACAGGTCCGGAACTTGGCCAAGCCACCAAGGGCCTTATGTTTTGCGGTTGACACTATTAAAGATTCTAATTATCAGACGTCGCGCCTTGCTCTCCTGCATATGCGCAGAATTCTGTGGTTAAAACACTGGTCAGCCGAGTCGCCATGCAAAAAGCTTTTGGCTGGGTTTCCTTTTCATGGGAGGATTTAGACAAATACATACAGAAAATTTCAAGTGGTAAAAGTACCCTTTTACCAGTTAAAAGAAATAGTAGACGTCCTTAATTTAAACATGCTTCCTCTCCAGGACCAGGGGCGACAGCCTCCAGGCAGTCACGACGGCCTCCGCCATCAGGTTCAAGAGGTAAGCCTCAAGGTCAAGCCCAGGGACAAAAGAAGCCCTGAGGGCAAGAGCTTACAAAGCAGAGTCCCAAAGCTTGCTTATGAAGGGGCGCACCCACTCGCTCGAGTGGGGGGAAGGCTTCTGCAGTTTTCAGGGACTTGGTGGGAAGAGATCCAGTGGGTCAGCTCCACAGTATCTCTAGGCTACAAACTAGAGTTTTGAAAGATTCCACCGTCTCGTTTTCTGAGATCAATCGTTCCCAAAGATCCAGGGAAAAGAAGGTCTTTGTTTCTGGCACTAGACCGATTGATGTCTCAAGGGGTAATCATAGAGATCCCCACAAAAGAGCAGGACTTGGGGTTTTATTCAAATCTCTTCACGGTACCAAAACCG
Source organism: Rana temporaria (assembly GCF_905171775.1). Lineage (NCBI taxonomy): Eukaryota > Metazoa > Chordata > Amphibia > Anura > Ranidae > Rana > Rana temporaria. The sequence continues at coordinate 209,652,764 of NC_053493.1, read as the reverse complement.
AAAAGATATGTCGGACCCATTCTAGATCTCAAGGACCAAAATCAGTTCCTAAATATCTGCTCTTTTTGTATGGAGTCAATCCGATCAGAAGTTTCCACCATACAGGGAGGAGAACTTCTAGTGTCAATCGGCATCAAGGATGCATATCTGCATGTGCCTATTTTCCCCCAGAAGTTCCTGTGATTTGAAGTAGAGCGGCGCCACTTTCAGTTTGTGGCCCTGCCCTTTGATTTGGCTGCTGCACCCAGAGTGATCACAAAGTTTATGGCCCCGCTTCTGGCAAGACTAAGGGCCCAGGGTATAGCAGTAATTGCATACCTAGATGACCTGCTGCTTGTAGATCAGTCGGTAGCTCGCTTGGACCAAAGTGTGGTCAGCACGGTCAAGTATCTGGAACACCTGGGTTGGATTCTCAACCTAGAGAAATCATCCTTGCGACCAGTAAAAAAGCTGGAGTTCTTTTGCCCCAGACAAAGGTCAGCGCTATAAGGGAGCTGGTCCAGGTGGTCAAGGCTAGGAAAAATCCTTCCATTTGCCTTTGCACGAGGTTGTTAGGAAAGATGGTGGCTTCATTCGAAGCAGTTCCCTATGCCCAATTAAATTCAAGACTATTGCAAAACAGTATCCTGTCCGCTTGGAACAAGAAGATCCAATGTATCTGGCCCCGAGGGTGAGACAGAGCCTCAGTTGGTGGTTGATAACAAAAAATTTGCAGAAGGGGAAATCCTTCATACTGGTTTTCCTGGAAGGTTGTAACAACGGATGTCAGCCTTTCGGACTGGAGAGCAGTCCTGGAAGAGGCTACTGTCCAAGGGATGTGGTACGAAACCGAGAAAACCTTGCCCATCAACATCCTAGATATTCGGGCAGCACGTCTGGCTCTGAGGTCCTGGATGCTCAGGTTGCAGGATTGTCCCGTCAGGATTCAATCCGACAATGCCACAACAGTGGCATATATCAATCATTAAGGTGGGCACCAGAAGTCACGCAGCCCAGAGGGAGGTGAACCATATTCTGGCTTGGGCAGAGAGGCATATGTACTGTACCTTACCTATCTGTAGTCTTCATTCCGGAAGTAGAGAATTGGCAGGTGGATTTCTTAAGTCGCCAGCAGTTTTTCCGGGGGGGGGGGGGGGTGGTCTCTACACCTTGACATCTTCCTGGCCATATGCCAAAAATGGGGTACCCCAGACATAGACCTATTGGTGTCCAGGTTCAACAAGAAGTTGGACAACTTTGTGTCAAGGACAAGGGATCCACTTGCATATGGGACGTTTTCACTGATTTATGCGTTCCCCCCAGTTCAGCGGCTACCGCCGCTTCTTTGTAGGATCAAGGACGAAGGGAAGCTGGAGTTCTTGTAGCCCCGGCATGGCCCAGAAGATCATGGTATGCAGAGATTGTAAAGATGGCAGTAGGGGACCTGTGGAACCTTCCACCACGTCCAGACCTGCTCTCGCAGGGACCAGTGTTCCATCCTACTTTACAAACTCTAAATTTAACGGTTTGGCTATTGAAACCCACATTATAAAGAATTGGGACTTTCAGTTTCATTGGTGTCTACCCTGATTAATGCTAGGAAGCCAGCCTCCAGAGTAATTTATTATAGGATCTGGAGGGCATATGTTTCTTGGTGTGAATCCAAGGGTTGGCATCCTCGGAAGTATGTCATAAGTAGAATTCTTGCCTTTCTACAGTTGAGGGTGGCATGAAACTGGCCTTGAGTACTATCAAGGGTCACGTCTTGGCCTTATCGGTATTGTTTCAAAGACCACTTGCTTCACATACCTTGATTCAAGCCTTTATACAAGGGGGTAACTCGTATTAATCTGCCAGTTAGGTCGCCCTTGTGCCCATGGGACTTGAATTTAGTTTTGTCGGTGTTACAAAAACAGCCCTTTGAGCCGATATGCCATATTCCCTTGGTCTTTTTGACAAGGAAATCGTTTTTTTTCTGGTTGCTATATCCTCTGCAAGAAGAGTATCAGAGTTGGCTGCTTTTTCTTGTAAAGAGCCATATTTAATTATTCACAAGGACAAGCTGATGTTGCTTCCTCACCCAACCTTTCTGCCTAAGGTTGTGTCAGGTTTTTATCTGAATCAGGATGTTTCCCTGCCTTTCTTTTTTCCAGAACCTCGTTCGGCGGAAGAAAAGTCATTACACTCTTTTGATGTAGTGAGAACAGTCAAGGTCTATCTGAAAGCGACTGCTCAGATATGGAAAACTGTTTTGTTTGTACTGCCAGAAGGCCCCAGGAAGGGGCAGACAGCTTCAAAATCCACTATTTCTAACTGGATTCGGCAGGTTATTATTCAGTCTTATGGTTTGAAAAGGAGGGTTTCACCTTTTCAAGTTAGAGCGCACTCTACTAGAGCAGTAAGTGCTTCATGGGCGGTGCATCACCAAACCTCCACGACTCAGATTTTAAAGCTTGGTCTTTGGTCCATACATTTACTAGATTCTATTAGGTGGATGTAAGAGGGCATGAGGATGCCACCTTTGGGCGCAGTGTGCTGCAGGCAGCAGTATAGGTCCTCACGTCTGATGGTGGCCTGCTTTTATTTGTGTCTCCCTCCCCTCAGAAGGCATTGCTTTGGGACATCACACATAGTAATTACTATGGTGCTCTGTGTCCCGTGATGTACGTTAAAGAAAATAGGATTTTTATAACAGCTTACCTGTAAAATCCTTTTCTTGGAGTACATCACGGGACACAGAGGTCCCTCCCCTCTTATTGGGATATATATATATATTGCTTTGCTACAAAAACTGAGGTAATCCCTGTATAGGATTGGTTATATAGAGGGGAACTTCCTGCCTTGGGTGTACCAGTGTACATCACCTGAAAGTGACCTATAACCCACATAGTAATTACTATGGTGCTCTGTGTCCCGTGATATACTCCAAAAAAAGGATTTTACAGGTAAGCTGTCATAAAAATCCAATTTTTGTATATGTCTTCCTTTGCCATAGAGCCCTACTTAACATTTTTAGTTCAGTGGGTGGGTAATTGAACCAAGGGTATCATTTGTGGTACCTATTAATGACATATTCCCTGTATATATTTTTTTATGTTGGGCAGTGCAGTGTACCTGCGGGTTTGCTGCGCTTAGCCAAAGACTTCTATTATATCCTGTTTTTTTACCACCCCCAACTTTACGTGTGAACAAGCCTTAAGGGTGACACTGCAGAATACAACTAAGGGCTCATTCACAAGTACAGCACCTCTCAAAAGCGTTTTGAGTGTGTGTTGATAGGTGGTGAGGGGTCGATATGTTGCCTCCTCACCACCTGATTTAAGCCCATGATTGGCGTGCAATGCACATGTTTGCGGCACGGTAGTACGGCAATTGGAGGTTTACATCAGGTGGGAGTAGGTGACACTGTGCCCAGAAATCTTTGACTTCTCCCATGTTGTTCAGGTAGATCTCCACCTCTTTAAGGTTGCCTACTCCTGATCTAAACTAGGGCTGCAACTAACGAATATTTTCATAATTGATTAGTTGGCCGATTATTGTTTTGATTAATCGGTTAATAACCTTAAAAAAATGTGATGTTAAATTTAGTTAATATGTAAAGTTTAAAAAAAAGACAATGTATTCTTAAATATCCCTATGAAGTGGTAAATATAAATAACCAACTATATGGTTTGGGAGCAAAATCTCTGATCCACTCTGAGAATAACTGACAGAATAGATATACTGTATATACTATTAGAGGGTGAATCTGGTAAATATCATCAGACTCAGATAAAAAAAAATTATTTAAAGAAAAAAAAAAAGTTAAAGACTGTTTTTCAAACAGAACTGTAATATATTATATGCTGGCCATACAACAACGTCTTCCTTAAAAAAAAAAAAAATCATTTTAAGAACGTTTGTTCGATTTTCTAATCATCAGTGGGGTCAAATCGACATTAGTTTTTAACCACAGTGATGGGAAGGTTTAGAAATAGTAGAAAACATCTTGGTCAAAGAAAATTTCAGACCGTGTATGTGGTTTTCGTTCAGAAATTACATTGGCCCAGATTCAGGTAGAATGGAGCAATATTTGCGTGGGCAAAGAGCAAAGATTTTTCTCTGCGACCACGCAAATATTTCCATTTGCCCAGCGATTCACGGAGCAGTAGCTCCGTAAATTGCGCGGGCGCTATGCTAATTAGCCCTGCGTAAGGGCGCCTAATGTAAATGATCCCGCCGGGGGCGGGAATCATTTCAATTAGGCGCGCTCCCGCGCCGAGCTAACAGCGCATGCTCCGTCGGGAAACTTTCCCGACGTGCATTGCGGCAAATGACGTCGCAAGGACGTCATTTGCTTCTAAGTGAACGTGAATGGCGTCCAGCGCCATTCACGTTTCACTTACGCAAACGCAGTGAAATTCAAATTTCACGGCGCGGGAAGGCCGGCTATACTTTAGCATTGGCTGCGCCTGCTATTAGCCTGGGATGTGAAGGCATAAGGAGGCTTATGTTTGTCACATCCTAGGCTGCATTCGGTGTAACGAGGTTCCTGAATCAGGAGCACTCGTTACACCGGAGCAAGTAAGCACTTGCGCCGCGCAACTATGGTTGCGCGGGCGCAAGTGCTTCTTGAATCTGGGCCATTCATTTTAAAACTGAATGTCAAAAGTAAGTGAAAATTTCAAACAACATTCTTTCATTCAGCAAATGTACAAAGATTTTTCGTATTAATATAATATTAAAAGTAGTGATTATTTGCTTTTTTTGTACTATAAAGGACTAATTTTCATTTTTTTAAACCCATTATGTTACTGTCCGATTAATCGATTATGAAAATAGTAATCGATTAGTTGTTGATTAATCGATTAGTTGTTTCGGCCCTAATCTAAACCCATCAGACACTGGAAGACAGTCCATGTCATTCATTGAAGGTCTTGTACCAGAAAGTACTGATATTGGGTATCTTGCATCACATCTGGGCTGACAGCATTGATGGGCATTTCTTTACTCAGTCCTTGACTTTCTGTAATGGATTGCCATAATATTACCATGCTTTTGGAAAAAAAATCCTACTAGTTTGTCACTGTAATGAATAACATTACAGTGCCTGTCTTCGAGCCTTAAAGTGATTGTAAAGGCAGAAGGTTTTTTTATCTTAATGCATTTTATGCATTAAGATAAAAAAACTTCTGTTTGCAGCAGCCCCTCTAATACTTACCTGAGCCCATCTCTATCCAGTGATGTTGCATGAGTTCCTCAGCCTCAGACTCTCTGTCCTGATTAGCTGAGTCACAGCAGTGGTGCCATTGGCTTCCGCTACTATCAATCGGTTAGCCAATCAGGAGAGAGAGAGAGGGGTGGGACCCTCGGCTCTGTGTCTGAATGTACACACCGAGCTTATGCTCAGCTCGGGTGCCTGCATAGCCAGCTGCTTTTTCTAAGAGCACTCAACAGGATGGAGGGCCAGGAAAGCTGAAGAGGGACTCGAGAAGAGGAGGATCTGGGTTGCTTTGTGCAAAACCACTACAGGTACGGCATGTTTGCTATTTTTTTACAAAAAAAATACTTTGCAATAATTTAGGCTGGGTACACACCTAATGCAGATGCAGCTCCCAGCAGGGGTCCTGTGTGTCCTGGTTCACCATTTCAGGGCTAATTTCAGCCCGAATTTTGGTCTAAATTCGGACCTGAAACGGACCACAAGACGCACCCAATTCCGCATCCAATTCGCAATAGTGTGAACCCGACCTTAAACTTCTGCAAATCTGTCAGCGACAGATCTTCTTTGCATATGCTACCTTTGCTCATAGCTGATCATTTTACAATTTTAGTTAATTTTAATTTCAAAAAGTTTCTATAACATAATGCAACAGATATATAAATAGTTGTGAAAAGTCTTCAACACAAGGATAACTGTCAGAGGTTCATAAAAATCAAACATAAATTACAATATTGTTCACTGCTTTGTTTCTTCAGGATCAATTCAAGCAGCTTTCAAATGAAAACTTTAAAAGATTTAAATCTGTAATGTTTAATAAAATTAAAATTCATAATAGTAAAGGTGACAATGTTAATGTGTTTTTGTCAGATGGTATGGTAGCTAAGCAGGCGCTAGATGTGTGGGGGAGTTCATGGACAATTATTTTCTTCCGCTACAGCAAAAACTTGTCAAGTGAAGGTTTTTACTTGAGAGAGTGGGGTGGGGGTTGGCAAGTGCGCCATTGAGTTTCAAGGCTTCACTCTTGAGAAGGGCAGGAAATCTATGGCCTTAGGACTGTATTATACATTTTTGCTCTTGCCTACTCTTGACCCCTTGTTCATGAAGAAAAATCTACCAGGAAAACGCCAGGGAGAACAGAAAGTAATTTCTGTAAGGCAGACTATAAAGACCATAACCTTTTAATATTCTTATCGCTACTAACATTTTTTCTTTCCCGCTTACATAGTCTTTATAGTTATATCTATTTTATCCATTATGGTTTATTCTGTTTTATGTGTCTTATTAGGTTTTCTTTATCACATTTTCTAGTATTCATTTGAAACATTAGGAGCCTCTGCTGATGGTAGAAAATTATTTCTACAGTTTTCTTCAGAATACATTCTCATTCTGCTCCACAGGAGGCTGTCGTTTGACAGGATCCTACATTTTGAGCAATTCAAGCTTCGAAATATATTGAGGACAAACTAAGATTTCAGACTTCAAAACATATTGTGTACATCACTGATAAAAGGACAAGTAATATATGTTAACATAAAAGCAATGAAAAGTCAGAAAGTCAGTGTTCCTAAGTTCGGAACATTTTTGATCTGGTCTCGCACACAGAAAATATTTGCTAATGTCTTTTTCTTGGCTATGGAATTCTGCCATTAGCCTGGAGAAATTGATGGCTCAAACCATGGTATAGCTCCCAGAGTATAGAACTTGTTTTGCAGTTGAACTAGTGAGGCTGGATATGGTAATCATAATGTTACTTTAATGAATATTTTCAGCCTTACATCCCTGCTGTTATAAAGCAAAATACAATTTTGACATTATCATGCTGTTTTGCAGACTTTGTAAGGCAGCATTCAGTACAAGAAGTCAGGAATCGCCATCCCTACCAAATTTTGAGTTGAAATTTAAATGAGGGAAGTTGTAATTCAACGTGGCTGAATAAAAACATATTAAATCATTATTAAAGGGGTTGTAAAGGTTTCTTTTTTATTTTGTAAATAGGTTCCTTTAGGCTAGTGCATTGTTGGTTCACTTACCTTTTCCTTTGATTTCCCTTCTAAATGTTTTTTTTTTCTTTGTCTGAATTTCTCACTTCCTGTTCCTCCTCAGTAAGCTTGCCCCCCATCATCCGAGCCGTTCTGGCTGGGGGTTAGTCAGCGTGCTCGCCCCCTCCCTTGGGACTACATCCCTGCCGGGAGACACCTAATCAAATGATATATATATAAAAAACAATCCAATGTCCCAAAAATGTGTATTTAAAAGATTATATCATGCAACTTCCACTTGAAATATTTATCCAAAAATTGTGACAAAGAAGATTCTTAGTACCCCCCCCCCCCCCCTGTCTTCACTCTTCATGCATAGTGCACTGCCATCTCCACGTATACCTGCTCTCCTAAATTATATTGACAACACACTCATCAATAATTGACCAATGTACACTTCTCGTATCCTTCTCGGTTTACACAGGTCATTCGTCCCATCTATTTTCTGAAGCACTTCACAAGCTCAGCTCACATATCATTCAAGGAAGTAAAGCACAAACATAGTGTATTTTTTATTTATTTTAATTAAAAAACACTGCACTAAAATACACTTACAATATAACAGAATTAAAAGTGCTATTCAGAAAAACATCTCACGCTGGCCACACATGCCACCACATACGGCGCAAGTCCAGAGTGATGTCACAGGCTTAGCTCCTAGTCGCATTGTGCCTTGTGATTGGGCTTCCTGAGGGAAAAAAAATTAGTACTAGGCTTTTGCCTCCTGGCAAATAAATAGACCTCATTAGGTCTGTTCCAGTCTTGCAGTTATGTTCCTTCATAACCTGGTTGTCTCTTTTCCCAGCACCAACCCTCATTAACCCAGGAAAGGCAAATTTTACCCCAGGTGGGGAGCAAGGTGTGGCCAGTGCTTAACCCTTAGTGTCCTGCTACAGACCTCTCGCTGCCACCCATTTAACTCATAAACCTCCCCCTCTGTTTGGACCCGTGGGTTTAAACATTGGGTTCTGGATAGAGAATTCACATTCTTCTGGTTACAACCAGCCATGTACTCGGCTTTAAAAGATAAATCTTACAGTGCCAGGAACCAACAGGTAACCCTTGTATTACGGTCCTTACCCTGGGCCATCCATTTTAAAGGAGCATGGTCTGTTATGAGTTGGAAGTGGCGCCCCAGCAAGTAGTACCATAGAGCCTCTAATGCCCACTGACTGGCCAAAACACTCTCGCTCCACAATAATATAATTTTTTTCTGGTCGGGTTAGCTTCTGACTTCTCCCCCTTCCATTTGTGACAAGATAGCCCCCAGACATAAACTTGGAGGCATCAGTCTGGACCACAAACTCTTTGTTGAAATCTGTGGCCATCAACAAAGGCTGTTTACACAGCTGTTTGAACAGGCTGTTTGAAATCTGTTTAAGCCTCGGGATTCCACCTAATCGCTACAGAGGAGCTTTTGTCCTTGGTGAGGTCAGTTAAGGGTGCTGCCATTGTGGCAAAGTTTGGGATGAACCTCCGGTAATACCCAACCATGCCTAGGAAGGTTCCCACTTGTTCCTTGGTGGCAGGAGCAGGCCAGTCTCTAATGGCTCTTAATTTTATGAACGTAAGGTTTGATTAGGCTCCGCCCCCAGGCCTCTGCTAACCCTATGGCACATTTCTTTGGATTTGCTGTTAAACCAGCGTTTCTAATGGAAAATATGACAGCCAGTACTTTGGGTCGGTGACTTTCCCAATCTTCACTCCAAATAATCACCTCATCTAGATAGGCTGCTAAATAGCATAGGTATGGGCTAAGAATCTCACCCATGATCTGTTGGAATGTAGTGGGAGCTCCATTTAACCCAAAGGATGTCCAGAAATTCTGCCACAAGCCCTCTGGTGTTGCAAAAGTTGTTTTTTCTTTTGCTTCCTCTGTCAGGGGAACCTGCCGATACAAATACCCTCTCGTGAGTACCTGGCGTGGCCCAACTTCTCCACTAATTTATCAACCTGTAGAATGGGATAGGTGTCAAACTTTGACAGTTTAGTTTCCGGAAGTCATTGCAAAATCTTAAGGACCCATCTAGTTTGGGAACCAAGACTATAGGACACACCATTAACTTTTGGACTTTTCCATCACCCTGAGGTTGAAAATCCTCTGTACTTCTTCAAGATGCTGCCTGTCTTCAGGCCTCTGGAATACGATAAGATTTAAGCCTCACCCTAACCTTGGGATCAGTGACAATGTCATTTTTAATTACATTTGTGCAGCCTTAGAAGAAGTCTTTATTACACTGTAGAAACTCTCTCACCTTCTGCTGTTGGGACACTGACAGACTCAGATACTGTATCTGAACCTCACTTGTGCCTTCCTCTTTCTTTAGTGGCTGATCTCCCAGGGCTTGGAGGGCTTCCCTATCTTTCCAGGCTTTGATTAAATTCACATGATAGACCTGTTTCTTCTAACGCTTGTCTGGTTGGCATACCTTTATAGCACTCATTCAGCAAATGTTTCTCAGGACTAAAAGACATAAAAACAGGACTAGTTAAAGTTATAATGCAGCCAAAGGTAGGAACCAATAGTTTCTGCGTAGTGAAGATCATAGTAGTCTTTAGTTCCATTCTTAAGAAAAATAGGGACTTCCATGCTACAAAGAAGAAAAATGCCAGCTTGCAACATTGCTTACCGTATGCTGTTTTATTCAGCTTTAATCTTCAAATTTCATTGCTTAGTTAGTCATATAATAATTTTATTTATAAATGATTATCCGTGTCTTACCCTGGTTTCCATAGATCTCCCCTACCCAGGAATGTGATAAAGTAGTCAGTACTATTGCATTGAAACACTAGGGTCGTAAAACCGACCTTGCACCTCCTGACCAAAAACATTCTCAGGTGCTGTCATAAATGTACTGCTATATAATGCACAGAAACATTTTTACACCCAGTGAATCCAGTGGTGTCCTCCTGAACTGCTGCTTTCCTAGTCCTGTATAAATTAGTAAGATAAACAGAGAAGGAAAAGGTCTTTTAACATAGACCTGTTGCTTGAATGCATGAAAAAAAAAGGCATATGCCACCATTAACAAATTACCTTTTTTTTTTCTTTATTTAGATCACTAAGGGGGGGGCAGAGGGGGCCCTGACCCCCCCAGAATTATGCTGTGCCCCACCAATTAAAACACATTTTTGTTTCTATACTTAGCGGGTGTCCCGTAGCTTGCTCAGGTCGCCGCTGAGTGGACACAGGCTTGCCTCAGAGGCAGAGCGTCCTGACAGCTCCTGCAGGGGATTTCTCCCCCTCCTTCTGCTCACTGAGAATGTCCAATGCATTATAGAGAGCCGCTCGTATAGCCACAGCTGCCAATCTGCTCCCTCCCCCTGCATCCTCATTGACAGGGAGGAGAGTGACTTCAGGAAGGACGCCACCAGCAGGGGGGGGGGTGGGCAAGCCTCCCATTAGCTAAGTGACAGTTAGAAGACAGACTGTTTTTTCCTGTCCTTAGGACAGGAGAATCAGCCTGTAAATTCTGAGACTCGTGGGGCTGCAGCTCTGTAAGAGTGTCTGGTAACACACCACCCTCCTCACTGACGGGAGATCAGTTTCAGATCAGACAGGAATACAGCTCCTCCCACCTCTGCATCTCCAGTGTCTTCCCACCCCGCCCACACAATCTCTGGCGTGCAGATGTCTCTGGAGCAATGAAGAGAGGGGATGTGTGGGTGGGAAATATGAAAACCAGCAGCTGCAGATTTCTCTGTGTGCCAAAGATGCCATGGTGGACTTGTGGGTGAGTGTGTACACTGTAATCACTGAACTGTCCCTATCTCCTTCCCTCTCCCTTCTCTCCTCCATCTGTCTCCCTCCCCCTCCTGTTCTTTCAAGACATGCACAAACTTTACTTTCAGTTAGGCTGGTAATAGATGGTACAAATTTATTTCCTGCAACCACAGATTGCAGGGAAGAAATTTGCATGATTCCCCCATTAACACAGACAGTGCTGATAGGGGAATCCCTCCTGCCCAGCAATTGTATTCTCCCAACAAACAGTGATTATCACAAACAGATATGATTATCGCGAGCAATTGCTATAAGAGAATCCGGCAGGCTGGTTGTTCCCAACTTGATCGATCAACTTGGTACACTCAGCCCGCCATTAATGGTTTTAATCTCAGCCAGTTCTCGCTGAACTGGCTGCAATTTAAACTGTCTATGGCTAGTCTTAGCTCTTATGCTGCGTACACACGGTCATTTTTTGTCTTGTAAGAAAACGTTGTTTTTTCTCATGAAAAATGCGCGGGTTTAAAAACATCATTTTAAACGTTGTTTTAGCCCACACACGATCATTTTTTATGACACAAAAAACGACGTTTTGAAAAACGACATAAAAAATTGAAGTATGTTCGAATTTTTTTTGTGTAGTTTTTCAGAAGACATAAAACAACGTTTTGCCCACACGATCATTTTAAATGACGTTTTTAAAAATGTCGTTTTTTTTCATCACAAAAAACGACCGTGTGTACGCGGCATTAGGCAGACCATACATTGATCACTTTTTTCATTCAACCATTTCACTGCATCCAATTCGCATAGCAGAAGATTCTGACCAACTCTCTATGGAGGCGGTTCATCCATCTCTGCAGAGGCTCTGGTGCAAATTGATCTGTATGACATCAAGGATGTCTGTTTTTTTTCCAGCACCTAGAGAAAGCCAAAAGCACTGCAATGAAAACATGTGTGTCAGGATAGTTTGAAAATAGGGAGGCCGTTGGTCAGTTCCAATATTGAGTTAATCTAATTTAGAATCTGGAGAGCAGACAATATAGATAATAGAGTTAACAAAACAGAAAATATGCTTCCAGAACCCCATATTCTGTGGACATAGGGACGCTAATTGCCTGCAATTACGCCAGCAAATTGGTGGGGAAAATAGCTGCAAGTCTCTGTTGCATATAGTACCACTTTTCTGTAATGACTCTCAATGGCGTATAGTATCAGTTCCTGTAATGACTCCTAGTGTGTGGTGCACACAGGAAAGGACAACTTAAGCTGTGAATGCCAGTATTTCATGGATGGGAGTTTAGTATTCTGGACAGCCTTATGTAGTGATGCATAAAATGCTGAGATACAAATGCTGGATGGTGTTTGTAAATTGTTGAGTATTACGGCATTTGCCATCATGAGTGCCTTGGCATTCCATTGAGTATTTGAAAGAATGTGTCAGATCCACAGGTATTTATAAAAATCTTGGAGGGGGAGGCTGTAAGTACAGCAGAGGTCTTGGAAAGACTAATGCTGGCCATACACTAGATGAAAAATCGGCCGATTGTGCTCTCGAAAAACGAACATACGTTCGTGAGAGCGAACGATAAATAGTTGGAGAACATTAATGTATTGTTTTTTCGTCCGGTTTTTGCATTGAAAAAGGAAGTGACAAAACATTTTTGACCTCTGCTCCCTGGTTTCCTGTGCTCACGTATACGTACGTTTGTCAGAAGCAACGTACGTTTGTCAGAAGGAACCTTGAGCGTAGTGAGCATCTCTACTGCATCACCTACATCAGCACCACCTTCAATATGGATGTGGATGAGAGGACCATTGCAATAGTAATGCTTGGAGTGATGACTATAGAGCAAGCAGAGCAGCCCCCCAAAAAAGACGAAGGTTAGCTTCAGCGCTTCCATGTCCCATGACCTGCAGGAATTGGGAGAGGAGCATCAAGGCCTGGCTAAAGACATGATGAACCAGGTCTTGTGGTGGGCCAGAAGGGACTGGCTGACCAGGGACACTGAACTGAGTGACCCGGCCGGCCTGCTAGTCATCTTTTGACTCCTGCTGCCCCACCTTCACCACCTGCAAGGGGCCATGGACAGGTCCGTGGAAGTTCTGCTGCAAGGCAGCCTGGAGGGAAGGCTGTAAAGAAGACCAGAAAGTGAATCCCTGCCTTCCTGCTGATTTTTCTAAAAATTGAGCTTAGTGTAGTACCACAGCTTGGGGTCAGTTATGGCATTTGCTGGTGCTTTTGACTTCTGTGATTTGGGTTGCACATTGTGACCCCTGATGTTGTTTATTCTGTCCTTGATCATGGTGGACTGTGCCTTTGGTATCCATAAAGTCTGCATGTATGTTGTAAATTGGTTGAGTGTTTCCATTCTTTTTATTATTTTCTTTTTCCAAAATAAATGGTAATTTATTTTACGTTACAACCTTGTCTATTGTGTTTTTCTGGTGAATAGCCATCAAACATTTCCAAAATACAATGTGTAATTAACAAAGGACACAACCTCTTTGGGGGGGGGGGGGGGGCATCGGTGTGATAACTTGGCATAAAAAAAGAAAAAACAGGCTAAACTAAAAAAAAAAAAAAGGATATAAAACATTGGTGTGATAACGTGGCACAAAACAGCAAAGTCCAAAAAAGGAGATCAGAAGCAAAAAAATAAACTAATTCTGTATGGGAGAACGCTGGCTAAATAGCATCAGCTAAACAACGTGTTCATTCTAGCAATAGAGCGAAGAAACAAATGCTCAGCTAGAAACGGAACACTACTTTGAAAAATGTAGAATGTGCCATCTCAAAAACGAATGCGAGGTTTACAAGAACGAGCGCTCCCGTCCCCTCATTTAGTCTGAGCATGCGCGGGTTTTGAACCAACGACCCGGCTTTTGAACTGATGCTTTTCTGTACTAACCATCGGTTTGGTCCGATCGGGCAGCGGTCCATTGGTTCGGTTTTGAAGCATGTTTTAAAATTTTGGACCGAAGGAAAACAGACCGATGGCCTATACACACGGTCGGTTTGGTCCGATGAAACTGAACTTCGGTTCATTCTCATCGGTTCGGTTTCGGGGGCTTTATAGTATGGGTGACTGACATCACAAACCTCAAGTACAATCTTAAACCATGTTTATTCTGGGGGCCAAAAACTACTGAGATTTTTGAACCCAAAAAATTAAGCTTTGAAAATCTTGAGAGATCATTTTAAAACATTGCTTAATACATGCATAATGTTTAATATTCAAATTGTAAAATAAAAATTTTTCACACTTATAAACCAACAAAAATTATGCTCTCTTGTGTAATAAAACAAAATATATGCTCTCCTTTATAATCAAAAAAAAATATGCTCTCTTGTTTCCTTAAAATTATGGGCCAGATCCTCAAAAGGGATACGCCGGTGTATCTACTGATACGCCGTCGTATCCCTGTTTCTATCTTTGGAACTGATCCACAGAATCAGTTTCCAATAGATAGGCAGAAGATCCGACATGTGTAAGGGACTTACACTGTCGGATCTTAGGATGCAGTACCGCATCCGCCGCTGGGGGCATTTCGAGTCGAAATGCCGCTTCGGGTATGCAAATTAGCACTTACGGAGATCCACTAAGCTTTTACGCTTCGTTTTTACTCCGTAAGTATTAGTTTAGAAACGCAAAATTAGGGCTGCTTTTACAAAGTGTAAAGTTAGTACACCTTGTAAAAGTAGACCCTTCTTTCCCGCGACGCTGTTATTTTTTTTTTTTAATTAACTTTTTTACCCGGCGCGATTCACAAAATTTGGCGTAACGTAAAACCGCGCAATGCACGTCGGGAAAATGACGTCGTGAGCATGCGCAGTACGGCCAGCGCGGGAGCGCGCCTAATTTAAATGGGACTCGCCCCATTTGAATAGGAACGCCTTGCGCCGGCCGGATTTAAGTTACACAGCCGAAAATTTCTAGGTAAGTGCTTTGTGGATCGGGCACTTAGGTAGAAATTTTGCGGCGGTGTAACTTAAATGGGAATATTTAAGTTACGGCGGCTGGCTGTGGATCTGGCCCAATGTTCTTTTGTTTAATTAATAAAAAATTATGGGCCAGATCCACAAAGAGCCAGCGTAACGTAAAAATTCCCATTTAAGTTACACTGCCTTAAAATTTCTAACTAAGTGCCCGATCCACAAAGCACTTACCTAGAAATTTTCGGCTGTGTAACTTAAATTCTGCCGGCACAAGGCGTTCCTCTTCAAATGGGGGCGATTCCCATTTAAATTAGGCACGCTCCCGCGCCGGCCGTACTGCGCATGCTCGTGACGTCATTTTCCCGACGTGCATAGCGCAAAATTACGTTACGCCGAGCTTTGTGGATCGCGCCGGGTCAATAAAGTTGCGTCGAAAAAAAAAAAAAGAAACGGCGAAAAAAAAAAAAAAAAAAAAACGCGGCGCTGGACAGAAGGGTCTACTTTTACAAGGTGTAAACAGTTTACACTTTGTAAAAGCAGTCCTAATTTTACACATGCAACTTAATACTTACGGAGAAAAAACGAAGCGTAAAAGCTTTGTGGATCTCCGTAAGTGCTAATTTCGACGCAAAAAGCGGCATTTCGACGCAAAATGCCCCCAGCGGCGGATGCTGTACTGCATCCTAAGATCCGGCAGTGTAAGTCCCTTACACATGTCGGATCTTCTGTCTATCTCTTGGAAACTGATTCTGTGGATCAGTTCCAAAGATAGAAACAGGGATACGACGGCGTATCAGTAGATACGCCGGCGTATCCCTTTTGTGGATTACCCCCTATGCTCTCTTGTGTAATAAAAAAAGATATATGCTCTCTTGTGTAATAAAAAGAGAAAAAGCTGTCTTTATTAATGTTAAATAATATGTTCTCTTGTATACGAACAAAAAAAGAAAAAAGGAAAACAAATATTGAACAGGATTTCTTTATTTTTGTTTAAAAAAAAAAAAAAATTGCAATAAAGTTTTATAATTGTGTATTTTGTGTAGTGAATTCTTTAAACATACATAAGGGTATATCACATTTGAAGAGATTGCAGGTTATATAGTTGGTGAAGTGTATCATGACCTTTTGACGTGAACGTTCTTTGATACAAATATTTACCTTTCGGGTTATAGCGTTTTCAAACATGCGCAGTAGCAAGCATTCATTCGGACGAATAACGCATTAACCTTACGATTTATCGTTCGGCTGTCAAAATTTTTCTAAACTTGCCATTCGTTTTTCTTTCTCGTACATCACGGGACACAGAGCGGCATATTCATTACTATGTGGTTATATGGAGTACCTTCAGGTGATGGACACTGGCAATCTCAAACAGGAAGTGCCCCTCCCTATATAACCCCCTCCCATAGGAGGAGTACCTCAGTTTTTTCGCCAGTGTCTTAGGTGTTGGTCATGGAATAGCTTGCCTCCACATCCTTGGGATCAAGGCAGGTTAACCGGATCTGTCCAAGGTGCCTCAGAGCCAAAGTGGACAGTACCCGGGCCCCTAACTAGGGGGTTTTGCCCATAATGCTTCTCTTTCAGAGAGCTGGATCCTGGGCCCAGGACTTAGAACCTTTTGGGGTGCCTAAAGTCTCTGTTTGCCAGGATGCTATATGGGTCCAGGACAGTGGGTTCCTTCAAAGGACCCCAGGGCCTGAAGGTCTAGACGCCACTCACGGAGATGGGGGAAGATTGGACCACTTGCTGTGCAAGGTCCTGCGGCATGGAGCAGGTAAGAAGGGGGGGGCCTGCGGGACTTGGTTCGTCAGCAGGCTCTCCAGGGGGATCTTTTCGGGGAATTTTCCTTGAGTATGCTCCTGCATTGGCAGTTTGGGGCCACTATGTCTGTGTAAGACAGGATGGTCTGTGTTTTTACTCCCCATATGTGTGATCTCCCTGGTCTATGTGTTGCAGGTTCTATCTGGCTGGGCGCTAGGTGGGGTATTAGTGTGTGCCTACTCTTTACCCTGAACTAGGGAGGTTTCTGGGCCTACCTGGAGGTTCTTACCTGGCCGGGTGCCGTGCGGATGTTTCCTCTGTGTCCTGTCATCTCTCCTCCGTCCCTGCAGCATGCTGCTTCCACCATGGCCCCCCCGTGACACGGGCACGCGCGCGGGCGCGTGCACAGCGATATATAGAAAAAAAAAATTTGCGCCGTTTTTAGAGGGGGGGGGGGGGGGGGGGGACGTTGGATCTCATAAGAGGAAGGGGCGGCCCTTCCTCTCTGCTGTATTGGCTCAGTTCGTTTCTGAGCTCAGGAGAGGAGGACACAGAGCGGCAGCAGTGCAAGCCTGATGCACAGTGGCACCCGGTGGCGCAAGGGAGTATTGCAGTTCTGACAAACAGAACTAGCTTTTCAATCTAGCCTAAACAATTCCTTACAGCAGGTGGATTCTTGCAATTTCTCTTGTGGGGAGACAATGTGATTCCATAGAGAAAGGGGAAAAGGGACTCAGGATCCAAAAATCCCAAAAAATTTATAAAAAAAAAAAAAAAAAAAAAAAAAGAAATATATATATGCATAATTAAAAAAAAAAAAAAAGGGAACACATACTGGTCTCCCCATTGGGTTTTTTGGGCATTAGTTGTTCACTACTGTCCCCTTAAAACCGCATAGTTTTTTCCCCTACCTACATCAGTCGGTTGCGGTAAATAGGGGTGCCTCGGTATTGTACCATGGCTTCCAAAGCATCAGGATCAGGGGAAATGGCAAGAGGTGCCAGAGGACAAAAGGGTTCCCCCTCAGATTCTGAAGGTTCGAGTCGGGATATGCCTGTACTCTCCCCACAAATTATTTCAGTAGTGGGTGCCTTGGTTGAGCCATTAGGGGGATCTGGTGTTGAGGCTAGTTCAGATCCACCCAACCCTGTGTTTGTCACAGAGGAGATGCTAGCCCTTTCCTTAGGGGGACTAGAAAAGAGATTGGCAACTATGATAGTCAATTCCATGTCGGGCAAGAAGCGGACTAGGTCTCCATCACCGGGGGGTGTACCACCAGATGCTGAGGTTCTCTCCCTTGGAGAATTAGAAGCTCAGGAAAATCATTCAGACCAGGACCATGAGGGTTCAGGGAATGAGGAGTCTACTTATGAGGAGCCAGTCTCGACCTCCCATGCAGAGAGCTTGTGGATTCAGTCATTGACAGACATGGTCCGCCTGGCATTTAAGTTGCCCTTACCGGAGCCTCAGGCTTCGGCGGTATCATCCTTAGGTTCATTGAAAGCGCCTTTGAGCAACACTGTTTTTCCGGTCCATCCTCTCTTAGAGGAACTGATCTTTCAGGATTGGATACGACCAGATAGGATCTTTTTACCACCTAAAAGATTTTCCACCATCTACCCTATGGAAGAAAAAATTTCCAAGAAGTGGGCTCTCCCAGCTGTGGATGCCTCCATCTCTTGTGTAAATAAATCTTTAACTTGCCCGGTGGAAAACATACAGATGTTTAAAGAACCGGTGGATAAGCGTTTTGAGACACTTTTAAAGGCATCCTTTGCTACGGCAGGTGCAGTGATACAGCCAGCAGTGGCTGCTATTGGGGTTTGTCAGGCGTTAACAGACCAGACAAAACAGATGCTTAAAGACATTCCTGCCCAGCAGGCAGAAGAATTATCGGATATTCCTAGAGCCCTGTGCTTTGCGGTGGATGCTATAAAGGACTCCATTCAGCAGGCGTCTCGTTTGTCACTATTTTTAGTACACATGAGAAGGCTCTTATGGTTAAAGAACTGGGCGGCTGAGCCCCCATGCAAAAAGCTTCTGGCAGGTTTTCCCTTCCATGGAGGTCGACTCTTCGGAGAGGATCTAGATAAATATATTCAGACTATATCGAGTGGCAAAAGTACCCTTTTACCGGTCAAAAAGAAGTTTCGGGGACCTGCGTTCAAAAGGCAGCTCTCCCCTGTTCCGAGGCCCTCCAATTCCAGGCAGTATCGACGGCCTCCTGCGAGATCAAACTTTAACAATAAGTCGCAGGGACAGGCCTCTGGGGGCAAGAAGCAGTGGTATCGTAAGCCAGCAACGCCAGCCCCTAAATCTGCCTTATGAAGGGGCGCCCCCACCCACAAAGGTGGGGGGAAGGCTTCGTCTTTTTGCGGAGGTTTGGGAAGCCGATATCCCCGACAGATGGGTCCGGTCTTCCGTGGCCACAGGCTACAGATTAGAGTTTCTAAAGTTTCCTCCACCTCATTATCAGGAGTCAAGGGTACCGAACGATCCAACAAAAAAGGCCTCTTTACTGGCGGCGTTGGATCATCTGCTTTGCCAGGGCGTGATAGTAGAGGTACCAGCCCAAGAGCAAGGGCTAGGGTTCTACTCCAATCTGTTTACCGTTCCAAAGCCCAACGGCGATGTCAGGCCAATTTTGGACCTAAAGGGTTTAAACGTTTACCTAAGGGTTCGTTCTTTCCGGATGGAATCTGTTCGGTCAGCAGCCGCCGCACTCCAGAAAGACGACTTTCTGGCGTCCATAGACATAAAGGATGCTTACCTTCATGTGCCAATTTTTCAGCCACATCAAAGATTTCTCCGCTTCACAGTGGCCCAGCGTCATTTCCAATTTGTGGCGCTCCCTTTCGGGCTGGCTACGGCCCCCCGGGTATTCACAAAGGTCCTAGCTCCGATCCTAGCCAATCTAAGGGTCCAAGGGGTCACAGTCCTAGCCTACCTGGACGACCTCCTAGTCATAGATCACTCGTCTCCTTGCCTGGAACGAGCAGTGGCCCTCACGGTTCAGTACCTCGAGAGGTTCGGTTGGATCCTAAACCGAGAAAAATCAGCATTCCAACCCACAAGACGGTTGGAATACCTCGGCATGACGTTAGACACAGAACAGCAAAGAGTGTTCCTGCCTCTAGTAAAGGTCGAGGCCATCAAAGACTTGATACATCTGGTTCTAAGCAAAAGAGAACCAACTATTCGCCTATGTATGCGAATACTAGGCAAGCTAGTGGCCACGTTCGAGGCGGTACCTTACGCTCAAAGCCACACTCGCATCCTACAGGCAGCCATTCTGTCAGCATGGAGCAGGAGGCCACAGGCCTTGGAATTTCCTTTGCCACTCTCATCAAGAGTCCGGCAAAGTCTGTGCTGGTGGTTAAATCCTCAGAATCTACTGAAGGGAAAATCTTTCAGCCCCGTGGCCTGGAAGATAGTGACCACAGATGCCAGCCTGAGGGGCTGGGGAGCGATCTTGGATGGTTGCACTCGCCAAGGTACTTGGGCACAGGCGGAGAGGCTGTTGCCCATCAATATCTTGGAGCTCAGAGCTGCTCGGCTAGCCCTCGAGGCTTGGACAGCCAAATTGCAGGGGTTCCCGGTGAGGATACAATCGGACAATGCCACAGCTGTGGCATATATAAACTACCAAGGGGGAACCAAGAGTCAGGCAGCTCAGAGAGAGGTGAGCTTGATTTTCCTGTGGGCAGAAGCTCATGTGCCCTGCATATCGGCAATATTCATTCCCGGGGTGGACAACCTGCAGGCGGACTTCTTGAGTCGTCAGACTCTGTCGCCAGGGGAATGGTCTCTGCATCCGCAAATTTTTCAGATAATCTGCCAGAGGTGGGGAATGCCGGACGTGGATGTCATGGCATCGAGATTCAACAAGAAGCTAGACAGGTTCATGTTCCGGACACGGGACCCTATGGCCTGCGGAGCCGATGCGTTGGTTTGCCCTTGGCATCAGTTCAAACTTCTTTATGCCTTTCCCCCGCTACAGTTGCTACCCCGCCTGTTACGCAGGATCAGGGTGGAGCACAAACCAGTCATCCTGGTAGCTCCAGCATGGCCCAGGAGGGCATGGTACTCACTAATCCTAAAGATGGCAGTGGGAGACCCTTGGACGCTTCCTCTACGGCCAGACCTACTCTCGCAAGGCCCGATCCTCCACCCTGCATTACGGCGTCTAAATTTGACGGCCTGGCGGCTGAATCCCTGATTCTTAGGGGTAGAGGGCTGTCTAGGCAGGTAATCTCTACCCTGATCAGGGCTAGAAAGCCGGTTTCCAGGGTGATTTATTACAGGGTCTGGAAGGCCTACGTAGGCTGGTGTGAGTCCAAGAAATGGCTTTCCCGCAAGTATACCATTGATCGAGTGTTAAGTTTTCTCCAGCTAGGAGTGGATAAAGGCCTGGCATTAAGCACAATCAAAGGACAGATTTCAGCTTTGTCAGTGTGGTTTCAGAGGCCGCTGGCCACCCACTCGCTGGTTAAGACCTTCATTCAGGGGGTCTTACGTATTAATCCTCCGGTTAAGTCACCACTTTGTCCGTGGGACTTGAATCTTGTTCTGTCAACTCTACAGAAACAACCTTTTGAGCCGTTGGCTGAAGTTCCTTTGGTTTTACTAACAAGGAAGTTGGTATTTCTGGTCGCCATAGTTTCCGCCAGAAGAGTGTCAGAATTGGCAGCCTTATCTTGTAAGGAGTCATATCTTATTCTGCATAAGGACAGGGTGGTTCTCCGTCCTCATCCTTCCTTTTTACCAAAGGTTATATCCAGTTTTCACCTGAACCAGGATTTGGTATTACCATCCTTTTTTCCGAAGCCCACTTCCAGAAAGGAAGGGTTGCTGCATACCTTGGATATTGTCAGGGCCATGAAGGCCTATCTTAAAGCTACAGAGAAGATTCGGAAAACAGATGTGTTGTTCGTTTTGCCAGATGGGCCCAAGAAAGGGCAGGCAGCTGCAAAATCCACCATCTCGAGATGGATTAAACAGTTAATTACTCAGGCCTACGGCTTGAAGAGGTTGCCTCCTCCTTTGTCAGTAAAGGCCCATTCTACCAGGGCCATGGGCGCCTCCTGGGCAGCACACCATCAGATCTCTATGGCTCAAGTATGCAAAGCGGCAACCTGGTCTTCAGTCCACACGTTTACAAAATTTTACCAGTTGGACGTAAGAAGGAATACAGATACAGCCTTTGGGCAGGCAGTGCTGCGGGCTGCGATTTAAGACCCTCAGAATCGGGGGCACCCTTGAGTTAAAATTTAAATTCAAGTTTAATTTTTCTCGACTAAGTTGGATTTATTATTATTGAGAGTATCTCTGAATTAAATCCTTGTGTCTTGGGAAGATTTCTCCCTCCCCTCAGTAAAGCATTGCTTTGGGACATCCCACATAGTAATGAATATGCCGCTCTGTGTCCCGTGATGTACGAGAAAGAAAAAGGGATTTTGAATACAGCTTACCTGTAAAATCCTTTTCTTGGAGTACATCACGGGACACAGAGCTCCCACCCCTCTTATGGGAAACATTTTGGGAGGCATACTGCTTGCTACAAAACTGAGGTACTCCTCCTATGGGAGGGGGTTATATAGGGAGGGGCACTTCCTGTTTGAGATTGCCAGTGTCCATCACCTGAAGGTACTCCATATAACCACATAGTAATGAATATGCCGCTCTGTGTCCCGTGATGTACTCCAAGAAAAGGATTTTACAGGTAAGCTGTATTAAAAATCCCTTTTTTTCCCACAAAAAAGTCACAAACGATAAATGATTTGTGCCCATTAAGTTGCCGAAAAACGAACAAAGTGTCTCCATGAGCGATTTTCGGCCGATTTTTCGTCTAGTGTATGGCCAGCATTAGGCTCCATGCACACTGAAGCTGATAAAAGCTATAAAAAAACGCCAGTAGCTTTGCAGGAAGCCTTTCAACGTTTTTTTGCGTTTTTGCAATAGCTTAAATCAGCGTTTTTCAGTGTAGCTGGCGCCTTTTTTTTTGAGCATTTTAAAGCGGTTTGCGTTTTTTTGCGTTTTTTCCTGCACAAAAACTGCACTTTGAAGGCAAATTTTGGGCGTTTGGAAAAAGGCCAATATACTCCAAAGCTCATTAACACTAAAAAACGCCCAGGTGTGCATGGGCACATAGGCTAACATAGAGTTCAGTTTATGGGCTTAAAAAAAAAAGCCAAAATGACAATAAACTGCAGTTTATCAGCTTCAGTGTGCATGGAGCCTTAATCTGGTTATTATGATAAAGCTCTTGCATTAAGGTAATACCTTTTTGAACCATAAATATAGGTCTGTGGATAACAGTTCAAGGGTGAGGAGGGGGAGATATCATAGAGTGTTCCAAGAGATGCCAATATCCAGGGATATTAGGGAGTTCCACACTTGAAAAGTTGCTCTAACCAGGGTTGGACTGGCCATCGGGACTACCGGGAGTTTCCCGGTGGGCCGATGGCTCAGTGGGCCAGTTGTCACTCAGGGGCGTCGGGAGGGGATGGCTAGAGCCCTAAATGGGTCCCCAAAAAGCCCAGAGTCTCGCCCTGAGTGTAAACATCCAGTGATTGGTAGGCAAGCGGGGGTGTGCGGCCGCAGTGAGAGTGGAGCTGTCAAAACTGATGTCGGGGATGGGCGGGGCCAATATGCGGGGGCACCCCCATCCCCGACATCAGTGCTTAGATGTGACAGCTCCACTCTCACTGCGGCCGCAAGCCCCGATACCAATGTGCGGTGGCCCTTCGTCCAGTACATTTGCAAACACTGCCTGTATAAACTCTGACAGTCAGAATGTATACAGGCAGTGTTTGCTATGTACTGGACGAAAGGGGCCCCGCACATTGGTATCGGGTCCTGCGGCTGCAGAGTCTGACTGCTGGCTGGGGAGGAAGGTGGTGGCCGCACCCGTTGCCACTACTGCAAGTGCACGGTTCCAGTGCAGGCTGCAGAGTATCGCTGCTGGAGGGGGTGCATGGTGCGTGGAGTGCATGTGCAGGGTGACAACAGTGAACCTGTTGAACATCCTGCCTGTGTGTCCTCTCAGACCTCTTCTCTCCCGTGTAACTTCTTCCTCCTCCCCCCAGCCGCTTTCATCCATACAATAAGCAGACTGTCCAAGCAGAAGACGGAGCTGTCCAACTTTTCAAGTTAAAAAGCCTGTGATTTGTTGCTAGGGGCGTTCCTAGCAACCAATTGTCTGTCTGTTACATGGAAAGTTAAACAGCTCCCGCCTTCTGCTTGGACTCGTCTGCCACCTCTGTCTTCTCCCTGCTGTGTAAGGTAAGGGAGGGGGCACTGACATAAAGGGAGCTGTGTTTGTTGCAAAGAAAGAAGAGGTTGTAAAGGATACCAGAAAGGAGGGGACTGTGAAAGGAAGTGGGTGTCAGTGTATGTGTAAGGAGGGGGGGGGGGTCAGTATATGTGTAAGGAGGAGGGTCAGTATGTGTGTAAGGAGGGGGGGTCAGTATATGTGTAAGGAGGGGGGGTCAGTATATGTGTCAGGAGGGGGGTCAGTATATGTGTCAGGAGGGAGGGTCAGTATATGTGTAAGGAGGGGGGTCAGTATATGTGTAAGGAGGGGGGTCAGTATATGTGTCAGGAGTGGGGTCAGTGTATGTGTAAGGAGGGGGGGTCAGTGTATGTGTAAGGAGGGGGGTCAGTATATGTGTAAGGAGGGGGTCAGTATATGTGTCAGGAGGGGGGTCAGTATATGTGTAAGGAGGGGGTCAGTATATGTGTAAGGAGGGGGGTCAGTATATGTGTCAGGGGGGGGTCAGTATATGTGTCAGGAGGGGGGGTCAGTATATGTGTAAGGAGGGGGGGTCAGTGTATGTGTAAGGAGGGGGGTCAGTGTATGTGTAAGGAGGGGGGTCAGTATATGTGTAAGGAGGGGGGGTCAGTATATGTGTAAGGAGGGGGGTCAGTATATGTGTCAGGAGGGGGGGGGTCAGTGTATGTGTAAGGAGGGGGGGTCAGTATATGTGTAAGGAGGGGGTCAGTGTATGTGTCAGGAGGGGGGTCAGTATATGTGTAAGAAGGAGGTCAGTATATGTGTAAGGAGGGGGGGGTCAGTATATGTGTCAGGAGGGGGGGTCAGTATATGTGTCAGGAGGGGGGGTCAGTATATGTGTAAGGAGGGGGGGTCAGTGTATGTGTAAGGAGGGGGGGTCAGTGTATGTGTAAGGAAGGGGGGTCAGTGTATGTGTAAGGAGGGGGGTCAGTATATGTGTAAGGAGGGGGGGTCAGTATAGGTGTAAGGAGGGGGGTCAGTATATGTGTAAGGAGGGGGGTCAGTATATGTGTCAGGAGGGGGGGGTCAGTATATGTGTGAGAAGGGGGGGTCAGTGTTTGTGTCAGGGGGGGGTCAGTGTATGTGTCTGTGATTTTTTTAATATGCAGCATGGTGGGGGGACGGGGTAAATGCACTGCCACTGGTCATAGTAACTGATGTATTAGACCCCTTTCACACTGAGCCGCCCATAGTGTCGGCGGTAAAACGCCGCTATTTTTACCGCCGACAATTGCGTATAGTTTACTGTGTTTGTGTGTGTGTTTGCAAAAATTAAGTGGGCCAGTCTGGATGAAGTCCAGGGCCAAATTTTTGTCCCAGTCCACCCCTGCCTCTAACTATATCCAAAACAGATTTATAAGGAGAGCAGGATAGTAAAGAGGCAGTCAAAGTCAGTTTAGGGCTCGCTATCAAAGCTTGAGCCTCAATTTGAAGCCATGGGACATTAGGTGAGGAGAGCCACCAGTGTTTAGCTTGAACCATGATCTTTGCTTTATAATATTTGGTAGCATCAGGTGCACTCATGCCAGTCATCTTTGATGTTGTGAATCCAAGGTTTTTTCTTGTTCCAAATAAACAAATTGAGGAGTGTTTGTATTTGGCGTAATTGTGTTGGCAATATAGAAGGAGGGAGGGTTTAGAAAAAATATAAGATATGCAGTAAAATATTTTTTTTACAAAGGGCAATGCGGCCCATGACACTTGAGTAAAGCTTAAGGGGATACTCATTGATTTTAATTTAGCCACTAAATTATCAAGGTTAGGGCTCAGTAAATGGGCACTCAGGCACTCAGGGTCACAAGTTGTATACCCAGGTAGGTTAAAGAGGAAGATGGTGCCCACAAGAAAGAAGACGTCTGAGATATAGTTGTTCTAGTCTGGGGAAATAACAATCATATGAGACTTAAGGCCCGTAGACACAATCCAATTTTATGGCCATAATTGTCTGATGGACGTGTTGTGTCGCAAAATTCGACCTTGTATGCTGCATCAGACAATTGTTGGCTGAATTAACAACAACAAATGTTGGCTGTAGATGCTTACCAGCTGTCTGGCAATCTGTTAAGTCGGTTTATCCGATCGTGTGTACACAAGTCTTTCCAACTAAAATCCAAAGTACAAACACGCATGCTCAGAACCAATGCTACACATCAGAAAACAATAGCAGAAGTTGCCCAAAAGGTAGCGGTAAAGAGATTAAAAAAACACATGATTTGGTGAATGTTGGCTGAAAATGTTGGGCCGTGTGTATGCACAACAAGTTCATGGCCAACGCCCTTCAAACCAAAATCCATGGAAAAGTCTGCTGGAAGTCCGATCATGTGTATGAGGCTTTAGAGTGGTTAACTTTGTATAGTGAGATATTGCTAAATTCCTGTAAGGCCTCTCGAATAACTAGATAGGAGCGAACTGGGTCAGAGATTGATAGAAGGACATTGTCTGCGTAGAGGCCAGTTTTGTGTTTGGTATCTTCCACTAGTATACCAGAGATCCAGGGCATGCTGACCACCACTGTATATGGGCACTCTGATCACCAGTACACAGGGGACACGCTGATCACCAGTATTCAGGGGGCACATCGAGAAAGTAATGCTGTACATAGTCTTGACCCCTGCTATACACTACATATTCCTGTCCTTTTCACTCTATACTTTGTTTTATTATTTTACAATGAAAGGGGCACGCTGACTTCTATACTCTTGGGGGCTAATTATGGGATGGTAGTGGGTAATTACTTTGAATTTCTGGGAGTTAAAGATGTCCATTTTTCTTCATTGCCATGGGGTAATTATTATAACTGGGGGTTGTTTCTGCCCCTGACATATGCTGGTTGTTATCATTGCTGGCTCTTACACTTGCTGGGGGTTATTGCTGGCCCAGACACTTGCTGGGGGCTTTCATTGCTGTTCCCGAATGGGCATATTTTTTTCCGAACAATCTCTTTTATGTGCCCCCAGGCCATACTTTGTTTATACAAAGGGAATAAGTGACACACTACAGACACAGATTGTGAGGAAATGCCCACTTTTGGCTACTCCCATCTTTGACCACACTCACAAGAGTACAGCAGTCAATGCATTGCATGCACCACATTTGCTCCCCCCGCTTTTTCTCCCAACACAAACACAGCATCCCCACAAAATTGTGTCATAACACAATACAATTCATATATGAATGTATAACAAAGATAATGCACTCCCACATAATTAATAACAGTATGTCATCTCAAATAGTTAAAGTGCAGGGAGCTGCGGTGGCTCAACGCGATTGGCACTGCGCTGACAAGCCTTTCACCTCTGCAGCTAGGGGTTCGGATCCCGGTCTCGGCTACATGTGAATTGAGTTTGGTGGTCTCAGCCCGGCTCCCGGTGGGTGTACTATGCGAGGTAAGCCTGCGCTTAGTACGCCCACCCCCCCCCACAAAAACCTCCACACTTACACGCACTTGAAATTGGGTTAACATGCACGCACTTTGACCACGCGGTCTCTAAAAAGAGAGGCGAAGGACTAATGGGGCTGGTTGAGCGGGCTAGATCCTCTCACTCCCTTATAGGGAGTCCCTCTGCCCCGTTGGGCTTCAAAGCGGAGCAGGTAGGGTGGGCTGTGTGGGAGGACCCCCTCACACACCCGCCATTGCCACCCGGGGCATGGAGAAAGATGGCAGATTGCCTCTGGGGGAGGCCTGCCTACTCCCAACTCCTGCAGTCCGGCTCCTCTCTCGAGTACACGCACAAAATACACTTTAAAAAGAAAAAAAAAAAAAAAAAAAAAAAAAAAGAATAGTTAAAGTGCAAATTACACAAAGTTCATAAATAGGTGCTGTATATAACAAAGTGCTGAATGCTAAACACATGTCAAAGTCCAAAAAAAACAAGCTTAAGCTAATTCAAACAAATGCATCTCTCATAAGATGCACATGCATGTTTGCAATCCTCCTTCTTCTTTGCTTCAACCTGTGACTCCTTTATCCTTCTTAACACATTCCACTACAGTCTCATATGGGGATCAACTTACCAGATAATGTTGAGCCCTTTAGTTTAAAAGTAGGTCTAATCATGCATCGTGCCACACTTTCCTTCCTCCTTCCTCCCACTGCTATGAAAGGTTCTTATGATGAATCTTACTCTGACAGACTGGGTAGGAGTCCTTCACACCTTCCTGGTAGAAGGGACTTGATCACTGGAGGAAGTTCAGCTCTCTATCAGCATTCTGGAGCTACAAGCGATTCAGTTATATTTTCAATGTTGGGCCTCTTGATTGCAGAGACATCCAACCCACATTAATTTCGGACAATGCCACGCCTGTGGACTACATCAACTGTCAATAAGGAACCAGAAGTTTTGAAGCTCAAAGAGAATCCATCCAGTTTCTGACTTGGGAAAAATTTCAAACTTCAGCCTTGTCTATTATGCACCTTCCAGGTGTGGAAAATGTGCAGGTAGACTTTCTCAGTTCACAATATCTGGACCAGGGGCATATCATGGAATTAGTGGGCCCGTGTGCAAGATCAAAAGTGAGCCATAGGCTTAGATAAATACTTTAAAAAAAGTGGCACGGAAAGCGGGCGTGGTTTAAATTATGCTGAATTATGAGTGTGACTTAAAGGGAATGTGGTTAAATAGAGTCTGAGATGACTTACAGTCCGGAGTGTATGGCACTGGGTAATATGTGCTAGAGAGGGGCGTGAAGTGTATGGCGGTGGGTGGTATGTGCAGGAGAGCAGTGCAAAGTGTATGACAGTTGGTAGTATGTGCAGGAGAGAAGTTCAGAGTGTATGGCGGTGGGTGGAATGTGCAGGAGAGGCGTGCAGAGTGTATGGCGGTGGGTGGAATGTGCAGGAGAGGCGAGCAGAGTGTATGGCGGTGGGTACTATGGGCAGGATTGGAGTGCAGAGTGTATGGCAGTGGGTAGCCCGTGCATGGAGAGGAGTGCATAGTGTATGGCGGTGGGTAGTATGTGGAAGTTGGTGTCAGTAGAGAGGTAGACTGTCAGTAGTTCTTTATTAAATTAAATAATCGGAATTACAATTGAATTTTTAATATTTCTTACAATAACATTTTTTTTATCAGCCCTGTTGGGGGCTTTGGTTAGCTATCAGGGGTCCAGATGTGCAGGGGTTTTTGTAATGTAAAGGAGTCTATAGGTGCAGGGGGTTTTGTAATGTAAAGAGGTGCAGGGGGTTGTGTAATGTAAAGGGGTCCAGAGGTACAGGGTGCTGTGTAATGTAAAGGGGTCCAGAGTTGCAGGGGGTTTTGTAATGTAAAGGAGTCCAGAGGTGCAGGGTGCTGTCTAATTTAAAGGAGTCCAGAGGTACAGGGGGTTTTGTAATGTTAAGTAGTGCAGGGTGCTGTGTAATGTAAAGGGGTCCAGAGCTGTGGGGGAGGGCTGTGTAATGTAAAGGGGTCCAGTTGTGGAGAGGGGCTACAGTATTGACAAAGAGATATTAAAGGCTGCAGAGGTATGCAGGGGGCACAGTGGGGTGTTTATACATTTTAAAGTGGGGGGTGCCAGATATGAGAGCCACCCCGGGTGCCAAATGCTCTAGGTATGCCCCTGCAAAGGGGTTTAATTTACTAAAACTGGACGATGCAAAATCTGGTGCAGCTCTGCATAGAAACCAATCGGCATCCAGGTTTTATTGTCAAGGCTTAATTGAACAAGCTGAAGTTAGAAGCCGATTGGCTACTATGCACAGCTGCACCAGATTCTGAGTGCTCCAGTTTTAGTAAATCAACCCCAGAGGCTCCTGTTCAATCATAAACGAAAGCATTGTAAAGACAGTTTCCTATGCTTCAGCCATGAATGGACATGGATATTAAAAAAATAAATGTTCTGGTAAATGACACATTTCCCAGCCCCTTCCTCTACTCCCCATCCTGACAGATCCCTTGCAGCAGCTGGTGGGAGAGGAGGGAAGCCAGCAGCGCTGTGGGGGCATGAAAGGGGGCCGAGGAGCACATGGGGCCCAGAAGGGAAATCTGATAAACAATCAGGGTAATCGGTGCAGTGATGGGGCAGTTACAAGCACGGATCTTCCTGTATGGATGAAATTGGAGGGAGGGAGGGGAGGAAAAGCTGCTTTCAGCTGCTTCATTGAAAGTTAACAGGGAGATCGGTGCTTGTAACTGTCCTCACTGCCTTACTGACCACCCCCGACTGTCAAATTTCACCTGCTGAAGGAGGTACCAACCAGGGACGGATCATCCATCGGTTTAGTGTGGGTCAGAGCACAGTGGACCCCTCTTCGGTGCCTGTGTACAGTGAACACTTTTCACCCATGGATGATACACCACTGATCTGCACTCATGAGAATGGACTCTACACCCAGAGGTGTTTCAAGATCTCTGATGCATGTAGGGTATGCTAGATGTGGACCTGCTGTGTTCTTGTTCAGCAACAAACAAAGAAGCTTTATCCACAAGTTCATGGACTCTCATGGCAGTGGATGCTATATGGCTGTATGCTGTATTAACTATAAGTTAACCCTTATTTTCAGACCAAATTCTATCTACTTACATTACAAAAGCCCTTCTACTTATTCATTGATGACAAAACAGATAAAGTCTATTTCCTCTTTAAGCCCAGTTTCCACTTGTGGTACGTTAATTGTCAACTTTCTGCCAGTTCTTTGGGATCGTATTTAAAAATTGTGTTGCCACAAAAGTGCTTGAAATTGTTTGAAAATTCCCCTGTATGGGGGTGCATGCATGGAGTCTAGAGGACGTTCATGCCCTGTTAGAGCTCCGCTCCATGAGGGGAGAAAAGCCACTATTCACCGGCAGCCCGCCAGCATTTAAACAACACAATTTCTCACACTAGCTCCCAAGTGCCTGGAGGACCGTTTGGAACACAAAATGGTGTTGGGGGGGGGGGGGGGGGACCCACACGAAGGTAAAAACCTTCCCCAACGGCGGTACACAGTCCCGTGCTGCAGCTAAAATGGCACCAGTCTCCTCAGCCACCAGTACCTTAGAGCGCTCTCACAAGCTGAAGTATTCACAGCCTGTGTCCCCAGGGGAGTCAGATACAGAAATAATTCTGTCACAGAAATCCTCACAGGAATCTTCTGCTTCCCCAGATCTTCTAAAGCAATTTGAGAGAATGCTTCAGAAAGCATTAAAACAGACCTCTGAGCACATAGCTAGCAACTTAACTAAAGAAATAAAAGAGCTGGGAAATTACACCACAGCATTGGAGCACAGGGTAGATGAGATTGAAAACTCTGCTCAGGACTTTATGACTGAATTGGAATGCCTCAAAGAGGAAAACTTAACATTGCAAATTAGATTAGAGGACTATGAGAATCGTGCCAGAAGATCTAATTTGCGTATCAGAGGCATACCTGAAACAATTACCTGAATTTTACTATAACAGCGCAATTTTAAGAGATAAAACTGGGTATACCACTCGAACGACTGGAAATGGACAGAGTCCACAGAACCCTTATGCCAAAAAAAACGGATGACCCTCCACGCGATATTATCGCCAAATTCCATTATTATCGAACAAAGGAGCAACTCCTGGCTGCAGCCAGAGAGAAAGATGCTTTAACATTTCAGGGTCACAGTTATCAGCTTTTTGCAGATCTTTTCCAATTAACTATATCCAAAAGACGCGCAATGAAACCCCAGTTTATAGAACTGCAGAGACATAACATCACCTACCAATGGGGTTTCCCATTCTCCATTTGCTTCAGCCACCAAGGCTCCAAACACACTTGCAGGTCACCAGAAGAACTCCAGCAGGCCCTTCAAGACCTACATCTGGTAGACAGCCTACCGCTTCTACCTCACTTAGAAGAACAGCTTCTGCCTCCTCTCTACGCAACTCATCTTAGTCTCAAGAGAAAAATGGAAATTATCAATCCCACAAGAGAGGCCGCTTCGTCTCTCCACCTCTGGACCAAGAAGATTCCATGGACTGACATGACACTCCTAGACCTCGTACACACCACCGGATCTATCCGCTGGAATTGATCCGCGGATCAGTTCCAGCGGATAAATCCAGTCGTCTGTACGGCCTAGCGGATATTTATCCGCGGACATTTCTCGGCCCGATCGATTTCAAGCGGATATAAATTTCTTAGCATGCTAAGAAATGTATCCGCTTGAATCGGGTCCAGCGGATTGATCCGGTGGTCTGTACAGACTCACCGGATCAATCCGTCCGCTCCCCTCCCTCGCATGCGTCGTAATGATTCGACGCATGCTTGGAAGTACTTACCTTCCAGCGTCTCGCACATCGCCGCGTCACGTCACCGCGGATGAATTCCGCGCAGATTTTGATCCGATGGTGAGTACAAGCCATCGGATCCAAATCCGGAGGAGGAATCTCCACTGGAAACGGTCCGGCGGACCGTTTCCAGCGGAGATCCCCTCGTGTGTACAGGGCCCTATAGTCCTCCTCTTCATAGCTGCAATCTAGAAGCAATTTTTGAAGGATCTCTGCTTAATTTGACTCTTTTTCTCTACATGCAGTTTATGCTACCTTCTTATTCCCAATAGCTGAATACTAATTTGTTGGACTGTTCTCCACCGTCAATGCATTGGGAGTTTATTATATCTGTTTTTTCTGTTATAGTATGCAAGTCCTCACTTATGTGTCTGAGGCCTGGGACCAGGATAATAACTTGGTCCCGGATTTCAGATAAACCTCATTAATACAGGTTTTTATTTGTAGGTTGGATTGATCATATTCAGACACAGGTACCCAGCCAGTCTTTGTAATTTCCCAAAATGCATTCTAAATGTTTTTTTTTCAGCAAATTTATAGCAGTTGGAATGACCAACAACGTCCTGGGTTTGTTATAGCTCCAAATGTTCACATTTCCTTTTCTAAACTTTTTCTTGGGGAAGATACGGAACATTTGGAGCAACATTATTTATTGTACCCAGCAGGATAAAATTATACATCGTAATGATGTTTTATTTTTTTGAGCGACTCTCCCACACGCGGAACATCCATGTGCCCCACCTCGCCTCCCTCAGTTTCCCACTTTTATTATGTGGGTGGTCGACATAGGCCCTCCATCCCCTGATGGGGAGTTATACCCCCTATCACAGGTAATTTTTTTATCTTTTTAAAATTCTATTTCAAAAGTATATTTTATTATTTCATATTTTTCTTATTTGTTCTTCACTCCAGTCTATCCTGGATCTCCTTGCCTTTCTTCATGTCCACACGGGTCGTCCCATACAGCCAAAGAATCCCCGAAAGTTGGTGAGTACCATTTCCTAGCTCAGCTATCATGGCCGAAGCCATGATATTTTGGCCGAAGCCTTTAAAGGGGTTATAAAGGTAAAAAAAAAAATCTAAATAGCTTCCTTTACCTTAGTGCAGTCCTCCTTCACTTACCTCATCCTTCGATTTTGCTTTTAAATGTCCTTATTTCTTCTGAGAAATCCTTACTTCCTGTTCTTCTGTCTGTAACTCCACACAGTAAAGCGAGGCTTTCTCCCTGGTGTGGAGTGTCGTGCTCTCTCCCTCACTTAAAGGGGGGAGGGGGCGAGCAGGAGAGTCTGGACGCTCTCTACGTTGCGGATAGAGAAAGGAGCTGTGTGGTAGTGGATGTCTGCCTCTCCTGCTCGCCCCCTATCCCCTCAAGGGACGGGGTGAGCACGACACTCCACACCAGGGAGAAAGCCTTGCATTACTGTGTGGAGTTACAGACAGAAAAACAGGAAGTGAGGATTTCTCAGAAGAAATAAGGACATTTAAAAGCAAAATCGAAGGATGAGGTAAGTGAAGGAGGACTGCACTAAGGTAAAGGAAGCTATTTAGGATTTATTTGTTTACCTTTACAACCCCTTTAATGTCTTACTAGAGGGTAAATCCTTCAGACAGGAATCATTGACAGCAACCATTTGTATGATTCCTAAGCATCATTCTGATGACACATCCTGTACAAACTACCGCCCCATTTCCTTGTTAAACTTAGATATTAAAATATTAGCAAAAATTCTAGCAGCCGCTTCAATGAAATCATAGGAAATCTTGTACATCGCGATCAGGTAGGCTTCATGCCTACACGCCAAGCAGGTGATATTGTACGTAGAGCGGTCCTTTTGGCACACATGGCTAAAACCTGCTGCATTCCTTCTTGCTTTATATCCCTTGATGTAAAGAAAGCCTTTGATTCCATCTCCTGACCCTATTTACAATACTCACTTCAGAAATGGGGTTTTAGCCCCAACTTCATAACTTGGACCACTGCATTGTATAATAAACCAAAAGCATACATTAAGGGACAGATCCACATACCTCCGCGCATTTTTCCGTCCGGCGTAGCGTATCTCAGATACACTATGCCGCCGTAACTTTCAGCGTATTTTCTGTATCCTGAAAGAATTTGCGCCGTAAGTTACGGCGGCGTAGTGTTACTGTGTCGGCGTAAGGGCGCGCAATTCAAATGGATGAGATGGGGGCGTGTTTTATGTTAATACGTCTTGACCCGACGTAAATGACGTTTTTTTTTTAACAGCGCATGTGCCGTCCGTGGGGGTATCCCAGTGCGCATGCTCCAAATTAACCCGCAACAAGCCAATGCTTTCGACGTGAACGTAATTCTATGCAAAGCCCTATTCGCGATCGACTTACGCAAACAACGTGAAATTTTCAAAATTTGATGCGGGAACAACGTCCATACTTAACATTGAGTACGCCTCATATAGCAGGGGTAACTTTACGCCGGAAAAAGCCTTACGGAAACGACGTAAAAAAATGCGCCGGCTGGACGTACGTTTGTGGATTGGCGTATCTAGCTAATTTGCATAGTCGGCGCGGAAATCGATGGAAACGCCACCTGGCGGCCAGCGTAAATATGCACCTTAGATCCGACGGCATACTAAGACGTATGCCAGTCGGATCTAGCCCAGCTTCAGGCGTATCTTGTTTTGTGGAAATCACGCAGATGCTCCTGGGTGGGTCTGATGATTTGGTGGGCCATGCGTCTGAGGATTGCGGGGACAACCTGGTGCACACATCTGCTAATGGAGGATTGTGCCATCCCAGCCACGACTCCACTTGTACGCTGGAACGAGCCACTGTTGCCAGTACCTTGACCAGTGGCTCCACTGCTTGTGAGCAGTGTGTCTGGCTAGTGATGTCATCTTTCAGGGTTGTGGCTATTTCCAGGATGGCAGAAGGGCTGAATCTGAAGATGCGATACACCTCCGATTCACACATGCCAAAGACGTTTAGGCGCGGTCGGTATATCCTCACCCGTGCCCTCCTCCTTCTATGCGTATGTAAAGCCAGTAGTATAGCTATGACCATGGATGCCCCTGGCATGTTGGCATACAGATTGTTGTCCTGCAAGTGTGGATGCTCAGCTCCTCCCTAACGGTGCTGCTGAAGCTGCTCTCCAGCTGACCTGCACACGTCTGGTGCAAAGTTACCCCTGCTTTTATGAGGGGTAACTTTAAGCCGGACGTATAACTTATGCACGGCGCGCGTAGCCCGCGTCGGGCGCACGTAGGTTTGTGGATCGCCGTATCTCCCTCATTTGCATATTTGCATATTTGAATAGCAAAACAATGGTGCGTCCAGCGTATATATGCGCCCACGTGGTGCCGGCGCAGAAAAATTACGTTGGTCGGAAAAATCATATTTTAAGGCGTATCTCGTTTTGTGGATACAGCTCATAGTTACACTGGCGTATATATACACTTACGCCGCGCATCTCGAGATATGCCAGCGTAAGTGCTTTGTGGATCTGGCCCTTTGTAAAGAAGCAGCACAGCAGACCATGCCTACTTTGAAACTGTGGTTTATCTATTTCTTATCCATTTGTGTGTGAATTTAAGCTTCTGCGGATGAATTCTGTAAACAGGCTTTAAAGCAAGTTAAGGCCCTACACTTTGCATATCTGAAATGATTGGCAGATTGCACTAGACTCGTGGTAAAATTTACAACGAACATTTGGGTTCCGTTATTTCTCAATAGCACCCCAAACACAGTTAGCAGACTCACATTTTGTTGCTGATGTTGTAGTGTGACAAAAACACTAAAAACGCACCAAAAGTCATGCCCAATGCTCCACGCCCAAAATTGTGTAGTAGCTTTCCCACACAAGTGCTGCATTCACACATGGGCATTTTGAATTGCAGGCCCACGATTATGCCTGCTATTTCAAAATGCCTAGGTGTGAATGACAAATTGCACAATGCAAATTCCAGATGCCATTCATTTGAACCACATCGCATATAGTATGTCGCCCAAAATTAGCTACTAAACTTCCTTTGGGTGACAAGCAATGCGATTTGCTGTGATTGCATTGTGTCTTATCACACAACAATCTTGGCAGGACCGCACTGTGTTTTTAGGTGCCAATAGCTGATGGCTCCCAATCAGCGCTCTCAGCCAATGGCTAAGAGCACTGGCCGGACTGTTCTGGCCACCCCCTTGTCAGAACACAACAGCTCAGTGGGGGATATAAATATGTTGCCAAAACACCTGAGCCTACTTAAACAATAATCCTAGCAGATGGAGCTTCTGTCAAATATTCCCAATGGGTAGTCTGACCAATATGGAGATATCCCTAGGCAGCGCTTGCATTAACATGCAATAAATCAAAAGTGTACTATAATACATTGTCATAAATGCAAAACTATAAATGCAATTATGAGAAAATATATATATAAAAATAAAAACAAACATACTTAAAGTGAACCAGTGCAAATGTCTTTTTAGATAGTGAAATCTTGAGTGCAAGGTTCCCAGGGTGCCCCCCGTAGTGAATAATCCACCTCGTGCTGGGTAATACACACCACACTCACCAGATGTCTATGACCACCTTAGGCCTCGTACACACGACCGGTTTTCTCGGCAGAATCCAGCAAGAAACTCGATGGGAGACGTATTCTGCCAAGAAAACCGGTCGTGAGTACACTTTTTGCCGAGAAACCCGCCGGGAAACTCGTCGAGCAAAAAAGAGAGCATGTTCTCTATTTCCTCGTTGGGCAATGGGAAAATTTGGCTCGACAAGTTTTTTGACAGCCGAACAAGGAACTCGACGCGGAAAACGATGTGTTTCGCCCGTCGAGTTTCTCGGTCGTGTGTACGCGGCCTTACTTTACAGCAAGTGAAGTCATTAACGCTTGTAGGTTATTTGGGAGACCTATCCTGATCTTCCTGGTGGCTGCCTGGTACGGATCCTTTCTCCTCCTCCTCAATTTGATCCCAGTATTTCACCAGTGAGATTAATGGCCAGGCAGTATAATAAAAGTAAAATAAAAAATGAAGAGGAAGCCTCTAATGATATAAAATTCATCTATAAAAATTATTAAAAAAGGTTAAAAAGCACTACATCTATTAAATCTTATACAAAACGGCCTGCTGTTACAAGCCAAAAAGATGGATTGGGGCCTAAAGCCTCGTACACACGATTCGATTTTTGGCCAACTGAGCGTCAGACTTTTGTCAAAAGGGCGTGTGCCTGGATTTTATCTTGCATACTAATGGCACACAATTGTTGGCCAACAAACACGAACGTAGTGACCTACTACGTGGAATTTCAGCTTTTGAGTGCCACCCTTTGGGCACCTTCTGCTAATGTTGTTTTTAGTGAGCAATGATTCCGAGCATGCGTGTTTGTACTTTGGACTTTTGTGTGAAGGACTTGTATACAGACGATACGAAAATCTAACAAACCATTGTCCGCCAACAATTTACTAGCCTGCCATCCATTTGTTGGCTGAAAGTTGGACAACAATTGTCTGAAGGAGCGTACTAACGGTTTGATTTTAGGCCAACAGTCTGTCATGCCCTGCCAACAATCGGATCGTGTGTATGATGCTTAACATTCCAGAAGTGTGAAAAAAAGCCTAACGTTCCACCTGCTGGTTCAAAAGAATAATAAAAAAATGTAATAGGCAATGTTTCATATTTACTTGACGGAGAAAGATGTTTAAAAATATG
Source organism: Rana temporaria (assembly GCF_905171775.1). Lineage (NCBI taxonomy): Eukaryota > Metazoa > Chordata > Amphibia > Anura > Ranidae > Rana > Rana temporaria. Next base: position 209,614,907 of record NC_053493.1, on the reverse strand, counting down.
TGATTTTATTTAGTCCTTACCAGTATAAATTAAAAAGGAATAAAGTACAAAACTTCAATACATGGCCTCTTTTAGCAATCCACTAAATCCCCCAGAAATTAGATTAACAAGACTGCAATGAACATACAGAATACTGTACCATGAAGGTGAATAAGCTCTTGCTCACATGTAAATAATTTACACTTTAAGAGACATTAAGCTAATTGCCATATGCATTAGCTTTAACACCCCCTTTGATACTGTAATGTTTAAAAAAAATTTATAGAGTGTTAATGTTTGGTTAAGAGCATTATAACATTTACTGTAATGTTTATTAAAATGAGCTAAACCAAACATGTATAGTATTGGTACTAAAATGCACCAGGATACATCAGAATGGGCTATAAAATTACTAAAAAAGCCCACATTTAAAAAAATATTACAGAGGGAATGGGACTGTAAAGTAAAAAAAAAAAAGAAAGAAAAAAAAGCCATTTCTTTACATTTGAAGAAATCACAAATTTTTCAGTTTTTCATCTTTTGTTATGATTTCCTGTAGCCTATTTGTCCTTAAAACCATTTTGACAATCCACTTTATGTTTTCTTATATAATAAAAATAATAATATTATTTAAGTTGTTCAAGTTGTCTTATGGTTTTAATATATCATAAATGTATATACTAATTCAATACTCTGTAAAAATATAAAACTCTATTATTTTGTGTACATAAAATCGAATATAATAAAAGGTGATATCATAAAAGTTTCCTAGGTAATCTTTTGATTATTTCTGGATACAACCTGCACCTACTGATAAGAAGTCCCACATATTTGCTTTTGATTACATTTATCTCCTCTGTCCTGTTGCATCGGTGCACCTCCAAGATTTGCTATTTACTAGAGATAAGCCAGTTCAGGCAAGCACAAGCAACATATAATTATTGACAATGCTTTAGTAATCAGCACCTCCTCTGCAGAGATTGCCTGGACAGAAGAACCATTATAAATGTATCTGTACAAAGGCTCTATATCCCAGTGCAACTGTCTTTGTTTTTGATGCATGCATCTCAGGACAGTAGTAAGAGCTACAAACCATTACCAAAAACATCTCTTCATACCAGTACATATTGAACAAAAAGTAAACTTTACATTTAAGTAATTTTAACATACAGCAGAGAAGATACATTACATTACGTATCCAATATTTCTTTTAAAAATAAAGGAAAGCTGGTTTAAAGCAAATGTAGCATACATTTATAAAGCAGTTGTTGAAGTCAATTAGAACATTTTTCTCCTTACCTTGCATTGGGAGATCAAGTGTTATTCTGAAGATTTTGGGGTCTATGGTCTACTCCTCCATTACATTATGATTATTAACAGCAGAGCTAACTGCCCCTATTGCTGTATGGTAGCAGAACATATTTCTCTTGATTCAGAAACTGCTCAACTATGGAATGTTGCAGAAAATGTATGACCACACAGGTCATTAAAGTGGAACTAAAAGCAAGATTTCAAAATTTGTGAGTAGGCAGGCTATTTATCGCAGAAAATACATGTAGTGTCTTTTCTACAGTAAAGTAAATCTTCTTGGCTGCGGGCAGTCTCATTCAAGATGTACACCGAGCTGCGCATACACAGCTTAGCTTACATCTCTAGCACAGCCCGTGTGTCAGGATGACTGACTCCTACAGGTGCGCAGGAGTGATGTCATCCCTTGCTGGCCTATGAACTGCAAATCTAAATAAAGGCTAAAGGCTAAGGCCGCGTACACACGGTCGGTCAAAACCGATGAAAACGGACTGAAGGACCTTTTCATCGGACGAAACCGACCGTGTGTGGGCCCCATCAGTTAGTTATCCTTCGGTCAAAAAATGTAGAACTTGCTTTAAAATTTAACTGATGAACGCCTAACCGATAGGTCAAAACCGACGATTAGTATGCAAAAGCATCGGTTAAAAATCCACGCATGCTCAGAATCAAGTCGACACATGCTTGGAAGCATTGCACTTCATTTTTTTTAGCACGTCGTTGTGTTTTACGTCACCGCGTTCTGACCCAATCGGTTATTTAACCTTTGGTGTGTAGGCACATCAGACCATCAGTCAGGTTCATCGGTTAACCTTTGGACCGTTCTTATCGGATGGACCGACCGCGTGTACGCGGCCTTAGATGACACAGTCTTCAACAAGGTTGGAGGGTTTAGTTCCACATTAATGTTTTTTGTTATTTCTATTTGTAATATGCATGGGACTCCATAAACCAGTGGTTGTCAATGTTTTTTGATGTGGGGGTCTCAAGTGCGCCCCTGACATTACCAAATGGCCACACATAAGATTCAGTAAAGGTAATGCTATATAAAGCTTAAAGAGACTGCATACATGCAACAGAAGATGGTAAAAGACTATGGACATGCTACAAAAGATGGTCAAAGACTTCAAAAGATGGTGGATAGACTGTGACCGTGCTTTTATAGTTAGAACCAAATATAGAAAGGTATAGGTATAGTGCCACCCAACACCAGCAACATAAAATATATATTTTTTTACAAATATCATTAACATTTCATGGATAAAATAGTGTACACCTGTAAAATTGCATCAACTTTATCATACAAGCCTGCCCATATTCAATCTTGTATCAAAAAATTTGAGGAAGAAGGAAATGATGTATAATATTTGGCAAACTACGAGTTTAGAAGGACAAGTTAGCAGAGGCTTCCACTATATGCCGAGTGATTTCTTTTTTTCATGCAGTATTGCTGGTGTACATTATTGTATTCATTAAAAGGAATTAATATTTGTAATAAATATAATTGTATTGAATATTTTGTGTTGCTGGAGTTTGGTAGCGCTAAAAAAGTCCCATATGTTTCCTATATTTAGTTCTAACTGTGTGAAGGGATGAAGTACCATCACCTACCCACCCTCATGAGCAGGGATGAGCCGAACACCCCCCGGTTCGGTTTGCAGCAGAACATGCGAACAGGCCAAAAATTTGTATGAACATCGTTAAGTCTATGGGACACGAACATGAAAAATCAAAAGGTTAAAAAAAGGTCAAAAAAATTAAAAGTTAATATGCAAGTTATTGTCATAAAAAGTGTTTGGGGACCTAGGTCCTGCCCCAGGGCACATGTATCAATGCAAAAAGTTTTAAAAACATCCGTTATTTCGGGAGCAGTGATTTTAAGAATGCTTAAAGTGAAATAATAAAAGTGAAATATTCCTTTAAATTTCATACCTGGGGGGTGTCTATAGTATGCCTGTAAATTAGCGCATGTTTCCCGTGTTTATAACAGTCTCTGCACAAAATGACATTTCTAAAGGAAAAAAGTCATTTAAAACTACTCGCAGCTGTACAGATAAAAGTAATTGAAAAATAAAAAAAATTCAAATGCGTGGGGTCCCCCCAAATTCCATTACCATGCCCTTCTGGTCTGGTATGGATTTTATGGGGAACCCAGTGCCAAAAAAAAAATGGCGTGGGGTTCCCCCCCCAAAAATCAGACCAGACCCTTATCCGAGCATGCAATCTGTCAGGCTGCAGGAAAAGAGGGGGGATAAGAGAGCGGCCCTCCTCCTGAACCATTGCATGTTGATGGGGACAAGGGCCTCATCCCCACAACCCTTGCCCGGTGGTTGTGGGGGTCTGCAGGGGGAGGCTTTTTCGAAATCTGGAAGCCCACTTTAACAAAGGGGACACCCAGATCCCAGCCCCCCCTATGTGACTTGGTAAAGGGGTATGTTGTACCCCTACCATTTCACAAAAAGTGTCAAAATGTTAAAAACGACATGAAATGGCTTGGGACAAGTCCTTTATTAAAAATAAAAAAAATTCAAATAAAAAAAAGATTCCAGCGATGTAATCCATTCCCGATCTCCAGCATTGCAATCCATTCTCGAGCTCCAGCGATGATCTTCAGCGAGGATACGACGCACACGATCCTGCCTCCACCGGAGGTGTTCTGTTTCAAGGACATATAGCTAAACCGCCTTGTCCCATAAACTTCAGATATCATATTTCTTTGATCTCAGTTTTATTAGAAAAAGTGAGGTAAAATTACAAAATAACAGAAATAGACCTCAATAAGTACAATATTGCATACATTACAGCATACACTACAGAAACAACGATCTACAATATAGGATGAAATAGTAAAAACATACTTTTTAAGTTCTCTAAGGGGTGATGGCGATAGATTGAGAAATACATGTCTTGCTTCCTGCAGTATCTTCTCAAAGAATGGTGGCTGCTTCACTTCCTGTGAAGCTTCTACCCAGAATTCCCTGTTTACTAACAACTTCCTTAAAGGATCACTAAAGGAAACATTTTTTTTCTGAAATTACTGTTTACAGGGTATAGAGACATAGTAGTTAACTGATTCCTTTTAAAAATGATTAAAAATAGATAAAAATCAATCATATAATGTGCCTCTTAGGCCCCGTACAGACGACCGAACATGTCTGCTGAAACTGGTCCGCGGACCAGTTTCAGCAGACATGTTCGGCCGTGTGTAGGCCCGAGCGGGCAGGATTCCAGCAAACATTTGCCCGCCGGGCCTTTTCCCAGCGGGCAAATATTTCTGGACTTGTTTTAAAACAGCCCGCTGAAATCCTGCCCGCTCGGACATGTTCGGTCGTCTGTACAGACCTACCGTACATGTCCGAGCGCCCGCCATCCCTCGCATGCGTCGAATGACTTTGACGCAAGCATTTAACTGGCAGGGCCGCCCACGTCGCCGCGTCATCGTCGCAGGGACGGCGCGGACACGCCCCGCGTATTGTTTACGCGCGGATTTCTGTATGATGGTGAGTACAGCCACCATACAGAAATCCCCGGGCATACATGTACAGTGAAAACGGTTTCATCGTACATGTATGCTCGTCTGTACGCGGCCTTAGATGCAAAAACGAAACTGAAAGTAGTTTAGTCTTTGCATGTTATTTTATGCCTCTGTGCTGGACAGTGCCATAGAGAGTCATGGCTAGGAAAACGAAACTAAACTCTCCCATGACTTTTTTCATACGGAGCCAGACAACCAGGAAGTGTCCAGAACAGAGCAGTTTTACAGCAACATCAGAGCAAAAACGAGCAATGAGGACATGAAACCAGGACTGCAGTAAGGTAAAGGAAGCTATTTAGCTAAAAAAAAAAAAATTCCTTTAGTGACCCTTTAACTACACATACAGTAAATCAAATAAACAGAACAACTGCAGCAATACCAAAAAAGAACACTAGATGGAGCCTGCACTCCACATATGATTGCCTTATGTAAATTACAAACCTTACATGTAATTTTAACAACACAGATAATCAGCATAGACATCTGGTGGACAGAACAAGAGGCACCCGACGAATGACGCGCCGCCAGCTTGACAGCTCTTATATAGCTGAGGGCAGGGCCAGAGACACAAGGGGAATCCCTGGGGTCACCCAGTGACGTGTACGGGTGACCCCGCCCCCCTCTGATGCAACAGAAAACCCGCGTTTCATCGTACAATTCATTATAGCCGTGAGTAGTTTTAAATTACTATTTTTCCTTTAGAAATGTAATTTTGTTCAGAGGCTGTTATAAACACGGGAAACATGCGCTACTTTACAGGCATACCATAGACACCCCTCAAATTTAAAGGAATATTTCACTTTTATTGTTTCACTTTAAGCATTATTAAAATCACTGCTCCCGAAAAAAAAAGTTTTAAAACTTTTTTTTGCATTGATCCATTTCCCCTGGGGCAGGATCCAGGTCCCCAAACACTTTTTATGACAATAACTTGCATATTAGCCTTTAAAATTTGCACTTTATATTTCTCCCATAGACTTTTAAAGGGTGTTCCACTGGCTTTTCGAATTTGCCGCGAACACCCCAAATTGTTCGCTGTTCAGTGAGCAGGCAATGTTCGAGTCAAACTCATGTTCGTCCCGAACATAAAGCTCATCCCTACTCATGAGTAACTAACCATGCTATTATAGTTGTTGGAGACTGGGGACATAGTTGAGTATACACACTGCATGAAACTGCTATCACACCTATCACAGCACCTATACAAATCAATGCTCCCACATTTGTGGTTTTCAAAGCCTCTTAAAAAGTTATTTTTGTCATATTTGTTAGTTTTCTCTGCAAGATCCAATATAAAAGGAGAAAATGCATAAAAAGAAGAAAGGCATAGACAGCAAAGAAAAAAAAGTAAGATAATACCAAATAAATAAATCAGGCAATTAAACGAGAAGTATGGGTTTAAAAAACAATAAACCTCTATACTAATCCTTATGTTGCAGCATTTGTCTGATGCTGAAGCTGTCCCACATCGCCTCTAAAGTGACTGAGACTGAGTGACCACATGATCATTTAGTCCTTGATTTGTTTGGTGTGGAGAGTAGTGAGTCGTATCTCCTATCTGAATCCGGGCCACCAAGTCTAAATTTAACAAGTATTATTCAAGAATTAAAATGTGGTATTTTGTTATAAGAGCTTGTGTAGAAAGGTGAATATTATCTGTATCATCATTTATCTTTGATATATCCATTTATTTGTATTATCACAAAATATACCTGATATTAATTTGCACTGTATTTTTAGTTAATAAATATATATTTTTAAGCATATCATTTGTGTCACTTGTCTTCAAAATAGCATGGATAAACAAACTTAAAATTCTTGTTGGTATTTATAGAAAAGTGTAAATATCCCAAAACCAAGATTTGCAAAATTTCATAAATACAATACTGTTTTATTATTTCAGTATAAACATTCTGACAATAGGTTTTACTATTGCACTTATAAGTTAATTTGTAGAATTGTATAGATGAAGTGTAGGTTTGTTATTGGTATATAGAGGCTAGGAAATACTGATCATGAACATGAAGAAACCACCACTTGCTGGCCACTCCCACAGGTGTGCAGTAGCATGCTGCATTAGCACCCTCACTTTAACTTCAAGCACCACCATAGCACCCGAAAAAACATTATTAATAATAATAATACATTTTATTTATAATGCCCTTTTCATCAAAAGGTCTCAAAGTGCTACAGGATAAAAAAAAAGAAAAAGTACCGTATTTATCAGCGTATACCGCGCACTTTTTTGCCCTGAAAATCAGGGCAAAATCGTGGGTGCACTGTATACGCCGATACCCGCTTTTCCGCGCCGAGTTTGAATACTGCGCCAACATATACAGAGCGCAGTACACTCGGGTATAGTCGGGCAGTCTCGGCTCCTTCCGCGCTCACGTCCTGGACGTACAGGACGTCAGCGCGAGAGTTGCCGAGCCTGCCCGACAATACACGAGTGTACTGCGCTCTGTATATGTCGGCGCAGTATTCAAACTCGGCGCAGGAAACGAGCGGGGAGGACGCGAGGACGCCGCAGAAGGATGCCGGAACAGACGAAGAGGACACCCAAAGCCGCAGACGGACGCCGGACCCGACGAAGAGGACACCCGAAGCCGCAGAAGGACGCCGGACACGACAAAGAGGACACCCGAAGCCGCAGACGGACCCCGGACCAGACGATGCCGCCGATGGACGCCGCGCAAGACACCAAAACTGTAAGTACAAAAAAAACTTTTTTTCCACAGGATTCGGGGCAACTTTAGGGGTGCGCGGTATACGCGGGAGCGCATTATACCGCGATAAATACGGTAATAATTTAAACACTATACAGTATAAACATCTAAAATGGGCAAAAGGCTTTGCTAAGAATAAATATCTTGAGACCTTTTTTAAAACAGTCAGTTGATTAAGGAGCCCTCAAAGTGTCATGTAGGGCATTGCACAGATGCGGGGCAGCTGCACAGAAGGCCCTGTCTCCCATTGTCTTCCGTCTAGTTCTGGGTATATGTAGAAGGTTTGAGTCAATGGAACGGAGGGAATATTTTGTGTGTTTTTTAATTTAAGAAGTTCTTTAAGATAGGAAGGGGCATGTCCATGGATGCATTGATGTGTGAGGAGGGAAACCTTATACTCAGTCCTGACGGAAACAGGAAGCCAGTGGAGTGAGTGAAGAATGGAGGTAATATGCTCATGTTTCTGCACCCTCATCAGAATCCTTGCTGCAGAGTTTTGGATGTACTGAAGCCTCTGCAGACTCTTTCTAGGAATCCCAATGAGAAGTGCGTTACAGTAATTCAGTCTGGAGGGGACAAAGGCATGAATCAGCTTTTTGGCATCTGAAAGTGAAAGAACGGGACAGAGTTTAGAAATGTTACGAAGGTGGTAGAAAGAGGTCCTGCATAAATGGTTTATATGGGTTTCAAAAGTGAGTTGGGAGTCCATTTTTACACCAAGATTTGTAACTGTTGATGAAAGAGGAATATTAGAATCAGAAAAAAGTGATGCTAGTTATGGATGATGATTTGGTCTGGCAAATCAGAATAACTTCAATTTGGAACTATTTAGTTGAAGAAAGTTTTGCTCCATCCATACCTTTATCTCCTCCAGACAGGTGGTGAGTACTGATAGGGATGACTGTAACGGTGGAGTTTCAGCTCTTGCATTTACATACAACTGTGTGTCATCGGCATAACAGTGGAATGAAATTTGGTGGCGGCTGATAATTATGCCAAGAGGGGTAAGGTAGAGGATGAAGAGGATGGGGCCAAGGACTGACCCCTGGGGGACACCACAAGTAACCGTATGCGGTTTTGATTTGAAGTGGCCCAGGGAGATGTATTCAGTCCGGTTTGTGAGATACGATTAAAAACCAACTGAGTGCTGTGTCATTGAGTCCAAAGGTGAAATGGAGCCTGTTTAAAAGAATGCCATGATCAACAGTATAAAATGCTGCGGAAACATCTAAGAGGATGAGAAGTAATGGAGAACCAGCATCAGATGATATAAGGTGGGCATTTGTAACTCTAACAAGGGCAGTCTCTGTACTGTGTGCAAAGTGGAAACTTGATTGGAATTTTTCAAAGAGGTTATTATGTTTGAGGTGGTCCTGAAGGTGAGTGGCAACTGCCTTCTCAAGTACTTTTAATATGAAGGGGGAGATTGCAAGTGGGCCTATAATTGGATAGAACTTCCGGATCAAGAGTGGGTTTTTTAAGCAGTGGTCTGATAATGGCAGTTTTTAGGGCAGGGGGAACATAACCAGCTTGAAGGGAATAATTTATAACAGCCACCCTCCCTGCAAGTTTTTTCTCTATCTTCTCTTCATAACATTTGGTAGTCATAGCCCATAAAATTGTAAGTATATTTTTTTTAATCTTATGGACGAATTGTGAGAAATAACGTATATATCATACAATCATTCCATAAACAAACACATACCACATACACTGCATATATGATTTGAGGAAAATATGCTTATAAAATAGTTTACCATTTGCCAATAAAAAATAAATAAATATGTCCCCGGATTTCATTTAAAAAATATGGTCACCTTACTGTAAACTGCCCTACATACTAATGACCTCTGTATAATGCCCTATATACTAATGACCCCTCTACACTGAATACTAATGATCCCTGTGCACTGCCTTACATCCTACTGACCTCTCTACACTGTCCTACATACTAATTACCCTTGTACAGTTCCCTACAAGCTACTGACCCCTGTACACCATTCTACATATTAATGACTTCTGTACTCTACCCTACATTCTACTGACCTCTGTATACTGCAATCCATCCTGCTGACCCCTGTACACTGCTCTACATCTTACTGACTTCCGTACACTGCCCTACATACTGCTCACACCAGCCAGAACTCATATCAGGCAGCCAGGCTAGCATAGAGGCCAGTCAGGCCCAAAACTAGTGAAGCAAGTCAGTCTGCAGTTCCATATGTTCTGCCTTCTTGATGGACTCAAATTTCAGACATGGAAAAAAAATTGAATGAAAGTGAATGCCAAGTTTCTTACTGAAGCTAGCTTTTAGGCTGCATTCACACCTTGGCGTACAGTACAAAATCGCGGCGTTTTGTCCCGCGAATTGCGGCGACAAATTGCAGTGTTTTGTACCACGATTTGCAGCGACAAAACGCAGCGATTGTGAATGCAGCCTGGATCCTGGAGGGAGTATTTAACATGCACCTCTATGGAGATGGTTTACACCTCCTATGCCGAACGCCGAAAGCCGCCTGAAAAAAAGGTCCGGGACTTGTTTTCAGGCGGCAGGCGGCAGGCGTGGAGATGTGAACCATCTCCATAGAGGTGCATGTTAAATCATCCCTCCAGCGTCTCGGGACTGCAGCGGCGTCGCACTACAGGCGTATATACGCCTAGGTGTGAACGGGGACTTAGGACCATTTTAAACCAGGTGCAGTGGGACTGCACATGTCATATCACCCACTGATTCACATTTCACATATCACACATAATCCAATGAAATCCAAACAAAACATAACAAAAAAAAAAGCAAAACTTAATTTCCTAATATGAGTGCAAATACTCCTTAAAATTATCTAAAGAAGCATTTGCCCTTTTGGTCGTTTTGTGTGGTGGCCATACCTCACGCCCATTGAGGGTAAGGATAAGGGAACACATGTGTGATATCTTAAACGCTAAGGAAAAGTACTCCGTCCCACACCATGTTAAGGAAGTACACAATGGCGACCCCCCTGGACTTAGAGTTTTTGGCATAGAAGCCATAGAAGGTGATCTTGATGGTGATTAATAGGTTATGTAGAAGAGAGGCAAAGGATCTTCACGTTAGGCTCACTTGAGTATGTTTTATTATATGGTCCCCTTGGATCATTGCTGGCAGCATTCATCTTGATATCTATCTATTTTACCATATCTATTTATAAATGTATTTAATTATTATTATAATTATTATCACTATTATTATTCATCATTATTTATTTATTTAAAGTTTGATTTATTGATTTAATCCTTTACAACCCTATACTCTATAGCCATATCGGCTATCATGATCTGAGCTGCTGCTGTGTTTTCATGTTGCACTCATCTGAAGATACAGTATATGGGAGCAGCATGAGTTGCGGTTCATATAATAGGCTGTCTGCCACTGTCGGAGGCAGGAAAAGGAAGCCATGTGGTAGCTAGGCTGGAGATGGAAGGTGGACCATGCTTTCGGCCTTAACTTCCGATCTAGCAAAATGCGTTATAGTGCACTCTTGGGGCCATCTTGGATTGAAATATTAGGCCTAAATATGACAAACTTTATGGGGGTGATATTTTGGCAACCCAAACATCATATTGCAGCCCCTTTTCACGTGATGACATGCATGAATTTTGGTTTGATAGGAGGCACAGCAATTTTCATAAGAGACTTCTATTATATGGATATTGTACATAAGGTAAAGGAGTATGTGAACTTATATTGAGAAATTAAGGTTTGTTTTTGCCTCAGTATGTTTTGTTTGAATTTTATTGTACTATATATGATATGTGAAATGTGGATCAGTGGGTCATATGACTTGTTTGTGTCAGGCCCCACCCCTTAAATGGTGGAGTAAATCCTATGCCATGTTCATTTATATATAAATTGGTTAGCTATAAGAAACCAGGTTTTGGCTCAGAGGAAGAGGGTATTACCCTTGAACTGTGTAAGATAGTTTTAACTAAGTGATTTCCTCCCAAGCTTCAGCATGCAAAGTGCACAATACAACTTTATCATTTTGATGAGCTTTGTCCATTTAAATGTTTGTAAGTAGATCTATGCTTACTTTTATATAAATAAATGGTTATTGGGATAATGTGCTAGGCTGGTTCACCCGTTCCTTCTTGTTTTTGTAGTACATTGTTGGGACCCCCCCCCCCCCCCCCCCCCGCCAGTCCAGAGAGGACAGCAAGATGTGGGAAGATGTTAGACTAATATACAAATGCGCAGTAGGTTTACCACTTTACTTGAATCAACTGCCCTTACACAAGATGTCCATTGATAAAAATGCTAGGGGGAGAGGGGGTTCAAAACGATTTGCATGGAGACATAGAGGGATGGTTGAGTTTGTTTTTAAATATTAAAATAATTTAAGTAGCATTTTCTGTTTGTAGTGCTTAGATACAGTTCAATTCCACTTTAAGCAGCAAAAAAATGTACCTACACTTAACATTCATTATAGGATTAGTTTAGCATCATTACAATTGATTTCCTTGGTTAAGGCAACAGTCTATAATATTAGTCTATAGTATTAGTCAGTCTAGTATATGATATAACAGCATTTCATTTTTGGCTCATAAAGCTGCCTTATGTTTTTTCCATTTTCTTTCACCCTTGCTACCCTGTTGCTGCATTACACGTGGCAGCTTCCATGGAAACTGAAACATGCCTTTAAACTTGGCTGCAAGTGTTCTACAGGAAGCTTGCAACCTCAACAATTACTGTTAGTCTGTGGGAAGTGGAAGACTAAATGATGGCTGTACATTGCTGAATGCACACTGTAAATTGAATAATATGTGTGACCAGGTAAGCAGGCAGTTGGTTCTATAAAATGAATTGTTAAAATTGCTAAAAGAATCATATGTTTTCTTGTAAGTGTGGTGCATTTTGTCATGCAAGATTCATATCACACCTACAGCCGCGTGTATTGCTATTAATATAAAATCACATATTTGGCAAAGTGTAAAAATCTGGCATTTCCTTAGAAAAGCATATTGTTCTAATTAATTTACATCTACGAAAGATACCTCCAGCTAACTAGAGTTTATCTAGATTCAGCTCCAACTTTAATTGCTTTTTTATTTTGAAAATGTTTGCAATCCTTTTTAATGATTTATTTCCTGATTATGTTATACAGCAAATCCCTGTAAATCTCTGCTTTTTATTAATGAGATTAGGAGTGCTGCTGACCACAACTACTGAGTTAAGTCAAGCTTTTATATTATAATGGTGCAGTATCAGCCATTTCTAGACAATAAGCAATAAGGATATTTATTCAACTTGTGATGTTTTATTTTAATAATCTCTTTTACATTAATCTAGCCTTGCAGCAGCAGATTAGGTTCATTCATCCATCTGTTACTCATATACAGTATGTGAAGGTTATCTGGAAAGAAGGATAACTTTAGACCTTCTTTGCCAATAACGAGCATGTGTACCAGCTCCTGTTGATTTTGCTGCCTATAGCTATTCACTCAGGTATCATTCTGGCTAAGTTGAATATGCAGTTGTTTAATTGGGGTGGGATTTCACATGTGATCATTTGAATGGCCATATTGGAATCTTTATGTTGCTCTCAAAAAGGCATTTCAGTTGTCATTCTAGGTAAAAATACTCAATCTGCTGTCAACATTTTTCCGAAAAGGTCACATAGATTTTAACACCAAACTATAGTAATTCATCAAGCTAAAAGCTGATAACAAGACAATTTTTTTTTTAACAGAAAAGTTTTAGTAGTGAATAAGCAAATATACAAAATTATTCATAGACAATTAAGGTATGTGATACATTGAAATACCGTGTTTCCCCGAAAATAAGACCTACCCTGAAAATAAGACCTAGCGTTATTTTCCAGGAGGGCTGCAATATAAACCCTACCCCGAAAATAAGCCCTAGTTTAAAATGTTTGTAACATCCTATAATCCACTCTATTACAGTAGTATATAATGTACAATGTGTGTGTTTCTGTAATATAATTGCGGGGAAGAGAGCTCCGGCGGGTCACAGAAGCACTGAACGAAGGTATTTGGCACAATTATATTACAGAAACACACACATTATACATTATATACTACTGTAATAGAGTGGATTATAGGATTTTACAAGCATTTTAACTCTGTTTACACTGGGGATTCCTGTCAGGCACGGAGAGAGAGGGGGAGAAAAGACAGCACATTACATGGTAAGACCTACCCCGAAAATAAGCCCTACTGTGTCTTTTGTTGCCAAAATTAATATAAGACCCGGGCTTATTTTCGGGGAAACACAGTAGCAAATGGAGATATATTCACATTCAAGACAGGGGGGGGGGGGCACGACTGGGACCAGTAGGGGCTGACTCTGATCAATTAGACCACCTACTACAGATACTACAGGTCTCAGAATCTGCAATCCATTCCAACCTCATCCAGAGCTCCACCTGCTCAGATCTCTGGAAAATGGATTGTTGTAATTTTATGGGTTGTGAGCATTAATGCATTTTTTCAAATTTTGGAACATATTTTGTCTTTAAAGAGGTTGTAAACTCTTTAAAAAATAAATAAATAAAAGAACCCCCCCCAAAGACGAAGGCAAAATGAGCTAGTATGCATTGCATACTAGCGCCATATGAAATATTTACCTTACAACAAAACCTTTAAGCAGCGCCTACACATGAGATGGCTGACATTTTCCCCAGAGTTTCTTCCAGGTTTGCGGGCTCCGGCGCTGTTAGTGGCTGAAGCCGCGATGACGTCACTCTCCTTCGGAGCGCATGCGCCAGCGATGGTACAATTATTATAGGCTTACCTATAGGTAAATGTCTGCAGAGGAAGTTTACTTCCTCTTTAACCAGTTCAATACTCTGCACTTTCACCCCTACCTGCCCAGGGAACATTTCAGCGCTTTCACAATTTGGATGACAATTGTGCGGTCATGCAACACTGTACCCATATGAAATTTGTATATTTTTTTACACACAAATAGAGCTTTATTTTTATAGTATTTAAGCAGCACTGGGTTTTTTATGTTTTGCTAAATAAATGAAAAAAGAAACAAACATGTTTTTCTTTGCTCATCCTGCATTCGCAGAGGATGAAACATTTTCAGGAGACCTTGAAGAAAAGTTTGTGTAACGCATTTCCAGACCCTGGGAGGTTACCATTTCCTGGTGGTGGACAACGTGTTTCTGAGCCTTCGTTTGTTCAAAGGAAGAGCGGTGGAGAAGGTGGCCGGCTGACTGATGCCTTTAAACTATTTTTCAGTCCTCAGGGCCAAGGTTAAATCAACCATCGCCAGCATCTGCATTATACGTGCAGGAAAATCTAGGGGCAAGAGCAGACTTGGAGACCTTTCCAACAGGGATCCACTGGGTTACTGGGTCTTGAGGACGGACCACTGGCCAGAACTTAATCAAAATATTCAATCAAGCTACTGGCCTGTCCTGCATCAGCTGTGCTTTCTGAACACACATTCAGTGCTGCTGCAGGGTTTGTAACAGATTAAAGCGGAGTTCCACATAAAAAATAAAAAATAAAAGTCAGCAGCTACAAATACTGCAGCTGCTGACTTTTAATATTAGGACACTTACCTGTCCTGGGCGCCCGAAATGTCGGCACCCAAAGCCGATCCCTTCCTTTGGCTCTCGGGTGCTGCCGCCGTCTTCGGTAAGGGAATCAGGAAGTGAAGCCACCCAATTTTCCTGCCCCTGTTTTACAGGGGCATGTAATTACAATTTTTTAAATAATATTTAACAGAAGGGCCCATTCCTGCACCCAACAAGAGTAACTGTGAGGGGTTACAGTGTTGTGGCACCACCACCCAAGGTCCAATTTTCCTGTTCCAGGAGCGGTATGCTGTACGTTGGCTCTTTAAGATGCCTCCGGTGGCATGCGCGGGTGCCCGAAGCATGTCCCTGGAGCCAATGTTCGCCATTGTTCATTAGAGAACAAGAACGGGGATGTGTGTGTGTAAACACACGCATCCTGGTTCTCTCAGGGGCAAAGAGACTGATCGTGTGTTCATACAATGATGGACACTGATCTCTCTCTTCCCCTAGTCAGCCCCACCCCCCCTTCAGTTAGAACACACATTAGGGAACACATATAACCTCTTAATCGCCCACTAGTGTTAACCCCTTCCCTGTCAGTGTCATTTATACAGTAATCAGTGCATTTTTATAGCACTGATTACTGTATAAATGACAATGGTCCCAAAAATGTGTCAAATGTGTCCGCCATAATGTCGCAGTCCTGATAAAAATTGCAGATTGCCAGCATTACTAGTAAAATAATAATAATAAAAATGCTATAAATCTATCCCCTATTTTGTAGACGCTATAACTTTTGTGCAAACCAAACAATATATGCGATATTTTTTTACCAAAAATATGTAGAAGAATACATATCAGCCTGGACTGAGGAAAAATTTGCTTCTTTTTAAAAAAAAAATGGCAATATTTATTATAGCAAAAAGTACAAAATAATGTGTTTTTTTTTTCCTTTTTTTTGTTTTATTTTTATATAGAGCAAAAAAATAAAAATCACAGAGATGATCAATTCCCACAAAAGAAAGCTCTATTTGTGGGGAAAAAAATGACGTCAATTTTGTTTGGGTACAATGTCACACGACAGCTCAATTGTCAGTTAAAGCGACGCAGTGCCGAATTGCAAAAAATGTCCCCGGTCATTGGGCAGCTAATTCTTACGGGGCTGAAGTGGTTAAATATTATTCAACAGCAGGGCCCGTTCCTGCGCCCAACAAGAGTAACTGTCAGGCCCCATACACACGAGAGGATTTATCCGCAGATACGGTCCAGCGGACCGTATCCGCGGATAAATCCTCTCGAGGATTTCAGAGGATTTCTATGCGATGGCGTGTACACACCATCGCATTGAAATCCGCGCTGAAATCCTCTGCCGATGACGTGTCGCGCCGTCGCCGCTATTATGACGCGGCGACGGGCGCGACGCTGTCATATAAGGAATTCCACGCATGCGTCAAATCATTACGACGCGTGCGGGGAATCTCTTTAGACGGATGGATCCGGTAAGTCTGTACAGACGAGCGGATCCATCCGTTGGAATGGATTTCAGCAGATGGATTTGTTGAGCATGTCAGCAAATATCCATCTGCTGGAAATCCATCCCAGAGGAGATTTCTCTGCGGATAAATATCCGTTGGCGTGTACACACCATAGGATCTATCCGCAGAAACCCATTTGATGGGATTTATCTGCGGATAGATTCTATGGTGTGTATGGGGCCTGAGGGGTTACAGGGTTGTGGCACCACCACCACCACCACCCAAGGCAAATTTTTTCTGCCCCTGTTTAACAGGGGCATGTAATAATTTTTTTTTAATAATATTTAACAGCAGGGCCTGTTCCTGCGCCCAATAAGAGGAACTGTGAGGGGTTACAGTATTCTGGCACCACCAAAACCTAGGGCCCAATTTTTTTGCAGAGTATAAAGTGCAATCCGTATAGTGTATACATACTGCAGTTCAGAGTTGAGGACTGAAGGGCCTGGTATGGATTTTTGGGGGACCCCCACGCCATTTTTTTAAATTTTAGCACAGGGCTCCCCTTAAAGCGGAGGTTCACCCTCAAAATAAACTTTTTAGTTAACCTATCTCCAGCCTTAATAAAGGCTTGTAGCGTTGTAATTTTTTTTTAAATGTGGACACTTATCTGTCTTCAGCCTCACTTCTGGGTCTTCTTCCTTCCGGGGAGTGGGCGTGTCGCTACCTTTCCCCGACGGGGAGCTCTGCGCAATGTCTCCTGGGAGTGAGTGTCTATCCTCCCAGGAGACGATTGACGTGCAGGTAAAGCGCGTCATCGCCTTCCGAAAATATCCGACGGGGACTCAGCTCTTTGCGGCGCTATACGGCGCCTGAGCCTGCCGTGTAGAGCTGACTGCGCAGGCGCCGTAAAGTGCCGAGTCCCCCTCAGGTATTTTCGGAAGGCGATGACACGCTTTACCCGCACGTCAATCATCTATGCCTCGTCTTAGGAACACCTACTCCCCGGGGGAGCGAGAACCCGGAAGCCTGGTGAATAGAACAAAAAAAAAACATAAGTACAGCTGAAAAAAAAAAAAAAATCCAGCATACTGTTGATGTCAGCAGTATGCTGGATATAACTGTATATAGATGTTTTAGGGTGAACCCCCGCTTTAATATCCATACCAGACCCGCAAGGCCTGGTAATGGACTGGGGGGGAACCCACGGCGTTTTTCTCCATGATTTGTTATGTATTTTGCTGGGATCCAGCAATACATTACAGCTGCAAGCAATTTTAAATGGCATTTTTTTCTTTAGAAATGGCATTTTGCTGTGTACTTTACAGACAGACTAAGGAGACCCCAGGCACAATATTTAAAGGAATATTTAATTTTTATTGTTTCACTTTAAGCATTATTAAATCCCCTGCTCCTGGAAAAAAAACATCAATTTTTAAAAATGTTTTTTTTTTGCATTGATACATGTCCCCTGGGGCAGTACCCAGGTCCCCAAACACTTTTTATGGCAATAACTTGCATATAAGCCTTTAAATTAGCACTTTAGATTTTTCATGTTCGTGTCCCATTGACTATAACGGTTTCGTGTGTTCGCACAAATTTTGGGCCTGTTCGCATGTTCTGCTGCAAACCGAACCGGAGGGTGTTCGGCTCATCCCTAATTGTAACATAAATGCCTGAGAAATTATTGGCCTTTGATTTGCAGAAGTACTAGTGCAAGTAGATTTACAAGACTCCCTTAAAGAAAATGATAGGTTACCAAAGTGTAATGTAAATAGCTGTTGTCTGATAGTACTCTGTTATATTCTTGGTGATATTAATTGCCTGTCATCCTGTCAGCATATGCACTGTGAGGAAAATGTTACAGCAGAGAAACAGCATTTATGTATTAATGATTCATACTGCAATGAGTATGACTTTCATGCTTTGCCGCAGAGGGGCATCCTGAGCTGTTCAGGGCAGGGAACTAATTTGTTTAGTAGACTCTGCAGAGAACATGTCACTAAAGGATGTGTCTTTGTAAATGTTTTGTTTACCCCCTGTGTTTACCTTAGTTAAATCACCATAAGATCCATTTTTAGGGCTCATAAAATGTAACCGATCCTCAATTAAAGCTGACAGCTTAAGTTTACACATTATCCAGTATAATACAGTATTGTTAATTATATGATCATACCAGCCTTTCCTTAAAGGGAACATACATGATCAGTTGTTATATATTATAGAAATGTAAGAAACTTTATGAATGTTAAAAGTATGTGGGCCGGATTCAGATACAATGGTGTATCTACCCGCCCGGCGTAACGTATCTTAGATACCTTACGCAGCTGTAACTTTGGGCGCAAGTTCCGTATTCAGAAAGAACTTGCGCCCTAAGTTACGGCTGTGTAACGTATGTGGGCCGGCGTAAGCCCGCCTAATTCAAATGGGGATGTTGGGGCGTGTTTTATTAAAATTTGACTTGACCCTGCGTATTTGACGTTTTTTGTGAACGGCGCATGCGCCGTTCGTGAAAATATCCCAGTGCGCATGCTCGAAAATCCGCCGCAAAACGTCATTGCTTTAGACATGAACGTAAATTACGTCCAGCCCTATTCGCGAACGACTTACGCAAACGACGTAAAATTTTCAAAATTCGACGCGGGAACGACGGCCATACTTAACATAGGATACGCCGCATGTACCCCTCATATAGCAGGGGTAACTTTACGCCGGAAAAAAGCCTAACACAAACGACATAAAAAAAAAGCGGTCGTTCGTTTCTGAATCGGCATAAATACCTAATTTGCATATTCCTTGCGTAACTATACGGAAGCGCCACCTAGCAGCCAGTGTGAATATGCAGCCTAAGATACGACGGTGTAAAACACTTACACCAGTCGGATCTTAGGGATATCTATGCATAACTGATTCTCTGAATCAGGCGCATAGATACGACCGGCCGGACTCAGAGATACGACGGCGTATCAGGAGATACTCCGTCGTATCTTGTTTCTGAATCCGGCCCTGTATGTCTACATAACGTCTAGTGTCCTCAACAGATAATAATGTAAAGATTGTGGAGTTTTCAGGTAAATGTGTATACAGGTGAAACTCGAAAAATTTGAATATCATGCAAAAGTTTCTTTATTTCACTAATGCAACTTAAAAGGTGAAACTAATATATGAGATTGACTCATTACATGCAAAGCAAGATAGTTCAAACCGTGATTTGTCATAATTGTGATGATTATGGCTTACTGCTCATGAAAATCCCAAATCCATAATTTCATAAAATTAGAATATTGTGAAAATGTGCAATTTTCTAGGCTCATATAGGTAGATTCACAAAGAGTTAGGCCGGCTTATCAGTAGATAAGCCGGCCTAACTCTGAATCTACGCCGGCTTTTGTTTAAGCGTAGGCTCAAACAGAGATACGCTTAACTACTAGCCGACCAGCCACCGTCATTATACGGCGGCAGGTCGGCTCTCCTGGGCGAGAGCCCGTAGCTATACGTCCGCTTTTCGAGCGGCCACCAGTCGCCCCCGACTCCCGTGCGTGTGCAGGCTCGATCGCCGCCGGGCACCCGCGATTGCTTGTTACAGAGCGGGGAACGGGAGCTTGCGCCGTTCTATCTTAGCTTGCAATTTTTTGGATGGCCGCTAGGTGGCGCTTCCATTGTGGCCGGCGTAGATTATGTAAATGAGCTTTTACGCCGATTCCCGAACGTACGCGAGCCCGCCGCAGTCGATTAACATAATTTCTGTAAGGCCTTAGGCGGCCTAAAGTTATTCCACCTATGAGGTGGAATAACAATGTTAAAGTATGGCCGCCGTTCCCGCCGCGAGGTTCGAATTTTTTACGTCGTTTGCGTAAGTCGTCCGCGAATCAGGAGTTACGTCGTTTACGTCCGCGTCAAAATCAATAGGCCCGTACGGCGTACTTAGCCGCAATGCGCCCTGGGAAATGTAGGCGCCCGGCGCATGCGCAGTAAGACAAAAAATGACAAAATACTTGAGGTCAAGCCTCATTTGCATTAAACACGCCCCCCCAACCCATTTGAATTAGGCGCCCTTACGCCCGCCATGTTTACACTACGTCGCCCTAAGTAAGGAGGTAAGTGCTTTCTGAATCATGTACTTTCCTCTCTTACTTAAGGCGGCGTAGTGTAAACACGCTGGGCTACGCCGACCTATTTTTAGGCGCCCCTACCTGAATCTACCCAAAAGTGTCTCACTCTAATCAGCTAATTAAACCATAACACCTGCAAAGGGTTCCTGAGCCTTTAAATGGCCTCTCAGTCTGGTTCAGTAGGAATCACAATCATGGAAAAGACTGCTGACCTGATGTTTGTGCAGAAAACCATCATAAGGAGGGAAAGCCTCAACATCTAATTGCAAAAGAAGTTGAATGTTCCCAAAGTGCTGTATCAAAGCACATTAATAGAGAGTTATGTGGAAGAAAAAGGTGCACAAGCAGCAGGGATGACTGCAGCCTGGAGAGGATTTTCAGGAAAAGGCCATTAAGAAGTGTTGGGGACTTTCACAAGGAATGGACTGAGGGTGGAGTCAGTGTATCAAGAGCCACCACACATAGACGTATCCTGGACATGGGCTTCAAATATCGTATTCCTCTTGTCAAGCCACTCCTGAACAACAAACAACATCAGAAGCGTCTTACCTGGGGTAAAGAAAAACACATCTGGTCTGTTGCTCAGTGGTCCAAAGTCCTCTTTTCTGATGAGAGCAAATTTTGCATCTCATTTGCAAACCAAGGAGCCAGAGTATGGTGGAAGAATGGAGAGGCACACACTGCACAATGCTTGAAGTCCAGTGTGAAGATTCCACAGTCTGTGTTGATTTGAGGAGCCATGTCATCTTCTGGTGTTGGTCCACTGTGCGTCATTAAGTCCAGGGTCAACACAGCCGTCTACCAGGAGATTTTAGAGCACTTCATGCTTCCTTCCGCAAACGAGCTCTATGGGGATACTGACTTTATTTTCCGGCAGGACTTGGCACCTGCCCACACTGCCAAAAGCACCGATACCTGGTTCAATGACCGTAGGATTACTGTGCTTGATTGGCCAGCAAACTCGCCTGACCTGAACCCCATAGAGAATCTATGGGGCATTTCCAAGAGAAAGATAAGAGACATGAGACCGAACAATGCAGAAGAGCTGAAGGCAGCTATTGAAGCATCCTGGTCTTCCATAACACCTCAGCAGTGGCACAGGCTGATAGCTTCCATGCCATGCCGCATTGAGGCAGTAATTGCTGCAAAAGGGGCCCAAACGAAGTACTGAGTACATATGCATGCTTATACTTTTCAGAGCTCCGATATTGTTCTATGTACAATCCTTGTTTTATTGATTGCAACTTGCAAGTAATATGTAAATTTTCTGAGATTGTGGATTTGGGATTTTCATGAGCTGTAAAGCCTCGTACACACGATCGGACATCAAACAAACTTTCCCTTGGATTTTTGTCCGAAGGGATTTGTCCGGTCACACCCATAGCATACACACGCTCTGACTTTTTTGGCAACAAACACAAACGTAGTGACGTTTCAACATACTGACGAGAGTTTAAAAGAGGGAGTTCAATTCTCCGGCGTCACCCTTTGGGCTTCTTCTGCTAATTGAGAGTTAGTAGAGGTTTTGTCTGTATGCATTCGCAATTTTGTTAGTTTCTGAACGTCCGTTCGTCAAGCAGACATGTTGCGCAATGGGGTTGTGCTAACTTGACCCACAAAAAAATATAGAAATATGTTTGATTCATGTAACCAAAATACACTAATCCAAAGTAAAGACATTTGTTATCACCAGAGAAGCAGCTTTTAGTATTATCACATTATAAAGAAGAAGAGAATGTGCGCTGCTTTTCTATTATGAAAACTTGCTCATTTTGAAGTTTGTTGGCAAAAAGTCAGACCGCGTGTATGGGCCTTTAGCCGTAATCATCACAATTATGACAAATCACAGCTTGAACTATCTTGCTTTGCATGTAATGAGTCTATCTCATATATTAGTTTCACCTTTTAAGTTGCATTAGTGAAATAAATGAACTTTTGCACGATATTCAAATTTTTGGAGTTTCACCTCTATTCTTCTAGGAACAGAATGATTCAGGTACATGGTACTTTCTTTGACCAATATTTAGAAAGACATAATTCTAGATTTTCCTAGTTTGTGACGGAAAATATTGATTATATGAAGACAGGAGGCGAGTATCCTTTTATTCTATTATTATTATTACCTTTATCCTACTATTATTTTTCTTCTTACTAACTTTCGATGGGGCTCCGGTCAGCGCGCATCCTCCGGGCGCTCTGACCGGCCCCGAGTCCCTCACGTTCCGCCGCGTGTATTCCCCGATCATCGCTAGACGTCGGCGCCATTTTAAGTGCGCCTTCCCTCCCTCAGCTTCGCGCCTTCGTTTCTCCTCTCAGCGCGCTCTTGCAGGGGGGGGGGGGCGTGTCGCGACTTCTCTTCCTATCGCGTCAGGGCAGTCCGCGTAAGGACACCCTCTGCTTGTTGAGCACGAGGCTGATTTCCTTGCGTATGGCAAGTAACTTGGCTTTGGGTAGACGGAGGACCGCTTGATTGGTGTCCACCAAGAACCCTAAAAACTCCATCTCCTGGGATGGGGCAAGGACCGACTTCTCGTGGTTTACGAGAAAACCCAGGTCTTGAAGTAGGGTAACTGCCCAGGATGCATGAACGTTTGCTAGGTGGGGGGAACGTGCCATTATGAGTATGTCGTCTAGGTAGACGATCAACCTCACACCTCTGCTCCGTAGGGATGCTATCACCGGTTTTTGTAATTTGGTAAAACACCACGGGGCTGAGGAGAGACCGAAGGGGAGGCAAGTGAACTGCCATACCCTGTCCCTCCACAGGAAACGGAGTAAGTGTTGGGAGGATGGATGGATGGGAACCGTAAGGTAGGCGTCCTTCAAGTCCACCTTGACTAACCAATCTTCGGGGCGTAAGAGGTCCCGTAGGCAGTGAATGCCCTCCATCTTGAAGTGTCGGTAGACGACATGTTGATTGAGGTTCCTCAAGTTTATCACTGGCCGGAAACCCCCGCCCTTTTTTCTGACTAGAAAAAGGTTGCTGAGGAAACCCGGGGAAAGTGGATCCACTTCTACTACCGCTAGTTTGGATTGGAGGTCCTGTAATTCGTTGTCCATCAGAGTGGCGGGGGGGAAGAAGGGTGCTGGCTGTGCAACCGGCATAGGGTAGGGCGGCGGAGTCTGGTACTGCGCGGGAGCCCTTTGGTATGGCCTGGAAGAGGAGAAACGGCCGGCAGAGCGGCCTCTATATCTGCCGGCCTTGGGAAAAACTCTATTGTTAGCTTTCTTTAGGGATGTCTGGGCCTTATCCAGGCTGGAATAAAGCCCTACCATCCTGTTTATGTCCTTTATGAGTGAATCTCCGAACAGCATGCCGTCGGCTGACGGACCTGGTTCAGATTCGGCAAGATGGGAAAGCTGGGGATCAAGTCTCATGAGTATTGAGCGTCGGCGCTCCATGGAACATGTAGTGTTTGCTGAACCCAGGAGGCAAACCGCTCTCTGGGCCCATCCCCTAAGTTGGGACAAATCGACAGGTTGTCCAGAGGCGGAAGCCTGTTCACTAAGATTTAGAATCTTTGTGACAGGGCCAAATAGGTCTAAGACCCTGTCCTGAATCATTCTGAAGGACCTCTCTATCCCCTTTTTTGAATATTTCCCATTCTTAGTGAGGTATCTCAGGAGTATGGGATCTACTTCAGGAGTGCTCACTACTTTTTTGGCGATACAAGGGCGGGGGCATTCCGCGCATAACTTATTCCTGTTGGCCTTGTCGACTGACCTCCGAGCCCAGTACTCAATATATTGAGACACCTCAGGCAGTGGTGTCCAGTCACCGGATCGGGGGTGACTAATGGCTTCGGGGTCAAAAAATGGCTCTCCGTGGGAGTCCAATAGAACCTCACCCTGGGGTATAGGGTTGCCGCCGTTCTTAGACGACAAATGCCCACTGTTCTCATAATCCTCATCATCCTCATCTTCTCCAGACTCGTAGGCGTCGGACGCCTCGGACTCCGCGGACGACTCAGGAGAGGAGTCCACAAAGGAGTCCGGTTTTGTCCGCCTGGCGGATCGTTGCCTCTGTGAATTTATCTCCCCGAGGCCCAGGGGTCGTACAGAGTCTGGGGGAACAGTGGGTCGACAGTCCTGGGATGGTACTGTCTGGGGCATGAGTATTACTTCCCCTGCCGGGGAGTCGTGGGCCATGTCAATGTGGCGGCGTTTCTGTGGCGCCTTACCCTTTTTTATGGTCGGTATGCCGGTGTCGGCAGTTCCGGACATATGGGGTATAGGTGGGGTAGACACCACCGAGGCCATGGCAGCCTGAACTGATTGGTTGATCAGTTCTTGTATCTGCGCTGCAGACATAAAGACAGATGTGTCCTGTGGGGGATCTATTAGTCCTACCGGCATGTTCATAGGAGAGAGATCGCTGTCCTCTGCCATTGTGGTTATTGTTTGTAAACGACAGTCTAATGGTATTAATTAATTAAAGTGTTATAGCACTATGGGATACTGTCTTTAGAGACTACAAATGCAGCACCAAACTAAAGGGGACTAGGGATGCTGAAAAGATCGCTTGTATGTGAGAGGGAATAAATTCCCCAGAGTTAACTAAAATACCGTAGGGTCCGTGCTCCGTGCTCCTCGCCGCTCGCTCACACACTGATTGAGCGTAACGGAGGAGCGGAGCACGGGGGAGAAGGGCGTAGTCTCGCGAGACTCTAGCCCTGACGCGATAGGAAGAGGAGTCGCGACACGCCCCCCCCCCCGCAAGAGCGCGCTGAGAGGAGAAACGAAGGCGCGAAGCTGAGGGAGGGAAGGCGCACTTAAAATGGCGCTGACGTCTCGCGATGATCGGGGAATACACGCGGCGGAACGTGAGGGACTCGGGGCCGGTCAGAGCGCCCGGAGGATGCGCGCTGACCGGAGCCCCATCGAAAGTTAGTAAGAAGAAAAATAATAGTAGGATAAAGGTAATAATAATAATAGAATAAAAGGATATGAGCCTCCTGTCTGATATATAATCGCAGGTATCTGATGAGGGTGGGTGTATCTGATTTCATGTCATCATTACGATGTCACAATATTTATAATGTTTTCATGATCTGTATATAAACAAAAGGAATATTGCAATGGGACCGTAGCTAGAACCTTTAATAATATAAACAACATATTTATTAAATAATAAACAGAAACTTTTAATTTTGGATTTGAAATGGCTGCGGCCTTTTTATTGGTATTTTAAAACAACCTTCAAATATAAATAAAAAATTTCATATAAGGTAACATATACAAACTCACCAAATTACAATTTTAAACAATATTTAACTCAGCCATAACAGCTTGAGCTAATACAACACAAGATATATATATATATATATATATATATATATATATATATATATATATATATATATATAGGGTTGAGCGAACCCGAACTGTAAAGTTCGGGTTCGGTACGGACTTTTGGTTTTTCCCGAACCCGGTCCCGAACCCGAATAATTGGAAAAAGTCCGGGTTCGGGTATGTTTTGGCGCGCTGCACGGCAGCCAATCGCCATTCGTTTTACTACTGTGACTGGGAACTGATCACAGCCATGCCTACTTATGGCATGGCTGTGATTGGCCAGTGCAGCATGTGACCCATCATGTGACCAGCCTCTATTAGATAGAGGCACACAGCACAGATCGTCACTCTGCTTCACTTATCATAGGGGAAGGCTGCTGAATCTGCTGCTTAGGGTCAGTGTTAGGTGTATCTTGCTCCAGAAATCTCAAGAAGCACACTTTATTTCTTTGATATCTGCATCATCTTATGGTATCTGGCTCGTTGTCACTGTGCTTCACTTATGATAGGGAAAGGCTGCTGAATCTGCTGCTTAGGGACAGTGTAAGGTGTATCCTGCTCCAGAAATCTCAAGAACCACACTTTATTTCTTTGATATCTGCATCATCTTATGGTATCTGGCTCGTTGTCACTGTGCTTCACTTATGATAGGGAAAGGCTGCTGAATCTGCTGCTTAGGGAAAGTGTTAGGTGTATGCTGCTCCACAAATCTCAACCAGCACTCTTTATTCCTGTGACATCTGCTGTGCTTCATATAGTTTAGGAATTTTGTTCAGCTATAGGGGCAGTCAGCATTCTATAGGTGACTCTGAATATTTCAACAGCACTGCACCTGTGCACCTGTGATATACTGTGTTTTTTTGTCAACTACATAGTTCAGGGAGAGGTTCCTGAAATTTTCATTCTGAATACAATTACAAATATACACTAAATTCCCTAAAACCCTTTACAGCATTGGGGGGTTGAATAATTTTGAACAAAACTGTATGGACCTCGTCCTCCAGGGTCAAAATCTTTATATTTTTTTTATTTTAATTTTTTTTATGTTATTTTAAGTTATTTGCCTATCCACATTTATTTCCAGAGTACTTTCCATGCTCTTCCCGACATTGGGCTGCCATTTGCAGCCGTCCAGCCCTTTCCATTAGTTTTTTAGAGACATTTTTGTAGTCAAAAGGCCGGGTCCCCATTGACTTCAATGGGGTTCGGGTTCGGGCCAAAGTCCGGGTTCGGGTTCGGTCCCGAACCCGAACTTTTTTTTCAAAGTCCGGGTACGGGTGCGAACCCGGACATCCAGGTGTCCGCTCAACTCTATATATATATATATATATTTTTGTAAATATTTTATTATATATTTTCATGTGACAATACTTTGCTACAATGTAAAATAATGAGTGTACAGCTTGTACAGCTTACATAACATCTCCCAGGTGTCATGTGACTATATAGTGTTACATGGTCTCAGGTGTGAATGGGGAGCAGGTAAATTTGTTGGTATCGCTCTCACTCTCTCATACTGGTCACTGAATGTTCAATATGGCACCTCATGGCAAAGAACTCTCCGAGGATCTGAAAAAAAGAGTTGTTGCTCTACATAAAGATGGCATATGCTATTAGAAGATTGCCAAGACCCTGAAACTGAGCTGCAGCACGGTGGCCAAAACCACTACAGCAGTTTAACAGGACAGGTTCCACTTGGAACAGGTCTCGCCATTTTCGACCAAAGAAGTTGAGTGCACATGCTCAGAGTCCTATCCAGTGGTTGTGTTTGGGAAATAGACGTGTAGCAAGGTGTCACTTTGCAATGTAGCCAAAGGACTACAGTTTGTGATTTAGAAGGAACTCAGCTCCCTGCGGTGTTCAACTGTTGTACTGCTTTGACTTGTTCGGTTTAATTGTATTAGAACAATGCATTATGGACCTTGAAGTACAGGGAGCTAAAGACTCCATTGCCTTGGGTGTTTAACAGACTACAATGCCCACAGTGCTACTGTGCTACCAAAGTGCATTGCATCACGCACAGCCTTCTGGGAGAAGCTACTTAAAGGAAGGGAAGGCTTGCATCCGGTCTCCTGGGACGGCATCTTCAAGCAAGCAGGAAGCCTATGCTGAGGCCTGCTATGAGGGTGCCTAGGCCTAAGAAGCCTGGGCCTACAGTCGCCAGAGCAGATCACCTATCCTGAGGGGGATCCTTGACGCAGTGTTTGGCCTACGTTCCACGGCAACCAGGGTCGCCTGTCCACCAGCACTTTGTGACGGCTGCACGGAGGACCAGGGACTGCCAGTTGCGGAGAGGCCGAGAACCGGGACACTACAGACGGAGGCCTCATTGGGTGAAAAGGACACCTGCCCAATGATATAATAACAGTATCGCAGGAAGGTGGATCTGATAGGCTCACTATTATTGTTTGGAGGTTAACACACCACGTGCAGGGATACATTGCATCCGGCAGTGACTGTGCATTGAAAGAATTGGCGCCTGTGTCGCCAGCACGCTATATTTACTCTGAATGTTTGCTTCTTCTTTTTCTTCATACCTATTGGATTACAAATTGTTAATGTGCACCAACTAAAGCTAGCAAAGATTTTAGTCAACCGCAAGGAATGATTACAGGATTCAGTCTGACTAACTGAGCTAACATAGAGGGACACATGTCTGAGAATTTCCCGCTAGGGGGAGTCAAAGAATATATAGACTCATATACATAGTATAATTATTCTATATTCATTTGTATAGTATTGTTGTTCCTGAGAGCTGGGTGAGGCCTAGTGGAGAGGTACTCCAGTGCTGGTAGTACTGCATTGGGAAAATCCCTCCACCGCGTTCTTACACAGGTCTGACTTTGGTTTGTATTGGTTAAACTTGTTCCTTAATCATTTACCATTGATTCTTGCAGGGCCCTGTAAGAAGTCAACTGCCGTTTGTTTAACTCTGTTTTATTTTTCATCTACCAAGTAAACACTTCTTGGTTAAAACTGCATTTGTGTGGAGCCCTATCTATTACCATTTGTACAGGTGGTCAGTACAAGGTAATAACATTTAACCCCACCCACCCCTTGACCCTGTATAGGACACCGATGTATAGACAGATAAAGACAGGCAGTACCCGGTGCAGGTGTTATTATTCTGTCCTTGATCCAGACATCCCTGTTTGTACTGCCTATCGTGTGTGCCTGCGGTGGAAGGTCCTTTGTTGGGGGTAAATCTCTCTGAGAAGGGCTCTCCTGTTGCCAGAGTGAGCTGCAGGCTAAGTCACGCAGAAGCGGCCATCCTGGGTTTTTTATTTTTTGTTTTTCCCCCTTTTATTTTTCTCCCTTGGCTGGCTTAGTGTCAGGTAGGATTCTTCATTTTCCTTCCATGTGGTCCCGGCATCCGTGTCATGTCGGCTGGGTGGTGGGTAGTGATGTCAGCAGACTCTCTTGTAACCTTCCTTCCTCCTCCTGCTGTGTTTGTGTTCCATCTGCGTTCCATGCCTGGATTGGTCGGTTAGTCGCAGATGTGATTGGCTTTCCGGTCCACTGCTTATGATTGGCCGAAACGGCGGGGGGTGGCGAATGTAAACCAGCAGCGGAGAAGGCTTTGTTGTGGCTGTCAGCACCCAAGACTGAGTGACCAGATTGATAAGCTGAGCGCTGTAGCAGCTTTTTTGCTGTGTCCCTCTCCTATGGTTCTCCCTCTGTCACCTGGCGGCATACCCACCAGTCAAGTTGCCTCAAAATCGAGACCTGCTCCTTCAGCGCGACCAGTTTCATCCCAATCCAGCCCGCGTAGCCTTGACTCCAAGGGCTTTTGAAAGGAACAGGTTAAACAACCTGAACCTGTCGGAATCGGTAGTGTCAACCCTACTTATAGCAAGGAAACCTTCTACTAAAACCACTTACCACCGAGTCTGGAGGAAATTCAAGACATTTTCCACTCAACAAGGATTTTCATTTCAGAACTCATCTGTGCCTAATGTGTTGTCCTTTATGCAGTCAGGTCTGGATGCGGGCCTCAGTTACAATCCCATTAAGGTACAGGTTTCGGCACTGGCAGCATTAACGGACGTTCCTTGGGCCAAAAATCAACTAGTGGTTAGGTTCCTCAGGGCGGCCATTAAGATTTGGACCCTTGTTCGTTCCATGTTCCCAAGGTGGGATCTACCATTGGTTCTGAAGGGTTTGCTGAAGTCACCCTTTTTTCCAGACTCGACCAGCTCAATATATTACCTGACCCTGAAAATGGTGTTCCTGACAGCAGTGGTTTCAGCTAGATGAGTTTCCGATATTCCTGTAAGGAGCCCTATTGCATGTTTTTCCCAGAGAGAGTTGTGTTTCGTCCTTCTCCAAGTTTCTTGCCGACAGTTTCTTCTGAGTTCCACTTTAATTGGCAGTCGTTACTTCCAGCCTCTGCGCTAACACCTATAGATCCAGAAGGGTCGGAATTGCACAAGTTAGATCTGAAGGCCATGTTTCAGATATATTTGGAGAGAACGGAAGCTTTTCGGAAGTCTGAAGCTCTTTTTATATATCCAAGTGGCCCTAGGAAGGGAACGCCGGCCTCCCCAAGGGTGATTTCATCCAGGGCAGTGAAAATTATTCAGACGGCATACTCACTAGAAGGCCTCCCCTCCCAGGAGATTCGTGTGCACTCGACCAGGGCAGTCTCTTCCTCCTGGGCGGCCTGGTGCAAGATATCGGTGGACGTGGTCTGTAAAGCGGCAAGCTGGAGTTCTCTTAACACCTTCATTAACCATTACAAATTAGATGTAGCATCTTCCCAGCTGGGTCTCATGGGAACTTCTGTATTGTCTTCTGCTTTGTCTAGATGTTAATAAATTTATCTTTGGAAGCACCTGGTGTCTAAATGTTTTTGTGTATTGTTCCCTCCCTTGGTGTGTGCTAGTTAAGTCATTGTCATCCATACTTACCGTAATTTTCCTTTCCTGGCTCTGCCTCAGGACAGCACACACCCTCCCTGGGCCATCACAAGCTATTCTCAAGAACAATTAATGTAATCTAAGGATTGGGCTACCCTGGTAGGTGACCTACATCTACCTAATCATGTGCGATAACCAAAATTAATTAGTATCTGTAAGTATCACCTAGTGCTATTCCACCACAACTTTAACAATCCACCAAAAATTGTACGTATATTTTTCTAAAAAAAACATAAAATACATAAGCATATCATGCAAGTGTTAAATTTTCTAAAACGTGCACTACTCTCTTTCAAATTCACAGAACATATATATAAGCAAACGTTTTGGTGTTATTAAACCACAGTTAGTATAATTTTTTTAACAAATAATATTTAATATGCATGTGAAAGGGGATTCCTAGATGAATCCTTTTCTCTCTATTAACAAAAGTCCCAATGTGATAACCAGGTGCTCTTAATCAATAAGAATTTCTCCTGTGAAGTGTTCAGATACAACGTGATTTCACCACTTCCATTAACTTCCCATCACCGTTAAAAATGGCCACTCACCAGATCCCATTCATTAAAGACTTTTGGTTCATTCCCAGGATAACCACTCCTGTTTTGTGTCCCCACAGCTGTCAGGTGTTTTGAATATATTATTATGGCTTCTCTTTCTCTATTAAAGCTCACAGGGAAAGGATGCCCATCATAGTTTAGTAGGTAAAAAAATGGATTTGATTTAAAATACAAAGCATATATTGCACTCACATTTTAGTGTGCCTGTTTTCCGGCACCAAGCTTCTCCAGCCGTGTATGCAACCATATGAGAGAAATAGCATTCCTCTACTTCATTCCCCCGAACCTCTCTTGCGATTGGTATGGTATCCTGTGGGTATCAGCAGCCTCTATGCGTTTCGCAAGATATATTGCGTCCTCAGGAAGCTGCTGTACTCTTATTGTTCTCTATACAATAAGAGTACAGCAGCTTCCTGAGGACGCAATATATCTTGCGAAATGCGTAGAGGCTGCTGATATCCACGGGATACCATACCGATCGCAAGAGAGGTTCGGGGGGAACTAAGTAGAGGAACGCCATTTTTAACGGTGATGGGAAGGTCACGGAAGTGGTGAAATCACGTTGTATCTGAACACTTCACAGGAGAAATTCTTATTGATTAAGAGCACCTGGTTATCACATTGGGACTTTTGTTAATAGAGAGAAAACGATTCATCTAGGAATCCCCTTTCACATGCATATTTAATATTATTTGTTAACATTTTTTAGACTAACTGTGGTTTAATAACACCAAAAACGTTTGCTTATATATATGTTCTGTGAATTCGAAAGAGAGTAGCGCACGTTTTAGAAAATGTAACACTTGCATGATATGCTTATGTATTTTATAGTTTTTTTGAAAAATATACGTACAATTTTTGGTGGATTGTCAAAGTTGTGGTGGAATAGCACTAGGTGATACTTACAGATACTAATTAATTTTGGTTATCGCACATGATTAGGTAGATGTAGGTCACCTACCAGGGTACCACAATTCTTAGATTACATTAATTATACTTTGGGCGAGCCACCATTGAGTGACTTGCACCTTTCTGGTTGCAGCAAGCCATTCAATATCAAATACGATTTTTCCATTTGCGCCTGTAACATCCGTCCCATACACTATTCATAAGAACACCTGCACCAGGTACTGCCTGTCTTTTATCTGTCTATACAGGGGTGTCCTATATGGGGTCAAGGGGCAGGGTTGGCCTGAGGTTGTGCTGTCCTAAGGCAGAGCCAGGAAAGGAAAATTAGGGTAAGTATGGATGACAATTTTCCATTATATATACGAACTGTCCCATACTCCACTTAAAAATGAGTCTGGCACCCCACCTGCACCGCGGCCAGTTCAATACAATTTTGCAGATCTAAATTAAATATATCTAAAGCGAGCTCAGACAAATGAACTGTATCAGACCTGTAAAAACCCGATAAACCTCCCTCTGGGTCCACATGACGGTATGAAAACCCATTAATGAAAGGCATAAATTTGGCAATTGCCAGGTTGATTCTTTTTCAAATTTTCTCACAATACATGAAAGCAGGATTTAATAACCAAAGCAAATGAGGGACAATATAAAAAAATATAAGAACAGCTCTGGGAAAAAGTGAATGAAGCTGAAGAAAATCCAATTTTAATTGAGAAATTATATCCAAAGTATGTCTACTATATAATTTCCTGAAATAACAATTTGAGTTTGAGGCCAAGAACTAAAAAACAAAAAAACAAAGTCTGATGCACACCATTTGATCTCATGCCACGTAACCCATGCCACCAGATATGAAAACGATCAAGAGGAAAATTTAAATGTTAACCATAAACTGTAACTAAAGCCCTGTGATATACCCAAAATATGTATAAATGTCTGATGATCCACATGTTACACTGTACACCTGGAATTCAAACAGAAAAATTAGGACGGACATATATTGATAACAATCAGAATGCCATCTACCTATACCCTTAATCACTGTTTCAGGTACACCTATATTAGCTACAGTTGTAGTAGCGCCTATGCAAAACGAGTGTGAAGAGATACGAAGATGGCCTAAACCTAGATTTAGCTAACATTTCTTCAAAACAAAATTGATAATTGATGTGAGGGGTAAACCAGATCTATGAATCAAGAGATGGCCCTCGAAAGCTGAGCTGACTTCTAAAAATCTCTTAATGAAGTAGAAAGGACAAACGAGAGGCAGGATACTGCCTTAACCTAACACTACAACGCTGACCCAACTGATCAGTCTTGCTGCGCCTAATTGGGATTTGCATAAAACCATCATGCAGAAATAAATCCGAAAAATTAATTCCATTTAGTATCAATCTTACTACAAAGCAGCAATTCAGAAACATGAAAGGCACCGAAAAAACAAACAAAAAGCGAGATGAAACAATAATGATTCATAATTAGAAATAGAAAAACTAAGGTAGAAGAACAAATCTTTTCCAATAGATCAACTGAAATCGGCACACAGGAATCAGATTTAAAATTTGTCTTTCAATAACCTTTAAGGGCTTGTTTACCAAAAAAAATACCCATACAGGATGGAAAACCAGGTAATTTAAAGAAAAATTAAAACCTTGGCCAATGTCTTCAAAATATGGGAATAAGAATAATGGGATGACATAAAAAAACTCCAGAATGACAAAACTGACTAAGATTTAGAGGATAAGCAGTTGATGGCATAAACTACAGCTTTGAGATGAGAAAAATAGTCTCCCCAAAGTTCAAGTTAAATTACAACAGGGAAAACTTCTAAAAGAGCAATGTTAGCCGTAAAACCATTTGCATGCCAAGAAACAGGCCATTTGCCAGCTGACCAATATCCCTGCCAATAAGCACCGTGTCCCACAGAACCAGAAGCGTCCGTAAATAAGTTAAGCTCCTCAGCAGTACAGAAAGGAGCTTGCCAGAAAGAACACCTATTGAGAGATGATAAAAATGTCTTCCATACTAATAAATATGAAACGAATCAGTGATTTAATGACAGGATTGATTTGTAAAGCCGTTTAGAGAATACCCTGCCCACAGGGATTACCCTAGAGGCAAAGGCCAACAAACCCAACAAGGATTGCAAGGTCTATAAGACAAACTGATTCCGCGTTCACATGATTGGAATTTCCGATGAAAAAAGTCAGATGGACTTTTTTCATCGGAAATTCCGATCGTGTGTGGGCTCCATCTGACTTTTTTCCATCTGTGTTTAGAAATAGAACATGTTTTATTTTTTTCCGATGGAAAAAAAGATAGGAAATTCCTATCGTCTGTGTGCAACTCCGACGGAGAAAAAACCCACGCATGCTCAGAATCAAGAATCAAGTCGGCGCATGCTCGGAAGCATTGAAATTCATTTTTCTCAGCTCGTCGTAGTGTTTTACGTCACCGCGGAATTTAGTCTGACACTGTGTATGTAAGACTGATGGAAGTCAGCTTCATCGGAAATTCAGACAGAAAATTCCATCGGAAATTCCGATCGTGTGTACGCGGCATTACACTAAGCAAGCACATAATCAGAAAACGAAGCCTGGAAACCTTTTTTGTAGATAAACGGAACTGCATCAGGTCAGTATCAATAGTGACACCCAGAAATTCCAAAGATGTAGTAGGAAGGACAGTTTGCTTTTTCATGAGCAAGGGGCACATTGAAACTTTGGCAAATCACTTGAAATTCAGTAAAAATATATAAACACTCTACAGAATCCGCTGGGCCAATAAAAAGAAAATTGTCCACGTAGTGGAGTAAATTAGACGAACCAGATGAAAAACATACAACCCAGTCTAAAACACTAGAAATTTCAAAATAATGACATGACAAAGAACAGCCCAGCCTCTGAAGAAAACAATTTCTTAAACCAACGCTATGTTGGATGATTACCAACACAATGTGCACATTCATGCTTGTATTTGCACGAATGGGCCATTTACAATGACCCTCATTAAAGCTGGAACATAAACCTCAACGAAAACCCACGTTGGTTGGGGGTGTTGGTTTCACACTTTGTTTTTGTCTCAATAACAAATAGAGCCACAAACCAACATCTTTAACCCCTCACTTCAACGATTTGTGTATACAGCGATCCCTGCTATAAAAATGCATTGATTACTGTATAAATGTGACTGGCAGGGAAGGGGTTAACACCAGGGGGGAGAGGAATGGGTTAATGTATTCCCTAATTAGTGATTCTTACTGTGGGGGGAGGGGAGTGACTGGGGGAGGTGACCGATGGTTGTCCCTATATACAAGGGACACACCATCGGTCCCCTCTCCCTGACAGGACGTGGATCTGTGTGTTAACACACACAGATCCACTTTCCTGCTCAGTTCCTGAGCAATCATGGGCACGCACATCGGGTCCTCGGTGATGCGCAGCGCGCGCGCGCCCCCTAGATGTTTTTAAAGGCGCGCCGTCATATGACGTCCACCCAGGATAACAGAGTTTTCCTCCCGCCGTCTTTTGTTGGTTCACTTACCTTTTCCTTCGATTTCCCTTCTAAATTGTTTTTTTTCTTTGTTTTCTTTGTCTGAATTTCTCACTTCCTGTTCCTCCTCAGTAAGCTGTTCTGTAATCTGTTCTGACTGACTTTCCACCGCTTGAATGATGGTGGAAAGCTTAATGAGGAGAAACAGGAAGTGAGAAATTCAGACAAAGAAAATAAACATTTAGAAGGGAAATCGAAGGAAAAGATAAGTGAATTAACAATGCACCAGCTTAAAGGAACCTATTTAGAAAATAAAAAACTAACCTTTACAACCCCTTTAAGTCTGTCGTTAGCTAATTTCTCATCTTTTTTTATCAAATCTATTATCCTTCAAAGAAGGACATAAAGACAAGGGGGCAGATTCACATACATTTAGATAGGCGCAGCGTATCAGAGATACGCTACGCCGCCGTATCTTACCTGGCTTTAAGTCGAATCCAGGAAGATTTCGCACTGTAAGTTATGGCGGCGTAGTGTATTTCTGGCGGCGGAATTCAAATCCGCGAATAGGGGGCGTGATTCATGTAAATGAAGCACGTCCCCGCGCCGATTGAACTGCGCATGCTCCGTTTCGAAATTTCCCGCCGTGCTTTGCGCGAAATGACGTCGCAACAATGTAATTTTTTGAACTTAGACGTGACTTACGTCCATCCCTATTCACGGACGACTTACGCAAAAAATAAAAAAATTTCAAATTTCGACGCGGGAACTACGGCCATACTTAACATGGCAAGTCTATCTATACGGCGCAAAATAGCAGCTTTAACTATATGCCGGAAAAAGCCGACTAGAGACGACGTAAGAGAATGCGACGGCCGCGCATACGTTCGTGGATCGTTGGAAAAAGCTAATTTGCATACCCGACGCGGAAAACGACGCAAACTCCACCCAGCGGATGCCGAAGTATTGCATCTACGATCCGAAGGCGTACGAAGCCGTACGCCTGTCAGATCGAACCCAGATGCCGTTGTATCTTGGTTTGAGGATTCAAACTAAAGATGCGACACGTGTAATTTGAAAGTACGCCGGCGTATCAGTAGATACGCCGGCGTATCAGTAGATACGCCCACGTACTCTCACTGTGAATCTGGCCCAAGATGTTAATGTAGTATACATTGCAAATTTAGGGGCAGATCCACAGAGATCTGCACCCGTGCTGCGTATCAGAGATACGCTATGCCGCCGTAACTTACCCGGCTTTAGTTCGAATCCTTAATGATTTTGCACCGTAAGTTACGGCGGCGTAGTCTATCTCTGGCGGCGTAACGGCGCGTAATTCAAATCGGCGATTAGGGGGCATGTTTCATTTAAATGAAGCGCGTCCCCGCGCCGAATGAACTGCGCATGCGCCGTCCCTAAATTTCCTGCTGTGCATTGCGCTAAATGACGTCGCAAGGACGTCATTGTTTTTAACATAGACGTGAATTACGTCCATCCTGATTCACGGACGACTTACGCAAACAAAAAAAAATTCAAATTAAACGCGGGAACGACGGCCATACTTAACATAGCAAGTCTAACTATACGCCACAAAACAGCAGCTTTAACTATAAGCCGACTAGAGACGGCGTAAAAGAATGCGACGGCCGCTCGTACGTTCGTGGATCGTCGGAAATAGCTAATTTGCATACTTGACGCGGAAAACGACGTGAACGCCACCCAGCGGACGCCAAAAAATTGCCGTCGTTTCTTGTTTTGAGGATTCAAAACAAAGATACAACGTGGGAAATTTGAAAGTACGCCGGCGTATCAGTAGATACACCGGCGTACTCGCTCTGTGGATCTGCCCCTTAGTCTTTAATGGCTGGATTCAATATGAAAACCCAGCAGCGACAGTGGCAAGAAAGAGCAAGTAAAGACACTGCCAAGTGTCACATTAATTGGACTTGAGAGTGCTGAAACAAGCTGTGTTCCGAGCAATCGCCAATCCAAACCTCTGCAACACCATGATCTACCGTAGACACTGATGCAGCAAGGATGGGAAGTGTTATCATGATGGGGGATTTTAATTATCCAGACATAGACTGGGTGGAGGGAACCACGCATTCATCTAAGTTCCTAAATGTCTTGCAGGACAATTTTATGGGTCAGATGGTAGACGCACCAACTAGAAATAAAGCGTTACTGGATCTACTGATTACTAGGGATGGGCGAACGGTTTGGCCCGAGCATAAGTTCGGGCCGAACTTTGGTTGTTTGGGTGTTCTGGCGAACACCAAACAATATGCTGAGCTCGGGGAAAATTCAAAAGCCACGGAACACTGTTAAAGGCTATGGGACACTAACATGAAAAACCAAAAGTGCTCATTTTAAAGGCTTATATGCAAGTTATTGTCATAAAAAGTGTTTGGAGACCTGGGTCATGTATCAATGAAAAAAATTGTTTTAAAAATGGCAGTTTTTTGGGAGCAGTGAAAACCCCCGTGGCGTCAGAGGGGGCGGGTCAACCGTACACGTCACTGGGTAACCCCACGGCATTTCCCCATGGTGTCAGAGGGGGCGGGGTCACCCGCTATATAACAGCTGTTACAGCGGTAGACGCGTCACTCGGCAGGCGTCGCCCATGAAGGCAGAGCTATTTTAAGAGCTATATTACATTGCTGGAATTTATTTATATTTTTTTAATAAAGGACTTGTCCCAAGCTGGCTCTTGTCTTTTTACAATTTTGGAGCTTGGGGGGTCACAGACTGCCAAAGCAACCTCCCCATGTTAAGGGCATGTGGCCTGGTATGGTTCAGGAGGGGGGCGCTCTCTCGCCTCCCTCTTTTCCTGTGGCCTGCCAAGGTTGCGTGCTCGGATAAGGGTTTGGTATGGATTTTTGGGGGTACCCCTATGCCATTTTTTTTATTTTGGTGCGGGGTTCCCCTTAAAATCCATACCAGACCTGAAGGGTTTGGTATGGATTTTGAGGGGGCCCCTGCTCCATTTTTTTATTTGGCAGGTATGGAATTTGGGGGGACCCCAACGCAATATTTTTTTCAATTTGGGTGCGGGATTCCCCTAATATTCATACCAGACCCATATTCATACCAGACCCAAAGGGCCTGGTAATGGACTGGGGGGGGGGGGCCATGCTGTTTTTTTTTTCAATTACTTTTGTCTGTATTGCCGGGACCCGGCAAATCATTATAGCCGTAATTAGTTTTAAATTACTTTTTTTCCTTTAGAAATGTCATTTTGTGCAGAGACTGTTATAAACACAGGAAAAATTTGCCAATTTACAAGCATACTATAGACACCCCCAGGTACGAAATTGAAAGGAATATTTAACTTTTATTGTTTCACTTTAAGCATTATTAAAATCACTGCTCCTAAAAAAACAGCAGTTTTTAAAACTTTTTTTGCATTGATACATGTCCCCTGGGGTAGGACGCGGGTCCCAAACACTTTTTATGACAATAACTTGCATATTAACCTTTAAAATTAACACTTTTGATTTTTCATGTTCGTCCTGTTCGGCAAGTTCTGGTGTTCAGCCCATCCTTACTGATTAACAACAGACCTGATCACAGATGTGGAAATACGGGGCAATTTAGGTAACAGCAATCACAGGTTAATTAGCTTCAGTATAAATCACACAAATAGAAAACATAAGGGGAATACAAAGACACTGAATTTCAAAAGAGCAAACTTCCTTAAAATTCGAACCTTGCTAGAAGGCATAAATTGGGATAAAATCTTAGGAAAAAAGGGCCAGATTCACAGCCAGGCGCCGCAGCGTAACCTAACCGATTTAGGTTACACCACCGCAAATTTTCTGGCTAAGTGCCCGATCCACAAAGCACTTACCTGGAAATTTGCGGTGGTGTATCCTAAATTCGTCCGGCGCAAGGTGGGGCCAATTCAAATGGGGCGGCTACCATTTAAATTAGGCGCGCTCCCGCGCCGGACGTACTGCGCATGCTCCCGACACAAATTTCCCGACGTGCTTTGCGCGAAATTACGACGCGCCGACGTTTTGTGAATCGCGACGTGAAAAAAAGACTTGCGCCGGGAAATTTTTTTTCTTTAAAAAATTCAAAAGCGACGCGGGAAAGACGGATATACTTTTACATGGTGTACTAAGTTTACACTTTGTAAAAGGTGCCCTATCTTTGCGACGGCAAACTAACACTTGCGGCGACGTAACGACGGGAAAAAGTTTTGTGGATTGCCGTAACTGTTAATTTGCATACCCGACGCTGGTTTACGACGCAAAATCCCCCCAGCGGCAGCCGCGGTACTGCATCCTAAGATCCGACAGTGTAAAACTATTACACCTGTCGGATCTTAGGGATATCTATGCGTAACTGATTCTATGAATCAGTCGCATAGATAGAAACAGGGATACAACGGCGTATCAGCGTATCGGCGTATCCCTTTTGGAAATCTGGCCCAAAGAACATATAGGAGAGATGGGTTTTCTTTAAGAGCATATTAAATAAGGGCATTAGCCAATGCACCCCATTGGGTAATACATTTAAAAGAGCGAGCAAAAGTCCTGGATGCCTTAACTCCAATGTAAAAATGCATATAAAAGCAAAAGAGAAGGCCTACAAAAAATTGAAGGTTGAGGGATCACCATCAGCATTCAGACTTTATAAAGAATGCAACAAGAAATGTAAGGGTGCAATTAGTGCGGCTAAGATAGAACATGAAAGACACATAGCGGAGGAGAGCAAAATAAATGCCAAGAAATTCTTTAAGTATATAAACAGTAAAAAAGGGAGGACAGACCATATTGGCCCCATAAAGAATGAGGAAGGACATCTGATTACAAAGGATGGGGAGATGGTGAAGGTATTGAATTTATTCTTCTCCTCTGCACAAGGGAATCGGAGGCTTCAGTAACCAAAACTGCAGTGTCTATCCTCATGGCACATCACAGAAAGCACCTCCATGGTTAACATAAGACAGAATTTAAAATTATTCTTGAGAAACTTAACATTAATAAATCACTAGGACCAGATAGCTTGCACCCGAGGGTACTTAGGGAACTTAGTCAAGTAATTGCCAGAACATTGGGCCAGATTCACGTAGAAGTGCGGCGGCGTAACGTATCGTAGATACGTTACACCACCGCAAGTTTTCATCGCAAGTGCCTGATTCACAAAGCACTTGCAATGAAAACCTACACCGCGGCCTCCGGCGTAAGCCCGCGTAATTCAAAGGGGCGTGTGCCATTTAAATTAGGCGCGCTCCCGCGCCGGACCTACTACGCATGCTCTGTTTCAAAATTCCTGCCGTGCTTTGTGCGAAGTGACGTAATTTTTTCGAACGGCGACGTGCGTAGCGTACTTCCGTATTCCCGGACGTCTTACGCAAGAAAAAAATTTTGAATTTCGACGCGGGAACGACGGCAATACTTTATTCTGGGCTGTGTAAAGTTAGGGCAGCTAAAACGACGACTAACTTTGCAACGGGAAACTAGACTAGCAGCGACGTAGCAAACGCGAAAACCGTCGTAGATCGCCGTAAGTACTAATTTGCATACCCGACGCTGGTTTACGAAGCAAACTCCCCCCAGCGGCGGCCGAGGTATTGCATCCTAAGATCCGACAGTGTAATTCAATTACACCTGTCGGATCTTAGGG
The DNA here is from genome assembly GCF_905171775.1 of Rana temporaria. Classification (NCBI taxonomy): domain Eukaryota; kingdom Metazoa; phylum Chordata; class Amphibia; order Anura; family Ranidae; genus Rana; species Rana temporaria. Next base: position 209,573,440 of record NC_053493.1, on the reverse strand, counting down.
CAAACTATGCGTAACTTATTCTATGAATCAGTCGCATAGTTAGGAAGCCCCTAAAACAGAGATACGACGGCGTATCAGGAGATACGCCGTCGTATCTCTTTTGTGAATCTGGCCCATTGTTCCTAATTTTTACTGATAGTCTACTGACTGGAATGATACCAGCTGATTGGAGAAAAGCCAATGCAGCACCAATATTTAAAAAGGGCCCAAAATACATCCCTGGGAATTACAGACCAGTTAGCTTAACATCAATAGTATGTAAGCTCTTGAAGGGGATGATAAGGGACTATATACAAGATTTTAGTAATGAGAACAGCATCATTAGCAGTAATCAGCATGGATTCATGAAGAATCGTTCTTGCCAAACCACTCTATTAACCTTCTATGAGGAGGGGAGTTGCCATCTAGCTAAAGGAAGGCTTGTATACATGGTGTATCTGGATTTTGCAAAAGCATTTGACACAGTTCCCCATAAACGTTTACTGAACAAAATAAGGTCCGTTGGCATGGAACATAGGGTGAGTACATGGATTGAAAACTGGCTACAAGGGCGAGTTCAGAGGGTGGTGATAAATGGGGAGTACTCAGAATGGCCAGGGGTAAGTAGTGGGGTCCCCCAGGGTTCTGTGCTGGGACCAATCCTTTTTAATTTGTTCATAAATGGGGATGGGGTAAGCAGTGCAATCTCTGTATTTGCGGACGATACTAAGCTAAGCAGGGCAATAACTTCTCTGTAGGATGTGTAAAAAGATCTGAACAAATTAATGGGGTGGGCAACTACATGGCAAATGAGGTTCAATGTAGAAAAATGCAAAATAATGCATTTGGGTGGCAAAAATATAAATGCAATTTATACACTGGGGGGGGGGGAAGGTCTGGGGGAATCTAGGATGGAAAAGAACCTGGGGTTCCTAGTAGATTATAAGCTCAGCAATGGCATGCAATGCCAAGCTGCTAACAAAGAAAACAGAATATTGGCATGCATTAAAAAGGGGATTAACTCCAGAGATAAAATTATAATTCTTCCGCTCTACAAGACTCTGGGCCGGCCGCACCTAGAGTATGATATCCAGTTCTGGGCACCAGTCCTCAGGAAGGATGTACTAGTAATGGAGAGAGTACAAAGAAAGGAAACAGAGCTAATAAAGGGTCTGGAGTATATTAGTTACGAGGAAAGGTTGCGAGCACTGAACTTATTCTCTTTGGAGAAGAGACGCTTGAGAGGGGATATGATTTCAATTTACAAATACCATACTGGTGACCCCACAATAGGGATAAAACTTTTTCGCGGAGGGGAGTTTAACAAGACAAGTGGCCACTACCTAAACTTAGAAGAAAAAAGGTTTAACCTTAAACTACGTAGAGGGTTCTTTACTGTAAGAGCGGCAAGGATGTAGAATTCCCTTCCAGATGTAGTGGTCTCAGCGGGGGGCATCAATGGTTTTAAGAAACTATTAGATAAACACCTGAACGACCACAACATACAGGGATATACAAGGTAATGCTGATATATAATCACACACATTGGTTGGACTTGATGGACTTATTGATGGTGTCTTTTTTCAACTTCACCTACTATGTAACTATGAAGAGTGTTCCCTTTTTTATCAAACAACAGATTCAAAGTGCAAGCTCAATCACATGAATTCTTAAAATTCTGTAACTCACCAGACCTCATAGATGGGTCAATGACAGCAGGATCAGGCGGCGGATCTCAGTTGCCAGAAGACGCTTAAGCGATATCATCCATATTATCATGCAGAATTTTTCTACAGGTGCAGACGGAGGTAATATAGGCGGATTAATATCAGCAACATGTTCGCTAATAGCAAGTTTTTAAAGCAGGGAAATGTCCCTGCTGTTTAATGCATTGAAAACTGTCATGAAGATGCAAATTACCAGCGATCTTGTGAGTTGGTGAGGGGGATTCGATCCTGCAAAGTTTCTGAATCCTTCCTCTAGATGATACAGCTGGCTGAACTGCACATGTACCCAGCTGTGAACTTGGCAATGTGAGAAGGCCATTATGAGAAAGATCTTTTAATGGCTGACTAAAATACACTGAAATTGTGCTTATTTTCTGGAAATTGCTCCTATTCATGAGGGAGCATAAAAAACACAAACTAAAAGGTGTAGTTGTAAGTAAACAATTTAATAGAGTACCAAAGCATGTTGCTGTTTAGGAATAATTTTGGCTAACTGGATTGTGATTACTAATGCTAATTTGATGAAAAGCAGAATACAGTTTAATTTATTTTCCTCTAATTCACCAGTGGTACATTACCTTTCTGAAAACATTTATAACATTTTGTTATAGAAGTGAGAGGTGGCAATCGTGATCAGCCTGGCAAATTATGTATTAATTTTCTACACATGACTACATGTTAAAAAGCTTTTAATTTAGTTCTCATTTGTTAAGCAAAATGTTCTTACTACTATATTGCACTACATGAATTAATGTTCTTTTTAATTAATAAGCAAAGCTGCAAAGCCACAGCTATTTTATCTAGAATGTTCTCAGCTATATTGCATACTGAAAGGGATTGTGCTTGTGGAATATTTATAATGCTCATTGGTATTGTAGGCATGAGGAACTCAGCTAAGACCACCTCTTGCAAACATTTGTGGTTATGTCAATACTGGTAGACAAAATGTCAAGGACAAGCAGCTGGAAATTCACAGAGCAGTGCATGGTCCATTAAATTTGACAGAAAAGCTCCTGTTAATGTAAAAAAATGAACTACTTTGCACAGCAACTATTTTATTAGACTATACACTGTTGCAGGTTGTGGCTTTCCCTAGCTGTTCACCTATACCAGAGCTATCCTGGACTATACTCCGTATACACTGTTTATGAAGATAATTGCAAGAAGTTATATTCTGAACTATTTCACAGCTCTCATAACCTATTTTGTATTATTCTGCAGCATGTTTCTTTGTCATACTGAACCCGTTTAAAGTGTTGCTTTTATCTTTTCAACTATTTGGTAAACTGCAAGTTCCAGATACTCCCTATATGATTATTTGGTTGATAACCTAGTCTGTTAAACTTCACAGCTGTAAACAGGAATGTCCAGGTCAGGCAATGTTTTGGGAGTAGGGCAAAAGCAGCACCCTTAGTACTACTAAAGAGGGAATCAGGCATCTTACTGCCCCTGCAATAATGATCCCTTTATTCCTAGCAGGTAGTAATTGTCCAAGTGCACAGGACCAGATCAGGACTTGTGTGATTGGGTCAAGAGAGTGGGGGTCACAATCTGATTATTAGGGATCATGCCTGCTCAGCAGGCAGAACTGACCATTAATGCCATAGAGTGAGAAGCAATAAATTTAAACCTGCACCTCCCAGATCAGGGTTCATTTGACAAGATGGTTATTTACTTAGAAGCTGTGTATGACCATATGAAAGCATTTGGTAGACCTCATGGCCCACCTTATCAGCAGAAAGCAGAGAATGTGAGAATTAATTTAGCAATATTCACTGGATTGACAAGACAAGGCAGCATAAATACACTGCAGGGTAAGGGGTAAATTAGGATGGCCCAGCTGGAGTGATGCCAGGGGATGGCTAAAGGAGTAATTTGTGGAGGCATTGCTGTCCGGCAAGGTCAGACCACAGATAAAAATCATATATGGGTAATTGATAGACTAAACCTGCAACTTAACAGACAGCTTGAATGAAACTGACCGTCCAAAAATGGCAGAGTTATCAGAACTGAAGTGCAGGCAAGAATCCTTCGCCCATATTGTAGAAGGCAAACACCACCTCAGAGGCAGCCACCATCTCTGTGCTGGGGCTATCAATCACTAGAGACTGCACAGAATATGCCATTAAACCAGATCACCCCACTTCCACGTGTCAAGCAGTTAGGTGGCAAAGTGAAATGACTTCCCATCCAAGAAATGTGGATATGGTGGTTTATTGTCCTGTTGTGCATAGATGCTTTGACTGGCTAGATATAACATACCTCTTTGATACAGGCTTGCAAATCACTACCCTGCCAGAAACCATGTTCCAGCAATACTTTGCTAAGGAGATGATGAGCTGCACACACCACAGATTTTATTGAGAGCCACAAGTGTTTTTTTTTTTAATGAGGGTAGGAACTTAGCTAGAGAGGGATAGTTATTATTCGCTCCTCTGGGAGGGGGCTTTTACTGGGCACGATTATCATCCGGGACTGAAATGTTGAAGGGGCACCCTGCATACCTATACTAACTTAAGGAACTGTTGCATACTCTGAAAGCATTGGAGGGCCCTGATGCATGCTCTGTAGATATCTGTGAAAAAAATGGCATTGTCTGAGTTTCCCCTGGGACAGAAGTTGATTTCAAGGCTTCCCTGTACTTATAGAACCCTTGCCTTCAGAAATGGCTTAATTTGCCATCGGGGCACAGTGGTCTACCAGTACTAGTTAGAATCCAAGACTCTTTCACTCTGTCTGCTCTCATGTCTCAGCATCACAGCACAGCTCTGGAACTGGCAATCCGTTTTTTTGAGGACCCAAAAATGTACAGTGATGTTGTGGGAGTGCCCTGTTGTGTGTTCTCTACGGCAGCCAGTCTCTGCACTGATTGTAAATAAAGTTGGGCCAACTAGTGGTAAAATGAAAGGCAGAGCACACATAGTTAGGTCCATATGTATTTGGACACAGGCACAATTTTAGTTTTTCAGGTATTTACCAAAACATATTCAAGCTGTATTTGTATAATGGATATGAACTGAAAGTGCACACTCTCACTCTTTAATTTAAGGGTATGTACATCCAAATCGGAGGAAGGGTTTAGGAATTACAGCTAAGAATAGCCATCCACCCTTTTTCAAGAGACCAAAAGTACTTGAACAATTGAATCAAAAAACATTTAATGGCCAGGTGTGGGCTACTCCTTTTGACATTTCTTCAATAATTAAGCAGGTAAAAGGTCTGGAGTTGATTCTAAGTGTGGTATTTGCATTTGGAATCTATTACTGTGAACTTACATCATGCTTTCTAAGGAGCTGTCCATGCAAGTGAAACAAGCCATTGTAAGGCTTTAAAGTGAAACAAATCCATCAGAGAGATATCAGCAACATTAGAAGTGGCCAAATCAACAGTCTGGTACATTCTGAGGAAAGAAGAACGCACTGGTAAGTTCAGCAACATAAAAGGCATGGACAGCCACAAAATAGAACAGTAATGGATTATCACAGGATTCTCTCTATAGTAAAGAAAAACCCATTCAAAACATCCAGACAAGTGACACTCTCAAGGAGGTGGGTGTATCATTGCCAAAGTCTACAATCAAGAGAAGACTTAACGAGAGCAAATACAGAGGGTTCCCCACAAGGAGAAAACAATTCATAAACCTGAAGACTAGACATTGAAACAAAAATCTAAAAAAGCCAGACCAGTTCTGTAAAAGCATTTTTTGGATGGATGAAACTAAGATTAATCTGTACCAGAATGATGGGAAGAAAAGTGTGGAGAAGGCTTGCAACAGCTCCTGATCCAAAGCACACAGCATCATCTGTAAATCATGGTGGAGGCAGTGTGATGGCATGGGCATGCATGGCTTCCAGTGGCATTGGGTCATTGGTGTTTATTTATGATATGATAGAAGAAAGAAGCAGCCGCATGCATTTTGCGGTGTTTAGAGATATACTGTAAGCCCAGATTCAGCAAAGTTGATTGGAAGGCGCTTCACAGTACAGATGGACAATGATCCAAAACACACTGCAAAAACAAACCAGGAGCTTCTGAAGGAAAAAAAAGTGAACTATTCTGCAATGGCCGAATTGATCACCTGAAATCAACCCAATTGAGTATGCATTTCACTTGCTGAAGGCAAAACTAAAAACAGACAGACCCACAAACAAAGAACAACTGAAGACAGCTGCAGTTAGAGCCTGGCAAAACATCAGAAAGGTGGAAACCCAGTCTTTGGTAATGCCCATGGGTTCCAGTCTTCAGGCAGTCATTGGCAGTAAAGGATTCTCAACAAAATATAAAACATTTACATTTTATTTATGATTATATTCATTTGTCCAATTACATTTGAGCCCCTGAAAAATAGGATTTTTATAACAGCTTACCTGTAAAATCCTTTTCTTTGTAGTACATCACGGGACACAGAGCTGCCATAGTAATTACTATGTGGGTTATACGCCACCTATAGGTGAATGAACACTCAGAATACAGGAAGTCCCCCTCTATATAACCCCTCCCATACAGGAAGTACCTCAGTTTTGTAGCAAAGCCATATATATATCCCAATAAGAGGGGATGGACCTCTGTGTCCCGTGATGTACTCCAAGAAAAGGATTTTACAGGTAAGCTGTTATAAAATTCCTATTTTATTTATCGTACATCAACAAACACAGTGCAGCCATAGTAATTACTATGTGGGCTGTCCCAAAGCAATGCCTCTGAGGGGAGGAAGACACATATCAAAGCAAGCCGACATCAGAAGTGAGGACCTATACTGCTGCCTGCAGTACACTGTGCACAAAAGTGTTGTCCTCTTGCCGCCTTACGTCTAATTGATAACATTTAGTAAATGTATGTACAGATGAGCAAGTCGCGGCCTTGCAAATCTGAGTCATAGAGGCTTGGTGATGCACCTCCCATCAAGCAACACAAACAAAGTATCAGTTTTCCGTATCTGAGCTGTCACTTTTAGATAGAGCTTAACAGCTTATTACATCGAGAGAATGTAGCAATTTTTCCTCTGGAGAGCGAGGATCTGGAAAAAATGAAGGCATGGAGACATCTTGGTTCACATGAAAACTGGACACTACTTTAGGTTGAAAGGTTGGACGAGGACGTAACACCACCTTGTCCTTATGAATAATCAAGTATGGCTCTTTTACATGAGAAAGCTGCCAATTCTGATACTCTCTTTGCAGAGGTTACTGCCACTAAAAAAACAACAACTTCCTTGTCAAAAGGATCAAGGGAACATGGCACATTGGCTTAAAGGGCTGTCTTTGTAAGGCTGATAAAACTAGATTCAAATCCCATGGGCACAAGGGTGACCTAACTGGCGGAGTTATACGCGTTACCCCTTGTATAAAGGCCTGGATCAAAGAATGCGAAGCAAGCGGCCTTGGGAAAAACACTGTAAGGCAAGTCCTTGCGAAAGCAAGTCTGAACGTGACAAAAGAATCCACGGTTTTCCTACTACCAATCTTACGATCTCTGCATACCAAGATCTTCTGGGCCAAGCCAGGGCTACCAGTATTACCGGCTTCCCTTCTTCTTTGATCCCTCATAGAAGCCGTGGTAGCAGCTGAACAGCAGGGACTCTACCCTGTTAGAATACACTGATTAGTACTGCCGCTGACTGGCTGCAAGCCATTAATTGAACAAGGCTTACAGCAATCCTGCTCAAGAGAAGCTGATCGAATGATCAGCTTCTGTCTAACAGGAAGGGTTACACACAGACTGAAATTCAGGTGATCCCTGCTGAACTGAATAAATCTCAATCCGTGTGTACCCAGTTTACCTTATTCCTTGCTCCAGCAGGCTCCCCTAACTGCTGTGACTTGTCCCCTTCAGGATCTATGTAAGTTAAGCCTAGTACACACACGGGACAAATGTCAGGTGGCAATGCCAGTTCAATAGAAACTGGCTGATATTCGGCCTGTGTGTACTGGAGTTGGTCCTACAGAAGCTGGCCTTATGGTCGGCTTCTGTTAAAGGGGCAGAACCGAAAAGGGTCTGCTGATCGGCTCCCAATCAGCACTCTCAGCCAATGGCAGATCGTTCTGGTGGGAAGGCTGTCCCCCTGTCAGAGCACACTAATTCAGCAGGGGAGATCGCTGTACTAATGTCAGATGGTTAGTACAGTGGCTCCTCCTGAGTGGTCAGTTTTTTTTTCATTCAGCCTGCTGGGTTAAATGAAAAAAACTAACTACTGGTGTGTACTTTACTGTCTGTGGTCACAATCCAGCCTCAACATCATACCATACTGGGTTAATGTCGCTATATGTCAATATGACAAGGCTTTGGGTGAAAAAACAGATATTAGAACTCAGGGATGGACTTTTTTTACTTTCCTGAAGTTGAGTTGTATTATGGAATACCATTTCATGCTGTTTATGATAAGATTTTTCGATAGGTTAGGAATTACTGGGACTTATGTGTTGCTATATAGATGTATTCCACATATACACTATATCATTAAAAAAAAAAAATATTAAGATATGTGTATGTGGAATACATCTAAGTAGCACCTCAGAAGTGCCAGTAATTCCTATCTTATTCAAGAATATTACTTTCTCTTTCAGTAAAGCTTGCCTGCACAGTGCAGGGCAGGTTTGCAGAACAACATTGTATGGTGTAGAAGGCATAGAAGGTCAGTACTCACCGGTAAAGACTGCCATATGTTCTTTTGAGATCTTCACTCTGCCTGGGCAAAGCTGTTGTGTGTGCTGGATAGGAGGAAAGTGATTGAGGCTGCAATGTGATCTCTTCCCGCTCTGCCCTCCTGTATTGTGAGATGAGAAAGCCCTGACTCAGCCAGACTGGAACACGTGCACTGCCAGGGAGGATGGCATTCGGACAGAGAGGAATCTGAAAACAGGAGGAGATCACAGGAAGAGGGGGCAGGTCACCTACTTTTTTTGACTGCACATCCAATGGATTAAGAAGGGTCACATTAAGGCTAAGATACCTCTTGACACTCATCACATTGAACACATGTTCCCTTAATTACGTTGCTGTATTCTGTACATCATCCCGTTATATGACCAACTAGAATGAGGAATACTAAATTTTGGGACTTTAAGATGAAGCACACTGCTTAACTCGATGGATCAATTGAAGTAAACAAATTTATTCGTTACAGAAAGGGCATGACAAACACCAATAAGGGATAAGTAGGTAAAATAGTAATGAGTTTACAAAAATAAAAGTCTAAACAGTGCATGGTAGTACCTAATAGTTAAAAGCATACATGGTAATGCATAGCAATCGTAGGTTACACTGAATATGTTATAGACAATACATAATTGTAGAAATATCTCATAATGATAAAACATGACATTAAACCAGGCGTGTGAAAAACCGAAACTGTACTGGTAGCACATAAATAAACGATGATGATAGTTGATCCATAGAAATAATTTGCAAGGTAAAAGATAGGCCTATACCGTGACATATCATTGTGAAGAAGCTCTACGCGTTTCATGGTTCATAGTCCATTTAGTATTCCTCATTCAAATTATCGGGGATGGAGGTATATACCAGGTATTGCCTCATTTAAAGTCCCACCTTAGCCTTAGTTTAGCAATTCTTTCAACTTATATGACCAACTAGTGTGTGGAGGGCTCTCGTAAGATACTCCACCTTTTCACCTTGGGGGCAGTGTCAGGGGGCCTCCATTTGACGCCATCTTCCACAGTGTTCCGTTGTTAGTCCTGCTTGCATAGTGCCAGAATTATTTTTTGGAGTTTGGAGAGTACTACTATTTTAACTATTTTAACATATTTGTATGCTTGCTATGAATTCATGCTATGCTTTGTTTTTTTATTATGTCATGGTTTTTAACCGATCATCACATGTGTGAGTGATCTAATTCTATAAGTATGCCATTAAAATCCCACATAGGCATTATTTTTTCTGTACACCAGGGATTTGGCAACGATTCACCACTTTCTGATGCGGTGAAAACATATTCACGAAACGGAGAGAGAGAGAGAGAGAGAGAGAGAGAGAGACAGTTTTCTCCGACTGCTGCCTCAGAGAGAAGCTCTGCAATGGATAAGGGTGCATCCAAATCTCTCTTTTCTGGCAACAGGGGACATAGGATACCGGGTAACTAACTCCTGTGAGCACTGCAGCGATGGCTAAGTAAGAAGGCAGGAGTTTTCCAATGCTGCCTCTGTAGTTCACATGGTACAACATCCCTGACAGTTGGGGGTGTGATATTCTGCTGTCAGGGATGCTGTACCTGGAACTACAGAGTCCGTTTAGAAAAATAGTCCCACCTGCAGCTACCAGTGTCTTTTAGTGGAGGTGCCGAGTTCTAATACATGCTGACAGCAAAAAGTCCTGAGGTGTGTCAGATGTGCCTGGGCATTAGGGTGTGCCCAGGCACACCCTGTATGCACGCCTATGTAATGCACCATCAACCCGTGGTTGCAGAAAAGAAAACCACACCATCTATGGCTGGCTTAAACCTTTAATTAAAGCACTGAAAAATCCTAGGTTATAAAAGGCAAAAGTTTGGGCACCCCAGGTAAAAATTTGTATTAATGTGCATAACGAAGCCAACGAAAGATGGAAAAATCTCCAAAAGGCATCAAATTACAGATTAGACATAATAATATGTCAAAAAAAGTTAGATTTTATTTCCATCATTTACACTTTCAACATTACAGAAAACAAAAAAATGGCGTCTGCAAAAGTTTGGGCACCCTGCAGAATTTATAGCATGCACTTCCCCGTTTTGCAAAGCTGAGACCTGCCAGTGTCATGAACAAAAAGGAAGTATTCAGCGCTGGAAAAAAATGTAATAATAATATGAGAAAATTGCTAGCCAGCACTAGCCAGTTTAAATTAAGATAAATAATACAAAAAAGAAGTCCATAAGTGAAGGTGTATGAGAGAAATCCATGTAGATTTTCAATTAAGTGGTGCAGATTCAGACCAGGTGACCGGATAGAAGTCCTCCACCAGAAAGTAAAGATGGCCTCTCACCTCATAAATTCGACCTTAAAAGGTCACTTAGCATAGTAATCAATCACAGGTCCTAATAGTAACGATCAGAAGGTCGCTTGACAACTATAAGAATATGTGACCCATAGATAACAGCAATGGTTGGACATATGGACTGAAAAAGGAAGAGAGATCTAATGCTCTCAGTAGCAAAAAGCATTTATTAAAAGATCAAAAGTCAATACACTCACATGCATCAGCACTCTCAGCCGAGTGCTAGCTGACAGTCAGGAGACACTATCGAGTCTGTACAGCGGCGATCACGGGTGACGTCACACGCAGCACCTCCCCTTCGTACGCATTATGTCCCGTGGGCGGGACTTCTTCAGGAAAATCTACATGGATTTATCTCGTAAAACCTTCACTTATGGACTTATTTTTTGTATTATTTATCTTAATTTAAACTTTTTGCGCTGCACTGCCAGTGTCATGGATTGTTCTCAATCATCGTCTGGGAAGACCAGGTGATGTCTATCTCAAAGATTTTAAATGCCCAGACTCACCTGACCTTGCCCCAACAATCAGCACCATGGGTTCTTCTAAGCAGTTGTCTAGAAAACTGAAACTGAAAATAGTTGACACTCACAAAGCTGGAGAAGGCTATAAGATGTCAATATCCTCTGGTCGGAATGTAATTAAGAAATGGCAGTCATCAGGAACAGTGGAAGTTAAAGCAAGATCTGGAAGACCAAGAAAAACATCAGACAGATCAGCTCGCAGGATTGTGAGAAAAGCAATTCAAAACCCACGTTTGACTGCATGATCCCTCCAGAAAGATCTGGCAGACACTGGAGTTGTGGTACACTATTGCACTATATAGAGATACTTGTACAAATATGGTCTTCATCATGCAAGAGTCATCAGAAGAAAACCTCTTCTACGTCCTCACCACAAAAATCAGCGTTTAAACTTTGCAAATGAACATATAGACAAGCTTGATGCATTTTGGAAACAAGTTCTGTGGACCGATGAGGTTAAAATATAACTTTTTGGCCGGAATGAGCAAAGGTACGTTTGGAGAAGAAAGGGCACAGAATTTAATGAAAAGAACATCTGTCCAACTGTTAAGCATGGGGGTGGACCAATCATGCTTTGGGGTTGTATTGCAGTCAGTGGCACAGGGAACATTTCACAAGTAGAAGGAAAAATGGATTCAATAACATTTCAGCAAATTTTGGATGGTAACTTGATGCCATCTGTGAAAAAGCTGAAGTTAAAGAGAGGATGGCTTCTACAAATGGATAATGATCCTAAACACACCTCAAAATCCACGGGGGATTACATCAAGAGCCGTAAACTGAAGGTTTTGCCATGGCCTTCACAATCTCCTGACCTCAACATAATTGAAAATCTATGGATAGACCTTAAAAGAGCAGTGCGTGACAGACAGCCCGGAAGTCTCAAAGAACTGGAAGACTTTTGTAAGGAAGAATGGGCAAAGATACCTCAAACAAGAATTGAAAGACTCTTAGCTGGCTACAAAAAGCGTTTACAAGCTGCCAAAGGGGGCAGTACAAGATATTAACTCTGCAGGGTGCCCAAACTTTTGCAGATGCCATTTTTTTGTTTTCTGTAATTTTGAAAGTGTAAATGATGGAAATAAAATCTAAGGGCCAGATTCACAGTGAGAGTACGCCGGCGTATCTACTGATACTCCGGCGTACTTTCAAATTTGCTGCATCGTATCTTTAGTTTGAATCCTCAAACCAAGATACGACGGCTTCTGGCTTCGATCCGACAGGCGTACGGCTTCGTACGCCATCGGATCATAGGTGCAATACTTCGGCGCCCGCTGGGTGGAGTTCACGTCTTTTTCTGCGTCGGGTATGCTAATTAGCTTTTTACGGCGATCCACGAAGGTACGCGCGGCCGTCGCATTCTCTTACGTCGTCGCTAGTCGGCTTTTCCCGGCGTATAGTTAAAGCTACTGTTTAGTGCCGTATAGATAGACTTGCCATGTTAAAGTATGGCCGTCGTTCCCGCGTCGAATTTAATTTTTTTTTTTTGCGTAAGTCGTCCGTGAATAGGAAAGGACGTAACTCAAGTCTACGTTCAAAAAATTACGTCGGTGCGACGTCATTTCGCGCAAAGCACGGCGGGAAATTTCAAAACGGAGCATGCGCAGTTCAAGCGGCGCGGGGACGCGCTTCATTTAAATGAATCACGCCCCCTACCCGCCCAATTTCAAATACGCCGCCAGAAAAACACTACGCCACCGTATCTTACGGCGCAAAATCGCTGTGGATTCAAAATTCCGCCAGGTAAGATACGGCGGCGTAGCGTATCACTGATACGCTGCGCCAGGGCAAATGTATCTGAATCTGGCCCTAACTTTTTTTGACACAATATAAGAATGTCTAATCTGTAATTTGATGCCTTTTGGAGATTTTTCCATCTTTCCTTGGCTTCGTTATGCACATTAATACACATTTTTACCTGGGGTGCCCAAACTTTCGATCCCCACTGTATTGATCTGGACACAAATGATGCTAAAATTATTCATTGTAAATTAAATGGTAATCAAATAAACCCGCCCTCTTGATTTTCCACCGCTGTGCTGGTTGGAAGAAAAATAAGAGAAATAGCTGCCACTTTTAAATATATGAATAATGTGAATGAATATAATGTCCACTAAACCTAAAATAAGTGTCCAAAATAAGCAACACATAAAAATATTCCAAACAGTGAATATATGTGTATATATCTATCGATTAATCAGAAATACTAACAAAAGTATTATAAATTATATATAGAAACCATGAAAATAGTGACAAAAAGTGATTCAAACAACATAAATGATATGTGTTCCTTGAATCTTCAAATCTTCCACCACTCCAAGTGTTCAGTGAATCCTTCTCCCATCCAATAAAACACTCACCAGAACAATATGCCTAACACTCACGTGCTTCGGCGTATAAGCATAAACAAGACCTCTCAGGTAGGTTTAACAGAAATTCCACTTCCAAACAGTTATATCCAGATTGCTATAAGTAATGAAAAAAAGGTTCACAATAGTGTAATACCGAATGGTCAGTTTTAATAAAACACCGTGCAAGAATCTTCAAACATTACACTCACATAGTTCCTTAAAAACAAGCAGCAAATCACAGCAAATCAGTCCCATATTCCTCAACCGGTGAAGGATGGTCCCGGCGGACCCAAGATCAGCAGGATGTGCTCTCACCGCTCACTTGCCCTGTATGGAATCTCCATTTCCTGGTTCAGCCTGGTGCGTCACACGTCATACGTCTCACGTTGGTTCAGATGCTCACTGTGTAACCATGCCCCAACATGTTTCGTCACGAGGGACTTAATCATGGGATCCCATGATTAAGTCCCATGATTAAGTCCCCCGTGACGAAACATGTCAGGGTGTGGTTACACAGCGAGCATCTGAACCGACATGAGACATATGACGTGTAAATCAGGCGGCGGTGATCGGGTCCGCGGGTCTTGCGGGCGCGGTCACGAAGGACAGGACCGGGTCGCGAGCGCGCCGCCGCGCTTGCGACCCACGGCTGGGCATCTTAAAGAAGACGTACCTGTACGTCCATGTGCCCAGCCGTGCCATTCTACCGACGTAAATAGTCGTGCGGCAATCCTTAAGCGGTTAAGTAGCCAGGTGAGAGAGGCTTGCCTCTTAAGCTGAACACATGGCAAGGTAGGCTGACAGACAAACATTACTGCAGATCCATAACACCTACCTTCGATTTAGACTCTTTCACCCCCTTCGTGCCCAGGCTCTTTTTTCAACTTTCAGTGCTGTCACACTTTGAATTACAATTACTCATACAACACTGTACCAAAATGTAATTTTTATAAAAAAAATTAAGATAGATAGAGCTCTCTTTTGTTGGTATTTAATCATCACTATTTTTTTTATTTTTTGCTATATAAGTGAACAGAAAAAAAAAATCTTAGTTTGTTTTAAAATTGTGCAAATAAAAAAAAGTCTTCATAAATTTAGGTTACATTTTAAAAACAAATCGAATATTTAAATTGAGATTCTTAAATGCCAGCACAGTTCAAGTACTTCCCCAATGACTCCACTTTGGAAAGTATTTAGTAAAAGGCATGGTACATTTTTAGAAGTTTTTAGATATTTTGGGGATTTTTTTTTTTTACAAAGTTATAATTTTAAGTTATTTTTCACACACAGCATAGGCATACTTATAATTACACCCCAAAACACATTCTGCTTTGCCTCCTGAGTATAGAGAGTATGAGTATGCTTTACAGGGAGAAAACAAAAGGCACATCACTGCTGTCTGTAGGGCTCTCTTCTGTCATTTTCTCAGCCGATCAGTGGGCTCTGGCCATAAGTCATTGACAGGGACTTGCTGATCAGCTTGTACAGAAGCTCGCCCCCCTACCCAGAAATGCAATTCACATATATTTATGTGATTCTGCATAACTGAGACACCCTGTAGCAGTACAGCTACAGGAGGTGGTCAGTTAAGAGTAGGGATGAGCTTTGTGTTCCAGTCGAACATGAGTTTGACTCGAACAGCGAACAATTTGGGGTGTCCGCGGCAAATTCGAAAAGCTGCGGAACACCCTGTAAACATCTATGGGAGAATTCTAAAGTGCTAAATTTAAAGGTTAATTTTCAAGTTATTGTCCTAAAAAGTGTTTGGGGACCTGGGTCCTGCCCCAGGGCACATGTATCAATGCAAAAAAAGTTTTAAAACAGAAGTTTTTTCGGGAGCAGTGATTTTCATAATGCTTAAAGTGAAACAATAAAAGTGAAATATTCCTTAAAATTTTGTACCTGTGGGGTGTCTAAAGTACGCATGTAAAGCAGCGTATGTTTCCCGTATTTATAATTGTCCCTGCATAATGTATAATTTCTGAAGGAAAAAAAGTATTTTAAAACTACTAGGGGCTATTCATGAATTGTCGGTCCCGGCAATACAGAGAGAATTAATTGAAAAAAATCACAAGGGTCCCGCCCCCCAGTCCATTACCAGTGCCACTTTGCCAATTTAAAAAAAAAATGGCGTGGGGTCCCCCCAAAAATCCATACCAGACCCTTTATCTAAGCACGCAACCTGGAAGGCCGCAGGGAAAGAGGGGGGACGAGAGAGCGCCCCCCTTATGAACCATACCAGGCCACATGCCCACAACATGGGGAGGATGTCCCCATGTTTATGGTGACAAGGGCCTCATCCCCACAACCCTTGCCCGGTGGTTTGGGGGGTCTGCGGGTGGGGGGCTTATCGGAATCTGATACCCCTCTTTAACAAAAGGGAACCCCCAGATCCCACCCCCCCTATATGAATTGATACATTGTACCACTATCAGTTCACAAAAAAAAAGTCAAATTTTTAAAAACCACACAGACACAGCTTTATAAGTAAGTCCTTTATTAAAAAGAAAAAAAAAGATTGCAGTGATGTAATCCACTCTCAATCTCCACTCCAGCAATGGAATCTATTCTTGGTATCCAGCGATGGGTGATCTCCACTCTCCAGTCATGATGTAATTTTCCTTCAGAAATTACACTTTGTGCAGGGAAAATTCTAAGCACAGGAAACATGCACTACTTTACATGCATACTTTACACACCCCCCAGGCACGAAATTTAAAGGAATATTTCACTTTTATTGTTTCACTTTAAGCATCATTACAATCACTGCTCCCGAACAAACGTCCGTTTTTAAAACTTTTCTTTTGCAAGGGAGTGAGAGGATCTAGCCCGCTCAACCATCCCCGTTAGTCCTTCACCTCTCTTTTTTAGAGACCGCAAGGTCAAAGTGCGTGCATGTTAACCCAATTTCGAGTGCGTGTAAGTGTGGTGGTTTTTGTGGGAGGGGGGTGGGCGTACTAAGCGCAAGCGCAAGCTTACCTCGCATAGCACACCCACCGGCAGCCGGGCTGAGACCACCAAACTCAATTCACATGTAGCTGAGACCAGGATCCGAACCTCTAGCTGCAGAGGTGAATGGCTTGTCAGCGCAGTGCCAATCGCGTTGAGCCACCGCAGCTTCCTGACTTTGCTGTCATTTATGCTTAATAGTACATATGATTGAAAAAGTTTATGTAGATGTTATAGATATTATATATGTAAAACACATATGACTATAGAGCTGATTTTTGATTGAAAATAAAAATGTATTGTATGTTTTGTATTCATAAATAAAGCATTTTTGTAATTTTGTAACAAAAATTGTACTTTCTCATCACTATCAATTTGCCAAAGTACGCACCGCAAATTATCCCCTTCCCTTTCCCATTGGAAAAAACTTTATCCATTGTATCTTGTGTATTTTTTTTAACTTTGAAATTAGGTCAGCCAAAACTTTATTCAACAATTTTGAGAATTACAGTTAAACAGTGTTTCACGTTATGACAGTAAATACCAACTTTAACCTTTTGTGCTAATAAAAATTTTCTTAACAGTGCCCATTTTAACATCCGTTTTTAAATTGTTTATTCCTACACAAATTATCAGATCAAAACCATTTATGAACTGAACCCTAACTAACATTAAGACATATTAATGAGGGTCAAACAAAGCATCACAAAACAAACTTTTAAAATGCTTTTTTTTTTCTGTTGGCAGTCAACACCTAACAAAACCATTTAAATGGGTCTTGCCAGACTTGCATAAAATCACAGGGCGACTAATCACTGTGAATGCACTAATTTTAGTGTACCAACGTCCCGAGACAGTGACAATGGAAATTAATGGACTAATAAATTGGACTTTTGGCCGTACAGGTAATTAATGTAAAAGATCTATAAATATTTATTTTGTAAAAAATTAATGAAACAGTATCAGTATATGGTATCAGTACATCTAACACAAAATGAGAGATAGTTTTCTGATTATACAGGTACATTAACCTGCCTGGCGGTCTTCCCGTGTGTGACACGGGGTGAGATTTTCAGGCTGCGAATGGTTACCCCGTGTCACACACGGGCTTGCCTCGCTCGATGCAGAAAAAAGGTTTTCTTACCTTTTCTCCGCGATCCAGCGTTGAATCCTCGCAGTGCACGGCGGGCGGATGTCCGCTCGATGCTGTGTGTTCCCCTGATTCCCTTCCCTGCGAGCGTCGCGACGCAGGGGGCGGAAGGAGGGGGGGGGGCGGCGGGAAATTCAAACGTATAAAAAGTAAAACAAAGTAAAACACAGTAAAAACACACTGATATCATTGGATTAAATTTTAAAAAAATACAGTGACCTTTGATTGCCCCCCCCCAGTGCTTTCCAGTGCCCTGTCTGCAGAATTACTGTATCAGTGTCTGTATATTGCACAGCAATAATGGCAAAGCGCGCCTCTGCATCAAACTTATTATGCGACTTGCTGCCAAACAGCGACAGCGATGCCGAATCCATTGCGGAGGAGCTGAGCGACAGCGACGCGTGGGAAAGTTCATCGTCGGATGCAGAAAGTGATGTGGTTGACGATCCTGCACCTGTGCCCAGCGACGTGCGGACCTGGTGCGCAATTGATTGCGCTACGGAGCACGTAGCGCCCCCTAGGTTTCCGTTCACAGGATCACCTGGAATAAAAGTGGACATAGAGGATGACAATCCCTTAGAATACCTCCGACTATTTTTGACCGATGAGGTGATCGACAAAATTGTTTTGGAGACCAATCGGTATGAAGAACAGCAATCTGCTACCCAGCAGTTATTTTCAAGACGCAGAAAATGGGAGCCTGTGACCAGCGAGGATATATGGAAATTCCTTGGCCTCCTAATTTTGCAGGGAGTGGTGGGAAAACCACTCCAAAAGTGGTACTGGACCACAAATAAATTATTGGCCACACCTTTTTTTGGAACAGTAATGTCCGAATATCGGTTTTCACTTATAATGAAATATTTGCACTTTGCAAATAATGAGGAATTTGACGAACGGTCTCATCCAGCTCCAAAGCTTAAAAAAATTTGGGATATTTACCAAATGGTCCTGCAGAATTTCCAGCGGACCTACATACCGGAGAGGGACATTTCAATAGACGAAAGTCTCATGGCCTACAAAGGTCGCCTAAGCTGGATTCAATTCATTGCGTCTAAGCGCGCTCGCTTTGGGATAAAATCCTTTATGTTATGTGAGTCCAGCTCGGGATATATTTGGAACTCAGTACTTTATACTGGCAAAGGGACCAAATTCTCCCCGAGATTCAGTGATTTTGGGATGGCAACCGCGTCAGTGCTTTCATTGATAGAGCCCTTGCTCAACCAGGGCTACTGTATCACTACGGACAATTTCTATACGTCCCCAGAACTATACGAGTTCCTACTTCTGAATAGGACAGACGCTTATGGGACTGTGAGGCCTAACCGGCGTGACATGCCGTCAGGATTTCCAAACAAAAAGCTCGGGAAAGGACAAGTAGCTGCATGGCAAAAGGGGAAAATGTTGGCTCTGAAGTGGCGGGACAAAAAGGACGTTTCCCTTTTGAGCACGGTCCACAACACCTCGACCGCCATGGTCCATACCAAAGGTGGGAAAGACGTTCTAAAGCCACAGGTGGTGTTGGACTACAACCACACGATGGGAGGTGTGGACAGGGCTGACCAGGCCATGACTTTTTACCCTGCAATGAGAAAGCAGCAAAAAAAATATTATAAAAAGATTTTCCGACATCTTTTGGAGCAATGTCTTTGGAACTCTTTCATCCTGCTCAAAAAAAAAAATGTCAGGTCTATCGTCCATGCGGACTTTATGTGGAAGGTGGCTGAACAAATTTTCCTCAAAAACCAAAAACCAACGGTGGTAAACCGTTCTGGACGACGGGCTTCTGGGGTTGTAAATCCAGAGCGACTAACTGGTCGACATTTTTTGGAATATGCACCACCCACTCCAAAAAAAGCAGCACCCTCACGGATGTGTGTGGTTTGCTGCTCCAAGCGCGACGCCAGCGGAAGGAAAATTCGCAAAGAAACGCGCTACTGTTGTCTCGACTGTGATGTTGGACTTTGCGCCATACCGTGCTTTAAGGATTTCCACACCCGAGACATTTATTGAATTATCATTTTGCACCCCTGTTTGACCCCCCAAAAAATCAGAGTATCTGAATATATTATTTGTTAAAATTTATTGAATAAAAACTATTGTTATTATTAAATTATTATTTGTTATTATTTATTATATTATAATTTATGATTTTGTGTTTCAAACTTTGTCATAGTCTATTAGAGACTCTGGTTTGGACAGATTTAGGTGAGTTATTCCTAAGAATTGCAGGCCTGCAATCTAAAACGCCAAATTTCCATGCAAAATAATGGTACCGCTTTCAGCACCTTTTTTCAGAAAGAATCATACCGCCAGGGAGGTTAATGGCATAAAGGTACCTGATCATATCAAAGTTGGAGCAGCCAAGGAAAGAAACCAGCAGGCAACAGAGGTCCATGCATAGGCGCCGTGATCCCGTGTGTGGCAGGAGAGCAGCAATGTTTGCTGTTTATATGGCTCTCCCCACAGGAAATGCATAATTTCAACCAGAAATGACGTCACGCCGCGGGTCATAGTTCAGCGCACATGCGCCAATAGCATCAAAATGGCGGCGCCCATAAAAAAAATAATTGTTTTACTTATTTTATGATTTCATTTATTTTTAAATTTTGATGCTGCTTTTTCTCCTTACTGCCTATGCACAATGCGGACCATGGATGTTTTTCCAATCCCTCCCTCATCGGCCTGCTTTTCCGGGATCAGCCTCCTCTATCGGTGCACTATCATTATTGAGGGGAAAGGGTAAGAAAGAAAAAAACGAAAAAATCATTTTTGATTTTTTTTTATGGGCGCCGCCATTTTGATGCCATTGGCGCATGTGCGCTGAACTATGACCCGCGGCGTGACATCATTTCCAGTTGAAATTTTGCATTTCCTGTTGGGAGAGCCATATAAACAGCTGCTCTCCTGCCACACACAGGATTACGGTGCCTATGCATGGACCTCTGTTGCCTGCTGGTTTCTTTCCTTGGCTGCTCCAACTTTGATATGATCAGGTACCTTTTTTGGCTTGTGATGTTTGGGTTGCCTTGGGGTAACCACATCTATACAAAGAAAATCTCCCTTTTCTCCCCCTAATTCAATTTCCTGTCTTTTCCACAGACACTGTCTTACTTGCTGACAGATCCATTTGTCTGTCGGTAGTTGTAGAGGTGGTTACCCCCCCTCTACTGTTTGGCCAATTGGCAATCTGCTATTTGGAGTCCATTCCAGTCCAAGGTCTGCCAGTGGGATCCCGGTTCATACACACTGTTTACCAACAGTTTGTGCTATATATTTTTTTTGTTGTTACTTGGGCAATGCCCTCTCTCTCTCTCTGCATCCTTTTAGAGTACCTACCACATGCCCGGGAGGCTGGTTAGGTCCAAAATGTTGTACATTCCTTACCACGCAATCAGTGGTTGGATCAACTCTTTGAGATTCGATTGACCCGTGAGTTTAAAAATTAATTATCTACTTTTGTTTTGTTTCAACGTTTTTGCATGGAATTGCTGTTTGGATGCCTAACATGGGTGCCTCTGTAGACAAGGCTATACCCGTATGAACGATTATCTAATCCTGTTTCTGACCATTATGTAGACCTTATATGTGATTGGTCACTGTTTTGTTGGTTGTCTGATCTGGATTTTCATGCACTTGATGTATGGGTTAGTCTGTTCATTGAATGGGTAGCAATATGTTAGCAGCTTTTTAACCTTTTATTTGTGATTTTTACATGTTTTATGTATAAACTGGTTTGACTAACTGACATCTTTTGATGTTTTTCTGTTTATATAATGTATGTCCGTTATTAGACCTTTATGCTCCTGATGAAGTGTCCTGTACGCGAAACATGTCGAGAGTAAAAGCAAGATCTACTATTATGCATATTGGATTCAGCTTCAAACACTAAGAGTTCTATACCTTTTTGACGTTATGTGCTTTTATGCCATGAATGTACCTGTATAAGTATAAATCTATCTCTCATTTTGTGTTAGATGTACTGATACCATATGCTGATACTGTTTCATGAAATTATGTACACAAGTTTCTATTTATGCATTTTTTACAAAATAAATATTTATAAATCTTTTACATTAATTACCTGTACCGCCAAAAGTCCAAATTTTTAGTCCGTTAATTTCCATCACCTAACAAAACCATTCAAGGCATGATAAAAATCATCTATTAACACTCCATCACCAATAAACGCAGAAGAAAGCGTTGATGATTTCAATCAATGGATGCATGGAGATAAATCACACATCATTGACACCCCCATGAAAGTCCTTACATTCTCACTGGAAAAAAATGTCATCAAAGAAGCCAATTTAGGTTTGGAAAACCAAACCAGTGCACCATGACCTCCATCCCTCTTGTCCTTTCTCCTATCTGTGCCCAGGTCAAAGCACCCATTAGCAAGGAGACTGTCCATGTGCATTTACTGCCACAGTATCCCTCTTGCTATTATGGCAACAGGGAACACAATAATCAATAAAAATGCAACGAGAAAAGAAGAAAAATAAAGAAAGAAAAGAAATGAAAAACAAAGAATAGCAAACAAATAAAGAGAAATAAATGAAGGTGGAGAAAGGGAGGAATAGACAAATATATCTGTATGGTATTTTGTAACTCTACAAAATGGACAAGTAATAGCACATTGCCCACTCCTATTAAAGATCAATTTATTTGTTATCAAAATACAGCAAGTGCTGCTGTATCTTTTTCTGGTAAAAAAATGGATGTTTAATAGGAGTGGACATGGCGCTGGTGATACATGTTCCTATTTAAGAAACTACTCATGATGCCATGCCATCTATGATGTATCATTACAGCACTCAGAAAGGAGGTAGAATTCCACTTCAAGTGCACCAGACTTATAGATTATATTTATATTGACAAAAAATGGGACCATCACTGTGTGATATCAAATACCTGAAATCCCTTTAAATAAACCTTTAATTTCTTCAAACTATGTACAGAAACATAGGGCCAGATTCACGTAGAATCGTGGCGGCGTAGCGTATCGTAGATACGTTACCCCACAGCAAGTTTTCATCGCAAGTGCCTGATTCACAAAGCACTTGCGAGAAAACTTATGCCGTAAGCCCGCGTAATCCTAAGATCCGACAGTGTAAAACAATTACACCTGTCGGATCTAAGGGCTATCTATGCGTAACTGATTCTATGAATCAGTCGCATAGATACTCTGAGAGATACGACGGAGTATCTGAGATACTCCGTCGTATCTCTGCTGTGAATCTGGCCCATAGTGCATAAAATATAGTCATCCTTAGGTTTCTTTATGTACTTTACCACACTTTGCAGAATCCAATAGCACTCTAATATGTAAACACCAGCTTGAAATGTTGAGGACTGGCTTGCCCCATCCCAGCAGCATGATGGAGGGCTTAACATTTAACAAGAATTTGCAGAAGGCAGGCTCTTAATTATAAATTTGTAGCAAGCAGGACATCTCTTGGATATCATGCTCAAGCTGGTATTTGCATTTAAAAAACCCTGGCATTTGCAGCACTTGGGAATCTCTGGAAGTTGTTGAAAGGTACAGTTTATTTAAGCTGTCACTTAGTTTGGGAGATTTAATTTGTTACAATAAAAGTATAATAAACCCTCATCGCTCTCAAAGGCTATAATTTCACACAAGAGAGCTCAA
This sequence comes from Rana temporaria, assembly GCF_905171775.1. Lineage (NCBI taxonomy): Eukaryota > Metazoa > Chordata > Amphibia > Anura > Ranidae > Rana > Rana temporaria. Next base: position 209,550,119 of record NC_053493.1, on the reverse strand, counting down.
GTGATCTTAATTTAACAGTGCAAAAGGCAACAATCGTATTGAAATAAAGGAACATAATTACAGTAAGTCAAACTTCAGTTTCATATCACTAAAAGATTAGAATTAATTGAGCTATCTACTAATATTGTCCACAGTCATAAGACTGTGGTTTAAACTTCAATGTTTGGAAATAAATTTTTTAGCTTTTACTTTGTTTATATTGTCCCTAGATGTTGTACAAGAATCCACATACTTTTTTCTTTCAAACGTATTCAAGATATCCAAAGGTAGGGATGATCTGAACACCCCCCTGTTCGGTTCGCACCAGAACATTCGAACGGACCGAACGTTCGCGCAAATTTTTAGAACCCCATTGAAGTCTATGGGACTCGAACGTTCAATTCAAAAGTGCTCATTTTAAAGGCTAATATTCAAGTTATTGTCGTAAAACAGGTTTGAGAACCCGGGTCTTGCCCCAGGGAACATGTATCAATGGAAAAAAAAGTTTTAAAAACGGTCGATTTTTCTGGAGCAGTGATTTTAATGATGCTTAAAGTGAAAAAAAATTGAAAAATTCCTTTAAATATCGTACCTGCTGGGTGTTACTATAAGAAAAAAGTCATTTAAAACTGCTTACGGCTTTAATGTAATGTCTGCAATATGGATGAAAATCATTGAGAAAAATAGCATGGGTTTCTTGTGACACTGCATGTGGAAGTTTCCACCTGCTCTAGCAAGTGCTCCAACTTTTTCACGCAAGTTTTTCGTGTTGTTTTATACTTATATACTGAATACATTCCTAAACTGTTTGAGGCCGGGTTCACACCTATGCAAATTGAGTGCGGCTTAAACCGCATCCAATTCGCATAACATTATAAAATACATTGATTTTAATGAGGCTGGTTCACATATGTGCGATGCATTCACACTGCGCATTGCCCAAAAAAACTGTGCTTTTTCTAGGTATTGCGGTGCGGCTCAGGTGCGAATTCAGGCCCATTATCTTCTATGGGCACGCATCTGATTTGCAAAGGTGTTCATTTCTCATCAGGATTTCTCCTCAATACACTTCCCACCTCCCCTCTCTCAGGTCTCCAAATTCGCAGCTAAAACGGAGATGATCTGCTGAAAAGCTCTCTTATCTCTTTGCAGAGATAAGAGAGCTGGAATTCGACCGCACAAGTGTGAATCCAGCATAAATGATTGGCTTGCCACTTCTCTCTCCTCCTTTTGCTTTCCTTTTGTTCACAGTGATTGAGTTCCCCAGTCCACACCTGAAGCAGCCTCACTCCCTTTACAGCCTCCCTTCATTTCACTCACCATTCACATGGTCGCACCTTCATGTATCAGCATGCAGATGCATGCCTTTTTATTTAAATTTTAAATTTAAGGGCTCTTTCACATGGGCGGCCCGTTCAGGTCCGCCTGCCAGTTTTTTAGGTGGACCTGAATGGGCGCTCTATGGAGCCGTGGATGTTAGCAGTGACATGCCCACTGACATCCGACCCGCTCCGATCCGCCAAAGTGTGACCGAGGAAAAACCTACTTTTCCATCCGTCTGGCGGATCGGATCGGGTGAACACGGACAGACAGTCCGTGTTCATCCGATCCCCCCATAGGGGAGAGCGGAGAAAAGACAGGGCGGTCCCTGCACAGTGTGCGGGGACCGCCCTGTAATCCGCCGGCTCAGCGGGGATCAACGGAGCGATCCCCGCTGAGCAAGCAGAGGTTCACGGGGCGGATCAGTATGATCGGCCCCGTGTGAAAGAGGCCTTAATCTTTTTCATTAAATGGTTTAGCGCTGAACATTCTACCAATATTGTGTATGTGTTTTTCCTTCTAAAGTCATTAAACATATGTTATGCCTTTGGTTGAAAATGGATACTTTAAAATGTAACATTGCTAGATGGAAAACTTGCCCTCTGTCATTGCTATTTTATGTGGATATTTTCTGTTGGCATTTACTGTTATCAGGTGGTAAATGTATCAACTGACAGTGATTTACTTCAAATCTACACTTGAGCTTAGTATACATAAATGGCAAGAAACAGATATATCAGGCATATCAGACTCCTTGCCATACAAGCCCCATGTATTTTAATTTATTTTGAAGGAAGGTTATGGTGAACTGTATCATTTTGACCTTTTCATGCATCTTTCCTTTTTCCAGCTATTTATAGTGAGAGTAATCTGTTAAATACAGAGGAGGTAGAAGGCTAAGTATAATACAAAGTATCGGAAAGGTCACTCACTAGCACAAGCAGGCTTGTATAAGAGCTGATATTTTATGATGAGGTCACTGAATGCATCTGGTCCTTTCTCCATAGTGGAGATAGCTCCAATTATTAAAAGGAAAGGGTTATCAAGAATGTGACAAACATTTTTCTGGCTTGCTCAATCAATACCTCATCGACCTCTCAGCAGAGGCAAGGTTCTGCATATACATGCACCAAGGATTGCAATAACTCCTACAGTGATATATAGGATATTTGTGAAATCAATTTAGAGAAAGCGCTCTGAAATCCAATTATATGCACACTTTTATAGCCATGGGCCTGCTGCATACATTATTGATAAGAAGGGAAATTCCACTAGCAGCACTGAAAATAATAATTCCAAATGTGAATTAAAGGACCACTCTCACAAAAATATTGGATTCAGTTAACTGTATGTGGCAATGATAGTATCTTTTATATTAATTACTTTTTTTTTTCATTTTACCTGCTTGCATTTATAACTGCAGATTTACTTGCAGGTTCTGTTATTTAGCAAAAGTGACAGACATTTAGAAACACATCTAAGCCCTGGTTCACATTGATGCTACTTTGAAATCGTACTACTTCACTTGAAGTAGCACAATTTCAAAGTAGCAAGGTCAGGTGCTACTTGATAGACATCTGTGTGGCTTCATGCACAGATGTCTATTGAAGTCGCACCTGAAATCAGCAAAAGTAGTGCAGGAACTACTTTTGCAAATTGGTGTGGTGCTGCAAAATCAGTGTTGCACCGATTAGAACAGTGACATTGCCTCAAATAGGCTGCGACTTGTCATGCGATTTGATCTCTCAAATCGCATGACAAATCGCTGCAATGTGAACCTAGGCTAAACAATGTTGGGGTACTTGGGAACTTAAAGCAACAGTTTTTAAACTAATATTTACACCATGTGAATAAATGGTATTTGTTATAAACACCCCTGGCAGTGTTATAGTTACCCTGTAACTCCTGCCATTGTCATTTTTGCTGGTTGCAGGATAAAAAATTAAAATGTGCGTTAAGGCACTTTGTACAGCCACCTTGTACCACTTTTGCCACCTTGTATAGCCTCTTTTCTGGAGAGCGTGGTCTGCATATAAATGTATATTTGGAGAAAAAATATAAAAAAAAGTACCGGTATTTAAAATAAAAGGGAATGATTAATTGAAAACATTGATAAATCCTCTACATATGTTACTGGTTATCAGAAGAAAATTAAATAGGTCCTTTAAAAACCTAAGCCATTACAATAATGACAATGGGGGTTATTTACTAAAGACAAATCCACTTTGCACTACAAATTGCACTGAAATTGCACTGAAAGTGCACTTTAAAGTACAGTCGCTGTAGATCCGAGGGGGACATGCAAGGAAAATAAAAAATAGCATTTTAGCTTGCACACAATTGGATAATAAAATCAGCAGAGCTTCCCCTCATTTCAGATCTACCCCTCATATTTTCAGGGACTGCAGTTCCAATTGCACTTTCAGTGCAATTTCAAGTGCACTCTGCACTTGTAGTTTGCACTTGTAGTGCAAAGTAGATTTGCCTTTCATAAATAACCCCCAATTTGTTTATACCAATGATTAAAACAAACGGCTGTTCATTATATTACTGAGATTCCAAATGTGGTGATGTGTGCCTACAATTTTTTTTTTTATGATTATTTACCCACTACATTCAGGGGCAGATCCACAAAGACCTGCACCGGCGAAGAGTATCTAAGATACGCTACGCCGCCGTAACTTACATGGCTTTGTTTTAAATCCACAACAAATTTGCGCCTTAAGTTACGGCGGTGTAGTGTATCTCTCACGGCGTAAGGGCGCGGAATTCAAATGCGGCGGGTAGGGGGCGTGTTTCATTTAAATGAAGCGCATCCCCGCGCCGAATGAACTGCGCATGCGCCGTCCCTAAAAATTTAACATTGAGTATGCCACCATATTGCAGCTTTAACTATACGCTGGAAAAAGCCGAACGGAAACAACGTAAAAGAATGCGACGGCCGCTCATACGTTCATGGATCATCGGAAATAGCTAATTTGCATACTCGACGCGGATTACGACGGGAACACCACCTAGCGGCCGCCGGAAAAATGCATTTTAGATCCGATGGCGTACGAAGACGTACGCCTGTCGGATCTAACCCAGATGCCGTCGTATCTTGTTTTGAGGATTCGAAACAAAGATACGACGTGCAAAATTTGAAATTACGTGGTGTATCAAGAGATACGCCGGTGTAATTTCTTTGAGGATCTGCCCCTCAGTCTTTTAGCTAACAATTTATTGCAGAGAAAATGTTGCACAAATGTTGTGTGTATGTATGTATGTTTGCCATTCTACAATTTAAAAAAAATGATTCATTAGATATTGTCATAAAAGTATATTATACAATCAAAGTTTTATGTATTTAAATATGCCATGCAGTTTTATACTTGATGACGAACAGTGTATCTTATTTTAGTAATAGATGTGTGTAATGTTGGTTGGAGGCATACTATATGCACCACAACAAATACTACCATTTAAAGACAATAATAATGCAACCATTCCTTATGCCGCATACACACAACCATTTTTTATGATTTTAATTGGTCATTAAAAACGATCGTGTGTAGGCTCCAGAGCATTTTTCTCGATGAGAAAAATGGGCATTAAAAATTTAGAATATGCTCGTTGTTTTTCTCGTCGTGAAAAACGGTCGTGTGTAGGCTTTACCGATGGGAAAAAAACTTGCATGCTCAGAAGCAAGTTATGAGAAGGAAAATTTGCATAATCTGCCCAAAGGGTGGCGCCATTTGAATGTGCCGTCGTACGTGTTGTACGTCACCGCGCTTTGCTCGAGATTTGTTTTCACGATCGTGTGTATTCAGGGCAGGCTTGACAAGAATCACATCGAGAAAACCCTCTTTTTTTTCCCATGACATTAAAAACGGTCATGTGTATGCGGCATTACAGCTGGGTCTCTGACAGATTTGACCACACATTAATTAATAGTAAATTCAACCATCAACTGCCTGCATAATAAATATTTGCCAACACTGATAGGTAAATCCCAATTAAATCTTTAAAGAAATATTTTGAGATACATTTTCACTTAATGCCCAGTGATTCTTTGATAAATAAAACCCCAAATCATCATCTCACTGTGTGCATTGGTGGTGGTACACTTTCTAGGTACACTTTCTAGATATAGGGCACCTCAAATAGAGTCTTGACATATCCAAGAAAACATACATTATATTCCACAATAGTGTAAAAGAAATTATTTGTTAAATATGTCCAAAAAAATCCTGGCAAGAACATTGACACTAATCTCTGGGCTGAACTCAAGTCTACTATTGTACAAAACTTTCAGATGGATTTTTTAGAGCTTAACAGGTTTACTTTAAAGTAAACCTATTCATATTAACATTATTAAAATGTTCGCTTTAAAACAAGAATGTCCTTATTTGGCTGCCTACTTGTAGAGACTTTGATATTTATGATTGACTCTCTTTAACCCTCCCTTTATTTCAAAGAAGAATAGAGGTCACAGTATATGCCACATGATCTGCAGATTAGACAAATTAAATACTGCTTGAACAACACTCATAAATTGAAAGATGAAAAATCAGAATGAATTATTTTCAATAAACTAGATATTAACATTAAGGCTACATACAGCACATCAACTTCTGCAAGCCACTTAATGATTGATGGCTGCCACCTGGCTGCAGCCTACCTTTCATCTTCTGCTGATCCTCTGTTCTGAATTGCTATACAGCGAAGTACATGAGTAGGGATGAGCTTCGAGTTCGAGTCAAACTCATGTTCGACTCAAACATTGCCTGTTTGCCTGTTCGCCGAACAGCGAACAATTTGGGGTGTTCGCGGCAAATTCGAAAAGCCGCAGAACACCCTGTAAAAGTCTTTGGGAGAAATCTAAAGTGCTAATTTTAAATGCTTATATGCAAGTTATTGTCATAAAAAGTGTTTGGGGACCCGGGTCCTGCCCCAGGGGACATGTATCAATGCAAAAAAGGTCTGGTATGGATTTTAACCACTTGCTTACTGGGTACTTAAACCCTCCACCTGCCCAGACCAATATTCAGCTTTCAGCGCTGTCGCACTTTGAATGACAATTGCGCGGTCATGCAACACTGTACCCAAATGACATTTTTATATTTTTTCCCCACAAATAGAGCTTTCTTTTGGTGGTATTTGATCACCTCTGCCGTTTTTATTTTTTGTTAATAAAAATAAAAATACAGATTTAAAAAAAAATATATATATATTTTTTATATTTTGTTATAAAATTTAGAGAACAGGTAATTTTTCTCCTTCATTGATGTACGCTGATGAGGCTATACTGATGGGCTGCACTCATGGGCACCGATGGACTGCACTCATGGGCACAGATGGGCTGCACTGATGGGCACCGATGGGCTGCACTGATGGGTACCGATGGGCGGCACTGGTGGGCACTGATGGGCGGCACTGGTGGGCACTGACGGGTGGCACTGGTGGGCACTGATAGGCGGCACTGGTGGGCACTGATAGGCGGCACTGAGAGGTGGCACTGATGGGTGGCACTGAAGGACATTGATAGGATGTACGCTGATGAGGCTATACTGATGGGCTGCACTCATGGGCACCGATGGACTGCACTCATGGGCACAGATGGGCTGCACTGATGGGCACCGATGGGCTGCACTGATGGGTACCGATGGGCGGCACTGGTGGGCACTGATGGGCGGCACTGGTGGGCACTGACGGGTGGCACTGGTGGGCACTGATAGGCGGCACTGGTGGGCACTGATAGGCGGCACTGAGAGGTGGCACTGATGGGTGGCACTGAAGGACATTGATAGGTGGCACTGGTGGGCACTGGGAAGTGGCACTAATAGGTGTCATGGATAGGTGGCACTGATTAGTGGCAGTGATGGGCACTGATGAATGGCAGTGATGGGCACTGATGAGTGGGAATAATGGGCACTGATAGGCAGCAGTACTAGGTGGCACTGATTGGCATCACAGATGGGCATTGATAGGTGGCACTGTGGGCATTGATGGGTGGCACTGCGGGCATTGATAGGTGGCACTGCGGGCACTGTGGCAGGTGTCACTGGCAGGGCGTATTTTTGGGCACAGTGGAGGCAGATGTGCCTCCTTCCTCTTCGGGACCGATGTCCCTTTTGAACAAGCCGGTGATCGTTTTTTTTCTCTCCTCACGCTGACAGCGTGAGAAGAAAAAAAAGCAGATTACCGATCCTTTGTTTACATCATGTGATCAGCTGTCATTGGTTGTCAGCTGATCACATGGCAAGGGGCCGGGACCGGGCCCCTTACACGGATCTGTGATCCACTGAGTCTTGTGTACAAAAGGGAGGATGTCTATTGATGTCCTCCCGGATTTTCAGGCCCGCACTGTAGCCGTCATTTGACTATTGCGCAGACCTCAAGCGGTTAAGGAGAACTCCACCCCAAAAATGCAAATAACGCCAGGTTTGCCATTACATCAAAGGGGGCGGGGGTCACACGCACATCACTGTGAAAGCCTGTGCCTTGCCTTGCATCAGAGGGAGATGGGGTCACGTGATGATGGCCCCGCCCTCACCTACATAAGAGCTGTCACTGGCTCCCGCCACATCATTCCTGGGAGGGTCTCCGGTGGAGACAGGTGATGCGCTGCACTGCGGACATCTCAGCATTGGATCCTGGATGAAGAGGAGATCTTCTCATCGCTGGACCCCGGAGAGGAGATCACCCATCACAGGATACCGACAGCGTTAGAGCGGAGACTGAGAGTGGATTACCACAGCTGGAATCTTTTTTAATTAAATTTTTTTTATTTTTAATAAAGGACTTTCCCAACGGTGTCTGTGTGTTTTTTTTACAATTTGTTACACTTTCTTTGTAAAATGGTAGGGGTACAATGTACTCCATTACCAATTCACATAGGGGGGCCGGGATCTGTGGGTCCCCTTTGTTAAAGGGGTCTTCCAGATTTCTATAAACCCCCCCCTGCAGACCCCCACAACCACCGGGCAAGGGTTGGGGGGATGAGGCCCTTGTCCCCATCAATATGGGGACATTTTGCTTTGAGGGGTCACAGACCCCCAAAGCATCCTCCCAATGTTGAGGGCATGTGGCCTGGTACGGTTCAGGAGGGGAGGCACTCTCTTGTCCCCCCCTCTTTTCCTGCGACCTGCCAGGTTGCGTGCTCGGACATAGGGTTTGGTATGGATTTTTGGGGGAACTCCACGCCATTTTTTTTTGTTCCCAGTTAGCATTTAAATTTTTTGCACTTTTTCAAACAAGCCAAAATTTGAAGATGCACAAAGCGGGTCAACTCTGGATATCCATGTACGTGTTTTGTGGATGCAACCCCTTCCTCACAATTATTATTTAACTCAAGTAGGTGAAAGGAAGAAGGGGTTGCACCCACAAAACACATCCATTGATTACCCATGATGGCAGATAGCACATGTTGACAATAGGGATCAGGAGGGAAATACCAATTTTTAACCCAAAAATGTGTGCATCTTCAAATTTTGGCTTGTTCAGGGGTGACAACATCCCATCTTATTAAGGGCAGGTAGACATTTTTGAAAAACTAGAATGTCTGAGATATTGCCTAGAGGTTTACATTGTTGTATTTTGTGGTATGTTAATGAGAGTTTTGTAAAAATAAAAATAACTTGCCAGTTTATGGCAAAAAAAAAAAATTATACACATCAAAAATGTTCTAAAGACCATTTGTGAATATGCACAAAGTAAAAAAAATTAACAACAATAACAAAGTGTGGCTTCTTTTATAAATTCGCTATAATATTTTTTGTGTTTAGTTTTGGTGTTTTTTTTACCGGTGTAATGGTTGTTATTTCATAAGGAAAATACACTTGAAAAGTACACTAGAAAAAAATAGGTGACAGCTAAAAGAAACACAAGCAAAGCATCAAAAATGTAATTGAAACTGGATTCAAAACGAGAAAAGAGAGGGGATATTTTGCGGTGCTGATGAGAAAGAACATATCTTTAGGAAAATACAAAATATTTTTATTAAATATAGATAAATAAAAACAGAATTCAATCAATTTTATAGTTAGTGGTGGTCATTGAAACACATGATTCTGATTTACAACACATGGAGATCGCATATTCCCAACATGTTCAGGGGAAAGCAAAATCCGTGCAACTAACTATACAAAAGAGAATACATAGAATTAGCCATGTACAGTATATGGAAAACAATACATAAATATATAGATAGAATACATATGTGACTAAAGGCCGAGGAGTATTCCAAAGGGGGGGGGGGGCAAACAGAGCACGCTTACCACCACACACCACAGAGTCGAGCGCTCTCCAGCTCCCAGGGACAAGGATGGAGATGTAGACCCTGGGATGGGTCGACACCAGGTTCCGAAAACCGTCAAAAATAGAGGTTATATGAGCATACAATGCGACTGGGGGCTGAGAAAAACAAAACAAAAAAATATAATATGTAGCCATAAAATTAAATGAAGTAAAATAAAATAACCTAAAAATAAGCGGTGGGAAATACTTACAAAGGACAGTAAGTTGTTTAAAGGACAAAGAGAAGACGTAAATCACAGCATCAGAGACTAGTCCTCAAAATCCTGTATGGTTTGCCAAAAAGAAAAAAGAAAAAGAAAAAAATGGACTTACAGATGGGGTGATGAAAAAAAATATATATATATATAATTAGAGAAAAGTGTAGAAGAAATTAAATATGGATGAAAAAGAAAAAAAGATCTAAAAGTGCAAAAATAAAAAAAGGAGAGGGTTAATGATGATAATGATAGATTGACTGCCACCGTTCCTCCCTGATGGCAGAAACATGAGGGAATGTGGTGTCAGTTTAAATGGGAGGAAAAACCCTTCAAACTGATTAAAAAGAAATATACAAAATATAGGAGTAGAAAAAGTAATATTATGAATGTATTAAACTCTGCAGGGAAGGGTAGGTTTAAATTTCGAAAATTCTTTCAAAAAAGTTTCAAAGTGGACCGGCTGGTCTCCATAAAAAATGAATAAAGAAGGACTATTATTTCAGCAATAAGCTGGGTGGTAGAAATCATACCTAAACTGTCAGGGTTCATTTTTGGATCCCCACATTTTACGCATTGCCTAAGACACATAAATCCCTAACCGAGCCACCAGGCCGACCGTTAATTTCAGGCTGTTCTAGCTTGACGGAGAACGCTAGTTCTTTAATTGACAGCTATCTTTCCCCCCCATGTCACGTCACTTAGCTCGTATGTTAAGGACACCATTGACCTTCTAAAAAAGATCGAAAGCATCTTTCTCCCTGTCAACACCTGGTTGGTGGCTTTGGATATAGAAAGCCTCTACAATACGATACCACATAAAAAGGGCCTTGAGGTCATCCAAGGCTTTTTGGCCGAAAGACGCCCCTCAGCCTTGAAATTCAACATCTTCATCTTGGATCTATTGAGCTACATTCTGCAACACAATGTTTTTCTTTTTGGATCCTCCCACTACCGCCAGGTGCAGGGAGTTGCGATGGGGACTAAATGTGCCCCATCGTATGCCAACCTGTACCTGGGGGGGGTGGGAGAGGGATCTTTTTTCGAGAGACGACCTTGCCCCCTATTTGGACAAGGTCATCTCTTGGCATAGGTACATAGACGATGTGCTTATTTTTTGGACAGGAAGGGTGATACAGCTCCATGAGTTTGTCTCGCTCATTTCCATCAACACATTTAATCTCAAATTCACAATGGAACACAGTCAGACCCATATTAATTTTCTGGATCTGACTGTATCTATTAACGAGGAAGGGCAGGTTAACTCTAATTTGTACAGAAAGCCCTCAGCCGGCAACACAGTATTACATGCCAGTAGCTCCCATCCGGAGCCCCTGCTTCAAAGCATCCCTTATAGTCAATACTTACGTTTAAAATGTAATTGTAGCCGTGATGAAGATTTTCAGAGGTCCTCTCATGAGCTCTAACATAGACTTAAAATTAGGGGTTACAGTCACAAATGCCTCAAACAGGCTTTTAATAGGGTTAAAAAACAGAACAGGAGCTCCTTGATCTTTTCTGCAAAGGATCAGACCAAGGACAATACAGTTTGGGTCATCACCCGTTACTCCAACCAACATAAAGAAATGAGAGATATCTTGAAAAAATTCTGGCCCTTGTTGGCCACAGATCCTATAGTTAAGAAATATGTCAAGGACTATCCCGAAATCACGTTTCGATGGGTGCCATCACTCAAGGATCGTCTAGTACACAGCCACCATGATGTGGCTCCTGTTGTAAAGACTTCCATGAGGGGTGGCACCTCATCATGCGGTCATTGTGACATTTGCAAATTTGTGCCCAATAAAGAGAGATTCAAATTACCCAATGGCAAATGGCATTCCACCAAAACTCTGATTACATGCCAAACCACAGGTGTAATTTATTTGGCACAATGTACCTGTGGAGGGTTTTATGAGGGCAAAACTAAGCATTGTTTCTTCAGAAGAATTAGAGATCAACCTATCCTAAAAAAGACAATTGTTACAGCTGTCAGTAGACATGTTGCTATGTATCACAACTTCAATGCTAATGTAATTTCATTTTTGGTTCTTGACCACATTCCGCCGGACTCGAGGGGAGGCAGTGTTGATTCTGCCCTGCTTCAACTTGAGGCCCGTTGGATTTATGATTTAAGAGCCACTTCATTTCCGGAGTTCAATGAAAACCTTAGTTTCAAACATTTTCTTTGATACTTCTTTATGGCTTTTTACTCGTATCGGTATGCAGTTCCACTATACCCCTCCGGACCTAATTCAAACGTCTGTAGTCCTTTTTTTTCATTTATTTGTTGTTCCCTTCCCTTTCTCCCCCCCTTTTTTGCCCCTAACATCCATACTTCCTTCCTTTCCCTCCCCCCTTCAGTCCTCTCCCCTTTGTTTTTCCCTATCCACCCAATGTATTCTCCAGTGTCTTTGGTGTCATTAGGACAATCAGGCCTTTCAGACCTGATACAGTTCAATTCTCTTTTTTTGAACTGACCCTTGGTTTATTTGTATTTTGTATCCATTTTTTCTAAATGACATCATAACACATATTTTTGGTAATTAATGAATTAATCTAAGATGCAAAAGGGACATGTCTAATGTACTGTGTTTTACATCTATGTATAAACTATTCATTGTGTATCATACATGTGTGATTAGTTGACAGCCACGAGGGTGTCCTTTGCTGTATTTTGGTCCATCAGCCTGGTTACTCATGTGAGGTTATATCTCCTTTGTCTCCACATTGCTGGACCGCTTTCCATGCTCTCTCCCTTACCATTCCACAGGAATGGGATGTCACACACTATGTTTCCGTTCAGTCATAAGGGCACCCAAGGGAATAGGATGTCCTCCCGGCTTTTCCCACAATTTGCTCACTGTTTGCCTTTGTCCTACTTACCTACCTACCTCTGTTCCACCAGTGTTCCCTGCATTTACAGTGTGCTTTTCCATTCAGCGGCACTGTCAGCGGTTCACCCGCCACTGTCCATCCGTCCCCGGATTCCCACTCGGACGTATAAATTATAATTTTTTTACTATTAATGGCGGCGATCAGTGATTTTTTTCGTGACTGTGACATTATGGCGGACACTTCGGACAATTTTGACACATTTTTGGGACCATTGTCATTTTCACAGCAAAAAATGCATTTAAAATGCACTGTTTACTGTGAAAATTACAATTGCAGTTTGGGAGTTAACCACTAGGGGGCGATGATGGGGTTATGTGTGACCTCATGTGTGTTTACAACTATAGGGGGGTGTGGCTGTAGATGTGACGTCATCGATTGTGATTCCCTATATAAGGGAACACACGATAGATGACAGCGCCACAGTGAAGAACGGGGAAGCTGTGTTTACACACAGCTCTCCCCATTCTTCAGCTCCGGGGACCGATCGCGGGACTCTAGCGGCGATCGGATCCGCAAGTCCCGCGGTCATGGAGCTTCGGACCGGCGCGACCCACGGCTGGGCATTATACAATCACGTACAGGTACGTGATTGTGCCCAGCCGTGCCATTCTGCCGACGTATATCGGCGTTAGGCGGTCCTTAAGCGGTTAAACAAACATATTTTTTTCAGTAGCCTATTTTTCTTCATTTATCTTGTATATTTTTCTTTGCGCTGTCTTCTCTTTGCAAAAATTAACCCTGACAGTTTAGGTATGATTTCTACCACCCAGCTTATTGATGAAATAATAGTCCTTTATTCATCTTTTATGGAGACCTGCCGGTCCACTTTGAAACTTTTTTGTAAGAATTTTTGAAATTTAAACCTACCCTTCCCTGCAGAGTTTAATACATTCATAATATTACTTTTCTACTCCTATATTTTGTATATTTATTTTTAATCAGTTTGAAGGGTTTTTCCTCCCATTCAAACTGACACCACATTCCCTCATGTTTCTGCCATCAGGGAGGAATGCTGGCAGTCAATCCATCATTATCATCATTAACCCTCTCCTTTTTTCTTTTTGCACTTTTAGATCTTTTTTTCTTTTTCATCCATATTTAATTTTTTCTACACTTTTCTCTAATTATATATATATATATATATATATATATATATATATATATATATATATATATATATATATATATATATATATATATTTATGGTCGTTACCCTCTGACCGAGAGAGATGTGGATCACATAAACACGCGACAAGACTTACAACATAAATAGTCCTGAAGTGTGCCTTGGTGGTCTGGTCAGTATGCCAAGAAAAGGGGGCATACCCAAGGTAAGTAATGGGTAGTTAATTGAAGAAGGATATGCTGAGAAGTGCCCTGAAAAAGGGAAGGGTGGGAGGGTGTCGAATGCGATTGAATGCGCAGACTCACGGACATGAGGTGAGCTGGAAAGAGTCGGCCCAGTGACGTGTAGTACCGCACACTGAACGGACAAAGAGCATGTGTGAGTGGGCTGCTTAAATACCCTCCGGGCTCCTCCCATAAACTCAGGCCACCATACTGGCCTTCTTATTTATGGTCGTTACCCTCTGACCGAGAGAGATGTGGATCACATAAACACACGACAAGACTTACAACATAAATAGACCTGAAGTGTGCCTTGGTGGTCTGGTCAGTATGCCAAGAAAAGGGGGCAAAAGACTCAGATAGGGAAATAGTTTATATTGATTTCTTGTATTTATTTAGCCAGCTTGGTAAAGGCTTGTGCCATTCCTTCATGAGGATTTGGGATGTATGTGGCAAAACAAGGAGACTTCCATCAGCCTGGTATCTTGATTACGTAGTCTGGTACTCCCTGTTGGGAGGCAACTGAGGCTGCTCCAAAGAATGTCCAGAGAACTGACTGGGGTTTGAAGCCCAAGTTACTTAGGAGGATTCTGACATGCTTGACACACTGGCTGACACTCAGGGAGCTGGTTTAGAAAGGGTAGCAACGAGCTACCATCAGATTGGCTGGGTAGATGGAGCAGTAGTGGGTCGAGCACCGTCACTGGGCATTAGGCGTTGTCAGTCTGAAACAGGTTGATGTCAACCCCAGGGGCTGGTTTGTTGCGTTTGCAGACTGTGAGAGTGTAGTGGTTCGAAAGCGAGTCGGGTGGCGTCGGAGCAGTGTGTGACTGCCGGAGCCGCTGACTAAATTCACTAGGTTGTAGGGAACCGTAGAAGGCCTGGTAGATGGCTGTTTGGGTGACTAGTCTGGGCAAAGCCCTAAACAGGGAACGAGTAAGGATTTTAGACATGTCCCTAAAGATGGGACTCTTGAAAGGTAGGCGCTTGCCACTGACTACAGGTTGGTGCTTCTGTATGCCCTGTAGGAGGGACTTGACTGCATGGGCTTGAGAATACTGGTGGTTTACTGGGGTCCTGCAGGGACAGGAAATTCTGGATGCCATCTAGATATGGCGTGATAGTATTGAGAAATGGTCAGCTGCATGTGGCAATACGATATGAAGGCTAGGATGTGTCCAACTGCTGCTTCGGGGCAAGGGGCCAAAAATTTGCGATTAGTGTTCCAAGCAGTGCGATAGGCCTTCAGTGTGTTGCGTGCCAAGGAGTGGTTAATAAGTTGGATTGCGTTGGTGAGATGTGACTTCAGTCCATCGTCAGCAATGTCCATGGTGGGACAGGGATAGTTGTTGGGTCGGCTCCAGGCTCTTGCTGGAAAAAACATCCATTCCAAGGTTGGAATAGGAAAGCGCATCAGCTGCTTTTTGCATTTGCCTGAAAAAAGGTCTACATAAGATATTAACTGGTGACGGAGTGACAGCTGCGTGAGCCTGCACAGGAAGTGATGGGGAGTGACTTAGATCTACCTTAATTGATGATGTCGGCTGTGGCCTGATTGTCTGTGGTGAAGAACAGTGTCTGTCCTGTTCAAGTGTGGTCCCAGACCTGGGCAGCTGCCACGATGGGGTGCAGCACGAGGTGTGATGAAGACTGGGTGAAAAAATTTAAGAGAATTGCTGGGGGCCAAGTTTTGGAGAACCAGTGGCGGCCTAAAAATGGCTGCAAAAGCCTTTGGTGGCTCGGCTGACACTGCCAGCATGAAGATTGAAATGCTGTTCTATCAGGTGGGAAAGTTGTCCCACATAGCTAAGTCTGCTACTGATGCTTGGTCTAGTTTGAGAACTTGGACTGGATCTTGCATTGGTGTGAGAAAATCAAGACAATACACAGGTGCTCAACAAGACGATATACATGCACTTGCAGGCCAACGTGCACTCGCAGGCCAACGGGCACTCGCTGGTGCTGGATGAAAACCTGAACCAACCGCAGGGAAAAAACACAGAGAAAAGATGAGCGGCCCGCGCGCCACTGAAGACGAACGGCCAACTGGGCGCCACTGTGTGTCTGATCGTTTGTCACTGAGGTGTGTTTGCAAGTTTAGTTTGTATTCGGGTTTGCACGTAGGTGCCTGCCGCAAAGTGTTTTATACTACTGCAGACAATATTGTGCGGTTGCAAGGGTGTCAGTGAGTGTCAGGTTGCTGGGACGATATTGTGTGGTTGCAGGGGCCTTGAGTATGAAGGTTTGTTTTGAGACGGCATTGCGTGGTTGCAAGGGTCTCAGTCTGGTTTGCTGAGACGATATTGCGTGGTTGCAAGGGTCTCAGTCTGGTTTACTGAGACGATATTGCGTGGTTGCAAAAGGTCTCGATGAGTGTGGCGCTGCTGAGACGGTATTGCATTTGCAAGGGTCTGAACTACGGTGTGAGGCTGCTGAGACGGTATTGCGTGGTTGCAAGGGTCTCGATGAGTGTGGGGCTGCTGAGACGGTATTGCGTTTGCAAGGGTCTCAACCATGGTGTGAGGCTGCTGAGACGGTATTGCATGGTTGCAAGAGTCTTGATGAGTGTGGGGCTGCTGAGACGGTATTGCATTTGCAAGGGTCTGAACTATGGTGTGAGGCTGCTGAGACGGTATTGCGTGGTTGCAAGGGTCTTGATGAGTGTGGGGCTGCTGAGACGGTATTGCGTTCGCAAGGGTCTCAACAATGGTGTGAGGCTGCTGAGACGATATTGCGTGGTTGCAAGGGTCTCAGTCTGGTTTGCTGAGACGATATTGCGTGGTTGCAAAAGGTCTCGATGAGTGTGACGCTGCTGAGACGGTATTGCATTTGCAAGGGTCTGAACTACGGTGTGAGGCTGCTGAGACGGTATTGCGTGGTTGCAAGGGTCTCGATGAGTGTGGGGCTGCTGAGACGGTATTGCGTTTGCAAGGGTCTCAACAATGGTGTGAGGCTGCTGAGACGGTATTGCGTGGTTGCAAGAGTCTTGATGAGTGTGGGGCTGCTGAGACGGTATTGCATTTGCAAGGGTCTGAACTATGGTTTGAGGCTGCTGAGACGGTATTGCGTGGTTGCAAGGGTCTTGATGAGTGTAGGGCTGCTGAGATGGTATTGCGTTTGCATGGGTCTCAACAATGGTGTGAGGCTACTGAGATGGTATTGCATGGTTGCAAGAGTCTTGATGAGTGTAGGGCTGCTGAGACGGTATTGGGTTTGCAAGGGTCTCAACAATGGTGTGAGGCTGCTGAGACGATTTTGCATGGTTGCAATGGTCTCAACAGGTGTCAGGTTGCTGGGCCGAGATTGTGTGGTGACAATTTTTCTTTTTTTTCTGCACTTTTATATTTATTTTTGCTTTTTTTTTTTTTTGCGTTTTGTAAGGGTCATGTGTTGCAAGGGTCTTAACAAGGGTGTCAGGCTGCTGAGACAATTTTGTGTGCTTGCAAGAGTCTCCATGAGTGTGGGGCTGCTGAGACGGTATTGCGTTTGCAAGGGTCTTAACAAGGGTGTCAGGCTGCTGAGACAATTTTGTGTGCTTGCAAGAGTCTCCATGAGTGTGGGGCTGCTAAAACGGTATTGCGTTTGCAAGGGTCTCAACAAGGGTGTCAGGCTGCGGAGACGAATTTTGCGTCGTTGCAACGGTCTCAACAGGTGTCAGGTTGTGGGGCTGAGATTGTGTGGTGGCAATTTTTTTTTTTCTGCACTTTTATATTTCTTTTTGCGTTTTTTTTTTATTATTTTTTTTGCGTTTTTTTTTAATATTTTTTATTTATTTATTTATTTATTTGTACCACGAATTTGACATGACAAACAAGCTAACGAATCCTACCTGGGACAGTAAAGTGCGACTGGGTTTGCTTTTGACTCGAGTGGATGTGCAACACATCCCAAGAGTGTGGTTTGGCGCCATGCATGACGCACAGGCAATAACTTTAGTAAAAAAATGAGAGAGAAGAGCCGTGTACAAGCAATTCATATGTTCCGCTGTAGGAACTAAAACACACGACATGGGGGAAACAATGAATGACAACGGTAGAAAGTATGCAATGTATGTGATACAAAATGGTTGTAAAATGCATGAAATGAATCCGATACGAATTGATAGTAAGGAGTATTGAACGAATCTGATATGAATTGGTTGTAGAGTGTATGCTACCCCTTGCTTTGAAACCGAACACCTACCAACCACCCATCCCCCCAGGCTAATCAAGTGCAGACAAGGCACCATGTGAGTCCAATTACCACCTCAATCTGCCAAAGAACCCATACAAACACATGTCAATCTCCAAATGGATTTACAAATGAATCGTATTTTTGGCAGAAGGAAGTTACAAATGTACTACGCCTGAGCCAAATGATGTTGAAACATGAGCAAAAGTAACTCAGAGGCAGTTTTTTTCCCAAAAGGGATGCAGGATAGGAAGCATAACGAATTGCAAGATTGCACAAGATACAAAAAGGTTTGAATCCTACCTGCGACAGTAAGCGGGAACCGCCGACGAAGACCATGAAGGGAGAAGCCGCAAAGCGCTTGCAATGTTGAATGCGATTGAATGCGCAGACTCACGGACATGAGGTGAGCTGGAAAGAGTCGGCCCAGTGACGTGTAGTACCGCACACTGAACGGACAAAGAGCATGTGCGAGTGGGCTGCTTAAATACCCTCCGGGCTCCTCCCATAAACTCAGGCCACCATACTGGCCTTCTTATATATATATATATATATATATATATATATATATTTTTCATTTTTTTCATTACCCCATCTGTAAGTCCAATTTTTTCTTTTTCTTTTTTCTTTTTGGCAAACCATACAGGATTTTGAGGACTAGTCTCTGACGCTGTGATTTGCGTCTTCTCTTTGTCCTTTAAACAACTTACTGTCCTTTGTAAGTATTCACCCTGCTTATTTTTAGGTTATTTTATTTTACTTCATTTAATTTTATGGCTACATATTATATTTTTTTGTTTTGTTTTTCTCAGCCCCCAGTCGCATTGTATGCTCATATAGCCTTTATTTGTGACGGTTTTCGGAACCTGGTGTCGACCCATGCCAGGGTCTACATCTCCATCCTTGGTGTGTGGTGGTAAGCGTGCTCTGTTTGCCCCCCCCCCCCCTTTGGAATACTCCTCGGCCTTTAGTCACATATGTATTTTACCTATATATTTATGTATTGTTTTCCATATACTGTACATGGCTAATTCTATGTATTCTCTTTTGTTTAGTTATAAACATTTTTGCACAGATTTTGCTTTCCCCTGAAGAAGCGAAAATCGCGAAACATGTTGGGAATATGCGATCTCCATGTGTTGTAAATCAGAATCATGTGTTTCAATGACCACCACTAACTATAAAATTGATTGAATTCTGTTTTTATTTATCTATATTTAATACAAATATTTTGTATTTTCTTAACGATATGTTATTTCTCATCATTACCGCTCTACCCCCTGCACCGCAAAATATCCCCTCTCTTTTCTCGTTTTGAATCCAATATTTCTTTATGGGATTAGGTGCCTTATTATATGAGTGATTCTATCAGTGCTTGGACAAATCATACAGTAATTTAAACTGATTTCTTTATGTCTTTTTTTAAATAATAATTTAATACATTGGCTGGCATAGGAATGGCCCCCCACCCGTAAAAATAATCCACATATTTCTCCCGGACTGCACTGGCACTTTGGGGGGGCAAGCCAGGATGGCCATGTTCTAGGCCCGGCAGGGTAATTTCTGCTGTTGAAAGCCTGGCCTCGGGCCCAACTGTGGCCATATAAGTTGGCAAACGTCTCTGTAGGTAATTATGCAGAATGCAACAACAAAAAACAATGTAGTTAATTTTATATTCTGCCATGTGGATCGACGTAAGAAACAGGCGGAACCGGCTGGCCATTATCCCAAAGGCATTCTCCACAACTCTTCGGGCTCTGGCCAGCCAGTAATTGAATACCCTCCTCTCCGGGGTGAAGGTCCTCTGTGGGAATGGCCTCATTAGATACGGTCCCAGGCCAAAGGCTTTATCAGCCAAAAACACGAAGGGGAGTCCTTCCACATTCTCTGCATCCGGTGGCAATGCCAAGGTCATTACACTGGAGATGAATAGCAAACTCCGTCTGGCTGAAGGCTCCCCCATCTGACATCCGGCCATTCTTCCCCACATCCACATAGAGGAATTCATACTGTGCTGACACCACCGCCATCAGCACAATGCTATGAAACCCCTTATAAATAAAGTAATAGGAACCCGAACGGGGTGGTGGCACGATGCGGACGTGCTTTCCGTCAATGGCTCCATCGCAGTTGGGGAAGTCCCACCGCGTGGCATAATCCGATGCCACAGTCTGCCATTCCTGTGGCGTGGGAGGAAGCTGTGGAATCAAACAAGATAAAAAATGTGTACTTTTGCACATCACATTGCAAGCAGATTCTAGAAAAACATTATTGGCCAACATCATTATAACATTTAATTTAAGGATCATTTACATACAAAAATATAAGGCTCAATTATCACATTCCAGTCACCTCCTCTGATGGCCCATTGCAAAAATTTTAGGGAGGGGGAGGCTAGATGAGTTTGGGACCACAAAAAAACAAAAAATTAAATTCATGTGAAAATATACTTTAGAACACATTTTGGGGGGGGGGCTAGATGAGTTTGGGACCAAAAAATAAATAAATAAATAAATTAAATGTATGTGAAAATATACTTTAAAACACATTTTAGGGGTGGGGGGGAAGCACTACAATGGAGCTGACAAAATACATTGTTAACAGACTAGGCTAGGTGTGTTTGGGCCCAGGAGAGCATACTGGAGAGGTTAGTGAAGGGAAATATGCATGTAGGCCAAAAAAGGGGCATTAAAAAATTACAGCATGCATGGGGACACAGGGGACATTTACAGCATATTACAATCATGGTAATTAGGGAAGGAGGAAAAAAATACAATTAAAGGAGAAAACTTACCCTCATATAGTCCTCCTGTAGGACTTGTATAATGGCAGAACAGGTGTCTGGGATTATGAGGCCCAGAGCCTGGGGGAGATGCCTGTTGTGAACTTCAAATCCTGCAAGCTTCTCCTAGTTGCCAGATAGCGTAACATGGCAACTAGCCTCTGCTCAGCACTGATGGCTTCCCGCATAAAGATGTCCTGCCTGGTGATATAAGGGGACACCAAAGCCATCAGATGCTGAAAAACGGGGTCAGACATCCTAATAAAATTCCTGTAGAGGCCTGTGAGAGAATTGGTTCCTACGGAGCAACCAATTCTTGGTCCATGAACGCCCCCTTACCCTGTTCATGGACTCGTCTTGGTCCAAAACAAGAAGACCAACACAAACTTACTGCACAGCACGAACTCTAGGACGAGAACGTACCCGCAACATGTCTAGAAATGAACGTCTGATCAGAACGAACTAAACAGAACGCACTGAAGAACAGCAAGTCCTATGAAGAACGACCTGAAAATCAGAAACAAGCGGACAGGAATGCACTGTAAAACAAATACGACCAGACTACACGCCCTGAAAGAAAAGATACGAACCCAAAAGCACAAACGGAACCGAAGAAAACGATCTGAATGCACGAAGACTGAAAAGCGTGAATCGTCTCTCAGTCTTGGCTAAAGCAGCCACAAGGGTGGCGCCAGTTGAATCAAACTTCCCCTTTATAGTGCTGTCTTACGTGTTGTAAGTCACCACATTTTAGAACGAAGATATTTTGTCTTGACAGTGTGTATGGAAGGAAAGCTAGACAAGAATCCTGTCAACCTTGACAAGAATCCCGTAGAGAAAACTGTTTTTTTAAACAATGGGATTCTCGGCCGTGTGTACGCGGCTTTAGAGTGGAGTTCCAGGTAAAAAGACAACTCAGTCTTAAACAATTGACCACCCCACCCCCCTAATTTTTGGGCATTTATTTTTTTGTCTTTTTGGTACCTTTTTGCTTTGGAACTACCATTCTATGTTGCCGTTGGCGATGTATTCTCACTTTCACAATTGCATCCAGC
The DNA here is from genome assembly GCF_905171775.1 of Rana temporaria. Lineage (NCBI taxonomy): Eukaryota > Metazoa > Chordata > Amphibia > Anura > Ranidae > Rana > Rana temporaria. Next base: position 209,528,076 of record NC_053493.1, on the reverse strand, counting down.
CCCCCTCCTTCCACCTGCTGACCTGTGTGTGTCCCAGAAGACAATGGGACCATTTAGAAAGCACTACACAACAACCACATGTGCAGTAGGAAACCGGCTGTGAAGCCTGAAGGCTTCACTGCCAGTTTCCCTTACTTGCAATGCTGGCACCTGCACCCGAAGCCGATGGATAGATCAGCTTGGGGTGCTGACAATGTGGGCTCCTTGGACAGGTAATTGTCTTTAGAATAACAGTCAACAGCTATAGAATTTGTAGCTGCTGACTTTAAAAAGGTAAGTAGACATATTGATTGACTAATTGCTTAAAAAAATTACTAACTAACTACTGCAAATCCTGGGGCACAGTTAAAATGACATGTTGGGAGCAACGCAGCCAGTTACAGAATTTGTAATGCAAGCACAGATATAAAATAGCAAGAAACATGGAGCAGCACCTTCTGGCTGCAAAATAATTAAAAAACTACTATTTGCAATGTTGCGTGTTCAATTGACTAATATTCAATTCTTGTGCATGTTTCTCCAGTGTTTTATGTTAATTATTTACCTTTTTTCCAAGGTAATACAACACCAAACCTGAAATGTCTAATACTTTAGTGGGAATCATCAAAGTTTAGTTAGAATTTTCATTCCTTAGACAATATCCAGGCCAACAGATGCCAAAAATGATAAAACACAGGGGTTGATTTACTAGTGATGTCCACCAGTCAGCACAGCAGCACTGCCCCATCCCTGAAGCCATACTCAAATCAATGTTTACCAAGAAAGATGTAACACAGCAATGTCTTCCAGCAGCATTGCCTATAATGTACGTGATGCCATCCTCAAATCATAGTGCACTCAAAAAGATGTCCCTTGACAGCATCGCACTATTCCTGATGCCAATCCCAAGTCAAAGAACATTTAGGAAGATATAAAAAAAATAACAATTTTCTTCATCTGAACGAAAAATTTATCATGGACTACTACTTTAAAGTGTTAGTTCACCATATAAAAAAAATTTAAAGGTGAACTAACACTGCACTAACACCTCCCCCCAGTGCCCACTCTACTTTCCTCCTGGGTTGTTGAGCTGGCTGCACACACGCAGCATTCCTCAAATTTGAAATCCCCACTCTTTTCTCTGCAGCAATTTTAGGATGAATGGGATTGATTCTGATTGGCCGGCGCACAATGAACTGATCTTATCTATCCTTGAAGTGCTGCATGAAGATGAGGGAGAAGAGCAAGGATTTCAAATCCCCCAGCCAATGGCCTGGCTGCAGGGGTGCTGACAGGTTAGCAACCCTAGCGTTAAGTACTGCGGGGACCAGGGGGTGGGAAGGGTGTTCAGTGTTAGACCCCTTTCACACTGACACTTTTTTCAGGCGGTTCAGCCCTAAAAATAGCGCTGCTATACCACCTGAAAAAATCGTGCCCTGCAGGCTTCAATGTGAAAGCCTGAAGGCTTTTACACTGAAGCTGTGCGCTAGCAGGGCTGCTCAAAAAGTCCTGCTAGCCGCATCTTTGGAGCGGTATAGGAGCGGGGTGTTTACCGTTCCTATACCGCTCCTTCCCATTGAAATCGCGGTAAAATCGCCCGCTATGTGCCTCTACAGAGGCGCATTGCAGGCGGTATTAACCCTTTTTTGGCCGCTAGTGGGGGTTAAACTGCACCGCTAGCGGCCAAATACCGCGGTAAATACAACGGTATAGTGTCACTAAAAATCGTGCCGCTATACCGTCACCGCATCTCCACTGCCTCGTGTGAAAGGGGCCTTAGTGCACCTTTACATTTTTTATTTAAAGGTGAACTAACCCTTTAACCACTTAAGCCCCGGACCAATATGCAGCTAAATGCCCAGAAGTGTTTTTACAATTTGGCACTGCGCTGATTTAACTGGTAATTGCGCAGTCATGCAATGTTGTACCGAAACAAAATTTGCGTCCTTTTCTTCCCACAAATAGAGCTTTCTTTTGATGGTATTTGATTGCCTCTGTGATTTTTATTTTTTGCAATATAAACGGAAAAATACTGTAAATTTTGAAAAAAATATATTTTTCTTATAACAAAAAGTAAAAAATATCGAATAAACTAAATTTTAGTCAAACATTTAGGCCAAAATGTATTCAGCCACATGTCTTCAGTAAAAAAAATCACAATAAGCGTGTATTTATTGGTTTTCGCAAAAGTTATAGTGTCTACAAACTAGGGTACATTTTCTGGAATTTACACAGCTTTTATTTTATGACTGCCTATCTCATTTCTTGAGGTGCTAAAATGGCAGGGCAGTACAAACCCCCCCCAAATGACCCCATTTTGGAAAGTAGACACCCCAAGGAAACTGCTGAGAGGCATGTTGAGTCCATTGAATTATTTTTTTTTGTCCCAAGTGATTAAATAATGACAAAAAAAAAAAAGTTGTCACTAAATGATATATTGCTCACACATGCCATGGTTATATGTGGAATTGCACCCCAAAATACATTCTGCTGCTTCTCCTGATTACAGGGATACCACATGTTTGGGACTTTTTGGGAGCCTAGCCGCGTTTGGGGCCCCAAAAACCAAGCACCGCCTTCAGCATTTCTAAGGGCACAAATTTTTGATTTCACTCCTCACTACCTATCACAGTTTCGAAGGCCATAAAATGCCAAAATAGCACAAAACCCCCCAAATGACCCCATTTTGGAAAGTAGACACCCCTAGCTATTTGCTGAAAGGCATGTCGAGTCCATGGAATATTTTATATTTTGACACAAGTTGTGGGAATATGACAAACTGATTTTTTTTTGCACAAAGTTGTCACTAAATGATATATTGCTCACACATGCCATGGTTATATGTGGAATTGCACCCCAAAATACATTCTGCGGTGATTGGTTTTTGGGGTCCCGTACGCGGCTAGGCTCCCAAAAAGTCTCACACATGTGGTATCCCCGTACTCAGGAGAAGCAGCAGAATGTATTTTGGGGTGTAATTCCACATATGCCCATGGCATGTTTGAGCAATATATCATTTAGTGACAACTTTGCGCAAAAAAAAATACTTATTTTTCCCGCAACTTGGGTCAAAATATAAAATATTCCATGGACTCGAGATGCCTCTCAGCAAATAGCTTGGGGTGTCTACTTTCCAAAATGGGGTCATTTGGGGGGGGGGGTTTAATTGTCCTGGCATTTTATGCACAACATTTAGAAGCTTATGTCACACATCACCCACTCTTCTAACCACTTGAAGACAAAGCCCTTTCTGACACTGTTTGTTTACATAAAAACATATTTTTTTTGCAAGAAAGTTAAGTTGAAGCCCCAAACATTATATATTTTTTTAAAGCAAAGGCCCTACAGATTAAAATGGTGGGTGTTGCATTTTTTTTTCCACACAGTATTTGCGCAGCGATTTTTCAAACGCATTTTTTGGGGAAAAATACCAAACACAACATACTTTAAAATTGCGCACAAACACGCAGTGGCGACAAACTACATACATTTTTAAAAGCCTTTTTAAAGCCTTTACAGGTTACAACATTACATTTACAGAGGAGGTCTACTGCTAAAATGACTGCCCTCGATCTTCCCTTCGCGATGATACCTCACATGCATGGTGCAATTGCTGTTTACATATGACTCCAGACCAACGCTTGCGTTCGCCTTTGCGCAAGAGCAGGGGGGGACAGGGATGCTTTTTTTTATATGTATTTAGCTTTTTTTATTTTATTTGTAAACTGTTCCTTCCATTTTATTTATTTTTTACCATTTTTATTGTTATCTCAGGGAATGTAAATATCCCTTATGATAGCAATAGTTAGTGACAGGTACTCTTTTTTTAAAAAAAATGGGGTCTATTAGACCCTAGATCTTTCCTCTGCCCTCAAAGCATCTGACCACACCAAGATCGGTGTGATAAAATGCTTTCCCAATTTCCCAATGTCACTGTTTATATCCGGGGGGGGGGACATTCCGTCCCACTGAATGTAAAAGCAGTCTAGAGGCTAATTAGCCACTAGGACTGCTTTTACATGAAAGCCGACCGCTGGCTGAAAAGAATGATGACCAAGATGATACCTAAAACCGCAGGCATCATTCTGGTATAACCATTCAAAGTCCAGCAACATACCAGTACGTTGATGTTTCTTGTTGGACATGTATTGTAATCTTTTTTTTTCATGCAGCCTGTTGGCTGAACGAAAAAAAGATTGATCGGTGGGTATGCCCACCATTAGAATACCTCCCTTCATCCACCCACTTCTAATGATGAGCATACATGCACCATTTATATATGCCGAAGCATGGGGACATCCTCCCGCAAAAAAGTAATGCTGCATACACACGGTCAGACTTTTCTATGCCGTGTACACATGGTCAGACTTTTCCACGGGAAAGCCTCCGTAGGAATGTCAACCGTATGTACACGGCATTAGGAGCAAAATCGCTCCTCCGCCCCTAATGCCCCCATGCTTTGGCATATATGCTCTTTTTTTAACTGTGGTGGTGAAATCACCTCCTACAGCATTGGAGTCACGGCTTTATATATCATGGGAGCAAACGCTGTTGCTGTCACGCTAAATAAATCTGCGCTGCAACTGAATGGCGTACCTGCTAAGCAAATGATGGTTAACATTAAAACAAAGTAACATTACAGTATAACAGTAAGATCATACCATACCTGCAAAGCAAATACCAAAAAAAAACATAGTAAAAAATAAAACATTTTTTAACGCAACCTGTGCCTAAAATATATATATGCCGAAGCATGGGGGCATCCTCCCGCAAAAAAGTTATGCCACGTACACACAGTCAGACTTTTCCACGGGAAAGCCCCCGTAGGAATGTCGACCGTATACACGCGGCATTAGGAGCAAAATCGCTCCTCCGCCCCTAATGCCCCCATGCTTCGGCATATATGCTCTTTTTTTAACTGTGGTGGTGAAATCACCTCCTACAGCACTGGAGTGACGGCTTTATATATTGTGGGAGCAAACGCTGTTACTGTCAAGATAAATAAGTCCGCGCAACAGCTGAATGGCATACCTGAAAACAGTAAAGTAAATTACATACCTGAAAAGCAAGCATGAAAAAACATAACAACAATAAAACTTTGCAGAATAGAATACAGTAAAAAAGAGCAGAACAATAGAGAGAGAATAGAGAGGGAGAGAACAATAAAACGACAACTATTATTGTTTTTTTTATTTTATATATTTTTTTTGTGTTTTTATTTTTTACTTTTTTTTTTAACACTTTTTTTTGTAACTGTTAGGCCACGTACACACGGTCGGACAAAACCGATGAGAATGAACCGAAGTTCAGTTTCATCGGACCAAACTGACCGTGTGTATAGGCCATCGGTCTGTTTTCCTTCGGTCCAAAATTTTAAAACATGCTTCAAAACCGAACCGATGGACCGCTGCCTGATCGGACCAAACCGATGGTTAGTACAGAAAAGCATCGGTTCAAAACCCGCGCATGCTCAGAATCAAGTCGACGCATGCTTGGAAGCATTGAACTTCGTTTTTTCAGCACGTCATGTGTTTTACGTCACCGCGTTCTGACCCGATCGGATTTTAAACTGATGGTGTGTACACTTCAGTGGTGAACCGATGAAAACGGTCCGTCGGACCATTCTTATCGGTTTTGTCCGACCATGTGTACAGGGCCTAACTGTTCAACTTTTCGGTTCCAGGTTTGGGTCTCTCAAATGGCATCTTGGGAGACCCTGTGTAAGTCTGCCTAGCCTGTGAAATGTTTTACCCTACGCTAATACTTCACTCGTGTGTGGAAGCGTTCAAAACATTCACCAATACAAAGACCAGTATCGGCAGGACATTGGGGACAAAAATAACGGGTGTCACGCCTAAATCCGCGCTTGCTACAGACAGGACATCTTCTTTGGGGGGTTCGTTGGGTAGGGGTACTCTCGAGGGCAGATGAAAAATGCCTCTCATGCAGTCGGCTTACTGCATTTGGTAGGGGATGGTGAGGTGTAGAACCGCCTGGATACAGGAGTTCTGTGATGATCTCCTCCTGGAATTCAAGGAAGGATCCATTCCGTCTTGAAGCTTTGTATAAGACAAAGGCATTCAGTAAAATCAACTGAAATAAATATAGAGACACTTTTTTGTACCAGCGTCTCGCCTTACGGGCAATATGATACGGCACCATCAACTGGTCGTTGAGGTCCACCCCTCCCATATTTTGGTTATATTCGTGGACACAGAGGGGTTTCTCCACAACACCAGTCACCGTACGAATTTGCACTGTCGTGTCTGCATGAAGGGTGGTAAGAACGGAAACATTCTTATTGTCCCGCCACTTCACAGCGAGCAAATTATTACACTTGCAGCAGGCTCTCGCCCCCAGCCTAAGACGGGTATCTACAAGCCGCTGGGGAAAGCCCCGGCGATTAGGTCGCACGGTGCCACATGCTACAATCTGATGATCAAACAAGTGACTAAAAAGTGGCACGCTGCTGTAATAATTGTCCACATACAAGTGGTACCCCTTTCCGAATAGGGGGGACACCAAGTCCCACACGATCTTGCCAGCGCTCCCCATGTAAACCCTAAAGCTCCATGTGTAGCCTGTTGCCCTGTCACAAAGCTTATAGAGCTTGACCCCGTATCTGGCACGCTTGCTGGGAAGGAACTGCTTGAAAGACAAGCGGCCAGAAAATGTAATCAGGGACTCATCAACGCATAGAACTTGCTGGGGATTAAACAAGGCTGCATAACGTTCGTTGAAATGGTTTATGAGGGGCCGAATTTTGTAGAGCCGGTCAAATTCAGGGTCTCCACGCTGACGACAAAGTGCATTGTCACTGAAATGCAAGAACCGCAGGATCGCCTCGTATCGATTCCTGGCCATGTGAGCAAAGAATATAAGCATATTGTGAATTGGATGTGTGGACCAATACATCCGCAACAACGGAAATTGGTGTATGCCCATGTTGATGGTAAGGCCCAGAAAGGTCTTAAATTCGGAAACCGTAAGTGGTTTCTATTCTTTGGCAAGCAGAGACTGGGGATTAGCGGCGATGTAGGTACCAGCATATAAATTACTCTGATCCACAATAGATCCATAGAGATCTTCCGTGAAATACAGCGAATAAAAATCAAGTGACGTAAAACCAACTGTATCGACCTGAATACAAGGTTGGCTAGTGAATGGGGGAAGTACGAGTTCTGCAGAAGTGGTGGGGACCCAATCAGGATAGGCGAATTCTGCAGGGAGGGCACTATGGGCATGGCGGGCCTGTCTTTGTCTTCTTCTTGGTGGCAGCGGGACACTACTTGTGCTTGCCACCTCGCCAGCTTGAACTGCACTTATGGGACTCGCCACGACACCACGTCTTACTGCAGTGCTGGATGAACGACCAGGGTGTACTAGGCCGCTGGTGCTTGCCAGTTCACCAGAAGGAATAGCGGCGCTAGTACTTCTCTGCTCCATATAAGGGTCCTGCAGTTCTTGCTGCTCAACAACATCAGAACGGGGTCGGGTACGCCTGGCCTTAGCAGGGACCACAACTTCGTCATCAGAGCTATCTGACATGGTGCCGCTGTCGTAAACGGGTTCGTATTCTGAGCCAGAATCTGACAGATGCGTGACCTCCTCCTCTTCACTATCTGTCATGCTCATGAACTCGTAGGCCTGCTTACTGTTGTAATATTAAAATAGATATGTAGGTATTGTAAAATATTGTGGTATATGAAAGGCACAGTATATATAGGTTTACATACAGGCATTCAAGGTTACACATCAAAGGGGTTAGTGGTCAAACGACACGTATCAAAAGGACTCTTTGATGTGTTAATCTTATCTAAGACGACCTAGGTGTGTGGCCTGGTACTTCCTTACATAAGGAAGTGTTTATTGATGTTAATTAGATTTGTGGGATGTTCATTCAATGGGAACATTTGGTTGACCCCCCCCCCCCGTCCAGTGTGAGTCCAATATTTGAAGGACTCAAGCTGGCATTCAAGGAATCTAGTCTTGTCAGCCGCTTGAGATACAGCCTTTCCATCTCTGCTGTATCTCAATATGTCCACTAGATGGCGTTCATTCGCCATCGAATGGTGTATTAACTTCAGAATTGCGCGCGCACCTCTATCTCTCCTGGTGCGCGCGCATCTGCGGTTACTTTGCGGCCAGCACAGATGACATCACCCGGCAGCGCCGAGGTGTTTGTCGATCTGTGGCGGGACTCGGGGCTATTTAAAGCCCCCAGGCTACACACGCTATTTCTAGCCTCCTGGGAGGCACATGAATAACTGGCACCTGCGGCTAGCATTGTTTACTGGTAAGATTACGATTTACATCCCTAAACGTCTTTCCATACTTCTGTGCGGTTAACTTCTTGGGCTCACAAGTTTTTCCCTTATTTTTTATATTTCAGTGACTGGCCTATTTAGGCAATCCCTGTCCCTGTTCCCTTGAACTGCCCTAAGGATTATACTAGTGCTTTTCAAACACTCTAACCTTACATTGGCTAAATGCAGCCATGCTATTAGCAGACTGCAACTCCCATATGTAATTTCTTCTAAATATTGGGTAAGCATCACGCTTCCTTTTCACTACTATTTGCATTATGGTTGCTCTTCATTATTACTTTTTAGCAATGTTCTGATCCTATGTATTGATTTATTTCTTGCTACAGCCCTGCCGCCCTTCTATGCTATTCAATTCTTTTTGGGGTTACAAATTTAACTCCTTGCTAGCCCTTGCTACACACCTCTCTATTTAGAGAGCACCATGTCAAGTTATTCTACAGCTAATTTTTCCTGTATTGTTCTGCTCCTTTATGTAGGTAAGCAGTATGGTTTCAATTTTATCAACTATCATACTTTGTCTCTACTATGCCCCCTGTCTCCTTCGTACTGGAATTTTGGGACTCTGCTTAGGCATCTTGTCTGCTATTTGTGTTTTTTTCCACCAACAACTGGCATGGGGGTGACATCTTTCCGTCCTTTTCCTCACCGTATTGCATGTTATAGGAGCACTCCGGATCTTTGAATATTTATACAGGTTGTTATACATATTTTTGTTGTTTAAAAACAATATGCTATATATTTATATCTGTCTCTCCATCAATACAGCACATTGATCTTACTAAGTCCTTTGAGGAAGCGCCTACTTACAGCGCGAAACATGTCGGGACTCCGATCAACCCAGCGCAAGTGCTAAAATCTTCAGCTGCTGATGACTTTTTCTAGAAGCTATTTTATTTATTTATGGTTTAAAGTGTTAGTCCATACTAGGACGCTATATAACTTATCTAGTCTAGTGTTGTAAATTGGGTGCTAGTGTATTATAACCAGATCTAATCTTCTATGAATAAGTTACATCAATTACTGTGAACGCTGTGTTAATCAGATGTTATGTGTACTCTTTGGAGTGAAACTTTTAAAGTATATATTTTTGTAATAAATATTTTTATATATAAAGTTACCTTTTGAAAGACTCATATCTTTACCAATCTATCATGCCGATAAAGTCCATGACTAGCCCTTAAGTCATTTCTTCCTTTCAAAATTCGTTTAGGACGTGGCATATGTTAAAATATTATGCATCCACATGCGCACTACATGTGAGTATGTATCAATCCTTTTGATTTAGTCTTGTCACTCTATGATGAACATTGCACAGGTCTAGGAGAAGATGGGATTCTGAATTATACTCTGTTGGATTCTTGTATCGTCTGTGGACTTTGTATGTTATTGGAAGATCCATTAAATGCGTTCTCTGGAGAACCTGGTGTGAGTTGCTGCGGAACAACAAATTTATAGTCATCGTACTAATATCTAAGATATTAATTATCTGACCGGAGTACGGGGCACACTATACATGATCACTACATTTATTGTACAAATTAGATCACTACACTTACTATTGTACATTCGCTTTGCCATTTTGTGCTCTAAATTTAGTGGTACAATAGTGAGGATTCACAGGTAAAAAAAGCACCTGACTGTAGAAAAGCAAAGTAGAAAACACTTCCAAAAAAACCTGTTAGTGATCGCAGGGATCAGGCCTGTCTCTGCGAACGCTGCAGTTATGTGTGTTGTGATCGATCGATACTGCACTTGGGTGGGTTGGGCTGGGCGGCAAAACGCAGGTGCTAGCGGGTATCTGGGCTAATCCTGCTAACAATGCGTTTTTGGGAACCCTAAACTGCTGGGTACGCTAGTATAGATCTGATCAGATCAGATATTGATCTGTTCAGATACTATACCACTAAGGGGGGTGTATGCTTTGCGAGTGGGTGTAAGCGTTACTGGCACTAACCTAACGCTGCCTGGGGCGACGCAGACCCTGACTGGTGCTAAAATTTAATTGATATCACCCGCCGAGCGATCAGGGGGTTAAACCTTTATTGGGTTATATACGGCGGGTGCTCTGATGCTATAAACAGCAAACTAACTAACCAGCGTCAACCGTAACACTTATACGGTGATCACTGGTGAAAGGGTTAACTAGGGGGCAATCAGGGGGTTAAAACCTTTATTAGGTAATATATGGGGGTACCTGACGCTTTCTAAAAACCTGGCGGCGAACCTAAAATAACTAAATAACGAACTGGCTAACCTGCGTCACCAGTGACACTTATACGGTGATCACTGGTGGAAGGGTTAACTCTAGGGGCAATCAGGGGTTAAAACTTTTATTTATGGGGGTACCTAACGCTATAGAAACCTGGCGGCGAACCTAAAAAAAAAACTAGCTACCTAGCGGCAACAGTAATGCCGCGTACACACCATCACTTTATGTGATGAAAAAAAAACGGCGTTTTTAAAAACGTCAATTTAAATGACCATGTGTGGGGGAAAACTTTGTTTTATGTCTTGTGAAAAACGACAAAAAAAAATTGAAGCATGCTTCAATTTTTTGTGTCGTTTTTCAAAACGTCGTTTTTTGTGTCAATTAAAATGATAGTGTGTGGGCAAAACGGCGTTTAAAACGACGTTTTTAAACCCGCGCATGCTCAGAAGCAAGTTATGAAGCTAGCTTCAATGGAAAAGAGTGCTGAACGTAACCGCGCTTTGCTAGAGAATTTTGAAAAAACAATGGTGTGTAGGCAACGTCGTTTTTTAAAATGAAGTTTCAAAAACGTTGTTTTATTTCATGATTTAAAACGTCGTTTTTTTTCATCACATAAAGTGATGGTGTGTACGCGGCATAACACTAATACAGCGATCAGAAAACCGATCGCTTAGCGACACTGGCAATAGTTGGGTGAAAGGGTTAACTAGGGCGGTGATCAAGGGGTTAAACCTTTATTAGGGGGGTAGGGGGCTACCCTGGACCTACAGGGGCCTAAAGCTAACTGCCCTAACACTTTTTTCTGTCACAAATGACACTAAATGCAGTGATCAGAAAATAAATGATCACTGCAATCAGTGACACTGTGACAGGGGGCTGGGGGGGTGATCGGGGGGTGATCTGGGGGGGGGTTATGTGCCTATGTGTGACTGTGTCAGTGTGCTGTTAGTGCAACTCACAGTTACGATGTCCTCTCTCCTCTGGATCCGAATGAAAAGACCGCAAGAGGAGAGATGACATCACTTCCTACCTGCCTGTGTTTACACTTACACAGGCAGGGCGGGCAGAGGAGAAAGCGGATTCGCTGGGAGCGATCGCGAGGGGGTGGCTAGAAACGAATAGCCGCCCCCTCATCCCGGATCGCTCCCACACTCTTAACGACCGCCGTTTGTACCGGGGGGGCCTGATCGGACCCCCGACCCACGTCTAGGCAGCGACGTGCGGGCACGTCGTTCTGCCTGTCCGTGCCATTCTGCCGACGTATAAGTACAGGCGGCGGTTGTTAAGTGGTTAAAGAGGAAGTAAACCCTGATGGGTTTTACTTCCTCTTTATTTCCCTGCAAAGCATCGCATAGTAGCCCATTATGTGTCACTTACCTGAAACCAAAGTCTGCAATGTCACTGCTGTCCCCACTAACAGCGAGCGTCCATTTTCACCCCTCTTTCTTCCAGGCCCGCAAACTCTGGCTCTGTGACTTTCCGGAGTTGCGTGACAGCACGGCACGGCACGGCACGATCGATGTAAAGCAGGGGTCTCAAACTCAAATTACCTGAGGGCCACAAGACAAGTTTTCATATGCCATGGGGGGCCGCATGCAAACTTTCAAACTTCAAAAACAACAGTACTGGTGTCAGCGAACACATTATTAACCCCCAGCACTGGTGTCAGCGAACACATTATTAACCCCCAGCACTGGTGTCAGCGAACACATTATTAACCCCCAGCACTGGTGTCAGCGAGCGCATTATTACCACCAGCACTGGTGTCAGCAAGCGCATTATTACCACCTGCACTGGTGTAAGTCAGGGTTTGACAAATTTGCTTGGAATCTAGGAGCCAGCTAAAAAAGTTAGGAGCCAGAAAACGCACCCCGTACCGAAGAGCTTGCGCGCAGAAGCGAACACATACGCGAGCAGCGCCCGCATATGTAAACGGTGTTCAAACCACACATGTGAGGTATCGCCGCGATTGGTAGAGTGAGAGCAATAATTCTAGCTCCTCTGTAACTTAAAACATGCAACATGTAGATTTTTTTAAACGTCGCCTATGAAGATTTTAAAGGGTAAAAAAGTTTGTCGGCATTCCACAAGCGGACACAATTTTGAAGCGTGACATGTTGGGTATGAATTTACTCGGTGTAACATTATCTTTCATAATATTAAAAAAAATGGGGATAACTTTACTGTTGTCTTATTTTTTTATTTAAAAAAGTGTAATTTTTTCCCAAAAAAGTGCGCTTGTAAGACCGCTGCGCAAATACGGCGTAACAGAAAGTATTGCAATGATCGCTATTTTATTCTCTAGGGTGTTAGGATAAAAAATATATATATAATGTTTGGGGGTTCTAATTGGAGGGAAGAATATGGCAGTGAAAATAGTGTAAAATGACATTAGAATTGCTGTTTAACTTGTAATGCTTAACTTGTAATACCAACGGCCACCACCAGATGGCGCCAGCTCACATCTGGTGGTAATAACTTGTAATACCAACGGCTCACCACCAGATGGCACCAGCTCAAAAAAAAAAAAAAAAAAAATTTTTTTTTTTTTTTTTTTTTTTGCTCCCCTCACTTCCACCCTGCCTGGGGGCCATTTATAACTGGTCCGCGGGCCGCAAATGGCCCGCGGGCCGGTACTTTGAGACCACTGATGTAAAGCCTAGTTATGATAAGAATTACATTTTCTTTGTTCCTAAAAGGCGGACACAGCACAGAGAAAAGTTGTTCACCATCTAACAGTATGAGGCCTAGTCTGAGGTCAGTGCCAAAATTTCCAAAAACTTCTCCAAAGTTTGGCATTTCAATTATTAGTATGTTATTTGTTACCAGTAGGTTTCTCTCACATGCCTACTAAAATAAGGTCAAAAGTGAATCAGGTCACCAACAAAAAAAATGTGATACTGGTTCAGAAGGAGATAACAGGCCACCAATGTGTGCATAAATGTTCTACTGTTATTAACTTTTCACAATCTGCCACTTTAAGTTTGTCTGTTAGTGACCAGGTAACCAAAAACAGGTTCAGAGAAAGCTATAGGTAGTAACACAAGGAGATATGAAAAATTGAACATTTCTAATTGTAGCAAACCTGCATGTTTTGATGTGCTTTACACAACTGCAGGGGTACTGAGGTCGATTTGCTAAAAGTGGAAAATACTAAATCTGGTGTAGCTGTGCATGCTAGCCAGTCGGCTTCTAACTCCAACTTGTTTAATTAAGGTTTGACAAAACTAACCTGGAAGCTTGTTTCTATGCAGAGCTACACCAGATTGTCCATTCTCCAGTTTTAACAGTTTTAGTAAATCAATCCACTTGTGTTCTGTTTAGTTATGCCTTCTGTAGGCACTACTGCTATAATGTCCTGCTCTATTATGCTTCCACACCCACAGAGCAAGGATTCCAACAGCCTGTTAAATCATGGACTAAATGTTTAAAAAAGGTGATTTGCTCCAGTCCTTTATTGTCCTTAACCTCCCTGGCGGTATGATTATTTCAGAAAAAAGGTGCTGAAAGCGGTACCATTATTTGCAAGGAAATTTGGCGTTTTATACTGTAGGCCTGTAATTCTTAGGAATAACTCACTTAAATCTGACCAAACAAGAGTCTAGTAGGCATCCCGGGTATGATTTTTTTTTAAAACAAAATTATAAATTATAATATAATAAATAATTATAAATAATTATAACAAATAATAATATAATTATAATAAAAATTATTCAATAATGTAATCAACTCAAAATCACTGAAATGTGCTCAGTTGCAGAATTGTCGCTGTCATTACTTTTATTTTTTTTATGACGAATTTCCCCACAAATCGCTATCGCACAATTCTGCAAGTGATTATAATTTATTATCGCTGTTTTCTAGCTGCTCTAAAACCATTTTTGACATAAAGGGACACTTTTGGTTGCTATGGACAATCTACAGTTTGCAGGCAGAAAGAACAGTTTTTATTATATAAAAGAACATGTAGGGCACTGAGCAGACCACTAGGGACAAGGGGGGTGTGTATTTTTTACATACAGTACTGTAATCTATAAGATTACAGTATACTGTATGTAAGGTGTTTGTTTACCTTTTTGAATTTGGCGCCGTTCTCTGCCCCTTGCATCGTAACGTCGCAGGGAACGGAGATCGGCGGCACACAGAGGCACTGTGTGAATCGAGTGAGGTCCCGCTCGCTCACACAGCGCGGTGGCATCGCTGAATCCAGGGACAAGGTAAGTAAACCAAGCCTGTGGATTCAGCGAGGCGAGCCAGAGTCTGACTCGGGGTTACCGATCGTAGCCAAAAAATCTCACCCCGAGTCAGACTCGGGAATACCGCCAGGGAGGTTAAGGACAGGAGCAAGGATCAGTAAAAATTTCTTATTTTCTGCTAAAAGTGTATGCCTACTTATGTTGTAGCATGACAATGTCAATCCCATCATGGCTGGAATCAATGGAGTATGACCAGTGTGGCTTATTTAAAATCCAACTGTCCTCCTTTTCTTGAATTCTATTCATTAAAGTGGAACTATAGGCAAACCTTATTTTTTTCATTTTGGATAGCGTAAGGTGGCGCTATAACCGCTGTAAGGTTTATTTTTTCCATCTATGTCCTGTTGGAGAGATTTACTTTCACTTCCTGTCCAATAGCCAAACAGAAAGTGAGCGGAAATCCCTGCAAAGGGAATCTCTTGGGGACCCCCAGGTCACCAGAACTAATGTTCCTATTGGAATTTTTCCACTCTATTACTTTTCTGGGGTCAACCCAAAATGAGTGATTTTCTTTTACTTTCACTTTCAATGATAGCAGTAAACAGGACAAATAGAGAGAGCGAATCTCCTTAAACGAGGGCAGTGACAGCAATAAAAACGGACATGTTCTGTTCCCTCTCCCCTCTATCCAAAACTAAAAAAATGTTTTGAGAAATAAAACAAACCTGCGCTAATAATGTTAAATATATATATATATATATATATGTGACCTATATATACCGTAAATGTGCCAAAAACACATGAATACTGAAATAATCAGACACTCTTGATAAGCCAATGGGAAAACCATTCATTGAATGTTCCTTGAGAAAGTGGCAATGCCAGGAGCTAAGTCTGCCCAAACGTGGGTCTCCCACAGACCAGAGCATTACTTATCTAGTCTGTCACTGCAGCTTTTATGTTAAAGTATAACTAAAGGCAAAACTTTTTTTTAATGGAAAAAAGGAAAATTGCCCTTATTCAGTGGAAATCAAGCAGGCAACTGTAAGTGTTATACTACACAAATACATAAGACAAAGAAAACAAAGCTGCGCTAATAATGTTAAATATATATATATATATATATATATATATATATATATATATATATAACCTATATATAAATGTGCCAAAAACACGTGAATACTGAAATAATCAGACACTCTCAATAAATAAACAGAGAATGAAAATCCATAAAAATGTGGTGAACCATTAAAAGTCCATAAAGTGAAATAACGTAGGTGAATGAATTCCCATATAGTCCAAAGAAATATTCAAGCTTCAATCTCCAAGTGATGAAGGAAAATAAAGCAACCAGAAAAGTGATGATAGAGAGACACCTCCACCTTAATGACACACTGCCTCTTACCAGCTGAAATTGATCTTGTATCACAGGAGATCAAATAACGCGTGTATGCTGGTTGGCTTCCGAATAGATATCCACCATAGAAAGCATCAATGTGTTGCAGCCTCATTCAATATATGTTGCAGGATGCGCCATAAAAAGAAAAAGCTTGCATAGTATAAAATCCAACGGATATTTATTAAAAGATAAAAAAATGCGCACTTACAATGAATCAAAATGCTGTATGCATATAATGATTGAGCCGGCAGGCTCCTCGATCCGCCTGCCACGTACAGCTGAGCGCAGTGACGTCAGAACTTCGCTTACCCAACGTTTCGTCACAAAAATGGACGTGGGAATTCATTCACCTACGTTATTTCACTTTATGGACTTTTAATGGTTCACCACATTTTTATGGATTTTCATTCTCTGTTTATTTATTGAGAGTGTCTGATTATTTCAGTATTCACGTGTTTTTGGCACATTTATATATAGGTTATATATATATATATATATATATATATATATATATATATATTTAACATTATTAGCGCAGCTTTGTTTTCTTTGTCTTATGTATTTGTGTAGTATAACACTTACAGTTGCCTGCTTGATTTCCACTGAATAAGGGCAATTTTCCTTTTTTCCATTAAAAAAAGGTTTTGCCTTTAGTTATACTTTAACATAAAAGCTGCAGTGACAGACTAGATAAGTAATGCTCTGGTCTGTGGGAGACCCACGTTTGGGCAGACTTAGCTCCTGGCATTGCCACTTTCTCAAGGAACATTCAATGAATGGTTTTCCCATTGGCTTATCAAGATGTATTTTTTTGAAATTTCAGATTAAATTGGGGCAATGCAAGGTTTCTTCTGGTTCCTACAAATCCTCTCCCAGAGTGTAACCATTCCATCCCATCAGACACTGTAGTTTAGCAGACGAGAATCAAGGATTTTCTACTTAATGGATTAATCCTTCCCTTGTACTTGGACTGGATTGGGTGCCAGGAGTGAATGTGCTGGAAAAGGATTCTTTCTAAAATCTTTTAAACGGACCACATAAAAAACAGGATGGATCTTCATTGAAGGAGGTAATTTTAAGTTTGTATGCTACAGGGATTCATTCATTGGGACAATACTTCAAAAGGGCCTTTAAATTTAGGGGTTTGTTTTGTGGTTTGGCATTAGAGCATTGTTAATTTTGGCAGCAAATTTCGAATTGGCTTTAGTTTTAGTCTTTTTACTAAAATGCCATTTTAGTTTTAGCCCCATTTTAGTCACCTAAAATTGTTATAGTTTCAGTCGTATTTAGCCGACTAAATCTGCAGTACATTTTAGTCAACTAAAATGCCCTACATATTCTACTAAAATCAAATGGGTTTAGTTAAATTGTGATGCATTATTTAAGCATTTCTCTAGAATTTCCACCATTATTATATACCCCTGAGCAAAACATTCTAATATGTTATTATTTATGGTATTAAAGTGGTTGTAAACCTTCATGTTTTTTCACCTTAAAGGATCACTAAAGGATTTTTTTTTTAGCTAAATAGCTTCCTTTACCTTACTGCAGTACTGAACCATAGAACCAAGTACAATTATAGCCTGAAGAAAGAAAGCTCTATGCTTGGAGTTAAGGAAAGGTTCTGCTGGGGACAACATAAGAAAGAGGAGGAGGGAGAGAGATTTGGGAGAAAGATGGCAGGAAGGGATTGAAGGAGAAGTGGGAGAGTATGGTCACGTTGCAGAGCTGCTCACTCACTCAGTCCCTGGCTTCATATTTTGGCTGCTTGATTGAAACTTTCCAGTCCAAACATCCTCTTCACATAAACAGTGCACGGACGGGCTGCACAGAGAGAGGGGCGTGCACAGGGAGGAAAAACAGATCCAGGGGAATGTGCTGTCCAGACACTCGTTGCCCAGGCTCAGTGAAAATGAAAAGCAGACACTCGTGTAGTGTGAGAGAAACCGGAATTTCACAAGGGTAAATGTCCCTCCTTACCATTTTTGTCATAGTTTTCAGTGGACAGATATGTGCTGTACTTTTTCTTTAGTTTTCGTCACTGTAAAAATGCAGCTGATGAAAGCTTTGACGAAAAAGTTTTTGCTGACTAAATTAACACTGCATTAGAGCACTTTTTTCATTTTTTGAAAAAATAAATAAAAAAATCGACATTTTTGTCACGGTCCTTTTTTTAATTTTATTTTTATCTCTTCACTTTCCTTTATATAATAGAAGATATTGGACTGACATTATGAAACAATGATGGACTGATGATATTTATGTGGGGATGAGCCGAACACCCCCCCTGTTTGGTTCGCACCAGAACATGCGAACAGGCAAAAAATATGCAAGTTATTGTCATAAAAAGTGTTTGGGGACCTGGGTCCTGCTCAAGACGACATGTATCAATGCAAAAAAAGTTTTAAAAACTTCTGTTTTTTCGGGAGCAGTGATTTTAATAATGCTTAAAGTGAAACAATAAAAGTATCCTTTAAGTATTCCTTTAAATTTCATACCTACGGGCTGTCTATAGTATGCCTGTAAACTAGCGCATGTTTCCCGTGTAAAGAACTGGCCCTGCACAAAATGTGATTTCTAAAGGAAAAAAATCATTTAAAATTACTCGCGGCTATTCATGAATTGTAAAAAACACACAGACACAGCCTGGGACAAGTCCTTTATCAAAACAATAAAAAAATAAAAAAGAGATTCCAGTGATGTAATCCAATTAATCCATCCTCAATCTCCATTCTCCAGCGATGTAATCCAATTCTCGTTCTCCAGCGATGGATTATCTCCGCGACTCCAGCGAGGAACACGCACAGGACCCTGCCTCCACCGAAGGCATCCGGCCAATGAAGCTGCGCCAACCTGACAGCTCTTATGTAGCTGAGGGTGGGGGCCACCCGTCACATGATCCCGTCCCCCTCTGACACAAGGGGAAACGCTGGGGTTTCCCAGTGACGTGTATGGGTGACCCCGTCCCCCTCTGATGCAAAGGGAAACCTAATGCAGAGGACATATTCTCTAAGGATAATACTAGGGATAATTTGCAGGGTACGTTCCTGCATTTGATAAATGTAATGACATCTGAAGTCCGCATATGGTGGGTTATATCTTTGCTAGAAAGTTATATTAGGGAAGTAATTGTCCCTCAGATGGGATATTTCTCTAGAGAAGGATGATGGTGATAATAATCAATATTTTAATAAAATGGGAATAGATTTAATGAAAATTTTCAGCAGGAAGAGGAGTAAATTGTTTTAGATGGAGAAATTATTAAGATTAGAGATAAACTGACCCTCTATAAGGATTTCAATGAATATAATGAGGAATCTGAGAAATTGAGGAAGATTTTAAATAATGCTGAATCAGAGCAGAACATTAGGAAAAGGAATAAATACTTATGTGATTTAAATGATTATAAGAATAACAAAGTATTTACAGTAAATAGTAAGCAAATGATGCAATGGTTAATAGGAAAGAGGAGGAGGTTTTTAACCAGTTGAATGATATTTCCAGGAGTCCCAAACCCCCCAGACTGTTTTTGAATAAGAGAAAACAGTATGTAGGGCAGATTATACAGTAGGAGGAATTCATATGGTGCCATTACATATAATGGATAGGGGTGAACCTTTTAGTTCCCTTATTGGTGACGCAATTCGGGGAAAGGTTCATTAGTGACCATGCTCCCCAGTCAGAATAACCGAGAAGGGAATCTGGGTTTAGAAGTACATGACACATTGACCATAAGGAGTATTATATGAATTCTAGTTCTTCTAGAAGGCACCATAGAGCTGCCCATCACATAAGGATATTATTAAATCTGAAAAACAAACATACAGACGTTTGAGAACATATGTGTAAGCTTTATACCCAGAGGAGGGAGAACTGGGATGAACAGCCATTTACAAAGGAAAGATGAGCCACCAAGAGGTGAAAGGGGTAGTTATTTAGGAACCCAAGAAGATGAAAAGTACAGTGGAAGTAATGGTATTTTCAAAGTAATAGGCCTCGTACACACGGACGGACTGTCCGCTGAAAACGGTCCGCCGGACCGTTTTCAGCGGACATGTCCGCCCGGAGATTTCTGTCTGATGGTTGTACACACCATCAAACAGAAATCCGCACGGACACGATACGCGGTGACGTGGCCGCGCCATCACCGCGCCAATGACGCGGCGACGTGCGCGGCCCTGGAAGTTCAATGCTTCCACGCATGCGTCGAATCACTTCAACGCATGCGAGGGCTTTCGGGCCGATCGGACATATCCGGTGAGTCTGTACAGACGACCGAACATTTCCGACGGACAGGCTTCCAGCGGACATGTTTCTTAGCATGCTAAGAAACATTTGTCCGCTGGAAACCTGTCCGATCCGCCGGAAAATTGTCCGGTCGGACGTACAGACAACCAAACATGTCCGCTGAAACTGGTCAGCGGACCAGTTTCAGCGGACATGTTCGGTCGTGTGTACGGGGCCTAATAGGGCACCAACTACCATATGAACTTTCTTAATGTCAGTACGTTTCCCTCAAATATGCAGGTCTAATGACTACTAACGGCTACAATAAATAAGCTATGTACTCACATGCCCTGGAAGTTAAAGACCCTATCCAACTAATAATGGGTCTTCCAGGTTTCTTTTCCATGTTATTATGAATTTTTTGCACACTTACCATTGAGGGGATAAAATATTGATTTTCCAATCTATTTTATTAAAAAGGACAATACCAACCCCCTTGTCTGTACGACAAATAACCATGTTTTTATCCTCCTTTAAACTTTTTATACCTGCCATTACTTTTCTTTATCTTTATACACTTTTCTGATCTTCAACTTCTCCATATCGTTGATAACCATATCTCTAAATATAGTAACGTGGGGATTGTTATTACGCAGAGGTTTAAATTGGTTGTAAATCCTTACATATACCCAGTGAAGTGTCCAGTGGCAGGTGTAACACAGACATGAAACAAATCCTCCTACATACTACATACAGTATGTTGCACATGTTTATCTGCAGCCCTGTATTCATCAGTTAAAAGTGCAGAATTTACATAGGATCTCTCAGTTCTGAAACACTGTAATCTTTTTACCTCTTGGTCTCAGGGAAACCTTTCGGAAGTAACTTGGTAATGCAGATATCAGAGATACTTAGTGCTCTGGATGGAGACAATCGCAAGCTATAGAGGGATATGCTTTCTTTGTATTTCATATCTGAGGTTTACAAACACTTTAAATTAGCCAAAGATGTATTTGTGACTCCATTAATTTTTCCACTATTCCTAGTTACAGGGTTTTGTAAAAAGTGTTTTTTTTCACGGCCAGTCTCCTGGTAAACTTATGAATACTGTTAAATCCAATTTGGGGGTCTTAATTAAGACGATCAGATGAGATAGTAAATCCAGATGATAAGATAAGTAGGTGCTTTAATTATACAAACATTGCAATGGAGAAATACAACACAGATCTCGGCTACTATAAGCGAGTAAATGTGAAAGTGTTTCTGAGCTTACAACTATGGGTTATACAATTTGACGTGGCGACGTGCGCGGCCCTGGAAGTTCAATGCTTCCACGCATGCGTCGAATCACTTTGACGCATGCGAGGGATGGTGGCCGATCCGGTGAGTCTGTACAGACTTCTTAGCATGCTAAGAAACATTTGTCCGCTGGAAACCTGTCCGATCCGCCGGAAAATTGTCCGGTCGGACGTACAGACGACCGAACATGTCCGCTGAAACTGGTCAGCGGACCAGTTTCAGCGGACATGTTCAGTCGTGTGTACGGGGCCATAGAGTTTTGAATGAGATTGAAGCTTTGGATAGGTGCCTTAAAAATGCCCCATCAAAGATCTTGGATAGGTTTCAGATATTTATTGGTATTGAGTAGAATTTAGGGATCTGATAATGTTGAGATAGATATCGTTTTTTTTGACAGTCACGTGATGTAACCACCCATTTAACTGTTCCCTTGCTATAAAGAAGAAATGGACTTTGATTGGATTAAAACTATACGATCACACCTTTATCACGCCTAGAATACACTTGATACATACCCATATCTTATGAATATTCATACGTATAAATTGTATAACACGTAGTTGTTAGCTCAGAAACACTTTCACTTTTACTCGCTTATAGTAGCCAAGATCTGTGTTGTATTTCTCCATTGCAATGTTTGTATAATTAAAGCACCTACTTATCTTATCATCTGGATCTACTATCTCATCTGATCATCTTAATTAAGACCCCCAAATCGGATTTAACAGCTGGTGCCTGTGACTCGGATTCAGTTCCGTTGGACTTCCGACCAAAGAGAGGGGAAAAGGGCAGAACCAGTGGCCACGGTAAGAAACCTTTTAATGTTTTCTTTATTATGACCCTGCCTTTTTCCTGCTTCATTGTTCGCAGATTATGGCTTGGAATTACAGGAAATCAGTGGTGTGCCATTTGATCAATGTGGCAAAGGTGGGATTCACCCAAAGATAGAGGGACTCTAGACCTCCCTCCATAGCAGGATGGCTTAATAGGACTCAGGAGATAGAGGCAATGGAGGACTTGGTCCTCTCGGCCCAAAACAGGAGGAAACAATATAATGAAACTTGGACAGGATGGAAAGAATTTATTAATTCAGAGGAAGGGAAGAGAATGTTGGAAGAGAGATAAGAGCAGGAATGTAAATTATTTTGAAAGTGGATATCTGCATACGTGTATAAGGCACTATATAAGATTGTAAGCCCTACATCTCGAGGGGTAGTGGGAGCTGGGGGAGGGGGGTCCTTTTTTTTTTTGAGGGGGGGTTTTTAGTTTAGGGTGAAGAGGTTAAAGAAGGAAGGAGAGAGGCATATAGAAAGCATAGATTAAGTGTCCGATTATGCTGTAGAATTATTAATGAGTAGGGATGAGCCGAACACCCCCCTGTTCGGTTTGCACCAGAACCTTCGAACGGACCGAACGTTCACACGAACATTTAGAACCCCATTGACGTCAATGGGACTCGAACGTTCAAATTAAAAAGTGCTAATTTTAAAGCCTAATATGCAAGTTATTGTCGGAAAATGGGTTTGAGAACTCGGGTCTTGCCCCAGGGAACATGTATCAATGGAAAAAAAAGTTTTAAAAACTGTATTTTTTTCTGGAGCAGTGATTTTAATGATGCTTACAGTGAAAAAAAAAATGAAAAATTCCTTTAAATATCGTACCTGCTGGGTGTCTATAGTATGCCTGTGAGGTGGCACGTGTTTAGAACTGTCCCTGCACAAAATGAGATTACTATAAGATAAAAGTCATTTAAAACTGCTTGCGGCTTTAATGTAATGTCTGGTCCCTGCAATATGGATGAAAATCATTGAGAAAAATAGCATGGTTTCCTCTCACTCCCCCCAGGTCATTTCAAGCCCCTTTGGCCCTATATACTTTAAACAGCATTATACAGGCGGTGCAAACAAGACAGGCACTGTAGGTTTGTTATTAAGTAGAATCTGTTTGTAATTTTGAACTGGTACTTTTTTAAAGTGTAGCTCCAGCCATAAAATCTATTTTTAGCTTTTCTGAAAACATGGAGATGGGTTATCACCCCTGTAAACATTTGTTTTGCTGTCTGTGTGCATCTGTTCAGAAGATTGCAATTTCTGTCCCAATGACAAATGATTTTTTGAAAATGTGGGTTTTTTAGTGAATCAAGGATTGGTGATAAAGCATCAGTGGACAGGAGACACCTCTTACAGAAGAGAATTTCCCTTCCTTGGGGTAGATTTCCTCTCACTTCTTTTTTCTCCTTCCATTTGCAAGTAGGAGTCGTTTGTAAGTTGGATGTTTGAAAGTAGGGGCCTGCCGTATATACTATTTTGGGCCCTAGGTGTTGGTGTTGCCACAACACTGTAAGCCCTCACAGTTAGTCTTGGTGGGCGCTGGAACGCTCAAACAGGGGCAGACAAATTGGGCCTTAGGGACTGGTGCTAGTGCCACAACACTGCAACCCCTCACAGATACTATAGTTGGAGCGCAGGAATGAGCCCGCTGCAAAGTATTGCATCAAAAAATGTAATTACACGCCCCTGTTAAACAGGGGCAGAAAAATTGGGCCTTAGGGACTGGTGCTGGTGCCACAACACTGCAACCCCTCACAGATACTCTAGTTGGAGCGCAGGAATGAGCCCGCTGCAAAGTATTGCATCAAAAACTGTAATTACACGCCCCTGTTAAACAGGGGCAGAAAAATTGGGCCTTAGGGACTGGTGATGGTACCACAACACTGCAACCCCTCACAGACACTCTAGTTGGAGCGCAGGAATGAGCCTGCTGCAAAGTATTGCATCAAAAATTTAAATTACACACCCCTGTTAGACAGGGGCAGAAAAATTGGGTCATTGAGGAGGAAAAGGATAGTCACTCAGCATAACAGGATAGTCACTCAGCATCAGCATAGGCAGTCTTGAAGGAATCTGACATTTCAAAAAAAATAATTCAGTTATATCAGCATCAGGTGCTTGTTAGCTGGTGATGATCCAAGCCTGATTAATTTTTATGAAGGTCAGTCGATTGACCGAGTCGGTGGAGAGGCGCACCTTGTGATCAGTTACAAAGCCTCCAGCAGCACTGAATGTGCGTTCTGAAAGAACGCTGGATGCAGGACAAGCCAGTAGCTCAATTGCGTACTGTGCAAGCTCTGGCCAGTGATCCATCCTTAAGACCCAGTAAGCCAGAGGATTTTCAATGGGAAAGGTGTCCAAGTCTGATCTTGCCCCTAGGTATTCCCGCACCATGTAAAACAGACGCTAACGATGGTTGCTGGAACCGGTCATACCTTGGGGCTGTGGACTAAAAAATTGTCTGAACGCATCGGTCAGACGGCCACCTTCTCCACCGCTCCTTCTGTGACTGACCGAAGCCTCAGCAACACATTGTCCAGGACCTGGATTTTGTAACCCCCGAGTCTCTGGGAACGCGTTGCACAGACCTTTCTGCAAGGCCTCCCGAAGATGTTTCATCTTCTGCTCCCTCTGCGCCGGCAAGATAAGGTCCGCAACCTTATTCTTGTAACGTGGATCAAGGAGAGTTGCCAGCCAGTTATGATCCCTCTCCTTGATGGCACGAATACGAAGATCCTTCCGCAGGCTTTGCAGGATCAGGGAGGCCATACAACGTAGGTTTGCTGAGGCATTCAGTGCGGAGTCCTTTGGGTCACTGAGGACGACATGATTCGCAGCCACCCCATCCCAGCCACGTACAAGTCCATGGGTTCCTTGGGACTGTAATTGATCCCTTGAAGACTGCTGCTGATGCTAAGTGCTAGGTTCCACCTCCATGCTGACCCAATCCTCCTCCTCCTCGTCCTCTTCCTGTGTGCTAGGCGGGCAAGCAGGAACACTGTCTGGATAAAGGGGGCTTTGAGAGGTAAGGAAGTCCTCCTCTTCCTCCCTCTGTTCTGC
The DNA here is from genome assembly GCF_905171775.1 of Rana temporaria. Taxonomy (NCBI): domain Eukaryota; kingdom Metazoa; phylum Chordata; class Amphibia; order Anura; family Ranidae; genus Rana; species Rana temporaria. The sequence goes on along the minus strand of NC_053493.1, from coordinate 209,502,547 downwards.
CTCAAGGGCCTTGTCCATTATTCCACGCAGCGTGTGCTCCAACATGTGAATAAGAGGGACAGTCTCACTGATGCATGCACTGTCACTGCTCACCATCCTCGTGGCCTCCTCAAATGGTGACAGGACAGTGCATGCATTCCTGATCATAGTCCACTGGCGTGGGGGAAAAAAACAAGCTCCCCTGACCCAGTTCTGCTGCCATATTGTCACAGAAACTCATTGATGGCCCTCTGCTGCATGTGCAGCCACTGCAGCATGGCCAACGTAGAGTTCCACCTGGTGGGCATGTCACAGATTAGGCGGTTCTTGGGCAGCTTGTATTCCCTTTAGAGGTCTCCCAGCCGAGCACTGGCATTAAATGACCATTGGAAATGCACACAGACTTTCTTGGCCTGCTTCAGGACATCCTGTAAGCCTGGGTACCTGCCCAAGAACCGCTGCACCACCAAATTAAGGACATGAGCAAAACAGGGCACATGGGTCAGTTGTCCCTGTCGCAGGGCAGAGAGGAGGTTGGTGCCATTGTTGCTAGCCACCATTCCTGGCTTAAGTTGGCATGGCATAAACCACCTCTGAGCCTGCCCCTGCAGAGCTGACAGAACCTCTGCCCCAGTGTGGCTCCTGTCCCCCAAGCACACCAGCTCAAGCACCACATGGCATCTCTTTGCCTGCATACCTGCGTAGACCCTTAAATGCCTACGAAGCACCGCTGGTTCTGAGGACATTTCAGCACAGGAAGAGGCCACAGAGGAAGAAGAAGAGGAGGGGGTGGAGGAGAGAGGTGTGTCACAACCAGTAGTAGCATTTTGGAGTCATGGTGTCGGAACAACCTCCAACACTACTGTACCTTGTCCTGAGTCCTTCCCAGCTGCCAGCAGAGTCACCATATGCGCAGTGAAACATAGGTAACGTCCCTGTCCATGCCTGCTGGACCATGAGTCAGCGGTAATATGCACCTTACCACTGACCGCCCTGTCCAGCGAGGCATGGACATTGCCTTCCACATGCTCGTAGAGAGCCATGAGAAAAAGTGGCGTTTGGGAACTTGCCACTGAGGTACTGCACATTCCACAAACTCATGGAAGGGGGCAGAATCTACCAACTGAAAAGGCAGCAGTTAAAGTGCTAGCAATTTAGCTAAGCTAGCATTCAACCACTGGGCATGTGGATGGCTGGTAGAGAACTTCTTTCGGCGCTGCAGCTGGGGCAGGGAAATTTGCCTGGTACAATCTGCCATCGGTGTACCGATAGTAGATTGCCCGCATGTACTAGGCTGTGACACACCTAATTCTACACCTTCAGTCCTATCAGTGCAGGCTTCAGAGAGGACTGAGGGTATAGTGGGGTTGGAGATCCCAGCTGATGAGGGGCAAGGGGAGGTCTGCTTTGCTCTTTGGTGTGGGTCTTTGAGGTACGCTTGCCAACGAACTGCATGGCAGGTCGACATAAGTCTGGTCAAGCATGTGGTGCCCAAGCGGGTGATGTTTTGGCCACGCGAGATACGCTTGAGACATATGTTGCAAATAGCAGCGGTGCGATCTGATGCACTCGTCTCAAAAAAGGCCCACACCAAAGAACTTTTGGAATAACGCTGAGACACAGCAGCGCCCTGCAAATGCGTAGCTCTGCGTTGTGATTGTCAGGGCACTAACTCTTACCTGCCTTCCAGAACGGTGCAATCGCGGCTGTTTGCGCCGCGTGCGCATGCGTGGTGTTGGCGCGTGCGTGCGTGCGTGGTGTTGGCGCGCGCGGGCGCGTGCAGGTGCGCGCGCACGGGCGCGCAAGACCTGTAGTTCCGTCCAGCCAATCAGAGCCCTGAGCGGGCTATTTAAACCTCTCCCTTTCCTGTGGTTAGTTGCTGGTTTGTCACAGCGCTTGTTTGGAGTGTTTCCTGGATCCTGGAAAAACCTTACCTGATCTTGTTCCTGTTTACCTGACCTTAGCTATACTCTACCGGATTGCTGCCTTCTCCTACCTTGACCTCGGCTTGCCTATTGGACTATTCTGATCTCACCTGCCCTTGACCTTTTGGCTTGAACTTTGGACTACCCTGTTTATCTGAACTTCCTTGACCACAGCCTGTTTTCTGGATTTCCCTGTTTCCTACCAATCCTGCTTCCCGGACCTCCTGGAATTCCCTGCCATATCTTCAGCCATTCCCAAGTGGACTACTGCCTGGTTGTTCCTGTTTCACGCACCGAACCTTCACCTTCCCATCGGTACCGGTGCCTCCTGGTGCGTCTGCTCCCCTGTCCCCATTTCAGGGGGCGGACCGCGCCGGGTCGCAAAGGGAGCCACCCTCAGCATCTTGGCCTTGGTAAGTGTACTTTTGTTACTACCTGATAGTACCTGATAGTACAAACCAGCCAGATGTCCGAGGCCGACAGGGTGCGCTCGCCTTTTGAGACGCTATGCCAACAGGTCTCAGCCCTCACCGAAGCGGTACAGAAACTTCAAGAAGGCTATCTGCATATAGACGGTCGCTTACAACAGATGAATGTCACCCCCGGATCCTCGACCGCCTCCGCGGCATTAGCTACAGGTCCTACTTCTTCTCAACCCTCTTCTGCTTCTCCAGTGCTGGTAACTCATCCTGAACCACGTGTGCCTACCCCGGAGCGATTCGCTGGCGACCGAAAGAAATTTCGGGCATTTAAGAACGCTTGCTCGCTGTATCTGACTCTTCAACCCAGGACTTTTTGTTCAGAAGCTGTAAAGGTTGGTTTCGTGATCTCCCTCCTTGCAGATGAACCACAAGCTTTGGCCCATAGTTTGTTAGAACAAGGGAGCCCCGATATTAGACACCATGGACACTTTCTTTGAACATTTATCTAAGTTATACGATGATCCTCTCCGTTCAGCTACCGCAGAACTTACTCTTCATCAACTAACCCAGGGGAGGAGACCCGTAGAGGACTACATTGCTGACTTCCGTAAATGGTCTGCTGATACAGGGTGGAATGAAACTGCCCTAAAATACCAGTTTCGCCAAGGATTGTCGGAATCCCTCAAGGACGAGCTAGCCAGAGGTGACCCGCCTGCCACTCTGGAAGCCTTAATCCAATCGGCCACCCAGCTTGATCGACGCCTTCGAGAACGCCGGCAGGAACGCTTCCAGACATCCCGTCCTAATTGGGTTCCGCCTAGATTCTCACCGGCTCCTCCACCTGCTCCAGTTCCACCTGTTGCTTCGTCTTCAGATCCAGAACCAATGCAGCTCGGTCTACTCCGGGCACCTCTCACCCCTGAAGAGAGACAACGTAGACGGCAGTCCAACCTCTGCCTGTATTGTGGCGCTGCAGGACATTTTCTTCGCACCTGTCCCATAAGACCCAGTAAGTCAAGACTACCGTCTTTTTTCAATTGCCATATTTCCAACTTACCACAGACTTATGTTGTACTTTTTCTTTCTCTACAGCTCCCGCAGGGGGCGGTCCGGCTGCCAGCCATCGTTGACTCCGGGGCTTGCAGCTGCTTCCTTGATTCTGCCCTAGCCCAGAAGCTGCATGTCCCATACCGGCCCAAAAACTTTCAGTTACAGATCCATCTGGCAGACGGCTCTCTACCCCGCTCTGGATTAGTTACCATGGAAACTCTGCCCATCCACGCCATCTCCGACACCGGCCATCGAGAGTATCTGTGCCTGGATCTCATTCCTTCCCCTTTATTCCCTATTATTTTGGGCTTACCCTGGCTACAAGCGCATCAACCTTCTATAGACTGGCTCAAAAAAGACATCACATTTCCTTCTGCTTTCTGTTCTCAGCATTGTCTTCCTCCCGTTAAAGCCTCCTGCTCCACCTTGATATCTGCACCATCGGATCTTCAACACGTTCCTGCTGCATACTCGGACTTTAATGATGTGTTCGATAAGCAACAGGCTGACCGCCTTCCCCCACATCGGCCATACGATTGCCCCGTTGATTTACTTCCCGGTTCTAAAATCCCTTTTGGTCGAATCTTCCCACTCTCAGAGACTGAATTGGTGGCTCTAAAAGCCTATATCGATGAAAATTTAGGAAAGAAATTCATCCGCCCTTCATCTTCCCCAGCCGGGGCTGGAATCTTTTTTGTTGAGAAAAAAGATGGTTCCCTCAGGCCCTGTATCGATTACAGGGAGCTAAATAAAATCACCGTCAAAAATAGGTATCCTTTGCCCCTCATTCCGGAACTTTTTCAACGCTTCCGATCAGCCCGGATTTTTTCTAAGCTCGATCTCCGTGGGGCCTACAACCTTATCCGGATCAGGCATGGGGACGAATGGAAGACCGCTTTTAGATCAAGGTTCGGGCACTTTGAATACCTAGTAATGCCATTCGGCCTCTGCAACGCCCCTGCCACTTTCCAACATCTGGTAAATGACATTTTTCGTTAATATCTGGATGACTTTCTAGTCGTCTACTTGGACGACATCCTCATTTTTTCGGTATCACTCGAACTACATCGCACCCACGTTAAGAAGGTCCTGACTATCCTCAGAGAACACAAGCTTTATCTTAAAGCGGAAAAATGCGAATTTGAGAAGACTACAATTCAGTTTTTGGGGTTCATCATTTCAACCGACGGTATATCCATGGATCCGCAAAAGGTCAAAGCAGTTCAGGATTGGCCAGCGCCAATTGACAAAAAAGGGGTACAGCGTTTTATTGGCTTTGCCAACTTTTACCGAAGATTCATTGTTGGTTTTTCATCCATTGTGGCCCCTATCACTCGTCTAACTCACCAAGGTCTTCGCTTTCATTGGTCCCGGGAAGCTCAAGAAGCATTCAAAAAGTTAAAAATCTTGTTTTCTTCAGCCCCTATCCTTAGGCATCCAGATCCAAGCTTGCCCTTTATCCTGGAAGTCGACGCTTCGGAGACAGCCATCGGTGCTATCCTGTCACAAAGGCAAGGACCCAAATCCTTACTGCACCCCATAGCTTACGCTTCACGAAAACTAAATCTCTCGGAAAGAAATTATGATGTTGGGGACCGGGAACTATTGGCCATTAAGTTCGCTCTAGAAGAGTGGAGGTACCTCTTGGAGGGTGCTCTTCACCCCATCTTGATCTTCACAGACCATAAAAATTTGGAATACCTGCGATCTGCCAAACGTCTGAGACCTAGGCAAGCCCGTTGGGCCTTGTTCTTTGCCCGCTTCAACTTTCACACAACCTTCAGACCAGGATCTAAGAATGGAAAAGCTGACGCCCTATCCAGAATGTTCACTGAAACCCCTGATCAGTCAGAACCCAGTACCATCTTGACGTCCCAAAATTTCTTTCTGATTTCTCAGTTGGATCTACTTTCCTCTTTAAAGACGGCTTCCACTCAAATTACCAACATACCCTCACTCTCTCTTGAAAGACGGGACGGTTTACTATGGTCTCGAGGCAAAATTTTTGTACCTGAACAAACGAGACAACTAGTACTGAGCATATTCCATGACCATAAACTAGCAGGCCATTTTGGAGCTCGGAAAACCGCGGAACTAGTTAGCCGCTCCTTCTGGTGGCCAAGGTGGAGGTCGGACTGTAAAGACTATGTAACTTCGTGCTCTCGGTGTCAGCGTTACAAAGGCCCAAACGCCAAATCCTGGGGTTTACTCAGACCTCTTCCTGTTCCTGAACGCCCCTGGGCGGACATCTCTATGGATTTTATTGTAGACTTACCACCTTCTGGAGGCTTTACTACAATCCTAGTAGTGGTCGACCGGCTGTCCAAATTTGCACATTTTGTGCCCATGATTGGCACACCCTCTGCAGCAGAAACCGCTAAAGTTTTCTTCAAAGAGATCGTGAAGCTCCACGGAACACTCAAAAGCATTGTTTCGGATAGAGGTGTGCAATTTACATCTAAATTTTGGAAGGAACTTTGTAAATCTCTGGAGATTAAAATCTGCCTTTCATCAGCTTACCACCCGCAGTCCAATGGTCAGACAGAGAAGACCAACCAAACGTTGGAACAGTATCTCCGTTGCTTCTGCTCCTCGTCGCAAGATGACTGGTCGTCTTTGCTACCATCCGCAGAATTTGCGTATAACAATTCTCTACATTCATCCACTAACCAGACTCCATTTTGGGCTAACTATGGTTACCATCCAACTTTTCTTCCAAATTCAATTCCCGAGATTCCTGTACCTGCTGTCCAAGAACATATAGTTGCTTTACAACAAAATTTTCAAAGACTTAAAAAAAACATGCAACAGGCCCAGGAAAATTACAAAAGATCCTACGAGAAGGGAAAGAAGGAGTGTCCAGTTTTTAAAGTCGGGGAGAAGGTATGGCTATCAGCCACGAACCTTAGGTTACCCATTCCTTCTCGGAAATTAGGTCCCAGATTCATAGGCCCATTCGAAATTAAAAGAGTGATCAATCCTGTGGCTTTTGAACTAACATTACCAGGGTCATACAAGATCCACCCCGTATTCCACGCATTTCTGCTCAAACCCGTTATTCCAGACTCTTTTCCAGGAAGGGAGGAACTTCCACCTCCTCCAGTGGAGATTGAAGGTGAAAAAGAATTTGAGGTCGAATCTATTTTAGGTTGCCGGAAGAGAGGGAGACAACTCCAGTACCTTGTCAAGTGGAAGGGTTACCCGCCTGAAGACACCTCATGGGAACCTTCCAGAAATTTACATGCTCCTCGCCTGATCCGAATTTTTCACCGGGACCATCCAGAACTGATGGACAGTTTAGGCGTCCGGAGTCCGCCCCTAGGGAGGGGGCACTGTCAGGGCACTAACTCTTACCTGCCTTCCAGAACGGTGCAATCGCGGCTGTTTGCGCGCGCGTGTGCGTGGTGTTGGCGCGCGCGGGCGCGTGCAGGTGCGCACGCACGGGCGCGCAAGACCTGTAGTTCCGTCCAGCCAATCAGAGCCCTGAGCGGGCTATTTAAACCTCTCCCTTTCCTGTGGTTAGTTGCTGGTTTGTCACAGCGCTTGTTTGGAGTGTTTCCTGGAAAAACCTTACCTGATCTTGTTCCTGTTTACCTGACCTTGGCTATACTCTACCGGATTGCTGCCTTCTCCTACCTTGACCTCGGCTTGCCTATTGGACTATTCTGATCTCACCTGCCCTTGACCTTTTGGCTTGAACTTTGGACTACCCTGTTTATCTGAACTTCCTTGACCACAGCCTGTTTTCTGGATTTCCCTGTTTCCTACCAATCCTGCTTCCCGGACCTCCTGGAATTCCCTGCCATATCTTCAGCCATTCCCAAGTGGACTACTGCCTGGTTGTTCCTGTTTCACGCACCGAACCTTCACCTTCCCATCGGTACCGGTGCCTCCTGGTGCGTCTGCTCCCCTGTCCCCATTTCAGGGGGCGGACCGCGCCGGGTCGCAAAGGGAGCCACCCTCAGCATCTTGGCCTTGGTAAGTGTACTTTTGTTACTACCTGATAGTACCTGATAGTGATGCAGTCGGTGTGCTGCCCTTAAGCTGGACCCTGGAGGGCATCCTGCCTCGTTGGTGATGTGCCTGTGCCTCCTCCTCTCTCCTATCAGGCACCCACGTAGAGTCAGTGACCTCATCATCCCCTCCCTCCTCATCACTGTAGAAAACCTGGCAGTATGCTGCAGCTGGGGGAACATGACTGCCAGATTGCTGTCCTTCTTGGGCACCCTCTCTCCCTGGGCTAACGTTACTGCCTTCCTCTAGCTTTGTACTATCATCGGAGCCTTCAAAACGCTGCGCATTCCCATGCAGAATGTACCCAACACTGTGGTCAAACAGTTTGGGGGACTCCTCAGGAGTACATGGTGGGGCTAGGGAAGGAGTGACTGATGCCATTGAGCAGAGGGAAGAGGACGCCTTGGCAGCTGCTTTGCCAGACAAAGTACCCTGGGCCTGGGTGAGAGAGGATGAGGAGGATGTGGACGGCTTGGTCATCCACTCTACCAAGTCTTTGGCATGTTGCGGCTCAACGCGGCCAGCTGCCCAAAACAAGGACGAGCGTGTTCAATGACCACGTGCTGTTGCCTCTAGACGCAGAGCCTGCTTGCCCTCGTGACTCTCTGCATCTCCTTGTTGTCCTTACAGACATACTAATGGCTTGCAGAGGACAAAGGCAGTACACATACCTCTTAGCTTTAGGTGCAAACTGCAGAGGACACGGGCAGTACACACCAAGTAGCTTTAGGTGCAAACTGCAGAGGACAAAGGCAGTACACACCAAGTAGCTTTAGGTGCAAACTACAGAAGACACGGGCAGTACACACCAAGTAGCTTTAGGTGCAAACTACAGAGGACACGGGCAGTACACACCAAGTAGCTTTAGGTGCAAACTGCAGAGGACAAAGGCAGTACACACACTACGTAGCTTTAGGTGCCAACTGCAGAGGACACGGGCACTACACACCAAGTAGCTTTAGGTGCAAACTACAGAGGACACGGGCAGTACACACCAAGTAGGTTTAGGTGCAAACTCCTGAGGACACGGGCAGTACACACCAAGCAGCGTTAGGTGCAAACTGCAGAGGACAAAGGCAGTACACACACTACATAGCTTTAGGTGCAAACTGCAGAGGACACGGGCAGTACACACCAAGTAGCTTTAGGTGCAAACTGCAGAGGACAAAGGCAGTACACACACTACATAGCTTTAGGTGCAAACTACAGAGGACACGGCAGTACACACCAAGTAGCTTTAGGTGCAAACTGCAGAGGACAAAGGCAGTACACACACTGGGGGTTATTTACAAAAGGCAAATCCACTTTGCACTACAAGTGCAAACTATAAGTGCAAAGTGCACTTGAAATTGCAGTCGCTGTAGATCTGAGGGGGATATGCAAGGAAAATAAAAAAACAGCATTTTAGCTTGCACATGATTGGATAATAAAATCAGCAGAGCTTCCCCACATTTCAGATCTACCCCTCAGATTTACAGTGACTGCACTTCCAAGTGCACTTTCAGTGCAATTTCAAGTGCACTTTGCACTTGTAGTGCAAAGTGGATTTGCCTTTCGTAAATAACCCCCACTATGTAGCTTTAGGTGCATACTGCAGAGGACACGGGCAGTACACACCAAGTAGCTTTAGGTGCAAACTACAGAGGACACGGGCAGTACACACCAAGTAGCTTTAGGTGCAAACTGCAGAGGACAAAGGCAGTACACACACTACGTAGCTTTAGGTGCCAACTGCAGAGGACACGGGCACTACACACCAAGTAGCTTTAGGTGAAAACTACAGAGGACACGGGCAGTACACACCAAGTAGCTTTAGGTGCAAACTCCAGAGGACACGGGCAGTACACACCAAGTAGTGTTAGGTGCAAACTGCAGAGGACAAAGGCAGTACACACACTACGTAGCTTTAGGTGCCAACTGCAGAGGACACGGGCACTACACACCAAGTAGCTTTAGGTGCAAACTACAGAGGACACGGGCAGTACACACCAAGTAGGTTTAGGTGCAAACTCCTGAGGACACGGGCAGTACACACCAAGTAGCGTTAGGTGCAAACTGCAGAAGACAAAGGCAGTACACACACTACATAGCTTTAGGTGCAAACTGCAGAGGACACGGGCAGTACACACCAAGTAGCTTTAGGTGCAAACTGCAGAGGACAAAGGCAGTACACACACTACATAGCTTTAGGTGCAAACTGCAGAGGACACGGGCAGTACACACCAAGTAGCTTTAGGTGCAAACTACAGAGGACACGGCAGTACACACCAAGTAGCTTTAGGTGCAAACTGCAGAGGACAAAGGCAGTACACACACTATGTAGCTTTAGGTGCATACTGCAGAGGACACGGGCAGTACACACAAAGTAGCTTTAGGTGCAAACTACAGAGGACACGGGCAGTACACACCAAGTAGCTTTAGGTGCAAACTGCAGAGGACAAAGGCAGTACACACACTACGTAGCTTTAGGTGCAAACTGCAGAGGACTTAGGCAGTACACACCAAGTAGCTTTAGGTGCAAACTACAGAGGACCCGGGCAGTACACACCAAGTAGCTTTAGTTGCAAACTGCAAAGGACAAAGGCAGTACACACCAAGTAGCTTTAGGTGCAAACTGCAGAGGACAGTTCAGATTAGCAGATTTGTATGATGCAGAGATGGGTGATACGAATGAGTAAAGATATGTATACACATACACCCTAAGAAGAACTTTGCTCCACATAGATGTGAAGTAGTACTGTGGACCCTTTGGTGTCATACTAGGTAGGGAAGATATGGTAGTGACCCCGACATGGGGGCCAAGAGGAGGGAAATGAGTAGAATTTAGGGGTCTGATAATGTTGAGATAGATATAGATATTGTAATGGTGGGACCCTGTGCTGTGTGAGAAATAGCTGGTTTAAGCCAAATTATGGAGAGGAAGACACATTAATTGGACAGCTGTGTCTTGGGCTTTTTAAGTCTGATCTGACCAGCATTCTGGGCCCCACCCTACAGACAGGAGGTCTGTTCCTGGGAGCCAGGTGAGCTCCCATCTCTCTGAGAGGAGAGAGAGGCTGCATGAGTTGCAGCTAGAGCATGCTTATCTGCAGCAAGACGTAAGCTAGATGTGTGCTTATTTTTAGAAAACTGGTAGTTCTGAGGAGCAGAACTTGGGCCTAAGCTAAAGGCCTGAAACAGCCAGATGGCAAGTGTGAAAGCCGGGAGGCTGAACTGTTGATTTTTTTTCAAGATACAGGGGAATGGTGGAACCCCCCCCCCCCCACCTTGCGTGGGCTACTATTGTATTTGTGAACTTTCTTTTTTAAAATAAAAGTGGGCTACCAGGCCCTTAAAAACTCAGTTCTGGACTGGCGTACTCACTGGAAAATGCACCTACCATTGGAGTCAGATCCCCCAATCCTACAATATATAAATATAGACGTTCACTTTAAGGATTGATAATGCACCCTTGTTTGCTTTTTCACAGATGTTCACAGCTTCCTCGTTTTGTCCTTGGGAATCAGACACAGGATGCTGATAAGGCCTGTTCGGAATAGACTTTCTACTAGACCAGTTTGAACTGGCCAAAAACTCTTGATATAAATTGTATAACCCATAGTAAGCTCAGAAACACTTTTACTTTTACTCGCTTATAGTAGCCGAGATCTGTGTTGTATTTCTCCATTGCAATGTTTGTATAATTAAAGCACCTACTTATCTTATCATCTGGATTTACTATCTCATCTGATCGTCTTAATTAAGACCCCCAAATTGGATTTAACAGTATTCATAAGTTTACCAGGAGACTGGCCGTGAACAAAAAACACTTTTTACAAAACCCTGTAACTAGGAATAGTGGAAAAATTAATGGAGTCACAAATACATCTTTGGCTAATTTAAAGTGTTTGTAAACCTCAGATATGAAATACAAAGAAAGCATATCCCTCTATAGCATGCGATTGTCTCCATCCAGAGCACTAAGTATCTCTGATATCTGCATTACCAAGTTACTTCCGAAAGGTTTCCCTGAGTCCAAGAGGTAAAAAGGTTACAGTGTTTCAGAACTGAGAGATCCTATGTAAATTCTGCACTTTTAACCGATGAATACAGGGCTGCAGATAAACATGTGCAACATACTGTATGTAGTATGTAGGAGGATTTGTTTCATGTCTGTGTTACACCTGCCACTGGACACTTCACTGGGTATATGTAAGGATTTACAACCAATTTAAACCTCTGCGTAATAACAATCCCCACATTACTATATTCAGAGATATGGTTATCAACGATATGGAGAAGTTGAAGATCAGAAAAGTGTATAAAGATAAAGAAAAGTAATGGCAGGTATAAAAGTTTAAAGGAGGATAAAACCGTGGTTATTCGTCGTACAGACAAGGGGGTTGGTATTTCCTTTTTAATAAAATAGATTGGAAAATCAATATTTTATCCCCTCAATGGTAAGTGTGCAAAAAATTAATAATAACATGGAAAAGAAACCTGGAAGACCCATTATTAGTTGGATAGGGTCTTTAACTTCCAGGGCACGTGAGTACATAGCTTATTTATTGTAGCCGTTAGTAGTCATTAGACCTGCATATTTGAGGGAAACGTACTGACATTAAGAAAGTTCATATGGTAGTTGGTGCCCTATTAGGCCCCGTACACACGACCGAACATGTCCGCTGAAACTGGTCCGCTGACCAGTTTCAGCGGACATGTTCGGTTGTCTGTACGTCCGACCGGACAATTTTCCGGCGGATCGGACAGGTTTCCAGCAGACAAATGTTTCTTAGCATGCTAAGAAACATGTCCGCTGGAAGCCTGTCCATCGGACATGTTCGGTCGTCTGTACAGACTCACCGAACATGTCCGATCGGCCGAAAGCCCTCGCATGCGTCGAAGTGATTCGACGCATGCGTGGAAGCATTGAACATCCAGGGCCGCGCACGTCGCCGTGTCATCGTCGCGGCGACGGCGCGGCCACGTCACCGCGTATCGTGTCCTCGCGGATTTCAGTTCGATGGTGTGTACAACCATCAGACAGAAATCTCCGGGTGGACATGTCCGCTGAAAACGGTCCGGCGGACCGTTTTCAGCGGACAGTCCGTCCGTGTGTACGAAGCCTGAGTGACAGCAGATATGTCATCTCTATATACCAACATAATTGTGACAGACTCACACAGGACATCCCCGAACCATCTTATGTCTAAAATCATCCTATGGCCACTAGGGGCGTAGGATGACTGAGAAATGATATCTTGGACTACCTGAGATGGGATTATTATCCACAATATATTCCAGGACATCTGTAAAGAACTATTTACTGTTTGTTGATTCTGAACTCAACGGGTTAATTGTAAGAGTTACTCATTTATCATGTTGGGACACATACTGTTAGATGCTAATTGATCCTGCTATTGTGTGAAGATGTCCTGTGTTTACACTTATGATAATGTGTATTGTATAGCAGGTCAGCGGAGACGGGACGTCATATCTGACGTCATATCTGAGTCACCTAGTCTGGGTAAATGATTAGTTAATTAGCTCATGTTAATTTATGTTCTGGTTCCCTCCTCTTTAAACTGTATATAAGGTTGCATTCTTGGTTCTATTAAACACTCCATGTTTAGCACACAAACAAGTCTCGTCTCGTTGTTTGTTGAGGGCAGCTGGAATATCTGATATCTATATCCAGACTGATAGGAAGCGGTATATGACGGAAACACTCAAGCGGAGTGTGGGACATTCCGTTACAATAATACATCATGATGGAATGGAAGCTGTTGAAAACTATTGACCTGGATGGGCAATATTAAACTAATTTACATAACATGACAATTCTATCCAACTATGCAATAGCAATTAGAGCGTAAGGGACTAGGTAAAAGTACAATGAAAACAAAAGATCTACTTTGATTAAAACAGTAGCATACATCATAAAAATTAGAACGCTAAAAGGATTTTTATAAATGTAGAAAACCTACTTAACAACATCATACATCTACCAAGAGGACTATTTATTCGTAATTAGATGTAAATGTTTCCATGCAGTTGTAAAATAGGATCCGCTAAATACAATAATGTAAAACATATGCTATTAGCAAAAACTGACCTAAGTTAATGTCTGGCTAGAGGGTCACTGGTTATAGGTAGCCACATAAACCCTATTTAATATGTTGGGCATTTGCTGTTAATAGATTTGTTTCTCAGTGACACTAAGACATTAATCAATTTACACCGAAAATTGATGGTAAGGTGAGTTGTGGGGTCTCATTTCTCAATTTGAGAGGAGGGAATATCATTAATCATCATTGAATAAATAGTGACCTTACTATGTCAAGGTGATAAACATCGTAAATGCAAATAGAAAACAGCCATGCTATATGTTAATATAGATGCAAATTGAATAGAATCTTTGAAAAAACAATGGTTAAATATATATAAAAATACATATTGTATAAGGATTTTTTCAACTGGCCTTAAAAGTTATACAAGAAGCATCCAAGAGAAAGAAACCTCAAATGCTTTAATTTTACTTTACCCTGGATCAGCTAGTGTTTCTAAGGAGTAAAGAACCACTTCAATACCGCAATATTCACACATAGGCCCAGATTCACATACCTCGGCGCATCTTTAGGCGGGCGTAGCATATCGAATATACGCTACGCCGACGTTGCGCAGAGCGCCGAGCACAGTATTCTCAATGGAAATGCTCCCAACGTTGCGCCGGCGTAACGTAATTTTGTTGGCGTAAGCCAGCGTAAGTGTAAGTGGGTGTGACCATATGCAAATGATGATCCGAGCGTGGAGCAGTGTTTTACGCCCGTCGTATCATGAATGGAGCATGCGCAGTGACGTGGACGTATGATCGCTCCCCTGTGCGCATGCTCACAACTATGCCGGTGCTACTTCCTGGGATACGCCGGCCCACCGGCTTACCCCAAGCGCATAAATACGCCCAGCCATACGATGGCGGCAGCTGGAAATGGAGGCAAGGACAGGAGGAAAAAAACGTTTCAAAGGAGGAGAGGGCTATTATTATCAGGGCAATTGCCAAATATGGTAAGTTCCTCCATGGTGCCCACAGTGGCCAGACCAGCAGGGCACGTAAGAGGGAGATCCTGGAGGAGATCACCCTGGAGGTCAATGCCGTGGGTAATGAGACCAGGACCCCCGACGATGTTAAAAAAAAAAAACTACCTGAGACGTCGGGTCTGTGACAAGCTGGCCCTTATGAAGAGGCACGCCAGGGGCACGGGAGGAGGACCAGCCTCTGCTCTACGGTTGACAGACGAGGAGGAGGTCGTCGCCCAATGTCTGCAGCGTGAGCGGTGGAGGGCATGGAGGGTTTCGACTCCGGTGACCAGGCCTTGAGGACAGGTAAGTATGTTTTATCTCCTATCCGGTGTGTAGCATGTGAGGGGGTGGAAGGGAACATGTGACAAGTGTGTGGGTCCAGCCAACATGTGAATGTTTTATGTCATCCACAGATATGCTGGAGGAAGCTGGGCCGTCGTCGCCATCCCAGGAGGAGAGTGCCCACACCTCTCCTCTAGAGGAAGTTGTGGAGGAGCACGGGGACCTGGAGGAAATTTTCTACCTCATTGAGGATACCATCATCCCTGGACCCTCCCAAACCTCCTCCCTCATCAGCGGAAGCCCCTCACCCTCCTCCCACATCAGGGGAAGCCCCTCACCCTCCTCCCACATCAGGGGAAACCCCTCACCCTCCTCCACCATCAGGAAAAGCCCCTCAAGGGCCTCCCCGTATACACGGCCCCCAGGAAGGCTACCCGCAAGACCAGGGGTGTTCCTGAATCCCTTCAGGAAAATCTTGCCAGGGATCAGGCCCGCCAGACCCGCCATATGGGTGCTGTAGCCAGGGAACGGCGACGTGTGGCAGACAGCCTGGCCTCCTCGGTACAGATAAATGAGAGCCTGCAGGATGTCAGTGGGAACTGTGCTGCGATTGTGACCTGCGTTGGTAAGCTGCAGGCCACAACATCATGCCTCGTGGCAGAGGTCAAGAGCCTGACAGTGGCTGTAAAGGCCAATACTGCTGCCATCGAGGCGGAGGGGAGGCAGAGGAGGCGCCACCAGCAGCACACCACCACCCGCCAGCTGCGGATGCAGGCTCAAACAAATGCCGTCCTCACCCACATTGCCCTGGCATTGGAAGACAGGCAGCCAGCACCTGCCAGGAGTGGCAGACCTGGGGATAAGCCTCCTCCTGATGCCCCACCTGAGGCTCCCCCCAGACAACTAAGGAGCCGTGGCACAGGCGTAGCCCACGACAGGGCAATTGATTGCCTTTTTTTGATTATTTTATGGTCAGGTTATGAGCGTTTTTTTGCCTTTATGCTCAGGTTATGAGCGTTTTTTTCCCTTTATGCTCAGGTTATGAGCTATTTTCTTTGGTAGTGAATGCACACGGTGAGGAGTGCAGGCTACGGTGTGACTGGTGTGCGAATGTGGGGGTGACATACCTGCCAGCAAGGCGCGTCACCCTGGGTCATCGGGGAGAGGTTATCCCCCCGACCGTGTAAATGTGGTATGAATGGACAGCGACACCATTGTGGTCGAACAGTTCAGGGGACTCCTCAGGGCATAATAGTAGGGCTAGGGAAGGAGTGACTGATGACATTTAGCAGATGGAATAGGACACTTTGGCAGCTGCACTGGCAGCCAAAGTACTCTGAGCTTGGGTGACAGAGGAGGAGGAGGATGAGGACGGCTTTTTGATGCATTCTACCAACTCTTCTGCATGTTGTGGCTCAACACAGCCAGCTGCTGAAAAAAAGGACAAGCGTGCCCCAAGGCCACTTGCTGAGAATGCACCGTGTCCATGACCAGCACTGTTGGCTGTAGGCCTTCTTGCCCTCTTTTAATGGCCTGTGAGCATCTGCCTCAACTTGGTGGCCTTCCAGACATACTGTACAATTAGATTAGCAAAACACTGCCTGAAGTTTACTAGAAAAAGTAAACCAGTAATGGCCTGCAGTTAGATATAGGCTTGGCTAGACTAGAATGCAGTGGATATATATGTAGGAGACTGTATATATATTTTATGCACTGCAGATCACTGAATCACCTGCCTGCCTGCCTGAAAGTGTATTTGAACATGTACACCAGAAATGGCCTACAGTCAGATATAGGCTTGGCTAGACTAGAATGCAGTGGATATATATGTAGGAGACTGTATATATATTTTATGCACTGCAGATCACTGAATCACCTGCCTGCCTGCCTGAAAGTGTATTTGAACACGTATACCAGGAATGGCTTACAGTCAGATATAGGCTTGGCTAGACTAGAATGCAGTGTATATATATGTAGGAGACTGTATATATATTTTATGCACTGCAGATCACTGAATCACCTGACTGCCTGCCTGAAAGTGTATTTGAACACGTACACCAGGAATGGCCTACAGTCAGATATAGGCTTGGCTAGACTAGAGTAACTGGGGCAGATTCATGTAGCACTTACACCGTTTTTTTGGGATATGCGCGGCGTAAGTGCAGATTTGCGCCGGCGGATCGCTGCGCCGTACCCAGAGACCCAGATTACGCCTCCAAATAGACTTCATCGCCTCGGTGTAACATTTCCACGCTGGCGCAGATTTACGCTGGTCCGATCTGGCGCGGCCATGGTTTTTGTGTTTTAAATATGCAAATGAGGTTTTTGGGCCGATTCATCAACCTAAGCTTGACCGGCGCAGGCTACTCCCGGTGAGCGGAACTGAAATTTCCAGCGCCAAGTTACCCCTCATAAAAGCAGGGGTAACTTTGCACCAGACTTGCACAGGTCAGCTGGAGAGCAGCTAAAGCAGCAGCGTTACAGACGAGCTGAGCAACAACACATCAAGTGACCTAGCTTGGAAAAAAAAAGCTTCAGTACATTTGCACCTGCAGGGCGGAAGTCTGGGCTGATTTATGGACTGGGCGTTGGTAGTGGGCCGGCGTAGCTCAGGGGTCACGCCAGGGTGCAGTTCTGAGCATGTGCAGATTGGGGCATTTACCCCTGGATGTCACTGAGCATGTGCGGTCTAAGATGCGCCTCGGCGTGACCCCTGCGCCACGGTCGGCACTTCATTAGCATAGGGTGACTCCCATTTGGCCTTACCCCACCTTACGCCGTCTAAAATCCGCCCCGCTGGGGCATTGTAGACAGAGTGGGGCAGATTCATATACAATGGTGCAGATTTGCACCGGCGTGGTGCATAATTTTTAGACTACACCGGTCCAGCGCGGAGCGGCAGTTAGGTGATTCAAGAAACTTTTTTTGTCTACGATGCCCCAGCGGGGCGGATTTTAGACGGTGTAAGGCGGGGTAAGGCCAAATGGGAGTCACCCTATGCTAATGAAGTGCTGACCGTGGCGCAGGGGTCACGCCGGGGCGCATCTTAGACCGCACATGCTCAGTGACATCCAGGGGTAAATGCCCCAATCTGCACATGCTCAGAACTGCGCCCCGGCGTGATCCCTGAGCTACGCCGACCCACTACCAAAGCCCAGTCCATGAATCAGCCCAGACTTCCGCCCTGCAGGTGCAAATGTACTGAAGCTTTTTTTTTTCTAAGCTAGGTCGTTTGCATTGTGGTGGGGCAGTTATGGCTGATGAGGAATCCTCAGGTGGGCGGATGACCAATTTCAGCCCAGAGGAGAGGGCTGTAATTATTGAGGGCCTCTCCCAACATGGGGACCGCCTCTATGTGTTGTCCAGCAAGTGTTGTTGCTCAGTTCGTTTGTAACGCTGCTGCTTTAGCTGCTCTCCAGCTGACCTCTGCAAGTCTGGTGCAAAGTTACCCCTGCTTTTATGAGGTGTAACTTTGCACCGGAAATTTCAGCTCCGCTCACCGGGAGTAGCCTGCGCCGGTCAAGCTTAAGTTGATGAATCGGCCCGAAAACCTCATTTGCATATTTAAAACACAAAAACCATGGCTGCGCCAGATCGGACCAGCGTAAATCTGCACCAACGCCGCGCCGGCGTGGAAAGGTTACACCGAGGCGATGAAGTCTATTTGGAGGCGTAATCTGGTTCTCTGGGTAAGGCGCAGCGATCCGCCGGCGCAAATCTGCACTTACGCCGTGCATCTACCAAAAAAACGGTGTAAGTGCTTTATGAATCTGGCCCAAAAAGTTTCTTGAATCACCTAACTGCCGCTCCGCGCTGGACCGGTGTAGTCTAAAAATTATGCACCACACCGGTGCAAATCTGCACCATTGTACATGAATCTGGCCCACTATGTGCGGGCGTAGCGTATCTTATTTACGCTACACCGCCGCAACTTAGAGAGGCCAGTGCTGTATTCACAAAGCACTTGCGTCCTAAGTTATGGCGGCGTAGCGTAAATGGGTCGGCGTAAGCGCGCCTAATTCAAAGTAGGCAGGTCGTAGGTGTGTTGTATTTAAATTAAGCGTGACCCCATGTAGATGCATGGCCGAACGAACGGCGCGTGCGCGCGCATGCTCAGTATCACGTCGTATTTACGCCCAAAGATACGCCGGCTCAATGCCTGTGACGTGAACGTAACCTACGTACAGCCCCATTCACGTACGACTTACGTAAACGACGTAAAAAGATACGCTTGTTCCGACATCCATACCTTGCATGGGCTGCGCCACCTAGAGACCAGCTTTATCTTTATACCGGCATATGTCTTACGTAAACGGCATAACTAATTGCGACGGGCGTACGTACGTTCGTGAATCAGCGTAGCTAGCTCATTTACATATTAGGCGCGGAAATCAGCGGATGCGCCACCTAGCGGCCAGCGTAAATATGCACCCAAGATACGGCAGGGTAGGAGACTTACGCCGCTCGTATCTTGGCAGAATTTATGCATAGATACGACGGCGCCCATTCGGACTTACGACGGCGTATCTGGAGATACGCCATCGTAAGTCTTTGAGAATCTGGGCCAGTGTGTATATATATAAATATATATATATATATACACACAACGGGCCGGATTCAGAGACAACTTACGCCGACGTATCTGTTGATATGCCGCGTAAGTTCTAGGATGCGCCGTCTTATCTATGCGCCTAATTCACAGTACAAGATACGCCTGAATTTTGACTTCCTACGATCGACGTAAGTCTCCAACGCCGTCGTATCTTGGGTGCATATTTACGCTGGCCGCTAGGGGCGGTTCCGTTGATTTACGCGTCGAATATGTAAATGACCTAGATACGCCGATTCACGAACGTACTTGCGCCCGTCGCAGTAATCTACGCTGTTTACGTAAGGCGTACGTCCGGCGTAATTTTACCCCTCATAAAGCAGGGGTAAGTCATGTTAAGGTATGGACGTCGGAAATGTCGGAACAGCTGTCGTATTTTACGTAAGTCATACGTGAATGGGGCTGGGCGTAAGTTACGTTCATGTCGTACGCATTGAGCCGTCGTATCTTAGGGAGTATATGCGACGTGATTCTGAGC
The DNA here is from genome assembly GCF_905171775.1 of Rana temporaria. Classification (NCBI taxonomy): domain Eukaryota; kingdom Metazoa; phylum Chordata; class Amphibia; order Anura; family Ranidae; genus Rana; species Rana temporaria. The sequence goes on along the minus strand of NC_053493.1, from coordinate 209,482,729 downwards.
ATGCGCTGCTCGTACGGCCATGCATTTACATGGGGTCACGGTTCATTTTAATACAACACGCCCACTACCTGCCTACTTTAAATTTGGCGGGCTTACGCCGGCCTATTTACGTTACGCTGGCGTAAATATGGGAGCAAGTGCTTTATGAATACTCAGCTTGCCTCTCAATGTTAAGTCGGCGTAGCGCATATGAGATGTGCTACGCCGACACAAAGATATGCAAATGTACCTGAATCTGGCCCAGTGTATATATATGTATATATATATATATATATATATATATATATATACACACACACAAAGCCTGGATGTATATATATATATATATATATATATACACACTAAATACACTGCAGCTAACTGAATCGCTTGCCTGCTCAAACTAAATGAAATTACACAGGACTAGTGATGGACGAACATCTGACGGGACGGTTCGCGAACGTTAACCGCAAACTTTCGCAAGTGTCCGCGAACCACAAGTTTGCAGCTGGCCCCATTGACTTTTATTGGCAAGCGAATATTAAAAACCTGCAGGTCATATTTGCAGCCACAAAATACTTACTAGCTGTGCACAAATAGTCCCACAACATGGACACTGACCTACCAGAAGTATTAAGTGAAAAACCGGATACATAAGTAAGTGCTGGCCATTACAGGCCCCAAAAATTAGGTGTCAGGCGTTCACCTGACAGCAAACAACATTGTATTCTGTGGCTGGAAGTACATTAAGCTATTCACCGGATACAGAAGTAAGTGCCGGCCAGTACAGGCCCCAAAAATTAGCCCACGGCCACATGCGTTCACCTGACAGCAAACAACTTTGTATTCTGTGGCTGGTGGTAAAATAGGCATTCACCGGATACAGAAGTAAGTGTCGGCCATTACAGGCCCCAAAAATTAGCCCACGGAAACAGGCGTTCACCTGACAGCAAACAACTTTGTATCCTGCGGCTGGTGGTACATTAGGCATTCACCGGATACAGAAGTAAGTGCCGGCCAGTACAGGCCCAAAAAATTAGCCCACAGGCGTTCACCTGAATTTGAATGAAACATGGTCTACTGGTCACGTGTTGAATTCCTCCAAGATACATGCCTCATTAATTTTTATAAATGTGAGGTAGTCATCACTGTTGTGAGCTAGGCGAGTGCGCTTATCGGTCACGACCCCCCCTGCTGCGCTGAACGTCCTTTCGGACAGGACACTGGACAAGGGGCAAGCCAACAGTTCGATTGCAAATTGTGCAAGCTCTGGCCAGAGGTCAAGCCTTCCCACCCAGTAGTCCAGGGGTTCATCACTTCTCAGTGCATCCACATCGGCCGTTAACCCGATGTAGTCGGACACCTGTCGGTCTAGGCGTTCCCTGATGCTGGATCCAGAGGACAGCTGTCGATGGGTCAGCTGAAAGAATGATCTCATATCATTAGTGACCAAGACATCTTCAAACCGCCCTCTTCTTGCAGGCGCTGTTGGATTGGTACCCGAAAATGTTTCTCTGTGAGTGGAAATTCCTCTGCCAACGCACGCAAAAGCAGAATGCAGCATTTCTCGAAGCAAGGCCTGGAAGTGCTGCATTCTGATAGCCCTCTGTGATGGTGGTAACATTTCCGCCATGTTTTGTTTGTATCGGGGGTCTAAGTACGTTGCCACCCAGTACTGGTCCTTGCCCTTTATGCTTTTTATACGGGGGTCCCTCTTAAAACATTGGAGCATGAAGGCCCCCATTTGCACTAAACTGGAAGCGCTGTAGTGGCCTGGCTCCTGCTCATCGTCCAGGATAATGTTGTCCTTGTTCTCCTCCCCCCATCCACAGACAACACCAGGGATCCCAGAAAGGTTTAAAGCATGCACTTCTTGCTCCTCCTCCGCCCTGGCACCATCCTCCTCTGACTCCTCTTCAGACTCCTGTTGTAAACTTGTCTCAGGTGGAGTAGCCCCCCTGGGAATTCATCCAGCATTGTGACTTCCTCATCTTCCTGCTCCTGCTCCTTGACGGCTTGATCAATGACACGACGCAATGCACGCTCCAGAAAGAAGGCATAAGGTACGATGTCACTGATGGCGCCCTGATTGCAACTGACCAGTTTGGTGATCTCATCAAATGGCCGCAGAAGTCTCCATGAGTCGCGCATGAGCAGCCACTGGCGTGGTGCAAAAAACCAAGCTCCCCAGAACCTGTACTGCCGCAGAGTTCGCACAGGTAGTCGTTAACTGCATGTTTCTGCTGGAGCAGCCTATCAAGCATATACAATGTTGAGTTCCATCGCGTCGGGCAGTCACAAATAAGACATCTGATGGGCAGGTTGTGTCACCGCTGAATGTCAACAAGGCGAGCCATGGCCGTGTAAGATCTTCTGAAATGGGCCGAGATTTTCCTGGCCTGCCGCAAGACGTCCTGGACCCCAGGGTATTTGGCAACGAAACGCTGCACAACCAAGTTCAGGATGTATGTCATGCATGACACGTGTGTAATTTTGCCCTGTTTCAGCGCGCTCAGCAGATTAGCACCGTTGTCGCACACCACTTTACCAACTGTCAAATTGAATGGTTTTAGCTACTGATCTGCCTGTGAATGCAAAGCTGAAAGGAGTGCAGGACCAGTGTGGCTCTTGTCTTCCAGGCACAACAGACGCAGCACAGCATGGCAACGTCTCATCTGGCATGTCGAATAGGTTCTGGGGATCTTGGGCGGCGCAGTGGAAGAGACGGTAGCATCAGAAAAGGAGGAGTCAGCCGAGGAGGAGAGGGAGGATGGAGTAGGAGGAGGAGGAGAAGAAGAAGAAGAGGCAGGCCTGCATGTAATCCATGGCGGAAAAAAAACAAATCTACATGGTGCTATGGGTTACATGCTTGACGGCCATCAGAGGGTTCACCAAGTGGGCAGTAAAAGTTATATACCTTCCTTGCCCGTGTTTGCTAGACCACGTGTCTGTGGTCAGATGTATCTTGGCACCGACACTGTGTGCCAGAGATACATTCACTTGCCGCTGAACATGGCCACATAGCTCTGGGATGCCCTTCTGTGAAAAAAAATTCTTCCTGGGACCTTCCATTGTGGTGATCCAATGGCCACAAATTTTCGAAAGGCCTCCGACTCCACCAGTTTATATGGCAGTAGTTGGCGGGCTATCAGTTCCGACAAGCCAGCGGTCAACCGTTGGGCAAGAGGGTTATCCAGGATCATCGTTTTTTTACGATCGAACATTTGGGCCACGGAAGCCTGCCTTTTTGCAGAAAAACGTGAGGATGGCATGATGGAAAGTGGAGTGGAGGACAATTGTGAGCATAGAGGAGAAGCAGGAGAGGCTGGACGGTGAGAGCCTGCAGTGTGGCTTTGTGGGTTCTGATGGCGTTACTCCCACTGGGCTCGGTGATGGGAGGCCAGGTGCCTTCTTAAGGCGATCGTCCCTAGGTGAGTGTTGGGATTACCGCGACTTATAGGTTGACTGCAAAGGCTACAGATGGCAACACTATTGTCTGCAGCGGACACGTTAAAAAAAGCCCACACTGCGGAGCCATGGGCCGGCGTGCTGGGAACTCCAGATGTGACCTACATGGTTGATGGCTCGCTCATGAACAATAGAGATCTCGGAGTAGTCAGCAACAGCGGGCACCAACCTCCTTGGGCTGATCTGGGTACTGTCGTCAGACTGCTGAGTGCCGGCTGTTGCTACCTTCTCTTCCTGATCCAATGCCAAGAATGGCTGTGCATCGGAAATGTCTTCTGATGGATCGGAAAATAATTCCTGTGACTCAAGCGGAGGGTATATGGTGGTGTTGTTGATGAGCCACTCAACCAAGTCTGGTGCGTCCTTTGACGTAATCGAACAAACATTGAGCCACATCCCACTTTGGCTCCGGCCTGGTGCTCCTGCTCTACCCCTACCACCCCTGCGGAAGGGCCTACCTCTTCCTCTGCCTGTCATTTTTTAAATGATCCTGTGACAAAAGTCTCTAGAGAAGTGCAGTATATGTGGAAGAAGGTATATAACACCCCGCTTCAATCTGTCATTTTGGGGGGCCACTGGTTTATCGCACCAGTTATAAAAAACTTTTTTTTCAGAAAATGTTGTCACTGTGTGTAGCAGAGGTAACGCAGCGAAAGCCACAAAAATTCTGCAGTACCCAAATACACTATTATGAAAGTATATTTTTAGATAACACCCCGCTTTAATCTGTCGTTTTGGGGGGGGGCACTGGTTTATCGCACCAGTTATGAAACTTTATTTTCAGGAAATTTTGTCAATGTGTGTAGCAGAGGTAACGCAGCGAAAGAGGAAAAAATTCAGCAGTAACCATAAACACCACCAGTCACAATGCTGCACAATACAAATCCACTATAATATGCTTTCTATATTCAAAAGTATATTATAAGTGTATTACACCCATATATACTGCACACCAAACAATAGTACACCTATACCAGTCCTTGAAAGGACTTTTGTGGACCTGTTAGGTAACGATTTGTGTCACTACAGTCTGTCCCTGCTTTGCACACAGCAACCGGTCCCTACACTGACAAAGAGTATATGAATGTATTAACCTATATAATGCACAGCAAGTAGTACACCTATACCAGTCCTTGAAAGGACTTTTGTGGACTTGTTAGGTAACGATTTGTGTCACTACAGTCTGTCCCTGCTCCGCACACAGCAACCTGTCCCTACACTGACAAAAAGTATATGAGTATATTACACCCATATATACTGCACAGCAAGTAGTACACCTATACCAGTCCTTGAAAGGACTTTTGTGGACCTGTTAGGTAACTATTTGTGTCACTACAGTCTGTCCCTGCTCTGCACACAGCAACCTGTCCCTACACTGACAAAAAGAATATGAATGTGTAGCGCCCCCTTACTTTCAGTACGGGCACTACGCTAAAGTTAGTGGGGAATGGGAGAGTTATTTTGCTCCCATTCACAATTTGTGGAAATTATGGGCTGCTGTCATTCCTGAACTGTCCTGTAGGTCAGTCTGCGCTCCAGGGGTGTTGTTTCCACCCCTGGGCGACAGGTGGTGCTAGAGGGGTTCTGGCAAAGCAACTTTTCCCCAGCAGCCAATTAGAGGAGTTTTACTTCCTGGGCATGCTGAGGGAAGGGTATATCTGTGGCAGACGCCATTGTTCTTGGTCCTTCTTCCCGCGGGGTCCAGGTTCCAGGTGCGGCATCCACCTTTAGGGTGCGCGCATCCAATGGACCCCAAGCGATGGCCTTCCAGGCCGGGGTCGCATTCTACGCGGAGTTCTATGTTCCAGAGAGGGGCCCCAGTGACTTACTGGGTCCCCAGCTCTATTGAAAGGATCCCAGGCTGGATGCCGTTCGATTGGGGGAACGGCTTGAGGAGAACCTGGAGGCAGGTTGTCCAACAGGGCTTGAATGAACCAATCGGGGATCTGGTGACCGGAATGCTGACAGGTACGCTTTGCTGTCATCCGGTGACCAATGCTAAAACCTACTGGGAGGATTCGCTCAATTCCTCCATTTAGAGCAATCAAAGTAATAGGCCTGTGGCAGAGGCCCTGGAGCCGGGTCTGTGAGAGAGATATGTTCCTCCCAGCAATCTAAGTGACACTTTGGCTGCCAGGCTTGTGGCAGAAGTCTGTCCGGGGGCACTTCACCCACTCTGACTAGAGTGGTGATGAACAGAATTTGATACTACTGAGAGCAGGATTGCTCGGTTCACATCCAGGCCTGATACTGCAAAGTTCTCCCTTGCTTCATCAACCTTTCTTTCTCCCTATCTGATGTTGATGTTGGCCATGTTGGGCCTGGAAATAAAGCATTTGAAAACCATTCTTCATTGACTGGACATTCACTCACTACTCTGTTCACCAATTACACCCTAAACAACACTGAGGTAACTTAATACGCCGATCCCAACAACAAATCAGCAGCTCCTTCGGCAGTAGCGCTACAAATGTATTACACCTATATATTGCACAGCAAGTAGTACACCTATACCAGTCCTTAAAAGGACTTTTGTGGACCTTTTAGATAGCTATTTGATTCAATACAGCCTATCTCTGCTCCAAACAGTCACCTGTCCCTACACTGACAAAAAGCAGAATGTAAGATGGCCGCCAGATCAGGTCTATTTATAAGGTAGGGGGTATGTCCATGTGCTGAAATGTCTCAATTGGCTGTCCTGCACCACCTGATGGATGTGTCATGGGTCAAAGTTCTTCTTAATGTAAAATGGCGGACGCCGCAAATTTCGCCAGATGTCCGCCTGTTTGGCGGACCGCGAATGAGCAAAGTTTGCTGTGAAACGACCACCGGGCGAACCGCCAGGCCATCTCTACACAGGGCCGACGTGCAGGCGGCCTTATAGTGTGGGGTGTGGACTTAACCCCCTGAGCCACACTTGGCCAAAGGCACCCTGCCTTTTGTCAATTATGGCTCTCTTTGCTGACGGCACTGTGATTGGCCAAAGCATGCTGGTCATAGTGCATGCTCGGCCAATCATCAGACAGCAATGCACTGCGATGTTGCAGTACATTATGGGGCGTTTCGCTTGAATTTGGCACAAACGCCACCCATAATCTTCACTATTCAGCGCACGGGCGAACAGCCAATGTTCGAGTCGAACTCATGTTCGACCTGAACATAAAGCTCATCCCTATATTTTAGTAACCATTGCCTGCTTATTAGTACAGATAATAAGGGATTGATGTTTGCTAATAGCTGCTTGTCATTGCCTCCTGTTACAAAGCTACTACGGTATCTAGTATCAAAATGTTTATTACTTAATATTTGGTTGAAAGCAAAATACATTCCAGGTAAGGATAACATGGTAGCGGATGCTCTCTCTCGGTTTTCAAGCTGCTCCCAGTGGCGGACAATATAGGTATGGTATGCCCACGCAATCTTTGGGACATAGTGTAATTTATGACAATATAAAAAATTCATTAGCACCCAGGACTTGGTTAGGATATTCTTCAGCCTGGTTATCTTGGATATCTTACTTTAATTCACATGATATACCTTGGTCAACTTTTATCGAAAATATGTCTCTTTCTTTTCTTAATAGTTTGATGGAAAATACATTTTCGTGGTCATACAGTATATTAACAAAATAATATGTGGAATTTCATTATTTTTTTAAACTGAACGGTTTTCCTTCGCTTTTTAGTTTTTTCTCTTTGTGTCAAGCACTGAAAGGTTACAAAAAAGCAAACTTTTCAGTTGATAACAGACATCCAATTTGTCAGAGTTTTTCGCAGCTGTAAGGGGTTAGCTCGGTAGCGGGGTGTGTGACCTCTTGGATGGGTTCACTACACACTGAATTTATACAGACAGGCAGTCGAAGATGGTTGAAAACAAAGATTTTGGTTTATTATTCCATCTCGCTGGAAACAAGTGCAAGCATCCAAACAGCATAAACAAAATCAAACATAAAATAAACCCTGGCCACTTGGGGCGTCTATCTTCACCACACAGGAACCTATCTATGGAGTCTGGCACAGCCTAGTGCTGGGCAGACACTGCTGGTCATACAGCAGAAAAACAATAGTCTTTTGATTTTTATCACACAGAAAAATCAATCACCTCCTCACCTCCTCAGAAGACTTTCAGTACACTGCTCTCCTTACTCACAAAGCCTCAGGATGCAGCAAATCAGTGGTAATCTCTGGATTACTTATAGAGGCCTTAATTGCCTCATTCTGCACAGCTGAATTTTTCCAACGCCCTTTTCACCTTTCTGGCTACTTTTTCAGCCGACGCCTAATAACAATTGGTGTATTGTCTAAACAAGGCAGAAATGTATCTCCCATTTGTGACAACACCCACAGATTTACCTGACTTCCTGTCACATACCCCCCTCTTGTTTCAACCCTAGGGTTGGGACACGGGTTGCCAGGCAGGCATGCACTCGGGACAACCCATCTGCATTCCCAATTTTAGCACCGGGGTGATGCGTTACCACAAAACTAAATTCCTGGAGGGTCAGGAACCACCTATTTATTCTCCTATTGGTCTCTTTGTGCTGTGCCATCCACTTCAATGGGGCATGATCCGTCACCAGTTCAAACTGTCTACCCACGAGGTAGTACCGGAGAGAATCCAAAGCCCATTTCACCGCAAAACATTCTTTCTCAATGGTGGCATAATTCTCCTCATGGGCCTTCAACTTTCGGCTGAGCTACATAACAGGGTGTTCCTCCCCCTTGATAATCTGAGACAGTACAGCTCCTACGCCCACATTTGACGCATCTGTTTGAACCAAAAAGTCCTGTGAAAAATCAGGCGAATTTAAAACTGGCTGACTACATAAGGCCTGTTTTAAAGCCTGAAAAGCTGTTTCTGCTTCGGGAGGCCATTTGGTCATTACAGACTCTTTCCCTTTGGTCAAATTGGTCAGGGGAGCAGCCTGTGAGGCAAAATGGGGGATAAAGCGGCGATAATAGCCCGCAATCCCCACAAATGCACAAACCTGTTTCTTATTGGTGGGACGTGGCCAATCCTGAATAGCCTCAACTTTGTTTATTTGGGGCTTGATTAGACCTCTTCCAATGGTATACCCCAGATACATCGCCTCTTCTAGCCCAAGGGTACATTTTTTTGGATTGGCTGTAAACCCGGCTTTCCAGATGGAATCCAACACAGCCTGAACTTTTGGCAAGTGTGATTCCCAATCCTCACTGTGGATGACAACGTCATCGAGGTATGCAGCAGCATAAGCTCAATGAGGCTGACGGGTCTTATCCATGGTGCGTTGAAATGTGGCAGGAGCATTCTGTAACCCAAAAGGCATCCTCCGATATTGGAAAGATCCGTCTGGAGTTACAAATGCTGTTTTTTCGCTGGCCGACTCCGAGAGAGGAATTTGCCAACAACCCTTGGTCAGGTCTAACATCGTCATGTACAGTGCCTAGGCGATCAATCAGTTCATCTATGCGGGGCATAGGATAGGTGTCAAACTTAGTGATTTTATTCAGGCAGCGAAAGTCATTACAAAACCGCCAACTTCGATCTGGTTTGGGCACTAAGACAATGGGACTGGACCAATCACTATTTGACTCTTCTATCACCCCCAGTTCAAGCATTTTTTGTACTTCCTGGCGAATTGCCTCTCGCCGAGCTTCTGGAATTCTATAAGGCTTCAACTTGACCTTATCCCCTGGTGTGGTGATAATGTCATGTTCAACTCCGGAGACCCAACCTGGCAGGTCTGAAAACTTCTCCTTATTACGGAGCACAAATTCTTTAACCTCCTGTTGCTGAGTTTTGGATAGAGTCTCCGCTATCCCAACTTCAGGGACAGCCAGGTTAAATGGAGCAGAAAATTGGGTAGTCTTAGCGACCAAGGACTCTCTATCCTTCCATGGTTTCAGCAAGTTCACGTGATAGAGCTGCTCAGGTTTTCGTCTTCCCGGTTGGCTAATTTTATAATTCACCACTCCCATTTTTTCCAACACTTCATATGGACCCTGCCATTTGGCTAGGAATTTACTTTCAACCGTGGAGACCAGCACCAACACCCTATCACCAGGTGAAAAGGAACGGACCTGGGCCCCACGATTGTAAATCCTTTGTTGAGCCAATTGGGCTCGGGCTAAATGTTCCTTCACAATCGGCATCACTTGGGCAATTCTATCTTGCATTTGGGCTACATGTTCAATCACACTTCGATGAGGGGAACTCTCACTCTCCCATGTTTCCCTGGCAATGTCCAGTAGACCCTGGGGGTGCCTCCCATACAGTAGCTAAAACGGAGAGAACCCTGTGGACGATTGGGGAACCTCTCTTATTGCAAACATCAGATAAGGGAGCAGATAATCCCAATTCTTTCCGTCTTTATCCACCACCTTCCTCAACATTTGTTTTAAGGTTTTATCAAACCTTTCCACTAACCCGTCTGTTTGAGGGTGATATACTGATGTACGTAATTGGGTCACTTTCAGGAGTTTACAAAGTTCTTTGGTCACCCTAGACATAAACGGGGTGCCCTGGTCAGTTAGGACTTCCTTAGGAAGACCCACACGGCTGAAAACCTGGAAAAACTCTTTGGCAATGGTTTTAGCAGAGGTGTTTCGGAGAGGAATCGCTTCTGGGTAACGGGTGGCATAGTCCATTATTACCAAGATGTGCTGGTGCCCTCTAGTGGACTTCAGTAAGGGGCCAGTCCATGGCGATCCTCTCAAAAGGGACCTCGATAATGGGCAGGGGTACCAACGGACTGCGAAAATGTGGCATGGGTGCAGTAATCTGACACACTGGACAGGAAGAGCAGTATAATTCCACTTCCTTAGTGATCCCAGGCCAATAAAACCTCTGGGTGATCCTCTCCCGGGTTTTTTCTGCTCCCAAATGTCCCCCAAGAATGTGCCCATGGGCCAGTTCCAAAACCATCTTGCGGTACGGTTTAGGCACTACCAGTTGCTCAATGGTGTCCTCTATCCTCTGTGACACTCGATATAACAGGTCCCTTTCAATAATGAAGTAAGGGAGGGCAACCCTCTCGTCAGGGTTAACTAACTCCCCATCTATCTTCACTACATTCTCCCGGGCTCTTAGCAATGTGGGGTCCCTCAATTGCTCAGTGACAAAATTTTCTCTGTGCACCTCGAGGTCATCAAACCCTATCGGCCGCTGTTCCTCTTCTGATGTAGCAATCTCCTCCCTAGGGACTGGTGTTTCCCCTGCTAATACTGAGAATGTAAACTCTGGAGAATCCTCACAGTTATAGGTTTCTGGAGTAGATGGTTCAGACTCAGAAGAACCACCTACTGGGGAATCTGGGCAGTCCCAGAGTTCCCAGAATTTTGGCAAATCCCTTCCCACAATGGCGTCATGTGGCAGTTTGGGAACTAAACCCACCTGGTGACACAAGTTACAGAGGGAGGTTTCAAAGGAAACCGTAGTCACCGGATATATTCTCGAGTGTCCCCATGTACACAAACTACAGCCATTTTCCTAGGATGTAAGGTTTTTCCCACCACTAGATCACTTTTCACTAAGGTGACCAGGCTACCTGAATCCAACAATACCACAACATTTTTACCATCTAAGCACATTCTATATAAAGGTTTCTCATTTCTCTTTACTGCAGTGCATGTGGTTGCAAACAGGGACTGTCGTCTCTCTGTCAGAAAGTCACACTGCATGGTAGGGATGAGCCGAACATACCCGCGTTCGGTTCGCACCAGAACGTTCGAACAGACCGCAGGTTCGCGCGAACATTTAGAACCCCATTGAAGTCTATGGGACTCGAACGTTTGAATTCAAAAACGCTCATTTTAAAGACCAATATTCAATTTAATGTTGGAAAACGTCTTTCAGAACCCGGGTCTTGCCCCAGGGAACATGTATCAATGGAAAAAAAAGTTTTAAAAACGGCTGTTTTTTCCGGAGCAGCGATTTTAATGATGCTTAAAGGAACACTAAAGGTTAGTTTTTTATTAGATCAATTGATTGCTGTAAGCTAGAGCATTTAAATATCACTTACCTCGTTTTTCCTTTTGACCTCCAAAATACAGTAATCCAGGTTTGAAAATGCCATTTCCTGTCACTCCTCTTCTTGCTTTCCACCAGCATCTGAGCCGTTTTGCATGGTGGAAAGCAGAATGTGCTCACCCCCTCCCTATAACTACAGCCCTGCGTGAAGATGCTCTCTTATCCCTCACAGGCATGGAGGCTAAGCCTAATGGGAACTGTAGTTCCCATTAGGCCGTGATGTAGCAAGAATGAATGCTCACCGCAAACCAGGAAGTCAGTGATAATAATGATTCAGGAGTTACGGAGTTGAATAAAACAGCTCGATTTCAACAGGTATCAAACTAGTTATAATGCAAAACATTACTTTTTACTTTATCAGCTACCGTCAGACTTTAATTTAAGAGGAAAATATTTTTGTCTTTACAACCCCTTTAAAGTGAAAAAAAATGAAAAATTCCTTTAAATATCACACCTGCTATGTGTCTATAGTAGTGGCACGTGTTTATAAATGTCCCTGCACAACATGAAATTATTATAAGAAAAAAGTAATTTAATACTGCTTGCGCACGTGCTGTGTGGCAACAATATCTCGATTATTTTAGGGGTGGTGGGGGGCCATTATTTTTTGGGGAAAGCAAAATTGTAGAAAAAAGGGCACCCATCAAACATACTGTAATTGGAGCGCAACAAAGAGCCACGTGCAAAGTATTGCATCAAAAATTGTTATTAGGTGCCCCTGTTAAACAGGGGCAGAAAAATTGTGCCTTAGGCACAACACGACACTGCAACCCCTCCCAATAACTGTAATTGGAGCGCAACAAGGAGCCACGTGCAAAGTATTGCATCAAAAATTGTTATTAGGCGCCCCTGTTAAACAGGGGCAGAAAAATTGTGCCTTAGGCACAACACAACACTGCAACCCCTCCCAATAACTGTAATTGGAGCGCAACAAGGATCCACGTGCAAAGTATTGCATCAAAAATTGTTATTAGGTGCCCCTGTTAAACAGGGGCAAAAAAATGTGTCCTTAGGCACAACACAACACTGCAACCCCTCCCAATAACTGTAATTGGAGCGCAACAAGAAGCCACGTGCAAAGTATTGCATCAAAAATTGTTATTAGGCGCCCCTGTTAAACAGGGGCACAAAAATTAGGCCTTAGGCACAACACAACACTGCAGCCCCTCCCAATAACTGTAATTTGAGCGCAACAAGGAGCCACGTGCAAAGTATTGCATCAAAAATTGTTATTAGGCACCCCTGTTAAACAGGGGCAGAAAAATTGTGCCTTAGGCACAACACAACACTGCAACCCCTCCCAATAACTGTAATTGGAGCGCAACAAGGAGCCACGTGCAAAGTATTGCATCAAAAACTGTTATTAGGCGCCCCTGTTAAACAGGGGCAGAAAAATTGTGCCTTAGGCACAACACAACACTGCAATCCCTCCCAATAACTGTAATTGGAGCACAACAAGGAGCCACATGCAAAGTATTGAATCAAAAATTGTTATTAGGCGCCCCTGTTAAACAGGGGCAGAAAAAATAGGCCTTAGGCACTGGTGGCGGAGCCCAGAAACACAACATTTTTTACTAGCTATCAGCAAGAAAAGTGAGGAGGAGAAGGATATTCCATCAGCAGCATAACAGGACAGTCACTCAGCATCAGCTTACGCAGTCTCAAAGGGATTTGACATTTTAACAAAAAATTATTATTCAGTAACATCAGCATCAGGTGCTTGGTAGCTGGTGTTGATCCAAGCCTGATTCATTTTGATGAAGGTCAGTCGATCAACAGAGTCGGTGGAGAGGCGCACCCTGTGATCGGTCACAAAGCCTCCAGCAGCACTGAATGTGTGTTCTGAAAGAACACTGGATGCAGGGCAAGCCAGTAGCTCAATTGCGTACTGTGCAAGCTCTGGCCAGTGATCCGTCCTCAAGACCCAGTAAGCCAGAGGATTTTCTGTGGGGAAGGTGTCCAACTCGGATCTTGCCCCTAGGTATTCCCGGACCATGTAAACCAGACGCTGGCGATGGTTGCTGGAACCGGTCAGACCTTGGGGCTGCGGACTAAAAAATTGTCTGAACGCATCGGTCAGACGGCCACCTTCTCCACCGCTCCTTCTCTGACTCACCGAAGCCTCAGCAAGACGTTGTCCAGGGCCAGGTTTTGGTAATCCCTCCGGTTCTGGGAACGCATTGCACAGACCCTTCTGCAAGGCCTCCCGCAGAAGTTTCATCTTCTGCTCCCTCTGCGATGGCAACATAAGGTCCGCTACCTTACTCTTGTAACGTGGATCAAGGAGAGTTGCCAGCCAGTAATGATCCCTCTCCTTGATAGCACGTACACGAGGATCCTTACGCAGGCTTTGCAGGATCAGGGAGGCCATGCAGCGTAGGTTTGCAGAGGCATTCAGGGCACAGTCCTCTGGGTCACTGAGGACGACAGGATCCGCAGCCACCTCATCCCAGCCACGTAAAAGTCCACGCGTTCCTTGGGACTGTAAATGATCCCTTGAAGACTACTGCTGTTGATGCTGAGTGCTAGGCTCCACCTCCATGCTGCTGATACAATCATCCTACTCCTCCTCATCCTCCTCTTCCTGTGTGCTAGGTGGGCAAGCAGGAACAGTGTCTGGATAAAGGGGGCCTTGAGAGGTAAGGAAGTCCTCCTCTTCCTCCCTCTGTTCTGCCTCAAGGGCCCTGTCCATTATTCCACATAGAGTGTGCTCCAACATCTGAATAAGAGGGACAGTCTCACTGATGCATGCACTGTCACTGCTCACCATCCTCGTGGCCTCCTCAAATGGTGACAGGACAGTGCATGCATCCCTGATCAAGGCCCACTGGCGTGGTGAAAAAAAACATGTTCCCCTGACCCAGTTCTGCTGCCCTATTGGCACAGGTACTCATTGATGGTCCTCTGCTGCGTGTGCAGCCGCTGCAGGATGGCCAACGTAGAGTTCCATCTGGTGGGCATGTCACAGATTAGTCGGTTCTTGGGCAGGTTGTATTCCCTTTGGAGGTCTGTGAGCCGAGCAGTGGCATTATATGACCTCCGGAAATGCACACATACTTTCCTGGCCTGCTTCAGGACATCCTGTAAGCACGGGTACCTGCCCAAGAACCGCTGCACCACCAAATTCAGGACATGCGCAAAACAGGGCACATGGGTGAGTTTTCCCTGTCACAGGGCAGAGAGGAGGTTGGTGCCATTATCGCTGACCACCATTCCAGGCTTCAGCTGGCGTGGCGTCAACCACCTCTGAGCCTGCCCCTGCAGAGCTGAAAGAACCTCTTCCCCAGTGTGGCTCCTGTCTCCCAAGCACACCAGCTCTAGCACCACATGGCATCTCTTGGCCTGCATTCCTGCGTAGCCCCTCGTACGCCTACGGAGCACGGCTGGTTCTGAGGAAACATCACCACAGGAAGAGGCCACAGAGGAAGAAGAAGAGGAGGGGGTGGAGGAGAGAGGGGCGACACAGTGGTGCAGTGAGTAGCACTTTCGCCTAGCAGCAAAAGGTTCGCTGGTTCGAATCCCAACCACGACACCATCTGCCTGGAGTTTGCATGTTCTCCCTGTGTCTGCGTGGGTTTCCTCCGGGTACTCCGGTTTCCTCCCACACTCCAAAGACATGCTGGTAAGTAAATTGGATCTTGTCCAAATTGACCCAGTATATATGTGTGTATGACTGTGTGTCCCTAGCGTGTCATGATCCTACGGGGTAAAAATGACCGCACCTGCCAAGCAGATACTGGCTGGAAAAAGCGCCCAGAGGCGATTCAGTTCGCATGCGTTGCGCTATACAAGTCATTCATTCATTCAACCAGTAGTAGTGTTTTGGAGGCGTGGTGGCGGAACAACCTCCAAAACTACTGTACCTTGCCCTGCGTCCTTCCCAGCTGCCAGCAGAGTCCCCCAATGGGCCGTAAAAGACAGGTAACGTCCCTGTCCATGCCTGCTGGACCATGAGTCAGCGGTAAGATGCACCTTACCACTGACGCCCTGTCCAGCGAGGCATGGGCATTGCCTTCCACATGCCGGTAGAGAGCCGGAATCGCCTTCCGTGAGAAAAAGTGGCGTTTGGGTACTTGCCACTGAGGTACTGCACATTCCACAAACTCACGGAAGGGGGCAGAATCTACCAACTGAAAAGATAGCAGTTGAAGTGCTTGCAATTTTGCTAAGCTAGCATTCAACCGCTGGGCATGTGGATGGCTAGGAGCGTACTTCTTTTGGCACTGCAGCAGCTGGGCCAGGGAAATTTGTCTGGTACTATCAGTAGATTTCCCGCATGTACTACCACTACTAGGTTGTGACACACCTATTTCTACACCTTCAGTGCAGGCTTCAGAGAGGACTGGGGGTCTAGTGGGGTTGGAGGTCACAGAAGGGCAAGGGGAGGTCCGCTTTGGTCTTTGGTGTGGGTCTTTCTGGTATGCTTGCCAACGAGCTGCATGGCAGCTCGACATATGTCTGGACAAGCATGTGGTGCCCAAGCGGGTGATGTTTTGGCCACGCGAGATACACTTGAGACATATGTTGCAAATAGCAAAGGTACGATCTGATGTACATGTTTCAAAAAAGGCCCACACCAAAGAACTTTTGCTGTACCGTTGAGACACAGCAGCGCCATGCACAAGCGAAGATGTGCCACGTAATGCAGTTGGTGTGCTGCCCTTAAGCTGACCCCTGGAGGGCATCCTGCCTCTTTGGAGATGTGCCTG
This sequence comes from Rana temporaria, assembly GCF_905171775.1. Lineage (NCBI taxonomy): Eukaryota > Metazoa > Chordata > Amphibia > Anura > Ranidae > Rana > Rana temporaria. The sequence goes on along the minus strand of NC_053493.1, from coordinate 209,466,563 downwards.
TGCCTCGTCCTCCTCCTCTTCCTCCTCCTCTCTCCTATCAGGCACCCACGTAGAGTCAGTGACCTCAACATCCCCTCCCTCCTCATCACTGTCGAAAACCTGGCAGTATGCTCCAGCTGGGGGAACATCACTGCCAGATTGCTGTCCCTCTCGGCCACCCCCTCTCCCTGGGCTCACATCAATGCCTTCCTCTATCTGTGTTCCGTCATCGGAGCCTTCAAAACGCTGCGCATCTTCATGCAGCATGTACCCAACACTGTGTTGAAACAGTTCGGGGGACTCCTCAGGAGGACATGGTGGGAATAGGGAAGGATTGTGTGATGCCATTGTGCAGAGGGAAGAGGATGCCTTGGCAGCTGCTTTGCCAGACAAACTACAATCAGTCTGTGTGAGAGAGGATAAGGAGGATGAGGATGGCTTGGTCATCCACTCTACTAATTTCTCTGCATGTTGAGGCTCAACACGGCCAGCTCCCGAAAAGAAGGACGAGCGGCCACGTGCTGAAGAGGATGCACCGCATCCACCACCAGCGTTACCTCTAGATGCAGAGCCTGCTTGCCCTTGTGACTCTCTGCCTCTCTTTGTTGTCCTTCCAGACATATTAATGCGTTTAGGTGAAATTAAACAGCAAACATGAAGTCAAACCAACTGCGTTTAGATGCTATTAAACAGCAAACGTGCAGTCAGACCAACTGCGTTTAGGTGCTATTAAACAGCAAACGTGCAGTCAGACCAACTGCGTTTAGGTGCTAGAAAACAGCAAACGTGCAGTCACACCAACTGTGTTTAGGTGCTATTAAACAGCAAGCGTGCAGTCACACCAACTGCGTTTAGGTGCTATAAAACAGCAAGCGTGCAGTCAGACCAACTACGTTTAGGTGCTAAAAACAGCAAACGTGCAGTCATACTAACTGCGTTTAGGTGCTATTAAACAGCAAATGTGCAGTCACACCAACTGCGTTTAGGTGCTATAAAACAGCAAACGTGCAGTCAGACCAACTACGTTTAGGTGCTATAAAACAGCAAACGTGCAGTCACACCAACTGCGTTTAAGTGCTATAAAACAGCAAACGTGCAGTCAGACCAACTACGTTTAGGTGCTATAAAACAGCAAATGTGCAGTCACAACAACTGCGTTTAGGTGCTATTAAACAGCAAACGTGCAGTCAGACCAACTGCGTTTAGGTGCTAGAAAACAGAAAACGTGCAGTCACACCAACTGCGTTTAGGTGCTATTAAACAGCAAACGTGCAGTCACACCAACTGCGTTTAGGTGCTAGAAAACAGCAAACGTGCAGTCAGGCCAACTGCGTTTAGGTGCTAGAAAACAGCAAACGTGCAGTCACACCAACTGCGTTTAGGTGCTATTAAACAGCAAACGTACAGTCACACCAACTGCGTTTAGGTGCTATAAAACAGCAAACGTGCAGTCAGACCAACTACGTTTAGGTGCTATAAAACAGCAAACGTGCAGTCACACCAACTGCGTTTAGGTGCTATTAAACAGCAAACGTGCAGTCACACCAACTGCGTTTAGGTGCTATAAAACAGCAAACGTGCAGTCAGACCAACTACGTTTAGGTGCTATAAAACAGCAAACGTGCAGTCACACCAACTGCGTTTAGGTGCTATAAAACAGCAAACGTGCAGTCAGACCAACTACGTTTAGGTGCTATAAAACAGCAAACGTGCAGCCACACCAACTGCGTTTAGGTGCTATTAAACAGCAAACGTGCAGTCAGACCAACTGCGTTTAGGTGCTAGAAAACAGAAAACGTGCAGTCACACCAACTGCGTTTAGGTGCTATTAAACAGCAAACGTGCAGTCACACCAACTGCGTTTAGGTGCTATAAAACAGCAAACGTGCAGTCAGACCAACTACTTTTAGGTGCTATAAAACAGCAAATGTGCAGTCACACCAACTGCGTTTAGGTGCTATTAAACAGCAAACGTGCAGTCACACCAACTGTGTTTAGGTGCTATAAAACAGCAAACGTGCAGTCAGACCAACTGCGTTTAGGTGCTAGAAAACAGCAAACGTGCAGTCACACCAACTGCGTTTAGGTGCTATTAAACAGCAAACACGCAGTCACACCAACTGCGTTTAGGTGCTATAAAACAGCAAACGTGCAGTCAGACCAACTACATTTAGGTGCTATAAAACAGCAAACGTGCAGTCACACCAACTGCGTTTAGGTGCTATTAAACAGCAAACTGCAGTCACACCAACTGCGTTTAGGTGCTATAAAACAGCAAACGTGCAGTCAGACCGACTACGTTTAGGTGCTATAAAACAGCAAACGTGCAGTCACACCAACTTGATTTATTGACCCTGCACTGCTTATTTTTGTTAAGATTTGTATTTGTATTGCATTGTTATATGCCTGAAAAGTAGAGTTATCCATTAAATGGTATTACATAAAGGGTAACTAAAGGAAAAACATATTTTTTCATTTTGAATAGAGTAAGGGACCCTATTGTTTTTTTTTTTTTTTTGCCAGTCGTGTCCCATAGGGGAGATTTATCTACACTTCCTGTATCATAGTCAAAACAGGAAATGAGGGAAAATCCCTCCAAAGTGAGGGACTGACAGTGTGTCACTATTATTCCACTTAGAAAAAAAATGTCCCCTCTTTTACTGTTCCGATGTCAAAATTTGGGATTTTCTTTTACTTTCACTTTCAATGATAAAAGTAAACAGGACAAATAGGTGGGTGAATCTTACTAACAGGGACAAAGACAGAAATAAAAACTGACAGGAGTTGTTATCCTTCCCCCACTCTATACAAAAAAAAGGTTTTGCCTTTAGTTACACTTTTTTATTTCCAAACTATCTTAAATCTATTTTGGGTAATAACATTTTCAATGTGTAACTGAGGTGGAGTCTGGGGCAGCGGAGAACTATGGTAATAGTTGGGATATGGATATATTATATTAGGTTTCTTATAGACTGGCAGATATATCCTTATTGCTAAAATATGTTTATCTGAATATCTAGAAAATATTATTAAATCGCCAACAGCCCAATAAAAATTCAATTTACCTAACTTAAACTTTCCTTTAAAGGAACACTAAAGGTACAATTATTATTTTTTTTAAATAACATACATGTTATACTTACCTCCACTGTGCAGATCGTTTTGCACAGAGTGACCCGGATCCGTGTCTTCTGGGGTCCCTCGGCGGCTGTCTCGGCTCCTCCTCGCAAAAGCTTTCCACGTTCATGCGAGCTCCCTCGCATGGTGGAAAGCTTTTGCGAGCGCGCTCCCGTGATACAGCAGCGGCCATAGCCGCCGACTGTATCACTCGGCCCCGCCCCCCCGGCGCGCCGCGTCATCCGCTGTGATTGACAGCAGCGCCAGCCAATGGCTGCGCTGCTATCAATCCGCCCAGCCTAGCCAATCAACGGCCAGGCTGGGAACCGAGCAGGACGACAAGCACGCGCCCGGGACTTTCGAACGGTGAGGTAAGTAAAACGGGGGCTCGGGGGGGGGGGGGGGCGGTGCTGTCAGATGTTTTTTTACCTTAATGCATAGGATGCATTAAGGTAAAAAAACTTTTACCTTTACAACTCCTTTAAGAACATGATGGGTAGATGTGAAATGCTAAAGAGCATTTTTTTTATTTTAGTATTGTAAGATCTATTGAATTCATCACCCCCCATTGTTTTTCTGAAGACCTGGAAGTAGGCCCAGTTTTTAATTGTGCATGACTAACAGTGCAGTCAATATACCTTCATGATGTACACACTAGGCAAACATCAGCTGAGTAAATTAGCTGTGTAACATTTACAATTTTGGCACACATATGCTTAACTTTTACGTGTTTAAAGCACAAAACAACTTGTCATTTCATATGCAGCAATGTATGAGTGAATAATTGTTTAGAGCTTAACTATGGATTTGGCATCTGCAGTATGTTAATACAGCAGCTGAAAAATCAGCATTCAGTAAGAAAAGATTATACATTTTTCAATAAGACTAACCAAATAATGTTAAAATATACAATCCTTACAGAATTTTTAAAAAGCTTGGCATTTTTACAGATCTATAGTAAATAATTGCCATCCTCAATGCAGTAATTATCATTGATTGCAGAGAAGATACATTATAAAATAAACCAAATCTATTTGGTGCATATGTAAGCTAATTGTATTTATTGCTTGCACCACAACATCTATTAGAAAGCAGGAAGATTACAATGGTCCTAGCATTCACATGGATGGACCTAGTAGGGTAAATCACTGTTCAATAAAGTCAAGAGTGTTTGGTGTGAAGCTTCAGAGCCAGGAGTGGATCATACTACTTTACCAATGTTCTAGAGTGCACCTGTCCAGTACAGTGGCAATTTTGTGGTTGGGGATTTGCAGGACTCCATCCATGTGGGTTCAGCAAAGTAAAATTGCATTATTTTGTCATTATAAAAATAAGTGTCCAGAAGTCCTCTGCATTATCTGTGGTATCGTGACAAAGGGCCAAGATTACAAACGCTGTTGTCAAACATAACAAGCTTTTTACTGTACAGCACTAGTGAAAGCACTGTACCTATCTATGACCCCCAACATATTCTGTTCTGAACAGTAAGCTGTTAAGCTTAGTGCTGACACCTATGTGTCCATATGGGTCATTTACATGACTAATCCCTTCTTTTCCCAGTTCAGGAAAGTGCATTTATACTGAAAAACTAAAACGATGAAGTACTTCCAAGTTTATCAATGTGTTTAGATAAATAATTCAATCAATGTACCCTGCCCATCTTAGCTGGTGGCCAAGAAAACCCAATAGAATGTTTCATAGAAGACAAACTTTGGTATTAAAATTCCACAGTATAGTTATGAAAATGTTCAAGTGCTACTAGATCAAAATAAACCATATTTAACTATAATCAGCAGTTAAACATACCCACAGGAAAGAACTCACCAGATCCTAATGCCAGGTTTAGATAACAAGTGCTCTTTGATAGTGTGTATTGTGACAAACAGACCCTGTCAGTTGTGGATGGAGTGTATCTGCTGTTGTAATCAGGCTTTCTCATGAATACACCATGTATTGTAGAAATAAGACCTGGGAACATGTTTAGCCATTTTAGTATACAAAATAGCTTAGATCTGCAACTATCAGCTGATGTTTGGAAAGATGCTGGCATAGACACTATGGCCCGGATTCACAGACATTGGCGCACATTTATGCCGCCGTAGTGTATCTCCTGTATGCTACGCCGACGCAGCGCAGAGAGGCAAGCATTGAATTCACAAAGCTAATGCTCCCAAAACTGCGCTGGGTTTCCAAGGCGTAAGTCGGCGTAAGTGGAAGTGGGCATGAGCCATGCAAATGAGGCGTGACCCCATGCAAATGATGGGCCGAGCGCCAGACAGATACGTATAACAAACGGCGCATGCACCGTCCCGTGGACGCATCCCAGTGCGCATGCTCACAATCACGTCGGAACAACTTCCTAAGATACGCCGGATCACTACCTACGGCGTGAACGTAACTTACGCCTAGTCATATTCACGTCCAATGTAAACTACGTAAAATACGCCGGCTTGTGTTCCCTGGTGCAGACCTCTGCATGTCTGCTGCTGAGTTACACCTCCTTTATGGGGCATAACTTTACGCCGGACGTATGACTTTACGCGCACTGCGTCGGACGCACGTACGTTTGTGAATCGCCTTATCTCCCTCATTTGCATATGTGAATAGCTGATCAATGTGAGCGCCACCATGCATCCAGCGTAAATATGCGCCCACTCTACGTCGGCGTAGGCAAGTAACGTTGGTCGGATGAAGCCTATTTTTAGGCGTATCTTAGTTTGTGGCTCCGGCGCACAGATACGACGGCGTATATTTGCACTTACGCAGCGTATCTGGAGATACGTCAGTGCAAGTGCTTTGTGAATCCGGGCCTATGTATAAATAAGGAATTATGGGTTGATGTGTCTGGGACAGAATGAGTCATCGCCACATAGCCTGTTGACTTGTGTTAACTCATGATGATGTAGGGATGATGAGAGTCACTGACTTGTTTAAATCGTAAGATTTTTGTTTAATTAGTACAGCTTTAGTGACATCACTTCCAAAATTTTTTCTGTCTTACAAGAATTTTCGTGACATTAGTAAACTCGTCAGATTCGATCTGAGATTTGCATGCAAAAAAAAAAAAATGGACCACCATTCAGCCGATAGTCTCATCGTGTGTACTGGGCCTTAAGCCTACTTGCTAGCCAGGAAACTTGATAACTGGTGGACTTTTGATTTGGGACTGTAATTCTTACCCCTGCGTGGGAATCCTTTTGTTTTGCTGTACAGGCTGACCAATAAACATGGGCAGGAAGCCCTTAAAGGGGTTGTAAAGACAGAAATATTTTCCTCTTAAAGTCTGACAGTAGCTGATAAAGAGTAATGTTTTGCATTATAACTAGTTGGATACCTGTTGAAATCGAGCTGTTTTATTCACCTCCGTCACTCCTGAATCATTATTCTCACTGACTTCCTGGTTTGCGGTGCGCATTCATTCTTGTTACATCACGGCCTAATGAGAACTACAGTTCCCATTAGGCTTAGCCTCCATGCCTGTGAGGGATAAGAGAACATCTTCATGCAGGGCTGTAGTCATAGGGAGGGGGTGAGCACATTCTGCTTTCCACCATGCAAAACGGCTCAGATGCTGGTGGAAAGCAAGAAGCTTTGGTGATTGACACGTGGTCCCTTTAAGGCAAGCATTTTAGGTCATATTTAAAGATCTTTCATCCTTCACGTCTCAGATAGAGCCATATAAATCACCTTGCTCTAGCAGCTCAGGTAGGCTCAGTTTAAATCTCACTCCCATTTAAGTCAGGGTTCTGGACCAGTGCCCTAAACTTGTGGTTGAAGAAACTAAATTGTCTGCAATGTTATTCCCTTCTGATGACCTGGTGGTGCAGTCAGACACCAGCAAAGTGTAGGGGATCCCTACTTCCAGAGCAGTGGGCTCAGGGCCAATGGACTTATTCAAGGATCCAAGATGGTGTCCAACATCCTGGAGTTAAGAGCCGTTTTGAGGCCCTTATCCTTCAGTCACCTCATCCAGGGTAAGCCTGTCCTGGTAAAGTTGGACAGTGCAATGACTGTGGCCTACATCTGGAAACAAGGCTCAGTCTCTCACTTCTGAAAGAGGTTTCTCTAATTCTAGAATCCACCCAAGTTAATCTTCTGCAGCTATGGTCAGAAGAATTTTCAGGCAAACCACTTGTCCAGGACAAGTCTGGACAACAATGAATGGTCCAGACTACTGTGAGTCTTTCAAGAACTAACAGAGCTTGGTATTTACATTCCCAGTCAACACTAAGTTGCTGAAGTTCCATTCTAGGGCCCAGAATCTGCAAGCAATTGGGGTGGAGGTGCTGACCGCAGAGTGGATCTTCAAGACAGCTTATGCCTTTCTGCTGCTCCCTCTGATTCTCAGCTTCCAGCTAAGGCTGTGTTGAGGGGAGTTAACAGTTCTGATACCCTCTGCTCATCCATATGAGTGTCAAGGAGTGACTCCCTCTGCCTGTAAGAGCTAATCTTCTCCAAAGTCCCATTCATCCAGCATCCGACAGGCTCAGTCTGATGGCCTGGGTCTGGAGAGGCAGAGGCTAATGGATTTCTAATGCTCTGTTAAGATTTTTGAATACTCTTATGAAAACAAGAAAGGACAGCGCTAAGCGTGCCTATAGTAGAATATGGCATACATTCCCAGTATTATTGCTGATCAAGATATTACGCTCTACTCTTCTGAAGCCTGTTCTGAAATGCCTGCAGGCATGGTTTGATTTTTTTTTTTTTTATCAAAAAGGTTTTTATTGCTCACACAACAGATAAACATAGTACATATGACATTGTACATTTAAAATTGCAAAAGAGTATATCTTCAAGAATACAGTTCAACCATCAGATGCATTTTATAAGGTCACTTATGCACGATCGGTTTAACAACAGATCCATCTGGGCACCAACCCCTCCACTCCACCCCCGCCCTCTCTCCCCATTCTCCCCCCTTCATTTGTCCGCACAGGTACGCAGGCCCGGGGCTCCGCAGGTCAGTTCCCGTCTCTACATCCCCCCAAGTAACCGCTCTTGAACTAGTTCCACGGGGCTCAGCCCCGGCGTTGCGAGCCATGGGTCCCACAGTCTGAAAAATTTACCTGCATTACCCCTGTGCTGGTAGATGTATTTCTCCATCAGCAAAGTCTTGCCCACATGTTGTACCCAGACCTTAACAGACGGGGGCTCCCTTGACTTCCAATGTATAAGGATAAGCTTTCTCGCCTGGAATAGAGCCCTGGCAAATGCCACTCTAGTGGTTTCTTCTGCTATCGCCCCTTCCAACACGCCCAAGAGGCAGCAAAGTGGGTCTAATGGGACACTAGTCTGAAATACCGAGTTCAGGGTCGCCAGAACCTCCGACCAGTACCTGTGGAGCTTTGGACACCGCCATAGCAAGTGGACCAAGTCTCCCTGGGTTGCCCTGCATCGACCGCACAGTGGGTCTGGGGCACAGCCCATTCTAAAGAGTTTGACCGGAGTGTAATGCACTCTGAGTAGGATATAGAGCTGAGACACCCTTTGCGACACATTCAGCGAGCACGCGTTCACCGCCAGCAGGGCCTCCTCCCATACCTCCCCCTCAATCGGCCCCAAGTCTGTCTCCCATTGCTCTGCCACCTTCATAGGATGCCCCTCTAACAGTGATGACAGGAGCATATTATAGCATTGTGAAATCATGCCCTTGGTATCCTGCGCTTGAAACAGCGTTCGGAAGACCGGAGTGGGGGACTGAACCCACTCAACCGCCGTCCCCTGCGCTCTCACTGCGTGCTGTAGCTGTATGTAATAAAAGTGCATATTGTGCGACAGGTTAAATCTACTTTGTAGTTCACTGAAGGGAAGTAGGGCCCCCCCTCTAAAGATATGTTTGAGATGCGTGACCCCGCAGGAGCTCCACCTGCGACCCTGCTCGAGCTTGGCCAGCTCCCCATAGGCGTCATTCCCCCAAATGGGACTGAACTCTGTGAACCCGGTTACTCCCTGGAGCTGTTTAGCCTTGTTCCATATCTTCTGGACAAGCGCATATGTGGGCATTCTCCTATTGGGTTTTTGAAATTTACACGCCTCCAGCCCCTCTGGTATCAAGGCTGCCCCCGATCCCCGCAGCATAAGTAGAGCCGCCGAGGCATCGGGTTGCACCCCCGCGGTTCCTATCAAATGTTGGAGTTGGGCCGCTAAGTAATATATCCAGGGATTTGGTAGTGCCAGCCCACCCCCCTCCTTTGGGCGCTGCAACTGCTCAAGTTTGATCCTAGGGGTTTTGGTGTCCCACAGCAGCTGCCTGAAGAGAGAGTTGACCACTCTGAATACTTTCAGGGTGATCACCATAGGAGCATTGTGCAAGAAATACAGCAGCTGGGGCATTAGTATCATTTTGATGAGATTAGTTTTGCCTGCCAGGGACATTTTCAGTTTGTTCCACACTTGAATTTTGTCTCTAAATTTGGATAACAGGGGGTATATATTTAATTTACAGAAGTCAGTAATCGTGGGGGATATCCAGACCCCCAGATATTTAAAAGATGACACTACGGGTACTGAGCACGCGGGGCCACCCCCCTGCGCGGGTGCCCCATCCAGGAACATCAGGGCTGACTTGGTCCAATTAATTGTAAGCCCCGAAAAGCGGCCAAAGTCAGTGACAATGGCCATGGTCTGTTGCAGAGATCCCTCCGTGTCCTCCAAAAAGATGAGCATGTCATCTGCGTATAGCATGATTTTCTCATGCATGTCTCCATATCTGAACCCCCGAATCACCTCGCAGCTCCTCACCAGGACCGCAAGGGGCTCGATGGCCAGAGCAAAGAGCAGGGGGGACAGGGGGCAGCCCTGCCTAGTCCCCCCGCCCAGAGCAAAGGCATGGGACATCCTATCCGCCATGCGTATGGCCGCCTGAGGTGTAGCATACAGAAGCCGGACCCATCCCTGGAACCTAGGGCCGAAGCCAAATTTGGTCAGTACCGCCCATAGATACCGCCAGCCGACACTGTCGAAGGCCTTATTGGCATCTAACGACAACAGTGCCCTACTGCCGACGGCCTCCGAGGGGGTCTGCATGTTCAGGTACAACCGCCGAAGATTCGTCGCCGTGGATTTGCCCGGCATGAATCCTGCCTGGTCTGGGTGTATGATGGACAGAATAATTTTGTTCACGCGCATGGCCAGGACTTTTGCCAGTATTTTGACGTCGCTCTGTAGCAAAGAAATGGGTCTATACGATCCGGGATCCAAAGGATCCTTGCCCGCCTTCAGTAATAAGATAATATTTGCCCTTGTCATGGAAGGAGGCAGGGCCCCCGAGTCGAGCGAGGCGTTAAACACCTCGAGCAACCTAGGCAGCACCACCCCCCCATACTGGGTATACATCTCCATGGGAAGGCCGTCATCCCCCGGGGCCTTACACGTGGGAAACGAGGCCACCGCCTCCCCCAGCTCCTCCAGAGTCAACGGCTTCTCTAGCTCGGCCCTTGCCCCCTCTTTCAGGGCCGGGAGAGTTATCGCATCCATGTAGCGCTGCAACTCCTCGTCCGTGAAGTCATCCCTTGAACTGTACAGTGTCGAGTAGAAAGCCGCTAACTCGGTCAAGATTGATTCAGGTTCATTCACCAGCCTACCCCCTGCATCCCGAATTGCTCCTATGGCCGGGGACGCCTGTTGTGACCTCGCTATTCTGGCCAACAAGCGGCCTGTTTTTTCCCCTTCCTCATAGTAGGCCTGCTGGGTAAAGAATCGCTTTTTCTCCGCGGTGGAGGATCTCAGCCGGTCCAGGGCGTCCTGGGCCGACATCCACCCCTCCCTCGTGGACTCCGAGGGGTCAACAACATAGGTCAGTTCTAACCGCCTCACCTGGTCCTCCACCTGCTCCATAAGAGCAGAGGAGTTGTGTTTTATGGACGCAATCTCCTCAATGAACGTTCCCCGCAGGCATGCTTTAAAGGCATCCCAGCCCAGGGCCCTCTCCGCCCCCTCCCAGTTGTCTCGGAAGTATTGTTCTATTCTGCGGGTAATATGGTCATGGGAGGTGAACAATTTTAGCCAGAAGGCGTTTAGTTTCCACGGGGCCTTGGGCAGAGAGGACACCGGGCGCGTGACCAGGTGGGCCACAAGTGGGGAGTGATCCGAGACCCCCCGTGGAAAATATTCCACCCTGGGGATCATATGAAGTACCTGCGGGGACCCGACACATAGATCGATGCGGGACAGTGAGCCGTGCGTTTTGGAGAAGCACGAGAACTGTTTGGTCGCAGGGTATCTAGCTCTCCAAATATCTAGCCACCCTACCTCTCCCATTAATCTGCTCAGAGCTGTCCCCCTACTCCCCTGGGGCATCCTAACCGGTGGGTGCCTATCCTCCCTCGGGTCAATACATGCATTGAAGTCCCCATAATCATCACGGGGACATCCGACTTATCACCCAGGTATGACAGCAGAAGCTGTAACACCTCTCTCGAGAAAGGGGGAGGAATATATACAAAAGCAATAACCATCGTTACCATAAATACTTTGCAATATAGAAAGACATGTCTACCGAGCGGGTCAACCTGTGCGTCTATTTCCTGGTAGGCCAAGGAACCGTGTACCAGCACACTCACCCCCCTTGAATATGAGGTGTGAGTGGAGTGGTATGCCTTGCCCACCCAGGAAAATCCCAGACACCCAACCGTGTCTTTGGTAAGGTGAGTTTCCTGCAACCCCACAATAGCAGGGAGAAATTTCTTCAGGCCCGCCCGTATCATAGACCGTTTCAGTGGATCATGTACCCCGCGTACATTCCAAGTCACTATCGGGGTGGTGGCCATAGCTGAGTCTGAAAATAGTTATCGTCCAGGGTATAAGGCCTCGAGGCCATTTCCGAAGGGCTGGGCCCCAGCCGGGGCCGGGTCTGGTCTATCAAGTAACCATGCATCATGTGGCATAAGTCTGTGAGCAGAGTATCCAAAATAACCAATAATAAAAACGAAAAAAAACAGTTAAACATACGTGTCCGCCTCTCGGCCCCGTCCGGGGCAGCGGTCGAAATCCTGTTGCGCGGATCCAGCAGTCCCTGTGTGCCAACAGGGCACCAAAAAACAAGGGAAGACTCCCCCAGCCGGGGTTCGTCGCTGGTACCAAATAGCTCATACGTGTAGGCCCCCCCCTGTAGCATGGAGTCCAGAGGGGGTGCGATTCAGCTTCCGAAGCTCTTAGGTAACGCTATCAAAGTGAAATCAGGTAAAATTCCGGCTTGCAGGTAACAACAAAACTGGTCTGCGGCGAACTTAGCGGCTATGTAGGGGTGTCCCTAGGGCCTCAGTCCCCCCTGTCTTCCTCGCGGCGTCTCCTCAAATCCTGTTCGTTGTGGTCTAGCCACTGTGCGGCCTCCGCGGCAGATTCGAAAAACGTGGCTTGCCCCCTCACCGTAATCCTCAGCTTGGCCGGGAACAGCATGGCGTAGTTAACTTGGATCCTTTGCAGGCGCTTTTTAACATCCACAAATTTGGCCCTCTTGCGTTGCACCTCAGCTGAGAAGTCGGGGTAGAACGACACTCTGGCACCGTTGTAGTGCACTGATCCCCGTTCCCTGGCCAGCCGCAGGATGGTTTCTTTGTCCCTATAATTTAGGAGCCTGGCTAGGACGGATCTGGGGGGGCCGCCAGGGGGAAGGGGTCTAGGAGGCGTTCGGTGCGCCCTCTCTACCGCGTACAGCGTGGAAAATGCCTCCTTGCCAAAAGTCTCCTGGAGCCACGTCTCAATGAACGTAGTGGGGTCCCTACCTTCCACCTTCTCGGGGAGACCCACTATGCGGACATTGTTCCTCCTCAGGCGGTTCTCGATGTCATCTGTTTTTGCGGCGGCCTGTGCGGACTGCTGCAGTGCTGTCCTAGCATCCCTAGTGAGGGGTGGGAGCGCGTCCTCTACCTCGCTGATGCGTCCCTCCACAGCCGTGGTTCTCTCCCTAATTTTCTGGAGGTCATGGCGCATGAGAGATACTGTCTCAGTAAGCTCCCCAAACTGTGCCTTCAGGCCGTCCACAGAGGCTGTAACTGAAGTTGTGCACTTCTGCACCGCCCGGAGGATCTCACTAAGTGTGGGTTGTGGGGTATCATCCTGTAATTCCCCAAATATGTCCTGCATAGTGTCCGTGGAGCTCTCAAGTGGCAGCGTGTCATCCATAGCAGAGTCTCCATTGAGGCCCTGCACTCTCTGCGCCCACGTCGGCTGTGTAGGCGCCGGGGAGCTGGTAGTGCCCTGCAGCCTTTGGGTATAATATAACATGTCCTTGAGGGGTTCTTTCCCCTGGTGTTTGGCCGCTTTGGGCGCCTTACCTCCAGCCTCTGCCTGTCTTTCAGGCCCGCGCCCTGCACGCTGCTGCTGAGAGGCCCCGGCGCCATCTTGGATCTCCATGGCCGAGCCGACCGCGGCTCCTTTCTCGGGTTTGCGGGTCATTCGGATCCCCGCCGCTCTATCAGACACCCCCCGCTGAGGTCCGTGAAGTGCGCTGCCTCTTTTGGTCCGCTGGTTGGCGTCGGATGTTGCCGGTAACAGGATCGTAGCAGGATCAGTAGCGGGAGCTCCGTGAACTGCGACTGTTCACATGCCCGTCCAGGCCACGCCCCCAGGCATGGTTTGATTTAGTTCTATGCGTAAGTATGCGATAGGCACGCTATCTCTGCCTTTACCGACATACAGTGGGCATCCAAAGCTTAATTATACATTTTTTTTAAGATACAATTTGGTTGAAACCTCAAATTGTTTCCTAAATGAGATCTACCAATGCTGTTGGACGTTTTTGCATCAGATGCCTTCAATCACCTTGTGGTACCACTCACTGTAAACTGCTTTACAGGTGGCAATTACATCAGCCAGAAGAGAGTCAGAATTGGTGACCTTGGGGTTTAAAGAACCCATACTCGCGTACTTCCCAGACAGGGTGGTACTCATGCCAATGCTCGAATTTGTGCCTGAACTGACCTGGGGCCACTAAGATTACCGGAATTCCTTCCCTCTTGATCCTGCAAATCAGTCTCTGTAGAGGGGAGATTGGTGGAAAGGTATAAATCAGTAAAAACTGATTCCACGGCACTATCAGTGCATCTGATCCGTAGGCCAGCGGATCTCTTGTCCTGGACACAAAATTGTCCAACTTCCTGTTGATTCTGGAAGCTAATAAATCTACATCCGGGGTCCCCCATTTCTGGCAAATGGCCTGAAAGATTTCGGGGTGGAGAGACCACTCTCCTGGTGATAGCTGCTTGTCAGTTCTGGAATGAAAATTGCAGAAAGGCAAGGAAAATGTTCTTCTGCCCATCTCAAAATGTGATTCACCTCCTTCTGGGCGCCCTGGCTGCGGGTGCCTCCTTGGAGATTGATGTAAGCCACTGCTGTAGCATTGTTAGACTGAATCCGAACTGGGTGGCCCTGTAACAGGGGCATCGTTAGGCCCGGGCTTAGGGGGCTGGAGCCCCGAATGGGTCCCCGTAAAGCCCTGAGTCACAGGCATTTAGCTCTCCATTGTTAGCCTAGAGCACAGGGACCGTTCTGATCCCAAGCACGGTGTCAGGGACTCACCTCTCAATCCCGGAATCCTTCCAGAGGGTTAAATCAGCGGCGCGCAATTGCACATCGTCGTGTGCCTGTGGTGCGCGCGCGTGCGTTAACGGCGCGCGCGTGCACAGCGGGAGCGCGCGCAGCGGGGTGCGCGTGTGCGCGCTGACTCCTTGGCGCCAAAACGGCTTTAAATGGACACTGACAGCTCCAGCACATTGCTGTCTGATCTACAATCTCTGAACGCTGTTACCCTGAAGAAACCTGATTATCTGCTATTACCTATTGACCCGGCTTGTTTGACCTTCCGCACCTCTCCGATCCTGACCTCGGCTGCTATCGACCTACCTCTGATTGATCCACTGTTGCCTGACCTACCTGCCTGTACAACGACTACTCTCCTGCTTACCCCATCTGAATACCTGAACTCTCTAATGTGATCCGGCTTGTTTGACCCTGCTTCCGTCTGCTGTCTATTTACCAGCTTGCCTTCTCAGTTGTTGCTGTGAATCTTCTGTCAGTGTCACGGACCCTACTTCCGGTTTCAGCTCCAGTCTACACTTCCAGCAGTGGTCTGCATCTACTCATCTATCCAGCCAGCCGGCACTCCTACCCCGCCAGGCTTCTGAGTCTGCTGTTCCATATCCAGCAGCTCACAAGTCGGAGTTGTAAGAGAGGCCTACTCCTACCACCGGGCTCTGGTTACCAGGTACGTGATACATAACAGTATCAGACAGCCATGTCAGAGCCCTCAGGAGTGGCCCCAGCAATGGAGGAGATTTGTAAACACCTCGCATCTCTCACCCAAGCTGTCAAAAATCTACAGGACGGCTACATGCGACTGGAAGGTCAAGTACAGAATCTGTCCGGAGACGCAGCTCCTGAACCTTCCGCCAGATCGTCTTCATCAGCCGCTGCTCCAACTGTAGTGATGCTACCACCCGAACCCAGGGTTCCGATGCCAGAGCGGTTCACCGGGGATCGCTCCAAATTCCAGAATTTCCGCAACACCTGCCAATTATATTTTGCCCTCCAACCTAGGACTTTCTCTTTAGAAGCCACAAAGGTGGGATTTGTGGTGTCGCTTCTTCAAGGAGAGCCTCTAACCTGGGCGCACCGACTATTGGAGGAAAATGGCACCAACACTGAGACTCTACTTGCTTTCTTTCAGGCCATGGCACAACTCTATGACGATCCTCAGCGAACTGCTACTGCTGAGGCTGCCCTGCTTGCGCTTCAACAAGGCCGCCGAGCCGTTGAGGAATATGTTACGGACTTTCGCCGCTGGAGTGCGGACACCCAGTGGAACAGCGCAGCTCTGCGGCACCAATTCCGTTTGGGACTTTCAGAAAACCTAAAGGATGAGTTGGCCCGTATTGGGGTTCCTGATACCTTGGAGGACTTAATTGATAAATCTATACAGATCGACCGACGCCTACGAGAGCGACGAGCAGAGCGATCCTCTCATCTAAGTCGCCCTGTATGGGTCACTACTAAAGCACCCCTGCCTGCTTCTCGCTACCAACCACCCGTCCATTCTAGTGCGGCTAGCTCTCCTCCTGATACCTCTGAGCCTATGCAACTTGGGGTCATGCGACCCACTCTGCCTCCAGAAGAACGAACACGTCGTCGGCAGCTAAATTTGTGCCTCTACTGTGGTGAGCCCGGTCATTATGTCGCCAACTGCCCCATCAAGATGCGTAAGTGTCGTTTTTCTGTTCCTGTCAACGTTTCCACTCTCTCAACCAATACAACACACCTTGCTCTTTCTCTGTCTTTACAGCTCCCAGGAAGAACGATTCCGGTCAACGCAATCATTGACTCCGGCGCCTGCAGTTGTTTTATTGATACCACCTTTGCCAGTCTGCACCACATTCCTCTTCGAAAGAAAGACTTCAGGCTTTCAGTTTTTCTGGCCGACGGATCCCACATTAAATCGGGTCAAGTGACCCAAGAAACCCTTCCTCTATCCGCTTCTACTTCCGCTAATCATAGAGAATTATTAATTCTGGATGTAATTTCTTCACCCTTGTTTCCAGTGATCCTTGGCATCCCCTGGCTCCGGGTCCACAACCCCCAGATTGACTGGGTCTCTGGAACTTTACAATTTCCTTCCCAATACTGCCTGGAACACTGCCTTCCTGGATCTTCCAGTTTCTCTCCAACTCTGTTATGCCTGAACACCGACCCCAGTCTATTTCAGTCTGTTCCAGAGCCCTATCATGAGTTCCTCGATGTCTTCAGTAAAAAGGGGGCCGACTCCCTACCACCTCATCGCCCCTATGATTGCCCGGTAGAACTACTTCCTGGGGCCGAGATCCCTTTTGGGCGCATCTTCCCCCTATCCGAGAAGGAACAAGATGCTCTAAAAATCTACATCGACGAGAACCTAAATAAGGGGTTCATTCGTCCATCCACCTCACCAGCAGGTGCTGGAATATTTTTTGTCGCTAAAAAGGATCAGATCCTTCGCCCATGCATCGACTATCGAGAGCTCAATAACATCACGGTTAAAAACCGTTATCCATTGCCATTGATACCCGAACTGTTTAAAAAATTAAGGTTCGCTACTATCTTCACTAAACTGGACCTGAGGGGGGCCTACAACCTAATTCGCATCAGGCACGGTGACGAATGGAAGACTGCTTTCCGTACTCGGTATGGTCACTACGAGTATCTAGTCATGCCATTCGGGTTATGCAATGCTCCTGCCACCTTTCAGCATTTCGTCAATGACGTGTTCAGAGACTTTTTAGATATTTTTGTCATCGTCTACCTGGATGATATCCTGGTCTTCTCGGGCTCATTACATCAACATCGAGAGCATGTCCGGAAGGTTTTGAATCGTCTTCGTCTACACGGTCTATATGCGAAAGCAGAAAAATGTGAATTCGAGTTGCATACCATCCAATTTTTGGGCCTAGTGATCTCCCCGACGGGAATTGAGATGGACCCCAAGAAAGTGTCTGCTATTTTGGACTGGCCGGTGCCCCTGGACAAGAAGGGGGTCCAACGTTTTATAGGCTTTGCAAATTTCTATAGACGTTTTATTAAAGGATTTTCTACCATTGTTGCTCCCATTACACAGCTTACAAAACAAAACTTTCGTTTCCGTTGGAATCCTGAGGCACAAAAAGCCTTCGACATGCTAAAGAAATTCTTCACGACCGCCCCAATTCTCAGCCACCCAAACCCGGCTCTACCTTTCCTCCTTGAGGTAGACGCCTCCGAAGTCGCAGTGGGGGCTGTTCTCTCCCAACGCATGGGAGACAAAGACCTAATACATCCCGTAGGTTTCTTCTCCCGAAAACTCTCCCCTGCGGAGAAAAACTATGACGTGGGTGATCGTGAGTTATTGGCCATAAAGGCCGCTTTGGAAGAGTGGAGATATTTATTGGAAGGTGCTGCACATCCTGTGCTAATTTATACGGACCATAAAAACTTGGAATATTTAAGATCAGCCAAGCGATTGAAGCCCCGACAGGCTCGGTGGGCACTCTTCTTCTCCCGTTTTTGCTTCCACATCACTTATCGCCCGGGCTCTAAGAATATCAAACCGGATGCTCTGTCCAGAATGCATGACAACCCAAAAGATACCTCCACTCCTGACACCATTCTACCAGAGAACAGTTTCTTGCTACTGCACACTGACCTACTTTCCCTGCTCCGGGGAGCATCTTCGGACTCTTCCAAACCTCCCAACATTTCTTTAGAATCCCGAGATGGATTGTTCTGGAGAGGAAGCCAGATTTTTGTCCCTGAAGACATCCAAGTAGAGGTTCTGAAACACCTCCACGACCATCCAATGGCAGGACATTTTGGGGTTCGTAAGACACTAGAGCTGGTGCGTCGCACCTTTTGGTGGCCTGGATTAGAGAATTTCTGCAAGTCCTACATCAGCACATGCCCTATTTGTAATCGGAACAAGACACCTCGAAACCAAGCCTGGGGTTTACTGAAACCCTTACCCGTACCCGACAGACCATGGAAAATGGTGGCCATGGATTTCATCGTAGAGCTTCCTTGCTCCGAAGACTGTACTGCAATTTTCGTGATCGTGGACCGTTTGACCAAAATGGCCCATTTCCTCCCTCTAAAGAACACACCTTCTGCCGTTGAGACTGCTTGTGTCTTTATTAAAGAAGTCGTTAGGTTGCATGGGGTACCCTCCAACATAGTATCAGACAGGGGAGTTCAATTTACCTCTCAGTTTTGGAAGGCCCTCTGTGAAATATTACAAATTGAACTCGCTCTTTCTTCAGCATATCACCCCCAGACCAATGGGCAAACTGAACGAACCAATCAGACTCTGGAACAATACATCAGGTGCTTCACTACGTTTTCTCAGAATGATTGGGTCTCTCTGCTACCCCTAGCGGAATTTGCCTACAACAACGCCAGTCATTCTGCCACGGGGCAATCTCCCTTTTTTGCCAATTATGGTTTCAACCTAACTTTTCTACCAGATTTTCTTTCAGAATCTTCAGTACCGGCAGTACAGAATACAGTGGAATTCCTCAAACAAAACACCAAATTACTACAGGAAGCTGTAACCAAGGCCCAGGCTGACAGCAAGAGGTTCTTCGACAGGAAAAGGAAAGGAGAGCTGGATCTGAAAACAGGGGACAAGGTATGGCTTTCTACCAGTAACCTCAGGTTAGCTTGTCCTTCTAAAAAATTGGGACCCAAATTTATGGGACCCTTTCCGGTCAAAAGGAGAATCAATACGGTTTCATATGAACTTTCTTTACCTGATTCTCTTAAAGTGCACCCTGTATTCCATGTCTCTTTATTGAAACCTGCAGCTCCTGATCCCTTCCCTAATAGGGGTAAAAGGCCTCCTGAACCAGTTCATGTTGACGGATGCGAGGAATTTGTGGTAGAAGCCATCCTGGATTGTAGAAGGCGACAAGGACAGAACCAATTTTTGATTAAATGGAAAGGCTACGGACCAGAAGAAAACTCCTGGGAACCTGAAGGCAACATCCATGCCAGAAGATTGGTACGTTCATTTTTTCTTGATCATCCTGACAAGATGGCCCGACTAGGCATCCGTAGGCTGCCCCTTGGGGGGGGCAATGTCAGGGACTCACCTCTCAATCCCAGAATCCTTCCAGAGGGTTAAATCAGTGGCGCGCAATTGCACATCGTCGTGTGCCTGTGGTGCGCGTGCGTGCGTTAACGGCGCGCGCACGGCGGGAGCGCGCTTAGCGGGCCGCGCGCGTGCGCGCTGACTCCTTGGCGCCAAAACGGCTTTAAATGGACACTGACAGCTCCAGCACATTGCTGTCTGATCTACAGTCTCTGAACGCTGTTACCCTGAAGAAACCTGATTATCTGCTATTACCTATTGACCCGGCTTGTTTGACCTTCCGCACCTCTCCGATCCTGACCTCGGCTGCTATCGACCTACCTCTGATTGATCCACTGTTGCCTGACCTACCTGCCTGTACAACGACTACTCTCCTGCTTACCCCATCTGAATACCTGAACTCTCTAATGTGATCCGGCTTGTTTGACCCTGCTTCCGTCTGCTGTCTATTTACCAGCTTGCCTTCTCAGTTGTTGCTGTGAATCTTCTGTCAGTGTCACGGACCCTACTTCCGGTTTCAGCTCCAGTCTACACTTCCAGCAGTGGTCTGCATCTACTCATCTATCCAGCCAGCCGGCACTCCTACCCCGCCAGGCTTCTGAGTCTGCTGTTCCATATCCAGCAGCTCACAAGCCGGAGTTGTAAGAGAGGCCTACTCCTACCACCGGGCTCTGGTTACCAGGTACGTGATACATAACACACGGTCAAGTGTCGCCGTGTCGAGTGTGACCAAGTCCTGCCAAGTGTGACCGACTGCCGCCGCACCGATTGTGGCCGAGTCCTGCCGAGTTTGACCGAGTGCTGCCGCACAGAGTGTGGCCGAGTCCTGCTGAGTGTGATAGCAGGTCCCGCCTTCTGGAGCCTGCAACGCCTATGATGGACGTCCCACTGGTCCAATGTCGGGGCCGCGGGACGTGGGACGTCCATCATAGGCGCTGCAAGCTCCAGAAGGCGGGAATTACAATACCGCTGTGCCACATCACTGAGATGATCCCCGCTTGGAGCTCGGGCAGGCAACTCTCAGAGCAACTCTCAGAGCAATCGGTAGAGATCAGGCCAGCGGAGGAGCGATCGGGTGATAGCAAGGTATTTAAAAGGCAACTAGGTCCAACAGGCAGCAAAGTAAATGCAAATGCTAACCACACACTCTGGTGGTCCCCTAAAGGCCAGACGAAATGTTGTGCAATGCTCCATTGCCAGCATTAGCTAGATTTGAAGCTTTCTCCCCCTCCCTGGAGTTCTCAGTACTCTCCATGGTTCAGACTCTGCTCTAGCTTGTTTTTACATGCATAGCTCCCTGCAGCCAGACTCTCTATCTCCTCTGGGCTCAGAAGTTGTGCCCCCAAAAGGACTCACTGTATACACAGGACTCTGCTAAAAAAAACCTGCACCACGACCACCCTGGACCCCCCCCCCATATGTCAGGTAGGTGTATGTATGTCAGGTAGGTCGGTGTATGTAGGTCAGGTAGGTGAGGTCAGTGTATGTCAGGTAGGTGCATGTATGTCAGGTAGTCAGTGTATGTATGTCAGGTAGGTGTATGTAGGTCAGGTAGTCAGTGTATGTATGTCAGGTAGGTCAGTGTATGTCAGGTAGGTGTATGCAGGTCAGGTAGTCAGTGTAATGTATGTCAGTGTATGTCAGGTAGGTTTATGCAGGTCAGGTAGTCAGTGTAATGTATGTCAGTGTATGTCAGGTAGGCGTATGCAGGTCAGGTAGTCAGTGTAATGTATGTCAGTGTATGTCAGGTAGGTGTATGCAGGTCAGCTAGTCAGTGTAATGTATGTCAGTGTATGTCAGGTAGGTGTATGTATGTCAGGTAGTTAGTGAAGCAGGTAATACTGCCACCCAGGTGTACTTCAGGTAAATGCAGGATAAATTTCAGTAACCCCCGGAATTCCGTGAGAAATCAAAATGAAACACAAGGAAACAGATTTGAGTGTTCATTAGATCTCTAAGGTTTATTCACTCCCAGAGTGGCTTATATGCAAAAGAAAGATAGGAGGGGCTGTGTGTTAATGCATATGTCTCTAAATATTATACAAACTCAGTATTGTCTTATCATGATTTAAACTTGCTGAATTTAGTTTTAACAATGGCTAAAAGATGACTTTGCTTATACAATCAGGCTGTTCCGGTGCCGGCCTCAGGCTGAAGCCCCTGGTCTTCTTGCCACCTAGCCCCTGCCCTGTAACATGCTTGTCCAGGTTCTGAGGGCCAAGTATACTCCAGTAGGTTGATGGGTAGGTCTCTCTCGGCTTCGTGTGAAAGAGCCCTAAGGGACAGCCTCGAAGGAGGTTACCATCTTCCCCAATAGCCTCATGCAAAGGCGAATGGATGGTCTCTTCTTTGCTTTGACCTTGTGTATCAGATCCCTTAGGCCCCGTACACACGGTCGGACAAAACCGATGAGAATGGACCGAGGTTCAGTTTCATCGGTCCAAACCGACCGTGTGTTTAGGCCATCGGTCTGTTTTCCTTTGGTCCAAAATTTTAAAACATGCTTCAAAACCGAACCGATGGACCGCTGCCTGATCGGTCCAAACCGATGGTTAGTACAGAAAAGCATCAGTTCAAAACCCACGAATGCTCAGACTAAATGAGGGGACGGGAGTGCTCGTTCTTGTAAACCTCGCATTCGTTTTTGAGATGGCACATTGTACATTTTTAAAAGTAGTGTTCCGTTTCTTGCTGAGCATTTGTTTCTTCGCTCTATTGCTAGAATGAACACATTGTTTAGCTGATGCTATTTAGCAAGTGTTCTCCCATACAGAATTATTTTCTTTTTTGCTTGTGATCTCCTTTTTTTGAATAATTTTTCCCTAGCCAGATCTCCAAAATATTTCTTTGTACTCCACAATTTTTTTTCTTTTTTTTTTGTCAAGTTATCACACCAATGTTTTATATATATATATATTTTGGGTGAGTTTTTTTTTTTTTTTTTGGAGTTTAGCTTTTTTTTTTTGTCAAGTTATCACACCAATGTTTTGTTTTTGATTTTTTTTGGTGAGATATTTTTTTTTTTGGAGTTTAGGCTTATTTATGTTTTTGGGGAAAAAGTCTATTGCGCTACTGCGAGTGTTGGAACGTGTAATACGTGAACAAGTGTTAGGGTAACTGAAGCTGCTTAATCTAAAGGTGCACTAAAACCGTGAATAGAATATGAAAAAAAGTGATCAGCGCTACAGTGTAGACAAAAAACAACAAAATCAATATATAGGTGCAAGACCTAGCATTCAATGGGCTGTGCAGTCTTCTGATGGTCTAAAGCGGCAAACCTCCTAAAGAGTGATCCAATCAGATAGGCTGCAAGGCCAAGACATACAGTGAAAATAACATCTATGGAGTGGAATGGAAAAGCCAATGGAAAAAAAAACACAAGAAAAAAATGGAAAAAGTATAATCAATTGTACATCAGATAATGTGTGAGGTGTACAGAATCTGCACAAGTCACTCAGAGTTTATGGCTGCACTATAATGGGAAAAGATGGGGAGTAAAACTTCTAGGTCAGGTATATGCATCCAGCAGCAGTCTCGCATTGCCCTTACCTTCATCCAGTGGTTAATTCACATAGAGGGCAAATGCTGTCTTATCCTGCGGGCTCAGCGTCACCGATCCCCGTCCCGAATGCACTCCACCGATATCCCAAAGGGATGGATGGTCCTCGGATGCACTATCCTCCGATCCGTGAGTGTATGCAGATAGGGCCCAGTAGGAAGGAATGATGCCAAATGATGGTGAAGCACGTTCAGGTAAACTGGATCCCTGATGAAGTCACGAGACAGTGACGCAACGCCGTAGGACAAAGCAGCGCGTGATACAGGCAACCAACCGGAGGCCAGCAGACTGTAGCCGGCAAGCTATATGCCGCGTTCTGTGCTGAGCGGGTTATTCAGACTGTACCGCACTTTTAAGAAATAAAGTAGATCTAGTTTACCTGAACGTGCTTCACCATCATTTGGCATCATTCCTTCCTACTGGGCCCTATCTGCATACACTCACGGATCGGAGGATAGTGCATCCGAGACAAACCTAGTCAGTCGCACTGAAGGCAGCATCAGCGACATCATCCCATTTGTTTTCTTCCTGGAACGTGCACTGCGAAGAGTGCTGGATCAGGCCGTAGATGAGCGAGAGGAAGAGGAAGAGTTTTGGTCACCATCACCACCACCAGAAACAGCCTTATCAGCATCGCTTGCTGGACCTGCAGAAACGCTGGAAGAGGAGTGTGAGGAAGAGGAGTCAGAGGAGGAATGTGGCTTTGAGGAGGAGGAAGACCAACCACAGCAGGCATCCCAGGGTGCTCGTTGTCACCTATCTGGTACCCGTGGTGTTGTACGTGGCTGGGAGGAAGAACAGACCTTCAGTGAGATCAGTGAGGACGAGGAACGGGACATGAGTAGCTCGGCATGCAACCTTGTGCAAATGGGGTCTTTCATGCTGTCGTGCCTGTTGAGGGACCCTCATATAAAAAGGCTGAAGGAGAACGACCTGTACTGGGTGGCCACGCTACTAGACCCCCGGTATAAGCAGAAAGTGCCTGAAATGTTACCGAATTACCGGAAGTCGGAAAGGATGCAGCAGTTCCAAAATAAATTAAAAAGTATGCTTTACACAGCATACAAGGGTGATGTCGCAGCACAACGCGAATCTAACAGGGGAAGAGGTGAAAGTAATCCTCCTCCTACCATGACCACGCCGGCAAGGACAGGACGCTTTACAGACGTGTTGTTGATGGAGGACATGCAGAGCTTTTTCAGCCCTACGCGTCGCCACAGCCCTTCAGGGTCCACCCTCAGAGAACGAATCGACCGACAGGTAGCAGACTACCTCGCCTTAACTGCAGATATCGACACTCTGAGGAGCGATGAACCCCTTGACTACTGGTTGTGCAGGCCTGTGGCCTGAGCTATCCCAATTTGCGATAGAACTTCTGTCCTGCCCCGCTTCAAGTGTCCTTTCAGAAAGGACCTTCAGTGCAGCAGGAGGTATTGTCACTGAGAAGAGAAGTCGCCTAGGTCAAAAAAGTCTAGATTATCTCACCTTTATTAAGAAGATGGAGAGGTGGAAGAAGGAGTGGTGGAAGATGGGGAGGTGGAAGAAGGAGTGGTGGAAGATGGAGAGGTGGAAGGAGTGGTGGAAGAAATCGAGGAGGAAGGAGTGGTGGAAGAAAGAGTTGTGGAAGATGAAGAGGTGGAGATTATCAGCACAACAGGTCAGTTTTTTTTTTAGGGGATGAAGATGGTGGTATCCCTGTATCTGGTAGTACACATTTTTCCAGGGCTAGTGCCCAAATTGTCATCCAACAAATTATGGAATGCAGTACTGAAATGGACATTATGAGGAATAGGATGAATGTCATGGAGCAAAATTTCAAAAACATCATTGACATGATGGGCCGTATACAAGATTAACCCCCCCCCCAAAAAAAAAACCTATTTCAAGGTTATGTTTTGCACACCAATTTGTATTGAAGAATCCACACGCCAAAATTTCAAGATACACACAGTATCTCGAGATGCGCGGTGTAAGTGTAAATTTGTGCCGTCGTATCTATGCGCCGTACCCACAGAACCAGATACGCGTGAAAATAGGCTTCTTCCTACCGGCGTAACTTTTCTATGCCGGCGCGGCGTGGGCGCATATATACGCTGGACGGATCTGCCGCTCCCATAGATTTTGTATTCAAATATGCAAATGAGTGAGATACGCAGATTCAGAAACGTACGTTTGGCCGGCGCAGGCTACGTGCGGTGCGCGTAAAGTGGAATGTCCGGCGCAAAGTTACCCCTCATAAAGCAGGGGTAACTTTGCACCAGACTTGCACAGGTCAGCTGGAGAGCAGCTACAACAGCACCGTTACAGAAGACCTGAGCAACAACACTTGCAGGACAACACATCTGTATGCCAACATGCCAGGGGCAGCCGTGGTCATAGCACTACTGCGTCTACGGGCACGTAGGAGGGCACGGGAGAGGATATACCGAACGCGCATTGACGTCTTTGGCATGGGTGAATCAGAGGTGTATCGCATCTTCAGATTCAGCCCTGCTGCCATCCTGGAATTAGCCAGAACCCTGCATGATGACATCACCAGCAAGACACACCGCGTACATGCAGTGCAGCCACTGGTCAAGGTACTGGCAACACTGCATTTCCTCGCCAGTGGATCTTTTCAAAGAACAAGTGGAGTAGTGGCTGGGATGTCACAATCCACCATGAGCAGATGCGTGCACCAGGTTGTCCCCGCAATCCTCAGACGCATGTCCCACCACTTCATCAGACCCACCCAGGAGCATCTGCGGCAGAAGGCAATGGCAGATTTCTACTGAAGTCCTGTTTCTGATGCCTGGATAAGTCCGGGGGGACCCTGTTGTATTCCCCAAACTTTGTGTGCCAGATCATCGGTGCATGATGCATTCTACACAACTACGCCATGAGAAAGGGCCTGGAGATTGACCTACGTGATGACCTGACCCCCTAACCACACAGTCCCCCCCTGCCCGAGGGTACCCCATCTGCTGAGGGAAGAGCAGTCAGGAGATGCCTCGTGGTAGGCTTCTTTGCACGTTAAACACACACATCCATCATGGCACAAGGAGAATGCACGCATGCACACCACTGTGGTCCCTAGCACACACCCCACATCCTCATCATGTTGGATTAGCCCAAGTCCACCAAGCAGGACTTGGGAGCAGCAACACTACGGCAAGGCTCCAATTATGTTGCTGACCATTCATACCACATTCACACGGGTCGTGGGGATCACTTCTCCCCAACGACCGAGGGTGACACCCCTTTTCCGGCAGGAGTGTCACCCCCACATTCACACACCAGTGTGAATGTGAAAAAAAATAAAACTCATAATCTGAGTGTAAATAATAAAAACACTCATCACCTGAGTACAAAAATAAATCACAAAACTCAGCACTTGAGTATTAAAAAAATAAAATCACAAAAAAAAATCATCGGCCCTGTCGTGGGCTGCGTCTGGTGCCTAGGCTCCTGGGGCGCAGTTGCCTGGGGCGAGCCAATGATTGGTATCAAAGGAACTCCGTGGTAAACAGAGTGACAAGGTGGATAACCACTCACATCAGGGCTGGTATGAATTAGATCAAAAGGAAAAAAAAAGAAAAAAGCCTCCACATGGCGTAGATCAAAAGGGATTTAATATATAAAAAAGGCTGTTGTACAAGTGTTTGTTACCCTAAAAAAAAAAAATGGACCCTGTTCCTTTAAAGTATGAATAACAGCGCAGTGCTTGTGTAATTTGGCCCCTTGTATCATATAAAATACCTGGTTGATCCTGCCTAGTTGTGCCCTCCCCCCTGTAAACTGATCACTGTTTATCATGGTTGCTGAGCCCTGACACTGTGGTCAGTTTACATACCTCTGTGATCCGCATCTCTCCTCTGTCCTCCTCTGCCCCTTCCTCCCTGCCTGAACTCACAAACAGAGAAACAGAGAACTCACAAACTTTAAAATGTGAAAAGAACCTAAAACATCACCCATTGGTTCACAAGATAATTGAAAAATATTAATATGCAATATGTCCCATTATATATATATATATATATATATATATATATATATATATATATATATATATATTTATATATATATATATATATATACACACCAGTGGCGGCCCGTCCATAGGGGGCGCCGCCTCCCCCCCTCCTGTCGTCATAAAAACAAACCATAAAAAATAAAACAAAAACAAAAAAACGGGCCCTTTAAGACTTTAAGAATGTCGTTATGCAGCACCGCCCCCTCTGACTCTCGCAAATAACATACATTCATGCATTGCATGAATGTATGTTATTGTTGCCAGCTGCCGCTGGTCTATAAAACGTACGGGGTGCGTTCCTTGGATAAGACTGACGGCTGTCTCAGCCAATCAGGTTCATCGATTCTGGTTAACGGTAACCTGATTGGCTGAAGCGTCATTGAGGGTGGGAGAGGACATCGAGGGACGTGGAAGCAGAAAGGTAAGTGCATTTTACAGGGCACAGTGGCGACATAGGGCACAGAGGCGACAAAGGGCACAGTGTCATCAATGGGTACAGTGGTGACAAAGGGCGCAGTGGCGACAAAGGGAACAGTGGCATCAATTAAAGGGCACAGTGACATGCACAGTGGCAGCAATGGGCACAGTGGCCACAATTAAAGGGCACAGTGGTGACAATTGGCACAGTGGCGACAATCGAGGGGCACAGTGGCTGCGTTTGATGGCATGGCACAGTGGTGACAATTGATGGCACAGTGGCTGTGTTTGATGGCATGGCACAGTGATTGCGTTTGATGGCATGGCACAGTGGCTGCGTTTGATGGCATGGCACAGTGCCTGCATTTGATGGCATGGCACAGTGGTGCGAATTGATGGCATAGTGACTGCATTTGATGGCATGGCACAGTGGTGATAATTGATGGCACAGTGGCTGCGTTTGATCACATAGCACAGTGGTGACAATTGATGGCACACTGACTGCGTTTGATGGCATGGCACAGTGGTGACAATTGATGGCACATGTGACTTTGTTTGATGGCATGGCACTGTGGTGACAATTGCTGCCACAGTGGCTGCGTTTGATGGCATGGCACAGTGGCTGCGTTTGATGGCATGGCACAGTGGTGAAAATTGATGGCACAGTGGCTGTGTTTGATGGCATGACACAGTGGTGACAATTGATGGCACATCGGCTGCATTTGATGGGCACAGTGAGGCTGCAATTTTTTGTTTTTGTTTTTTTGTTGCGCCCCCCAAAAATTTTGAGCACTAGCCGCCACTGATATACACACACACATATATACACACACATACTTTTTTTTATTAATACCTTTGAATAAAATCATCATATATTCTCTTTATTCTCTTAGAAAATGCTCATTATACAAGGTCCTAAATTATACAGGTGACCCTGGTAGTGGTTAAAGTATTATTTGCATATAACTTACACTGGTTATAGGGTTATTAGGTTCTAAATATTGTGACTTATTACCTGACAGCTTTTACTTTAAGCGAATATTTTACTGTGTCTGACACGTTTGTTTAGTCTCTTGACTTTGAAAAGTTACAGTGAAGCAGAAAAAAGTTTTGCCTTTGGTTGCAGCTTTTAGAAGTCACTGTGAATTTTTTGGCAGACGTGAATGAAAACCCACTAGCAACATGTTCTTTGGAGAAATGACTGGGCAATTTCATGCTTCAATGCTTTATTCTCCAGCTAGTAAAAATAGATCTTGTTTTTACTAGAAGTACCCGTCTTCTAATTTGTCTTTTCCTTTTTACCAATAGAGTCATAGGGCCAGATTCACAAATGAGATACGACGGCGTATCTCCTCATACGCTGTCGTATCTCTGAGAGTATCTATGCGGCTGATTCATAGAATAAGTTACGCATAGATAGCCCTAAGATCCGACAGGTGTAATTGACTTACACCGTCGGATCTTAGGATGCAATACTTCGGCCGCTGTTGGGGGGAGTTTGCGTCGTTTTCCAGCGTCGGGTATGCAAATTAGGTGATTATGGCGATCCACGAAGATACGCGCGTTCGTCGCAATCTCTTACGTCGTCGCTAGTCGGTTTTTCCCATCGTAAAGTTAAGGGTGCTTTTTCATGGCTTATATTTAGAACAGCCATGTTAAAGTATGGCCGTTGTTCCCTTGTCGAATTTCAATTTTTTTTTTTTTGCGTAAGACGTCCGGGAATACGAAATTACGTTACGCACGTCGCCGTTCAAAAAACACATAGGGGCGCCGTAATTTCGCACAAAGCACAGCGGGAAAATTGCGAACGGAGCATGCGCAGAACGTCCGGCGCGGGAGCGCGCCTAATTTAAATGGTACACGCCCCATTTGAATTAGGCGGGCTTGCGCCGGACGGCTTTACGTTACACCGCCATAAGTTTACACGCAAGTGCTTGGTGAATCAGGCACTTGCGCTGAAAACTTGCGGCGGTGTAACTTAAAGACGATACGTTACGCCGCCGCAGTTTTCTGTGAATCTGGCCCATAGTTCTTTGCTTAGTTGGCACAATGCCAGTTTTTGCTTTTTTTCTGGTCAATCCTCTTTTTTCTTCTATAAGCTAAGTGTAATTTTCTGACTCCTGTTTGCTGGAGATCATTGGCCATGAAATGTTTTAATTGACATTAAAATACAGACTAATATGTTTAAATTGGATTTTTGTCTAGCTTTTTCCACCTTCTGCTGTTCTGTTGCCATGGAAATGTATATAACAATGGCCAGTCTGCGGTTGTACCAGTAGTACTGAAGTGGCTCTCAGACCGCTAGACAATTATTATTCACGATTTGACCCCAAGGTTACCTACAAATGACTAAATACGGTTTAAATTCCACGGTCATCATAATGGCAGAAAACATATTTTTTAATACCTTCCTTAAGTCATATCCTTTTCTAATGTTGTCTTGAATGATGTTCCTCAAAATGCATGATGTAAATGCTTATTTCAACTCATTGAAGTGTTTTAAACTGAATGCACATCTAGCTATGAACTTTAGCCTTTACAACACAACTCATATAATTAAAGTGTTACTAAACCCACAACAGTAAAATCTTTCTGTATATGCAGAAAAGCCTGCTTGTTATACTCACTGTGGAACTTAAGGGGTAAATCCTCTGAATTGTGTAAAAGGCTCTTTGATCATATATGCACAGATCCTCCCCCTCCTGCAGGCCAGATAACTGACATACCAACCTGCAAAAACAAATTTCAGGGAGGTGGCGCTCTGCCCCCCCCCGGCGGTGAAATGTGGGCATGGCTTAAATTGCACTACATATTGGACGTGGCTTGAAGGGCTTAAAAGTCTGAGATGACTTACATGTTAAATAGGAAATGTACAGTGAGGAGTGTCCGGCGGTGGGTAGTATGTGCAGGAGAGGAGTATGGAGTGTATGGTGGTAGGTATTATGTGCAGAAGAGGAGTGCAGAGTATATGTAGGTAGGTATAATGTGCAGTTAAGGAGTGTACAGTGGTGGGTAGTATGTGCAGGATGGTGTCAGTAGGGCAGTGGATGGTGTCAGTAGTAATTTATTTTTATACAATTACATTTTTAGTATTTAATTTTATTTTTTTTTCAAAATGCTTTGTGGGGGCCAGTGGACATTGTCAGTAGAGCAGTAGATGGTGGTAGTGGTGTCAGTATTTTTTTTTTTTTGTTTCAATTATTTTTTTTACAATTTTTACAGTTTACTCTGCTCAGTTATTGCAGGACACAGAAGCAATAGCTCACTGTGTTCAATTCACAAAAGGAAGGGCCCCGTAAATTACATATTTACTGTCCCCTTCCTCCGCTCTCCATCCTGACACATCCCCCCCGCAGCTACAGGGTACAAGGAGGAGGAGGACAGTGGGCCAGAGGATAACAGAGGGGGAGTTTAGGAGAAGGACAGTGGACTGGAGGAGAATGGAGGGGACACAAGGATGATACCACTGCCTCCCAGGATCAGCCCTGCAGCCCGGAGATTGCAGGGCAGTCGCGGGTGTCCAGGAACCCGCTACCAAATGCAGGAGACTCCCGCACCTGGCGGGAGACTTGGGATGTCTGAGATAATATACATTCAGAGTGATCTCCCTGCACATGCTCAGTTTGGTCTCTATTGCTCCTTGTTGAGCTGAGCTAGACAGGCCACATGATATTGACATCACACATTTGAGTGTGTATCAGATCTTAAATGACAGCCCAGTCCCCCCTCCTCCTCCATGCCCATGAACTAAAAAAGAACACAGTGGGTGGGGTGTCACATCTTGATTGATGGATGATCCGCTTCCCATAACAGCATGAGGACATAGTGGAAATCTTCTCCTACCTGAACACTCAGCACTAAGGCAGACCCTGCAGTTTATAACTTGACCGTGGTATACAGATCAGCCAAAAAGATATACAGTAAAACCTTGGATTGCGAGCATAATTCGTTCCGGAAGCATGCTTGTAATCCACAGCACTTGTATATGAAAGAAAATGTTTCCATAAGAAATAATGGAAACTCAAATGATTCGTTCCACAACCATTTATTCATAAGTCCTTCAGTTTATAGTCCATATAAAAAGATTATAGCAATGTGATAAAATGTCCATTCACGAATGGTTGCCTCCACAAGGGGTTAGGAGCAAAATACAGCAGGAGCTAAAGAGTACAAAAGAGAAGAGAGGCGTCTCTAAGTGTAGCAATATGATTTCATTTAATAAAAGTACAACATTTAGTAACTCAAATGGTCGATTAACTTCCCTACTGTCATATGACGTCCTCTAATTTGTGTAGGGATATCTGAATGATGCCTGCAGCTACATGCATCATTCAGATATCCTTCTTTTCGGGCGGCGATTCTGTGCATCATGAAAATAATCATATTGGCGGTTTCACCGCTTGATCATTCTTATAGGCGTCAGGAGGGGACATCCCCCCTTCCTCCACCATCTGGTGCTTCTCCGTGCTCTCCCGTGCCATCGGAGGCCCGGAGAACGAATCGGCTGCCACTGGATGGGGAGGCCATCAGAGGCCCGGGTGCGACGTTATGATGTCACGCCCGGGTACCCGGAAATAAACAAAGCCACAATCGCAGCTGAAAGCATGAGATCAGTGAATTTTTTTCACAATCTCATGCTTTTTAGCCTAGAGGAGAGATATGAGGTCTTATTGACCCCGCATCTCTCCATAAAGAGGACCTGTCACACACTATTCCTATTACAAGGGATGTTTACATTCCTTGTAATAGGAAAAAAAGTGATCACATTTTTTTTTTAAGTGTAAAAATAAAAAACAATTAAGTAAAATAAATAAATAATAATATATATATATATATATTTTAAAACACCCCTGTACCCAGTAGCTTGCGCTCAGAAGCAAACGCGCACATATGTAAACGCCGTCCAAACCACACATGTGAGGTATCGCCGCATGCGTTAGAGTGAGAGCAATAATTCTAGCACTAGACCTCCTCTGTAACTCAAAACTGGTAACCTGTAAAAAAAAAAACACATTTTCATTACCGAAGTTTCCATGAGTGTGCGCAATGTTAAAGCGTGACAAGTTAGGTATCTATTTACACAGCGTGACATCATCTTTCACATTATACAAAAAAATTGGGCTAACTTTACTGTGTTGTTATTTTTTAAATCATGAAACCGTTTTTCCAAATAGAAGGCATTTAAAAAATGATTGCGCAAATACCGTGTGAGTTCCAATGGCCGCCACTTTATTCCCTAGGGTGTCTGCTAAAATATATATATATATATATATATATATATATATATATATATAGATAGATAGATAGATAGATAGATAGATAGATAGATAGATATAATGTTTGGGGGTTCTAAGTAAATTTCTAGCAAAAAAAATTATTATTTTTACTTGAAAGACAGAAGTGCCAGAATAGGCGTGGTAAGGAAGTGCTTAACCACTTAAGGACCACCTCCTGCACATATACGTCGGCAGAATGGCATGGCTGGGCACAAGCACGTACCTGTACATCCTCTTTAAGTGCCCAGCCAAGGGTCCGAAGCTCCGTGACCGCGGCCGCGGGACCCATCGACACGATCGCCTCTGGAGTCCCAGGATCGGTTCCCGGGGATGAAGAACGAGGAGAGCTGTGTGTAAACACAGCTTCCCCGTTCTTCACTGTGGCGCTGTCATTGATCGCGTGTTGTCTGATATAGGGAAGCACGATCAATGATGTCACAAGTCCAGCCCCGCCCCCTACAGTTAGAAACACATATGAGGTCACACTTAACCCCTAGCGCCCCCTAGTGGTTAACTCCCAAATTGCAATTGTAATTTTCACAGTAAACGATGCATTTTTATAGCATTTTTTTCTGTGAAAATGACAATTGTCCCAAAAATGTGTCAAAATTGTCCGATGTCGCGGTCACGAAAAAAATGTCGCGGTCGCGAAAAAAATCGCTGATCGCCGCTATTAGTAGTAAAAAAAAAAAGATTAATAAAAATGCAAATAAACTATCCCCTATTTTGTAAACACTTGGGGGCAGATCCACAAAGAAAGTACGCCGGCGTATCTACTGATACACCAGCGTACTTTCAAATTTCCCGCGTCGTATCTTTATTTTGAATTCTCAAAACAAGATACGACGGCATCTGGGTTAGATCCGACAGGCATACGTCTTCGTACGCCTTTGGATCTTAGATGCAATTCTTCGGCGTCCGCTGGGTGGCGTTCCCGTCGTATTCCGCGTCGACGTCATTTAGCGCAATGCACGTCTGGAAATTTAGGGACGGCGCAGTTCGTTCGGCGCGGGGACGCGCTTCATTTAAATGAAACACGCCCCCTACTCGCCGATTTAAATGACGCGCTGTTACGCCGCGAGAGATACACTACGCCGCCGTAACTTACGGCGCAAATTCTTTGTGGATTCAAAGCTTCGAAAAGTAAGTTACAGCGGCGTATCGTATCTCACATACGCTGCGCCCATGCAATTGTACGAGGATCTGCCCCTATAAATTTTGCGCAATCCAATCGATAAATGCTTATTGCGATTTTTTTTTACCAAAAATAGGTAAAAGAATACGTATCGGCCTAAACTGAGGAAAAAAACGTTTTTATATATATTTTTGGGGGATATTTATTATAGCAAAAAGGAAAAAATATTGCATTTTTTTCAAAATTGTCGCTCTGTTTTTGTTTATAGCGCAAACAATAAAAACCGCAGAGGTGATCAAATATCACCAAAAGAAAGCTCTATTTGGGGGGAAAAAAGGACAGCAATTTTGTTTGCACGACTGCGCAATTGTCAGTTAAATCTACGCAGTGCCGAATCGCAAAAACTGGCCAGGTCCTTTACCTGCATTTTTAGAACAAGGAAATTGGGACTTTAAATGAGGTTCAAGACAGGGTGGGAGTATGTAAAAGGAAAACATATTTATTAACATGCATAATGATGCACTCTCATAGTCACAGGAGCTGGTCATGTAAACATAACTGTAATGGACAATAGAGATACATAATACTGTCAACAAGGAAACTCATGACATATGGCTTCACATATGAAACATTGACACAGGGACATACAATGCCATCAATAATTATTACAAAACAGTATGAAAAACAATAAACAGCTTTCCATGAGTGGGGGATAAGCACACAGGTTTCCTTAGATGACACATTGCTATTAAAAAGACATGAGGTAGAAAGTTGTAGATAGTAAAGGCTAGTGACTCAGATATGGAGTAAATAGGCATCCTTGAATGGCCCGACGCGTTTCATGCTAATGCACTCATCAGGGGCTGATGCTGCCAAATCTGGGGGGTTAAATAGTATTTTAGTCTACAATAACTTAAAACATGAAATAAGGAACATGGATAATGGTCCTGAACTTACATACCTACAAAAATGATGTAGATGAAGGGAGAGAGCAAATGCTGAGACGTAGCCAAGAAGAGGATGTCAGTCCCGGAAACTGGGGTGACTGCGCCATGAGCAGCCGGGACGCAGGGCTGGAGTACCTCAGGTGGACAGGTAGCCACAGAAGGGGGTATGAAGCCAAGTAGGTAATCAATGGTGGAAAAATGCCACGCTAGCCAGACATGGGCTAGGAGGGCCTTATATCAGGGTGGGAAAAGTCCACCCCTGAAAAAGGTGGTCCCCCATAGGCTGTGAAAGGCTAGAATGGAAAAGCCGATACAGGCGTCATGATGTCATGACTGACGTCAGACGCGGACCACGTGGGCTTGACGTCGATGCGCTGTGGACGCCGCCCAGGTCCCCAATGACCACCCGCCAGGAGGGTGGGAGGGGGGGCGAAGGGGAGACTTGCAGAGCACATCGCAACTTCGGGGTAAGTGACAGCACAAAGAGGCTGACGGTGACAACATAGCAACAAACCCGGTCGGACTAATGAATCGCGTCAATGGCAAAAGGTCTAATAGACAAGGTGGACATATCACATACAAACAGGTCCCCAATTGTGGTACATGGCCACAAAGGAGAACTGAGACTACCCACATAGCTGGCAGGGGAAAACTGCCAGCTCAGTCAAGAACCTCCATCCCTAATGGGTGCAACAAGGAAAGGGGGCTATGCAAAAGCATAGGTGGGATTTTAAATGAAGCACATGTCTGCGCTTCCATCCCTAGTACAAATGTAGAACAAGGAAATTGGGACTCTAAATGAGGTTCAAGACAGGGTGGGAGTATGTAAAAGGAAAACATATTTATTAACATGCATAATGATGGGTGATACACTCTCATAGTCACAGAAGCTGGGCATGTAAACATAACTGTAATGGACAATAGAGATACATAATACTGTCAACAAGGAAACTCATGACATATGGCTTCACATATGAAACATGGACACAGGGACATACAATGCCATCAATAATTAATACAAAACAGTATGAAAAACAATAAACAGCTTCCCATGAGTGGGGTATAAGCACACAGGTTTCCTTAGATGACACAGTGCGATTAAAAAGACATGGGGCCAGATCCACAAACGAATTACGCCGGCGTATCTATTGATACACTGCGTAATTTTAAAGTTCCCGCGTTGTATCTTTGTTTTGTATCCACAAAACAAGATACGACTGAATGAGGGATCGATCCGACAGGCGTACGTCTTAGTACGCCGTCGGATCGTAGGTGCATATTTACGCTGGCCGCTAGGTGGCGTTTCTGTCGAATTCCGCGTTGAGTATGCAAATTAGCTAGATACGGCGATCCATGAACGTACGTCCTGCCGGCGCATTTTTTACGTCGTTTGCGTTCGGCTTTTTCTGGCGTATTATATATATGAGGCGTATCCTATGTTA
The DNA here is from genome assembly GCF_905171775.1 of Rana temporaria. NCBI lineage: Eukaryota > Metazoa > Chordata > Amphibia > Anura > Ranidae > Rana > Rana temporaria. The sequence continues at coordinate 209,430,091 of NC_053493.1, read as the reverse complement.
AGTATGGCGTTCCCGCGTCGAATTTTTAAAATGTTACGTCGTTTGCGTAAGTCGTTCGCGAATAGGGCTTTGCGTAGAATGACGTCACCGTCGTAAGCATTGGCTTGTTCCGGTTTAATTTCGAGCATGCGCACTGGGATACCCCCACGGACGGCGCATGTGCCGTTAAAAAAAAACGTAATTTACGTCGGGTCACGACGTATTAACATAAAACACGCCCACATCACATACATTTGAATTGCGCGCCCTTACGCCACCTAAGTTACACTACGCCGCCGTAACTTACGGCGGGAATTTTTTGAGGATACAAAAAAAATGTAAATTACGGCGGCATAGTGTATCTGAGATACACTACGCCAGACAGAGAGAAGCGCCGCGCTTCGTGGATCTGGCCCATGAGGTAGAAAGTTGTAAATAGTAATGGCTAGTGACTCAGATATGGAGTAAATAGGCATCCTTGAATGGGACTCTTTGCACTGGGTTATTCTGGGCCATATTCTGAGAGAAGTTACGATGGAGTATCTCAGGATACTCCATCGTATCTCTCTTTTTTGGCCCGTGTATCTATGCGACTGATTCTTAGAATCATTTTCGCATAGATACACTTAAGATCCGCCATGTGTAAGTCACTTACACTGTCGGATCTTAAATGTAATTACGCCGCCCGCCGCTAGATGGCATTTACGTGAAGGTCTCATTTGTTTATGCAAATGAGCCTGCTACGCCGATTCCCGAACGATTTCGCGTCGTGTACCCGTCGCTAAAGTCGTTTGCGTAAGCGGAAACTTACTCCTGCTATATGAGGAGTAAGTTTCCGCATGTCCCACGTAGGCCATGTTACGGATAGCGTCGGGTCCGCGTCGTGTTTTTCCGTCGGCTACGTCGTTTCCCTAAGTCGTTCTTGAATACGACTTTACGTCAATGACGCACACGTCGGCGTCATTGACGTTTTCCGCCGAGTACTGGAGCATGCGCACTGGGCTTTTTTAAGCCCGGCGCATGCGCAGTTACTTAGAATCGGGGGCGCGCTTAATTTGAATAGAAGCCGCCCCCTTGAAGATACGCGTGGCTACGCCGGGCCATTTACACTCCGCCGCCCCAAACTACGGAGCAAGTGTTTGGGGAATACAGCACTTGCTCCTGTAGTTTGTAGTCTGTTATATACAGATTCCCTGGCATTTTTCCACCGTTGATTACCTACTTGGCTCCATACGCCCTTCTGTGGCTACCTGTCCACCTGAGGTACTCCAGCCCTGCGTCCCGGCTGCTCTTGGCGCAGTCACCCAAGTTTCCGGGACTGACATCCTCTTCTTGGCTACGGCTCAGCATTTGCTCTCTCCCTTCATCTACATAATTTTTGTAGGTATGTAAGTTCAGGACCATTATCCATGTTCCTTATTTCATGTTTTAAGTTATTGTAGACTAAAATACTATTTAACCCCCCAGATTTGGCAGCATCAGCCCCTGATGAGTGCATTAGCACGAAACGCGTCGGGCCATTCAAGGATGCCTATTTACTCCATATCTGAGTCACTAGCCTTTACTATCTACAACTTTCTACCTCATGTCTTTTTAATAGCACTGTGTCATCTAAGGAAACCTGTGTGCTTATCCCCCACTCATGGGAAGCTGTTTATTGTTTTTCATACTGTTTTGTATTAATTATTGATGGCATTGTATGTCCCTGTGTCCATGTTTCATATGTGAAGCCATGTGTCATGAGTTTCCTTGTTGACAGTGTTATGTATCTCTATTGTCCATTACAGTTATGTTTACATGCCCAGCTCCTGTGACTATGAGATTGTATCACCCATCATTATGCATGTGAATAAATATGTTTTCCTTTTACATACTCCCACCCTGTCTTGAACCTCATTTAAAGTCCCAATTTCCTTGTTCTACATTTGTACTAGGGATGGAAGCGCAGACATGTGCTTCATTTAAAGTCCCACCTATGCTTTTGCGTAGCCCCCTTTCCTTGTTTTACCTGCATTTTGGTCCGGGTCTTAAGTGGTTAAAAGAGGCACATCTAAGTATGCAGGCATCTGGGGTAAAGTGATCCACATAGGCCGTCCTCCTCACCACTGGCTCTCACCTCTATCAGACTGCCATCGTTACTGGGAAGACTACCTTGCAGTAGAGCGATCTGAAAGCGAGGCATGAACCACTAGTGGAAGGGACGACATCAATGGCGGTGAGGAGAATGGTCTATGTGGACAGCTTTACCCTGGATGCCTGCATACTTGGATGTGCCTGTTTTAATCAACCACGTGAGTTTCTAAATTCAAAAGGTGGAGCGGATCCAGATAGTTTCAAAGACAAAAACAAAAAACGCACCTCATCCCAATAGAATAGTATATAGGAAGAGAAAATGGTGGGATTATGGCGGTGCTAAATTATCAAAGTATCAGCAAAGCAGTAGTTTTAATTATTTATTAAAATATCATGAATTATAGAAATCACATGACAGACAAGATGTTTAAAAACGTGTTTTGTTACAAACATATTGGGCCGGATTCAGAAAAGAGATACGACGGCGTATCTCCTGATACGCTGTTGTATCTTTGAGTGCGGGAGGTCGTATCTATGCGCCTGATAGATTTCCCTAAGATCCGACAGGTGTAAGTGTCTTACACCGTCGTATCTTAGGCTGCATTTTCAGGCTGGCCGCTAAGTGGCGCTTCTGTATGTTTACGCAAGGAATATGCTAATTAGGTAGTTACGGTGATTCAGAAACTACGTTCGGCCGGCGCAATTTTTTACGTCGTTTACGTTAGGCTTTTTTCGCCGTATAGTTAACCCTGCTATATGAGGCGTAGCTAATGTTAAGTATGGCCGTCGTTCCCGCGTCGAGTTTTGAAACTTTTACGTCGTTTGCTTAAGTCGTTTGCGAATAGGGCTGGACGTAATTTACGTTCACGTCGAAAGCAATGACGTTTTGCGGCGGATTTTCGAGCATGCGCACTGGGGTGTTTTCAGTATCGGTGCATGCGCCGTTCAAAAAAAACGTAAAATACGCGGGGTCAAGCCAAATTTAAATAAAACACGCCCCCAACATCCCCATTTGAATTAGTCGGGCTTACGCCGGCCCACATACGTTACGCTGCCATAACTTAGGGCGCAAGTTCTTTCTGAATACGGAACTTGCGCCCAAAGTTACAGCGGCGTAACGTATCTAAGATACGTTACGCCGGCCGGACAGATACACCGATGTATCTGAATCTGGCCCATTGTTTTTTTCTGGGTCGCTGGAAGTCCCAACTTGAAATATGCTGACGGTCAAATATGTTATTTCCCAATGTATTTCACCAAAAATGGCTTCATCAGGGGTTACACAATGACCAGAGAATAGACAGCCAGCTCTGTCGCCCCAGATAGGAACCACCTCGATCCTGCCAAAAATGAGGAATCAAAATAGGACTCCACACAAAAAGTGTAGAGCCCTAATCCGAATTTCAAAGCTGTTGGGGGGAGGGCGAAGCTCAATCGTAGGGAGAAAAAAGAGGACCCTGTATGTTTGATAATTGCAAGGACTTACGGAGACAACCATAGAGGTCTGTGGTTTAAAAATCAAACCCACAGACAATTAACAAGGATTTAACATGTAAGTTCAAGGAACCTGTGTGCAACATCGCTCCAATGAGGCTGTCCCTGTGAGTTTCTAAATGTTGTACCTTCATATATTGCTAGACTTAGGCCTCGTACAGACGACCCAACATGTCCGCGGACCGTTTTCATCGGACAAGTCCGCTGGGATCATTTGTTCTGATGGCTGTACACACCATCAGACCAAATTTACCGCGGACAGACGACACGGTGACGACACGGTTACGACGCGGTGACGTGGCGGCGACGATGACGTGGCGACATGCGCGAACCCGGAAACACTTCGACGTCATGCGCTGGTTCTCCGGCCAACGGACATGTCCGATGAGTCATACTGACCATCGGACATGTCTGGCGGACATGGTTCCAGCGGACATGTTTCTTAGCATGCTAAGAAACAGTTGTCCGCTGGAAACCTGTCCGGTCGACCGGAAAATTGTCCGGTCGGCCCTACACACGACCGAACATGTCGGCTGAAACTGGTCCAATGGACCAGTTTCAGCGGACATGTTCGGTCGTGTGTACGAGACCTTAGGCGCCTCTCTTGTATTTTCTTGTCAAATATTTTTATTAGAGTTTCATGTGGGGAACAAAAAAGAAAAGGGAAGGGGAATATGTAGAAGTACATAGTCCAATATACAAAAGGTACATACAGATTTTGATGTATCATGTACTAGTACATTAACTATCACAATTAATAACTTACAGTAGTTAAAATGCACTGACTGTAGTTCAAGGAGAAAAAAAAAAAAAAAAATACCCGGGGTGGTGGTCTGGCTCGCTGTTAACAAATATATACATACTGAATACTAATTTTCTATATCTTAGTTTGGGGACAACAAAGACTGGTCAAAGTCAGTGGGGAGAAGATGTTTTACCCAAGGATGTCAAATCTTATGAAAATTATTAATTTTATTGTTATCAATGGCTGACATATTTGCATGGATAAGTGATCTATTCATCCTGTGTTTGGCTTCCGCTACAATTAAAGTTTTTGTTTTCCATGCTTTAGCAATGGTCTGCTTGGCTGCAGTGCTAAGGTGTATTAACAGTTGAAATTGAGTATTTGTGAGCGTTGCAGGTTTTAGGTTTAAAAGTGCTGTAGCTGGGTCTGGAGAAATATTTTTATCAAGGGCTTTAGATGCCATATGAAATATACTTGACCAGAATTCCTTGACGACCGGACATTGCCACTATATGTGGAAGTGAGTACCAGGTGCGTCACAGCCTCTAAAACAATTTGGTGAATATGCAGGAGCAAATTTTGCTATTCTAGCTGGTACTAGGTACCAATGTGTCAAAACTTTATAATTTGTTTCCACAGCAAAGCAGTTAGGAGTGGGGTTCTTAGTGGCTAACCATATATTCGACCAGTCTTTGTCATCTAATATTACGTTCATGTCTTGTGTCCATTTAGTCGCGTACAAAGGTAATGAATCATTTGAGTTTTAATTTATTAGGAGATACAGAATTGAGATTAGACCTCTGACATGTGGGTTGCTAATGCAGATGCGTTCAAATTGGGAGAGTTGAGTTAGTGAAGAGCCAGTATTGAGTAGCGGTTCATAAAATTTTTTAATTTGTAAGTATCTGAATAATTCAGACCTCGGAAGCCCGAATGATTCACATAGTATAGGAAAGGTGTGGATATTAGAATTAGATACTAGGTTGTGTAGGCGAAGCAGGTTAGTGGAGGACCATGCTGAAAAAGATTTTGGATATTTCCAAGCAGGATAGGAGGCAGGATTATTAAGAAAGGATAGCAGGGGATTATGTGAGGATTGAAGCATATGGGAACATTAAAATGTATCCCAGATAGCTATAGAGTGTTTTGTTATGGGGTTGGATAGATGGGACCTATCAGCGGTTCTGAGCCATAATAAATTGGCTACTGACAACGGGTCACTGTCAACAGACTCTATAACAACACATAAAGGTATTTCATCTGTAGTGTGGTACTTACATAGTGATGCTATCTGTGCAGCGTTAAAGTAAGAGGAGAAGTTGGGTAGTCCTATTCCTCCTCTTAATTTATGGAGGTATAGTGTAGATTTCGGAATACAGGGTTTAGTTGTGCCCCAAATGTAGGACATAACTCTACGTTGAGTGAGTCTTATAAAGTAAGATGGTAAAGGGATAGGAAGTACTCTAAATAAGTATAAAAATGTTGGTAGAATTGACATTTTAACCGTATTTATCCTGCCGGACCAAGACAGTGGGAGGGAAGTCCATATTTTCATTAAACTAGTTGATTGCTTCAGTAGATGTAGATAATTGGCAGCAAACAGTTCTTTAAGGGAGACTGTAAGCTGAATTCCTAAATAAGGAAGTTGTTTCGGAACCCAGTTAAAGGGTAAAGAATTTTGGGCGAGGAGTAGATCAGGTTGAGGCAGTGAGATGTTTAGTGCATTTGATTTAGAGGGATTTACATGGAGTACTGAAATTTGAGCAAAGTTATCCAGAGGCTTGAGCAAGTTTGGGGCTGTTATATGTGGATTAGACATAAAAATTAGGATATCGTCTGTGAAAAGACATAACTTATGTTCGTATCCACCTAACTCTATGCCTTTAATGTCAACTAGAGTTGGGCGGACACCTGGATGTTCGGGTTCGGGTCCGAACCCGAACTTTAAAAAAAAAGTTCGGGTTTGGGAACCCGAACCCGAACTCCGAACCCCATTGTAGTCAATGGGACATGGACTTTTAGAAAAAAAATGCGCGGAGGTCCCCGCAAATTCAATAACCAGACCCTTTAGGTCTGGTATGGATATTCAGGGGAACCCCGCCGTCAATTTAAAACAAAAATTACGTGCGGTTCCCCCTAAATATCCATAACCAGACCCTTCAGGTCTGGTATGGATTTTCAGGGGAACCCCGCCGTCAATTTAAAACAAAAATGACGTGCGGTTCCACCTAAATATCCATAACCAGACCCGTTATCCGAGCACGTTGACCTGGCCGGCCGCAGAAAAGAGGGGGGGACAGAGTGCGGCCCCCCCCTCTCCTGAACCGCACCAGGCCACATGCCCTCAACATGGGGAGGATGTCCCCATGTTGATGGGGACAAGGGTCTCATCCCCACAACCCTTGCCCGGTGGTTGTGGGGGTATGCGGGCGGGAGGTTTATCAGAATCTGGAAGACCCCTTTAACAAAGGGGACCCCCAGATCCTGACCCCCCCCTGTGTGAAATGGTAATGGGGTACACTGTACCCCTACCATTTCACGAAGGAAGTGTAAAGTCTTGTAAAAAAAACACACTGACACCGTAGAATAAAGTCCTTTATTAATAAAAAAATAAATAAAAAAACTCCAGCGGTGAGAAATCCACTCGTTCCCGGCTTCCTGCGTTGTCCTGATCCTGCGACGGCTGCGGGTGATCTCCAGCGATGGGAAAATCCTGCATCGGGTGATCTCCGCTCCGGCAATGAGAAGATCCATCCATCCAGTGCAGCAGCATCCCGGACCTCCTCTCACCACTGGGCACAGGCCAGTGAATGAGTGGCTGAAGCTGTGACATTTCTTATATAGAGGAGGCAGAGCCACCCGTCACGTGACCCCGCCCCCTCTGACGTACCCTCTGCTACGTCACTGGGGAAGCCCAAGAAGAGGAAAGAACTTGGGCTTACCCAGTGACATAGCAGAGGGTACGTCAGAGGGTGCGGGGTCACGTGACGGGTGGCTCTGCCTCCTCTATATAAGTAATGTCACAGCTGCAGCGCGTCATTCGCTGGGCTGTGTCCAGCGGTGAGAGGAGGTCGGGGATGCTGCTGCGCTGGATGGATGGATTTTCTCATCGCCGGAGCGGAGATCACCCGACGCAGGATCTTCTCATCGCTGGAGATCACCCGCAACCGTCGCAGGATCAGGACAACGCAGGAAGCCGAGAACGAGTGGATTTCTCACCGCTGGAGTTTTTTTCTTTATTAATAAAGGACTTTATTCTACGGTGTCAGTGTGTTTTTTTTTTTACAAGACTTTACACTTCCTTCGTGAAATGGTAGGGGTACAGTGTACCCCATTACCATTTCACACAGGGAGGGGGGGGTCAGGATCTGGGGGTCCCCTTTGTTAAAGGGGTCTTCCAGATTCTGATAAACCTCCCGCCCGCATACCCCCACAACCACCGGGCAAGGGTTGTGGGGATGAGACCCTTGTCCCCATCAACATGGGGACATCCTCCCCATGTTGAAGGCATGTGGCCTGGTGCGGTTCAGGAGAGGGGGGGCGCACTCTGTCCCCCCCTCTTTTCTGCAGCCGGCCAGGTCAACGTGCTCGGATAACGGGTCTGGTTATGGATATTTAGGGGGAACCGCACGTCATTTTTGTTTTAAATTGACGGCGGGGTTCCCCTGAATATCCATACCAGACCTGAAGGGTCTGGTTATGGATATTTAGGGGAAACCGCACGTCATTTTTGTTTTAAATTGACAGCGGGGTTCCTCTGAATATCCATACCAGACCTAAAGGGTCTGGTTATTGAATTTGCGGGGACCTCCGCGCATTTTTTTTCCCGAACTCCGATCCCGAACTCCGATCCCGGACCCAAACAATTATTCGGGTTCGGATTCGGTTCGAAACCCAAAGTCCGTACCGAACCCGAACTTTACAGTTCGGGTTCGCTCAAACCTAATGTCAACATTGGTTCTAATTAATTGTGCTAGTGGTTCTATAAGTAGGGCAAAAAGCAACAGGGAAAAGGGGCATCCCTGTCTAGTTCCTCTACCGATGTCAAATATTGATGATTTATAACCAGCGTATTTTATATATGCTTTTGGACTCTTGTATAGGGAGGAGACCCAAGTTAGGAAATTATTCCCAAAGCCCCATTTTTGGAGTGCGTACTGCATATAGGGCCAGGAGACCGAATCAAATGCTTTCTTAATATCTAAAGATACCAGGCAAGATGGGATGTTCCTAGATTTGGCTGCATGGATAAGTAAAAGTGCTCGCCTAATGTTATCGCCTGCTTGGCGTTTGGGTATAAAGCCTGTCTGATCCCTATTTATTAAGCCACCTATAATATTATTCAATCTGTTCGCCCGAATTTTAGCTATTAGATTTATGTCTAGATTCAGGAGAGATATAGGGCGATAGTTACCCCAGGAGGATGTATCTGAGTGTGGTTTGGGGATCATGGCGATAATAGATGTCAGGGTTTCCGTTCTGAATGAGTGTCCTGCCAAGATTGAGTTGAAGGATCTGGTTAGGATTGGTGCTAGAATGTGAGTAAAGGCTGCAGAAAAACCATCTGGGACTTTTCTTAAGTTTTAGGGATTTTATGGCAATTGATACTTCAATGTCTAAAATGGGGCCTTCAAGAAGATCTCGCTGCTCTTGACTTAAAGTAGGGAGCGTGATTTTGAGTAGAAGAATACACATTGGTGAGATTAGAACGAAAGACTTCTAATATTTTAACAGGGTTGCTAGAGTAAGCTTCACAGGAAATGTTTAGTCTGATGGGAGTCTGTGGATGCTGTGCTAATTTCAGGCATCTTGCCATTGGGGTGTCAGGTTTGTTGGCTTTAAGGTATTGGGTGTGTTGGCATTTACGTATAAGTTTGTCAGTCAGTCAAGAATAGATCTAAATCTAAACAGGCTCTTTCTAGTTTAGAGTTACTTTCGGCATTCGGGGAAGATTGAAAGGCCAAGTGGCATGCATTGAAGACAGACTCAAGCTTAGCTATTGTAATTTTTCGTTCTTTTTTAAGCATAGACGCTTGTTGCAATAATTTACCTCTAATGACAGGTTTATGGGCTTCCCATAGAGTTAGGGCTGAGATATCTTCCGTATCGTTAGTTAACAGGTAATCAGTGAGTGCTTTTTCAATATCAATACGGTGGGATGGATGGGTTAGTATTAAATCATTAATACACCAGGTATTGTCATGGGATCTGGGCACTGTGGACGCTACTGATGTAAGGACTGCACAATGGTCTGTCCATGGGAAAGGGATGATTTTGGAAGATATAATTTCTGGCAACATACTGGATGGGACTAAGATATGGTCTATACGCGAGAAAGACTTATGTGGATAAGAGTAATGAGTGTAGCGCCTGCTGGTGGGATTATTTTCTCGTCAAGTATCTACCAGGCTGTGTGTAGTAAGCAGATGCTGAAAGGTGAGTTTCGCTACTCCATTAGTAGGACCTGGTGGAGATTTGTCTAAAAAGGGAAAAACGGTAGCGTTTGAGTCTCCACATAGTATAACCGTACCAAACTTGTGTGTGTCTACTACTTGGAAAAGATGGGATAGAAATGCTGTTGGTCATTTATTGGGGGGGGTAGTATTATACTATTGTGATTGGATTATCAGAAATATAAAAAAACAGAGAGCAGTGCAGCGCTAATAAATGATGTATACACTTAATCAAATTAATTGTGCATAAAAGTTCATTCTGAAGTGAAATCAGAAAGATTAAAAAGAAAATTAGGTGTATAAAGAAAAAAAGTCCATTTGAAAACCAAGAAATAAAGTTTGTGTGACTTAATCCAGTATACTTTCTTGTGAAAAGTGACGTCATCGCGTTCTGTCTTGAACGCTGGCCGTGTTTTGCTGACTGTGTAGCGAGGAACATCGGAACACTACAGCGGAGGCGCTCTCCTCCTGTCCATTATCTACGCTGCTCTTTTACAACCTAAGTGTAAGTGCATTGTTCAATAAATTTCCTTCTCTGACAAACGTTATACACTATGAGAGGACCTTTCTTTTTTTGTTATATGACACCTTGGATTGAATGCTGAGTTCCATTGCCATCATTTAAATTGAAAAGGTTTAGGGAGACCAGACTTCCCACAAGCCCTATGAGACTGATGCAAAACAGTCTTTGTTTTTGGTAAGCAGGCAATCTTACTTCACGAATGCACGGGTGATTTCTATCTCACAGCAATCAAGAGTTTATTACATTGGGTTATTTAAGAATTCTTTTCACAAGAAAGTATACTGGATTAAGTCACACGAACTTTATTTCTTGGTTTTCAAATGGACTTTTTTTCTTTATACACCTAATTTTCTTTTTAATCTTTCTGATTTCACTTCAGAATGAACTTTTATGCACAATTAATTTGATTAAGTGTATACATCATTTATTAGCGCTGCACTGCTCTCTGTTTTTTATGTTTTATTTTGTTGTTGTACACAATTTAGTGCTAGCAGCTTTTCTTTATAAGGTTACTTATCAATAATTATCTATATATCAACAATTATTCACGATCAGCGCAGCGTCAACCCTTGTTTTTTTTTTATAAATTATCAGAAATATAGCCTGTAACATATATGTATCTTCCCTCCGGGTCTTTTATTTGAGAAGTGAGGGTAAACAGGGTAGAGCGATGGAAACCAATTAGTGTTCCACGTTGTTTAACAGTTGTGGATGCAGAGTAAAATTGCAGGTAAGAAGCTGAAAAAAATTTAGGATGGGTTTTGTCTGTAAAATGAGTTTCCTGTAAGCATATAATACTGGCCTTTTTGGACAAAAAAGAACGAAAAGCTTTGGTACGCTTATGAGGACTATTAAAATCTTGTACATTTAATGACAGAATGTTTATAGGAGCCCTATGTCAAATCGGATAAGCGTTGTGTCACAGTATACAGAATACTCACCGAGAGCCAGAGTCACCAACCGGGGGAAAAAAAGAAGGGGATAAAATACTGCAAAATACAAAGTAATAATGAGAAAAAAATTCAACAAACGTGTGAACCCATTATGTGCACAATTCATTACAAAGGTAAGGTTAAACCACAGGGTGTAGGAGCGTCTCAGAGGAGTGGCAAAAAAGGGGCAACAAGAAGTACCAGCAAAAAAACAGCACCGACAGACGACGGGAACTTACTAAAAACTGACGGTAGATTATGGTACCGGTAATTAAAAAAGAAAAAATAAGTATAAAGAGCTAGAAATGTTATTGCTCTACAGCTTGAGTTTTATCATTACTAACAACAATGGGTAGTCAATATGTATGATACCAATAACCAGTTAGAACAGAATGAGAGGTCGAAAAGCCTCTAGCTGGAGAAACAAAAGAGTAAAATTAGGTCCAAAAGTTAGTCAAAACTGATGGTAGATTATGGTACCGGTAATTAAAAAAGAAAAAATAGGTATAAAGAGCTAGAAATGCAATTGCTCTACAGCTTGAGTTTTATCATTACTAACAACTATGGGTAGTCAATATGTATGATACCAATAACCGGTTAGAACAGAATGAGAGGCCAAAAAGCCTCTAACTGGAGAAAAAAGAATGACATTAGGTCAACAAGTTAGTCAATCTATTGAGTCCTCCTGGGTAGGTGAAAGATTTTCAAATTGACCACGTTTATTGAGGTTTTGATGGGGGGTGTGAGGCATATCTTGAAGTAAATGCTTGCTGATGGTGTTGAGTAGTTAAACTACTGCGGTTCTGACCAGTAGGTGCGGTTGTTTCTGCAATTCCCAATTCAGTATGGGCTGACTTTAAATCTTCTGGGGAGCGACAAACATACTTGGTTTCCAGATGAGTGAATCTGAGACTGAAAGGGAACCCCCAGTGGTAGATGATTTGATTCTTTTGTAATATTTGTAGTAGCGATTTGAGTGCACGTCTCTTTGCTATAGTGAGTGGAGACAAGTCAGCAAAAATCTGATAAGTATAATTCTGAAAGCTGAGGAGATCTTTACCTCTAGCTGCTGTTAGCATCTGCTCTTTGGTCTTGTAGTAATGCAGTTTGGAAATGATATCTCTGGGGGGGGCATTAGGTTTGCATGGAGCCAGTGCTCTGTGGACTCTGTCCATTTCAAGTCTTTCAATGGGAGTACCAGGAATTAGTTCTTGAAAAAGCTCTGTTATGGTTTCCTGAAGGTTCTGGGCAGACTCTGGGATGCCTCTGACCCATATGTTAGACCTGTGGTCTCTGTTCTCTTGGTCCTCTAAACGTGCCTGTATTGCTGCATTTTCTTTCTTAAGAGCTGTTAGTTCAGAGCTATAGTTTTCTATATAATTGTCTATGTCATCCACTCTCTGTTCCAATTCTGAGGTTCTCTGACCAAGTTCTCTTATTTCCCTGGTAAGCTTGTCAGTTATATGGTCAGAAGTTTGCTTTAAAGCTTTCTGCAGCATATGTTCAAATGTTTTAAATATATCAGACTGAATTCCAGTATTAATGTCAATATCTTCCAGTAAAGACTCACCAGCGCTGGATTGTGTTTTTTTGCTGGATGATTTCTCACTCAGTGCAGAGCGGAGTTGTGAGGGGGAAGCCGCCATTCCAGCTGCAAGCTTGCTCACTGTACCCTTCAGAGTACTCGATTTAAACTTGTTTTTTGTGCTTCTCAGCGCCATGGTAAGTGGCACAAAGTGTTCCCCTACTGTTCCGCTGTCGTTTTGGACACTTCCCGGTTCTGCTGGGACTCGTAGTCCGCCGGCTTTGTCATCCGAGGAGCGGAGCGCTAACGAGGCATATCCTTCTCCTCAGGCAGCCGCGCATGCGCCCCCCTCTCTTGTATTTTATACTCAGTGGTGACATGATGCTACTCTTATATCAAGACATCGCTTGTATATCAAGTCAAAATGTATTAAAAAATTTAGCTTGTCTTGCAAAACGCTCTCAAACCAAGTTACTCTCAAACCAAGGTTTTACTGTATAGTGGCAGTATTTTAATGTAAAAAAAAGATTTATAAGCTGTAGACACTGTGCGGGGGGTATTCATATTACTGGGTTTAGTAACACTTAAAGCTCATGAAAAAGCAGAACAAAAGTGAATGTGTTACACTTTACATTTTATTGGTTTTATTGGAAATAAACAAGATGTCTTTTAAATTATTGCATTTCAATGACCACATTGCAAAATGCACTTGTCCCCATATTAAAAATAATATTCCCACCTCACCTATTGCAGATGGTGATACCTTTGTTTTAATGGTTTCTTTAAATATTTGTTAAGTTACTTTAAAGCCTATGTAAAACATATGACTGATCACTTAAAGTAATTTTTGGATCATAAGTGTATAATAAGTCCAAAAATATGTAATATATTTCTCCATATTCACGAGGGCAGCAAACGTCAGTTATAAGGTGGTTTAAATTTGTATTTAATGTTTTTAATACTACTTGAAGATTAATATGTACATTTTTTTAGAACCATTCGAGATTCATTTTATATTTGGTGGTTAGAGAGAAAAACACAAAAAACAACTCACTTTGTCATCTTTTTTCACTTTCCAGTACTCTGGTCTTTTTGCTTTGGATCAGTGACTCCATAGGCATTGAACAAGAACAAATCTGTAATAGTAATACAGTATCTATTTTCTTGTTCAAAGATTTTATTGAGGAAAGGGACAAAGTGTACATAACTTACACATTAAAGAGAAAAATGTGAGTCATCAGGGACAAGGGGCAGGAAAAACATGTAACAATAGAGCATAAAGGTAATAGGTACATAAACGAGGATCAGCGGGGTGCACGGTGTGCACAAGTTTACAATGAAATAGCATGTGTTCCGCTCTCAAAACACTGACCATGTGTCGTTCTAATGTGTGGTTTTGATCACATTTGTTTTATAGGATTTTACATGCAATTGTTTATCTAAATGCAAGATTATGGTGAATGAGTTTTCCATGAATTACCTCTTCTTGCTCTAAAACACACAAAATATACTTTATATATGTTTATACTTTTTCTGCCTTTTTGTATTTCATACTGTTTGTACTAAAAGCTATTTTGATTAATTTCCTACTATGTTCCCAAAATAAACATCCTGTAGAAAACAACAAAAAAATTATTCTGAAGCTATATCATATTATAGCAAGGTGGCTTATTCAAATGTATTTTCAATGAAAGAAAATAGGGAATAGTATGTTAAGAAATTGTATATGTGATTTTATGACACGTTTATTAAATTGTGTCAGACTTAATCTGAAAAGGTGGTATGAGAAGGTGAATTGAAAGCCAACCAAATTAAACTGGATGTCAGTCAAGTGAGATCAGATACCTAGATGAATGGAGTCATTTCAGTGTATTACCGTACCTAAACATGATATCTATTGTACTGTGATATCATAAGAAATGCAGAGCTTTTCATATTAGAGGTGAGATTGCAGTGCATATATTTGTGCTTATAAACCTAATGAATTAGAAGCTTAGTTTGAGGTGGAATAGCCCAACTATAGTCATGTGTGGGTGGTGTGTATAGAAGATACATATATTTTCTTTTTTTTTTTGTTTACAAATAATTTGTATTATTGTAAATGGTCAAAGTTTAGTAAAAGTGAGTAACAGAAAAAAAGATACAACCGATATATCAGGTATGTACTTCATATGAGGTGGATGGTAAACATAAAAAGAACATAGCAATGCAACATAACATTAATGATACGATCCAAGTATAAGTATTTACTGGCAGGTTATCTCATTTAAAATACTGTTTTGTTTTATAATGATGTGTATTATTAGGCTATATAGGTGGTATTTAAGGAAGTGGTATGTCCCAAGGGGACCATTTTTTTTTAAAATGTGCATGGTGTCAGAGAGTGTATGGTGGATACGCTCTGAGAGTTTTATCTGATCTATTCCACGCAATACCTGGGACCAAGGGACTATCGAAGAATGCTAATTAAAAGCTATCATCCAGTGGATTGAGTTAAACAGTGTGGGCCAGATTCACGTACCTGCGGCGTAACGTAACCAGTTTACGTTACACCGCCGCAAGTTTTCAGTCTAAGTGCCCGATCCACAAAGCACTTACCTGTAAACTTGCGGCGGTGTATCGTAAACACGTCCGGCGCAAGGCGGCCCAATTCAAATGGGGCGGGTACCATTTAAATTAGGCGCGCTCCCGCGCCGGACATGATGCGCATGCTCCGTTCGCAAATTTCCTGACGTGCTTTGCGCAAAATTACGACGCGCCGACGTGTTGCGAATCGCGACGTGCGTAACGTACTTACGCCGGGAAAACAAAAAAATTCAAAAGCGACGCGGGAAAGACGGGCATACTTTAACATGGTGGAGTAATTTTACACCATGTTAAAGTACCCCTATCTTTGCGACGGGAATCTAAAACTTGCGACGACGTAACGACGGGAAAAAGTTTTGTGGATCGCCGTAACTGCTAATTTGCATACCCGACGCTGGTTTACGACGCAAACTCCCCCCAGCGGCGGCCGAAGTATTGCATCCTAGGTCCTGACGGTGTAATTCAATTACACCTGTCGGATCTTAGGGCTAGCTATGCGTAACTGATTCTATGAATCAGTCGCATAGTTAGAACGAGAACGGCCCTAAAACAGAGATACGACGGCGTATCAGGAGATACGCCGTCGTATCTCTTTTGTGAATCTGGCCCTGTGTGTATAAGTCTAATATGCTGTGTGGGTACATTAGGTATAGGTGTAAACAATAGACACATCTAAGGCCTCTTACACACGGGCAAACATGTACGATGAAAACGGTCCGCCGAACCGTTTTCAGCAGACATGCCCGCCCGGAGATTTCTGTATGATGGCTGTACACACCATCATACAGAAATGAGAGTCAATCCGCGTTGACAGACAGCGCGGTGACGTGTTCGCGCCGTCGCCGCGACGATGACGCGGGGCGACGTGCGCAACGCTGAAAGGTCAATGCTTCCATGCATGCGTCAAAGTCATTCGACGCATGCGAGGGATGGCGGCCGCTCGGACATGTACGGTAAGTCTGTACAGACGACCGAACATGTCCGACGGACAGGATTCCAGCGGGCATGTTTCTAAGCAAGTTTAGAAACATTTGCCCGCTCGAAAACGGTCTGGCGGGCAAATGTACGCTGGAATCCTGTCCGATCGGCCGTACACACGACCGAACATGTCTGCTGAAACTGGTCCGCGGACCAGTTTCAGCAGACATGTTCGGTCGTGTGTACGGGGCCTTAGAGGTAAGGGAATTTTTTTTTACCTGTAATATGTTCAATCTTAGCAGCTGCTTGAAGCCATATGTTTTTCAACATTTTGCAGTTCCAGAATGAATGTACAATGATACCTTGATATGGGCATCCTCTAAAACACAAGGAAGATACTGATGGATAAAATGTGTTTATTTTATGCAGGGTTAGGTCCCATCTGGTGTGTAACTTAATGGCTGTTTCTCAGTAGGTTTTGGATCATAGTAGACTATCATAGTAGACTATTCTGGTAGTGTGAAAGATTGGTCCAAGTCAATTTCCCATTGAAGCTTACTTTTTGATTTTTCTGGGAGAGAAGGTTAATTTAAAGTGCAATAAATACAAGAGATCAATCCCCTATCTCTCGGCGAGAAGATGCAGATTCGTTCAAATCGGGAATAAGGGGGTTGTAATGTTAGAGAAAATTATTTTTGATGGAATTTTTCAATTTGAGTATAATGGGGTAATTCTGAAATTGGGATATTGTATAGTTCACAGACGTCTGAAAAAGGGTGAAATTTATTATTTAGGGATAGGGATTTCAAGGTAGTGAGCTTGTGTTGTTTCCATATATAGAAAGAGCTGCTTTTCCTAAAGGCTGGGGAAAAGCAGGGGTCTCCTATAAATGATGTAAGGGGGGGGGGGGGTGGTGTTGTAAATCAGGTCAAATGTATCTTTATAATGGTGCAACAGTTCATATGACTGAGCCACCACCATATTTAAAGGATCTCTCTGGGTTGAATTGACTAGGACCATAAAATGCCTTGAATATGGAATGGTAATATTGATTGTTCTTCTAAATGTAACCAAGACACTTGATCCAAAGGAGTGAACCATTGAGCCAACTGTGAAAATCTTGCAGCTAGATAATAGCACCAAATATTAAGGAGGCTTAAACCACCAATTGAATGAGATCTGTGCATGAGAGAGTAAACAAACCTTGTTGTTTTTATTGAACCATATAAATGTGTCAATCTCTTTTTGAAAGGAGTCTAAAGTTCTTTTTGGGATTAGTGTGGGTAAAGCTCTAAAATAAAAAACTAATTTAGGTAAAATCACCATTTTGGTAGCTGTTATTCTCCCCAAAAGGAGATATGATAGTTGGACCATAATTTTAGTAATGTTTTAATGTTTGTCAATAGTGGTGGATAATTGGTTTGAAAAAGCATTTTATAAGATGGAGTAAGGAGGATGCCCAGATATTTAAAAGAGTGTGAGGTCCAGGTAAAAGAGAATCTCTCCTACAACAATGCCGCCGACAATGGAGGAATATGTGCATTTGGATAAATTAACCCCTAGGCCGGTGAGATCTTGAAATATTCTTTAATAAGGTTTTGAAGGGATATTGGTGGGTCTGAAAGGAACAACAAACATCGTGGGCATATAGGCTCATTTTGTAGTCTTTAGGTCGTTCAGGATTGCCTTTTATATTAACATTGTTTCAAATGGCCAATGCAAGGGGTTCTATGGACAAGGCAAAAAGGAGGGGGGGGAAGGGGGTACCCCTGTCTAGTTCCTCTACCTAGTGCAAAGAACTCTGAGTTTTCACCTGGAAGTCTAATTCTAGTTTGAGGATTTTGGTATAAGGCTCTAAAACCATGCATAAATTCATTACAAAGTCCATACTTCAGGAGCAATAGTTCCAGGTAAGACCAACTGACGCTATCAAAATCTTTGTGGATATCAAGGCTAAGAATAACTACTGGGTTTGCATGTAAGTTAGCGTCCTGTATTATATTTGTGACAAGTCTTACCGCTTGGTCTGGGTGGATTAATGATGTGATGACCAAAGCCATTCTGTCTGCTAGCAAACGGCCAAAAATGTTGAGGTCATTATTTATAACCGATATTGGGCAAAAGTTTTGTGGTGAGGTATGATCTTTATTGGGCTTAGGTAATAAACACATATTGGCAAGAAGTATTTCTTCTGCAAGCGTATTGCCTTGTAAAATAAAATTTTATAATTTGGATTAATGACAGGGCAAAAATATGGGATTTTTTTTTATAAAATAAAGTAGAATACCTGTCAGGACCAGGTGCTGTGGAGGTTTTTAGTGATTTAATTATCACAGTTATTTCATTAGCGGTACATGGTGCATTTAGTTTCTCAATTTGCTGGGCAGACAGAGTAGGAAGCAAAATGTCCCCAAGTCAATCCAAAGAAGACTGTGTTGGTGAGGACTGAGGAGCTGACAGCAAATTCTTGTAGAAATCATAGAAAATCTGCATAACTTCTTTAGGATGGGACACTCTGTTTCCATTGGAATTGCGTAATTTATAAACGTGAGGGGGGTTTGTAGATTGTTTCAGCTTTCTAGCAAACATGGTAGAGGCAGAATTGCTGTATAATAGGAATTTTGTTTTGGACCATCTCAAGACTTTTTCTGTGTTATTAGACAACAGGGTGTCTAGAGCTCTTCTTTTATCTAGGATTTGCTTATGTAAATCTGGAGATGGAGATTGGGATTGCATGTAATATAGTTTGTCTAATTCTTTAGTAAAGGTATTATTATCTATTAATTTAGATTTATTTCTGGCTGAGGCGGAACTAATTAGGTGACCTCTCAATTTAGACATGTGCACACTGAAATATTTTGTTTCGGAATTTAGTTTTCGTCCAAAAAATACATTTATTTAGTTACTCCCGAAATTCGTTTTTATTTATTTTGTTTTTCGTTAAAAAAATGCATTAGTCCGAAAATCCAAATGAATTAAAGTCGATAATTACCATAAGTAATATACAAATAATTATTATAAGCCCTGTGAGCTCCTCTTCTCAGTCTGCTGCAGATTGTGTCAGCTTGTATTTAAATTGGCCGATCTGTATGTAGCTTCTGACAGGCCCGCATCTCTGGAACCAATCTTTTTTTGGGGGGGGCAAATGGGCCTATCTTGAGGAAGGGGCCTGGAGCTTCAGCTCCAACAGCCCCTATGTTAATCCGGCCCTGTGGGGCAGGACCCGGGTCCCCAAACACTCTTTAGGACAATAACTTGCATATTAGCCTTTAAAATTCACACTTTTGATTTCTCATGTTCGAGTCCCATAGACTTTAACGGTGTTCGAATGTTTGCGTAAACTTTTGGTCTGTTCGCATGTTCTGGATGCGAACTGACCAGGGGGGTTTCGGATCATCCCTACTCTGCATTACCCTGCCACACTCTGCAATACCCTGCCATACTCTGCAATACCCTGCCACACTCTGCAATACCCTGCAACGCTCTACAATACCCTGCAACGCTCTACAATACCCTGCCACACTCTGCAATACCCTGACACACTCTGCAATACCCTGCCATACTCTGAAATACCCTGCCATACTCTGCATAATAAGCCATACTCGCCCATACTCTGCCATACCCGGCCATGCTCAATACCCCCCTCCCGTTGCCCTCCGTTGCTTCTACCGACTCACCGCTACGATCAAAGCCAGGATCGTTTTTTTATGTATTTCAGGCTTCCCATCCTAGAGGTGAGATGTGGGGTGTTTCTGACCCCATATCTCACTGTAAAGAGGACCTGTCATGCCATATTCCTATAAAAAGGGATGTTTACATTCCTTGTAATAGGTATAAAAGTGATCAAAACATTTATTTTTGGGGAAAAAACGTGTCAAACTAAAATAAATAAAGTAAAATGAACAATAAAAAAATAAAATAAATTTAAAGCGCCCCTGTCCCCGTGTGCTTGCATGCAGAAGCGAACGCATACATAAGTCCCGCCCACAAACGGTGTTCAAACCACACATGTGAGGTATCGCTGTGAACATTAGAGCGAGAGCAATAATTTTGGCCTTAGACCTCCTCTGTAATTAAAAACATGTAACCAGTAAAAATATTTAAAGCGTCGCCTATAGGGATTTTTAAGTAGCGAAGTTTGCCGTCATTCCACGAGTGTGTGCAATTTTGAAGGATGACATTTTGGGTATCTATTTACTCAGCGTAACTTCATCTTTCACATTATGCAAAAACATTGGGCTAACTTAACTGTTTTCTTTTTTTTAAAGCACAAACTTTTTTTTTTGTAGCGTTAGAAAAATTGCTGTGCAAATACCGTGCAAGATAAAAAGTTGCAACAACCGCCATTGTATTCTCCTGGGTTTTTGCTAAAAAAACATATATATAATTTTGGGGTTTTATGTAATTTTCTAGCAAATAAATGATGATTTTTACATGTAGGAGAGAAATGTCAGAATTGGCCTGGGTGCTCCAGAACGCCTGAAGGTGCTCCCTGGCTGCATGTTGGGTCTCTGTATGTGGCCACACTGTGTAAAAGTCTCACACATGTGGTATTGCCATACTCGGGAGTAATAGCAGAATGTGTTTTGGGTGTAATTTGTGGTATGCATATGTGTGTGAGAAATAACCTGCTAATATGACAATTTTGTGGAAAAAAAAGAAAAAAAATCTTGATTTTGCAAAAAAAACCTCACCATGCCTCTTTCTAAATACATTGGAATGTCTTCTTTCCAAAAAGGGGTCATTTGGGGGGTATTTGTACTTTTCTGGCATGTTAGGGTCTCAAGAAATGACATAGGCCGTCAGTACTTCAGGTGTGATCAATTTTCAGATATTGGTACCATAGCTTGTGGACTCTATAACTTTCACAAAGACCAAATAATATACACCAATTTGTACTTATTTTTACCAAAGATATGTAGCAGTATACATTTTGGCCAAAATTTATGAAGAAAAATTACTTATTTGCTAAATTTTTTATAACAGAAACAAAAAAAATAATGGGCCAGATCCAGAGAGAGAGTATGCCGGCGTATCTACTGATACGCTGGCGTACTTTCAAATTTCCCGTGTCGTATCTTTAGTTTGAATCCTCAAACCAAGATACGACGGCATCTGGGTTCGATCCGACAGGCGTACGGCTTTGTATGCCTTCGGATCGCAGATGCAATACCTTCGGCGCCTGCTGGGTGGAGTTCGCGTCGTTTTCCAAGTTGGGTATGCAAATTAGCTTTTTCCGTCGCATGCTCGGCCGTCGCATTCTCTTACGTCGTCTCTAGTCTGCTTTTTCGGGCGTATAGTTAAAGCTGCTATTTTGTGGCGTATAGATAGACTTGCCATGTTAAAGTATGGCCGTCGTTCCCGCATCGAAATTTGATTTTTTTTTTTGCGTAAGTTGTCCGTGAATAGGGATGGACGTAAGTCACGTCATTTCGCGCGAAGCACGGTGGGAAATTTCGAAACGGAGCATGCGCAGTTCAATCGGCAATTTGAATTCCGCCGCCAGAAATACACTACGCCGCCGTAACTTACGGCGCAAAATCTTCCTGGATTAGACTTAAAGCCAGGTAAGATACGGTGGCGTAGCGTATCTCTGATACACTGCGCCTATCCAATTCTATGTGGATCTGGCCCAATGTTTTTACTGAATTTTCAGTCTTTTTTCTTTTATAGAGCAAGAAAAAAAAACAACAATGGCCCGGATTCAGGTACGACTTGCGCGGGCGCAATCGCGATATGAGCCGCGCAAGTACTGATTTGCGCCCAAGCAAATCTGCGGATGACCCAGAAAACAAGCTAAGCCTGAAATTAGGCATTTTTCCACGGACGCGGTTTCTCTGCCCCGGCGCATGTAATGTGAATTTTTGCGCAGGGTGCAACTTGCGCTCTCATTGTTTTCCCTCAGCAAATATGCAAATGAGGAACTAACGCTGATTCAAAAACCTGCGCGTGTGAGGCGCAGATTGCACACCAAGGGCCAGATTCTCAAAGGCGTTACGCCGGGGCACCTTGATATGCGCAGCGTAAGTGTACAAATGCGCCGTCGTATCGGTGCGCCGTACCCACAGAACCAGGTACGCCAGAAATTAGTCTTGTTCTGATCGGCGCAACGTTTGTACGCCGGCGTAGCGTAGGCGCACATTTACGCCAAGAACGCCCAGCGCTCCCATTGATTTCCTAATCAAATATGCAAATGAGGGATATACGGAGATTCCCAAACTTACGACCGCCCGACGCAGGCTACAAGCGGTGCGCGTAAGCTGTTTGTCCGGTGTAAACTTGCCCCTCATAAAAGCAGGGGCAACTTTGCACCAGACGTGTGCAGGTCAGCTGGAGAGCAGCTTTAGCAGCACCCTTACGGACGAGCTGAGCAACCACACTTGCAGGACAAGACTTCTGTATGCCAACATGCCAGGGGCAGGCATGGTCATAGCACAACTAGTGTGCGCCCAGGCGCTTAGAAGGAGAAGGAGAAGGAGGAGGGCACGGCAGCGTTTTTACCGAACGCCATTAGACGTCTTGGCCATCAGGGAAGCAGAGGTGTATCGCCTCTTCAGATTTAACACTCAAGCCATCCAGGAAATAACCACAATCCTGCAGGATGACCTCACCAGCCCAACACACCGCTCACATGCAGTGCAGCCTCTGTTCAAGGTCATGGCAACACTTCATTTCCTGGCCACTGGATTTTTTCAGCGCACAAGTGGAGGTGTGGCTGGGATGTCACAAACCAGCATGAGCAGGTGTGTGCACCAGGTTGTCCCCGCAATCCTGAGACGCATGTCCAACCAAATCATCAGACCCACCCAGGAGCATCAGCGGAATAAGGCAAAGGCAGATTTTGTCAGAGTTGCAGGATTCCCACGCACCATTGGGGCCATTGATTGCACCCATGTGGCACTACGGCCCCCCCGTGACCTAGAGCACATATTCCGCAATAGGAAACACTGGCATTCCATCAATGTCCAGGTGATAGTCGATGCCCATGGCCTCATATGGCACGTCCGTGCCAAACACCCCGGATCCTGTCATGACAGCTATATATACCGCCAAAGCGAGATTCCAATGGAGTTTGAACAGAACGTGTATGGGGACAGCTGGCTGGTTGGTGAGTGACATGGGTGTCAGGTATGACAGTCCCCCCCATGATGCAGACATCACGAGGGGCACATGCACGACTAACATCCTCCTGTCTTTTCCCTTACAGGTGACTCTGCATATGCACTGGGACCCCATCTAATGACCCCATTCCGGAACCCCCAAACCCCAGGAGAGGAAAACTACAATGCTGCGCAAATACGCACCCGTGCAGTGGTGGAACAAACCTTTGGCCTCCCGAAGTCCCGTTTCCGATGCCTGGATAAGTCTGGGGGTACCCTGTTGTATTCCCCAGACTTTGTGTGCCAGATCATCGGGGCATGTTGTATTCTGCACAACTTCGCAGTGAGAAGGGGCCTGCAGATTGAGCTACGTGATGACCTGACCCCCCAACCCGACAATCCACCCCTGCCTGAGGGTACCCCATCTGCTGAGGGATCAGCAATCAGGAGATGCCTCGTTGAACGTCTCTTTGAACGATAAACACACACATTAAACATGGCACAATGTGAATGCACGCGTGCACACCACTGTGGTCCCTAGCACACACCCCCCACATGCACATCGAATTGGATTAGACCCAATTAAACCACATGGTTTTAGGGAGCAGTAACGCCACGCCAAGGCTCCAATTATGTCACTGTACATTCATACACCTTTCACACGGCAGAGGGTGACACCCCTTTGCTGGCAGGAGTGTCACCCCCCCCATTCACACACCAGTCACACTATTCTGCACGCCTCACTGTGTGCATTTGTCAACAATAAATAAAAAACTCTTTACCAGAGCAATACTTAGAAAAATAAATAAAAAACTCTTTACCAGAGCAATACTTAGAAAAATAAATAAAAAACTCTTTACCAGAGCAATAATAATAATGAAAAAAATAATAATTGACCTGCCTTCGGCCACGGCCCCGGCCCCGGCTCCTCAACTGCCTGGTTGAGGGGGGGGGGGGGGTTGCATCAGGCAGAGGAGCATCCATCAGGGCTGGAGGCCTGCCCTCTAATGCCACCGCTATCCTCCTCAGGAGGTTATTGGTCTCGGTTTGAACAACAACAATGGCAGCTGTGTGGCCCTGGACGGAATCATTTAGGGTCTGCACCTCTTTCACCAGGCTTGCTGTGGTGTTTTCTAGATCCCGCAAACAGGTGATAATTGCAGTGGTGTTGCCTGCAATGTCCTGAATCACATCGGTGACATGTCCCCTCTCCCCAAGGCTGTCAGCCACTCGAGTGATGTCCTGGGCCATCGCACCCATAAGGCGGGTCTGGTTTTCCTGAGCAGTGGTCAGGGTCACAGGCAGGAAATTGTGTACCCCCCTGGTTCTCCGCGTTGCCCTCCTTGGTCCACGATAGACTTCACACCTGGCATAGGGGAAGTGATTAGATGGAGGGGTGGGTTGGGGATGGAGACAGAGGGAGTGGCTGGGTTGGAGATGGAGTCTGAGGATATGGAGGATCGTGGACTTGAGGTCCGGGATGGACCAGCCAAGCTCCCCAAATCCTCCATGAAAAGGGACAGTGACACCTCCTCCCCCAAATGCTCTGCATCCTGCAGAACCTCCTCAATGGAGGCGTGGCCACCACTCTCCTCCACCAATGCCGCTTGCCTTCCCTGGGGGTCAGGGGCATCTTCATCAGAAGAAGAGGGTGTGGGACGGGCAGGGACATCAGCATCAGGGGATGGTGTGGGACGGGCAGGGACATCATCATCAGGGGATGGTGTGGGACGGGCAGGGACATCATCATCAGGGGATGGTGTGGGACGGGCAGGGACATCATCATCAGGGGATGGTGTGGGACGGGCAGGGGCACGAGACGGGCCAGCTACATCCTGGACACCTGTGGATGACACAAAACATTCACATGTTGGTGGACCCACAAACTTGTCACATATTCCCTTCCTCCCTCACATGCTACACACCAGATAGTAGAAATAAACACACTTACCTGTCCTCAAGGGCGGATTAACAGAATCATAGCCGGCATACCCTCAACTTGCACCCTGGTAAGGCACCGGGCAACTACCTCCTCATTTGGTGTCAGACGGACCCTTGAGGCAGGTCCCCCACCAGTGCCCCTGGCATGCCTCGCCATGAGGGCCATCTTGTCCTTGACCCTCCGCCTTAGATCATTAATCTTTTTGGCTACGTCTTTGGGCCTCCTTGCATGCCTCACCATGAGGGCCATCTTGTCCTTGACCCTCCGCCTTAGATCATTAATCTTTTTGGCTACGTCTTTGGGCCTCCTTGCCTCATTGCCCACAGCATTCACTTGATCTGTTATCCTCTGCAGGATCTCATCCCTTCTCCCCTTGCTTGTCGTTTTACTCCTGGACCCATGGAGGCGGTCATAGTGCCTCTCCATGCCTGCGAGAATTATGGCCCTCTCATCATGAGCGAAATTCTTTTTCCTGCTCCTTGTACGCTCAGCAGACATGTCAAAGCACTGCAAAAGTAAGCTTACCACCAAGACTAAACTAACAGGTGTACTTTTGCACACGATGGGCGCATGTCTGGGCGTATTTATGCACTTGGTCGGAGCAACTCACAATCGCGCTGTGCGCATGCGCATAGGGGCGGGGGACACCCGGTCACGTGACGGCGCATGCGCCGTCCGTTCAGACCATCATTTGCATAAGGTCATGGTTCATTTAAATGTATCACGCCCACTTCCTTCCTAATTTCACTTACGCCCACTTACGTCCACGAATTTGCACTACGCCGGCGCAAATTTGAACGCCTGTGCTTCGGGAATACGGCGCTTACCTCTCTAAGTTGGGACAGCGTAGCGCATCTTGGATGCGCTACGCCCGCATAAGGATGCGCCGATGTACGAGAATCTGGCCCCAAGCGCGCAAGCTGTTTGGCCAGGGCAAAATTGCTCCTCATAAAAGCAGGGGCAACTTGGCAACAGACGTCCACAGGTCAGCTGGAGAGCCCCTACAGCAGCACCGTTACGGACGAGCTGAGCAAGCAGAGCACCCACACTTTCTGGACCTCACATCTGTGTGCCAACATGCCAGGGGCAGCTATGGTTCTAGCAATACTACTGAGTGAACCGACTCGTAGGAGGGCACGGGAGAGGATATACCGAGTGCGCAGGAACATCTTTGACATGGGGGATTCGGAGGTGTATCGCATGTTTAGATTCAGCCCTGAAGTCATCCTGGATTTAGCCACAATCCTGCATGATGACATCACCAGCCAGACACATCGTGGACATGCAGTGGAGCCACTGGTCAAGGTAGTGGCAACCCTGCATTTCCTGGCCACTGGCTCTTTTCAGCGCGCAGGTGGAATGGTGGCTGGGATGTCACAATCCTCCATGAGCAGATGTGTTCACCAGGTTATTCCTGCAATCCTGAGACGCATGGCCAATCAATTTATCAAACCCACCCAGGAGGACCTGCGGCAGAGGGCAGTGACAGATTTCTATCAGATTGCAAGATTCCCATGCCATTGATTGTACCCATGTGGCACTACAGCCCCCCCGTGAGACCGTGCACATATACTGTAATCGGAAGCATTGGCATTCCATCAATGTCCAGGTCATAGTGGATGCCCATGGCCTCATATGGCACGTACGTGCCAAACACCCCGGGTCCTGTCATGACAGCTTTATATTCCGTCAGAGCAGCATCCCAACAGAATTTGAACAGAACATGTATGGGGACAGCTGGCTGGTTGGTGAGTGACATGGGTGTCAGGTATGACTGTCCCCCCCCATGATGCAGACATCACGAGGGGCACATGCATGACTAACATCTTCCTGTCTTTTCTCTTCCAGGTGATGCGGCATATGCACTGGGACCTCATCTAATGACCCCATTCCGGAACCCCCAAACCCCAGGAGAGGAAAGATATAACAAAGCACACGCACGTACCCGTGCAGTGGTGGAGCGCACATTTGGCCTCCTGAAGTCACGTTTCAGATGCCTGGATAAGTCTGGGGGTACCCTGTTGTATTCCCCAAACTTTGTGTGCCAGATCATCGGGGCATGTTGTATTCTGCACAACTTCGCCATGAGAAGGGACCTGGAGATTGACATATGTGATGACCTGACCCCCCAACCACACAACCCCCCCCCCCCCAAGAAACTCTACCCGGTCTACTGAGGGAAGAGCAGTCAGGAGTGGTCTCGTGGAACGTCTCTTTTCACGTTAAACACACATTAATCATGTCACAAGTATAATGCACGCATGCACACCACTGTGGTCCCTAGCACACACACCCCACATGCACCCAAAATTGGATTAGACCCAAGGATACCCCATGGTATTAGGGAGCAGCAACGCTGCGTCAAGGCTCCAATTATGTTGCTGTCTACACCTTTCACATGGCAGAGGGTGACACCCCTTTTCCAGCAGGAGTGACACCGCCCCCCCCCATTCACACACCAGTCACACTGTAGTATACACTCCTCACCGTGTGTAGGGACTACAAAATAAAATAAAAACTCAAACTTTGAGCATAAAAAAAATAGAGAAAAGCTCATAATCTGAGCATAAAATAAATAGGGAAAAGCTCATAATCTGAGCCCAAAAAAATTATCCATAAAAAAAAAGATGAGCATAATCAAAATAAATAGAAAAAGATCCTTATCTGAGCACCAAGGGATATGTTAAAAAATAATAAAAGGCACAGGAAACTAATTATTTTATTTTTTTCGACATCCTCGTGCCAAGGGTGCCCCAGCTCTGGCTCCTCAGTCGGCGTGGTGGAGCCTGGGCTGAGGATGGAGACTGGGGTGGGGATGGAGCATGGGGTGGGGATGAAGGGGGGGGAGGAGCAGCATCCCCTACTTCCTCACTCCTGGCAGGTGGTGCCTGCCTGCCCTCCATGGCGTTGGCCAGGCGGGTGAGCACAATGTTGGTTTGTGCCAACATCCGCAGCTGCCGGGTGGTAGTGTTCCTTTGTTGCCGCCGGTTTCGTCTACCCTCCTCCCGCACAGCATCAGTGTTGGCCTCCACCGCCCCTGCCAACCTGCGCACCTCCGCTGTGAGCAAAGCGGTGGCGTCCTGCTGCTCCACCATACAGGTGGCCATGGCTACACAGTTGGCGCTGACTTCCTCCAGGCTCACTGTGTCTCTTTTCCCCAGGTCAGCATGCAGGGTGAGGGCCTGCTGCACTGAGGAGGAGGAGGATGCCAGGCTGTCCGCCACCCGCCTCAAATCACCCACCATGGCCCCTATATGGCGGGTCTGCCGGGCCTGTTCCTCCTGCAGCCCTTCTCGGAGGCCGGAGGGTACACCCCTCGTTTTGGAAAGAGTCTTCCTGGGAGGAGAGGCTGGGGCACGTCCTGAGGGAGAAGAAGGGGAGGGGGTCACACTGGTGGTAGGGACACTGGAGGAAGCCACACAGGAGGGAGGGACAATGGTGGGAGGTACACTGGAGGGGCTTGCCCTGGAGGGGGATGACGTTATGGTCGGGGAGGTGGTGGGGAGGTCAGGGATGGTGGGATCCTCCTGGAGGTAGACAGAGTCCTCCTGGTGGAGGTCAATAGACTCCTCCACCACTTCCTCCTCCATAGATGGCCTATGGGTGGTCTCCTCCTCCACCAAAATACCAAGGACTTGCATGGGGGTTGACTGGACCCCATGATGATGTGGGGATGGCGTGGGTCGCCCTGCAGCCGACGACGGCCCAGCTTCATCCTCAACATCTGTGGATGACACAAAAAAACACATGTTGCTGGAGCCACACACTTGTTACATGTTCCCTTCTACCCCCTCCCATGATACACAGCAAATATGAGAAAAAAAACACTTGTTACATGTTCCCTTCTACCCACTCACATGTTCCCTTCTACCCCCTCCTATGATACACAGCAAATATGAGAAAAAAACTTGTTACCTTTTCCTTTCTACCCACTCACATGTTCCCTTCTACCCCCTCCCATGATACACAGCAAAT
This sequence comes from Rana temporaria, assembly GCF_905171775.1. Lineage (NCBI taxonomy): Eukaryota > Metazoa > Chordata > Amphibia > Anura > Ranidae > Rana > Rana temporaria. The sequence continues at coordinate 209,400,846 of NC_053493.1, read as the reverse complement.
ATGAGAAAAAAAACACTTGTTACATGTTCCCTTCTACCCACTCACCTGTTCCCTTCTACCCCCTCCCATGATACACAGCAAATATGAGAAAAAAAACACTTGTTACATGTTCCCTTCTACCCACTCACCTGTTCCCTTCTACCCCCTCCCATGATACACAGCAAATATGAGAAAAAAAATAACTTACCAGTCCCCAAGTCCCCAACAGTGGAGTCATGTCCTGGGACTCCCTCCACCTGCTCCAGGGAAAAACTTTGAGCAATCACCTCCTCCTCCGCATTTAAACGTAAAGGGCAGGCTGGTCCTCCTCCCGTGCCCCTGGTATGCTTCCGTATTAAGACCAGTTTGTCCCGGACTCGACGCCGCATGTCGTTTAACTTCTTCTGTATTTCGTCCCAGGTCCTCTCCTCATTGCCCAGCGCATTCACGTCTAAGGTGATGGCATCAAAGATTGCCCTCCTTTGGGCTGTGGTGGTATTCTTCCGCTGGGCACCATACAGCACAGCAGTATGGCGAGTGAGTGCCGCCAGCATGATCTCCATCTCAGATAAATTGAAGTTAGCTTTCCTCTTTTTTTCCCTACGAGGAGGTGCCATCTCAAATAAAGGGCAAAATTACCTTGCTCAGGGGGGGGTGGAAAAAGCAGGATGTAATTTTGCACAGGACCTGCGCAGATCTGCCCCTATTTATTTGCTCAGTGCAAGCAGATGTGCCGGCGTTGCCCAGAAAGTATGACAGGCGCAGTTGCACGCATGCGCACACGGGAGCATTCGATCTGCGCATGCGTGCGCCGGGCGCAAGGCACTGCTGAGCGGACAGACCATCATTTGCATAGGGGCACACCCACTTTCACTTGCGCTGGCTTGCGCCCTCAATTTTGCCTTACACAGGCGCAAATTACCACACAAAAGGCATCCTGAATCAGGTGGCAATCTTGCCCAATTGCGCCGGCGCAGAGCAATTGAGCTGAGCTGGACAAATGGGCAAATCTACCTGAATCTACCCCCAATGATATTTAAATACCACCAAAAGAAAGTTCTATGTGTGTGAAAAAAAGGACAACATTTTAATTTGGGTACAGTGTTGTATGACTAATTGAGTAATTGTCATTCAAAATGTGAGAGCACCGAAAGCTGAAAATTGGTCTGGTTGTTAAGGGGGTTTAAGTGTCCAGTTGTCAATGTGGTTGAAATTTTTTTCAAATGCTCTTGAAATGTTTTCGAATTTGGTTGAAATGTTTTCCAATGCGGTCAAATTCGAATACGAATAAACAAAACAAATTCTGAAAATGAATTAAACGAATTTAACTAATCTAACTAAATTTATTTGGTTAAATAATTAATCGAAACAAAACACATTTTTTTGTCTACAATGTATCCCATAATCACATGGGAGGCCGTGATATGGGTGCCCCCTGTTAAACGGGGCTTCAGGATTCAGGAGGATAAGCCTTCTGCCTGCAGACCCCCACAACCACCACAGCCCCGGGTTATGGGGAAGAGGCCTTTGTCCCCATCAACATTGGGACAAGGTGCTTTTGGGCCCCTACCTGTTAAGGACATGTGGCCTGGTATGGTTCAGGAGGGGGGGCACTCACTTGTCCACCCCTTTTCCTGGCCTGCCAGATTGCATGCTTGGATAAGTGTCTGGTATGGATTTTGGGGGCCCCAACATAATTTTTTTTATTTTTGATTATCTATTGTCGGATGATTCGGCAACGTTTTGACTTATCGGTTGTTAAGGACATGGTGGCCGACTTCCCGACACAACTCCTTAACTACCTTTTGACTGTGTGCTTGGCAGGAAAACAATCGAGTGCACAGAAATTTTGGGTTTTTGCCGAACACCTGAATGGGCTCAACTTATGCTTGGCCCGAACCATTCGACCATCCCTAGAAATGAGCAAGGGGAGTGTGTACTGGGGGAATGGGGGTCTACACTTAGTGGAGAAGGGGGACTGTACTAAGAGGGTGGGCTGGTGGGGTCTATCCTAGGATAAATAGTCTTTCCAGGCCTCTGCGAACTCTATGTACAGGTATTTAAAACAATTAGAGAGGTTATGTCAAAATGTAGACAGTTTCTCCAAAATTGTTTGAACTACCCTCTCAATATATAAATAAAGTTGGGAAATAACTCTTTAGCTGCTTGGGACACGCTCGTCCTTTTTTTCGGCAGCTGGCCGTGTTGAGCCACAACATTCTGAACACTTGGTAGAGTGGATGACCAAGCCGTCCTCATCCTCCTCATCCTCTCTCACCCAGGCTCAGGGTACTTTGTCTGGCAAAGCAGCTGACAACCCGGCCTCTTCCCTCTGCTCAATCGCATTGGTCACTCCTTCCCTAGCCCCACCATGTCCTCCTGAGGAGTCCCCCGAACTGTTTGACCACAGTGTTGGGTACATGCTGCAGGAGAATACGAAGCGTTTTGAAGGCTCCGATGATGGTACACAGCTAGAGTAAGGCAGTAACATGAGCCCAGAGAGAGGGGGTGCCCAAGAAGGACAGCAATCTGGCAGTCATGTTCCCCCAGCTGCAGCATACTGCCAGGTTTTCTACAGTAATGAGGAGGGAGGGGATGATGAGGTCACTGACTCCACGGAGGGTGCCTGATAGGAGAGAGGAGGAGGAGGCACATCTCCAACGAGGCAGGATGCCCTCCAGGGGCCAGCTTAAGGGCAGCACACCGACTGCATCACAACGCAGAGATACGCATGTGCAGGGCGCTGCTGTCTCTCAGCGTTATTCCAAATGTTTTATGGTGTGGGCCTTTTTTGAGACGAGTGCATCAGATCGCACCGCTGCTATTTGCAACATATGTCTCAAGCGTATCTCGCATGGCCAAAACATCACCCACTTGTGCACCACATGCTTGACCAGACATATGTCGACCTGCCATGCAGTTCGTTGGCAGGCGTACCTCAAAGACCCACACCAAAGAACAAAGCGGACCTCCCCTTGCCCCTCATCAGCTGGGATCTCCAACCCCACTATACCCTCAGTACTCTCTGAAGCCTTCACCGATAGGACTGAAGGTATAGAATTAGGTGAGTCACAGCCTAGTACATGCAGGCAATCTACTATCGGTACACTGATGGCAGATTGTACCAGGCAAATTTCCCTGCCCCAGGTGCTGCAGCGCCAAAAGAAGTTCTCTTCCAGCCATCCACATGCCCAGCGGTTGAATGCTAGCTTAGCTAAATTGCTACCACTTCAACTGCTGCCTTTTCAGTTGGTAAATTCTGCCCCCTTCCGTGAGTTTGTGGAATGTGTGGTACCTCAGTGGCAAGTTTACAAACGCCACTTTTTCTCACGGAAGGCGATTCCGTCTCTCTACCGGCATGTAGAAGGCAATGTCCATGCCTTGCTGGACAGGGCAGTCAGTGGTAAGTTGCATATTACCGCTGACTCATGGTCCAGCAGGCATGGACAGGGATGTTACCTATCTTTCACGGCGCATTGGGTGCTGGGAAGGATGCAGGACAAAGTACAGTAGTGTTGGAGGTTGTTCCGCCACCACACCTCCAAAATGCTACTACTGTACTTGTGACACACCTCTCTCCTCCACCCCCTCCTCTTCTTCCTCTGTGGCCTCTTCCTGTGCTGATGTGTCCTCGGAACCAGCGGTGCTCCGTAGGCGTTCAAGGGGCTACGCAGGTACGCAGGCAAAGAGATGCCATGTGTTGCTTGAGCTGGTGTGCTTGGGGGACAGGAGCCACACTGGGCCAGAGGTTCTGTCAGCTCTGCAGGGGCAGGCTCAGAGGTGGTTGACGCCACGCCAGCTTAAGCCAGGAATGGTGGTTTGCGACAATGGCACCAACTTCCTCTCCGCCCTGGGACAGGGACAACTGACCCATGTGCCCTGTTTTACTCATGTCCTTAACTTGGTGGTGCAGCGGTTCTTTGGCAGGTAACTGGGCTTACAGGATGTCCTGAAGCAGGCCAGGAAAGTCTGTGTGCATTTCCGATGGTCATATAATGCCAGTGGCAGACCTCCAAAATGAATACAACCTGCCCAAGAACCGCCTAATCTGTGACATGCCCACCAGGTGAAACTCTGAGTTGGCCATGCTGCAGCGGCTGCACATGCAGCAGAGGGCCATCGATGAGTATCTGTGCCAATATGGCAGCAGGACAGGGTCAGAGGAGCTTGTTTTTTTCCCCCACACCAGTGGGCCATGATCAGGGATGCATGCACTGTCCTATCACCATTTGTGGAGGCCACAAGGATGGTGAGCAGTGACAGTGCATGCATCAGTGACACTGTCCCTGTTATTCACATGTTGGAGCACACGCTGCGTGAAATAATGGAGAGGGCCCTTGAGGCAGAACAGAGGGAAGAAGAGGAGGATTTCCTTACCTCTCAAGGCCCTCTTTATCCAGACAGTGTTCCTGCTTGCCCGCCTATCACACAGGAAGAGGACGAGGAGGAGGAGGAGAAGGATTGTGTCAGCATGGATGTAGAGCCTAGCACTCAGCATCAGCAGCAGTCTTCAAGGGATTATTACAGTCCCAAGAAACCCATGGACTTGTATGTGGCTGGGACAAGGTGGCTGCGGAACATGTCGTCCTCAGTGACCCAGAGGACTCCACATCGAATGCCTCAGCAAACCTACGTTGTATGGCCTCCCTGATCCTGCAAAGCCTGCGGAAGGATCCTCATATTTGTGCTACCAAGGAGAGGGATCATTACTGGCTGGCAACCCTCCTTGATCCACGTTACAAGAGTAAGGTTGTGGACCTTATCTTGCCGGCACAGAGGGAGCAGAAGATGAAACATCTTCGGGAGGCCTTGCAGAAAGGTCTGTGTAACGCGTTCCCAGAGACTGGGAGGTTACAAAATCCTGGTCCTGGACAACGTGTTGCTGAGGCGATGTGTTCAGACAATTTTTTAGTCTGCAGCCCCAAGGTATGACCGGTTCCAGCAACCATCGCAAGCGTCTGTTTTACATGGTGCGGGAATAACTAGGGGCAAAATCAGACTTGGACACCTTTACCAATGAAAATCCTCTGGCTTACTGGGTCTTGAGGATGGATCACTGGCCAGAGCTTGCACAGTACGCAATTGAGCTGCTGGCTTGTCCTGCATCCAGCGTTATTTCAGAACGCACATTCAGTGCTGCTGGAGGCTTTGTAACCGATCACAGGGTGCGCCTCTCCACCGACTCAGTCGATCGACTGACCTTCATAAAAATAAATCAGGATCACCACCAGCTACCAAGCACCTGATGCTGATGTAACTAAGTATTTTTTTTTGAAATGTCAGATCCCTTCAAGACTGCCTATGCTGATGCTGAGTGACTATCCTGTTATGCTGAGTGAATATGCTTTTCCTCCTCAATGATCTTGCTGATAGCTTGTAAAAACATTGTTGGTTCTGGGCACCGCCAACAGTGGCTAAGGCCCAATTTTTCTGCCCCTGTTTAACAGGGTCGTGTAATTACAATTTTTGATGCAATGCTTTGCAGCAGGCTCATTGCTGTGCTCCAACTAGAGTATCTGTGAGGGGTTGCAGTGTTGTGGCACCAGCACCAGTGCCCAAGGCCCAATTTTTCTGCCCCTGTTTAACAGGGGCGTGTAATTACAATTTTTGATGCAATGCTTTGCAGCGGGCTCATTGCTGCGCTCCAACTAGAGTATCTGTGAGGGGTTGCAGTGTTGTGGCACCAGCACCAATGCCTAAGGCCCAATTTTTCTGCCCCTGTTCAACAGGGGCATGTAATTAAAATTCTTGATCTAATATTTCACAGCAGGGCGTTCCAGCGCCCACCAAGACTAACTGTGAGGGCTTACAGTGTTGTGGCAACACCAACACCTAGGGCCAAAATTTCTGCAGAGTATATACACCAGGCCCCTACTTTCAAACATCCAACTTACAAACGACTTCTACTTGCAAACGGAAGGAGACAACAGGAAGTGAGAGGAAATCTACCCCTAGGAAGGGAAATTCTCTTTTGTAAAAGGTGTATCCTGTCCACTGATGCTTTATCACAATCCTTGTTTCACAAAAAAATTTTTTTTTTCAAAAAATCATTTGTCATTGGGACAGAAAGTGAGGTGCAATCTTCTGAACTGATGCACACAGACAGCAAAACAAATGTTACAGGGGTGATAACCCTTCTCTATGTTTTCAGAAAAGCTTCAAAAAAAGATTTTATGGCTGAAGCTACACTTTAAAGAAGTACCAGTTAAAAATTACAAACAGATTCTACTTAACAACAAACCTACAGTCCCTGTCTTGTTTGCACCGCCTGTATACTGCTGTTCAAAGTATATAGGGCTTGTAATGACCTGGGGGGAGGGGGGCGGGGAAACCCATGCTATTTTTCTCAGTGATTTTCATCCATATTGCAGGGACCAAACATTACATTAAAGCCGCAAGCAGTCTTAAATTACTTTTTTCTTATAGTAAACTAATTTTGTGCAGGGACAGTTCTAAACACGTGCCACTACTATAGACACCCAGCAGGTACGATATTTAAAGGAATTTTTCATTATTTTTTTTTTTAACTTTAAGCATCATTAAAATCACTGCTCCAGAAAAAACTACCGTTTTTAAAACTTTTTTTCCCATTGATACATATTCCCTGGGGCAATACCCGGGTCCCCAAACCCGTTTTCCGACAATAACTTGCATATTGGGCTTTAAAATTAGCACTTTTGAATTCGAACGTTCGAGTCCCATAGACGTCAATGGGGTTCTGTCCGTTCGGTCCATTTGAAGGTTCTGGTGCGAACCGAACGGGGGTTGTTCGGCTCATCCCTACTGATAAGTAAATTTGCTATAAAAATTAGAGCAATGTCAGTTAGCTCTTAGAAAATGCAACAACTTGGTGGAGTGTATTTGGTATGTGAACAAAGGTTCAATAATGACCCACAGAGATAGTATTGAAATGAGTGTAAGTATCCATGTCTTTGTCCCCATAATATTATTTTATCTTGCTTGAACATTTTGTTCATGTCCAATAGGATTTGGGCACTTTGGGCCAGATTCACGTAGACTAGCGGCGGCGTAACGTATCGTAGATACGTTACACCGCCGCAAGTTTTCATCGCAAGTGCCTGATTCACAAAGCACTTGCAATGAAAACCTAGGCTGGCGGCCTCCGGCGTAAGCCCGCGTAATTCAAATGGGCGTGTGCCATTTAAATTAGGCGCACTCCCGCGCCGGACCTACTGTGCATGCTCCGTTTCGAAATTCCCGCCGTGCTTTGCGCGAAGTGACGTCATTTTTTCGAACGGCGACGACATGCGTAGCGTACTTTCGTATTCCCGGACGTTTTACGCAAAACAAAAAAAAATTTAAGTTCGACGCGGGAACGACGGCCATACTTTAAACAGCACATAGGTGTGCTGTCTAAAGTTAGGGCAGGTCAAACGACGCCTAAAATTGCGACGGGAAACTATACTAGCGACGACGTACCGAACGCGAAAATCCGTCGTGGATCACCGTAACTGCTAATTTGCATACCCGACGCTGGAATACGACGCAAACTCCCCCCAGCGGCGGCCACGGTACTGCATCCTAAGATCCGACAGTGTAAAACAATTACACCTGTCGGATCTTAGGGCTATCTATGCGTAACTGATTCTATGAATCAGTCGCATAGATACTCTGAGAGATACGACGGAGTATCTGAGATACTCCCTCGTATCTCCGCTGTGAATCTGGCCCTTTGTTAATAAAAGTGCAAGTTCACATGACATGCACTTATAAATATAACAAACACTTCCTACTGAAGAAAGGATGTTGTATTGGCGAATGTTTCTTGATACAGCTAATGTACAGTGGAATTTTCCTGTAAAACACATTTTAGAAATGTGTGGAGAATGTCATGTTTATTAGTTGAGAACATTTCTCCTGATGTATGCTCTGTATAGTCAGATGTTCCTGAATTACAGGTTAATGGAACTTTTAGCACAAGAACCATAGAGAATAGTACAGAAAGTACTTATAAATGTAATCATTTTACTTATCTGCACTGGCTTGAATTTGTGTAACATAGACTCTTGAATATGCTAACCCAAATCTATTCTCTACAGCTTAAATGGTTCCTGCAAAGTCTGCATAAAGCATCAAATGCCACAAATTGATTTCTGCCATAGACTTATTAAAAATACAGCCTCATGAATGTGTGGCAATCAATAAATCTCCTAAGAAGAATGAACCCAACAGAGATAATACTGTAATTGTCTAAGCTCTATTGAATTGTTAATTTTAAAAGCATTTCAGATTTGTGCCCAATTAAAACAGCCTCATGGACCTCATATAAAGAAAGAAAAGAATAAAAGAGCATATTCAACATGTTTCATTCACCTTGATGGCTATGGTTTTGCTTATATATAATATATAGTCCTGTTTTTACTCTGTGTGACCTTATTACTAGGTAAATTATTATACATTAATTATGCCGAAGCAGTTAGCAATTTGTTAATTGTCAATATATAATTGCCTGTTTGCTCTAGCCCTAGCGAACTGTGTTACTGGGCTCATCTACTAATGATGCATTCATTAGGCAAATTATTATTTTTGCTTAAAATTATTTGCTGTTATAGAACTTGTAGAATATGTTTTGTAAGGGGCAGTTCACACCAGACGCAGTTCCATTCAGTTCCGTGAGCATTTTTCTGCACTAAAAATGCATGCACATAGTTTCCGATCAGTTTCCGGTCAGTTTTAGTGCAGAAAATGCACACGAAACTGTCTGGTGTGAACTGGCCCTTAAGCTAAATATATCAAAATTAATATTCCTCAAAATTCACAAAATCTTGTGGAGTGAGCACAGATTTTCAGTATGTTTGGCATCATTTCTCACTATATGCAGATTTTTTTTTTTTCTATGCATATTTTTTAACTGGAGATCTCGCTACAAATAAAATACCCTGTGGCCAGTTTATATTACTAAACCACTCCCTCAAAACTAACAGCAGTTTTGTCAGCCTCCTGTCTGTACTTCTTCAGTTGACTGTTGGGCTACCTGTCCTAATAAGCAACCCAGTGGTCAATTGAAGCAGTGCACATGGCAGGCTGACAACACTGTAGCTCATTGCATGCAGTGGCTTGGCATTGTCAACTTGCAACAAGAAATGCCGTTGCTGCCAGAATCTCCAGGTAAGAAGTTTTGCAACATATTTATCACATACTAATTTGCATAAGAAACCTGTATACAGTGAAGCATAATGTCAAACATACAAAAAAAAGATTCTGCATTTGCATATATGGATATTAAACAATTACGGACCGCCCGTCACAGGAATACGTTGACTGTTTGAAGAGGAATGCCGTTGTTATGGTAGCAGCTAGCTACCATAACACTGGTATCTTCTTCTTCAGCCGGCAGTCCTCTTTCAGATAAAAGTGGTCTCTGCAGCGTATATGCCGCAAGTTTACTTTTATCATTGGCGGGAGGGGCCCCCCTCCTGCCACTCTCCAGTGCCCTCCGCCGCTAAAAGAGGGCCCCCTCTCCCACCGGCGATAAAAGTGATCCTGTCCCTGCCTGGGTATGGATACGAGTGAGGGGAAGATGGCACCCACCCATCTCCATATCACTGCAGGATGGAAGCAACGTCAAAACCCAAAGCTCTTAAAGGGACAATTTATTGTATTTTAGTCTAAATATGAGATATGAGGTCTTTTTGACCCCAGATGTCATATTTAAGAGGACCTGCTGGTTTTTTTTCTGCTACAAGGGATATTTACATTCCTTGTAATAGGAATAAAAAAGACCCAATTTTTATTTTTTATTTTTTACTTGTCAAAGTAAAATAAATAATAAAAAAGAAAAACATTTTTTTAAGCACCCCTTCCCAACAAGCTCGCGCAACAGAAGCAAACACATATGTGAGCAACATCCGCATAAGAAAATGGTGTTCAAACCACACATGTGAGGTTTCGCCACGATCGTTAGAGTGAGAGCAATAATTCTAGCCCTAGACCTCCTCTTTAACTCAAAACATGCAACCTGTAGAATCTTTTAAACGTCGCCTATGGAGATTTTTAAGGGTAAAAGTTTGTCACCATTCCACGAGTGGGCGCAACATTGAAGCGTGACATGTTGGGTATCAATTTACTCGGCATAACATTATCTTTCACAATATAATAAAAATTGATCTAACTTTACTGTTGTCTTATTTTTTAATTAAAACTAGATTTTTATCCAAAAAAGTGTGCTTGTAAGACCGCTGTGCAAATACGGTGTGACAAAAAGTATTGCAATGATCACCATTTTATTCTCTAGGGTGTTAGAAAAAAATATATACTGTTTCGGGTTCTATGTAATTTTTTAGCAAAAAAAGTTTTTTAACTTGTAAGCACCAAATCTCAGAGAGAGTCTCAGTCCTTAGGTGGTTAAAAAGAGACAGATATAATTTTTACAGGGCTCCAACGGGTCTACCCCCCCCCCCCCTCACTTTTCCCATGCCCATGGTGGTTCCTGGGCTGTCCCATATTACTCTGGGGAGCCTGGTGCCCTTTATTGTTAAAGGAGATTTCCACATTCTGAAAAGCCCCCAGCCAGCAGAAGAGGCACTTGTCATCAACTTGAGGACAAGGTGCTTTGCCTGGCAAAATACTCCCTATGTTGAGGGCACGGTTTTTAGGGGAGGTACATGTTATTCCTCCTTTTTTCTTTGGATGGACCCCACTTTGTTTTATTGATTTATGCATGGGGTTACGCCCTATAATCTGTCTGGAATATGGTCTAGTATAAAACCCCATGTGGGTGTAACAGAGCTATGTATTCTGCCTGGACATCTATAATAATCCTGCAGTGAGGCATACACAGGGTTAATTGTAGAGTGACTCTATTCTAATGCCCCCCTTCTTCAGCTAATTGACTCTCCTTTGTGTAGTTAACAGCCTCCTGTCAGGTGTATGCTAATGGGATTGTCTGGGAGTGTGTATTGTTCTAAAAGTTAATTGAATTCTATTGAGGAAGGAATGAGTCTGATCAGGTCATGTTAAGTGGATCTCGGTGCCGAAGTGTCTAGATACTGACTAAGTGATTAATGCAAGGAGATGTCATTATTTCAAAGTATCTGTATTGAAGCCCCCCCACTGTGTGAGGGGGGGCGGAGATTGTCATTGTTCCTGTACAGCTTGTAACCACATATAAGCTAGGTGTATGTACCATTAAAAGTTCAGTCCTACTTGACCCTTCAAAACGTAGCCCCGTCTCGTTCTTGAAAGGGCGTTCGATGGGATTACTATTCTGCTCATTTTACAGCTGAACCTCTCTCTCTGGATCTCGTGGATGGGTTATACCGGCTGTACCTGCATATCGCAACTTGCCAGGGAAAAGGACGTCTCCAACGGCGGATACCCTCCCTACTAGGGGGTAGCCGTTACATTGGTTGGCAGCAGCGGGATGGTCCTTTTATCCAGACAGCAAGTTCTGAATGGAGTCTCACTACGCCAGGCTGAAAAGATCCACACTAAAAGATCTATTGGAGAGTCGTGGTAGGAGTGCCAGCAACAGACCACAGAGGGAGCTGATAGCTGACCTGCTGGAGCTGGACAAAATGGATGGATCCATGGAAGGAACGGAGCCCCTTGCACCGGTCAGCGAGGAAGATGTAATTACTGGGATTGTACAGCGGAAATTATCCTTGTATCCAGAAACGTCCGTGGAATTAATCAACCAGCTGTTCCGGGAAGCAAGGGAAGAGATACAAACTAAGAGGGGACAAGAACTGGAACTGGTAAGAGTGAGACAGCCCATTATACATGCAGTTCCTACTCCCCCACCCGTGGCTACAGGAAAGAAAATACCGTTCACTGCATTTAAAGCTTTTGTAGAAAGTGAGGAGGAAATCGATGGATATTTGGCGGACTTTGAGAGGCAGTGCTCACTACACCAGGTACCACCAGACCAATGGGTCACTATTTTGTCTGGGAAATTGTCGGGAAAAGCCAATGAAGCCTTTCGGGCTCTTGCTCCAGAGGATATTTTACAATACCAGCAAGTTAAAAAGGCGCTGCTAACCCGATACGCCGTAACTCCAGGAGCCTACCGCCGTCGCTTCCGGGAGTCCAAGAAGGAGGCTGTGGAGTCCCACATGGAATGGGCCAACCGGTTACAAAGGGTGGCATCCCTTTGGGTCCAAGGGTGCAAGGCCAACACCGGGGAGGAAGTATTGCAGCTGTTCCTAATGGAACATTTCTTCCAAGACCTGGCCGCAGACATACAAGACTGGATACGAGATCGCCATCCCGCTAACTTAAACGAGGCGGCTCGGCTAGCAGATGAGTACGCGGAGACAAGGAAAGTAAGCCAGGGTACTACACGGCTGGCTCATAAGGTAGAACCGCGCACTCCAACCGTCACCCCACGCCCAGAGTTCCGGGCTCCAGTCCCACCAGGACCACCACGCCCTCAGGGGCCTAACGACTACCCCCAGATTCGTCGAGGGTGATGTGCCATCACTGCAGCAACACGGGACATATTGCTCGTTATTGCCCTTTGAGAGCTACAAATAACAACTGGAGACGCACAACACCCAACACAGAGGTCACTCCATCACGTCCCTCTGCGGCCCACTGCCTAGAGACCGAGGTGGGCCCTGAGGAATGTCTGGGAATTTTGTATGAGGCAGACCCAATACAAGCTGCCTCTCCAGATAACCGTCAGCATCACCTTCAGGAGGTACGGGTGAATGGACAAGTAGCACAAGGCCTAAGAGATACTGGGACTACTATCACTTTGATTCAAAAACATCTGGTAAAGCCAGAGAACATGTCTACTCGCACAGTTGCCGTCCGGGTCGCAGGGGGTGCTGTATTTCGCGTACCCACCGCCCGGGTGCACTTAGACTGGGGAGCCGGGTCAGGAAAGACCACAGTTGGTATCATGGACAACCTACCTGCTGAGGTTGTGCTGGGCAACGACATTGGCCCTCTGACTTCGGCTTATTTACCTACACCTGCTGCTGCTTGTCCCGTGACCACCCGCATTGCTGGAATCAACCCACTTGCTGCTGAGACCCGGGTAAGACTACCTTCCCCCACATGTACTGTAGATCCGGCACAATATCACAGTCTAAAATGGGAATGTGACAAGTTGGCCAGTGAGAAATCAGAGATGCAACGACACTACGTCATGTATTATGAGATGTCCCGTGGCTTGAACATTGAAATGCACAAACAGGCAGAAATTGTCAAAAGATTAAATGGGATTTGCATCCAGGTGGTGCCTTATCTGTCCCAAGAGCATCAGCAACAGGTTTTGGGAGCCATTGAGAGAGCAAAGCAAGTGACTGTTCCAGAACTGAATTCCATTATTCACCTTCACCCTCAGCTACCGACCTGGTAAGCCAATGGGAATGCCGACGGACTGTCCAGGCAAACGGAACTTTTACCCTAACAGCAGACCGGACATCCCTAAGTTGACCCGAAAAGGATCAATCCGGGTCTGCCAGAGTGTTCCACAAAAGGGGAGCAGTGTAACAGAGCTATGTATTCTGCCTGGACATCTATAATAATCCTGCAGTGAGGCATACACAGGGTTAATTGTAGAGTGACTCTATTCTAATGCCCCCCTTCTTCAGCTAATTGACTCTCCTTTGTGTAGTTAACAGCCTCCTGTCAGGTGTATGCTAATGGGATTGTCTGGGAGTGTGTATTGTTCTAAAGGTTAATTGAATTCTATTGAGAAAGGAATGTGTCTTATTAGGTCATGTTAAGTGGATATCAGTGCCGAAGTGTCTAGATACTGACTAAGTGATTAATGCAAGGAGATGTCATTATTTCAAAGTATCTGTATTGAAGCCCCCCCACTGTGTGAGGGGGGGCGGAGATTGTCATTGTTCCTGTACAGCTTGTAACCACATATAAGCTAGGTGTATGTACCATTAAAAGTTCAGTCCTACTTGACCCTTCAAAACGTAGCCCCGTCTCGTTCTTGAAAGGGCGTTCGATGGGATTACTATTCTGCTCATTTTACAGCTGAACCTGACTCTCTCTCTGGATCTCATGGATGGGGTTATACCGGCTGTAAAAGGACGTCTCCAACGGCGGATACCCTCCCTACTAGGGGGTAGCCGTTACAGTGGGTTTCTTCGTTTTTGTGTGAGGTCCCCCTTAAAATTCATGGCAGACTGGAAGAGACATTGTTTTTGTTTTTGTTTTTTGGGGGGAGGGGTTTACATGGCTAGCAAGTGAATAGGGCAGTGTTACCTCACTGGTTGCTAAGGATGTGATGGGTTCTGGCATGCGCCGCTTCTTTAGAAGACACAAGCCAGTTATTGAATTTAAAAAATGTATGTATAAAATATTTTTAAGCATTAAAACTAACATTTATTTAAACCACTTAAGACCCGGACCTTTAGGCAGCTAAAGGACCAGGCCCCTTTTTGCGATTCAGCACTGCGTCGCTTTAACTGACAATTGCGCGGTCGTGCGACGTGGCTCCCAAACAAAATTGGCGTCCTGTTTTCCCCACAAATAGAGCTTTTTTTTGGTGGTATTTGATCACCTCTGCGGTTTTTATTTTTTGCGCTTTAAACAAAAATAGAGCGACAATTTTGAAAAAAATTCAATATTTTTTACCTGTTGCTATAATAAATATCCCCCAAAAATATATATATATAAAAAAAAAATTCCTCAGTTTCGGCCGATACATATTCTTCTACCTATTTTTGATAAAAAAAATCACAATAAGCGTTAATCGATTGGTTTGCGCAAAATTTATAGCGTTTACAAAATAGGGGATAGTTTTATTGCATTTTTATAAAAAACATTTTTTTTACTACTAATGGTGGCGATCAGCGATTTTTTTCGTGACTGCGACATTATGGCAGACACTTCGGACAATTTTGACACATTTTTGGGACCATTGTAATTTTCACAGCAAAAAATGCATTTAAAATGCATTGTTTACTGTGAAAATGACAACTGCAGTTTGGGAGTTAACCACTAGGGGGCGCTTATGGGGTTATGTGTGACCTCATGTGTGTTTACAACTGTAGGGGGGTGTGGCTGTAGGTGTGACATCATCGATTGTGATTCCCTATAAAAGGGAACACACAATCGATGACAGCGCCACAGTGAAGAACGGGGAAGCTGTGTTTACATACAGCTCTCCCCGTTCTTCAGCTCCGGGGACCGATCGCGGAACTCCAGCGGCGATCGGGTCCACGAGTCCCGCGGCCGTGGTCACAGAGCTTCGGACCAGGTCACGGGTGCGTGCCACGGGCACTCGCCCGCGACCCACGGCTGGGCATTATACAATCACGTACAGGTATGTGATTGTGCCCAGCCGTGCCATTCTGCCGACGTATATCGGCGTTAGGCGGTCCTTAAGTGGTTAAAAAAGTGTTAACATAAAACAAACAAAAAAAATCTTTAAAGTCTCAGGCTGGTTTGGGAAAGTCCCAACCCTGTCGACTGTTTCCAGCTCATGATGTGGATGAGGCCCTGATACAACCTCAGAATTAACCATTCTGCCGTTTGATTCAAATTAGGTGAGAGCATGCAAACCAGAGAGAGATTTCACATCCTCACCTTTTCTCAGCTCAGTCCCAACAGGAAGTCACTAGAGCCTGCTGGCTCTTTTATTAAAACCACAGAATCACAAATACATGCATTTGATTGGTTCACATCATACATTTTACTCCCACTCACCCACCCCCCCCTGTGTGGCTTGTCCTTGGCATGAAGCCCTCATTGGTCAGTCCATATAAGGGTCTTTTCCTGTTCCATGTTCTTCTTGTCCTTGTGGCATAAAAGTTCTCTCAGTAAAGCAGACAAGTTTCCTTCCAAGCGTCACACAAGCTTTCAGGAGATCAGTGAAAAAAAGGGGGAGGGAAAGGCTTTCCTGTTATAACTGAGGAATCTAGAAGGGAGGGGAACGGAGTGAAGAGTGGACAGTGGAGAGTGGGGGGGGGGGGGGTGACATCTGCTCTTAATAACATGTCCTTTTGTTACTCCATTTCAAATGGTAACTTTTTACAATGTAATATCTGCTTCTTCATATTTTCAATGCTGGGTTCATAACTTTAAAACAATATCTGATATAAAATCCTCAAGGAAAATTAAAAGTATTGATTCCCATACATACATATGCATAATGCGTATAAAAACCAATACACAGTATAAGGAATATAGGAAAGAGAAACATTTCAGTGATTCTAATAATAAAAATAATTAAACTAATTGGAAAATAGGGATTTTAGAATCATCCACCACACTAAGGCCTTGTACACATGATCAGTCTGAAGGTTGAAGTCTGATGGTCTGATGGACTGATGGTCTGATGTGCCTACACACCATCAGTTCAAAAACCGATCGAGTCCAACGCGGTGACATAAAACACAACGACGTGCTAAAAAAACGAAGTTCAATGCCTCCAAGCATGCATCGACTTGATTCTGAGCATGCACGGGTTTTGAAACAATGCTTTTGCGTACTAACCATCGGTTTTGACCAATCGGTCATCAGTCCATCAGTCCGATTTTAAAGCAAGTTTTAAAACTTTGGTCTGAAGGACCAAAGTCTGATGGGCCATACACACGGTAGGTTTGGACTGATGAAACTGAACTTCAGTCCGTTTTCATCAGTTTGGACTGATCGTGTGTACAGGGCCTTAGAGTTCCTGAAGTGCTGCCAAAGCACTAGGTGCTTTAGTTCTCTTTTACGTCTCTTTTTCACACTTAAGGTTATACTGTAGGCAGGGAGCAAAAAGCAGATTTCATTGCCCTTCCCATGAAAAAGTCTAATTTACAAGGAAGGTGTCTCCAATTAAAATAGCAGAAGAACTATGGGTTTCTCCTCTTGATATCTCTTGAATGCAGGGCCGATCCACCCTATAGGCTCACTATGCAAGCCGCTTAGGGCCCCGCAAAGCTGCTGAGGGCCCCCCAAATTACTAGAGGCCCCGTCTGGTGAGAAGTCATTTTCGGCCCGCTTCTCAACTCGCTGGCTGCATGGGAGAAGAGGTAAGAAGCCAGCACCCCCCGCTTCTCACTTTAATGCAAGATGTCAGTTCCGACAGCAGAACATCGCCTCCCCCGCTTCTCAACTTCAATCTTTAATGTGACATGTCAGCAGCCCCCCCCCCCCCCCCCAACTTCTCAACTTTAATGTGACATGTCATTTTGCTTAGGGCCCCAGGGAGGTCAGGATCGGTACTGCAACTGCAGCACTGTTGGACAGCAGTAAAACACAGAGGGGTTGATTTACTAAAATTGGAGAGTGCAAAATCTGGTGCAGCTCTGCATAGAAACCAATCGGCGTGGTCATTTTACTAACTCCTCCCCTTTACAAATGTTTCTATGGCAATGACTCAACCACAGAGATGCCCCCCCCCCCCACAAAGTCTTCATTAACCTGGGATCCTTACATGATCTCTTAACAACAAAATACAGGAAGAGAAGCAGAGTACTTTATTGGGAACTGGAGGGGGGCCTCTCTGATGGACACAGAGAGGGCTTCTGTTAGAGAGTCTGTTAGAAACAGCCCCCAGATATTACAGACATGATACAGAAAATGGTCAGAGACTGCAGACATATGATACAGGAGACGGTCAGAGACCACCAACGTGGTACAGGACATGGTCAGAGACTTCAGACATTGTACAGGAGATGGTCATAGACTGCAGACATAGTACAGGAGACGGTCAGAGACCAGGTTCACCCACCCTCTTTAGTATTTCACTTTTTGCTTTAACACGATAATGCTTGTTAGAAGAGCTTGTCTCTAGTTGGAACATCTGTTTCTGTTATTATTACTGTGTGTAGCTATAACATGTATGTATCTTTGAAACTCCAACAAAGAACAAGTTAAACATAAATGTACCTCTAAAATGACGGTAAAGCGCTGCTAAAACTAGCAGCGCTTTACCCGCCACTGCCCCCACACTGTCAGTGTGAAAGGGCTCTTATTAGATCTCATTATACATCACATCTGTAGATGGACTACTGAGGCACAGGAATGGGCAGGGGCTGTGTATCCTATGCAATCTATGATGCCATAAAACATCTAGAGCAGGGGCAGCCCAGAGCATGTGTAAAGGAATGCTGGGGATGCCATCCTACAGCACACAGCACACAGCACACTGAACACTGTGACTCACCTCAGTTCTCTCTCTGTGCAGTCAGAGATAGAAATGGGAGGGGGAGGCATTCCAACTGAAGTTGGTGGAGACGGTGCAGGATCCAAGACTCCCAGTGTGAGGAATTAATTCAGCACTCAGAAGCCACTGAAAACTAGAACCATTGTGTCAGGAAGAGGAGCACTGCCAGACTGGACGGGCTGCCCTATGCTCACACACCAGTTCTGGACGGACACACACCTATGCTCAGAATACTAGTTCTAGACGGACACAAACAAGGAGAGTAGGGAGGTGAGTACTCTGGCACTTTGGTGCCCCCACCTCTGCAGGCGCCTGTTTGCCCTGCCTAGGATCGGCCCTGGGACCATCCCTAAACTGTTCCCACAAAGTCTGAAGTATGAAATTGTCCAACATGTCTTGGTATGCTGACATCTTAAGAGTTCCCTTCCCTGGAACTAGGGGGCCTAGCCCAACCGCTGAAAAACAACCCCACATCATAATCCCCCCCCCTCCACCAAATGATTTGGACCAGTGCACAAAGCAAGGTCCATAAAGACATGGATGAGCAAGTTTGGGTGGAGGAACTTAACTGGCCTGCACAGAGTCCTGACCTCAACCCAAATAGAACACCTTTGGGATGAATTAGAGCAAAGGCTGCGAGCCAGGCCTTCTCGTCCACCTGTGTGTCTGACCTCACAAATGCACTTCTGGAAAAATGGTCAAACATTCCCATAAACACACTCCTAAACCTTGTGGACAGCCTTCCCAGAAGAGTTTAGGCTGTATAGCTGCAAAGGGTGGGCCAACTCAATATTGAACTGGGATGTCATTAACGTTCATATGCGTGTAAAGGCAGGTGTCCCAATACTTTTGGTATTATAGGGCCAGATCCTCAAAAGGGATACGCAGGCGTATCTGCTGATACGCCGTCGTATCCCTGTTTCTAACTATGCGGCTGATTCAGAGAATCAGTTACGCATAGATTTTCCTAAGATCCGGCAGGTGTAATAGTTTTACACTGTCGGATCTTAGGATGCAGTACCTCGGCCGCCGCTGGGGGCATTTCTCGTCGAGATTCCGCGTCGGGTATGCAAATTAGCACTTACGGAGATCCACGAAGCGGTTTCCCTTCGTGAAGTCTCCGTAAGTTGTTAGTTTGCAAACGCAAAATTAGGGCTGCTTTTACAAAGTGTAAAGTTAGTACACCATGTAAAAGTAGACCCTTCTTTCCCACAACGCTGTCAAATTCTTTTTACATTTTTTTTTTCCCGCCGCATCTCTTTTTTTACCCGACGCAACTTTTTTTACCCGGCGCGATTCACAAAACTCGGCGCAACGTAACTTCGCGCAAAGCACGTCGGGAAAATCGCGTCGGGAGCATGCGCAGTACGTCCGGCGCGGGAGCGCGCCTAATTTAAATGGAATTCGCCCCATTAGATTGGGCACGCCATGCGCCGGACGGATTTAAGTTACACCGCTGAAAATTTCTAGGTAAGTGCTTTGTGGATCGGGCACTTAGGTAGAAATTTTGCGGCGGTGTAACTTAAATCCCAAAAATTAAGTTGCGCCCGCTGTACGTGGATCTGGCCCATAGTGTATATACAATATATTCACATACATATAGGTAGTTGGAGTGTGCCCTCTCAAATATATAGGCATTTACATAAACATAGCACATGTGCACATACTGTATAATATTAGTCACACCCTTGCAAACCCCTCTCTATACACATCTCCATTGTGGATCACACACTCAGGAGTACTATCCATGTTGAATACTGGGCAAATAAGAAGCATTTTTTTCCTATGTGAATTAACACTGGCCCAGATTCAAGAAGCAATTGCGCCCGTGTAACCATAGGTTACACGGCGCAATTGCTTACTTGCTCCGGTGTAACGAGTGCTCCTGATTCAGGAACCTCGTTACACCGACTGCAGCCTAAAATCTGCGCGGCATAAGGCTCTTATGCCACGCAGATTTTAGGCTGCATTCTTGCGTGGGCCGCTAGGGGGCGCTCCCATTGTGATCAGCGTGTAGTATGCAAATTGCATACTACCACTGATTCACAAACTTGCGCGGGCCCTGCGCAAGCCAGGTACGGAGTTTCCGTACGGCAACTTTAGCGCAAGGCTGAACCTTATAATAGTAGGGGCAGCCAATGCTAAAGTATAGCCGCCGCTCCCGCGACGTGAAATTTGAATTTCACGTCGTTTGCGTAAGTGATTCGTGAATGGCGCTGGATGCCATTCACGTTCACTTTGAAGCAAATGACGTCCTTGCGACGTCATTTGCCGCAATGCACGTCGGGAAAGTTTCCCGACGGAGCATGCGCTGTACGCTCGGCGCGGGAGCGCTCCTAATGTAAATGATTCCCGCCCCCGGCGGGATCATTTACATTGCGCGCGCTTACGCCGGGCAATTTTGCCGGCGCCCTCGCAATTTACGGAGCTACTGCTCCGTGAATCGAGGGCAGCGCAAAATATTTGTGGGGGCGCAGGGCAAATTTGTTGCCCTGCTCCCCCGCAAATATCGCGCAAATGTACCTGAATCTGGGCCACTATAAACATATGTAGGTAGATTCACAAAGAGTTAGGCCGGCTTATCTACAGATAAGCCGACCTAACTCTGAATCTAAGCCGGCCTATGTTTAAGTGTATTCTCAAACAGAGATACACTTAAACATACCTAAGATAGGCTGGCTTGCGCAATTCTATCTTAGGTTGCAATGTTTCTTTTGGCCGCTAGATGGCGCTTCCATTGCGGCCGGCCTAGATTATGTAAATGAGGGGATACGCCGATTCCCGACGATTTACGAGCGTACGCCGGGCCTACACCGTCGAGTTATGTCGTTTCCGTACGCGATAGGCCGCCTAAAGTTATTCCACCTATGAGGTGGAATAACAATGTTAAGTATGGCCGCAGTTCCCGCCGCGAGGTTCGAATTTTTTACGTCGTTTGCACAAGTCGTCCGTGAATCGGGATTTACGTCGTTTACGTACGCATCGAAATCAATAGGCCCGTACGGCCTACTTAGCCGCAATGCGCACTGGGAAATGTAGTCGCCCGGCGCATGCGCAGTGTAAAAAACGTCAAAAAACGTGAGGTCAAGCCTCATTTCAATACTACACGCCCCCCTCCCAGTCATTTGAATTAGGCACGCTTACGCCCGCTCGTTTTAGGCTACGCCGCCGGAAATTTGAGGGTAAGTGGTTTGAGAATCACTTCTAACCTAAATTATTTACGGCGGTGTAGCCTAAAAAGAGTAGGCTAGGCCGTCCTAATTTTAGGCGCCCCTACGTGAATCTACCCAATGATATCTAATGATCTAACCACATTTAAAACATCTGTTTAAATTGATTATTTTGATTTGGGCTATGGTGTTTGCTGCTCAATAAATAAACAGGGCATGTTTGTCTCTTTAACCACTTGCTTACTGGGCACTTAAACACCCCTCCTGCCCAGAGCAATTTTCAGCTTTCAGCGCTGTCACACTTTGAATGACAATTACTCAGTCATGCAACACTGTACCCAAATTATTTTTTTGTCCTTTTTTTCCCACAAATAGAGCTTTCTTTTGGTGGTATTTGATCACCTCTGGGTTTTTTATTTTTTGCGCTATTAATGAAAAAAGACCGAAAATTTGGAAAAAAAAAGATTTTTTCTTAGTTTCTGTGATAACATTTTGCAAATTATTAATATTTCTTCATAAATTTTGGCCACAATTTATACTGCTACATGTCTTTGATAAAAATAACCCAAAATTTTTGGAAATTATTTGGTCTGTGTGAAAGTTTTAGAGTCTACAAGCTATAGTGCAAATCATAAAAAATTGTCACATCTGATCACACCTGTAGTGTTGAGCAGAATATGCCATATTCGATTTCGCGATATATCTCGAATATATATTCGAATATTCGAGATATATTCGCTAAATTCGAATATTCGTGATATTTTATCGAAATTAATTGATTGCTATTTTTCGCTATTGCGAATGCGAAAATAATTGCGATTTTTTTAATAACTGCGGTAGGAGCGCTCTGATTGGCTTAGAATATTCGTGATATTTTATCGAAATATCGCAACATGCGAATGCGATATTAATTGCGGAATTTCGAGATATGCTGGAGGAGCGCTCTGATTGGCTCAGAATATTCGTGATATTTTATCGAAATATCGCAACATGCGAATGCGATATTTATTGCGGAATTTCGAGATATGCTGGAGGAGCGCTCTGATTGGCTCAGAATATTCGTGATATTTTATCGAAATATCGCAACATGCGAATGCGATATTTATTGCGGAATTTCGAGATATGCTTGAGGAGTTCTCTGATTGGCTCAGAATATTCGTGATATTTTATCGAAATATCGCAACATGCGAATGCGATATTTATTGCGCAATTTCGAGATATGCTGGAGGAGCGCTCTGATTGGCTCAGAATATTCCTGATATTTTATCGAAATATCGCAACATGCGAATGCGAAATTGATTGCAGATATTTCGAAAACTACTGTAGCAGCACTCTGAAATCGAATATGTATGATATTTTAACCGAAATACATATTGCGATTGCGATTTTTCGATCGCGCATTCGCAATTGCGCGAACAACACGCGACCATTTCCTGGAGCCTTGCCAGTTTCCAACTTATGATCGCAGCGCAATATTACAGCAACATGGTTGGAAGCAATTTCACTAAGTCTGAGGAAAAGTTGCTGATTTGTGTAAGTATTTTGACCACTGTTATTTCATCATCTTCAACTGCATTTAAGTCTAGTTTAAAAGTTAGTATATATGATCAGATATTAGTATTTAACCAAAAATGTGTCTCCTGCTTTTACAAAACTACAAGTCCCAGCCCAGCCCAGCATTTTAGTCTAGTTTAAAAGTTAGTATATATGATCATATATTAGTATTTCACAAAAAATGTGTCTCCTGCTTTTACAAAACTACAAGTCCCAGCATGCCTGGACAGCTGCAGACACCCTGGTTGGCAAATGTGTATTTAGGCACTTTTCCTTGTTATTTAGCATAATGAATTTAAAAATTTTTTGGACATAGGACGTATGCGAACGTCCTGACTTCAGTGTCCTCAAGGCCCAAGGACGTTCGAATACATATTGCCCTTTAGATGTTGCAGAACTACAACTTCCAGCATGCCTGGGAATGCTGGCACTTCTAGTATTGTAAGTTCTGCAGGCCCCCATTTTTCAGGCCTTTATGCACGGGTCTCTAAACTGTGGCACCCTAGATGCAGCAAAAGTAAAATTCTTAGCATGCACTGACAGACCGTGGCTGATGGGAGTAGTAGTTTTGCAACAGCTGGAGGTGGACTGGTCTTGAAACCCAGAGTTAGGTAACAAACCCGTAGTGTTTTGCAACCATTCTGCCTCCAGCTGGTTATTTTCTGTTGAAAAGCCTGTGGCGTGCAAAACACAACCCAAAAACTCCACCCGGTGCAAGGAAAAATTTGCACACACCTAAAGAGTGACATCACAAAAAACTGCGACGGTTGCATACGTCAGTGGTCCTCCGAAAAGGTCCCGTCTCTGACCCCCCGGGGCGTTAGGCTCCTAGGCTCCTGACAGGGAAAAGAGTTACTGTGGTCCATACAGCCGAAGCCATATGGACCCATCTCGGTCCAAGCAGCGCAATCAACACGCGAACAACACGCGACCATTTCCTGGAGCCTTGCCAGTTTCCAACTTATGATCGCAGCGCAATCACACAGCAACATGGTTGGAAGCAATTTAACTAAGTCTGAGGAAAAGTTGCTGATTTGTGTAAGTATTTTGACCACTGTTATTTCATCATCTTCAACTGCATTTAAGTCTAGTTTAAAAGTTAGTATATATGATCAGATATTAGTATTTAACCAAAAATGTGTCTCCTGCTTTTACAAAACTACAAGTCCCAGCCCAGCCCAGCATTTTAGTCTAGTTTAAAAGTTAGTATATATGATCATATATTAGTATTTCACAAAAAATGTGTCTCCTGCTTTTACAAAACTACAAGTCCCAGCATGCCTGGACAGCTGCAGACACCCTGGTTGGCAAATGTGTATTTAGGCACTTTTCCTTGTTATTTAGCATAATGAATTTAAAAATTTTTTGGACATAGGACGTATGCGAACGTCCTGACTTCAGTGTCCTCAAGGCCCAAGGACGTTCGAATACATATTGCCCTTTAGATGTTGCAGAACTACAACTTCCAGCATGCCTGGGAATGCTGGCACTTCTAGTATTGTAAGTTCTGCAGGCCCCCATTTTTCAGGCCTTTATGCACGGGTCTCTAAACTGTGGCACCCTAGATGCAGCAAAAGTAAAATTCTTAGCATGCACTGACAGACCGTGGCTGATGGGAGTAGTAGTTTTGCAACAGCTGGAGGTGGACTGGTCTTGAAACCCAGAGTTAAGTAACAAACACGTAGTGTTTTGCAACCATTCTGCCTCCAGCTGTTTTTTTCCTGTTGAAAAGCCTGTGGCGTGCAAAACACAACCCAAAAACTCCACCCGGATGCAGTGAAAAATGTGCACACACCTAAAGAGTGACATCACAAAAAACTGCGACGGGTACATACGTCAGTGGTCCTCCGAAAAAGGTCCCGTCTCTGACCCCCCGGGGCGTTAGGCTCCTGACAGGGAAAAGAGTTAGCAACGCATATCTCCCCTATACGTGTATCCTGTGTTGTTAATAATATATTCATAATTATGCAAATGATAATGGCTGCTATATTTATGCAAAAAAGGTGGCGACCGAAATGGCAGGATATAAAATCTTTCATGTTACCCCTGTCATTGATTAATAAGGCGAGAATGCTTCCAATTGTTGAATAGCATACATTTACGTCATATATCCATAAGGCTGTCAACAGAAGTATTACAATATACTTTGTTCTTCATCTTGCAGAAGTTCCTGGAAACAGGATACGATAAGCTGCGGAGGCAGCCAGAGAAAAGGGCTGTGGTCAGCGCCCTAATCGCTGACTTTGGCGGCCAACATGACCACAAGGCAATTGTTAAGAAGTGGTCTGACCTGAAGAGGCGCCAAATGGATCAGGTCAGACGTCTTCGGGCTAAATATCATCCAGGTAAGTTATTGTTGACAGTTATGTTTTTTTTTTAAAAAGTGTATTTTGTGCGTGAACTCGAAAGAGAGAGGAGCCGGCCTGCAGGAGTTGGGAGGCCTCCCCCAGAGGCAATCTGCCACCTTTCTCCATGCCCCGGTTGGCAATGGTGGGTGTGAGGGGGTCCTCCCAACCCAACCTCGCATAGCACACCCACCAGGGGCGGGGCTGAGACCACCAAACTCAATTCACAGGTAGCCGAGAGCGGGATCCGAACCCCTAGCTGCAGAGGTGAATCACTTGTCAGTGCAGTGGCAATCGTGTGGAGCCACCGCAGCTCCTTTGGTGACAGTTATGTAAGGTCATATGTAATTCATGTAAGGTCAGATGTTGTTAACCAAGATGCCATGTTGTGCTAACATATATCACCACCAGCCAAGGTATTCATAGTACTGTTGAAAAAAGACATGGGACAGCAGACAGGAACACAGAAGTTATGTGGGAACATAATTTTCCCATTGCTTTGCATGGGACTTTAAAGAAAAACCCCGACCATGGCAAGTGGGGGTGGGTAAGGTTTAAACCACCTATCCTATGTTTGTGGCTGACATATAAGTAACCTGTGTGCCAAGTTTCATATAAATATCTTTAGCCGTTTGTACGTGATGCTGGAACATACATACATACATACATACATACATACATTTATGCACACACACACGTTGAGTTTTATATATATAGATTACCACTAAATTCCTGTGTTAGGAGTGGGGTTGTTATAGTAATCCCGTGTGCTCCATCAGGCCCTTTTTTTAACATGAGATGGTCTGAACAAAACAAAGGAGACAAAAACAGCTCATTTTAACATGGTTGCATCCCAGCTCACGCTCAGTCCCCTGTAGTGCCCACAAGACCCTTTAATATAACATTGTCCCATTGGTTAACTGTCTATATAAATCAATTTGTATTCATATACAATACAGCAGAGTACACAGAATTTGCATACGTCATTAGAAAACATTTTTATAATATATGAACATTGTGTTATTATAGGAGCTCCAATGCCAGTTATCCGCGCCAAGCGCAGAAGGCGCCAGGCCGATGAGGAGGAGGAGGAGGATGCGGCAGAGGAGGATGCGGCAGAGGAGGAGATGGATGAAGAGGAGCAGCCAGGGCCCTCCCACTCCCCAACCCCAGCTCCTGCTGAGGAGCAAGCTGAGGAGCTTCCCCCCCCCACCACCCCAACTTCTCAAGCAGAAGAGCAGGAGGAAGAGAGCGGTCCTGTGAGCCTCGTTCAGGAAGGTAAATATGTGCACAATGATTAATAACATTTCAACAATAAAATGTAGATATAAAAATGGACAACATATAAAGCGCACCTGTCAGATTGTAGAACCATAATATGGTATTGATGCTAGAAGTATACAGGTAGTGCATAATTATTAGGCAAGTTGTATTTTTGAGGATTCATTTTATTATTGAACAACAACCATGTTCTCAATGAACCCCAAAAACTCATTAATATCAAAGCTGAATTTTTTTGGAAGTATTTTTTAGTTTGTTTTTAGTGTTAGTTATTTTCGGGGGATATCTGTGTGTGCAGGTGACTACTATTACTGTGCAGAATTTTTAGGCAACTTAACCAAAAAATAAATATATACCCATTTCAATGATTTATTTTTAAAAGTGAAACCAATATAACATCTCAACATTCACAAATACACATTTCTGACATTTAAAAACAAAACTAAAACAAATCAGTGACCAATATAGCCACCTTTCTTTGCAAGGACACTCGAAAGCCTGACATCCATGGATTCTGTCAGTGTTTTGATCTGTTCACCATCAACATTGCGTGCAGCAGCAACCACAGCCTCCCAGACACTGTTCAGAGAGGTGTACTGTTTTCCCTCCTTGTAAATCCCACATTTGATGATGGACCACAGGTTCTCAATGGGGTTCAGATCAGGTGAACAAGGAGGCCATGTCATTACTTTTTTTTATTTAATACCCTTTCTTGCCAGCCACGCTGTGGAGTACTTTGACACGTGTGATGGAGCATTGTCCTGCATGAAAATCATGTTTTTCTTGAAGGATGGTGACTTTTTCCTGTACCACTGCTTGAAGAAGGTCTCTTCCATAATCTGGCAGTAGGACTGGGAATTGAGCTTGACTCCATCCTCAATCCGAAAAGGCCCCACAAGCTCATCTTTGATGATACCAGCCCAAACCAGTACTCCACCACCACCTTGCTGGCGTCTGAGTCGGACTGGAGCTCCCTGCACTTTACCAATCCAGCCACGGGCTCTTCCATCTGGCCCATCAAGACTCACTCTCATTTCAGCAGTCCATAAAACCTTAGAAAAATCTTTCTTGAGATATTTATTGGCACAGTCTTGACGTTGCAGCTTGTGTGTCTTGTTCAGTGGTCATCGTCTTTCAGCCTTTCTTACCTTGGCCATGTCTCTGGGTATTGCACACCTTGTGCTTTTGGGCACCCCAGTGATGTTGCAGCTCTGAAATATGGCCAATCTTGTGGCAAGTGGCATCTTGGCAGCTGCACGCTTAACTTTTCTCAGTTCATGGGCAGTTATTTTGCACCTTTGTTTTTCCACACGCTTCTTTTGTTTGATGATCACGCTTCAGAAGCTTTGCAACTTTAAGAGTGCTGCATCCCTCTGCTAGATATCTCTCTATTTTGGACTTTTCAGAGTCTGTCAAATCCTTCTTTTGGCCCATTTTGACAAAGAAAAGGAAATTGACTAATAATTATGCACACCTGATATAGAGTGTTGATGTCATTAGACCACACACCTTCTCATTACAGAGTTGTACATTACCTAATATGCCTAATCTGTAGTAGGCTTTCGAGCCTATACAACTTGGAGTAAGACAACATGCATAAAGAGGATGATGTGGTCCAAATACTCATTTGCCTAATAATTCTGCACTCCCGGGATGTGTTAGACACATAACAAGTGTATACACATGATAATGATTGATTAATAAGCAAAAAAAATTTTTTATTTATTTGGTAACGTTATTTTAAATCCAAATTTTTTTTTTATTATATCCTAACAGTATCAGGAAAGATGAGGAGGCAGACCGCGCTCATAAAGACAACCCACCAGAGGATCCAGGCAAATCAGCGCCAGATCCGCTACCTTATTCAGCAAAATGTGCTGCTGGAGCAGCAGCAATTAAAAAATATAGAGAAGCTGGAGCGCCTTCAGAAGCTCAATCAGAGTTATATCTGAAATTATGTTTTTATTAATAAATATTATTTTTTGGAAATGTTTCATTTCTTTTTGAGATAGATTTGTAGGTTTTTCAACACATCTAACTTAACATCAAACAAATCAACATCAACACATTTAACTTCATAATAAGCAAAAACATTTTATACTATTATTTTATTTAACAGTAACCTAGGACAAACTAAAGCACACGACACAGACACGACGAACACAAAATAAACAGTTGAAAAATGAACATAACAAAAGCAACAATATATATATATATACAAAGAGAGAGAGAGGGAGAGCAAGAAAGAGAGAGAATGCAGATGAGCTCTTGCAGACAGCCCAATGGTTGCAGTATAAATGCCGCAAAACAGTGTTTAACATAAGGTTCATTGTTATAGTTACACTTGCTGTTTAGATCCGGTCTGGTAGCTTGTAGCGGAGGCTGTTGGTGGATCCGCTGTGCCAGAGAGGTCATGAAGCTTTACTCAGCATGGAGGCAGCAGCAGGAGTATTAAAATATAATATAACTAGACAATGCATTTCCTGAGGAAAATGCGAGTGGGAATGCTGAATAGCTTAATTGGTGAGCCCCTTGCCAAAGACATTCACCATAACCACTACACTATCTTTAGGACACACAGCTTCTTTCTCTATCTGCAAAGTATAGCGTATGCTGACTTCCTGGTCGCCCCTCCCCCCTCAATAGGTTTCCCCTCCCCCCCAGGTCAGTGAGGAGGAATATTGCACTGAGGTCAGGAAAGTGATTTATAGAAAGAAATAACATTACAAACGCTTTTAATTCACAGATCTAATACATGATTTAAGCCTCCAAACAAAGCTTAATAAATCCTCAAACGTACATGCAATTGATACAACGACTACACCGTTTGAAATACACGGCCCTTGTAAACGCATCGATATGAAATTTATGTAGATAAACTTAAA
Organism: Rana temporaria; assembly: GCF_905171775.1. Taxonomy (NCBI): domain Eukaryota; kingdom Metazoa; phylum Chordata; class Amphibia; order Anura; family Ranidae; genus Rana; species Rana temporaria. Next base: position 209,371,547 of record NC_053493.1, on the reverse strand, counting down.
AATGTGGCCATGTCTGCGATTTAGAAAAGAGCGTCTTTGTGAGTTCTGCAGCAACATTTTTTAGATAATTTAACATGAGAGTCTATGAGACATAATTTCTGGCTGTTGCTCCAATAACTAAAACTAAAATACGTATCGCAGACTTGATCACATTGCCATAAACCAGACAAGCATAGCTACGTTTTGATATAAAAATTGTGTATGAAAAGTAGATCTTGTGGGCGTGAGACCAATTTGTTTCCCCTTTTTGTAAAGATATTTTTAATTACAAAGATCTAGAATGTTAAGGTCACATGACAGACTCTAAATCCCCTCCATAGGATTACATTATAACCTATCGCATTTTTGTGAAAAATTCGCAAAACGTAAATTGCGTTTTCACCAAAAAATTGTAAACGATAACGATCTGAAAAGTCATAGCCGGATAGCTAAATATTTTGTGACCGCTTTACAGTTTTTTCAGTGTCTGTAAGTGAAAGTATGAAGTAGCTGAAACTTTTGGCAGGGCATGTGAATTCAAAGGGGAAAAGGATGTTCTCATTGACTTCATTGTTAAAAAAACGGTCTTAAAAGCTAAAAATTTATAAAAGTGTAAAAAGTAGGAAAAAACTTGAACAAGTCCCATCATTTGCTGAAAGAGACGAACATTTTTACAGTTGAATGGTCTCAATAGCTGAAAGTATGCCGAAGTTACGCAGAACCAAAAAACGTAAGGAATAATAAGATTACTAAATTTACGGATATCAATACTGGAAATGTTTATTAAAGCATTCACACTAATTAAGATTAATACATTTACGGGTATCCATACTAGGAATGCTTATTAAAGCATTCCCACTAAGTATCACACAGGCATGATTTACAAGCAGTAGTGGTAATAGTAATACATAGCATAAAAACACTTGGGGAATACTTTACAGCATCAGTAGTGGTCATAGTAGTCAATAGTGTACCAAAAAATTGGGACACAGGTGTCTTGACTGAGCTGTAATAGTAGTAGTAGACATTGACAATACAGTGTCAAATCACTCGGGCAAGAGGTGCCATGATGAACAGCAGTCTTAATAAGAGTATATAGGGTGTGAAATAACTGCTGACATAGGTGTCTTGACTGGGCAGCAGAAGCAGCAGTAGTAGTATTAACAGTAGTAGTTGATACAGAGTCATATCACATGGGCAGGAGGTGCCATGATGAACAGCAGTAGGAATAGGAGTATATAGAGTGTCAAATAACTGCTGACATAGGTGTCTTGACTGGGCAGCAGCAGCAGAAGCAGCAGTAGTATTAACAGTAGTAGTTGATACAGAGTCATATCACATGGGCAGGAGGTGCCATGATGAACAGCAGTAGGAATAGGAGTATATAGAGTGTCAAATAACTGCTGACATAGGTGTCTTGACTGGGCAGCAGCAGCAGCAGAAGCAGCAGCAGTAGTATTAACAGTAGTAGTTGATACAGAGTCATATCACATGGGCAGGAGGTGCCATGATGAACAGCAGTAGGAATAAGAGTATATAGAGTGTTAAACAACTGCTGACATAGGTGTATTGACTGGGCGGCAGCAGCAGCTGAAGCAGCAGTAGTAGTATTAACAGTAGTAGTTGATACAGAGTCATATCACATGGGCAGTAGTTGCCATGAAGTACAGCAGTCTTAATAAGAGTATATAGAGTGTTAAACAACTGCTGACATAGGTGTATTGACTGGGCGGCAGCAGCAGCTGAAGCAGCAGTAGTAGTATTAACAGTAGTAGTTGATACAGAGTCATATCACATGGGCTGGAGTTGCCATGATGTACAGCAGTCTTAATAAGAGTATATAGAGTGTGAAATAACTGCTGACATAGGTGTATTGACTGGGCGGCAGCAGCAGCAGCAGAAGCAGCAGTAGTAGTATTAACAGTAGTAGTTGATACAGAGTCATATCACATGGGCAGGAGTTGCCATGAAGTACAGCAGTCTTAATAAGAGTATATAGAGTGTTAAACAACTGCTGACATAGGTGTATTGACTGGGCGGCAGCAGCAGCAGAAGCAGCAGTAGTAGTATTAACAGTAGTAGTTGATACAGAGTCATATCACATGGGCAGGAGGTGCCATCATGAACAGCAGTAGGAATAGGAGTATATAGAGTGTCAAATAACTGCTGACATAGGTGTCTTGACTGGGCAGCAGCAGCAGAAGCAGCAGTAGTATTAACAGTAGTAGTTGATACAGAGTCATATCACATGGGCGGGAGGTGCCATGATGAACAGCAGTAGGAATAAGAGTATATAGAGTGTTAAACAACTGCTGACATAGGTGTATTGACTGGGCGGCAGCAGCAGCTGAAGCAGCAGTAGTAGTATTAACAGTAGTAGTTGATACAGAGTCATATCACATGGGCAGGAGTTGCCATGAAGTACAGCAGTCTTAATAAGAGTATATAGAGTGTTAAACAACTGCTGACATAGGTGTATTGACTGGGCGGCAGCAGCAGCTGAAGCAGCAGTAGTAGTATTAACAGTAGTAGTTGATACAGAGTCATATCACATGGGCAGGAGTTGCCATGATGTACAGCAGTCTTAATAAGAGTATATAGAGTGTGAAATAACTGCTGACATAGGTGTATTGACTGGGCGGCAGCAGCAGCAGAAGCAGCAGTAGTAGTATTAACAGTAGTAGTTGATACAGAGTCATATCACATGGGCAGGAGTTGCCATGAAGTACAGCAGTCTTAATAAGAGTATATAGAGTGTTAAACAACTGCTGACATAGGTGTATTGACTGGGCGGCAGCAGCAGCTGAAGCAGCAGTAGTAGTATTAACAGTAGTAGTTGATACAGAGTCATATCACATGGGCAGGAGTTGCCATGATGTACAGCAGTCTTAATAAGAGTATATAGAGTGTGAAATAACTGCTGACATAGGTGTATTGACTGGGCGGCAGCAGCAGCAGAAGCAGCAGTAGTAGTATTAACAGTAGTAGTTGATACAGAGTCATATCACATGGGCAGGAGTTGCCATGAAGTACAGCAGTCTTAATAAGAGTATATAGAGTGTTAAACAACTGCTGACATAGGTGTATTGACTGGGCGGCAGCAGCAGCTGAAGCAGCAGTAGTAGTATTAACAGTAGTAGTTGATACAGAGTCATATCACATGGGCAGGAGTTGCCATGATGTACAGCAGTCTTAATAAGAGTATATAGAGTGTGAAATAACTGCTGACACAGGTGTATTGACTGGGCGGCAGCAGCAGCAGCAGAAGCAGCAGTAGTAGTAGTATTAACAGTAGTAGTTGATACAGAGTCATATCACATGGGCAGGAGGTGCCATGATGAACAGCAGTAGGAATAAGAGTATATAGAGTGTTAAACAACTGCTGACATAGGTGTATTGACTGGGCGGCAGCAGCAGCTGAAGCAGCAGTAGTAGTATTAACAGTAGTAGTTGATACAGAGTCATATCACATGGGCAGGAGTTGCCATGATGTACAGCAGTCTTAATAAGAGTATATAGAGTGTGAAATAACTGCTGACATAGGTGTATTGACTGGGCGGCAGCAGCAGCAGCAGAAGCAGCAGTAGTAGTAGTATTAACAGTAGTAGTTGATACAGAGTCATATCACATGGGCAGGAGGTGCCATGATGAACAGCAGTAGGAATAAGAGTATATAGAGTGTTAAACAACTGCTGACATAGGTGTATTGACTGGGCGGCAGCAGCAGCTGAAGCAGCAGTAGTAGTATTAACAGTAGTAGTTGATACAGAGTCATATCACATGGGCAGGAGTTGCCATGATGTACAGCAGTCTTAATAAGAGTATATAGGGTGTGAAATAACTTCTGACATAATTGTCTTGACTGATCCAAAGGAGTCATGGGAGAAAATCATGTGGTCAGATGAGACTATAATATAATTTTTTGATCATAATTTCACTAACCGTGTTCGGAGGAAGAATAATGATGAGTACCATGCCAAGAACGCCATCCCTAATGTGAAGCATGGGGGTGGTAGCATGATGCTTTGGTGGTGTTTTTCTGCACATGGGACAGGGTGACTGCACTGTATTAAGGAGAGGATGACCGGGGCCATGTATTGCAAGATTTTGGGCAACAACCTCCTTCCCTGAGTTAGAGCTTTGAAGATGGGTCGAGGCTGGGTCTTCCAACATGAGAATGACCCAAAGCACACAGCCAGGATAACCAAGGATTGGCTCTGTAAGGAGCATATCAAGGTTCTGGCGTGGCCTAGCCAGTCTCCAGACCTAAACCCAATAGAGAATCTTTGGAGGGAGCTCAAACTCCGTGTTTCTCAGCGATAGCCCAGAAACATGACTGATGTAGAGAAGATCTGTGTGGAGGAGTGGGCCAAAATCCCTCCTCCAGTGTGTGCAAAGCTGGTGTAAAACTACAAGAAATGTTTGACCGCTGTAATTGCAAAGAAAGCCTACTGTACCAAATATTAACATTGATTTTCTCTGATGTTGAAATAGTTATATTCAGCACTGTAAATACATCAGGTCCGGGGCTTCATCAGGGAATGCATGGCAAGGGACCCTTCAGCGCCCTGAACCGACGACGGGTGCCAGAAAGTCACCGCCGATCCAGGACTCATTCATCTTTATGAATGTGAGTCTGTCCACGGAGTCTGTGGACAGACGGGTCCTCTTGTCCGTGACCACCCCACCTGCCGCGCTGAATGTCCGCTCAGATAGTACGCTGGAGGGGGGGGCAAGACAATAACTCCAGCGCATACTGAGCGAGCTCGCGGCAGGTGTCCAATCTGGCAACCCAGTACTCCATGGGGTCGTCGGTGCTCATACTGTCAGAAGCACCGACGGACGCCATGTAGTCTGCCACCATGTGGGCCAGCCGCTGGTGGTGACTGCTGCTGCTGCTGGTGGTGGTACTGGGTCGCTCGGTTTGGAAGAACATCCTCATCTCTTCCATTAGGTCCCCTGCTCGGCTGCAGCTGGGTGCAGCCACCTGCTGGGTGAGATGAGGGGGGACAACTGGAGGCCGGGGAGTTGCCTGCTCCAACCGTCTGACAATGGCTGCCTGCAGTTCCTCCATCCGGTGCTGCCTCCGGCTGGCTGGGATGAACTGCTCCAGTTTCCCCTTGCACCTGGGATCCAAAAGGGTGGCCATCCAGAAATCATCCCTCGTCTTGATGGTCTTAACCCGGGGGTCCCTCCTGAGGCATCTCAGCATGTGGGCAGCCATGGGGAAGAGCACAGCCCGCTGTGACTCCTCAATGCTGGCCAGGTGAATGAGGTGCGACTCTTCTTCCCTGAGGCGCTGCTGGTCAAACTCAGACATGCCCAACCCCCGGACTATCGGTGCCCCCAACACCGGCTCTCCCTCCTGACCAGGCCCTGACTCCGGGACGACACCAGCAACCACCTCCTCCTCCTCTTCATCATCATCCTCCTCCTCCTCCTCCTCGTCCTGGCCCTGGTCTCGGTGGAGCATTGCTGACTCCTCCTGCTCCACCAAGGCACTCTCCCCAGCCTCGAGCAGGCGATCTAGTGTCCTCTCCAGCATGAACAGTATTGGCAGCACGCTATTGAGGCCAATTTGCTCACTGCTGACCATCTTGGTCGCCTGCTCGAAGGAGGACAACACTTGGCAGACCTGGTTTATCTGCCCCCACTCCGCACAGGCGATGAAAGGGAGTTGTGGTGAAGCCCTCTCAGTGCCTAGTTCCATCAGGTACTCCCTCACCGCCCTTTGCTGCTCCCACAACCTCTTCAGCATGTGGAGGGTGGAGTTCCACCGCGTCACACTGTCCACAATCAGCCTGTGAAGGGGCAGATTGTACTTCCGCTGCAATTTGGACAGGGACGCGGTAGCGGTTGGGGAGCGCCTGAAGTGGCTGGCAATCCTACGCGCCTTTGCCACAATGTCACTCAACCCTGGATAAGTGCGCAGGAACTTCTGCACCACCAGGTTGAGGACATGTGCCAGACAGGGCACGTGCGTCAGACTGCCAGCATGGAGGGCGGCGAGTAGGTTGCTGCCGTTATCGCAGACAACCATACCTGGCTGGAGCCTTCGGGGTGTCAGCCACTTCTGGACCTGAGCTTGAAGTGCTTTCAGCACTTCTTCTCCAGTGTGTCTCCGGTCCCCTAAACTAACAAGCTGGAGCACGGCCTGACAGCGCACGTGCCCCACACTTGAGTAGCTACGGGGGCGCTTGCTGGGAGGCTCAGCAGCTGCGGAGACAGTGGCTTGAGGGAGACCAGCAGTTCTCCCCTGGACACCCCGGGGCGGCACCACAAGATCGGTTGCCGTAGATCCCTCACCGACGCCTCGGAGGGAAACCCAATGGGCCGTGAAGCTGATGTAGCGTCCCTGCCCATGCCTGCTGGTCCAGCCATCCATTGTCAGATGAACCCTGTCGCTGACAGCGTGATCCAGCGACAGGGTTACATTCTGCACAATGTGCTGGTGTAGGGCAGGGACACCAGTCCTGGCAAAGAAATGGCGGCTGGGGACACGCCATTGGGGTTGGGCCTGCTCCAACATCTGCCTGAAGGGGTTGCTGTCAACTATGTTGAAGGGCAGCAGATGTTGGGCAATAACCCTTGCCAGGAGCCCATTGAGGGAACGCACACGTCGGTCTCCAGGGGGGAAGGGAGTGGTGCGGTCAAAGGGTCTGAAATCGGCGCCTGGCGCCGGACGGCAGTGCGGGACACAGACGTGGAGGGTGCTGTGGAAGTAGAGGTCTGGCTGCCGGTACCAGTACCTCTACTAGAGGGAGCGGGGGGGCATGACCTGCTGGAAACAGATGAAGATGTGGCAGGGGCTGCTGTACCCTGCTCACTTGTGGTGGTGGCGCTGCTACCACCACCACGCTTCATCTCGTCATACAATGCCCAGTGGTTTATCCTCAGGTGCTGGTTCAGGGCTGTGGTACCCACCCGAGCCAAACACTTCCCTCTCTTCACCCTCACTTTACAAATCCGGCAGATGGCCACGGTAGGGTTGTCTGCCACCAGGGTAAAGAAATTCCAGACAGGTGACTTCAGCACCGCCCTCCTGTCAGATGGGGTGACGCTTACTTGCACCTGCTGGGATTCGGTGCGCACAGGTGGAGCTGCCTGCTGCTGCTGCTGCTGCTGCTGCTGCTCCTCCTCCTGACACCTCCTGCTGCCATCACCAGTGGAGACCCTGACGATGGTCTCCCTGGTGGTGACCTGGCGCACCGTTTCACCAGGGTGCCTACCTTCCCCGTCGTCACTGACGTAGTGAGCCGACGCGTCAGATGGCAACCATGATGGGTCACCCTCTTCGCCCCCAGAGATGTCAGACCAAGGGCTGAGATGTGTTGGTCTGAGGGAACCACGTGACATGGAGCCTCTAGCCTGGCTCCGCTGTCCCCTCACCCACGCCTGGGTCTGACTAGGTGCTGCTGTTTCCTGCACCAAAACAGCAGCACCAGTTTGAAGGGATGTCTCTGGGATACTGCCAGCAGGTATCCCATCCTCCTCATCCATCCCTTCAAAAAGGTCCTGACCATCAGGACAGAGCTGGAGGTCTGCCTGATGCATGGCCTCCCCCAAGAGATCCCTATCACTGTCGCTGTCGAACAGTAAGATGCTGGACTCTTGGGGGCTGGGGGGGGGGTAGTACAGGCAACGGTGTAATGGTGGTACTACTGTGAGTCGGGACCGACGACTCAGTGGCACTGCTGTGCCCCATGTAGTCCACCACTACTTGAGCCTGAGATGGCAATATCGGGCGGCTGCCCGATGGGAAGAACTCCCGGATCAGGCGTACTCCCCTTGCACCCGATCCTCTACCACTAGTAGGGGCACGAGAGGTACCCCGTGCTGGCAGCGATCCAGCACTGGGAGTAACTCCCCTACCCCTGCTGCCACGGCCACGGATGCCGCTCATTATTGCTGATATGTGTGTGGGGGGGGTAAACTTTATTGGGGGGGGAAATGTGAACAAAATGTGTTTTTGTGTTTTTTTTACAAGACAGGCACGCAGACAAAGACGTACACAGACAGCTACTAAACTATAAGAAAAGTAGTACACCAGACAAGGACTACAAAATTAAAGAAAAAAAAAAAAGCACTAAACAAACACTAACTTTTTTTTTTTTTTTTTTTTTTAAACACAAAACACAGACACTAAACACACACTAAGCTAAGCTAGATGAAATAAATGTACACTAACAGTGTGTACACTTACTACACAAAATTTAACTAAACTGAACACAAAACTTAGCTTTTAGAAAAGCTCTTTAGGGAAAACTAAACAAAATTTGAACTGAGATGCCTATCAAATATCACTGAACAGCGAACCTGCAAGATCTAACAGTAACACAAGATGAACAAAACTTAGCTTTTAGAAAAGCTCTTTTATAAAGCTCAGCAAAATGTGTTCTGAAATCTCTTGCAAATATAACTGAACAGGGAGGATTGCAGGATCAAACAGTAACACAAATGAAAAAAACAGCACAAAACAGCACAAAACGTAGCTTTGAAAAAAGCTCTTGGGTCTATTGCTTTGAAAAAAGCAGTTGATATACTGGAAAAGATCCACTGGAATCACTAAATAGCAATGCTGGTGATGATCTAAATCAATCAAGAACAAAGACACAGGAAACCAGGAACACAGAAACAGCCTCCACACTCTATAGCCAGCTTCTGAATCTGCAATGAAATGGTGCTGGGAGTGAGCTTATATAATGTCCATGCAGGCAGGTTCCTATTGGTTGCTAACCTGTGACGAGTGTGGAAGGAGAACTCTGATTGGCTCTGATGCAAAAGGGCGGAGCAAATAATCGCGCAATATTCCTATTGCCGAATATTCGCATTGCGAATATTCGGCAATATAAAATGATCGCTTCAGCTACTCGGCCCAATGGCTCTAATCATACCAGCAATGCTTTCAGACGTCTATGGAGATCACTAGGATGTGATCTGTTTTAAAAATGAAACTGTAAAAATCGCTCTGATGCGGAAGATCGGGGCGAGGAAAATAATCGCGCGATATTGCGTTTGCCGAATAATCGCATTGCGATCTTTCTGGAAAATTCAATGAACGCTTCAGCTACTCGGCCCAGGGTCTCTAATGATACCAGCAATGCTTTTAGACGTCGATGGAGATATCTAGGATGTGATCTGATTATAAAAAAAAATTGTAAAAAATCGAATATTCGGAATTGCGAATATTCACCGCGAATTTCGAAATATAGCGCGATTTCTCGAATATGCTATATTCGAGTCGAATATTCGCAATGCGAATATTCGTGAGCAACACTACACACCTGATGTACTGAAGGCCTATCTCATTTCTTGGGACCCTAACAAGCCAGGAAAGTACAAATGCCCCCAAAATAACCCCATTTTGGAAAGTAGACTTTCCAAGGTATTTATTAAGAGGCATGGTGAGTTATTTGAAGTTGTGTTTTTTTCCCACAATTCTTTGCAAAATTAAGATTTTTATTTTTCATTTAAAAAATTTCTCAAAATTGTCATTGTAATAGCTTATTTCTCTCACATGGCATGTGCATACCACAAATGACACCCCAAAATACATTCTGCTACTCCTCCTGAGTAAAACGATACCCCATGTGTGAGACTTTTTCACTGCCTGGCCACATACGGAGGCCCAACATGCAGGGAGCGCTATTAGGGGTTTTAGGAGCATAAATTGCACATCTAACTAGTTGACTACCTATTACACTTTTGAAGGCCCTGGAACACCAGGACAATGGAATTACCCACAAAGTGACCCCATTTTGGAAAGCTAATACCCCAACGTATAATCTATGAGGCATAATGAGTCTTTTGAACGGTTTATTTTTTTCCAGCAGTTTTTGGAAAATGTGGAAAAAAAATGAAAACGCATTTTTTTTACACAAAGTTGTCCATTGATAAGATATTTCCAACACATAGCATGTACATACCACAAATGACACCCCAAAATACATTCTGCTACTCCTCCTGAGTAAAACGATACCCCATGTGTGAGACTTTTTCACTGCCTGGCCACATACGGAGGCCCAACATGCAGGAAGCGCCATCAGGGGTTTTAGGAGCATAAATTGCACATCTAACTAGTTGACTACCTATTACACTTTTGAAGGCCCTGGAACACCAGGACAATGTAATTACCCACAAAGTGACCCCATTTTGGAAAGCTAATACCCCAACGTATAATCTATGAGGCATAATGAGTCTTTTGAACAGTTTATTTTTTTCCAGCAGTTTTTGGAAAATGTGGAAAAAAAATGAAAACGCATTTTTTTTACACAAAGTTGTCCATTGATAAGATATTTCCAACACATAGCATGTACATACCACAAATGACACCCCAAAATACATTCTGCTACTCCTCCTGAGTAAAACGATACCCCATGTGTGAGACTTTTTCACTGCCTGGCCACATACGGAGGCCCAACATGCAGGAAGCGCCATCAGGGGTTTTAGGAGCATAAATTGCACATCTAACTAGTTGACTACCTATTACACTTTTGAAGGCCCTGGAACACCAGGACAATGGAATTACCCACAAAGTGACCCCATTTTGGAAAGCTAATACCCCAACGTATAATCTATGAGGCATAATGAGTCTTTTGAACGGTTTATTTTTTTCCAGCAGTTTTTGGAAAATGTGGAAAAAAAATGAAAACGCATTTTTTTTTACACAAAGTTGTCCATTGATAAGATATTTCCAACACATAGCATGTACATACCACAAATGACACCCCAAAATACATTCTGCTACTCCTCCTGAGTAAAACGATACCCCATGTGTGAGACTTTTTCACTGCCTGGCCACATACGGAGGCCCAACATGCAGGAAGCGCCATCAGGGGTTTTAGGAGCATAAATTGCACATCTAACTAGTTGACTACCCATTACACTTTTGAAGGCCCTGGAACACCAGGACAATGGAATTACCCACAAAGTGACCCCATTTTGGAAAGCTAATACCCCAACGTATAATCTATGAGGCATAATGAGTCTTTTGAACGGTTTATTTTTTTCCAGCAGTTTTTGGAAAATGTGGAAAAAAAATGAAAACGCATTTTTTTTACACAAAGTTGTCCATTGATAAGATATTTCCAACACATAGCATGTACATAGCAAAAATTACACCCCAAAATACATTCTGCTACTCCTCCTGAGTAAAATGATACCCCATGTGTGAGACTTTTTCACTGCCTGGCCACATACGGAGGCCCAACATGCAGGAAGCGCCATCAGGGGTTTTAGGAGCATACATTGCACATCTAACTAGTTGACTACCTATTACACTTTTGAAGGCCCTGGAACACCAGGACAATGGAATTACCCACAAAATGACCCCATTTTGGAAAGCGAACACCCCAACGTATAATCTATGAGGCATAATGAGTCTTTTGAATGGTTCATTTTTTTTCAGAAGTTTTTGGAACATGTGGAAGAAAAATGAAAACGCATTTTTTTTACACAAAGTTGTAGGTTTCTAAGATATTTCCAACACATAGCATTTAGATAGCAAAAATTACACCCCAAAATACATTCTGCTACTCCTCCTGAGTACAACAATACCACATGTGTGAGACTTCTACATAGCCTGACCACATACAGAGATCCAACATGCAAGGAACACCGTCAGGTGTTCCAGAGACACATAGTATGCACATACCAAGAATTACACCTCAAAATACATTATGCTGAGCAAAGCGTAAACAAAAGATTACCTGTGGTAATAGTAGCGCAGTTCTACAGCAGGATAGCACTGGTCCAGGCAGCAGGCAGGGACTTGGTCAGCAACGTCCAGGCAGGGATACTGTCCCGTCAGGGTTAGTGCAGGTGGTCAGTTCATGCAACAGGCAGAGGCATGATGGCATAGGTCCTACAGGCAGCAGGCAGAAGTAGGGCCTCGTTCAGGACAGAATGGGGACAGGGGTAGAGGCTTCTCCCACCCAAATCTCTTTGAAGCCTCCGGGCAACCAGACCCTAATCTAGGATGAGAAAACAAAAAAGTTTTCTTCATCCAGAAAAACTTTTCTGGCGCCCCTCACATATGTGAGACCCCTGTGTTCCCACTAGTTCAGTAGCAGGGTACAAGATCAGTCCATGAGGCAGGCAAAAACATGGTCAAACAGTCCGAGGTCAGTTCCAGATCAGGCAGAGGCAGTACAGAATCGTTAGGCAGAAGAATGGTCGAAAAAACAGTCCAGGGTCAGGGGCAATCGGGCAGAGGCATTACAAAATCGTTAGGCAGAATCGTGGTCAAAAAACAAGCCGGGGTCAGTTCCATATCGGGCAGAGGTATTACAAAATCATTAGGCAGAATCGTGGTCAAAAAACAAGCCGGGGTCAGTTACAGAGCAGGCGGTGGCATAAGGGGTGTGAAGGTGTGTGAAGGCAGGAACGGAGGATTAATACTTTAGTTTGGTGTGGTAACGGCGAAAACAGTTAATTATACAGAGGCCTGGTTGGGAAGGACAATCCACACAATGGAAAGATGTGTCTCGTCTGACTCCATCACTGGCGCATACCTTGCATTTTTTTTGACGTCGTCGGCCTGTTTCTGTGGGAGGGATTTTATCGGGAAAATGACGTTCGGCGAGACGACTTAAAACATCAGATCGGATGGTTTGGGGTGGGCCGTTCGGGAAAATAAGGGCAGTGATAAGGTCCTCTTGGTAGCCAAGGAACTGTTTGGGGTTTTGGGTGGAGTTGCTGTAAATTACATAAGAATTGTATATGGCCAATTGAAAAAAATAAATGGCAACTTTTTTGTACCAATGGTACGTTCTTCTTGTAGCAAGATAGGGTTCAAGCATCTGGTCGTTGAAGTCGACCCCCCCCATAAACAAATTATAGTCTTGGATGCAAGTGGGCTTTCGGATGGTGGTGCCACGCCTTCTGCGGGTTTCAACGACGGTATCATTATGGATGGAAGATAGCATGTACACGTCTCTTCTGTCCTTCCACTTCACCGCCAGAACCGCATTGTTACGCAGACTTGCTGATTCTCCTCTTTTCAGCGTTGTGTTCACCAGGCTTTGAGGAAAGCCTTTCCTATTGTTTCTGACGGTGCCACATGCTGGCGTCTGCTTCCGGTGCAGGTTGTGGAACAGGGGAAGAGAGGTGTAGAAATTATCTACGTATAGATGATAGCCTTTTTCCAATAGGGGGTTAATGAGTTCCCAAACAATTTTGCCACTTGATCCCAAGTAGTCTGGGCAATTAGGGGGATTGAGCTGGGTGTCCTTGCCTTCGTATACTCTGTAGGCATACAGGTATCCTGTGACTCGGTCACACAATTTGTAGACCTTCACGCCATAGCGGGCTCTTTTGCTGGGCATGAATTGTTTTATTTGGAGTCTGCCACTAAATTTAACAAGCGATTCATCCACACAGATGTGTTGGTCCGGGGTATATAATTGGGGGAATTTTTCTGAAAAATAATTCAGTAAGGGCCGAATTTTGAAACGTCTGTCATGTTCTGGATGATTTCGGGGATGGCTCTGGGTATTGTCGTTGAAATGTAGGAATCTCATTATGGCAAAGTATCGGGATCTGGGCATTACGCTGGAGAAGATGGGCATGTGGTAGATCGGGTTTTTGGACCAAAAGGCACGGTAAGTGTTTTTTGGGTTGAGTCCCATACAAAATGTTAGGCCTAAAAAAAATTTAAACTCCTCCACCGTAAGGTCTCTCCACTGGAAGGGACGGGCATGGTATGACGTGGGATTATTTGCAATAAATTGCTGTGCAAATCGGTTGCACTGGGCCACAATTTCGGATAGCATGTCCTCTGTAAACATGAGGTTAAAATAATTGATTGGTGAAAAATTCTCTGTGTCCACTTGGATTCCTGGCTGGGCCGTGAAAGGGGGAATGTTGGCTTCTCCTGAATTAGGAGGAAGCCACAAGGGGTTCTGAAGGGCATAGGGAAGGCTGGCATGGGTCCTGGAAGTTTGTTGCCGAGGCACTGCGGTGCTGGCGGATGGCCCTGCAGTGCTGGCGGATGGCCCTGCAGTGCTGGCGGATGGCCCTGCAGTGCTGGCGGATGGCACTGCGGTGCTGGCGGATGGCACTGCGGTGCTGGTGGATGGCACTGCCTCCTCACTAGAACGCCTTCGTTTAGCCGGCCGGCTATCTTCCTCCTCTGAGTCACTCAGTGTTCCGCTACTGAGGGCGGGCTCATAATTGACGTCCAACTCAGAATTTGAATTTGAAAGGGACTCTGAAAGAGAGAGCTCCCCGTTGCTCTCGTCGGGGGCAGAAATGATTTGGAATGCCTTCTGACGGGAATAGGACCTTTTGGACCTTTTGGACATGGTTGCTGATGCAACTGCACAGGTGTGTGCTAAGCCTTCACTGATGGGCACTGATGAGGTGGAGAAGATCGGCACTGATGAGGTGGAGCAGATGGGCACTGATTGGCGGAGCAGATGGGCACTGATGAGACGGCACAGATGTCCACTGATAATGCTGCACAGATGTGCACTTATAATGCTACACAGATGGGCACTGATTGGCACAGGTGGGCACTGAGGTGGCACTGATGTGGCGGCACAGGTGGGCACTGATGTGGCGGCACAGGTGGGCACTGATGTGGCGGAACAGGTGGGCACTGATTGGCAGCACAGGTAGGCACTGATAATGCTGCACAGATGTGCACTAATAATGCTGAACAGATGTGCACTGATAATGCTGCACAAATGGGCACTGATTGGCACAGGTGGGCACTGATGTGGCGGCACAGGTGGGCACTGATGTGGCGGCACAGGTGGGCACTGATGTGGCGGCACAGGTGGGCACTGATGTGGCGGCACAGATGTGCACTAATTGGCGGCACAGATGTGCACTGATTGGCGGCACAGGTAGGAACTGATTTGGCGGCACAGGTGGGCACTGATGTGGCGGCACAGGTGGGCACTGATGTGGCGGCACAGGTGGGCACTGATGTGGCGGCACAGGTGGGCACTGATGTGGCGGCACAGATGTGCACTGATTGGCGGCACAGGTAGGAACTGATTGGCGGCACAGGTAGAAACTGATTGGCGGCACAGGTGGGCACTGATGTGGCGGCACAGGTGGGCACTGTTGTGGCGGCACAGGTGGGCACTGATGTGGCGGCACAGGTGGGCACTGATGTGGCGGCACAGGTGGGCACTGATGTGGCGGCACAGGTGGGCACTGATGTGGCGGCACAGATGTGCACTGATTGGCGGCACAGGTAGGAACTGATTGGCGGCACAGGTAGAAACTGATTGGCGGCACAGGTGGGCACTGATGTGGCGGCACAGGTGGGCACTGTTGTGGCGGCACAGGTGGGCACTGATGTGGCGGCACAGGTGGGCACTGATGTGGCGGCACAGGTGGGCACTGATGTGGCGGCACAGGTAGGAACTGATTGGCGGCACAGGTGGGCACTGATGTGGCGGCACAGGTGGGCACTGATGTGGCGGCACAGGTGGGCACTGATGTGGCGGCACAGGTGGGCACTGATGTGGCGGCACAGATGGGAACTGATTGGCGGCACAGGTAGCAACTGATTGGCGGCACAGGTAGCAACTGATTGGCGGCACAGGTAGCAACTGATTGGCGGCACAGGTGGGCACTGATTGGCACTGATGAGGTGGCAAAGGGATGGCACTGTATGTTCAACACGGATGGCACTGGGATGGCACTGGGATGGCACAGGGATGGCACTGGGATGGCACTGGGATGGGCACTGGGATGGGCACTGGGATGGGCACTGTAAACTTTTCACAGTAATCACAGTAATCAGACCTTCTCTCTCCTCACACGCGCTGTCTGTGTGAGGAGGGAGAGGCGGCAATGAGAGATGATCTCATATGTTTACATTTGAGATCATCTCTCATTGGCCACACAGATCGCATCGCAAACGGCCACTCTGATTGGCCGTTTGCGGCGATCTGTAATTGGCTGTGTCCAGGGGACACGGCCAACACAGAATTTCCCCGCAGCGCGCTCGGGAGCGCGCGCGGGGAACGAACAAACAGGAGGATGTCAAATGACGTCCTCTTGGATTTTGAGGTCCGCGCTGAAGCCGTCATTCGGCTATAGCGCGGGCCGGAAGAGGTTAAAGGCCAGGTTCACACCTATGCGAATTGAGTGCGGCGTAAACCGCATCCAATTCGCAGAACATTTCAAAATACATTGTTTTCAATGAGGCTGGTTCACATATGTGCGATGCATTCGCACTGCGCATTGCTGCAAAACCGTGTGCGTCTTTGAGGCCTGAATCACACTAGTGCGGTGCGAATTTCAGCTCTCTTATCTCTGCAGAGAGATAAGAGAAGTGTTCAGCAAATTAGCAACGTTTTAGATGCGAATTTGGAGACCTGGGAGAAGTTCCAGGTGAGAGGATAGTGGGGGAGAAGTGTATTGAGCTGAATGAGAGAAATTCCTGAAGAGAACTGAACACATCTGCGAATTAGATGCGTACCCATAGAAGATAATGGGACTGAATTCGCACCTGAGCCGCACCGCAAGACATAAAAACCACACACGGTTTGGAGGCAATGCGCAGTGCGAATGCATCGCACATATGTGAACCAGCCTCATTGAAAACAATGTATTTTGAAATGTCCTGCGAATTGGATGCGGTGTAAGCCGCACTCAATTCGCATAGGTGTGAACCTGGCCTTAGGCATTGCGGTGCGGCTCAGGTGCGAATTCAGGCCCATTATCTTCTATGGGTACGCAGCTGAATTTGCAGATGTGTTCATTTTTCTTCAGTATTTGTCTCATTCAGCTCAATACACTTTCCCCCTCCCCCTCCCCTCTCCCAGGTCTCCAAATTCACAGCTAATCTGCAACTAAAACGCAATGGATCTGCTGAACACTTCTCTTATCTCTCTGCAGAGATAAGAGAGCTGAAATTCGCACCGCACTAGTGTGATTCCAGCCTCAAGGATAAGTATGAAGGCGGAGTCTGCTGAGTACTTAAGCCTCCTTCTCTGTCGAGTCCTGTGTTGGCGCCATTTCAGGTTGAGGTTTCAGGAGCCTCGTGGCGGTTCCCCTCCCGATGCTCACGCCGGGCACTATAGAGGGGAGGGAGCCGCTCGCTCGCTTATCCCAATCAGCATGCTAATCATCAGGGGGAGCCACTTACCACCCGATTCTCACAGCAGCTCCATGGGGGGGGTTCGCATCCCGCTTCCCGGTACTCACGTTGGGCATCGTGGGGGACTCCCGCCGCCTCCTTTCCTTCTCCTGGCCGGGCATCATGTCAGGGTGGTAGCAGCTGCGGGGCAGTTCTTCTCCCGGTACTCACGCTGGGGTGCCACTCGCCCATCCAGCCACCCGTCTTTCCTCTGGGCATGCCAGCTTCAGAGGGGGAGGGGGGCCCGTTCATCTGGCTCCTCGTGTTCCTCCAGTGGTAATCCGGAAAAGGGGGGGCTGCACAGCCAGCTTTCCCTTTGCAAACACCACCCGCTTTCCACCCTGGTCTTCCTTCCGGGCTCACACGAGGGGGGCACACCTGTTCTCCGGGTGCACGCTGCTGCTCGAGGGGGAGGGGGGGTGTTGTGGAAATTTTTATATATGTGGACATTTTATTCTAGGATGTGTGATTTATAGATTGTCATCTGTCTCCCTGTGTCTGACGTTTAATCGAGGAGCGCTCTAGTAGAGCGCACTTGGGTTGAATCAAGACCAGCAGTAAAACGGTCAGTATGAAAACCTTCTTATGGGATTGATACGTGTTCTCTGTGTGTGTGTGGGCATTTATTGGTTTGTAGATATCAAGCGCAATGCGCTGGACTGCTTGCTTTCCAATGACTATACACATTAGAGAAGCTAAGTCCTCATAACGAGAGAAGCCTATTATATCTCTCTTGCGGACTTCGTTATCCTTTATGGATACATATCTGTGTGAGAGGACATTGATATCTGCCTTGTTGGTGTACTTGTACCGTATATTGACAACAGCAGTAGCAGTGTCCCCGCAGATTGTCTGAAGCCTATATGAACAATTACAGGGAGTGCAGAATTATTAGGCAAATGAGTATTTTGACCACATCATCCTCTTTATGCATGTTGTCTTACTCCAAGCTGTATAGGCTCGAAAGCCTACTACCAATTAAGCATATTAGGTGATGTGCATCGCTGTAATGAGAAGGTGTGTGGTCTAATGACATCAACACCCTATATCAGGTGTGCATAATTATTAGTCAACTTCCTTTCCTTTGGCAAAATGGGTCAAAAGAAGGACTTGACAGGCTCAGAAAAGTCAAAAATAGTGAGATATCTTGCAGAGGGATGCAGCACTCTTAAAATTGCAAAGCTTCTGAAGCGTGATCATCGAACAATCAAGCGTTTCATTCAAAATAGTCAACAGGGTCGCAAGAAGCGTGTGGAAAAACCAAGGCGCAAAATAACTGCCCATGAACTGAGAAAAGTCAAGCGTGCAGCTGCCAAGATGCCACTTGCCACCAGTTTGGCCATATTTCAGATCTGCAACATCACTGGAGTGCCCAAAAGCACAAGGTGTGCAATACTCAGAGACATGGCCAAGGTAAGAAAGGCTGAAAGACGACCACCACTGAACAAGACACACAAGCTGAAACGTCAAGACTGGGCCAAGAAATATCTCAAGACTGATTTTTCTAAGGTTTTATGGACTGCTGAAATGAGAGTGAGTCTTGATGGGCCAGATGGATGGGCCCGTGGCTGGATTGGTAAAGGGCAGAGAGCTCCAGTCTGACTCAGACGCCAGCAAGGTGGAGTACTGGTTTGGGCTGGTATCATCAAAGATGAGCTTGTGGGGCCTTTTCGGGTTGAGGATGGAGTCAGGCTCAACTCCTAGTCCTACTGCCAGTTTCTGGAAGACACCTTCTTCAAGCAGTGGTACAGGAAGAAGTCTGCATCCTTCAAGAAAAACATGATTTTCATGCAGGACAATGCTCCATCACACGCGTCCAAGTACTCCACAGCGTGGCTGGCAAGAAAGGGTATAAAAGAAGAAAAACTAATGACATGGCCTCCTTGTTCACCTGATCTGAACCCCATTGAGAACCTGTGGTCCATCATCAAATGTGAGATTTACAAGGAGGGAAAACAGTACACCTCTCTGAACAGTGTCTGGGAGGCTGCGGTTGCTGCTGCACGCAATGTTGATGGTGAACAGATCAAAACACTGACAGAATCCATGGATGGCAGGCTTTTGAGTGTCCTTGCAAAGAAAGGTGGCTATATTGGTCACTGATTTGTTTTTGTTTTGTTTTTGAATGTCAGAAATGTATATTTGTGAATGTTGAGATGTTATATTGGTTTCACTGGTAAAAATAAATAATTGAAATGGGTATATATTTTTTTTTGTTAAGTTGCCTAATAATTATGCACAGTAATAGTCACCTGCACACACAGATATCCCCCTAAAATAGCTAAAACTAAAAACTACTTCCAAAAATATTCAGCTTTGATATTAATGAGTTTTTTGGGTTCATTGAGAACATGGTTGTTGTTTAATAATTAAATTAATCCTCAAAAATACAACTTGTCTAATAATTCTGCACTCCCTGTAGAATGATCTTTATTCAGATATTGTTTTACTTTGAACAGTGTCTGAATGGGCTCCATGCTGGCTAAGATGGGGTGTGTGCACTTCCTTTGCCCTGCCTTTCTTTGAGTGCCCTCCCCTTTGTCATTTCCTGCCATGTGATTTTGTATTAAGGGAAGTGATTCGCTGTTGGGGCCATCACTTCCTGCTTTGTTATTCTTTTGTTTGCAATGAATAAAGGATTTGGAGGTTCCTGTGCTCTAGGCAGAAACTTGAGATTCCAGCTAGAAGCAGCATTGATTTCTGACTCTTCCTGGTGCCATGAAGTGACTTCACATTCCTTGTACAAAGAGCTTGATACAAACGTGCTTTTAAGCACAAAGGAATTGTTTGGTGCTTTGTGCGCATTGAGACGCTGGAAGTACACATTTTGGCACGGTGTGGATTTGCGTACAAAGCCCGAGAGAATTCTTCCACGACAGGGGGGCCGTCCATCCACCCTCCCACTCCTCCGGGCACACGCCAGCATTTTGCGGGGGTCGCCCACTCCTCCTCCCTGTCAGTTACGAGCTCACGCTGAGGGGGGGTCCATCCATTCACCCACCTACCCTCTTACTCCTCCGGGCGCATGCTGGAATTTGCATGGCCGCCCGCTGTCCAAGCCGGTGTCATGTGAGGGGGGGGTCCACCCACTCATCCAGGGTCACGTTGGTAGTATGGGGGGGAGGTTGTCCACCCTTCATCTCCCGGGGTCATGCTGGGAGGGGTTGTTCACCCATTTCTTCAGAAATCAGCTGGCAGCTTGGGGGGGGGGGGGGGTTGTCCTCCCGTGGGTCACACTGGTAGTTTCCCCACATTGCTGCAATTGGCATAGCAACTGTCTCTGCATTTTCTGTCGCTCTACGTTTCCAGTCGATGCATCTTTCTGTCTTGGCGTTTCTGCCCCTGCGTTCTGTCGTAGCGTTCTGTCCCTGCGTTTCTGTCCCTGCGTTCTGTCACAGCGTGTCTGTTGCAGCGTTTCTGCCCCTGCGTTCTGTCATAGCGTTTCTGTCGTTACGTTTCTGTCGTTGCATTTCTGTCCCTGCGTTCTGTCATAGCAATTCTGCCCCTGCGTTCTGTCACAGCGTGTCTGTTGCAGCGTTTTACCCCTGCGTTCTGTCGTAGCGTCTCTGCCCCTGCAGTTCTGTCGTAGCGTCTCTGCCCCTGCAGTTCTGTCGTAGCGTCTCTGCCCCTGCAGTTCCTGTCATTGCGTCTCTGGCCCTGCGTTTCTGTCATTGCGTCTCTGGTCCTGCTTTTCTGTCATTGCGTCTCTGCCCCTGCGTTTCTGTCATTGCGTCTCTGCCCCTGCGTTTCTGTCATTGCGTCTCTGCCCCTGCGTTTCTGTCATTGCGTCTCTGCCCCTGCGTTTCTGTCACTGCGTCTCTGCCCCTGCGTTTCTGTCACTGCGTCTCTGCCTCTGCGTTTCTGTCACTGCGTCTCTGCCTCTGCGTTTCTGTCATTGCATCTCTGCCCCTGCGTTTCTGTCATTGCGCCTCTTCCCCTGCGTTTCTGTCATTGCGCCTCTGCCCCTGCGTTTCTGTCATTGCGTCTGCCCCTGCGTTTGTCGGTCCACATTTCCAGCGGATGCATTTCTCTTAGCAGGGGTTTCTGTCACAGCGTTCTGCCCCAAGGGTTTCCGTCACATCGTTTCTGCCCCAGGGGTTTCCGTCACAGCACCTGGTAGGTGCAGGGGGGGTTCAGTCCTTGGGCCTGGGGGGGGGGGTGTCAACCCACGAGTCATGTTGGCCGTGCAGTCGTCTTATCATCCTCTGCGTTTCAGTCTCTCTCTCTGCGTTTCAGTCTCTCTCTGTCTCTGCGTTTCAGGCTCTCTCTCTGCGTTTTAGGCTCTCTCTCTGCGTTTCAGGCGCTCTCTCTGCGTTTCAGGCGCTCTCTCTCTCTGCGTTTCAGTCGCTCTCTCTCTGCCTTTTCAGTCGCTCTCTCTCTGCCTTTTCAGTCTCTCTCTCTCTCTCTCTCTCTCTCTCTCTCTGCCTTTTCAGTCTCTCTCTCTCTCTGCGTTTCTCTCTCTCTCTCTCTCTTTTCAGTCTCTCTCTCTCTCTCTCTCTCTCTGTGTGTTTTCAGTCTCTCTCTCTCTCTCTCTCTGTGTGTTTTCAGTCTCTCTCTTTCTGCGTTACAGTAGTTCTGCCCCGACATTTCTGTCTCTGCATTTCTGGCCCATTCATGTCTGCGTTGCTGGCCTTGCATTTCTGTCATACGTTTCTGTCTCTGCATTCAGTCGCAGCATTTCTGTCTCTGCGTTTCCGGCCCAGCCGTTCTGTCATGCGTCCCCATCTCAGCGTTCAGTCGCAGCATTATGTCTCAGTTTCTTCCCCGGAATTTCTGGCTCTGCGTTTCCGTACCAGCGTTGAGGCGCAGCATTTCTGGCCCAGCATTTCTGTCATGCGTTCTAGCCCAGTTTTTCTGGCATGCGTTTCTGGCCCAGCGTTCCAGTCTCTGCGTTTCTGGCCCAGCGTTCCAGTCTCTGCGTTTCTGGCCCAGCGTTCCAGTCTCTGCGTTTCTGATCCAGCGTTCCAGTCTCTACGTTTCTGTCATTTCTGCCCCAGCATGTCGGTCATAGCGTCTGTCTGTCATGGCGTGGTTGTCGTTCGTTGGTTATCATGTCTCATTGTACTTTGTCATGTTGCACCTGGGTTAGTTAGCTAGTACTCACATCTCGGGATCTGTCACGTCTACAGATCCATACGGCTGAGGTTTCGTTATTAATGATTGTTGACCACAATTTTCTCGCCCGTATACCATACGTTGCACGTTCATTCTTACACCTATACGACCACCCACCACGCTCTGTGGGTACACTAGCTTGAGTGTTCAGTTAATTGCCTGTGTCTGCGCTGCAGGTCACTCAGGCTCATTTACCACTCACACCATAGTGGGGGACTGTCTTCATGTTCATTCACGCACAGTGGTTGACGGTTCTGCTTATGTTCGCATACTTAAGTAGGTGCAGAGGGGTGTTGTTGTTTTCATGTCTGGTGGTCTGTTGTCATGTTTGCTGGTTTATATTCTTGAGCTTGGTTCCAGGCCTGCACGTGGGCCGCATCGCTAGTTCGTCAGGTTGTTTGAAGTATTTTGCTTAGCAACAGTCATGTTTCATCGCCATCAATGTTCTGTGAGTCTGCCTTGGTTCCATGTGTCATAATGCTATTGCCTGGTGCATTGGCCTTATCTGCCTTCTCCAGGTAGCTGGCACTTAGTCTCCTGCCAGTTGTCCTTTTTGCAACTTACCCTCTCACTTCCCCATATCTGCATGGGTAGGCCAGGGGTTGGGGGATTTTCACAGAGCATCTTCACCGGTGCCGGTGGAAGGATTTTGATCCGCTAGGCCCTTGCTCCATTTCCCCCATTCATCCTCTTGGCACAAGCAGTTCATTCTGATGGCGGGGTTGTCTCGGGCATCAGGCTCAATCCATCTCCATGGGTTATTGAGTTCTGAGCGGATTCACAGGTTCTATAGGGGGGTCCTTCTATCACAAGTCATGGCTCGGTGGGTTTCTCCTGTCTTAGTGGATACTTACTGGATGCGTATACGGTTGCCTTCCAGGCGCACGCTACTCCACTGGCCGGATTGTTATCTACCCTTTTTCACCTAAATAGGTATCTTTTGCCCTCTTTTCAGGCATACCGACCAGCTAGGCCAAGGCACACCTCAGGCCTTGGTTGTTGGGGTTATCACATTTCATACTCGAAGACTCTGACTACAAGTATGAAGGCTAGCCTGTGTTTGTAGGCGGAGTCTGCTGAGTACTTAAGCCTCCTCCTCTGTCGGCGCCATTTCAGGTTTCCCCCAGCTTTCATTTATACTTTTACTCTTTGTACATTTTCTTATTCTTACATTTAGGGTATGCCCTCTTCTCAGGAATACCGACCAGCTAGGCCAAGGCACACCTCAGGCCTTGGTTGTTGGGGTTATCACATTTCATACTCGAAGACTCTGACTACAAGTTCACTTTAAAAAAATAAAATGCTAATTTTTTTTGCAGGTAAAGGTTTATTTTTATTTATTTTTTTGGCACCTGTAAAGCATTGCACCATCGAACAGCAGATCGCTAGTACCACTACCATGCAGGGCTCTTTCAGAATCTGTGAGGCCGTGTGTAGGGCCTACCGCATAGTTTTCCGGCCTAGCGGACAGGTTTCCAGCGGACAAAAGTTTCTTAGCATGCTAAGAAACTTGTCCGCTGGAAGCCTGTCCATCGGACATGTCCGATGGTTAGTACGACTCATCGGACATGTCCGCTGGCCCGAAATCCCGCGCATGCGTCGAATTGATTCGACGCATGCGTGGAAGCATTGAACTTCCGTGTCAGAGAACGTCGGTGTCGTCTACGTCACCGCGTTCTCTGTCCGCTGGGATTTTGGTCTGATGGTGTGTACACACATCAGACCAAAACCTCCCAGCAGACATGTCCGATGAAAACGGTCCGCTGACCCTTTTCATCGGACATGTCTGGTCGTGTGTACAAGGCCTTAGAGTGTCTGTGTGCCTGTACATCTCATATGGGCAAGCAGATACAATCTGACAGGAAGAATGCATAAATGACTACGGCTGCACTGATTTAAAAAAAAGACAGCTAGTATGGGGAACTTTTCCCTGTACTGCTGTCACAAGGAGTGCGGGGATCAGGTAGTGGCTGCAGAATCAGGAACATGTCACATGTTCCACCCTAGATTCCCATAGATGAACTTATCCTTTAACCAGTTCCCGACTGGGCCATAGTTGAATGAGGGCTACAGCGTGGTCGGATAACTCTGGGAGGCCATCATATGACGTCCTCCCAGAATAGCACGCCTGTGCCACATCAGCGATCGACCGTGTCATATCCATGCCACATCAGTGACCATCTGTGCCACATCCATGTCACATCAGTGCTCATCTGTGCCACATCAGTGATCATCCGTGTCACAGCCATGCCACATCAGTGCCACATCATGCCACATCAATGTTCATCCATGCCACATCAATGCTAATCAGTGCCACATTCATGCCACATCAGTACTCATCTGTGCCACATCCATACCACATCAATTCTCATCTGTGCCAAATCCATACCACATCAGTGCTCATCAAAGCCACATCAGTTCTCATCCATGCCACATCAGTGCTTATCTAACAACTGTGCCTCATCAGTACTCATCCGTGCTACATCTATGCCACATCAGTTCTCATCTGTGCCAACTCCATGCCACATCTATGCCACATCAGTGCTCATCCATGCCACAGCCATGACACATCAGTTCCCATTCATGCCACAACCGTGCCACATCAGTATTTATCCATGCCACATCAGTTTTCATCTGTGCCACATCAGTGCTCATCTGTGCCACATCCATGCCACATCAGTGCTTATCTATGCTACATCAGTTTTCATCCGTGCTACAATCATTCCACATCAGTTCTCATCTGTGCCACATCAGTATTTACTAATGCCACATCTGTTCTCATATGTGCCACATCCATGCCACATCAGTTCTCATTTGTGTCATACCCATGCCACATCAGTGATCATCCGTGCCACATCCATGCCACATCAGTGCTCATCTATGCCACATCAGTGATCATTCGTGCCACATCAGTGATCATTCATGCCACATCAGTGATCATCTGTGCCACATCCATGCCACATCAATGATCATCCGTGTCACATCAATGCCACACGAGTGCTCATCCCTGCCACATTCATGTCACATCAGTGCTCATCTGTGCCACATCAGTGATCATCTGTGCCACATCAGTGCTCATCTGTGCCACATCAATGCTCATCTGTGCCACATCAGTGCTCATCCGTGCCACATAGGTACTCATCTGTGTCACATCCATGCCACATCCGTGCTCATTAGTGCCATATACATGCCACATCAGTACTCATCCGTGCCAAATCCATGCCGCATCCGTGCCACATTAGTGCTCATCCATATTACATTGGTTCTCATCCATGCCACATCAGTGCCACATCCATGCCACATCAGTACTCATTCGTGCTACATCCATACCACATCAGTTCTCATCCATGTCAACTCCATGCCATATCCATGCCACATCAGTGCTCATCCATGCCACATCAGTTCTCATCTGTGCCACCTCAGTATTTATGCATGCCACATCAGTTCTCATTCGTGTCACATCCATGCCACATCAGTGATCATCCGTGCCACATCCATACCACATCAGTGATCATCCGTGCCACATCCATGCCACATCAGTGATCATCTGTGCCGCATCCATGCCACATCAGTGCTCATCCATGCCACATCAATGCTCATCCATGCCACATCAGTGCTCACCTGTGTCACAACAGTACTCATCCATGTCACATTCATGCCCCATCCATGCCACATCGGTGCTTATCTGTGCCACATCCATGCCACATCAGTACTCATCCATGCCACATCAGTTCTTATCCATGCCAAATCCATGCCGCATCTGTGCAACATCAGTGCTCACCCATGCCACAAGTTCTTATCCATGCCACATCCAGGCCACACCAGTGCTCATCTGTGCCACATCCGTGCCACATCCATGCCACATCAGTTCTCATCCGTGACAACTCCATGCCACAGCAGTGGTCATCTATGCCACATCAGTTCTCATCCATGCCACATCAGTTCTCATTCATGCCACATCAGTGCTCATCAGTGACACTACAGTGCTCATCAGTGACACTACAGTGCCCATCAGTGCCCCACAACATTGTAATAGGTAGTCAAATTAGATTTAGAATGTATGTTCGCAGAACACCTGATGGTGCTTCCTACATGTTGGGACTCTGTATGTAGCCTGACTGTGTAAAAGTCTCACACATGTGGTATCCCCATACTCAGGAGGAGTAGCGGAATGTATTTTGGGTGTCATTTTTGCTATGTACATGCTATGTGTTGTAAATATCTTATAA
Organism: Rana temporaria; assembly: GCF_905171775.1. Lineage (NCBI taxonomy): Eukaryota > Metazoa > Chordata > Amphibia > Anura > Ranidae > Rana > Rana temporaria. The sequence continues at coordinate 209,345,123 of NC_053493.1, read as the reverse complement.
ATGTGTGTAAAAAAATGTGTTTTAATTTTCTTTCCAAATTTTCGCAAAACTTGTGGGAAAAATGACTAATTATGCCTCATAGAATATACATTGGGGTGTTTACTTTCCAAAATGGGGTGTTTCCATCATTCTTTCACACTGGCAACGCCGGCCGTTAACGCTAAAGCGCCACTTATTTTTGCTGCGCTTTAGCTCTGTTTTAGTGACGGTTTTGCTCTGTTTTTTGGCTGCTAGTGGGGCGGTTTTTACCCCAACGATTTGTAGCATATACAGACAATGCTATAGCAAAACTGACATTTCTAATGAAAAAAATCCCATTTAAAATGATTTGCAGTTACAATTGCTGACACCTCGCTATTTTTTTAAACGGTGTGGGGTCCCCCCAAAATTTATACCAGACCCTTATCCGAGCATGCAGCCTGGCAGGTCAAGATAGGGAGGGGGGAACGAGCGAGCACCCCACTCCTGGACCATACCAGGCCACATACCCTCAACATTGGGGGGTGGGTGCTTTGGGGCAGGGGGGCGCCATCATACCTCAGTAGCCACAAAGAGAGAAAAGAATAGTGCTACATTTGGAGGCTAATGCTGAGATAAATATCTTGGATCAGGACATTAAGGAACAACCATGTCACTGTCATGAACAGAATCTGTGAGGCAGTGGGCCCTGGAAGAGGGACTTCCACCTAAAAGGACATTTGCTATTTCATGTGTACCTATCACTGTGAGCACCCATAGACTGCAGGAGGCGCTACAAGCAAACAAAACTTTGAAGTCTGCCTCTCTTGTGGATAAAAGAGAGGAAGATGAGAATTATGAACTGTGTACCCATTATCTCTGTGTCAGTGAGGTGGATTTAAATCCAGTTAAAGGGCACTTTTGCAAATATCCAAAGGGGGCTGACGTATTTGGTTGTGCTGTAGTATTTCCAGTAATCTCACCTCCAGTAAGGTGAAAGTTACCAGCCCTGCCGGTAAAGTGTGAACCATTGAATGCAACTGCTTCATCAGGAGAAACTCTAATGTTGACTGCTACAGCCGCTAAGCAGGAAACAAATATTGAGCACCTGCTGCTAAAAGTCACTGAAGTCATTGCTCAGAATTTACATGTTGATTCTTATCGCAAATTAAAAGCTTTTCAGGAGTGCTCCCTGTCCCCGCTGGAGAAGAAAGCTTTGAGGTGTGGAAAGATTTTGCACAACAAGTGATAGAGGAATGGACCTGCTCAGAGGAAAAGAAAAAACAGTGCATCATGGAAAGTTTAAGACCCCCAGCTTCCATTATCATTAGAGCTTACAAGGACACTCATGTGAGTACCGGTGCTCAAAAAATATATATTTTTGTTCTGACCAGTGGCGTAGCGTGGGGGGGCAGGGGGTGCCGTGGCACCGGGCGCAACATTTAGGAGGGCGCGAAATTCCGTGCGGCTTGCCTCCTCTTAATTTTTATTTCCTGTGTCCCCTGATCTCTGGCCGCCATGTTTAATGTCCGGCGTCCTGTGATTGGGTGTATGGGGGTCATGTGCGGCGTGGGGCTGGCCAGTCCGTGATCCGCACATGACCCCCATATGCCCAATCAGAGTGCGCCGGGAAACATTGAACATGGTGGTGGGAGACAAGCACTGGAAACCGCTGTCTCCTCCTCCGCCTGTCCCTATGGTGCAGCTCTGTGTGTGGAGCAGCTCAGCGGAGTGGAGCGGGGCTCGGTGGAGATGGGACTGGAGCATGGATGTTCAGCGTCCGTGGATGGCCTCGGGTGGATGGCTCTGCCTGGCGGGGACTCCGAAGCAAGGTAAGGAGTCTAAGCTACACTTTGGGAATTTGTTGTGCTGTTATGTGCTCTAACACTCTAGCGGAGCGGCGACTCGGCTCAGTAGAGATGGGACTCGGAGCATGGAGGTGCAGTGTCTAACACCATAGAGCGCGCTGTGGATGGCGCTGGCAGGGAGTCGGGACAGAGACAGAGGTAAGGAGGACTCAGAGGATGGATTTGCACCCAGCTGTGGGGAGGGGGGTGTGAGTAGTGCAGGAAGTAGGACGCAGACTGTAGGTGTCGGGGGTCAGTGTATGTGTCGGGGGTCAGTGTATGTGTTGGGGGTCAGTGTATGTGTCGGGGGTCAGTGTATGTGTCGGGTTGGTGTCAGGAGTCAGTGTATGCGTCGGCTGGTGTCGGGGGTCAGTGTATGTGTCGGAAGTCAGTGTATGTGTCGGGGGTCAGTGTGGGGGTCGGCTGGTGTCCGGGGTCAGTGTATGTGTCCAGGGGCAGTGTATGTGTCCGGGGTCAGTGTATGTGTCCGGGGTCAGTGTATGTGTCCGGGGTCAGTGTATGTGTCCGGGGTCAGTGTATGTGTCGGGTTGGTGTCGGGGGTCAGTGTATGTGTCGGGGGTCAGTGTATGTGTCGGGGGTCAGTGTTTGTGTTGCTGGTGTCGGGGGTCAGTGTATGTGTCAGGTAGGTGTTGGGGGTCAGTATATGTGTCGGGGGTCAGTGTATGTGTCGGGGGGTCAGTGTATGTGTCAGGTAGGTGTCGGGGGGTCAGTGTGTTTGTGTTGCTGGTGTCGGGGGTCAGTGTATGTGTCAGGTAGGTGTCGGGGGTCAGTGTATGTGTCGGGGGTCAGTGTATGTGTCGGGGGGTCAGTGTATGTGTCGGGGGTCAGTGTAGGTGTCGAGGGTCAGTGTAGGTGTCGGGGGTCAGTGTAGGTGTCAGGGGGTCAGATAGGTCACATATGTTCAAAAAATGAAAAGAGTGCAGCAAATGATATGTGAAAAATGTATTAAAAGGAAAACTAATGCAGAGTCCAAAAAGAACACAACATAGTCCATGAAGAGTTAATTCCAAAAGCAAATCTGTGAAGGGTTAACTCCCAAAAAAAGACACATTGCTTGCCAAGAAAGTGAATATAGAGTTTGGTGAATAAGTTCCAAAATACTCTGGCAATACCCTGGTTTATTTTGGGACTTATTATTCACCAAACTTTATCTTCACTTTCTTGGCAAGAAATGTGTCTTTTTTTGGGAGCTAACCCTTCACGGATTTGCTTTTGGAATTAACTCTTCACGGACTATGTTGTGTTCTTTTTGGAATCTGCATTAGTTTCTTTTTAATTAATTTTTCACAAATTAATTTTTCACATATCATTTGTTTACATTTCAAGGTTTAACATTTATTTCAACTTTCCATTTTTTGCGATCTATCCTAAGTTTTTTTTTTTGTAGTGAACTTGAGTGCCACTTATACACTTTGGGCCAGATTCAGGTAGGAGATACGACGTTGTATCTCTGAGTGTGAGGCGTCGTATCTTGGCGCCTGATTCAAAGAATCAGATACGCCAGAATTTGTCTAAGATACAACCAGCGTAAGTCTCCTACGCCGTCGTATCTTAACTGCGTATTAACGCTGGCCGCTAGGGGCGTGTACGCTGATTTACGCCTAGAATATGTAAATCAGCTAGATACGCCTATTCACGAACGTACGCCCGGCCGTCGCAGTACAGATACGCCATTTACGTAAGGCTTTTTCCGGCGTAAAGTTACCCCTGCTATATGAGGCGCAGCCAATGTTAAGTATGGACGTCGGGCCAGCGTCAAATTTTCCGTCGATTACGTTGTTTGCGTAAGTCGTTCGCGAATAGGGCTGGGAGTAATTTACATTCACGTCGAAAGCATTGGCTTTTTGCGGGATAATTTGGAGCATGCGCACTGGGATACTTTCACGGACGGCGCATGCGCCATTCGGAAAAAGCGTCAATTACGTGGGGTCACAATACATTTACATAAAACACGCCCACATCTTCCACATTTGAATTAGGCGGGCTTACGCCGGCCTATTTATGCTACGCCATCGCAACTTTGCTTTGTGAATACTACACTTGCCTGTCAAAGTTACGGAGGCGTAGCCTAAATAGGATACGTTACGCCCGCACATAAATACGCGCTCCCTACCTGAATCTACCCCTTAGTCATAATTTTTTTATTATCTTCTTAAATTAGTGCAGCGTTTGCCTTAGGGCTTCTTTTTTTCTGAAGGTCAGGATAAAGTGGTTCAGGGCGGCAACAATCCTTGCACCAGCCCTGGTGGTCAGGGTAGTGGTCAGTGTAGTGGTCAGTGTGTGGGTTAGTGGTCAGTGGTCAGTGTGGGTTAGTGGTCAGTGTGGGTTAGTGGTCAGTGTGGTGGTGTGTAGGTTAGTGGTCAGTGTGCAGTGTGGTGGTGTGTAGGTTAGTGGTCAGTGTGCAGTGTGGTGGTGTGTGGGTTAGTGGTCAGTGTGTGGGCTGGTGGTCAGTGTGTGGGTTAGTGGTCAGTGTGGGGGTTAGTGGTCAGTGTGGGGGTTAGTGGTCAGTGTGGGGGTGTGTGGGTTAGTGGTCAGTGTGCAGTATGGTGGTGTGTGGGTTAGTGGTGTGCAGGGTAGTAGTCAGTGTGCAGTGTGGTGGTGTGTGGGTTAGTGGTCAGTGTGCAGTGTGGTGGTGTGTGGGTTAGTGGTCAGTTTAGTGGTCAGTGTGCAGTGTGGTGGTGGGTGGGTTAGTGGTCAGTGTGCAGTGTGGTGGTGTGTGGGTTAGTGGTCAGTGTGGTGGTGTGTGGGTTAGTGGTCAGTGTGCAGTGTGGTGGTGTGTGGGTTAGTGGTCAGTGTGCAGTGTGGTGGTGTGTGGGTTAGTGGTCAGTGTGCAGTGTGGTGGTGTGTGGGTTAGTGGTCAGTGTATAGTGTAGTGGTCGGTGTTTACTGCATACTTAATAGTGTAGTATGTACTTACTAGTGTAGTGTAATGGTCAGTGTGTAGTGTAGTGGCCAATGTAGGAATCGGGTAGGTCAGTGCAGTGGACAGGTAGGTAAGTGTAATGGTCAGTCTAGGAATCATGTAGCTCCATGTAGAGGTTGGTGTAGTGGTCAGTATAGGAATCGGGCTGGTCAGTACTATTGTAAGAAGGGAAGGGACTCAGGGAGTGCAAAAAGTCCGCAGGTTAGGGGGCGAAAATTTCTTGCCTTGCCTCGGACGCTGACAACCCACGCTACGCCACTGGTTTTGACAGATGCTTATGGACCCTGATCAGATGCTTGCTGATTTTAAACAGACAAAGCATAACGAAGACAAGGATGTTTCTGTGTTTCTGAGGAGGCTAGAAGTGTTTATAGGGAGATTGCTCACTGAAAAGGTAATCTCTCCTACGGATGTTGACAAATTAAAGTGGTTGTAAACCCTTAAAGACCACTTTAACCTACAGGTAAGCCTGTAGGTTAAAGTGTAGGTTAAAGTGAAGGCTTACCTGTAGGTGCAACAAATATCTCCTAAACCTACACGGTTTAGAAAATATTTGCAGAAAAGACTGCACCGATGTAGACAACAGCGCAGGCGCACTGAGCGTGCCGCTAGTGAAGGCAATCGTGTTGTCACTGACGGCTCCCGCGCGCATGCGCGGGAGTGATGTCATCGCGGCTCCGGCCAATCACAGCACTGGAGCCGCGATACCCGGAAGTCACTCGGGTATCATAGCGGCAGTGGAGGAGAGGAATGAGAGTCGCTTCGGGGGCTTCGATCTCAGGTAAGTAATTCATAATGAGCTAGTATGCTATGCATACTAGCTCATTATGCCTTTCTCCTGCAGGTTTTTTTTTTTAAACTACGCAAATAATAAAGGGGCTACTGCCACATCACCCAATGTCACCAGTCCTAAGAGTTGTTTTGAGAGAGAGAAAAACTTTACTTTCACTGAAACTATGACTGAAGTAAACAAACAGGAATCTGATATCCATTTTAGTACCCCTTCTAACAGCAAAATTAAACAGAGTTCTTTTGTTGAGCACAAAAATGAGATTGCTGCTAAAAACAATGAAGTGGGTCGACACCCACAGCCTAGAGCTCAATCTGCTGATAAAACCTCCAGTGATAAGCCTCTCTTTCACATTGAATGTTTCCGCTGTGGACAAGCAGGCCACACAGTTCGTCAGTGTCCACTGCTGGCTGATAGTTCTGAAATTCACAGTAAAGCTGGACATGTGTACAAAAGAAAACAGGGAAAATCTAGAAAACAAACGTTTACCAAACTACCTGTGATAGGCTGCAGATGTACTTTCAATTTGTTTGTTAATGATATACCCACTACTGCTCTGTTTGATACTGGTTCCAAGCTGACTATTATATACAGGCCCTTCCATCAGCAACACTTAAACCACCCCTTTGCAACCTATGGACACTATGCCTGTTTATGGTGTGGGAGAAAATTCTGTATTTATGGATGGTTGTCTAGAAGTTGAGCTTCGCATTCCTGGTGTGATAGCTGATGAGGATCCCCTACTTAAAGTCATTGCTTATGTGAGCCCTCCACCTGGGGGTAACAAATATGCTCCTATGATCGTGGGTTCCAATGTGGAAGCCGTTGAGGCTGCCTTCATATGGTTTCTTCAGCCCCAACAGGGAACTCTTCTACCTTCACTCCCTGTTGCTCCAGAGCTTCAAAATATCTGCCAAACCTTTGCTCCTGATCTTCCTGGAAGATGTGTGGGAAATCCATGGCATCCCATAGAGCTTCCAGCTGGGGGAGGGAGAGTGATGCGGGTTTATGTGGAAATTTCACCAAGTGCAACCAGTAGCTTTTTCCTGCTGGAGACTGATACAAAAAAGGCTGCAAAGAATGGCTGGGAGATAGTACCTGAAAGCAAAGAATATCATTTAAAATGTCCAAGAATGGATGTTTTTACTGTTCGGAACATTACCACATACCCAGTTATAATACCAGCCTGGAAAAAGGTAGCCTATTGTTACCCAGTGGAAACCATTAGCTCTTACCCTGCCAACGTCGAGGAGAAAGAAACCAATTTAGACTTTCACCTGAATGAGCAGCTAATGGAATATGAAGATGTTTTCTCAACTGATGACATGGATGTTGGGTGTGCTAAAAGTATTCAGCACAGTATTCGCCTAACAGATAGCACCCCAGTTAGAGAATGACCCAGGCACATACCTTTTAAAGATCTGGATGATGTTCAATTGTGCTTGGATAAAATTAAAGATCAAAACATCATTGTTGAGTCTAAAAGCCCATATGCATCCCCAATAGTGGTGGTCAGAAAGAAAAATGGTGGAGTACGAATATGTGTTAATTTTTAGGACTCTAAATCATTGAACGGTCCTAGATCAATACACACTACCTCGTATTGAGGAAACTCTTGATGACCTGCAAGGCAGCAAATGGTTCACAGTAATGGACTTAAGATCCGGTTATTACCAAGTACCAATGAGTGAGGACGATCAAGAAAACAGCTTTTATCTGCCCCCTGGGGTTTCTCCAGTTTGCTTGCATGCCTCAAGGCATTAGTAGTGCACCTGCAACCTTCCAGCGTCTAATGGATTGGACACTGTGAGACCTTTGTCCCACTCAATGTATTGTCTACCTAGATAACATAATTGTTTTTGGATCCACTGTGGAGGAGCACGACCAGAGACTGTTTAAAGTGCTAGATCGTCTGAGGAAAGAAAGTTTGCTCTCCCTTCAGTAAACTTTGTGGGTCACATAGTATCTCCAAAAGGGGTAGCAACTGATCCTGCTAAAGTGGAGGCTGGGGTAACCTGGCCCGTCCCACAAATCTGAAAGGACTGAGGGTCCTTCTTGGGGTTTTGTGGCTATTATCAACGCTTCATTAGAGGTTATTCCAAGACTGCCTCTTAATAAATTGCTCAAAGAAACCCCTGGCATTAAAACAACCAGCAAAACTCCTTTCAGTGAGAGGTGGATTTCTGCTTGTGAGGATGCTTTTCTACAGCTTAAGAAAAGTCTTACAGAAGCATCAGTGTTGGCTTATGCAGACCCACAAAAGCCATACATATTGCATGTACTGTAGATGCCAGCTATGATGGATTAGGAGTCCTACATCAGGAGTACCCAGGGGGGCTAAGGCCTGTTGCTTATATTAGTTGCAGTCTAAGACCAGCGGAAAGAAATGATCCTGTTCACAAACTGGAATTTCTTGCCCTGAAGTGGGCTATTGTTGAAAAGCTGCATGATTACTTGTATGGGGCTCAGTTTGAGGTAAGAACTGACAACTAGAGCAACTGCACTTGCAGTACACTTACAGTGCATAGACTATTTGCCTTTAATAATATAACCCCAAATTGTTACAGAACAATACCATTTTCATAGGTAGTCTCAGGGACAGCACATATTTGACTGTAATTGATTTTTTCTTGGCTTACATACAGCAACAGTACCCAAATCTCATCAATTTAAAGTGGTGCTTTAGCCGGGTTTTTAAATGTTTAAAGTCAGTGGCCCAGATTCTTGTATATGGGCGTAAAACTGTGCGCGCATAACATATCTGGTTTACGTTACGCCGCCGCAAGTTTTACAAGCAAGTGCTTTATTCACAAAGAACTTACCTGTAAAGTTGCGGCGGCGTAGCGTAAATCACCCGGCGCAAGCCCACCTAATTCAAATGAGCCGGGTAGGGGGCGTGGAGCATTTAAATTAGGCGCGTTTCCGCGCCGAACGTACTGCGCATGCGCCGTCCGGAAAATATCCCAGGGTGCATTGCTCCAAATGACGTCACAAGGACGTCATTGGTTTCGACGTGAACGTAAATGGCGTCCAGCCCCATTCACGGACGACTTATGCAAACAACGTAAATTTTAAAATTTTGATGCGGGAACGACGGCCATACTTAACATTGGTTGCCCCTCATATAGCAGGGGCAACTTTACGTGGCGCAAATCTAACGTAAACGTCATAACTTCACTGCGTCGATCGCGCGTACGTTCGGGAATTCTCGTATTTTGCTAATTTGCATACTTGACGGGGGGAAAAACGGAGGCATTTAAGATCCAACAGCGTAAGAGCCTTACGCCTGTCAGATCTAATGGTTATCTATGCGTAACTGATTCTAAGAATCAAACGCATAGATACGACGGCCCAGATTAGGACTTACGACGGCGTACATTGTGTTGCGCCGTCGTAAGCCCTTTGAGAATCTGGGCCAGCAGCTACAAAAACTGTAGCTGTTAAATGTTAATAAACAGATACTCACCTGTCCACAGATCCAAAGCCATCCTCAACTGTGCTGGTTTTCTGTCAAAAGAGCCAACTTGTCAACATCTCGAATTACGTCACTTCCGAGGACTCTCCACTAGCAGTAATTGCAGATTTTAACTTGGCTGTTTTAACAGAACACTGGCAGCGTATACACTACGATACAGGATAAGTTGGCTGTTTTGACAGAACAGTGGGTAAGTAGTAAAAAAGTTGTCGCCACTTTGGAGGCGGCAATTTTGTTGGTTATTAGAGGGAGGACTAACAATGTCCACTCATTATATTGTGTACCATAGTATATACGCTGCTGGTGTTCTGTCAAAGCAGCCAAGTTGTCAAAATTTGCATTTACTGCTGTTGAAGAGTCTCCAGAAGAGACGTGGTTGGAGATTTTGAGGAGTTGGCTCTTTTGACAGAACACCAGTTCCTCACTGGTCTTTGTGTCCTTAGCACCGATATGCTAATTGTGAAAAGCCAGCTGTGGGAGTGGGGAGAAGAGAGGAGTTTCCCCTTTTGGGTAAAGTTCTGCTTTAAGTTTAAAACAAAGGCTTTATCCTGATGCCAGACATGGCAGCATACATATGATATAGCTCCGCCCCTATATCCACCCACAGGACTCGTTTAACTCTCTATAAAAGTCTGACTGAGAGCTACCACCCCCATTCTCCTTTGTCCTCAAAAGATCAACACCTACAGACCATTACACTCAGGATAAGCCCTTACCTGCAGACTATATCGAAGTTCCGTCTTGGTTCAAGCCTTTCCCAGTGCGAAAATCCCACATCTTAGCCATGCTAAACGCACTGACAAGGTGGGAAACCCCTTCTGGTGGTCTTCTGGGGTCGAGGTGTTCTCTAATCAGAGACGACAATCCTCTGTGGCATGCCTGCTTTGGAGTCCAGTTCCAGCAGCTGGGACTGCATGATGTATTCTCTCCTATGGAGCTCTTTCCTGGTTTGTCAATTTCTATAAAACTTTTTTCCTTTTTCTTGCTATCATGTCTCTAAAAAAACCCATACACACTGTGCAACTTTTGTTGTCTGATTTCCTTTGGATTTGCTGGGACCATGTGGTGCAGAGACCTTCCTGATTTCATACAGATTGAGGCGCTTAAGGTTTTACCTCATATTGTGTAGTTTTGGTAAATCTGAGGAAAAAAATCTGAGTATTGTATGATGTGTAGCCAGCTTAAAAGTGTCCTTGTGTGTGGATGGGTGTTGGCCCTCCTAATTGTACTAGCCCTTTTTCTTATTATATTACTCCTTCTGAAGAACAGTCAATGACAGGTAAATCTTGCTATCCTATTAATGGGAATAGATGGAGAGCGGGGGGGGGGGGGGGGGTGGAGCTTAAGGAGCAATGTATTACTAGGGGTTGGGGGTTTGCCCAGATTTATTTTGTTTAAATTTGTTACTATTTTCTATGGATGAGCCGAACACCCCCCTGTTCGGTTCACACCAGAACTTGCAAACACACCAAATGTTCGTGTGAACTTTAGAACCCTGTTAAAGTCTATGGGACTCGAACATTTGAAATATAAAGTGCTAATTTTAAAGGCTAATATGCAAGTTATTGTCCTAAAAAGTGTTTGGGGACCTGGGTCCTGCTCCATGGGACATGTATCAATTCAAAAAAAAGTTTTAAAAACGGAAGTTTTTTCGGGAGCAGTGAATTTAATAATGCTAAAGGTGAAACAATAAAAGTGAAATATTTCTTTAAATTTCGTATCTAGGGGGGGTGTAAAGTTAGCATGTGAAATAGCGCATGTTTCCAGTACAGTTTCAGAACTGTCTCTGCACAAAGTGTAATTTCTGAAAGGAAAAAAAGTATTTTAAAACCGGACTTGCGGCTATAATGAATTGACGGCTCTGGCAATTCAGAGAGAATTGATTCATAAAAAAAATAAAAATAAATAGTGTGGGGGTCCCCCCAAATTCCATTACCAGGCCCTTCAGGTCTGGAATGGATATTAAGGGGAACCCCGCCGTCAATTTAAAAAAAAATGACGTGGGGTTCCCCCAAATATCCATTCCAGACCCTTCAGGTCTGGTGTGGATTTTAAGTGGAACTCCATCCCAAATTAAAAAAAAATGATCCCCCAAAAATTCACACCAGACCCCTTATCCGAGCACGTTAACCTGGCTGGCCGCAGAAAAAGAGTGAGCCCCCCTCTCCTGAACCGTACCAGGCCACATGCCCTCAACATGGGGAGGATGTCCCCATGTTGATGGGGACAAGGGACTCATCCCCACAACCCTTGCCCAGTGGTTTTGGGGGTCTGCGGGCAGGGGGGGTTATCAGAATCGGGAAGACCCCTTTAACAAAGGGGACCCCCAGATCCTGTCCCCCCCTATGTGAATTGGTAATGGGGTACATTGTACCCCTACCATTTCACGAAGGAAGTGTAAATAGTTGGAAAAAAGACACACACACACACACCGTAGAAAAAAGTCCTTTATTAACCTTTTGCCGACCGCGCCATAGCAGAAATACTGCTACAGCGCAGTCGAGTTATTGTGACAGGACGTCCCTGGGACGTCCTCGTGCACTTCCGCGTTTGCGCGTCCCCTGGGGCGCGCTCGCGGAAGTGTCCGTGCTCGCCGGGTCTAGAAGACCCGGCGCATCACGGATCACAGTAAATTGCCGCGAATCGCGGCTGTTTACCACGTGATCGCTCCGTCAAATGACGGAGCGATCACTTGTAAACAAACCGGCGTCATTTGATGACGCCGGTTCCTCCCTCTCCTCTCTGTACCGTTCGGTACAGTGCGAGAGGAGGGGGGGGGGAGCGCGGGGTGTCAGCAGTGCTGTGGCTGGATCTGTGACAACTGCAGTCACAGATCCAGCCATCCCTCCCAGCTCAGCTATCCCTGCGCAATACTCTGCCATACCCCATACTCTGCAATACCCCATACTCTGCAATACCCCATACTCTGAATACTCTGCCATACCCCATACTCTGCAATACCCCATACTCTGCAATACCCCATACTCTGCATACTCTGCCATACCCCATACTCTGCAATACCCCATACTCTGCAATACCCCATACTCTGCATACTCTGCCATACCCCATACTCTGCAATACCCCATACTCTGCAATACCCCATACTCTGCATACTCTGCCATACCCCATACTCTGCAATACCCCATACTCTGCATACTCTGCCATACCCCATACTCTGCATACTCTGCAATACCCCATACTCTGCCATACCCCATACTCTGCCATACCCCGATACTCTGCCATACCCCGATACTCTGCCATACCTCGATACTCTGCCATACCCCGATACTCTGCCATACCCCGATACTCTGCCATACCCCGATACTCTGCCATACCCCGATACTCTGCAATACCTCGATACTCTGCCATACCCCGATACTCTGCCATACCCCGATACTCTGCCATACCCCATACTCTGCAATACCTCGATACTCTGCCATACCCCGATACTCTGCCATACCCCGATACTCTGCCATACCCCGATACTCTGCAATACCCCATACTCTGCAATACCCCATACTCTGCAATACCCCATACTCTGCAAAACCCCATACTCTGCAATACCTCGATACTCTGCAATACCCTGCGCAATACTCTGCAATACCCTGCGCGATACTCTGCAATACCCAAATACTCTGCAATACTCCGCAATACCCCAATACTCTGCAATACCCCCAATACCCCAATACTCTGCAATACCCAAATACTCCGCAATACCCCAATACTCCGCATATATAATGTTTTGGGGTTCTATGTAGTTTTCTAGCAAATAAATTGTGATTTTTCCATGTAGGAGAGAAATGTCAGAATTGGCCTGGGTGCTCCAGAACGCCTGATGGAGCTCCCTGCATGTTGGGCCTCTGTATGTGGCCACGCCGTGTAAAAGTTGCACACATGGGGTATCGCCATACTCGGGAGGAATAGCAGAATGTGTTTTGGGGTGTCATTCGTGGTATGCATATGCTGTGTGTGAGAAATAACCTGCGAATATGACAGAAACAAGTTTGTTTGTTTTTTTTTTACAGAATTTTCGGTCGTTTTTCTTTTATAGCGCAAAAAATAAAAAACCCAGAGGTGATCTAATACCACCAAAAGAAAGCTCTATTTGTGTGAAAAAAAGGACAAAAATTTCAAATGGGTACAATGTTGTATGACGGAGTAATTGTCATTTAAATTGTGAGAGCACCGAAAGCTGAAAATTGGTCTGGTCAGGAAGGGGGTTTAAGTGCCCAGTGGTCAAGAGGTTAATAAAAAAAAGAAAAAAAATCCAGCGGTGATAATCCACTCGTTCCCGGCTTCCTGCTCCAACGTTGTCCGTATCCAGCGACGGTCAGTGATCTCCGGTCCAGCGATGAGAAGATCCATCCATCCAGAGCGCAGCCACACCGACCTCCTCTCACTGCTGGACACAGCCCAGCGAATGACCCGGCTGAAGCTGTGACATTTCTTATATAGGGGAGGCGGGGCCACCCGTCACATGACCCCGCCCCCTCTGACGCACCCTCTTCTACGTCACTGTGGAAGCCCAGTCTTCCCCCTTGCTAGGCTTCCCCAGTGACATAGCAGAGGGTGCGTCAGAGGGTGCGGGGTCACGTGACGGGTGGCCCCGCCTTCCCTATATAACAAAAATGTCACAGCTTCACCCGTGTCATTCACTGGACTGTGTCCAGCGAGAGAGGAGGTCGGCGTGGCTGCACTCTGGATGGATGGATCTTCTCATCGCTGGACCGGAGATCACCGAACGTCGCTGGATACAGACAATGTTGGAGCAGGAAGCTGGGACCGAGAGTGGATTACCACCTCTGGATTTTTTTTCTTTTTTTTATATTAGAAAAAAGGACTTTTTTCTACAGGGTGTGTGTGTGTTTTTTCCAACTATTTACACTTCCTTTGTGAAATGGTAGGGGTATAATGTACCCCATTACCAATTCACATGGGGGGGGCCAGGATCTGGGGGTCCACTTTGTTAAAAGGGGTCTTCCAGATTCTGATAAGCCCCCCGCCCGCAGACCCCCACAACCACTGGGCAAGGGTTGTGGGGATGAGGCCCTTGTCCCCATTAACATGGACATCCTCCCCATGTTGAGGGCATGTGACCTGGTACAGTTCAGGAGAGGGGGGGGCGCACTCTGTCCCCCCCTCTTTTATGCAGCCGGCCAGGTAACGTGCTCGGATAAGGGGTCTGGTGTGATTTTTTGGGGGAACTCCACGCCATTTTTAAAAAAAAATTGGGGTGGAGTTCCCCTTAAAATCCACACCAGACCTGAAGGGTCTGGAATGGATATTTGGGGGGAACCCCATGTCATTGTTTTTTAATTTGACAGCGAGGTTCCCCTTAATATCCATTCCAGACCTGAAGGGCCTGGTAATGGAATTTGGGGGGACCCCCACGCTATTTTTTTTTTATGAATGAATTCTCTCTGAATTGCCAGAGCCGACAATTCATTATAGCCACAAGTCCAGTTTTAAAAACACAATTTTTCCTTTCAGAAATGACACTTTGTGCAGGGACAGTTCTATGTACTGGAAACATGCGCTATTTCACATGCTAACTTTACACCCCCCCTAGGTACGAAATTTAAAGTAATATTTCACTTTTATTGTTTCACTTTTAGCATTATTAAATTCACTGCTCCCGAAGAAACGGCCGTTTTTAAAACTTTTTTTTGCATTGATACATGTCCCCTGGAGCAGCCTTTAAAATTAGCACTTTATATTTCAAATGTTCGAGTCCCATAGACTTTAACGGGGTTCTAAAGTTCACATGAACATTTGGTGTGTTCGCAAGTTCTGGTGCGAACCGAACAGGGGGGTGTTCGGCTCATCCCTAATCAGCAGTACACTCTGGTCTTCACAATGCAATTACTTGCAGGACTCCAGTATCTAAGCCAAAAAAAAGAAACAAAACTTTGCTTCTGCTATCCTAACTATCCATGTTGCCTGCTGATCCGGTGCCCAGCCTGAGATCTGGTGCCCATGGCTGAGCCTGATGATCTGGTGCCCACTGCCCAGCCTGATGTGCTGGCTACTGTCGATGAGATCCAGTTCTCCTCCATGCAGAAGTGAGGCCCGGAGCAACTGCAAGTCAGTGTAGGGCCGGCCATGACAGGGTTAACAGAAACCCTTGTTAGCTGGGTGGGGGAGGAGTAACAGCGGTGGGAGGGGAGATACATATATCTCCTACCCTCCGTTTCCCGGGCAAGTGAAGCGTGGGGGAGCGAAGTTGCTGTTGTGTCTGCTCAGCCTGCAGTGAATTCGCTGGCCCCAGGTAGGAACGGCGTCGGTATGGCAGCTATTGAGGCTTTATTCGCGCGACTGAGGGCGGAGGCGGCTATCCGGGGGGAGGACTGGCTGCAACAGCAGCTGGGAATGCTCATCCCACAGGACGGAGGGGACACGGAGCACATGGCGTCGGGGCCTGGCCGCATCCAGGACGGACAAGCAGCGTCGGAACACACAGGTGCGGTGCGGGGGGAACGCTCGGTCCGGGGGGCAGCGCGGGCACACGGGGACTCAGTGCAGGCCGCATCGGGGCCGGATCACACAGGCGCAGGACCAGCGCCGTCGGGGCCTAATCGCACAGGCCGGGGGGCCTTGCGGACGCGCTCGTCCCGCCCCCCCCGACGGTATTCACCTAGTCTATCCCCGGGACGGCAGAGGGGAGACAGCGGACATAGCAGGGCCCCATCAGGCCCCCCCGCGAAGCGTGCGGCTGGTACCGTTTCGGAGGGCCCAGCCGGGGGCACCAGGAGTAGTGTGGGTGCGAGGGGGGGATGGCCAGGGGGCTCAGATGCGGCGGCCTTGCCCGCCCGGCGTGTGGATCAATCAGTGACGGGCCCGGTGGTGGGGTCTCGGCGAGTGGGATCGCAGGCCACGGTGGCTAGCCCCCCCGCTTCCGCGGCTAGCCACTTGCAGGGGATGGAGAGCGTCGGCAGCAGCAGAGTTACGCCTGGCAGGAAAGCTTCGGCTAAATTGGTGCACGGGTCCAGGGCCCGCAGGGGGAGTGAGTCCGGCCCTGGGCCTTCGGCCTCCGGGACCGTGCCGCCCGGTGGGTCATCATCAGAGGAAGAGGATCGGTCGGAGGGAGAGCGGTCGGGATCGGAGGACGAGGTCTTGCCCAGGACGGTACCAGCAACGAGGGATGCGAGACGTTCGGCTGATGGGATTGCTTCCACGCAGCCCGGTAAGTCCATTTACACTGATGTTTCTGATGTGCAATGTGTTGATGTGGTTGAGAGGAATGTGGTTATTGCACCGGCGTCCCAGGTTACGGATGCTCGGGTGGGGATTGCTGGAGGTGATGTGGGTTTGCAGAGATTTCTGTCGGGGTTGGAGGCGCTGGTTAGTCAGCTTAAAGGGGGTGACAGACCTCCCGCAAGCCCGGCGGCGGCTTGGGGGCCGGTCGGGGGAGCTACGGGGGTGGCCGCGGCGGCGGTGGCGGCTGCCACTACGCCGTTGGTGGTAGCTGGAAAGGAGGCAAGTGGGGGCGGCTTGGGGGCCGGGGCATCGGTGCAGCCGGAGGTTACCGCCGAGTCGGCGGGGGCCGCTTCTAAGAAACGGTATTTGGTACGGTTAGCGGATGAGGCTAGGGGACAGGTTTACACCTGTTACGATGCGCCGCTGGGGTCGCATCTGAAACAGGAGGTACGGGAAAAGATCTGGAAGAGCGAGTACGTGGAGATATTCGCGCTGTTACCGCTGGAAAAATTCAATTTGGACAGGGTAAAACCAGAGGATTCTAAGAAGGAAGATGAGGAGAAGAGGAGGTACAGGCTAATACCTCGCACGTTTGCGAACTGGTCGCAGGCGTATTCCATTTTGGCCAGTGTGATTGGCGAGAAGAACCCTGAGCACTGCTCGGCGCTCTTCAGTTACCAGGAGGCGATCAGTGAGGCCTACAGGTGCTATGGGGGCACAGGTTGGCTTAGATATGACGAACAGTTCAGGCAACGTCGGGCGATCAGGCCGGAAATTCGGTGGGACGCCAAGGACATCAGCCTTTGGATGCGGCTTATGACGGCTCCGAGGACGTCGGCGCCGTTTTTTCAGGGGGGGGGCGGCAGAGCCTCTTCCCTGGGACAGTCGGCCGGAAAGAAAAAGGGGGTTTGTTGGCAGTTCAACGAGGGCAGCTGCAAGTTTGGAGGGTCGTGCCGATACAAGCATGAATGCTCCGGATGTGGGGGTAATCACCCCTCTTCCCGCTGCTTCAAGCAGGGCAAGGGACGTCCCGGGGATTCTTCAGGTAAGAGGGAGCACCCCGGTGATGGTGAGAAGGATGCTGCCGTTTCTCGGTAGGTATCCGGACAGAGCGGCGGCTCAGCTCCTGGAGGAAGGTTTTACTGTTGGGTTCCGTATTCCTTGTAGCTTGACGGTGGTTCCGCCGCTGTCCAAGAATTTGCGTTCGGCTCTCCAACACCCGGAAGTGGTTTCTGAGAAACTACGGAAGGAAGTGGGGCTAGGCCGCATGGGGGGCCCGTTTGAATCCCCCCCTTTGGAGGGTCTGGTGGTATCACCGTTGGGGGTGGTACCGAAGAAGGAACCAAACAAGTTCAGACTCATTCACCACCTCTCATTTCCGAAAGGGGGGTCGGTCAATGATGCGATTGATGCGGGTGATTGTTCGGTGTGCTACACATCGTTTGACGCGGCGGTGGGATGGGTCAGGAAGTACGGCCGGGGGGCGTTGATGGCCAAGTCGGACATCGAGGCGGCCTTCTGGCTGTTGCCGGTGCACCCGGACAGCTTCAGGTTGTTGGGGTGTCACTGGGAAGGGGAGTTCTATGTGGACAAATGTCTGCCCATGGGCTGCTCGGTATCCTGTGCGTTGTTCGAACAATTCAGTTCCTTTTTGGAATGGGTGGTGCGAGACGTGGCAGGAGTGAATTCAGTCATCCACTATCTGGATGACTTTCTCTGCATTGGCCCGGGGGGGTCACGGATTTGTGCGGTTTTGTTATCTACGCTAGAACACATAGCGGAACGTTTTGGGGTGCCTTTGGCGCCCGAAAAGACGGAAGGTCCTAGGTCTGTCATTCAATTCCTGGGCATAGTCATAGACGCCGAGAAGATGGAATGCCGTTTGCCGCAGGATAAGCTAGAAGGCCTCAAGGCGGAGGTCAGGGGTATGATTGGAGTGCATAAGGTGCAGCTGCGGGCTTTGCAGTCGTTGTTGGGTAAGCTAAATTTTGCCTGCAGGATCATCCCGATGGGGAGGGTTTTTTGTCGACGGCTGTCGGCTAGCACTGCGGGTGTTAGGTTGCCCAATCACTATGTGCGGCTCGTGAAGGAGCATAGGGAGGACCTGCGGGTATGGCACTCTTTTCTAGAGGGTTTTAACGGCAGGGCCTTGTGGATGTCCGGCCCGGTCAGCAATTTTGACCTGGAGCTGTATACGGATGTGGCCGGGGGTGCGGGCTTTGGTGCCTTCTTTCAGGGTCAGTGGAGCGCTGGCTCTTGGCCGCAGTCTTGGGTGACTGCGGGCTTTACAAAGAATTTGGTGCTGCTGGAGCTGTTTCCAGTGGTGCTGGCGGTTGAGTTATGGGGCACGTCTTTCCGGGATCGGAAGGTGCGCTTCCATGGGGATAACTTGGGGGTCGTGCAGGTGATCAATCGAGTTACCGCGTCTTCTCCCCCAGTGATTCGTCTCCTGAGACACTTGGTGCTGCGCTGTATGCAGCTGAATGTGTTTGTGTATGCGGTGCACTTGCCAGGTGTGGACAATGTCGTGGCTGACGCTTTGTCTCGGTTTCAGTGGGACAGGTTCCGGGAGCTGGTGCCGGAGGCAGAGGAACGGGGGGTCCCTTGTCCGGAGTGGCTGTGGCAGATTCCATTGGAACAATCTCCACCTGGATTAGGAAATCGTTGAGTGAGGGTACTTGGGCGGCCTATGAGAAGATATGGTCGGAGTGGAGCGATTTGGTGAGGGAATCGGAGGTGCACCTTTCGGGACCGGAGGTGAGGACACTGGTTCTGTATTTTTTGTCTAGAAACATGGAAGCGGGAGTGTCGCCGTCGGCGTTGGATAAGAAATTGGCCGGGTTGGCATTTCTGTTCAAATGGCAAGGGTGGTCGGATCTTACAAAGGACTTCTGGGTGCGACAAGCTCTGAAAGGGTACAGGAAACAGGGGCGGCGACCTGACGCTCGCCGCCCGGTGTCTTTCGAAGTTTTGGGAGGAATCCTGGCTAAAGTGGGGGCAATATGTTCATCCAGGTTTGAAGTTACTGTGGGCCAGATCCTCAAAAGAGATACTCCGACTTAACTGCTGTTCAGTCTGTGTGTAACTTTGGAAACGATCCTCAAAAGGCTTTTTCCAAAGTTAGACAGAAGATCCGGCATGTGTAATTGAATTACACTGCCGAATTTTAGGATGCAGTACCGCATCCGCCGCTGGGGGCATTTCGAGTCGAAATGCCGTTGCTAGTATGCAAATTAGCACTTAAGGCGATCCACAAAGCTTTCTAGCTTCCTTTTTGCGCCGTAAGTGTTATTTTGCAAGTGTAAAATTAGGGCTCGTTCTACAAAGTGTAAACTAGTCACACCTTGTAAAAGCCCATTTCAGCGACGACATTTGTTATGCTTTCCCGAGGGAGAACTCCACGGCAATTTGTAAAAAACAAAACCGGCATGGGTTCCCCCCCAGGAGCATACCAGGCCCTTAGGTCTGGTATGGGTTGTAAGGGGACCCCCCCTACGCCGAAAAATCGACGTAGGGGTCCCCCTACAATCCATACCAGACCCGTATCCAAAGCACGCTACCCGGCCGGCCAGGAAGGGAGTGGGGACGAGCGAGCGCCCCCCCCCTCCTGAGCCGTGCCAGGCCGCGTGCCCTCAACATGGGGGGGTTGGGTGCTCTGGGGCAGGGGGGCGCACTGCGGGCCCCCCCACCCCAGAGCACCCTGTCCCCATGTTGATGAGGACAGGACCTCTTCCCGACAACCCTTGCCATTGGTTGTCGGGGTATGCGGGCGGGGGCTTATCGGAATCTGGGAGTCCCCTTTAATAAGGGGGCCCCCAGATACCGGCCCCCCACCCTAAGTGAATGGACATGGGGTACATCGTACCCCTATCCATTCACCTGGAGGCAAAAAGTAAAAGTTAATAAACACACAACACAAGGCTTTTTAAAATATTTTATTATTCTGCTCCGGACGCCCCCCCTGTCTTCGTTATTAGCTCTTTTACCAGGGGGGGCTTCTTCTTCCGCTCTCCGGGGGTCTTCCACTCTCCGGGGGTCTTCCGCTCTCCGGGGGGGCTTCTCCGGACTCCGGGGGGCTTCTTCCATCTTCTCCCCTCTTCCGCTCTTGACTCGGCGAACCCCGGTTCTTCTGCAGCTCTCCGGTGCCTTCTTCTTCAGCGCTGGCTGCCTGCTATGTTTGTGTGTTAGCTCGATTTCAAACAGGCAGCCAGCGCTGTCTTCTGTGGCGTCAGGGTCTTCTGTTCTTCTCTCTTCGGATGTTGCCTCGTCGCCTGTTGTCGCTGTAATGATGGAAGCGCGCCTTGCATCCCATTTATATAGGCATCACCGTCCCATCATGCTCCGGTAGGTACCCACGTGGTGGGTGCACGTGGGTAGGCACCCACCACGTGGGTACCTGCCGGAGCATGATGGGACGGTGATGCCTATATAAATGGGATGCAAGGCGCGCTTCCATCATTACAGCGACAACAGGCGACGAGGCAACATCCGAAGAGAGAAGAACAGAAGACCCTGACGCCACAGAAGACCGCGCTGGCTGCCTGTTTGAAATCGAGCTAACACACAAACATAGCAGGCAGCCAGCGCTGAAGAAGAAGGCACCGGAGAGCTGCAGAAGAACCGGGGTTCGCCGAGTCAAGAGCGGAAGAGGGGAGAAGATGGAAGAAGCCCCCCGGAGTCCGGAGAAGCCCCCCCGGAGAGCGGAAGACCCCCGGAGAGTGGAAGACCCCCGGAGAGCGGAAGAAGAAGCCCCCCCTGGTAAAAGAGCTAATAACGAAGACAGGGGGGGCGTCCGGAGCAGAATAATAAAATATTTTAAAAAGCCTTGTGTTGTGTGTTTATTAACTTTTACTTTTTGCCTCCAGGTGAATGGATAGGGGTACGATGTACCCCATATCCATTCACTTAGGGTGGGGGGCCGGTATCTGGGGGCCCCCTTATTAAAGGGGACTCCCAGATTCCGATAAGCCCCCGCCCGCATACCCCGACAACCAATGGCAAGGGTTGTCGGGAAGAGGTCCTGTCCTCATCAACATGGGGACAGGGTGCTCTGGGGTGGGGGGGCCCGCAGTGCGCCCCCCTGCCCCAGAGCACCCAACCCCCCCATGTTGAGGGCACGCGGCCTGGCACGGCTCAGGAGGGGGGGGGCGCTCGCTCGTCCCCACTCCCTTCCTGGCCGGCCGGGTAGCGTGCTTTGGATACGGGTCTGGTATGGATTGTAGGGGGACCCCCTACGTAAATTTTTCGGCGTGGGGGGGTCTCCTTACAACCCATGCCAGACCTAAGGGCCTGGTATGCTCCTGGGGGGTGAACCCATGCCGGTTTTTTCTTTGAAAATTGGCATGGAGTTCTCCCTCAGGAATGCATGCCGCTGTCAATTTTTTTTTCCCCGACGCAACTTTAAGCCGTCGCGATCCTCAAAACTCGGCGTAACGTAACTTCGCGCATGCGCAGTACGGCCGGCGCGGGAGCGCGCCTCATTTAAATGGGACTCGCCCCATTTGAATAGGAACGCCTTGCGCCGGCGGAATTTTAGTTACACAGCCTGAAATTTCTAGATAAGTGCTTTGTGGATCAGGCACTTAGGTAGAAACTTTAAGGCAGTGTAACTTAAATTGGATTTTTTAAGTTACGTCAGGTTTTTGTGGATCTGGCCCATTGTTCCGCGCGGCATTCGCGCTGGCATTTTTTGGGGCCTTTAGGGTGGGCGAGCTGGTGAGCCCGTCGAAATTGGTCCAGGGGGGCATGGGAGTCTCGGATGTAGGTTGGACCCCGGAGGGGGTCACGTTGTGGCTCAGAAGGTCCAAAACGGATCAGAGTGGCAAGGGAAGGGCGGTTCACGTGTTCCCAATTGAAGGGTCGGAGTTGTGCCCGGTCGGGCTGGTAAGGGACTACCTGGACATCCGTCCGGGGGTGGGGGCGCCTCTTTGGTACACGAAAATGGGTCCCCGATGTCACGATATCAGTTTGTGGCAGTGTTTAGGAAGTGTCTGGGGGCATTGGGCCTGGTGGCAAAGGAGTTCTCGGCTCATTCCTTTAGGATCGGGGCAGCTACGGAGGCGGCAAGGAATGGACTGGGTGAAGAGGCAATAAAGAGGATAGGGCGTTGGGAATCCAGGCGTTTTCGATTATATGTTAGGCCGCAGCTGGTGGCTAGTTTGGGTTGAAGGTCTGGGGAGTTGGTTTTGAGTTAAGGGGCAAAGGGGTGACAGTGATCACTCAAAAGCGGGTTATCTCTATGTGGGTATGTTGGTGACGTGTTTTTTGTTTACTGTTTTTCAGGTACTGGACCGCTTTTGGTCTGGATAATGGGCCACTCCTATGTGGTTCGGGGGGCCAGACGGGCGGACGATCGCCCGACCGGTCGCCAGCTGGGAATATCGAGACAGGAGGCGAGTGTAAGGTGGTTGGGGGTCCCCGGGATGTTATGGAGCAAAGTGGTGCCGGAGGTGCACAAATTTGCACGGCTGGACAGGCCACTGGAGGTTCTGGTTATTCACGCCGGGGGGAATGATCTTGGAGTGAGATCGATGATGGAGATAGCACGGGACATTAAATTTGACTTTCAGCGGATCCGGATGTCCTTTCCGGATACGATAGTGGTGTGGTCAGACATGGTGGCCAGGTCAACATGGAGGATGGCCAGGTCGGTAGAGGGGGTGAATCGGGCGCGCAGGAAGATAAACAGAAATGTGGGGCGGTTTGTGCTCAGGAACGGGGGGCTAGTGGTTCGGCACCCCGAATTGGAAGTGGACACATGTAGATTCCTCAGGAGTGATGGTGTTCACCTCACGGACGTGGGGATTGATATGTGGGTGTTGCGTTTAGAGGAGGGGGTACAGCAAGCGATGAGGGTGTGGAGGTGCTCCCATAGGTAAGGGGGTTACCTTTGGGTGCTGGTGGCGGGTGTTTTTGGACTTTGCAGGAGAAGATATTACCCCAAAGATGGACGCCAGTACCCAGCGGTGGGAGGGGTCCTGAAGGGGTTTCTAGTTGCCAGTCTACTAATGTAGCTGGAAGGTTGGTGAATGGGGGCACTGCGGTCAATGGTCGTCTTTGAGCCAGCTTCGGCTTGAGGCCTATGACCAGAGGTTAGGACACCGCAGTGCCAAAAAAGTGTTACATAGTTACAAAGTTTAAAGGTTAACGAGTTAATGGTTAATGGGTCCTGCAAAGTCCAGCACCATGTTAGAGAGGTTATTATCTCAGGAAATAAGTGTTTTTTCTCTATGTGTTATTGTTTTTTTGTTATTGGTTATTTATGATTATTTAAAGAGTATTTAAAATAAAGGAGGCTGCTACGGACAGTTTTTACTCCAACATTAAGTAGTGGTCTCATTCTTTTATTAAAGCGGGAGTTCACCCATTTAAAAAAAAAAAAAAATCTCCCCTTAGCTTCCTGCTCGTTCGGTCTAGGGGAATCGGCTATTTATATTAAAATAGGTGCAGTACTTACCCGTTTTCGAGCTGCATCTTCTTCCGTCGCTTCCGGGTATGGGTCTTCGGGAGCGGGCGTTCCTTCTTGATTGACATTCTTCCGAGAGGCTTCCGACGGTCGCATCCATCTCGTCACTCGTAGCCGAAAGTCGGTGCGGCTCTATACTGCGCCTGCGCACCGACGTTCGGCTTCTTTCGGAAAATCGTGACGCGATGGATGCGACCGTCGGAAGCCTCTCGGAAACCTGTCAATCAAGAAGGACCGCCCATTCCCGAAGCCCATACCCGGAAGCGACGGAGAGGATGCGTCTCGTAAACGGGTAAGTACTGCACATATTTTAAAATAAATTGCCGATTCCCCTAGTAATAACGAGCAGGAAGCGAAGGGGGAAAAGTGCCCTCTAAGGGTGAACCCCCGCTTTAAGGCTTAATGTGGGGGGTATTAACTGTAAAGGGGGCTTAGCGGTCAGAGGTTATACTCTGGTATACCATAGTCAAGTGAGGCCCGGAGCAACTGCAAGTCAGTGTAGGGCCGGCCATGACAGGGTTAACAGAAACCCTTGTTAGCTGGGTGGGGGAGGAGTAACAGCGGTGGGAGGGGAGATACATATATCTCCTACCCTCCGTTTCCCGGGCAAGTGAAGCGTGGGGGAGCGAAGTTCCCACCCACCCTTCCTTTTTTTTGGGGGGGTTATGGAGTATGGTACTGATGGGATTTGATGACTTGGTATGTGTTTTTGGTGCTGTTTTGTGTTTTTGTTTCATTGCAGGTGGAAGGATCACGTCGTCGTGGCAGTGGCGGGTGTTTTTGGACTTTGCAGGAGAAGATATTACCCCAAAGATGGACGCCAGTACCCAGCGGTGAGAGGGGTCCTGAAGGGGTTTCTAGTTGCCAGTCTACTAATGTAGCTGGAAGGTTGGTGAATGGGGGCACTGCGGTCAATGGTCGTCTTTGAGCCAGCTTCGGCTTGAGGCCTATGACCAGAGGTTAGGACACCGCAGTGCCAAAAAAGTGTTACATAGTTACAAAGTTTAAAGGTTAACGAGTTAATGGTTAATGGGTCCTGCAAAGTCCAGCACCATGTTAGAGAGGTTATTATCTCAGGAAATAAGTGTTTTTTCTCTATGTGTTATTGGTTTTTTGTTATTGGTTATTTATGATTATTTAAAGAGTATTTAAAATAAAGGAGGCTGCTACGGCCAGTTTTTACTCCAACATTAAGTAGTGGTCTCATTCTTTTATTAAGGCTTAATGTGGGGGGTATTAACTGTAAAGGGGGCTTAGCGGTCAGGGGTTATACTCTGGTATACCATAGTCATGACTGCTGTCGATGCAATCCAGTTCTCCTCCATGCAGACGACTGCTGTTGATGCAATCCAGTTCTCCTCCATGCTGATGACTGCTGCCGGTGAGATCCATGCCTCCTCCGTCTGTTGCCAAACCTGCCACGGGTGACCTGCAGCCGGACTATGCTGATTCCCGGGCTGCCGCTCAGCCAGACTATGCTGATTCCCGGGCTGCTGCTAGAGTTGCCACCTCATCCCTTTAAAACCGAACACATATGAATTACACAAGTTCTGTGGCTGATGAAGGTGGTAATTAAACGCATTTGGTGCCTTGTCTGCATTAAATTAGCCTCAGAACCTGTGTAATTCAAATGTGTTCAGGTTTAAAGGGGTGAGGTGGCAACCCTAGCTGCTGCCCAGCCAGACTGGGTTAAACTCCTGCTGATGTGTCTTAGGCTTCTAAAGTTCCTGTGTTGTGTGGCCTAAATGGAATGTCTGTGTAGATTAAGATCCCTATTTTTGCTCATTCTAATTTCCTTTTGCAGCCAGTTGATCCTGTTATGCCAAGGTCAGGAGGTCCAGATCTCCACTCTGAACATGAGAACCACATCTGCTGTTACAGCCCCAGTAGTAGATGTCTTATGGGAAAGGACAGTGGTTCATTTTGAACTTTGTCTTGACCCAGGGGTCATTTCTATTTCTGGCATTTGGGGACCCTAGTGGGGTAACCTATGCTAGCAACAGAGGGAGAGAGGGTCCAGTTGGTAAGGGATGCCCTGGCATCAGGGTACCTGCACGGACCATGGACTCTGGCATTGGGCGTTCGGGTGTCCTTGAGGCCTCGTACACACGACAGAGTTTCTCGGCAGAATTCACCGAGAAACTCGGTCAAAACCCGGATTCTGCCGAGAAACTCTGTCGTCTGTACAGTTTTGGCTCGATGGAGCCGCCGAGGAGCTCGACGAGGAAATAGAGAACATGTTCTCTATTTTCTCGTTGGCCGCGTTGTTCTATAGGAGAAGGCGGCCCGCCGAGGTCCTCGGCGGCTTCATCCCAAAACGAGACGAGGAACTCGACGTGCCAAGCACGTCGAGTTCCTCTGTCGTGTGTACGGGGCCTCAGTGTCCCAGCATTAAGAATGCTTTTGAGATTAAGTCCCCATTCACACCTAGGCGTTTTGTCGCCTGTAGTGTGACGCCGCTGCCGCCAGAGGGCTGGAAACACAGTGCCCTCTATGGAGATGGTTCACATCTCCACGCCGAACGCCAGACGCCTGTCGCCTGCCGCCTGAAAAAAGGTCCCGGACCTTTTTTTCAGGCGGCTTTCGGTGTTCGGGGACATCTCCATAGAGGGGCACATCCTAGGGGCACATCTATGCGGACAATCGCGGCATTTTGTAGCCGCAAATCGCGGTACAAAACGCCGCTATTTGCCGCAGCAATTCGCGGGACAAAACGCTGCGATTTCGTCCGCCTAGATGTGAATGGAGCCTAAGCCTTCAGTGTTGTGCCTCCTTGGGGATCTGACCAGCAGAGAACCCAGCCATATTTGGGACTCTGTCGGCAGGGTTCTCACCAGGTCTTCAGATATTGGAAGCGGGGTACCCAGTCAGCATACAGATCCCCCGTGGTGGAGCTTTATGGAGCATCCAGGGGCCGCTCCTTAAAGGACTAATGATTTTTTTAAAACTACTGATGTAATGTTATATTTATGGGTGGAACTCCACTTTAAGAAGAAGGGAATGTTAGGATTCAATTCACTTGCTGGTGGCACTGTGCTGTTCTGGGCTGTTTACTGCAGCTCCAGTGTTCACCAGCAGGTGTCTCCTAAGAGCCATCAGGATGTTAGAATCAATCTGCACACACCTGGATTCAGCCATTAGGTGGCTATGTATGGCTGCGCCTCCCTAACCACGGAACGTCACAATTTTGTTTGCATCCTAGCTGCAGAGATACTGAATCTTCCTGCCTACCTGGAGTTTTTCATGTTCACTGTTTGCTGTGTATGATTATTGCTATGTTCACTGATAATAAATCTCACTTGCAATGATATATACTTTGTTGATTTGGTCTCAGTTTTCTCATGTAGCTACGTGTCTCGTCTCCTTGCTATAGAAACCTGACACATGCAATGCCACAATGCGGTTTCCAAAGTGAGTAAGATCCTTTCTTGTATTAAGAGAGGTATAATTTTACCCCTGTACAAATCATTATGTAGCGCTCCCTTGCTTTCAGCATGGGCACTACGCCTAAATTTAGTGGGGAAGGGAGAGTTACCTTGCTCCCTTCCGGTGTTTGTTTAAATTCGGGACCTCTGTCATTCTGGAAATGTCCACTGGGTCAGTCTGCGGTCAGGCAGGGAGTGCAATGCCACTCCTGGCCGGCAGCTGGCGCCAGAGGGGTTCTAGCAGAGCAGGTCTTCTTCCAGCAGTCAATTAGAGGATGTTTTCCCTTGCGGGGCATGCTGGGGGAGGGTATATCTGGGACAGAGATCATGTGTTGAGGATCTCTTTGCGGGGTCCCCGTTCCAGGTACCCACCTTCAGGGTACGCGCATCCATGGACCCCGCCGGCGCGGCCCACCTGGCCAGAGCTGAACTTTGCAGCAAGCCTCATCCTGATGAGAGAAGGGATCTCAGCGTTCCGCTGGGTTCCAAGGCCCATTGACAGAATCCCAGCCTGGGATCGGGTTTCCGGACCACTGACAGGTATGCTCGCTGTCATCCGGGGACCATTTATAGAAAAGTCTACTGGGAGGATTCTCTGTCCTTATTCACCCAAATCCTCTATTGAAATTGGCCCGTGGCAGGGGCCCTAGAGACAGGTCTGTGTGAGAGACCTGTTCCTCCCAGTATTACCCAAAGTGACGCTCTGGCTGCCAGGCCTATCATAGGGGTCTGTCCGGGGGCACTTCACCCACTCCGAGCAGAGTGGTGACGTGTTACAAAATTGGTTCGATGCAGAGCAGCGTATTGCTCAGTTCTATATCCAGGCCTGATACCGCATGGTTCTCCTTTTTCTCCTTCATCAACTTTGACCTTCCCAAATTGTGTTGATGTTGGCTGTGTTTGGCCTGGACAATAAAGCATTGAAAACTCTTTATGGGATGTCTGGACTTCCACTCACTGTTGCTATTCTCACAAGTTGCACCCCTAGACACTGCCAGGGTAACTTAGTAGGCCGATCCCAAATCAACCAGCGGCTCCTTCGGGGGTAGCGCTACTTGTGGGGGCTCGTCCTGGATTTGGTCATTACCATTGGCAATAAGAAAGTGAGATTATTTGGTGGAGAGTGTCCAGTGTTGTGTACTTTGAACTGTCCGGCAGCGAGGGGGTTAACTTTGCATTGCTGAGCCTGGGCGTGCGTGTGGCCTAGGACGTGCCTGCAACGTGTCCGGAAAGGTTCATTTCAGGTGGGCAGAGCCACCCTCCCCTGCGTGTGGCATGCAGAGAATTTCCCCCCAAACTGGGAGGAGAAACGCCCAATTTCGCGCCAAGGGGACAGAGCTACCATCTTCCTTGTGGGGTGCTGACCGCGAAGCAATGTCTGCCTTCCAACAACCGGGTGTTGCTGCCCAGAGATTGAGGCCCCCAACCACTTCGCCGGGGGTCTCCAGTGCCTTTGTATCGTCTGGAGTGCCTGTGACTGATACGGGCGTTCGTCTATCTACCCAGGGACAGTTCGTCCTTCTGTCTAGTAGCGGAACGGAGATGATGGGCCTGACTTGTCCCCGCTGCGGAGATCTGTCTGTGAAGATCCAACCTTTTGCCCGATGGCAAAAATGCCAAGCCTACCTGTTTGTGGCCCGCTCATCTACACAGGCTACAAAAGAGTATCGGGTGAACTTCCTCACCGCCACCCTTACCGCGGAGGAGGAAGCCCCATGGCCGATGCCCTGACTCTACCATCGGCTGCCTCGCCACCTTCCTCATTGGAGGTAAGCCTTGGGGAAAACCCAGATCTAGAAAGTGTCCTATCCAGTGTGACGGGTTCATCGGATGTGACAAGCACTCAGGGTGAGACCATTTCGGAGACAATCGAAGCTTCCACAGCGGTCTCCGTGTGGCATACCCCTATTGGAGAAGAGCCCACTACAGCCTCCCGCGGCAGCGGTCGAGGCCTGCCTACTCAGCGCCCTCTAAGCTGGAGGGAGGTCTCCGTGACGGCCAAACCCTGCGGTCTCCTATCGGCTGAAGAGTGGTGCCTGATGATGGACTTTAACCTGTTACCGGATGATTCTACAATTGATGATCGTGACCATTCTCCGGAGTCACAAGGCTCCAAAGGACCTCAGCGCCTCGTGTTGTAACCCAGAAGGTTGCCGCTGATTACAGGTATGAGTATCCATATGTGCCACCCCCTCTCCTTTACCGAATTGATCGGGAAAAGGAAGCTTGGTGTCAAGAAGCTATTTGGGTACATCTTAAGGCGCCTACATTCTGGTGGGTGCTGACCCACAAGTACCGCATCTTAATATGAGGTCGGAGCGCTGCCGCCGAGATTGGAGCTGGGGCCGCCACATCTACCGGGATCGGGTCGTGGTGAAGTGCCCCGGGAAAGAAGACCAGATCTTCACCGTGCAATCTACTACTCCAGGAGGAGATACTGTCTGGCTGCCTGATCCTTGTTACTATAAATGAGATCATGCAAACCTTGCTTGTACTGCTAACAAAAAGGGAAGTTACGGACAAGTATGCCCCCACTCCATTTAACATTTTTTTCCCTCCTTTTTCCCAGTTTTCCCCTTTTCCCCCCTTACTTCTCCAGAACCACAAGAACTATTGTGTAGAACTCTTGGGAGGGTTTGGGTTCAGCCAGTTAGAGTGGGGACTTTTCTGTAGCAGCTTTGGAACATTTCACCAGGAGAAAGAACTTTTTTTTCCCCCCTTCTATTTTTGTATTCCCTTCCCTTTGCTGCTATTTCGGCATCTTTGGATCTGTGACTGTTGCAGTACCACTAGAGGCAGTGTTCTGCATCGTTCTTCATAGAATAATACTGTTATGTTTTATTTGCATGATTCTTGCACAGAGTATTCTTCCACAGCACTTATAGCTTAGAGCTCTTTGGGCGAGGAGACATCGCGTTCAGGCTTGAGCGTGCAGTCTCAATCCCAACCTTAGAGGTTGTAAATATTAGAGAGATATTGTACTTCCTGTATGTTTTCTTGTTTTTTTCCTATGCAGGACCTTTTCTGGACCCACCTGTTGTCGATCGCTGTGGAAAATGTTGTATGTCTTAGGTCGTTTTAAGAATTGTATTACCATGTGTGCAATCTGTCCTCTCTTCTTTTCCTCCCTTTTTTCTTTTTTTTGGCAGGTATCAGGTCAGCATTCAGGCTCGAATGCTTTTGGACACTGGGGACAGTGTCAGTTCAAGTGGGGGGAGTATGTAGCTCCCCCTTGCTTTCAGCATGGGCACTACACCTAAATTTAGTGGGGAAGGGAGAGTTACCTTGCTCCCTTCCAGTGTTTGTTTAATTTCGGGACCTCTGTCATTCTGAAAATGTCCACTGGGTCAGTCTGCGGTCAGGGAGTGCAATGCCACTCCTGGCCGGCAGCTGGCGCCAGAGGGGTTCTAGCAGAGCAGGTCTTCTTCCAGCAGCCAATTAGAGGATGTTTTCCCTCGCGGGGCATGCTGGGGGAGGGTATATCTGGGACAGAGGTCATGTGTTGAGGATCTATTAAGCCCTTATCTGGAATATGCAACTCAGCTTTAGGCACCAATTTACAAAAAGGATATCAGGAAACTGGAGAAAGTGCAGAGAGAAACTTAGAGTAACTGAATTTATTCTCTCTTGAGAAGAGGAGAATTAGGAGGGTTATGATCAAGATGTATAAATACAAAAGTGGTCCACATAGTGAACTAGGTGTAATTTTCCAAATACAGGAAGGTTTCTTCACAGCGAGAGTTGTGAACATGTGGAATAGACTCCCTCAAGAGCTGGTTCTGTCCAGCACAGTAAAACTGGGCTCCTACATTCATAGATTAAGTTGATCCAGGGAATATCCAACTGCCTCTTGTGGGGATAAGGAAGATTTTTTTTCCCCTGCTGGAGCAAATTTGATCTTGCATTGCTGGTGTATTTTGCCTTCATCTGGATCAACTGTGTCTATAGGATTATGTATATAGGATTGTATTTTTTTTCCCATTTATTGGTTGAGTTAGATGGACATGTATCTTTTTTTAACCAGACTAATTATGTATGTATCTAACTATTTAACCCCCCCATTGTGACTGACCACAGATGCCCCCTGTGCTCATTCATCCAGAGTGGGGACACTCTAATACAGGAGGTGTGTTACTGGCCAGATCACCAGAAGAAAACAGAGGGAAAAAAAAGAGTAAGAAAAGAGAATAAATGCAGCCACCACGTGTCCCAGGCGATCGCCTACAGGGAGGGGCTGCCAAAAGGCGATATGACGTATCGCCTTAGCAGCCCCTCGGCGGAAGGAGGAAGTGGGACAGGAAGTCCCACTCCTCCTGAAGCCCCCACTCCCCCCCCAAAAAAAAAAATTACATGCCAAGGAGGAGTGGATTAAGCGGAAGTTCCACTTTTGGGTGGAACTCCGCTTTAACATTCAATTCTAAAAGTTATACATTTACTTGTGTGTTTTTTATTTGTACTATTTTAGAAACTCATTTGAGACTTATGTGGTGATTTTGTTTGTTCAGTGCTTCAAAAGGATACACATATAGTTTAAGTGTTTGGACCAATTAATCTAATTGGAAATGTTGACTCATTTTTGAAACTGCAGCTAATTAAGAGCCTGCATGCTTTTACAAAAAACTTTTATTTATTTTTTCAAAATAAAACAAAATTACAGTCTTAAAATGTTAGCTAAAATAAGAAATCGGTTTGATCTAAATTGTACATTTGGACGATAACTTGTGTGATATTAGATATTCAGACTTTAAGAAACCTAAATAAGTATTTGTTATCTTTGCAGTAAATAAGACTGGGTTCATTAGTGTCACAGTGAACACGCTATGCACTAAAATATGTATTTGAAGAATATCAATGTAAATTACAATCTTGAATTTGTAAGCATTTGAAGTTAAACAATTAAAATTGCTAGACAAATATTGATATTCATTAGGTATACTATGAGGAGTATAAATTATATGTGAAACCGTGCAATGCAAATAATCTAATCTTCAAGGTTAAAGAAATAATGAAAAGGATTTTATATTTCATAAATGCTGACAATATAAATCATCATCTAGTCCTTTAATATAAAAATTCAGTGCTCACTACAAATTATTATAAATGAAAAGCTGGCAGCACCACTCATCATATAGCTGAAAAAAAATAAAAATAAAAAAAAATATATATACAGGCATACCCCACTTTTAAGTACACAATGGGACCAGAGGATGTATGTAAAACGAAAATGTACTTAAAGTGAAACAATACCCCTTTTCACTTCTAGGGTGTAGTGGGGGATCAGGGGGCTGTAGTTAAGGTCTCAGGGGCTGTAGTGGGGGTGTCAGGGGCACACTGGAACAAGGCAGGCTATGCTCTCTGAGCTTCAGCTCCTTCTACTGTGACTGCAAAATGTCTGTACAGTACTTGTGAGGCCCTTTACATACACTCACGGGTATGTCCTTACTCGCGAGTGTATGTAAAGTGAGTGTACTTAAAGCGGGGTATGCCTGTATATATATATATATATATATATATTACCGTATTTATTGGGGTAAAGCATGCACCGCCGTATAGTGCGCACCCCCAACCTGGAAGAAAAATTTCCTGAAAAAAAAAGAAAATACTTACAGTTTGAATGCCCCTCGTCGGTGTCTTGCCCGCCGTCCATCGGCGGCCTTGTCCGGTCCGGCGTCCGTTTGCGGCCTCGGTGGTGTCCTCCCCGCTTCTCCTGTGCTGTTGTTGAGTCGATCCCCGCTTCCCGCGATGTGTTTGAACGCTGACATATACTGAGCGCAGTACACTCGGGCACGCTTGGCCATGCTCGGCTCCTCTCGCATAAAGGCTATGAGGCGGCACAGGGCGTGATCGCGAGCAAAGCCGAGCCTGGCTGAGTGTACCAGAGTGTACTGCGCTCGGTATATGTCGGTGTTCAAACACAACATGGGTATCGGCGTATATCGCGCACCCACGATTTTCCACTTATTTTAATGCACATTACATTACATACAGCGCCAATGGAGTCTCCTTCCAATATTTCTGAAGCCAGCCCCACAGGGAGTTCTACCCTACTTCCACTCTTCTACTAAGACCCCTTTTACACTAGATCAGTTTTCAGGTGCTTTAGCACTGGAAATAGCTTCTGCTAATCGCCTGAAAACCGCCTCTCATTCATTCAAGGGTGCAGTTGTGGGACGTTCCGAAAAAGTCCTGCAAACAACATCTTTGGGGCAGGTTGGGAGCGCTGTATTTAGAGATCCCGAAATGCCCTGCCCATTTGAATGAATGTGCAGTGCTTTCAAAGCGCCTGAAGAGCAATTTGAAAGTGCCGCAAAAGGGAAGTTTTAACCCTTTTTTGGGGTTAAAAGCACCCCGCTAGCAGTCAAAAGGCGGTGCAGAATCAGCCCTTAAAAAGACAATAAAGCGTAGCTAGAACGAGCTGCGCTTCAGCGCTAATGGCCGTCGCTTTCAGTGTGAAAGCACTCTAAATCTCGCACATGCACCATAAAGTGTAACAAATCATCTTTATTTACATTGCCTGGTCACTTTACAGCACATAGCTAAGCTAAGAAGTTATCATCGTTGCTTCTTGTGTGCTTGCTAAGTTACAGTATAATCAGTTCAACCCCAGAAGATTTTATCCCCTTCCTGACCAGAGCACTTTTTAAAATTTGTGTCACTTTAACTGACAATTGTGCGGTCATGCAATGCTATACCCAAACAAAATCTGCGTTCTTTTTATTCCATGTCCTTTTGGTAGTATTTTTTTTTCCCGCTATAAACATAAAACTACTGACTATTTTGAAAAACAAATTTCTTCATCAGTTTAGGCCGATATATATTCTGCTACATATGTTTGGTTTAAAAAAAAAAAATGATAGAGTTGAAACTCTAAGCTCTCATGGGACAGCTACAATTCTGGGGAGTAATGCCCCGTACACACCATCACTTTATGTGATGAAAAAAAACGACATTTTCTTTGAAGTAAAAAATGACGTTTTTGAAACTTCAATTTTCAAAGACGAAGTTGCCTACACACCATCGTTTTTCTCACAATGTTCTAGCAAAGCGAGGTTACGTTCTCACCACTTTTTCCATTGAAGCTCGCTTCTGGGCATGCGCGGGTGTAAAAACGTCTTTTTAAACAACGTTTTTTGCTACACACGGTCAATTTCTGTGAAGTAAAAAACGACGTTTTGAAAAACGACACATAAAATTGAAGCATGATTCAATTTTTTTGGGTCGTTTTTTACAAGACATAAAACGACGTTTTCCCCCACACACGGTCAATTAAAGTGACGTTTTTAAAAACTTCGTTTTTTTTCATCACATAAAGTGATGGTGTGTACAGGACATAAGATTTATGTCACCATGGCACATCACTATAAACTTTTTGGAGATACAACAACTTACAGCTTAGCCTATTGACTGCAGTTCACAAACAGGACACTAGATGTCGCTAATGCTCAGTGATATGTTATGCAGTTTTTATCATGTGTTGTATTTCCTGTACATTGTGCTGTACTTGTTGGTTACTTTTTCCTGTCTGTGTTTTTCTTACCATGTGAGGTGACATCCTTGCTAGAGATGGCCTGCCGGTTCGCCAGGCGGTCGTTTCGTGTCGAACTTTGGTCGTCCGCGGTGCGCCAAACCGTCAGGCATCTGGCGATGTTCGCGGCGGTCCGCAATGTTACATGTGTAAGAACTTTAACCTATGACACATCCATCAGGTGGCGCAGGACAGACAATTGAGACATTTCAGCACATGGAAATACCCCCTACCTTATAAATAGACCTGATCTGGCGGCCATCTTACATTCTGCTTTTTGTCATGCTAGGGAGAGGTTGCTGTTTGGAGCAGAGACAGGCTGTATTCATTCAAATAGCTATCTAAAAGGTCCACAAAAGTCCTTTTAAGGTCTGGTATAGGTATGCTACTTGCTCTAGTATATAGGTGTCTAATACATTCATATACTTTTTGTCAGTTTAGGGAGAGGGTGCTGTTTGGAGCAGGGACAGAGTTTAGCGACACAAATCGCTACCTAACAGGTCCACAAAAGTGCTTTCAAGCACTGGTATAGGTGTGCTACTTGCTCTGCAGTACATGATAGTGTGTAATACATTCATATACTTTTTGTCAGTGTAGGGAGAGGGTTCTGTTTGGAGCAGGGACAGGCTGTATTCATTCAAATAGCTATCTAAAAGGTCGACAAAAGTCCTTTCAAGCACTGGTATAGGTGTGCTACTTGCTCTAGTATATACTGTAGGTGGATAAGGAAGAAGATGGACAGCCGCACTCCAAATGTTCTTAAAAAAGACGTGCTCTTTATTAATGGAAAAATTCACAGCAAACAGTCAGCATACAGCAGGGAAAATGGCTGACGCGTTTCGCATTGATCAGCTATGATTAAGCATTGAGATCAATGCGAAACGCGTCAGCCATTTTCCCTGCTGTATGCTGACTGTTTGCTGTGAATTTTTCCATTAATAAAGAGCACGTCTTTTTTCAGAACATTTGGAGTGCGGCTGTCCATCTTCTTCCTTATCCGCATATTCTGTGCATTGCCAGCACCCATTCTGCTTCTGAGCAGACAGTGATTGCCTGGAGGTGCTCACCTGGAGCGGCGGTTTCCTCACCTATATACTGTAGGTGTCTAATACATTCATATACTTTTTGTCAGTGTAGGTAGAGGGTGCTGTTTGGAGCAGGGACAGAGTTTAGCGACACAAATCGCTACCTAACAGGTCCACAAAAGTGCTTTCAAGCACTGGTATAGGTGTGCTACTTGCTGTGCAGTATATAGGTGTCAAATACATTTATATACTTTTTGTCAGTGTAGGGAGAGGGTGCTGTTTGGAGCAGGGACAGAGTTTAGTGACACAAATCGTTACCTAGCAGGTCCACAAAAGTCCTTTCAAGCACTGGTATAGGTGTGCTACTTGCTGTGCACTGCAGTATATAGGTATAATATACACTTATAATATACTTTTGAATATAGAAAGCATATTATAGTGGATTTGTATTGTGCAGCATTGTGACTGGCGGTGTATTTGGTTACTGCTGGATTTTTGCCTCTTTCGCTGCGTTTCCTCTGCTACACACATTAAAAAAAATCCTGAAAAAAAAGTTTCATAACTGGTGAAATAAACCAGTGGCCCCCCAAAACGACAGATTTTGTTATATACCTTCTTCCACATACTGTATACTGCGCTTCTCTAGAGACTTTTGTCACAGGGTCATTTAAAAAATGACAGGCAGAGGAAGAGGCAGGCCTTTCCGCAGGGGTGGTAGGGGTAGGGCAGGAGCTCCAGGCCGGAGCCAAAGTGGTAAGTGGCACTATGTTTGTTCGATTACGTCAAAGGACGGACCAGACTTGATTGAATGGCTCGCCACCAACACCACCACCACCATATATCCTCCGCTTGAGTCACAGGAATTATTTTCCGTTCCATCAGAAGTCATTTCAGATGCGCAGCCATTCTTGACATTGGATCAGGAAGAGGAGGTAGCAACAGCCGGCAATCTGACGACAATACTCAGATCAGCCCATGGAGGTTGGTGCCCGCTGTTGCTGTCTACACCGAGATCTCTACTGTTAGTGATGGGGAAGGTGACGCCGATGATGACGTGTCTACAGACGTCACGTGGGTGCCCAGAAGAGAGGAAGAGGAGGGGAGTTCAGAGGGAGAGATGGACCAGCAGATAGGGAGGAGAAGCAGGCCGAACTTACATTGCACAGGAGGGACAAACCAGACTCCTAATGTATCAGGAGCGAGCCATCAACCATGTATGGTCACATCTGGCGCTCCCATGATGCCAACCCATGGCTCTGCAGTGTGGGCTTTTTTTTTAACGTGTCCGCTGCAGACAATAGTGTTGCCATCTGCAGCCTGTCAACGCATAAGTCGTGGTAAGCCCAACACTCACCTAGGGACGACCGCCTTAAGAAGGCCCCTGGCCTCCCATCACCGAGCCCAGTGGGAGCAACGCCATCAGAACCCTCTTCTCCTTCTCCTTCCCCTCTATGCTCACAATTGTCCTCCACTCCACCTTCCATCATGCCTTCCTCACGTTTTTTTGCAAAAAGGCAGACTTCTGTGGCCCAAATGTTCGATCGTAAAAAACATTGACGCTGGATAACCCTCTTGCCCAACGGTTGACCGATGGCTTGTCGGAACTGATAGCCCGCCAACTACTGCCATATAAACTGGTGGAGTCGGAGGCCTTTTCGAAAATTTGTGGCCATTGGAACACCACAATGGAAGGTCCCAGGAAGAAATTTTTTTTTTGTTCAGCGGCAAGTGAATGTATCTCTGGCACACAGTGTCGGTGCCAATATACATCTGACCACAGACACGTGGTCTAGCAAACACGGGCAGGGAAGGTATATAACTTTCACTATAACAAAGTATCAAACAATCTATGAACTGAAGTTCAAATGATAAAACAGCGCTGAAAACTGGTAAATTCCAGCTTAATATAAAATTATTAAAAGAGAAAAAAAAGAGGTGATGTGATAGGCAATCCTAAAATGGGTATTAGTGCACCCTACACCAATTAAAAGATACACCCAAAAAGTGGATTACTCCCCCCTCCGGGTGCAGGCTTACCACAGGCAAGAAAAACAGCTGTTTTCCTCCTAAATCACACCATCCATATTCCTCCAGGTACTGTCAGGGTTATTCTCAGTGGAGGTACATATAAGACAAGAAAAGCACTGAAATAGTGTGATATTGCTCTAAAATGTAATCCCCAGTTAAGTCAGGAAAAACCCACTAATAATGCCCGTACAGAAAAGCACTTGCAAATGAACATGTAAGGGTATACAAAAGGTTCACCGCTGTCACCGCCGTCTTTCACACACAGGGGCCACAAGCGTGCTGTGAAGCCAATATGGTAATCCGAGTTGGCTGGTTAGCAGTGAAATGCAATGTGTCTTCCTTGTTGCGCCGTTGTAGCCACGACCTGGCGCATTTCGTCACTTCCGACTTCGACAGAGGGCGCAGAGTTTTCAGCGCTGTTTTATCACTTGAACTTCAGTTCATAGATTGTTTGATACTTTGTTATATTCTTCTAAATGGGATTATTTCCATTTATTTTAAATAGCTGCTTTTAGGTTAAATACCACCTACATTTATTGGTATTTCCTTTATATTTCTTGATTAGTATACACCATTTTATTTATACTTGGAAATAGTTGATACATTGTTCCCTGGCGCCGGAAGTGCATTATATGGTTTTACCGCCACGGATTACATGCATGCCCGCCTCTTCTTCTCCTCCTACTCCATCCTCCCTCTCCTCATAGGCTGTCTCCTCATTTTCCGATGCTACCGTCTCTTCCGCTGCGCCGCCCAAGATCCCTAGAACCTATTAGACATGCCAGGTGAGACGTTGCCATGCTGTGCTGCGTCTGTTGTGCCTGGAAGACAAGAGCCACACTGGTCCTGTACTCCTTTCAGCTTTGCATTCACAGGCAGATCAGATCAATTTGACAGTTGGTAAAGTGGTGTGCGACAACAGTGCCAATCTGCTGAGCGCACTGAAACAGGGCAAAATTACACACGTGCCATGCATAGCACACGTCCTGAACTTGGTCGTGCAGTGATTCATTGCCAAATACCCTGGGCTCAAGGACGTCTTGCGGCAGGCCAGGAAAATCTCGGCCCATTTCAGAAGATTTTACACGGCCATGGCTCGCCTTGCTGACATTCAGCGGCGACACAACCTGCCCATCAGATGTCTTATTTGTGACTGCCCGGCGCGATGGAACTCAACATTGTATATGCTTGATAGGCTGCTCCAGCAGAAACGTGCAGTTAACCACTACCTGTACGAACTCTGCGGCAGGACAGGTTCTGGGGAGCTTGGTTTTTTTGCACCGCACCGCACCAGTGGCTGCTAATGCGTGACTCATACAGACTTCTGCAGCCATTTGATAAGATCACCTTACACTTTCTTTCTGGAGCGTGCATTGCGTTGTGTCATTGATCAAGCCGTCGAGGAGCAGGAGCAGGAAAATGAGGAAGTCGCAATGCTGGATGAATTCCCAGGGGGGGCTACTCCACCTGAGATAGGTCAACAACAGGAGTCTGAAGAGGAGTCAGAGGAGGATGGTGCCGGGGCGAAGGAGGAGGAGCAAGAAGAGCATGCTTTAAACACTTCTGGGATCCCTGGTATTGTCTGTGGATGGGGAGAAGAGAATGAGGACAACATTATCCTGGATGATGAGCAGGAGCCAGGCCAGTACAGCGCTTCCAGTTTAGTGCAAATGGGGGCCTTTATGCTCCAGTGTTTTAAGAGGGACCCCCATATAAAAAGCATAAAGGACAATGACTAGTACTGGGTGGCAACATACTTAGACCCCGGTACAAACAAAACATGGCAGAAATGTTACCAACATCACAGAGGGCTATCAGAATGCAGCACTTCCAGGCCTCGCTTCGAGAAATGCTGCATTCTGCTTTTACATCCGCTGGCAGAGGAATTTCCACTCACAGAGAAACAATTTTGGGTACCAATCCAACAGCGCCTGCAAGAAGAGGGCGGTTTGAAGATGTCTTGGTCACTAATGATATGATATCATTCTTTCAGCCAACCCATCGACAGCTGTCCTCCAGATCCAGCCTCAAGGAACGCCTAGACCGACAGGTGTCCCACTACATCAGGTTAACGGTCGATGTGGACGCACTGAGAAGTAATGAACCCCTGGACTACTGGGTGGGCAGGCTTGACCTCTTGCCAGAGCTTGCACAATTTGCAATGGAACTGTTGGCTTGCCCCTCATCCAGTGTCCTGTCCGAACGGACGTTCAGCAGGGGGTTGTGACCGATAAGCGCACTCGCCTAGCTCACAACAGTGTTGACTACCTCACATTTATAAAAATGAAAGAAGCATGGATCTTGGAGGAATTCAACACATGTGACCAGTAGACCATGTTTCATTCAAATTCAGGTGAACGCCTGTGGGCTAATGTTTTGGGCCGACACTTTTTTCTGTCTCCGGTGAATGCCTAATGTACCACCAGACACAAAATACAAGGTTGTTTGCTGTCAGGTGAACACCTGTGGCTGTGGGCTAATTTTTGGGGCCTGTAATGGCCGACACTTACTTCTGTATCCGGTGAATGCCTAATGTACCACCAGCCACAGAATACAAAGTTGTTTGGTCTCCGGTGAACGCCTGTGGCCGTGGGCTAATTTTTGGGGCCTGTAATGGCCGACACTTACTTCTGTATCCAGTGAATGGCTAATGTACCACCAGCCACAGAATACAAGGTTGTTTGCTGTCAGGTGAACGCCTGTGGGTTAATTTTTGGGGCCTGTAATGGCCGACACTTACTTCTGTATCCGGTGAATAGCTTAATGTACCTCCAGCCACAGAAAACAAAGTTGTTTGCTGTCAGGTGAATGCCTGTCGGCTTATTTTTGGGGCTTGTAATGGCCGGCACTTACTTATGTATCCGATTTTTCACTTAATACTTCTGGTAGGTCAGTGTCCATGTTGTGGGACTATTTGTGCACAGCTAGTAAGTATTTTGTGGCTGTAAATATGACCTGCAGGTTTTTAATATTCGCCTGCCATTAACCACTTAAGCCCCGGACCAATTAGCAGCTAAATGCCTAGAGGTGTTTTTACAAATTGGCACTGCACTGCTTTAACTGGTAATTGCGCGGTCATGCAATGTTGTACCGAAACAAAATTTGCGTCCATTTCTTCCCACAAATAGAGCTTTCTTTTGGTGGTATTTGATCACCTCTGCGGTTTTTATTTTTTGTGCTATAAACAAAAATAGAGCGACAATTTTGAGGCCGATACTTATTCTTCTACATATTTTTGGTAAAAAAAATCGCAATTTTGCGCAATATTTATAGCATTTACAAAATAGGGGATAGTTTTATTGCATTTTTATAAAAAAAATTTTTTTTACTACTAATGGCGGCGATCAGCGATTTTTTTCATGACTGTGACATTATGGCGGACACTTCACACAATTTTGACACATTTTTGGGACCATTGTCAGTTTCACAGCAAAAAATCTATTTAAAATGCATTCTTTATTGTGGAAATGACAGTTGCAGTTTGGGAGTTAACCACAGGGGGCGCTGAAGGGGTTATGTTTCAACTAGTGTGGAGATCGGGTCCACGGGTCTCGCGGTCCCAGGGCTTCAGAGCCAAGGGCGCGCGCCCGCGACCCACGGCTGGGTAGATGTAAAGGACGTACCGGTACGTCGATCTGCCCAGCCGTGCCATTCTGCCGACGTATATCGTCGTGCGGCGGTCGTTAAGTGGTTAAAGTCAATGGGGCCCGCCGCGAACTTGTGGTTCGCGGACATTTGCGAAAGTTTGCGGTTAGCGTTCGCGAACCGTCCCGTCGGATGTTCGTCCATCACTACTAGTCAAGGCTTAATGAAAGTTCTATTGCAGGTTCTTTTCACACTGTTTACTATTATAATACTCTGTGCAGGTATTAGGTATAGTTCATACAGTCCCAGAGTTATCTGTTTACAACATAAATCCCAGCATCTATGCAAAGAAAAAAAATTCTTCTGTGGTGTATTACTTTCAATTTATTTTATATTTCAATAGCACACTGTCTCTTTGCCATATGTACACATACTTTTCAATATCTCTGGTACTCACGACATCCACACTTTCAAGAGTCCCAATTCAGGTGTCTTTTCCAGCTGTATAACGCCACAGCACCTCCTGTTATCTTGTGGGTAGGTGTTTCCAGGTATGCACACTGGTTTCCTGCGGATGAAGTGCCCGACGAATGAGGGGGGAACAGCGGTTCTGTGGGCTAGCGGTGACGTGCCCGAGTGGGAGTGACAAATATGCGCCCGGGGGTGACGTGTGCATGCTAATCAAATCATAGAAGCTGTCCTATCCACACTGCACCCACCAATCAGCGGCCAGCTGCCGAAATGATCCGATCTGCGCTTCTAATAATTGCTCCGCCCACCACCGCCTCTCAGCCAATCAGTATTACTGTAACCCGCCCTCCTCATGCAAGCCGCCACATTTGACAAGAAGACGCAGGCAGAGATGAAAGCGTGGCTGTGCTGTATTGAGGCGGGCGGGAGTGTGCTCAGCTTGGCTCTGTTCCCTGCACTTACCATGTTCTAGAGAGCCTGCTTCTCCTCTGTCAGGACCGGAGCTGCTGTGACTCTGACAAGGAGTAAGGCAGAGCAAGCTTTCTGTGATGTCCCCCCCAGGCCCCCCCTCCCCCTTCTCCGGTCAGCAGCACGAACAGGGAGATCAGAGACACACAGACAGGGCTGTGTGCATTCTTCATCACCCTTCTGCCA
The DNA here is from genome assembly GCF_905171775.1 of Rana temporaria. Classification (NCBI taxonomy): domain Eukaryota; kingdom Metazoa; phylum Chordata; class Amphibia; order Anura; family Ranidae; genus Rana; species Rana temporaria. The sequence goes on along the minus strand of NC_053493.1, from coordinate 209,302,734 downwards.
TCAGCGGGGGTGGAAATTAATAAAGCAGTGGCAGGACTGAGCAGTTTGCAGAAGGGGACTGAATTGCAGGTAATCATTGTGCAGTAACCTCTAGCAACTGATGGGCAGTAATGTAATTTGTAGTAACTGAATGGTACTGGGTAGTAATGTTTAGCAACCTCTAGTAACCGAATGGTGGGCAGTAATGTATGGTAACCGCTAGCAACCGAATGGTGGGCAATAAAGTATAGTCACCGATAGCAACCAAAAGCATAATTTACAGAACCCGGCTTGGGGTGCACACCCTGACCGCATGCTGCCAGCCCAAAACTAGCCTGCCCAGCGTCTATAAGGGAAAAAATTATTGATGGAGGGGGGTGAAATATGTTTTTTGACTTAAAGGAACACTAAAGGTTCATTTTTTATTAGATCAATTGATTGCTGTAAGCTAGAGCATTTAAATATCACTTACCTCGTTTTTCCTTTTGACCTCCAAAATACAGTAATCCAGGTTTGAAAATGCCATTTCCTGTCTCTCCTCTTCTTTCTTTCCACCAGCATCTGAGCCGTTTTGCATGGTGGAAAGCAGAATGTGCTCACCCCCTCCCTATGACTACAGCCCTGCGTGAAGATGCTCTCTTATCCCTCACAGGCATGGAGGCTAAGCCTAATGGGAACTGTAGTTCCCATTAGGCTGTGATGTAGCAAGAATGAATGCGCACCACAAACCAGGAAGTCAGTGAGATTAATGATTCAGGAGTGATGGAGGTGAATAAAACACCTTGATTTCAACAGGTATCAAACTAGTTATAATGCAAAACATTACTTTTTACTTTATCAGCTACTGTCAGACTTTAATTTAAGAGGAAAATATTTTTGTCTTTACAACCCCTTTAATATCTACCTTAAATCACTTTGCCTATGTATGTGTCAGGTAGGTCAGTGTATGTCGCACAGTGTATTCTGAGCACAACACATTCCTGAACCCTGCATTCTGAACAAATTTGGCTGAAACTTAAATTTTTGGTCCTTTGGGGTTAATTAAGAGGGATGATCAATCCCATCCTCTGTACAGAGACGCTGGCAGGTTTAATTCTGTGTTGGCACTTTGAAAGAGATCAGTAGGTTTTGCGTCACGGTTTGGGCCCCCGGGCTCAAAAAGGTTTGCCATCACTGCTCTAGGGTTTCCCCCTGTCTCTCCTTCAGCCAAGTGCAGAGCGTCTTACACCCGCTTGGCACTCTTCAATGCCTCCCCGTTTGTCTATGGGTCCTAAGCAGCGGGTCAGTAGCTGACAGGCTGTCCGGTTTCCCAGGTCAGTGACCGTCCGTGGGAAGAAAGAGGTACATCACCCTCAGTGTAGCTATATCTCCCTATGCTTACCAGGCTAAATCCCTCCCAGAGAAACGAGGGGGCAGTGAGTGGCCCGGGCAGGATGCTTTGGCAGCTCCAGCAAAATGCCACCTCTGCTTTGGGTCCCGTCGCTGTCCACTTTCCCTCGTTTAGTGCGGGGAGAAGAAGCTCACGGCCATCCTTCGGTCTGGCAGGGGAGGGAGGATTCACAGAGAGGGGTTCGGGCAGATGGCCATGCAGGCGGGTCAGGTTGAGCGATCTCTAAACATTTCCTTGGGCTGGATAGGAGACCAGGTGACCCTCTTTACATGCTCCGGAGTGAACCCAGCGCCATTAAGAGACTCCTCACTCAACCTTTCCTATAGTTGCTACAGTTAGCAAATGGAGCGTTCACTTTGCACAGGCAATAGTCACTGGGTTTTGTAAAAAAAAATAAGCTGTGTTCACTTCAACCAGTTTTTTTCAATATCCATTAAAGATCATTGGGTATTTAAAGTGGTAATCCTAATAAATAGAACAAAAAGTTTCAGCCCCCTTTTGATGAAATGTCATCATGTGCTAGTATGTATTGCATACAGGCACATTATTAACCTCTTCTAATGAAGGCGGGAGGCAGACCCTATTGTTCTGGATGGACGTTATATGACGCCACGCCCTTTTAATCCACTAGGGGGCGCGCGCGATTGTCCAGTAACTGAGCAGAACCGTGGATCTGTGTGTGTAAACACACAGATCCATGTCCAGTCAGGGAGAGGGGACCGATGGTGTGTCCCTTGTACATAGGGACAACCATCGGTCACCTCCCCCAGTCACTCCCCTCCCCCTAAAGTAAGAATCGCTCCCTAGGGAATACATTAACCCCTTGATCGCCCCCTAGTGTTAACCCCTTCCCTGCCAGTCACATTTATACAGTAATCAATGCATTTTTATAGAAGGGATCACTATAAAAATGTGAATGGTCCCAAAATGTCAAAAGTGTCCGATGTATCCACCGCAATATCGCAGTCACGATAAAAATCGCTGATCGCTGCCATTAATAGTAAAACAAATAATCATACTAAAAATGTTATAAATCTGTCCCCTATTTTGTAGACCCTATAATTTTTTCGCAAACCAATTGATATACGCTTATTGCAATATATTTTTTTTTTTTTACCAAAAATATGTAGAAGAATACGTATCGTCCTAAACTGAAAAAAAAATGGATATTTATTATAGTTAAAAAAATTGCGTTTTTTTTTCAAACTTGTCCCTATTCTTTTGTTTATAGCGCAATAAATAAAAAACGCAGAGGTGATCAAATACCACCAAAAGAAAGCTCTATTTGTTGGAAACAAATTATAAAAATTTCATTTAGGTACAGTGTTGTATGACCATGCAATTGTCATTCAAAGTGTGACAGTGCTGAAAGCTGAAAAATGGCTTGGGCAGGAAGGGGGTAAAAGTGCCCAGTAGGCAAGTGGTTAAAGCCATACCTGTAAAATGAAGCCCTCCAGTGGTGCATGGTCACCGCTGACAGGGCTTCCATCTTCACCTGGTCTTTCTTCTGGGTTTGCCTCCAGAAGGACCCATGCTGTCCTTTTGAGAGCACAGTGCACATGCGCTGTGACGTCACTGACTGCTAGTCATTAAAATATCTCCAAAACTGTGCATTTTTAGGAGATATTAATTTTACCTACAGGTAAGCTTTATTATAAGCTTGCCTGTAGGTAAAAGTGTCAGAATGTACTTTACCACTTGAAAGTGAACACAGGTTCACTTTATTTATGAACATCTTATTTTCAAAGTAATCATATACTTTGCTAATTGAACAGACTCTACCCCAGTGGCGGCCCGTCCATAGAGGGCACACGGGAACCGCCTCCCCTATCAATGCGTCCGACCCCTTAATCTACATATCAGTGGCGCCGGATCATGAATTCCAATACGGTGGGGTGTGTTTTTAAAGCACCTGATTAGAGCCAGACGTTCTAATAGGCTTCATATTTTGTGACCATAGTGAATTAATTTTCGCTATTATCACACTAAAGTTCTTCCCCGCCAATCAGAAGGCAGGTCTGTTTCTCGAATGGCCAAAGCATCAGACAATCCCATTGGATGCCTTGCACGTTGGCAGAAGACACATGACAGAAATAGCTGGAGGAGTAGACACTCCAGGAGTGGACACCACAAGCATTAAGTTCACGGGCCAGACCATCTGGGGGGGTTGGTAGTTGCTGAGCCATGCCATCTGGGGGGGGGTTTGTGTTTGTTTCCCCCACCCAAGAAGAACCCACCAGCCGTCACTTCTCTACTTCCACTCCTTCTGTACAGGCCAGGCCATAATCTTCTTGTATAATGTAAGCTTTTCTTTTTTTCTTTCTGTAGCTCTTACCCCTGCAGGAGTCGCTGGTGATGATGGGTTCTCGGTTTTGCCACCCTTCTTAAAGCTGCTTGGTCCCAAATGACACACTTGTTTATAGGTAGAGGGCTACTCACACCTGTGTAACTTAAGCATTCATATGTTACCACCCTTTAACACTACACAGGAAATAGGCCAAACAATCGGTGATGGCTGGGTTTTATTGATGTAATTAAGCAATGCAGTAAACAATGCATAAGTCAATAAACAGAAAATCTAATTTCAAAAAGCTTCACTAGATAAACCCATTAGCTGGCAATAAACTGAATTGTAACAATGTTAAACTAAACTATAACTTGTGCAAAACTGGCTTAAAGTCTAGGCATGAACTAACCCAGGAAAATAAGGGTCCTCACGTGGACACTATGCATACAGCAGCATTAACAGCTGAGCATATAGGTTCCTGTCAAAAGAGATGGTTGCGAAGTACCTAGCTCCTAATTTTCCATGTTGGCCCCGTTTTGTTGGGGCCCCTTTGTGGGTGGTGCACTAGCTAGTAGCTGTCCCTTTACAAATGTACCACAGAAGGGTGGTGGACTGCTAAACAAGAGAGCAGTCTCTATTGCATAAACTGTGTCAGTGTTGAGATAAGTTGGTCCCTGTGTGGCTGGGTCTCAGTTGTTCAGTCCTCAGGCCCCATACACACCATAGAATCTATCCGCAGATAAATCCCATCAAATGGGTTTCTGCGGATAGATCCTATGGTGTGTACACGCCAACGGATATTTATCCGCAGAGAAATCTCCCCTGGGATGGATTTCCAGCAGATGGATATTTGCTGACATGCTCAACAAATCCATCTGCTGGAATCCATTCCAACGGATGGATCCGCTCGTCTGTACAGACTTACCGGATCCATCCGTCTAAAGGGATTCCCCGCACGCGTCGTAATGATTTGACGCATGCGTGGAATTCCTTATATGACAGCGTCGCGCCCGTCGCCGCGTCATAATAATAGCGGCGACGGCGCGACACGTCATCGGCAGAGGATTTCAGCGCGGATTTCAATGCGATGGTGTGTACACGCCATCGCATAGAAATCCTCTGAAATCCTCGAGAGGATTTATCCGCGGATACGGTCCGCTGGACCGTATCTGCGGATAAATCCTCTCGTGTGTATGGGGCCTCAGGCTCAGTCTCAGGTGTTGTAGTTCTGCAACTATTCACTTACATCATACAGCACCACTTTTTGACTACATTTTCCAGAATCCTCAGTGTCTACATAGCAAGTCCCCAGCAGCAGGGGACAGGTGTGATCTGGGAACCACACAGCCGTCTGCTCCATTTCTTCACAGAAAGGATTGTTATTTTATAAATATCAATAAAGGTTTGCACGGTGTGATTATTAAAATGTTGATGTTCAGTGGAGTTATTTAAAAACCACTTTGTCTAAACATTTTAATAAACAATTTTTCCACTGTGTTTTTAAATGAAAATTGGAATCCTTTTTATATGCTATTACTTTCACACCTGTAACATAATGTTACTTTGCTTTACACAGAACACATAAAAAAAAATGCCACGTTGGTATTCCAATGACGCAGATAATGTAACCTCCATTATTACCACAGACAGACAAATAGATAGAGACCGTTCTTTATTTTTTCAATCCAAAGCTACAAACATACGGCGAAAATTGCTTTGCTTCTTCTTCATTCCAAGGTAATACTCCCACATCATGGGCCTCAGCCTGAAGTGTGAAAAGAATTCCCCTGTGAAACAGAATGAAATTGGCAATTTAATTTGTCCCTTCTGCACTTATCTACAGATACCAAAGAAACAAGACAAAATGTGGCTTTCAGTCTGAGATATTTTCTTGTATTGGATTTGCAATAGTAGTCACATTGGTTATTGGTTCTGCAAATTGTACAGGTTGCTTTTGCAATCTCAAAAGAGTTCCCTATGACAACGTTGTGTTTAGGAGCAAACAAGACACGGCAGGTGTTGATAACTACAGCGTTCATTTTATGTCATCCTAAAAGTTTATAGAAAAAAAATCCAATGCCATGCTATTATTCTTCAGAAATCAATTAGTGTCCAATGACACTAAACATCAGAACAGTTTTCTGGATTGCATTGGTCTGCTTAGTCAGCCGTTTTCATTGCAATCAGTTTAACAGCTATCTACTTGCAAAGCAACTACCCACTTTTGTCCACAGCTGAGCCCTTCTGCAATAAAATGTTTTTACATTACATTTACATTACATTTTTGACATTTTCATCAGTATGCAATTGGAAACCCCATTCACCACTGACATGCATGCTTAGGTTTGTAGAGATCATCACAGATTTCAATACATAAATCATTTTAGTACACCTTGATGCTTTTTCTACCAAGACATACTGTAGCTTGTCACCCGATCGGGCCTGAATACCAAAAGCTTCCCAGCTCAAAATATGGCACTGGCCCTCTCTACAGGCTCCCAGGTGACCACGCAAGTAAGCATTATACAGCGCTCCGGGTCAGGACTCAAACTCCCGGAGCCCCTCACCAGTATCACAGGGTCCCTGGGAAGACTGGGAAATGGAGTCCTATATTAAAGCCCTGCCAACATGCAGTGACATAGAAGCCGTAACAGGAGGGCCCTTAGAACCCAGAATCCCTTAGAAAGTATGGGATACCATTGCTTCAGCTCCCCATGCATCTCTTATATCTAAATCACCCTGTGTTTATTAGGGGCACAGGGTGAGTAAAAAAATAATGGACATTAAAAAATGTCTTGGATTACTTCCAATGAAACAGTTATATTCATTAACAATATCTCTCAAGAAATATGAAAATGTTATCCCCTGTACATTGTGAGGGCTATGCCCAAGAAGTATAACTTTTTATATGGGCATTCCAGGAAGTTCAATGTAAGAGTCATTAGATCCCCATTGTTGTTTGTGGTAAATAACTCTGCTATTGTGTGAAGGAGTTCTGTGTTGATTTGTGATCATGTTGATTGTGTCTTCTGAGCTACCAGATGGTAAGTCTAGCCTAAGGTCATGCATATGACTCATCTTGGCTGCTTAAAGGGATTTGTTAATTAGCTCATGTTAATTTGTGTTTCTGTGTATTGCTAGAGTAAAATGAGCAGGATATGTGGTAGAGCCTCCTAAGAGTAGGAAAAAAAACTTGATACCATAGGCTTTTATAGATGTGGAAGATGCAAATCATGCAGAACCACTGCAGACAAAAAAAGAAAAACTGATGTATTTGTAGGAAGTAATGGCAAGGAGTATAGGATATACATTTATATCTTGCAATACTAAATATGTGGTATATCTCCTCACGTGTCCCTGTGGGTTGGTATACGTGGGGAGAACTACAAGATGTCTTAATAAAAGAATTAACAAACCAATATTGTTAATGGTTTTAGAAAACATATAGTATCTAATCATTTTAGGACCCATCACCAACAAAATCCCTCCCGTTTAAAGTTTTATCGGATTGACAAGGTTTTACCCCATTGGTGAGGAGGGGACATGAGGACTTGTGTGTCCCAGGCTGAAACACGCTGGATTTTTGAGTTAGGGTGTCTCATGCCTGTGGGTTTAAACATTGAAATAGATTTAAATAGTTTTCTGACTGATTTTTGACCATCTATTAAACTCTACATTTATATTTATATTTGCCAAAATTAGATTTTGCTTCCATGTATCTGTATTTATTTTAGATAGCAATTGATGTGAACACACATACACCATTGCCTCCTAGCCTGCGGACAGGGATGTATTCATAGGCCCGGATTCAGATAGCCTTAACACCCGTGTATCTATTGATACGCCGCGTAAGTGCTACGAAGCGCCGGCGTATCTTCTTTCTGTATTCAGAAAGCAAGATACGCCAGAATTTTACTAAGATACGGCCAGCGTAAGGCTCTTACACCGTCGTATCTTAGGCTGCATATTTACGCTGGCCGCTAGGTGGCGCTTCCATAGATTTCCGCGTATATGCAAATTAGGTAGATACGCCGATTCAGAAACGTACGTCCGCCCGGCGCATTTTTTTACGTTGTTTACGTTAGGCTTTTTCCGGCGTAAAGTTACCCCTGCTATATGAGGGTTATCCTATGTTAAGTATGGACGTCGTTCCCGCGTCAAATTTTTTTAATTTTACGTCGTTTGAGTAAGTCGTTCGCGAATAGGGCTGTACGTAAGTTACGTTCACATCTAAAGCAATGACGATTTGCGGCGTAATTTCGAGCATGCGCACTGGGATTCTTTCACGAACGGCGCATGCGCCGTTCGTAAAAAATTAAAATATGCGGGGTCACAGTGAATAAAACAAGCCCACATCATCCAGATTTTAATTAGGCGGGCTTACGCCGGACCTCATACGTTACGCCGCCGTAGCTTAGGGCGCAAGTTCTTTCTGAATACGGAACTTGCGCCCTAATTTACGGCGGCGTAACGTATCTGAGATACGTTACGCCCGACGATAGATACTCCAATGTATCTGAATCCGGGCCATAGTTTTTAAGCTGTATACTATGTGTGAGCACTGCAGTATAGAATTAGGCCACTAGATGGCGATACTGCATACTGTGATCTTCTTATGTATTCTAATGTCCTTTTTCTTAATTCCATTTTTATGCTGTTTTTAAAGAGGAAGTAAACCCTCATTCAGTTTTTTGCATAGTATACTAGCTCATTATGATTGACTTACCTGAGATCGAAGCCCCCAAAGTTCTCATCCGTGCCCTCCTCCTCCGATCTTCTTCCTGTTATCGCCTCTCCGGCGCTGTGATTGGCCAGAGCGGCGATGACGTCACTCCCGCGCATGCGCGCGGGACCGGCAGATCCCCACGCATACGCGGAAATACGGCATTAACCCCCGAATGTACCATTCACAAAAATGTCACGCTAAGTGTGCCTGCTCCGTTTTCTACGGTGCGCATGCGCCGTAGACATCAGTGCCCATTTTTGTGAAAATATCTCCTTAACCGTGTAGGTACTGGTCTCAGTATGATGTACGAATGCTGAGCTGAGTTAAGCAGGCTAATCCAGGCAGAGATGCGGTTGGACGAGAGCTACAGAGGCCTCCAGTGGTATGTAGCCCAAGAGTGCCCGTGGTCAGCGGATGACAGCCCCACGGAAGGCTTTGACTATGATGTTAAAAATTGGGGGTGTAATGGCGCTTGCTAATATTGATAAATAATGATCATAAACAACAACTGAAATAGAAAAAAATCTAGCAGTTCCTGTGAGTCAGATAAATGTGTTCCACTCCAAGTGTAATAACCGCCCAACATCAACAGGGAAATGTGGAGGGTGACAAGAGTGATTTTAATTGAAGAATACCATAAGTGGTAAAAATACCACCCAGAGCACAGTGCTGGTGCACTAAATGAAATAAAATAAAAATGTGATAAAATACTTAATAATATAACGGAAATAATCAATGTGAAAAAATGTGTCCACTGCCATATTCAATTTTCATCAATGGGTAAGTGAACATTATAATCAACCAGTTGTGTTCAAGCAAACCCCCCCATGCAAAAACACAAAACAAGCGTTTTTGGAAAAAAAAACTAATAGGCGATTCAATGAGCCAAAAATCCAAACTAGCCACTCTAAATGACTGCAGCTGCTGCCATTATAACTTGGTTCACGGACCAGTTTAACACATCAATAGCTGGGTGAAAAAGACTGCCATTCTTCATTTAAGAACTTTTCTATTCCAAGGACAATATTCAATATTTATATATTTATTTGTTTAAAGTCTAAGAGCCAGTTCACACTGGGGCGACTTGCGATCCGACTTCATGTCGCCTCAAGTCGTCCCAAGTCGCGCTGTAGAGAAAAACAATGGAAGTGAATGGGAGCGGTTTTAATACACACGACTCAAGGCGATCCGACTTCAGAAAAGGTTCCTGTACTACTTCAATCCGACTTGTAGGCGATTTGTACCCATTGATTTCAATGGAAGTCGCCTCAGAAGTCGGATCCTGTCTTATCTGAAGCGACTTTCCAGGAAGATAACATACATTTCTCAGGGAAACATCTCCTGCACCCCTCCCTCCCCCTCCCTCTCCCAGAGCTGATTGTTGTTTTATTGGCCACTGGAAAGTCTCCTGTCCTGGAGACGACTTCAAGTTGTGTTGTAAATCGCCCCAGATCGCCCTGTGGTTCATGCTCAAGTCGTGTCGGAGTCGCCTCTGAAAGTCGCGCTGGAAGTCGTGTCGCCCTAGTGTGAACCGGCTCTAAATGTTGCATATGTCCAGCGCTGCCTGGTTAATTGTATACAATTCTGACATATTCAGGTTTTTATTCATTTTTTCACCCAGCTATTGAGGTAAGTGAACATAATAAGTAAAAAAATATATATTAGATCTCTGTGCATATAAATACCAATAATATAAATACTGGGCCGGATTCACATACATTGGCGCATATTTATGCCGGCGTAGCGTATCTTTTTTAGGCTACGCGCAGCGCAGAGCGGCAAGCACAGTATTCACAAAGCACTCGCCGTCAAATCTACATTGGGTTTCCTCGGCGTAAGCCAGCGTAGGTGGAAGTGGGCGTGAGCCATGCTAATGAGGCGTGACCCCATGCTAATGATGGGCCGAGTGACAGACAAGTACTTAAAATTAACGGCGCATGCGCCGTCCCGTGGATGCAACCCAGTGCGCATGCTCAGAATCTTGTCGAAACTACTCCCTAAGATACGACGGATCACTGCCTACGACGTGAACGTAACCTACGCCCAGCCCTATTCACGTACTACGTAAACAATGTAAAATACAACGGCTGTTCCCTGGTCCATACCTTTGCATGAGTTGCGCCTCATAGATGGGGAATAACTATACACCGGACGTGAGCCTTACGCAAACCGCGTATATTATGCGCTGGGCGCAACTACGTTCGTGAATCGACGTATCTCCCTCATTTGCATATTTGCAATTAGGCGACCAGCGTAAATATGCGCCCACGATACGCCGGCGTAGGAAAGTTACGTCGGTCGGATGAAGCCTATTTTCAGGCGTATCTAGTTCTGTGGGCACAGCGCATAGATACGACGGCGCATAGTTACACTTACGCGGTGTATCTGTAGATACGTCGGCGTAAGTGCTTTGTGAATCTGGGCCACTGTGTTTAAAACCAATAATAAATATAGATATGAACCAGTGGAACTAGAATAATATGATGAAAAGGATAAATAGATCCAAATAAATAAATAATTAATGTGAACAAGCAGTATTGTGCATAAATAAAGTGCATCCAATGATAACATAAAGTGCAAAATGTGCAATGTAATATGTAGATCAAATCTTCATGCAGTTAAATGTGTCAGTGAAATACTCCCAAAACAAATGCTCCTTAAAGGGTCACTAAAGGAATTTTTTTTTTTTAGCTAAATAGCTTCCTTTACCTTACTGCAGTCCTGGTTTCATGTCCTCATTGTTCGTTTTTGCTTTGATGTTGCTGTAAATCCTCTCTGTTCTGGACACTTCCTGGTTGTCTCTTTCCTGATCACCACAGTACTGGGAGATTTCTCACGGTGGTCACTAATCAAGGAGGTGTGATTACTGTGTGTACAACTAAACTGGATTGGTGCTGAGGAGTTTTAGACAAAGTATCACTGCTTTCTATTGGCTGACTGCCCTCTAGTGGCTCTCTGTACATCAGAGAACCAGCAAACAACAGCAAAAACGAAACTAAACTGAAGGCACATTATATGATTGTTTTTTATCTATTTTTAATCATTTTTAAAAGGAATCAGTTAACTATTATGTCTCTATTCCCTGTAAACAGTCATTTCAGCAAAAAAATGTTTTCCTTTAGTGACCCTTTAATATATAGATGTATATAGTCCAATATCATGCAAAGAGAATGGAATAGCAATGTCCATTTAGATTTCTGAAGTGTATAGTGACACGAGCAATCCACCACAAACTGACAGGTGCTCCACTCAAGAGTGACCCTGCTCTTGCCAGCCTCTCACCTTAAAAACAAGCCTTTCAATGTTGCATGACAGCAGCTCACGGTCCCACTCACCAGATAGACCACTGATCGGTCACTTAGAAGACTCCAGATTGATACTGTCTAAAGGCTCACAATGAGGATGCATAACCCCTAGTGGAGAATATAAAGACAAAAATATGCTCCATAGTGCAGTATCTCCAAACAAACAGACTTTATTTAACAGTGTATACACTCACAGTTTTGTAGATATCAGACAGCATGTAGACAAACACACTCCTCCGCTCTCGGGCCGTGAGAGGGGATGACGTCACCAACTGCTCTCCTCCTTCCTTACACGTTACGTGGATGTACACACCACTTCCTCATAGGATAGGGAGCCGTTGGTGTAATGGTGACTTATATAATGCCACACCATCAGGACTAAATAGCAACAAGACGGTGGGCATACTTGTATCGTAATAATCTAATTGTCATAGTTATCGCTATGCCAATGGTTCATATTGATAAAAGAATTTAAAGACAGTAGATGAATATTAAAAATAGGAAACAAATAATTGCTCCCTCTGGCGGTGAAACAGTATATACAAACTAAAAGCTCTTTCAAGCTCACATTATAACGGTAAGCAACCCCCTCTGCTGGATATTAGAGGGAGCCACAAAGGGAAATAAAATACGATAAATAAATATATCATGCCACATCAATAGGAATAATGGCCAATTTATAGGACAATGAATGAAACATAATTAATGACACACTGAACATGTTTCATAGCTACATAAAACAACCTTGGCATAATGACCAGTATCTGTAGCTACCTAAAATATATAAGAATAACAATGTTAAAAAAAAAAAAAACAATTATAAAAAAAAATTATGATGTAGGCCTAACCAGGGCATCAATAATTATAAGTAAAATGGTAAGGAAGGATGATCAATCTTCAAAATGTACCAGACGAAAAGGAATAATGTTAAGAAACATATTAAAATAAATTTAAAATCTATTAAAAAGAGAACGAGAGATAAAAACTCTTAATAATTGGAGATAAAACAATTAAGATCAAACTCAACATTGCGCCAATGAGGTAATAATGTGCAAAGCTCATGTATCCAACGAGATTCTGCCTGGCTGATCTTTTGTACCATATTATCTCCCCTCCAATGGGGTTTATATTTCTCTATACACCATACCCTTAATGAGGAGGGGTCTCTATTATGACAGCGGTCATAATGACGAGATAAGCTATGCTTGGGAAACCCATTTTTTATATTCTGTGTATACTCACAAAGGGGCAGATTCACATACAATTGGACAGGAGCAGCGTATCAGAGATACGCTACGCCGCCGTATCTTACCTGGCGTAAATTCAAAACCAGGAAGAATTTGCACCGTAAGTTACGGCGGCGTAGTGTTTTTCTGGCAGCATATTTGAAATTGGGTGGGTTGGGGGCGGGTTTCATTTAAATGAAGCGCGTCCCCACGCCGAATGAAATGAGCATGCGTCGTTCCTAAATTTCCCACCGTGCATTGCGCTAAATGACGTCGCAACTAGGGTTGTCCCGATACCACTTTTTTAGGACCGAGTACAAGTACCGATACTTTTTTTCATGTACTCGCCGATACCGAATACCGATACTTTTTTTAAATGTCATGTGACAGTTTTCAAACCACAATACAGACTAAGGATATTTTCTTTAGAATTATGAAGAACTCTAACTCAAGACATTATAAAAGAATAAAAATGAGTAAAAATGAATAAAAATGTTTTATTTGCTTGTCACGCAGTAGTAAAAAACTCAAAGAATTTTCATAGAACATGTTGATAAATACAAAAAAAGTATTCTATTTAGGTATCGGGAGCATTTGCGCGAGTACGAGTACTCCCGCAAATACTCGGTATCGGTCCCGATACCGATACTAGTATCGGTATCTGGACAACCCTAGTCGCAACAACGTCATTTTTTAACTTAGACCTGACTTACGTCCATTCCTATTCACGGACGACTTACGCAAAAAAATAAATTCAAATTTCGATGCGGGAACGACGGCCATACTTTAACATGGCAAGTCTATCTATACTCCACAAAATAGCAGCTTTAACCGGTTGCCGACCGCTGCATGTACATGTACGTCTACAGAATGGCACGTACAGGCATATGGGCGTACATGTACGTCCCCGCCTTTCCGCGGGTCGGGGGTCCGATCGGGGCCCCCCTGGTACATGCAGTGGTCGGTAACCCACGGGGAGCGATCCGGGACGACGGCGCGGCTATTCGTTTCTAGCCGCCCCGTCGTGATCGTTCCCCGGAGCTGAAGAACGGGGAGAGCCATATGTAAACACGGCTTCCCCGTGCTTCACTGTGGCGGCTGCATCGATCGAGTGATCCCTTTTATAGGGAGACTTGATCGATGACGTCAGTCCTACAGCCACACCCCCCTACAGTTGTAAACACACACTAGGTGAACCCTAACTTCTACAGCGCCCCCTGTGGTTAACTCCCAAACTGCAACTGTAATTTTCACAATAAACAATGCAATTTAAATGCATTTTTTGCTGTGAAAATGACAATGGTCCCAAAAATGTGTCAAAATTGTCAGAAGTGTCCGCCATAATTTTGCAGTCACGAAAAAAATCGCTGATCGCCGCCATTAGTAGTAAAAAAAAATTATTAATAAAAATGCAATAAAACTATCCCCTATTTTGTAAACGCTATAAATTTTGCGCAAACCTATCGATAAACGCTTATTGCGATTTTTTTTACCAAAAATAGGTAGAAGAATATGTATCGGCCTAAACTGAGGGAAAAAAATGTTATATATGTTTTTGGGGGATATTTATTATAGCAAAAAGTAAAAAATATTGCATTTTTTTCAAAATTGTCGCTCTATTTTTGTTTATAGCGCAAAAAATTAAAAACCGCAGAGGTGATCAAATACCACCAAAAGAAAGCTCTATTTGTGGGGAAAAAAGGACGCCAATTTTGTTTGGGAGCCACGTAGCACGACTGCGCAATTGTCTGTTAAAGCGACGCAATGCCGAATCGCAAAACCTGGCCTGGGCATTTAGCAACAAAATGGTCCGGGGCTTAAGTGGTTAACTATACGCCGGAAAAAAACGACTACAGACGACGTAAGAGAATGCGACGACCGCGCGTACATTTGTGGATCGTCGGAAAAAGCTAATTTGCATACCCGACGCTGAAAACTACGCGAACTCCACCCAGCAGGCGCCGAAGTATTGCATCTAAGATCCGAAGGCGTACGAAGCCGTACGCCTGTCGGATCTTACCCAAATGCCGTCGTATCTTGGTTTGAGAATTCAAACTAAAGATACGACGTGGGAAATTTGAAAGTAGGCCGGCGTATCAGTAGATAGATACGCCGGCGTACTTGCTCTGTGAATCTGCCCCAAAGTCTTTTCCAGAACTCCCTTTTGGTTCTTCCTCCATACTGGATCTTACACGGACATTCCAAGAGATAGATTACCCCTTCCGTCTTGCAGGAGATGAATTCTTTAATTTTGTACTCCTTTCCTGTAAAGCTAGATTTGAAAGTTTCTTTTTTCTTTTTACTCTTATTCGTGTGCCTACATGTGAAACATGTCTTACATGGGTAGTATACTTTTCCATTGAAAAATGAGAAAACTTTTCTTCTCAGGAGGGTCCAATACATTTTTTGCAATCATATCTCTTAAAGTGGGAGCCCTCCTGTATGTAAACAATGGTTTCTCTGGGAGTATGGATCCCAAATGACGATCGGCTTTCACAATGTACCAATATTTCCTACAGATTGTTTAGATTTGTTTATATTGCACACTATAATCCATTATCAAGGGCACTCCCCCAGCAAAGGTGTTATTCCTTGTGGAGTCTGGTATTAACATATCTCTTTCCAGAGCAGAGACATCTTGTATTTTCTTCTTGATAAAATCCTGTTCATAGCCCTTCTCCATAAACCTCTTGCCGATGAAATCTGCCTGTTTCAGAAATACATCAGTCTTGGTGCAATTTCTTCTTAATCTTAGGAGCTGTCCCTTTGTTATGTTGTCCAGCCAGGGGGTATGATGGCAACTATCCAGAGGTAGATAACTATTCCTATCAACTGTTTTAAAAGGCATCTGTGTTATCAATTTTGCTCCTTCTTTGGTAATCTCCAGATCAAGAAAGTTAATTTTTTCATCACTTATCTCCCAAGTAAGTTTAATGTTTTTTTTCATTTGTATTCAGATAAAAAACAAAATCAATTAAACTCTCTCTGTCTCCTGACCAAATAATTAAAATATTGTCAATAAAACATTTATATAAAAGTAATTGTTGTGGTTTTCTATTGTATAAAACATCTGTTTCCCATTCTGCCATATAAAGGTTAGCCACACTTGGCGCATATTTTGCGCCCTTTGCTATGCCACAGATTTGTTTAAAATATTTGTTCTCGTACCAAAAATAATTATGGTCTAAACTGTATTCCAGGCAATTAGCAATAAACTTTTTTGTGCATTTTTGAGGTCACTCAGACCATTCAATGCCCAATTTGTTGCTTGTATGGCTTCCTTATGATTAATAATTGTGTAGAGAGATGAGACGTCAGCTGTATCCATATGCATCGAGCTACCATCAAGGAAAATGGTATCAAGTAAGGCCCCATACTCACGAGCAAACATGTCTGCTGAAACTGGCCCGCAGGCCAGTTTCAGCAGACATGTTTGGTCGTGTGTGGGCGCGAGCGGGCCGAATTCCAGCAAACATTTGCCCGCCGGGCCTTTTCCCAGCAGACAAATATTCCTGGACTTGTTTTAAAACAGTCCGCTGGAATTCAGCCCGCTCGGACATGTACGGTCGTCAGTACAGACCTACCGTACATGTCCAGGCGCCCGCCGTCCCTCGCATGCGTCGAATGACTTCGACGCATGCGTGGAAGCATTTTAAAGGCGGGCCGCGCACGTCGCCGCGTCATTGTCGCGGCGACACCGCGTCATCGACGCGGCGACACCGCGGACACGCCCCGCGTATTGTTTACGCGCGGACTTCTGTACGATGGTGTGTACAACCATCGTACAGAAGCCCTCTGGCAGACATGTATGGTGAAAACGGTCCGACGGACCGCTTTCACCATACATGTTTGTCCGTGTGTACCCGGCCTAACTGTATCAAGTGCTTCGTGTCCCTAAGGTATGATTCACTTTTCTTCACTAGAGGCTGAAGGAACCAATCAATGTACTCTCCAATTCTCGCCCCTACTGAATTGATTCCATTGACAATTGGCCTCCCCGGGGGATCTTCTCTGGATTTATGAATTTTCGGGAGAGTATATATGACCGGGATCCTGCAATTCCAATGGTTGTAGATATTTACCTTCCTTCTTATTCAACAGGCCTTTTTTGATTCCTCTTTTTATGAGACTTCCCAGATCATCCTTGTAACGGACTACAGGGTTCCCCGGTAATTTCAAATAGGTGGTACTGTCACTCAATTGGTATTCAAATTTTCTACTTGTATGCTATTTTTGATTGAATAACAATAGCCCCCCCCCCCCCATGTCTGCCTGTCTCACTACTACATCCCTCCTCTCTTCCAGTTTTCTTATGCCACTCTTAATATCTCCTGGATCATGCATTTTCTTTATCTTTATATCATGCAGGTCCTTCAATACCATTCTTCTAAACACTTCAATATGTCCTTCATTGCCTACTGGCGGATTAAATACAGACTTGTTTCTTAAATTACTGAACTGGACATAATTTTCTACAGTTTTGTTTCTCACTATGCCTTCACCTGGTTTATTCATCATATATTTTTTAATATGGAGACTTCTAGCGAATTTATTGATATCAACATAGGCATCAAATATACTAGGTTTTTCTTTGGGGCAAACTTGAGGCCCTTGTCAAGTACTTTACAGTAATTTCCTCTTTCGTAAGTTCCACTCCACTAATGTGTATCACCCCTTCTCCTATTATTCTCTTTTTTTTCTGTTTCTCTGCTCCCGCCCTACATCTCCTTGATTTCCGTTTCTTCCAGATCAATTTTCTTGGGTCCTTCCTGGTGTTCTTGTTGTTCTTTCTTCTCTGTCTCGATTCCTCTGAGGATCCTGGTTCCTGGGGCCTCCTTTCGTCATTCCTCCTGGTCTGTATTCCGGACTCCAATTCCTTGACCTCTGTACCCTTGTGGCAAAGTAAATTGGAGGAATCTGGGACTGCTTCAAATAGGAGCTCGCCTGAACAGGACACAAAACAAAATGCTACTAATGAGAGAGAGAATAATCAGAATGTCAATACTATGGGGACTAACCAAGCGACTAATACTCCGAACCAAAAGCCCAGAAAAAATGGGAACAACAATGGATGGAAACTGTTCTGGAAAAATAATTGGCATAATCAAAATACATATAACGCACTTAGACCATTCCATCAGATGCCTAATAGGGGAAGATCACGGACACCCCCTTGGAGAAATCAAACCAACCAAAATGGAAACAATTATTATGAAAATCAAAGACGGGAAGATCAGTATAACCAACAGGAAGGCCCAAGAGGATATGAAAATTCCTATAATGTCCCTGTATACAATCAGTATGACCATCTAAGAAGAGATGATGGGGGGGAAGAACTCCAAGACATTATGAGAATGGGAGAACACCAAATTATCAATATTTGTATGAAAGAGATAATAGAAATGTATCCCCACTGCTCCTTTTTCTTGTTTTTCTCTCTTACACTCCATGGCTCTTTTCCTCTTGCTCCCCTAAGGGCTGGATACCATTTCCTTTCACCGCCCTCTCTTCTCTTTCCTCTCTTTTCCTCACCAGAGATTGATTCAAAGTAACATCTCACCAGCGGCGCTTAGACGCTCACTTTACAGTGGGCATTTGGTGCCTAACTAAGCTCAAAAATCAATCAATCAAATCAATCACTGAGGCGTTTTTTAGAGCAGAGACGCCAAAAATCCCAGAGACGTCATTATCAGGAGAATGGGGTGCAGAGGTCAAGGAATTGGAGTCCGGAATACAGACCAGGAGGAATGACGAAAGGAGGCCCCAGGAACCAGGATCCTCAGAGGAATCGAGACAGGGAAGAAAGAACAACAAGAACACCAGGAAGGACCCAAGAAATCGATCTGGAAGAAACGGAAATCAAGGAGAGGATGTAGGGCGGGAGCAGAGAAACAGAAGAAAAAGAGAATAATAGGAGAAGGGGTGATAAACATTAGTGGAGTGGAACTTACGAAAGAGGAAATTAAAGTACTTGACAAGGGCCTCAAGTTTGCCCCAAAGAAAAACCTTAATAAATTTGATGCCTATGTTGATATCAATAAATTCGCTAGAAGTCTCCATATTAAAAAATATATGATGAATAAACCAGGTGAAGGCGTAGTGAGAAACAAAACTGTAGAAAATTATGTCCAGTTCAGTAATTTAAGAAACAAGTCTGTATTTAATCGGCCAGTAGGCAATGAAGGACACGTTGAAGTGTTTAGAAGAATGGTATTGAAGGACTTGCATGATATGAAGATAAAGAAAATGCATGATCCAGGAGATATTACGAGTGGCATAAGAAAACTGGAAGAGAGGAGGGATGTAGTAGTGAGACAGGCAGACAGGGGGGGGGGGCTATTGTCATTCAATCAAAAATAGCATTCAAGAAGGAAATTTAACGCCAATTGAGTGACAGTACCACCTATTTGAAGCTACCGGGGAACCCTGTAGTCCGTTACAAGGATGATCTGGCAAGTCTCATAAAAAGAGGAATCAAAAAAGGCCTGTTGAATAAGAATGTGACGGGAGGGCCTGTGGAATCCAGAATCCCTTAGAAAGTATGGGATACCCTTGCTTCAGCTCCCCATGCACCTCTTATGTCTAAATCACCCTGCGTCTATTAGGGTCATATCTATATTTATTATTGGTTTTAAACACAGTGGCCCAGATTCAAGAAGCAATTGCGCCCGTGTAACCATAAGTTACACGGCGCAATTGCTTACTTGCTCCGGTGTAACGAGTGCTCCTGATTCAGGAACCTCGTTACACCGACTGCAGCCTAAAATCTGCGCGGCATAAGGCAAATTTGCCGGCGCGCCCTCGCAGTTCACGGAGCTACTGCTCCGTGAATCGAGGGCAGCGCAAAATATTTGCGGGGGCGCAGGGCAAAATCGTTGCCCTGCTCCCCCACAAATATAGCGCAAGCTATGCTGAATCTGGGCCAGTATTTATATTATTGGTATTTATATGCACAGAGATCTAATATATATTTTTTTACTTATTATGTTCACTTACCTATTGATGAAAACTGAATGTGGCAGTGGACACATTTTTTCACATTGATTATTTCCGTTATATTAAGTATTTTATCACATTTTTATTTCATTTAGTGTACCAGCACTGTGCTATGGGTGGTATTTTTTACCACTTATTGTATTCTTCTTCAATTAAAATCACTCTTGTCACCCTCCACATTACCCGGTTGATGTTGGGCGGTTATTACACTTGGAGTGGAACACATTTATCTGACTCACAGGAACTGCTAGATTTTTTTTCTATTTCAGTTGTTGTTTATGATCATTATTTATCAATATTAGCAAGCGCCATTACCCCCCCCCTCTTTTTATTTTTTTATCAGTGTGTGAGCACTATTTAGTTGTGGCTGCTGCTTAGTTATTTACTAGGTTATTATTTATTAGTATTTATTTTAGCTCTTATTGCCCTGGTTAGTGTGGTTTGTGCATTAGTTCCCCCTATTCCCCCTGGCAACAGGGCAGAGTGCTACCAACCCTTGCCCAACACTGGCAACAACTGTGGAGTTCCAGGGAGACAGGGCAGTTGGCCCCTCTCTCTAGCGAAAAGCTGAGGTAGTAAAGCTTTTACTCCCAGCTGAATCACTGGCAGCAGGGCAGAATTGCTACTGGCCTCTGCACACAACTGCAGCTTGAGCTGATATCGGGGATGGAACTGCGGTCTCCACTCACAGCAACCCACAGAAGAGCTGGCAACCGAGCAGAGTTCTGCTGGCCTCTGCCCTCAACTAACAGAAGAGGGAGTTCCTGTGGTAGTGGATGGGACTTCGGTCTTCACTGACACAAACCCAGAAAATTGTGCGACACTGAGCAGGAGGATGTCAGCCTTGCTTTGCAAGCACGGGGGGATTTTCACCTACCACAAGTGGATGGGACTTCAGTCTTCACTTGTATACTCCAGGGATGCTGGGCAGTTGGCCCAGATCCCCAACAGCATGACGGACTGAGCCCAGTTACCCTGTCTTCTCTCCAGCGGCTGAAAGGACTCCAGGGAGAAGGGCCAGTCCAGGCCTCTCCCCATCGGCGCCACACACCCACCCCATATGTCCAACGATCTCAGACGAGTCATGTCATCTTGCTGACCAATGGGAAGCTCTGTCCGGTTTCAAATGAGCCGCTGCTGCCGATGTGATCCTGGACATCCCTCCCTGTTGTCATGCCAGCGTGACGCTGGTCGAGCTGGGTGGTTAGTTAACATTGGGAATATTCACTTATGCTATCAGCTGCAGGCCAATCCTGCTCTACACATACCTATATACTGGGCCTTATCTCCATACAGAGTAACAAATGTCTCTTTATTTTTCCCAGCTACTACTTGGGTTAAGGGCTTTTACCATACCCCACTTACCACTTCCCCATATGGGTTTTACTAATGTCATTAATTATCTCATTTAGATTGGAGCCCCAGGAACCTGTCAGTTGAACACACATTTATCTGGGATACATGTTTATGCGCTCAGTTTTCCCAATGGCCCTACCTCAGTTCCAGGTTGCAGAAAACTCCAGCGAACCATGCGTTCCAATTTGCACATCCTCACATGCTGGGAATGAGTACGTTTTTTTGGACATGGCCCTTTTCCCATCTATCTTACTGTCTCCCATTATTTGGGTGTTATGCTAAAACTTACATATTATACTTGTGTCCTTCTGCAGATCTTACCCCACTATGCATCCGCCCCTGAAGATTGGAAATAATGCCATAAAAGGCGTCTCGGGCTTACACAGATGCTACATGTTTCAGTTTTAGGACTAACCTCGGGTTTAATGATTCTATTTATGAGGATTTTTTTAACAATTTGAGGAATAAGTTGTTATACAATGTTTATGGTTCTTGCATCATGCTTTTTTATGCTCATTGCTATGTATGTTTACTATTATGTATACATTCGAATCGAATGTGTTTTAGACAAATAAACGCATCCATAGCACACTGTCCTATCTTTAAGTCTTCTCATGCATACCTTATTCAAAGTCCCAATCCTCCTCCTTTTTTCTACATATAACAGATATGGAGAGATATGTTTACATATTTCTCATTCAAAGTCCCAAAAAAAATTTTTTTTGGGGTACCGGCATTGGGGGAATGGAACTATAGACTAACTTCAGAGTCAACACGTCTGGGGTCTCCTCCTGTGTTAGTCTCCTGCCGAAAGGGGAGAGATGTGACAGGAGGGCCTGTGGAACCCAGAATCCCTTAGAAAGTATGGGATACCCTTGCTTCAGCTCCCCATGCACCTCTTATGTCTAAATCACCCTGCGTCTATTGGGAGCACAGGGTGAGTAAGAAAATAATAAACATTAAGAAATGTCTTGGATTACTTCCAATGGGACCGTAATATTCATTAACAATATCTCTCAAGAAATATGAAGATGCTATCCCCTGTACACTGTGAGGGCTATGCCCAGGAAGTATAACTCCTTATATGGGCATTCCTGGAAGTTCAATGTAAGAGTCATTAGATCCCCATTGTTGTTTGTGGTAATTAACTCTGCTATTGTGTGAAGGAGTTCTGTGTTGATTTGTGATAATGTTAATTGTGTCTTCTGAGCTACCAGACGGCAAGTCTAGCCTAAGGTCATGCATATGAGTCATCTTGGCTTCTTAAAGGGATTAGTTATTTAGCTCATGTTAATTTGTGTCTCTGTGTATTGCTAGAGTAAAATGAGCAGGATATGTATGCACCTCCTCCTTTACTGATAAGCTTGTAGTCTTTCAATAAAGATTGTATACCTGTTTGACCCTCAACAAAGAGCTTTGTCTCGTATTTGGGGGAGAATTACTCATATTGGTTTCTTCTTCAGCTGGTTGGAGTGTTTGTAGCTGCCTTTGTGTTCAGGAATGGAATATCCTAAACGACTTTAACCCCTTTCATACTCGGGTGTTGTTACAGAAGCCTATGTCACCAGGCTAGAATGCATAAGGACCTGGGTCACAGGGTTCAGGAGGTAGAACAAGTGCTTGATGATATAAAAAATAGGGGGGGAACTCCCACGCTGTCTAAAAGACCTAATAAGAGAAATACTGCTGCAGTCACCTGTGAATCTGATCCTAACAGAAGCAATTATGCATATGTAAATGGTGGTGACTGCGCTGTGGGCGGTGGGGGGGTGGGAGTAAGGGGTGGGGAAGTGAAATGTGGCTGGTAGGCAAAGTGAAACAAGGTAAAAATACCTATGATACTGCTAAATCAACAGTAAATCCCAGTTTAAATATTACTAACAAATAGTGACATAAATTGAACATCCAAACGTAATTACAATATGTCAAATGATACTGACAAATAATGACATAAAGTGAGAATCCAAACATAAATTCAGGGGGCCAGATCCACAAAAGAGATACGCCGACTTAACTCGATTTTTCTAAATTTACACGGCGTGTATCTTTGCGCCCGATCCTCAAAACGAGAAGCGCCTGAAATTCGTGCTTTTCCGTCCTACCTAAAAATATTACGCCGGCGCATTCTCGTGCGCAAATTACGCTAGGCACGCCGCTTTATTTGATAGGCAAAGATGCAAATGAGGGAGATAGGGCGATCCACAGAATTAAGTGTGTGCGCCGTAGATTACGCCCTGTGCGCACCTGGTAGTTTTTTGGTGGGAATTTACACTTTATAAAAGCAGCCCTAATTTTACACATGCCGTCTGAATGTCTGCTGAAGCAACACCATTCAGGAAGAGCTCAGCACACACACGTTCAGGACTGAAATCTCTCTGCCAAAATGCCAGGACCAGCAATGATACTAGCTGCATTAGTTGATATAGAGACACAAAGAAGGAGGAGGGCACAGAGGAGGAGGAGGAGGGCACAGGAGAGGGTCTACCGCCCACGGCAAGATTTGTTTGGCATGCCTGCTTGTGAAGTTTACCGCAACTACAGATTTACCCGTGAGTCCATCCTGGAATTAACAACAATACTTCAGGATGATATTACCAGCCCAACCCAACGCTCCCATGCACTGCAGCCACTCACCAAAGTACTGGCAACTTTGCATTTTCTGGCAACTGGCTCATTCCAACGCACAAGTGGAGGCGTGGCTGGGATGGCACAATCCTCCATCAGCAGGTGTGTGCACCAAGTGGTCCCTGCAATCCTGCGGCGCATGGGAAATCAGTTTCAAAAACCCACCCAGGAGGATCAGCGTTTAAAGTCCATGACCGAGTTTTATCACATTGCCAGATTTCCACGCACCATCGGGGCCATTGATTGTACCCATGTGGCACTACAACCACCCCATGATACTGAGCACATGTTCCGGAATCGTAAAGGCTGGCATTCCATCAATGTGCAAGTCATCGTAGATGCCCATGGCCTCATCTGGCACGTCTGTGCTAAATTTCCTGGATCCTGCCATGATAGTTACATTTACCGGCAGACCCAGATCTCAAGAGATTTTGACCAGAACATGTATGGAGACAGCTGGCTGATTGGTGAGTGACATGTGTGTCAGGTATGTCCCCCCCATGATGCTGACATCACAAGGGGCACATGCATGACTAATATCCTCCTGTCTTTTCCCTTACAGGTGACTCAGGATATGCCTTGGGACCTCATCTAATGACCCCATTCAGGAACCCCCAAACCCCAGGAGAGCAACGCTACAACCAGGCGCACATACGAACCCGGGGAGTGGTTGAACGGACCTTTGGGCTTATGAAGTCCCGCTTCAGATGCCTGGATAAGTCTGGGGGTACCCTGCTGTATTCCCCTGACTTTGTGTGCCAAATAATTGGGGCATGTTGCATACTCCACAACTTTGCCCTCAGAAGGGGACTGCATATTGACTTATGTAATGACCTGACCCCTGACCCAGGCAATACTATCCCAACCAACTCTACCCGGTCTGCTGAGGGCACAACAGCTAGGAGACGCCTTGCAGAAGGCATTTTTTCGCAGTAAATGTACATGATTAATGTCACAATAAGAATGTATCTTTTCCCTGTAAATGCACATCAATAAAGTCACAATGATAATGCATGAATGCACACCACTGTGGTTCCTTGCACAGACACATCACATGCACATCGAATTGGATTAGATCCAAGTCCCCCCCCCCCCCTTTGGGACTTGGGAGCAGTAACGCCACGCCACGGCTCCAATTATGTCACTGTGCATTCATACACCATTCAGGAACCTGGGATTGCACTTCTCCCTGGTCCTGGGGATCCCTTCTCCACCAAAACTGAGGGTGACAACCTTAATTTCTTAGGAATGCCACCCCCCCACATTCACACATCATTCACACACATAAACCAAATCATAAGTACAGAAGACCAAATAAAAAAAAAAAAAAAATGCATAAACAAAAAAACAAAATTATCCCAGCAAATTGATTAGCGGCGGCGCTTGCTACGCCTTGGCTGGGCAGGGGCACGGGCAGGGGCAGGGGCACGGGCAGGGGCACGGGCAGGGGCAGGGGCACGGGCAGGGGCACGGCCACGCCGTCGCGGAGGATGTCCATTGGGGGGGGGGTTGAGCTGGGGAAGGAGGAGCCTCCTGGGGGGGTTGAGCTGGGGAAGGAGGAGCCTCCTGGGGGGGTTGAGCTGGGGAAGGAGGAGCCTCCTGGGGGGGTTGAGCTGGGGAAGGAGGAGCCGCCCCTGCTGGCCTGCCCTCCATGGCCCCTGCAATGCGAGTGAGACAGGCAGTGAGGGCAGCCGCATTGGCCTGGCCAGACCTTGTATTGTCCTGCACAGCCTGGGTCAGGGCACTCAGCTCATGGGCCACGCGCGTTGTGGCGGTCTGTATGTCATTCAAACATGTAATGACCGCCGTTGAGTTGGTGGCCACATCACCGAGTGCCTCCATCATTTCACCCTGGCTGTGCTCCATCTGCGTCAGTTTTTCCAGCATTTTTCCAAGAATGCGGGTCTGCCGGGCATTGTCCTTCACCACACTGGCCGACAGACGCTCGCCCACAGCCACGGTCTCCTGGGTTGTCCCCCTGGCTGCCGCTGAGTCTTGCGGGCCTGGAGGAGGGGAGAGAGTGACCCTGGTGACTGGAGGCCTGTTGGGGGAGAAGTGGGAGGGGCTACCCCTGATGGTGGCCTGACTGGTGCCAGCCTCAGGGGTAGTCTCAGGGGAAGACTCAAAGGTCATCATATCAGTGGCCAGGAGGACTTCCCGGCCAATCTGCATATTTTCCTCCTCCTCCCCCTCATCATCCTCCTCCCACTCAACCTCCTCCCCCTCAACCTCCTCCCCCTCAACCTCCTCATGAGTGGAGGTTTGGCCAATCCCCTCCCCTGGGGAATCCTGCCCTTCTTGGGACTCATCATCTGCCTGTCTTGGGGGTGGTGCTGCAGCCTGGCCCGATGGGCCTGCAACCTCCTGGCCTCCAACCTCCTGGCCTCCAACCTCCTGGCCTCCAACCTCCTGGCGTGTAACCTCCTGGCCATCTGTGGAGGACACAAAACAATCACATGTTTGAGGAACCACACACTTGGCACATCTTCCCTTCCCCCACCCACACATGCTAATCAACAGAGAATAAACCAAAAAACCTACCTGTCCTCCTAGGAACATCTGACGTATAGCCAGGCAGGCCCACCACCTGCTGTGGGTGGAAACACTGGGCCACTGCCCATTCCTCCTCCGTCAGTCTGACTGGGCAGGGTCCCCCTCCTCCAGTGCCCCTGGTATGGGCGTCGATCCTTGCCATCTTAGTCCGGACGACGCTTCTCAGATCATTTATTTTTTTCTGTATGCCAGCGGGGGTCCTAGTCTCCCCCCCCCCCCCGCCGCATTGATCTGGTCCGTGATCTTTTTAATAAGCTGCCTCCTCCTGGCCGGGGTGGTGTTCTGGCTCTCAGGGCCATGCAGAAATCGCCCATATTTCACGATGCCCCGAGCAAGAATTTGCTTCTCTCCCAGGGTGAAATTAAGCTTCCTGCGTTTAGGGGGCATCTCATACACCACCCAGCAACAACAAACACACCCGACAAACAATCGACAATACACACCCAAAAACCTGACAAAAATCTATACCACAAAAAAAGAACCAAAATCTAAACACACAAGGACACAGCTAATAGTAATTCAAAAAGAAACACGCACCAACAAACAAACAAAAAACAAACACCAAAAAACAAACACCAAAAAACAATCAGCAAAAACCAAACACCCAAAAACAATCAGCAAAAACAATAACAAACAAATTAAATAAATACACTTCTCAAAAACAAACAACAACTAGACTCTCCAACTCCTCAAACACTTTTCTCACAAACACAACTTACCAACACACAAACAAACAGAGCAGAAGCAAATTGCTCATGGAAGGGGAACAATGGGATATACTTTTGCAAGGGAAGTGTGTGTGTGTGGTGCTTTTTAAACACAGGGCGATCCTCAAACTAAGTACACTTGGCCTTTTACCTATCTCACTGATTGCGCCGAGATCAGTTCTGCACATGCCCAGTGAGGTCCCGATTCGTGCGCGCATGCGCAGTACGGCCGGCGCCTCATTTGCATGGGGTCACGGCTCATTACAATGAAGCACGCCCACTTCCTTCCCACTTGCAAAAACCCCGCCTTACGCCTCTGAATTTAAGTTACGCTGGCGCACATTTAGACGCAAATGCGCTGTGGATACGGCACTTACGACACCAACTTAGGGCAACGTAACTTAAATCACATAAGTTAGAACAAACTAAATTTGCACCGCTGGCTGAGGATCTGGCCCAATGTGTCAAAGTGATCAAACACATGATAAAAGTCCCAAACATTGATAGTTGCTGTGCCGTGTGAAATAAATAATCCAAAAAGGAACAGAAGCTGCATAAACGATAATAGGTCTGTGTTTTTTACCTATGTGAGTGTTTTTTCATTTATGCCAATAAATCCTCTCTTTACCATACGAAGTTATGCCGAGTACACACGACCATTTTTCATTACGAGAAAAATGCAATTTTTTTTAATTGGTCATTAAAAACGATGTGTGTAGGCTCCAGAGCATTTTTATTGACGAGAAAAATGACCATTAAAAATCTAGAACCTGCTCTATTTTTTCTCATTTTTCATGTTGTCGTTTTTTCTCGTCGTGGAAAACGGTTGTGTGTATGCTTTAATGGCTGGGAAAAAACGCGCATGCTCAGAAGCAAGTTATGAGAAGGGAAATTTGCATAATCAGCCCAAAGGGTGGTGCCATTCGAATGGAATTCCCCTTTATAGTGCCGTTGTACGTGTTATACGTCACTGCACTTTTTTTTTCATGATCGTGGCAGGCTTGACAAGAATCATGTCGAAAAAAACGTTGTTTAATGACGTGAAAAACGGTTGTGTGTATGCGGCATTATGCTATAAGTTTCCTCTTTCCCATTGTTACTGCCATCCATCGAGCTCCGATTGGCTGACACCTGGGAATCAGAGTGAATCCAAGTTTACACAAAGCTGACACTACAAAGGGGATACGAGTTCGGTGCTCATGGATTGACCCCCTTGTTTTCATATTTTATGTGAGTGCATCACCCTGCGACCTACCCCCACTTTATTGTGGTTTTCCCCACAGTGTCATTTTATGAATGCATTGTTTGTGCTTGTCTCTTTTCATGGTATACATCTGCCATTGAGATTACTGCAGCAATAGAAAGGAGCAGTGCCGGCCCAAGACATTGTGCTGCCTGGTACCAAGAATAAAATGCTGCCCCCCCCCCAGAAAAAAAATCACGCCCCCCCCAAAAATGCCCCCACATCCTTTATTTGATATCATTATAACTAAAGAGGACCTGTCATGGCTCTATACATGTATAGGAGTATAAAGAGGACCTGTCATGGCATTATACCTGTTTATAGAAGTATAATGAGGACCTGTCATGACTGTATACATGTATGTAGGAGTATAAAGAGGACCTGTCATGGCTCTATCCTAGTGATTAGGAACAGAGATCTTTCTCCTCCTCCAGTCAGTCCCACCCCCCAGTTAGAAACACCTCCCATGGAACACATTTAACCCCTTCCCTGACAGTGACATTTACACATTAATCAGTGCATTTTAATAGCACAGATGGCTGTATAAATGTGAATGGTCCCAAAAATGTGTCAAAAGTGTCTGACCTGTCCACCGCAATGTCGCAGTCTCGCAAAAAAAAAAAAAAAAACAGATCACTGCCATTACTAGTGAAAAAAAAATAATAATAAAAATGCTTGAAGTGCATAATTTCTATTATTACATTGTTATATAAAATAGTTCAACTCACCATATTGCAGAATCAGTAGGAGCCCCGAGCGTGTCACTTGTTGCCAACGTCACCTGCCTTCAGATGCGGATTGTCACTTGCTGCTTCACCAGATGCAGGTTGTCACCTGCCACACATTGCAGATTGTTACTTGCCACAATGTCACACATTGAGGATTGTCACTTGCCACCTGCTACACAATGCAGATTGTCACTTGCCACAACGTCACCTGCCACACGCTGCAGATTGTCACTTGCCACGTCACCTGCTACACGTAGCAGATTGTCACTTGCCACATCACCTGCCACACATTGCGGATTGCCACTTGCTGTGTCCTAGAGTAAAGGCAGGCAGCAGAGAGATAATGTAATCTCTCTGCTGCCCGCACAGTGGGGGCGGAACTGCAATGATGCAGATGTCATCTCTTTGCTCCCCCGCCCGCTGATTGGCCAGCAAGCCCGCTCACCTGCTGACTGTCCCGCCCGCTGACTGTTCCCCTGTTCTGCATGCAATGCCCAGGTGAATGGAGCATGCTGGCAGAACAGGTGGAGCGGGCTGGCTGGCGGGTGGGTGGGCGTCAATTTGCCTCACAGTGGAGCACGGAGCGGGCAGAACAGGTTGGCAACAATTTGTCTCACAGTGCAGCGGGGAGTGGAGCGGGCTGCCGGGCGGAAATTTGCCCCTCAGTGCAGGCAGGGCCAGTGCTAGGCAATTTGGACCTCTAGGCAAGACCAGCTACGTGCGCCCCCCCCAAAATGTTCCCTGCGTCCATCATATGTGATGTGCACCAGTAAATTTAAGGGGGTGGGGTGGTATGAATATTACAGGGGGTGGTAGGAAGATGACAGGGGTGGGTGGTAGGAAGCTGATAGGGGATGGTGGTAGGAAGCTTACAAGGGTGGGTGGTAGGAAGCTGACAAGTGTGGGTGGTAGGAAGCTGACAGGGAGGATGGAGATGACAGGGGGGTGGTAGGAAGATGACAGGGTAGGGTGGTAGGAAGATGACAGGGGTGGGTGGTAGGAAGCTGACAGGGAGGATGGAGATGACAGGGGTGGGTGGTAGGAAGCTGACAGGGAGGATGGAGATGACAGGGGTGGGTGGTAGGAAGCTGACAGGGAGGATGGAGATGACAGGGGTGGGTGGTAGGAAGATGACAGGGGTGGGTGGTAGGAATCTGACAGGGTAGGGTGGTAGGAAGATGACAGGGGTGGGTGGTAGGAAGCTGACAGGGTAGGGTGGTAGGAAGATGACAGGGGTGGGTGGCAGGAAGAAGACAGGGAGGATGGAGATGACAGGGATGGGTGGTAGGAAGCTGACAGGGAGGATGGAGATGACAGGGGTGGGTGGAAGGAAGCTGACAGGGAGAATGGAGATGACAGGGGTGGGTGGTAGGAAGCTGACAGGGAGGATGGAGATGACAGGGGGTGATAAAATGTATGACAGGCCTCAGAGGTAGGGTGGTGGGATCATCATGCTCCTCGTCATCCCCCTGTTCCTGGCATCCCACTGGGATGCCAGGAACAGGGGGATGATGAGGAGCATGATGATGACAGGAGACAGTAGGTGGCATCACAGCATTAGGGCTGTGTGTGAGGTCATCACAAGCAGCTGGTAGCAGGGATGTTCGGGCGCCCTTGTTCAGGGAGTGCACATGGTACAGTTGGTAAGAGATTCACAGAGTGCGGGAGAAGGGGAGGAGCCAGGGGTGGGGAGCACACCACCTACTGACCAAACAATTGGATGATCGAGGTTGCGACAACCTCCCAGCGCCGCCTCCTCTTCCTCCACAGGACTGCGTAGTGGCAAGGATTACAATTATGTCAAACATTAAATGCAGGGGGAGTGGAGCGGGCGGAACGGCATGGCGAGCGGGCGGCAACTTGCCGCTCCCCTGAAAGTGCCGCCTGGTACCCATGGTACCACTCGGTCCCATTATAGGGCCGGCTCTGGAAAGGAGACTACTACTGTCATGACTTCCATCTAGATATGTAATCTACTTCAGCTGTTTATTTAAATCTCACCACTGAAGAATTTGTCCAGCACGCTGCGCTTTCTTTGGTCAAGGTTTTTTCTTACACACAGACCTATTATCATTTATGCAGCTTCTGTTCCTTTTTGGATTATTTATTTCACACGGCACAGCAGCTACTAATGTTTGGGACTTTTATCATGTGTTTGATCACTTTGACACATTGGGCCAGATTCACAAAGAGATACGATGGTGTATCTCCTGATACACCATCGTATCTCTGACTTAAACTGGTCCTATCTATGCACCTGATTCATAGAATCAGGTACGCATAGATATGGCTAAGATCCGACAGTGTTACACTGTGTTACACTGTCGGATCTTATTTTCAATTTGAAAATGGCGCCGGGGGCGTTCCCGCTGATTTACATTGAATAATATGTAAATCAGCGAGATACGCAAATTCACGAACGTACGCGGACCCGACGCAGTGTTCTTACGACGTTTCCGTAGCGGATTTCCCGGCGTATACTTACCCCTGCTTCTATGAGGCGCAGCCAATGTTAAGTATAGCCGTCGTTCTCGCGTCGCTTTTAAATTTTCTTACGTCGTTTGCGTACGCCGATTCAGAAACACGTGCATCGCAAGTTACGCTCACGTCGAAACCACTGACGTCCTAGCGACGTCAGTGGGAGCAATGCACGCTGGGAAATTCCGCGGACGGCGCATGCTCATTTAAATCGGCGCAGGAACGCGCCTGATTTAAATAGTACACTCCCCCTAGCCGCGGAATTTGAATTCCGCTGGGGGATTTACGATCCGCCGCCAAAAGTTTGGAGGTAAGTGGTTTGTGAATTACCCACTTGCCTCGCAAACTTGCGGGAGCGGATCTTAAATCAGGTAGATCGAGCGGATCTAAAGATCCGCTGATCTACGTGAATCTGGCCCTTTATGTCATTATTTGTCAGTGTCATTTGACATATTGTAATTACATTTGGATGTTCACTTTATGTCACTATTTGTTAGTAATATTTACACTGGGATTTACTGTTGATTTAGCAGTATCATAGGTATTTTTACCTTGTTTCATTTCCCCACCCCTTACTCCGCCCCCCCACCCCACAGCGCAGTCACCACCATTTACAAGTGCTTGATGATGCTGTCACTAAGCTGAATGATCATGATGCCATCCCACATCATACAGATACAGCAGCTTTATTACAATCTAGATGACCAGGAGAATAGGAGCTGCCAAAATAATATCTGCATCTGTGGTCTCCCTGAAGCGGTGGAGCCTAAGGATTTGGGCTCTGTGGCCACCTCTATCTTTAACCAGCTCCTGCAACTGCCCAAAGACTCATCTATTGAGATTGACCGCATACATAGGGCTTTGGGCCCCCACAATCTTAACCCAGTCTTTATGTGTGATGTGATCTGTAGGGTCCATTTTTTAAAAGTTAAAGCTGATATCATGCAAGCTGCTCATTCACAGGACACAATCTTATTCAATGAAACACCAGTTTTGTTACTAGCTGATCTCTCCAAGCAAACCCTGGTGATGCGTAGAACGCTTAGACCTGTGATGGAAGCACTACAAGCCAAATGCATCAAGTACTGCTGGGACTTCCCGTTCCAGCTTTCTGTCACCCATGCGGGCAAATCCGCAACCTTCCATACTCTTGGTGACCTAGCTAACTTTCTTGGGACTTTTGAACTACCTCAAATTGCCATCCCATCAAAACCTGCAACCCCAGGTCTCTCACTTACCACAGGTTGGAAGAATTATTTCAAGAAGAAGCGTTCCCGCTCCAGTGCTTCCAAATTCCCAGCAGGATGAGAACCCTCAAGCATTGTTCCTGGGACTACTTTTAGGACTTTAAGTCCTTCCTGACGCTTGCCATCTGTGACAGATCCTATCCCACACTCTGCTGAGTGCTTCCGTCAGTAATACCGCTTTCTCCAGTCTGACCATCAGAGAGATATATTATTACAGCTGCCCTGAATACAAGTCTAGCCGGAAATAGCTTGTAGCATCTAGCATGGTTTATTGGGCAGAATACAGACTTTTTATACACTTTTAACACAATGGGTTAGATAACAAGTTAGGGCTGACTCATGGATACTCCCCCCTCGCCAACACCTTTAGCAGACAACTATATAATTAGCATGTTAATTAACACAGCACAGCCCAGGTGACCAGACAGCCCGTTAATGTATTGTTTAGAATTAACAACTAAGAATAGTCTTTGGGCAAATCCAAGAAAACAGTCTCTCAAAAATGTAACAAAAAGATTTATATAGCAATAACAAATAACAGTGTGAATGTGGCAGAAAAGGTGCCTGCAGCCAGTGTCCGCGACACCATCTATCTATACTGGTGCTGTGATACATTTATTGAGTTGCCTGTTTTATTATGCTGTTCATTGTTTGTTGGTTTGAGCTAGGGATGGGCCGATTCGGTTTGGTTCGCACCAATACTGCGAACAGGCAAAAAGTGTCCCATAGACCCTATTAAATCTATTGAACACGAACATGGATAATCAAGAGTGCTAATTGAAATGATCAAAAATTTTGAAAAGAAACCTATTTTTTATTCTCTATTCAAAAATTGGTGAAATAAGTAATTTTTGTTCCTAAATTTGGGCCAAATTTTATATTGCTACAAAAATAGCTAAAATTTGTGGATATTATTTAATCTGTGAGAAAGTTATATAGCCAGATTCACGTAGTCCGGCGTATTTTTAGGTGGGCGTAGCGCAGCTCATTTGCACTACGCCAACGTAAAATAGAGAGGCAAGGCCAGTATTCACAAAGCACTTGCTCCCTAAGTTACGTTGGTGTAGCGCAAATGGCCTGGCGTAACCCCGCTTAATTCAAAATAGGCAGGTAGAGGGCGTGCTCCATGTAAATTACCCGTGACCCCATGTAAATGAGGGCTGTTGGTACGGCGCATGCGCGCGCATGCTCAGAATCACGTCGCAAATACTCCTTGCTTTCGACGTGAACGTAACCTACGCCCAGCCCCATTCACGTACGCTTACGCAAACAATGTAAAATACGACGGCAGTTCCGACGTCCATACTTTGCATGGGCTGTGCCACCTACAGAGGTGTTTTATTTTTACGCCGGCGTATGTCTTACGTAAACGGCGTAGTTTACTGCAACGGGCGTACGTACGTACGTACGTACGTACGTACGTACGTACGTACGTGAATCGGCGAATCTTTCTCATTTGCATATTCGATGTGTAAATCCACGTACACACCCCTAGCGGGCAGCGTAAATATGCAGCTAAGATACGACGGCGTAGGAGACTTATGCCGGTTGTATCTTAGCAACAGTGAAGCGTATCTCAGTTTGAGAATACACTTAAAGATACAACGGCGTAAGTCTCTGTATGAAGCCGGCTAATAGAGTCTACAAGCTATGGCGCAAATCATAAAAATATGATCACACCTGATATACTGATGGCCTATCATTTCTTGAGGACCTGAAACCCAAAGACAGTAAAAATACCCCCCAAATGACCCCTTTTTGTAAAGTAGACAGTCCAATGTATTTAGTAAGAGGCATAGTGAGTCTTTTGAGGTTGTAATTTTTTCTCACAATTCTTGGGAAAATTAAGAAATGAATTGTTTTTTTTTTACACAAAATTGTCAGAATAACAAGTTATTTCTCACACACAGTATATGCATACTTCCAAGTATGGAGATATCACATGTGTGACACTTTTTCACAGCCTGGTCACATAGAGAGTCCCAACATGCAGAAAGCACCATCAGGCATTCTAGGAGCATAAATTACACATCTAATTTAATTCCTACCTATTAGACTTTTGAAGGTCCTGGAGCACCAGGATCTAATTTTGGAATGAAAAGATTAGATATATTGCTGCCTAATGTAACCAGCTTAGCTCTTGATGATTTAGACATTGTGGGCCAGATTCACATAGAATTGCGGCCGTGTAACGTAACCCGTTTACGTTACACCGCCGCAAGTTTTCAGTGTTAGTGCCAGATCAACAAAGCACTTACCTGTAAGCTTTCGGCGGTGTATCGTAAACACGTCTGGCGCAAGCCCGCCCAATTCAAATGGGGCGGGTACCATTAAAATTAGGAGCGCTCCCGCGCCGGACGTACTGCGCATGCTCCGTTCGCAATTTTCCCGACGTGCTTTGCGCGAAATTACGGCGGTGTGACGTGTTTGTGAATCGCGACGTGCGTAACGTACTTACACCGGGAAAAACAAAAAATTCAAAAGCGACGTGGGAACGACGGGCATACTTTAACATGGTGGAGTAATTTGACACCATGTTAAAGTACCCCTAATTTTGCGACGGGAAACTAAGACTTGCGCCGACGTAATGACGGGAAAAACATTTGTGGATCGCCGTAACTGCTAATTTGCATACCCGACGCTGGAATACGACGCAAACTCCACCCAGCGGCGGCCGAGGTACTGCATCCTAAGATCCGACGGTGTAAGTCAATTACACCTGTCGGATCTAAGGGCTATCTATGCATAACTGATTCTAGATACTCTGAGAGATACGACGGCGTTTCAGAGAAACGCCGTCGTATCTCTTCTGTGAATCTGGCCCAGAAATCATAGTACTAAATAATCATGGAGTTAAGAAAAAAATTAAGTTAAATAAAATAAAAACAAACCATTTTTCAAAGTCCCCCCACCCAGACGTACATGGCAAGTCCTCCACCCAGGCGTACATGACAATAAAAGCTCAAACTCTAAGGCCGGGTACACACGGACAAACATGTATGGTGAAAGCGGTCCGTCGGACCGTTTCCACCATACATGTCTGCCAGAGGGCTTCTGTACGATGGTTGTACACACCATCGTACAGAAGTCCGCGCGTAAACAATACGCGGGGCGTGTCCGCGGTGTCGCCGCGTCGATGACGCGGTGTCGCCGCGACAATGACGCGGCGACGTGGGCGGCCCGCCTTTAAAATGCTTCCACGCATGCGTCGAAGTCATTCGACGCATGCGAGGGACGGCGGGCGCCTGGACATGTACGGTAGGTCTGTACTGACGACCGTACATGTCCGAGCGGGCTGAATTCCAGCGGACTGTTTTAAAACAAGTCCAGGAATATTTGTCTGCTGGGAAAAGGCCCGGCGGGCAAATGTTTGCTGGAATTCGGCCCGCTCGCGCCCACACACGACCAAACATGTCTGCTGAAACTGGCCTGCGGGCCAGTTTCAGCAGACATGTTTGCTCGTGAGTATGGGGCCTTAGGTTCTCTGCATATGCATACAAAAACGATTGCACCAAACATGTTAGATATTATTGTGCACACCAGAAAGAGCAATAACTTCAGGGCAATCATATCTCTAAAATAGTGAGCTACAAAGGCTTTTAAATTGTCAACTGTGCACGATTGTGGGTACCATAGTTTAACACCATTTCACATGTATGTATATGTTTCACATATATTTGTTTGTCAAATAATTGTTTTTGTAAATAAAAATTACATTTACAAGAAAATGTTACAGGGTTACCTTTACAATGTTACAATGTTCATGTAGCAACAATACAGAGTAACAGTAAGAATTAGTATACAATATATGGTTAAGGGGAAAAAATAAGGAAAAAAGAGGTGAAGGGAGTTAATTATTCTAAGCAATCATTCTTTTAAATCCATAATTAATCAAATCAATCCTAAACACAACATTGTAGGGTACTTTACATCAAATTCTCCATTTACTAACATAAATAGCTGCTAGCTATTATGCATAATATAGGCCTATATAATTTAATTTACAAGTTGTATAAATAATGACATATGACCTTGTGGTGATAGAGCTTCTTAAATCAAAGCATTTCTCAAATAGCTTTTTCAGGACAAACTGAGGACCAATCGAGGAGGTAGCATGATTTACTATACATTGTGGCTGCAGCGACTGGGTGGTGGACCTTTAGCCTGGGTTTATACTAGAACACACAGCGGCACACAGCAGGATTCTGGTGCATCTCCATTCACTGTTTTAGGTCCGATTTCAGCCCAAATTTTGGGCTGAATTCAGACCTGAAATGGACCAAAAGACGCACGGGGCTCCTGTGCAATTCCCACCAGAGCCCCTGCAGAGATATGTGAACCGGCTCTAGTGAGAGACGGTCACAATCTCCTACTATGCAAATTGGATGTGGAGAAAACCGCATCCAATTTGCATAAGTGTGGACCCAGCCTCAGTGTGGACACTGGGACTAGAAGATGGAAAACAGGACATGGCAGCACTCAAAGACACTTCTTATAGTGGGCATGGATAATGTAACATATACCAGGTGTTTAAACATCAAACAGCCAACCAAAGATCTCCAGGTCTATAGCGGGCCCAAAATCTCTAAATGGCGCTTAGAATCCTAGTAAAAAAAAAGCCAGCATTGATTGAAACTAGCAGGTTTAATGGAAGTAAATAATCACAAGGCAGCTTATAATGTGTCTGCCCCTGTTTTAACAGCAATATATGGTTCAACCATAGGGAGCATGAAATAAGACCTACTAACAAGGTATTACATGCTGACCAAGCTGCTAAGTGATCCCGCAGGAGTACCTGAAAGTGCTTTCAAAAAATATATTGGGGTTAATTTACTAAAAGCAAATGGACTGTTTAGTTTTGAAAGTACAGTTGCACTCTGCAAGGGCAGTTGCTCCAGAACTTAGTAAGCTTATCCAATCATGTGCAAGGGAAATGGCAAAAAACAGCATTTTTTCTTCACATGATTGGATGATGGAAGTCAGCAGAGCTCTCCATCACTTACTAAGCTCTGGACTTTCAAAAGTTCACAGTCCATTTGCCTTTAGTAAATCAACCCCATAGTGTTTTGGCGGCTTTAAGAAGTTTTGAGGCTTAATATACACATTTTAACTTGTATACACAAAAAGAAAAATAGAAGTGAAAGAGTAAGCCCCCATATTTATTTTTTTATCTTTCTTTAGGTGTTTTGCCTGGGGTTTTTTTTGTTGGATATTGTAGACTAAACAATATTTTTCATAAGTAAGAAACCTTTGTTGCAGAATAGGAGTGAGGGTCAGGCACAAAGAAACAGAACCAGGCAGACAGAAATTCACAATTAGCACTAAAAAGAAAAACATATTTTTCTGACCAATTTTTTGCTCTTTTTGTTTTTCTATGCTGATCGTTAATGTATTCACTGATATTCCTCAATAATTTGTTTCCCTGATGTTTTGTCTGCCTAATATTTCTTGGAAACCTGCATGCTTGTAAACACTGTGTATTACACAGATTGATTTTGAGCTACTTTGCATAATTTGGATGATTTTCTCTATTCTTATCCCAGCAGTTACTTTGGAGAGATATGCAAAAGATTTTTGAGTGACTTCTAAAGGCAAAACTGATATGGTAACCAACACCACACAATAAATGAAACATACTGCAAATTAGGCCTTGGAAAGGGTATACATACTTTCTAAAGTAGCTTTACAGAAGAAGACTAGTAGAAATTGGTAGATATGTGCATTCCCGTTCGTACGAATGTTATTTTCGTACGAAAATGTTCATTTTCGTACCCGCAGAATAATGTGTACATACGAAAAAATGTAAGCACCAAAATACGAAAACGACGGGATTACGAATGAGTCGCATAACGAACAACCGCAAATACGAACGAACGATCCGACGAAAATACGACAAAACGAAAACGGCAAAAGAACGAATATGACATCTATAACAAAAGACTTGCATTCTTTATTTTGTTTGAATCCTTGTTCTGTTCGTATGTTCATATGACATCTAACAAAAGATTTTCATTCTGTATTTTGTTTGATTCCTTTTTCTGTTTGTATGTTCATATGACATCTTATAACAAAAGATTTGTATTCTGTATTCTGAGGGCCAGATCCACAAAAACCTGACGTAACTTAAAAAATCCAATTTAAGTTACACTGCCTTAAAGTTTCTACCTAAGTGCCTGATCCACAAAGCACTTATCTAGAAATTTCAGGCTGTGTAACTAAAATTCCGCCGGCGCAAGGCGTTCCTATTCAAATGGGGCGAGTCCCATTTAAATGAGGCGCGCTCCCGCGCCGGCCGTACTGCGCATGCGCGCCGGCCGTACTGCGCATGCGCGAAGTTACGTTACGCCGAGTTTTGAGGATCGCGACGGCTTAAAGTTGCGTCGGGGAAAAAAAAAAAATGACAGCGGCATGCATTCCTGAGGGAGAACTCCATGCCAATTTTCAAAGTAAAAACCGGCATGGGTTCCCCCCCCAGGAGCATACCAGGCCCTTAGGTCTGGCATGGGTTGTAAGGAGACCCCCCCCACGCCGAAAAATTGACGTAGGGGGTCCCCCTACAATCCATACCAGACCCGTATCCAAAGCACGCTACCCGGCCGGCCAGGAAAGGAGTGGGGACGAGCGAGCGCCCCCCCCCTCCTGAGCCGTGCCAGGCCGCGTGCCCTCAACATGGGGGGGTTGGGTGCTCTGGGGCAGGGGGGCGCACTGCGGGCCCCCCCACCCCAGAGCATCCTGTCCCCATGTTGATGAGGACAGGACCTCTTCCCGACAACCCTTGCCATTGGTTGTCGGGGTCTGCGGGCGGAGGCTTATCGGAATCTGGGAGTCCCCTTTAATAAGGGGGTCCCCAGATACCGGCCCCCCACCCTAAGTGAATGGATATGGGGTACATCGTACCCCTATCCATTTACCTGTAGGCAAAAAGTAAAATGTAGTAAACACACAACACAAGACTTTTTAAAATATTTTATTATTCTGCTCCGGACGCCCCCCCTGTCTTCGTTATTAGCTCAATTAGCAGGGGGGGCTTCTTCTTCCGCTCTCCGGGGGTCTTCCGCTCTCCGGGGGGGCTTCTCCGGACTCCGGGGGGGCTTCTCCGGACTCCGGGGGGCTTCTTCCATCTTCTCCCCTCTTCCGCTCTTGACTCGGCGAACCCCGGTTCTTCTGCAGCTCTCCGGTGCCTTCTTCTTCAGCGCTGGCTGCCTGCTATGTTTGTGTGTTAGCTCGATTTCAAACAGGCAGCCGGCGCGGTCTTCTGTGACGTCATCTTCTTCTCTTCTGTTCTTCCGATCTTGCCTCGTCGCCTGTTGTCGCTGTAATGATGGAAGCGCGCCTTGCATCACATTTATATAGGCATCACCGTCCCATCATGCTCCGGTAGGTACCCACGTGGTGGGTGCACGTGGGTAGGCACCCACCACGTGGGTACCTGCCGGAGCATGATGGGACGGTGATGCCTATATAAATGGGATGCACGGCGCGCTTCCATCATTACAGCGACAACAGGCGACGAGGCAACATCGGAAGAACAGAAGACCAGAAGACCCTGACGCCACAGAAGACCGCGCCGGCTGCCTGTTTGAAATCGAGCTAACACACAAACATAGCAGGCAGCCAGCGCTGAAGAAGAAGGCACCGGAGAGCTGCAGAAGAACCGGGGTTCGCCGAGTCAAGAGCGGAAGAGGGGAGAAGATGGAAGAAGCCCCCCGGAGTCCGGAGAAGCCCCCCCGGAGTCCGGAGAAGCCCCCCCGGAGAGCGGAAGACCCCCGGAGAGCGGAAGAAGAAGCCCCCCCTGGTAATTGAGCTAATAACGAAGACAGGGGGGCCTCCGGAGCAGAATAATAAAATATTTTAAAAAGTCTTGTGTTGTGTGTTTACTACATTTTACTTTTTGCCTACAGGTGAATGGATAGGGGTACGATGTACCCCATATCCATTCACTTAGGGTGGGGGGCCGGTATCTGGGGGCCCCCTTATTAAAGGGGACTCCCAGATTCCGATAAGCCTCCGCCCGCAGACCCCGACAACCAACGGCAAGGGGTGTCGGGAAGAGGTCCTGTCCTCATCAACATGGGGACAGGATGCTCTGGGGTGGGGGGGCCCGCAGTGCGCCCCCCTGCCCCAGAGCACCCAACCCCCCCATGTTGAGGGCACGCGGCCTGGCACGGCTCAGGAGGGGGGGGGCGCTCGCTCGTCCCCACTCCCTTCCTGGCTGGCCGGGTAGCGTGCTTTGGATACGGGTCTGGTATGGATTGTAGGGGACCCCCTACGTCGATTTTTCGGCGTAGGGGGGGTCCCCTTACAACCCATACCAGACCTAAGGGCCTGGTATGCTCCTGGGGGGGAACCCATGCCGGTTTTGTTTTTTACAAATTGACGTGGAGTTCTCCCTCGGGAAAGCATACCAAATGCCGTGGCTGGAATGGGCCTTTACAAGGTGTGACTAGTTTACACTTTGTAAAACGAGCCCTAATTTTACACTTGCAAAATAACACTTACGGCGCAAAAAGGAAGCTAGAAAGCTTTGTGGATCGCCTTAAGTGCTAATTTGCATACTAGCAACGGCATTTCGACTCAAAATGCCCCCAGCGGCGGATGCGGTACTGCATCCTAAAATTAGGCAGTGTAATTCAATTACACATGCCGGATCTTCTGTGTAACTTTGGAAAAAGCCTTTTGAGGATCGTTTCCAAAGTTACACACAGACTGAACAGCAGTTAAGTCGGAGTATCTCTTTTGAGGATCTGGCCCTGAATTCCTTTTTTCTGTTTGTAATTTGGTTTCAAAATACAGAATGCAAATCTTTTGTTATAAGATGTCATTTTCGTTTTTTTGAATGGACAGTGAGTGTAGTTAGTTAGTGAAGCAGCTTCTCTTTTGTGCTGAGTAGTACAGTAAAGCCAAATAAACTTTTCTGTGGATTTTCGTCTGAAGGGAGAGATCAGTTGGCTAGACTTTTGAACCTGGAACCCAAAAATGGTTTTCTGATGGAGTTTAAAAACGAACGAACGTTCGGTAAAACGATCGTTTTTATGAT
This sequence comes from Rana temporaria, assembly GCF_905171775.1. Taxonomy (NCBI): domain Eukaryota; kingdom Metazoa; phylum Chordata; class Amphibia; order Anura; family Ranidae; genus Rana; species Rana temporaria. The sequence continues at coordinate 209,260,851 of NC_053493.1, read as the reverse complement.
TGTTGTTAAAAAAGTCTGACCAAGTGTATGGGGCTTAACAATAGTTAATATGGATGAGCTGCGTGTTGAAAGTGCAGCGAATCCCGCAATATATTTACGAAAGTACAAAATGACAAAAATTCACGAAAATTATTGGGCCAGATCCACAAAAACCTGACGTAACTTAAAAAATCCAATTTAAGTTACACTGGCTTAAAGTTTCTACCTAAGTGCCTGATCCACAAAGCACTTATCTAGAAAATTCAGGCTGTGTAACTAAAATTCCGCCGGCGCAAGGCGTTCCTATTCAAATGGGGCGAGTCCCATTTAAATGAGGCGCGCTCCCGCGCCGGCCGTACTGCGCATGCGCGTCGGCCGTACTGCGCATGCGCGAAGTTACGTTACGCCGAGTTTTGAGGATCGCGACGGCTTAAAGTTGCGTCGGGGAAAAAAAAAATGACAGCGGCATGCATTCCTGAGGGAGAACTCCATGCCAATTTTCAAAGAAAAAATCGGCATAGGTTCCCCCCCCAGGAGCATACCAGGTCCTTAGGTCTGGCATGGGTTGTAAGGAGACCCCCCCACGCCGAAAAATTGACGTAGGGGGTCCCCCTACAATCCATACCAGACCCGTATCCAAAGCACGGTACCCGGCCGGCCAGGAAGGGAGTGGGGACGAGCGAGCGCCCCCCCCCCTCCTGAGCCGTGCCAGGCCGCGTGCCCTCAACATGGGGGGGTTGGGTGCTCTGGGGCAGGGGGGCGCACTGCGGGCCCCCCCACCCCAGAGCATCCTGTCCCCATGTTGATGAGGACAGGACCTCTTCCCGACAACCCTTGCCATTGGTTGTCGGGGTCTGCGGGCGGAGGCTTATCGGAATCTGGGAGTCCCCTTTAATAAGGGGGCCCCCAGATACCGGCCCCCCACCCTAAGTGAATGGATATGGGGTACATCGTACCCCTATCCATTCACCTGGAGGCAAAAAGTAAAAGTTAATAAACACACAACACAAGGCTTTTTAAAATATTTTATTATTCTGCTCCGGATGCCCCCCCTGTCTTCGTTATTAGCTCAATTACCAGGGGGGGCTTCTTCTTCCGCTCTCCGGGGGTCTTCTTCCACTCTCCGGGGGTCTTCCGCTCTCCGGGGGGGCTTCTCCGGACTCCGGGGGGGCTTCTCCGGACTCCGGGGGGCTTCTTCCATCTTCTCCCCTCTTCCGCTCTTGACTCGGCGAACCCCGGTTCTTCTGCAGCTCTCCGGTGCCTTCTTCTTCAGCGCTGGCTGCCTGCTATGTTTGTGTGTTAGCTCGATTTCAAACAGGCAGCCGGCGCGGTCTTCTGTGGCGTCATCTTCTCTTCTGTTCTTCTCCCCTCTTCCGATGTTGCCTCGTCGCCTGTTGTCGCTGTAATGATGGAAGCGCGCCTTGCATCCCATTTATATAGGCATCACCGTCCCATCATGCTCCGGCAGGTACCCACGTGGTGGGTGCACGTGGGTAGGCACCCACCACGTGGGTACCTACCGGAGCATGATGGGACGGTGATGCCTATATAAATGGGATGCAAGGCGCGCTTCCATCATTACAGCGACAACAGGCGACGAGGCAACATCGGAAGAGGGGAGAAGAACAGAAGAGAAGATGACGCCACAGAAGACCGCGCCGGCTGCCTGTTTGAAATCGAGCTAACACACAAACATAGCAGGCAGCCAGCGCTGAAGAAGAAGGCACCGGAGAGCTGCAGAAGAACCGGGGTTCGCCGAGTCAAGAGCGGAAGAGGGGAGAAGATGGAAGAAGCCCCCCGGAGTCCGGAGAAGCCCCCCCGGAGTCCGGAGAAGCCCCCCCGGAGAGCGGAAGACCCCCGGAGAGTGGAAGAAGACCCCCGGAGAGCGGAAGAAGAAGCCCCCCCTGGTAATTGAGCTAATAACGAAGACAGGGGGGGCATCCGGAGCAGAATAATAAAATATTTTAAAAAGCCTTGTGTTGTGTGTTTATTAACTTTTACTTTTTGCCTCCAGGTGAATGGATAGGGGTACGATGTACCCCATATCCATTCACTTAGGGTGGGGGGCCGGTATCTGGGGGCCCCCTTATTAAAGGGGACTCCCAGATTCCGATAAGCCTCCGCCCGCAGACCCCGACAACCAATGGCAAGGGTTGTCGGGAAGAGGTCCTGTCCTCATCAACATGGGGACAGGATGCTCTGGGGTGGGGGGGCCCGCAGTGCGCCCCCCTGCCCCAGAGCACCCAACCCCCCCATGTTGAGGGCACGCGGCCTGGCACGGCTCAGGAGGGGGGGGGGCGCTCGCTCGTCCCCACTCCCTTCCTGGCCGGCCGGGTACCGTGCTTTGGATACGGGTCTGGTATGGATTGTAGGGGGACCCCCTACGTCAATTTTTCGGCGTGGGGGGGTCTCCTTACAACCCATGCCAGACCTAAGGACCTGGTATGCTCCTGGGGGGGGAACCCATGCCGATTTTTTCTTTGAAAATTGGCATGGAGTTCTCCCTCGGGAAAGTATACCAAATGCCGTCGCTGCAATGGGCCTTTACAAGGTGTGACTAACTTTACACTTTGTAAAACGAGCCCTAATTTTACACTTGCAAAATAACACTTACGGCGCAAAAAAGAAGCTAGAAAGCTTTGTGGATCGCCTTAAGTGCTAATTTGCATACTAGCAACGGCATTTCGACTCGAAATGCCCCCAGCGGCGGATGCGGTACTGCATCCTAAAATTAGGCAGTGTAAATCAATTACACATGCCGGATCTTCTGTCTAACTTTGGAAAAAGCCTTTTGAGGATCGTTTCCAAAGTTACACACAGACTGAACAGCACTTAAGTCGGAGTATCTCTTTTGAGGATCTGGCCCATTGTCTATAGTAATGAACATGAATTAAACAGAATAACGAACCATCCCGCATGTACGAAAATAAAACGGTAACCAAAATACGAAACGATCGGAATACGAAAAAATCGTGTCGTACTAAAAACGAACGGGAACGAACAGGAAAATGGGCGTTTTACGAAAAACGAACAGGAACGAACCTACGGAACGATACGAAACAGAACAAAAAAAAACAAAAAAAAATTCTGTGCACATGTCTAGAAATTGGGACAATATACTCTGATTTTGTTTTCTCAATGGAAGAATAATAAACTAAAAATGTTTCACAGAAATGAAAACTAAGGGCTAGAATCAGGTAGATTGGCGCATCTTTACACCGGCGTAGCGCATCTCATTTGCGCTACGCCAACGTAACTCAGAGAGGCAAGTACAGTATTCACAATGCACTTGCTCCTAACATTGCGCCGGCGTAACTTAATTTAGTCGGCGTAAGTGTAAGTGGGTGTGACCTTATGCAAATGATGGTCCGAACGTGGAGTAGTGATATACGCCCGGCGTATTCTGAACGGAGCATGCGCAGTGAAGTGGACGTATGATCACTCCCATGTGCGCATGCTCACAACTACGCCGGCCCCACTTCCTGGGAAACGCCGGGCCAACCGGCTTACGCTGAGCCTATAAATACGCCCAGACATGCGCCCGTCTGGCGCAAAAGTACATCCTGTCCCCCCCCCTTAGGGAAAGTACTTTTCAAAGCGATGGCAGCTGCTGCAACTACAGACAAGAAGGAAAGGAGGAAGAAAAACTTTAGCCCGGAGGAGAGGGCTAGTATTGTTGCTGGGATCGTGGAACATGACAAATATCTCCATTGTGCCCTCAGTCACCAGACCAGCAAGGCGAGGAAGAAGGAGATCCTGAGGGAGCTCAGCCTGCAGGTCAGTGCTGTGGGCAATGCGACCAGGAGCCCCCTGGATATAATTTTTTTTTATCTAAAACGTAAGGTCCGTGAAAAGCTGGCTGAGATAAGGAAGCATGCCAGGGGCACTGGAGGAGAACCAGCCTGTACTGTGCGGTTGACCCCGGAGGATGAGATGATCGCACAATGCCTGCAGCGTGAGCAGGTGGAGGGCATGGAGGGATTTGAGTCCGGTGCCCAGTTCTTGAGGTCAGGTAAGTGTGTTTTATCTCCTATCTGGTGTGTAGCATGTGTGGGGGTGGAAGGGAACATGTGACAAGTGTGTGGGTCCACCAACATGTGAATGGTTTGTGTCATCCACAGATGTGCTGGAGGGAGCTGGGCCGTCGTCGGCTGCAGGGCGACCCACGCCATCCAGGGATGAAAGTGCCCATACCTCTCCTCTGGAGGAAGTAGAGGAGGAGCACGGGGACCTGGAGGATGCATTCTACATCCTGGATGAAAATCCCAGCAACCCTGGATCCTCCCAACCCTTCTCCCCCATCATGGGACCCTCACAACCCTCCTCCCCCATCATGGGGCCCTCCCAACCCTCCTCCCCCATCAGGGGACCCTCACAACACTCCTCCCCCATCAGGGGACCCTCACAACCCTCCTCCACCATCAGAGGAAGCTCCTCACCCTCCTCCACCATCAGGGGAAGCTCCTCAAGGGTGTCATGGTCTTACCTCCTTGCAGGCTTCTTATCACTGACATGTGCTGGCAGCCATCTTGCTTCTTGGGGTTCTTATAACTTACCACACCCTGCGGCTCCTCCTTCCCACTGGGAGGAGCTGGATGCTCAGCATATATATATGAGGGCAGCTGCAGCATGTCCTTGCTTGGGCCTCTCGTCTACACTCTCCTGTGATTGTGCTGCTTGCTCTTGGTTACCGACCCGGCTTCCACGGACGATCCTTCTGGCTCCTGATCCCCGGCTTCGTTTCACCACCTCTCTCTGACTACCGACTCCGGCTGGCTGACTCCCATTCCTGGCTATGGACCCTGACTCCGGTGGAGGACTCTGCTGACTGTTTGATCATCCGTTTGGACTTTAACCTTGATGTTTGGTTTTTAATAAAGCCTTCCTATTTCATTTATCTGTTGTTGTACGTCTGATTCATGCTTCCGTGACATTGGGCCTCTCCTGCCCCCAGGAAGGCCACCAGAAAAACCAGAGGTGTTCCTGAGGCCATCCAGGAAACTCTGGTGAGGAATCAGGCCCGCCAGACCCATCATGTGGGTGCTGTTGCCCGGGACATGGAGCATCTTGCAGACAGCCTGGCCTCCTCTGCACAAATACCTGACTGTCTGCAGGATATAAATGCCAATTGTGCAGCTGTTGTGACATGTGTTGGGGAGCTGCAGGCCACGACAGTACGCCTCGTCACAGAGGTCAAGAGCCTCACAGTGGCTGTAAAGGCCAATACGGTGGAGGGGAGATACAGGAGGCGCCAGCAACAGCAGAACACCACCCGCCAGCTGCTGATGCAGGCAGAGACCAATGCGGTGCTCACCCGCATAGCTGTGGCGTTGGAGGGCAGGCAGCCAGAACCCTGCCAAGAGTGGCAGACTTGAGGAGGAGTCTCCTGCTGATGCCCCACCCCGACCTGAAGTTCCCCCAGGCAAGTGAGGAGCCAGAGACGTGGCACCAGGCGGAGCCCACGACAGGGCAATTGATTGCCTATTTTTGACTTTAGTTCAGCTCCGGTGAGGAGCGTTTTTTTTATTTCAGCTCCGGTGAGGAGCGTTTTTCTTTTTTTGAATACTGCACACGGTCAGGAGTGCAGGCTACAGTGTGACTGGTGTGTGAATGTGGGGGTGACACTCCTGCCAGTAAGGGGTGTCACCCTGGGTCGTCGGGAGAAGTTATCCCCACGACCGTGTGAATGTGGTATGAATGGTCAGCGACATAATTGGGGCCTTGGCACGGCGTTGCTTCTCCAAAGTCCTGCATGGTGGACTTGGGCTAATCCAATGTGATGTGGATGTGGTGTGTGTGAGCTAGGGACCACAGTGGTGTGCATGTGTGCATTCTTCGTGTGTCATGATGAATGTGTGTGTTTAACGTGCAAACATGCCTACCACGAGGCATCTCCTGACTGCTCTTCCCTCAGCAGACAGGGCAGCCTCGGTTAGGGGGAGACTGTGTGGCTCGGGGGTCAGGTCATCATGTATTTCAATCTCCAGGCCCTTTCTCATGGCGTAGTTGTGCAGAATGCAACATGCCCTGATGATCTGGCACACAAAGTTTGGGGAATACAACAGGGTACCCCCGGAATTATGCAGGCATCGGAAACGGGACTTCAGGAGGCCAAATGTGCGTTCCACCACTGCACGGGTACGTATGTGTGCATCATTGTATTTTCTCTCTCCTCTGGTTTCTGGATTCCGGAATGGAGTCATGAGATGGGGCCCAAGTGCATATGCCGCGTCACCTGGAAGGGAAAAGACAGGAGGATGTGAATGTGCCCCTCATGATGTCTGCATCATGGGGTCTGACAGTCATGCCTGACTCCCATGTCACTCACCAACCAGCCAGCTGTTCCCGTACACGTTCTGTTCGAATTCTGTTGGGATGTAGCTTTGACGGAATATGTAGCTGTTGTGGCAGGACCCTGGGTGTTTGGCACGGACGTGCCTTATGGGGCATTGGGCATCGGCTATCACCTGTACGTTGATGGAATGCCACTGCTTACGATTGCGGTATATGTGCTCTGTGGCACGAGGGGGGCGTAGTGCCACATCTGTGCAATCAATGGCCCCCACGGTGCGTGGCAATCCTGCAATTTCGTAGAAATCCCGCATTGCCTTCTGCCGCAGGTGCTCCTGGGTGGGTTTGATGAAGTGGTGGGACATGCGTCGGAGGATTGCGGGGACAACCTGGTGCACACATCTGCTCATGGTGGATTGTTACATCCCAGCTACGACTCCACTTGTACGCTGAAAAGATCCACTTGCAATGAAATGCAGTGTTGCCAGTACCTTGACCAGTGGCTGCACTGCATGTGAGCGGTGTGTCTTGCTGGTGATGTCATCATGCAGGGTTGTGGCTATTTCCAGGATGGCTTCAGGGCTGAATCTAAAAATGCGATACACCTCCAAATCACCCATGCCAAAGACGTTCATGCACGTGCGGTATATCCTCTCCCGTGCCCTCCTACGTGGCGGTGGACCCATTAGTAGTGCTAGGACCACGGCTGCCATGTGTTGTCCTGCAAGTGTGGTTGCTCAGCTCTTCCATAATGGTGCTGCTGAGATATCTCGAGATACGTGGGCGTAAGTCCTACCTGAATCTGGCCCTAAATGTGTAAAATAAATAACAATTTGTGCTCACAGCAGTTGGCCTCCATTTACATATTTAAATCTACTTTAGCAACCCCCATATGTAATGTATAAAAATGTTCCCCAGCACAGTGTCCTGTTCATGAGTGCCCAACCTTTTAAGATGTGTATAAAAATAATGGTGCACTGTTACCTTAAATATAGATGTGAAATAAATGAATCAAAAACATGTTTTGTGACACAAGCTTAAACAAGCTGAACACAATACTAATATAAAAGAAAAAGATGAGAATGGTGCGCTTATTCAATAATGTGCCATAAAGTAATATACTCAAAGAAAAAATATGATGAGTATCCAAACATACAAATAAATAAATAAATGTGAATAAAGTCCAACTAAAGCCCAATGGTGGGAGTGAGGCCCCGTACACACGTCCGAGAAACTCGACAGGCAAAACACATCGTTTTGCTCGTCGAGTTCCTTGTGAAGCCGCCGAGGATCTCGACGAGACAAATTTTCCCATTGCCGAACGAGGAAATAGAGAACATGTTCTCTTTTTGGCCCGACGAGATCCTCGTCGGTTTCCTCTGCGAAAAGTGTACACACGACCGGTTTTCTCGGCAGAATACGTCTCCCATCGAGTTTCTTGCTGAATTCTGCCGAGAAAACCGGTCGTGTGTACGGGGCCTTAGTTCATATAAAGGCAAAAATCTCATAGAGATAATTTGATAGAAGAAAAAAATCTATCTAAACATCGACTGTTAAATTTATAAATTGGCCGCTCACCTCCAACAATAACCCAAGGGTCAAACAAGGTTCATCAGATAGTCAGATAAGGAATCCTGCTGATGGATCTACTGAGGGATGAATTTGATCCCTGAGGAAGTCACGTGACCAGTGACTCAAGGGGGCTGATTTACCAAGCCTTTACTCCATGACTCATGGAGTAAAAGCAGGAGTAGCAGCCGTTTTGACATTTACTATTGAAATACGCTGCTAGTGCAGTGTATTTCAGTAATTACTAAAATGGTTTTTGGAAACCGATCCCCGTACGCTTGCACAGTGCGCCTGAACCTCGGGAGGTTCATTTTCATACTGGGCATGCGTACAGGGAAATTTCGGAGCTTCCCGTGCGCCTTGTCAGTACGCCGAGAAAATCTTGGTAAATACCAAGCGGCGTACCCGTGATTGCGCTGCGTGACGCGGCGCACGGGAATCTCCGAGCAGTTTTCAGCCTGCGCTGACCATGAAGGGGAACTCCGCGCCAAATTTCAAACTTGAAATCGGCGCGGGTCCCCCTCCAGGGGTACATTAGGCTCTTAGGCTTGGTCTGGAACGTGAGGGGTTAAACCCGCGCCAAAAATCGGCGCGGGGTTCCCCCCAGATCCAAACCAAGCCCTCATCCCAGGCTGGCCCGGACAGGAATGGTAGTGGGGACGGGCGAGCGCCCCCCTCCTGAGCCGTACCAGACCGCATGCCCTCAACATGGGGGAGTGTGTGCTGTGGGGGAGGGGGGCACTGCCCCCCCCACCCCACAGCACTCTTGTCCCCATGTCGATAGGGACAAGAGCCTCTTCCCGACAACCCTTGCCATTGGTTGTCGGGGTATGCGGGCGGGGGCTAATCGGAATCTGCAAGCCCCTTTAATAAGGGGGCCCCCAGATGCCGGCCCCCCACCCTATGTGAATGAGTATGGGGTACATCGTACTTCTACCCATTCACCTGGGGGAAAATGTAAAGTAAAAAACATACCACACAGAATAAAATAATTTATTAGTCAGCTCCGGGCCCCCCCTTTCTTCTTTAGCTCTTTCACAAGGGGGGGGGTTTCTTCTCTTCCGATCTTCCGCCGGGGGCCCTGGGCTTCGCTGATTTCTGCCAGGGGAGGGCGCCATCCCTCGGTCCTCTCCGGAGCCTTCCGCCGGGGCCCCCCACCCCATTTAAGCTCTTTTACATTAGGGGGGGCATCCGGACTTCGGCGACTTCTGCCGGGGGATGGCGCCTATCCCCCGGTCTTTCCGGTGCCTTCCGCCAGGGCTCCGGTCTTCCTCGTCTTCTGCCGGGGGTGCGCCAACTCCCCGGTCTTTTCTCTGCTTTCTTCTCTGTTCCCTCTTCTGCCTGTCTCCCCCGCGGAGCCAGGGCTTTCTTTCCGCTTCTTCTCTGTTCCCTCTTCTGCCTGTCTCCCCCGTGGAGCCAGGGCTTTCTTTCCGCTTCTTTCTTCTCTGTTTCCTCTTCTGCCTGGCTCCTCCGGGAGCTCAGGGCTTGTCTCCGCTGTCTTCTCCCTTCTCTTCCATTCGCTGTTGACACAACGAGGTTCCGCGCTGACATGCCGTGTGAGCGGCGGGCATCGACTTATATAGGGCAATGCCACCATGTGACCTCAACCCATGTGACATCACATTTCCTGGGCATGATGGGAATGTGATGTCACATGGTGGCATTGCCCTATATAAGTCAATGCCCACCGCTCACACGGCATTCCAGCGCCGGACCTCGTCGTGTCAACATCGAATGGAAGAGAAAGAAGGAGACAGCGGAGACAAGCCCTGAGCTCCTGGAGGAGCCAGGCAGAAGCAGAAGCAGAAGCCCGGAGAGTGGCGCCCTCCGGCGGAAAACGACGAAGCCTGGAGCCCTCCCACATAGGCAAGGAGCCTCATGGCGAAGGGGGCTCCGGCAGAAAACAGCCCGGGCGGGCTACAGCAGCACCCCCCCAGCAGAAAACGACGAAGCCCGGAGCCCTCCCACATAGGCAAGGAGCCTCATGGCAAAGGGGGCTCCGGCAGAAAACGGCGTAGAAGACGGGAGGGATAGGTGCACCCCCCCCGCAGAAACCGACGAAGCCCGGGACCCTCCCCCATAAGCAAGGAGCTACATGGTGAAGGGGGTCCCGGCGAAAGACGGCGAAGCACGGGGCCTAATGGGGTGGTGGTGGGGGGCCCCGGCAGGAGACCCCCAGCTGACTAATAAATTAATTTTTAAATGTGTGTGGTGTATTATTTTTTTACATTTTTTTCCCCAGGTGAATGGGTAGGGGTATAATGTACCCCATACTCATTCACATAGGGTGGGGGACCAGAATCTGGGGGCCCCCTTATTAAAGGGGGCTCTCAGATTCTGATAAGCCCCCCGCCCGCATACCCCGACAACCAATGGCCAGGGTTGTCGGGAAGAGGCTCTTGTCCCTATCGACATGGGGACAAGAGTGCTTTGGGGTGGGGGGGCAGTGCCCCTCTCCCCCACAGCACACACTCCCCCATGTTGAGGGCATGCAGTCTGGTACGGCTCAGGAGGGGGGGCGCTCGCTCGTCCCCACCCCCATTCCTGTCCGGGCCAGATTGCTTGCCTGGGATGAGGGCTTGGTCTGGATCTGGGGGGGGGACCCCACGCTGGTTTTCGGCGTGGGTTTAACCCCTCACGTTCCGGACCAAGCCGAAGAGCCTAATGTACCCCTGGAGGGGGACCCACGCCGGTTTCTTGTTTGAAATTTGGCGCAGAGTTCCCCTTTATTCCGGTCCTGTCAGGGGGGTGAAATGCCTGATCGTCTGTTCATACAATGTATGAACAGCGATCTGTCATTTCCCCTAGTGAGTCCCACCCCCCCTTACAGTTAGAACACACCCAGGGAACATAATTAACCCCTCCCTCGCCCCAAGTGTTAACCCCTTTCCTTGCCAGTGACATTTTCATAGTAAGAAATGCATTTTTAGAACATTGGTCGCTAGAAAAATGCCAATGGTCCCAAAAATGTGTTCGCCATAATGTCGCAGTACCGATAAAAATCGCTGATCGCCGCCATTACTAGTAAAAAAAAATATAATAAAAAAGCCATAAAACTAAACACTATTTTGTAGACGCTATAACTTTTGCGCAAACCAATCAAACGCTTATTGTGATTTTTTGGAACCAAAAATATGTCGAAGAATACGTATCGGCCTAAACTGAGGGAAAAAAAGATTATTTTTAGATAATTTTGGGGATATTTATTATAGCAAACAGTAAAAATGATTTTTTTTGGTTTAAAAAAAATGTCGCTCTATTTTGGTTTATAGCAAAAAAAAATAAAAAAAGGCAGAGGTGATCAAATACCACCAAAAAAATAATCTATTTGTGGGGGAAAAAAAGGATGACAATTTTGATTGGGAACCACGTCGCACGACCGCGCAATTGTCAGTTAAAATGACGCAGTGCCGAATCACAAAAACTGGCCCGGTCATTGACCAGTAATATGGTCTGGGGCTCAAGTGGTTAAAAATTAACAAAACACTAAAGTTAGCCCAATTTTTGGTGATAATGTGAAAGATGATGTTACACCGAGTAAATATATACCTTACATGTCACGCTTTACTATTGCAAACACTCATGGAATGTGGCCAAAATTCAGTACTTTAAACTCCCCATAGGCGACCTTTTTTTTTATTTTTCAGGTTACCAGTTTATAGCTACAGAGAAAGTCTAGTACTAAAAGTATTACTCTCGCTCTAACGCACGCGTCAATACCTCACATGTGTGGTTTGAACGGTGTTTACATATGTGGGCGGGACTTACGCAAGTCCCGCCCACATATGTAAACATCGTTCAAACCACAAAAAATTATCCTTTCTTTTTAAAAGGTGAAAATCACTTGGATGCTCATAGAAGCTTGGTTGGGTTAATACCAGGTGTAAGCACTTACAAGCTCACCCAAACAAGAGACTAAAATTTGTTCATGTGATTTCAATTGCTTCATTACTAGCACATGTTATAAAAAGCGTGGATCGATCAGTCCTCAGCTGCCCTCATAGGGGCAGGCAGGCATGCTGTTGCTAAACAAAAATGTGGTTTGTTGCATGTTTATTTTTATTTTGCCAATGGTTTTTGTTTATTTTTAAATGATGTTCACTTTGATGTATTTGTCTCTGCTGCCTTATTTTGATAAAAATTTGTGAAGATGTTGGGACGTTAAACCTATGTTTATTTTGATTTTTGAAATGTATTTTTGTTTGTGTGTTTGTGTGTGTGTGTGTGTGTGTGTTAGTTTGTTTGTTTGTCTTTTTTTGCTTTCCTTGTTTTGTTGACCAATAAAAATAACTTTAAAATGTTGAAGTTTTGTTTTTTGTTACTTTTTCATGCTACATATTTTGACAGCTGCAGCTGAAATAGGTTTGGGCCTAACAAATTAGGTGTGATTTTTGTCTAAGCTTCTTTCCTGGTGTGTAATCATGAAATGTTTGCCATGTTTATTCTCCATGACTTTAAAGACAAAGTGGTAAGTATTTTCTTTTTACTGCAGTGGTCCTCAGCCCTCAAGTACCCCCAACAGGACATGTTCTGTGGATTTCTCTTATCAAGAATTGCTGTCCAGACTGTCTTTTAAAGCACATGTGCAAGATGAAGGAAAACCTGCAAACATGGCCTGTGGGGGGGGGGGGGGGGGGGGCTATTGGTGGACAGGCTTGAAGTGCTGATTTACAGCACTGTGCTTAAGTCTAGCGCAAGGCAATCCTATTCTAATTGTGGGTGTTTGAGGGAAGCCAAGTGAGTGTTAGAACCCCTGCTTGTGTTTTTTTTGGGTTGAGCTTTGTGTCCCTTTTCTTAAAATTGTCTTCACTTCCTGTCACACAGCTGAACAGGAAGTGAGGTTAAAACCCTACCAGTGTCTTTTCTTGGGGACACAGGTCAATCTAACTAGTGTCCCTATTAAGCAAATTGCACTCCAGCACTGCTGTGTACACCCCAAATCATGGGTCTTCAAACTACGGCCCTCCAGTTGTTCAGGAACTACAATTCCCATAATTTCTAGTCATGTCTGTGAATGTCAGTGCATTACAAGGCCTCATGGGATGTGTAGTTCTACAACAGCTGGAGGGCCGTAGTTTGAGGATCCCTGCCCCAAATGATTATTTAGTTTGGGGTTTAGTAAAGGCAAAGCCACTCTGCAGTACAAGCATAGTTGCTGAAAATCAGAGAGGAAGCACTCACGGTTTTAACATCCAATCCTGTAGAAGCAAGGTTGTTTTGTTTTCTTCCTTGCTTGTCCACTTGTAGTGCAAAGTGGATTTGCCTTTAGTAAATGGACCCCACAGTCCCTAATAATTTGGGGTGTACACAGCAAAATACTAGAGTGCAATTTACATAATGGGAAACTATTTAGATTGATCTGTGTCCCCAAGAAAAGATATTAGTAAGGATTTACCCTCACTTCCTGTCCTGGCTATGTGACAGGAAGTGAATGAATTTGAATTAGAAAGGGTGAAGACACCTCACAAATGTTGTCACTATCAGGGGTGCAGACATCCCCAAAAAATGAGCAGATACTACTTATTTGCAAATGACTAATTTTTTAGTTAACATTGGGTGGTGTTTGTGGGTGGCCCTAACACACACATTCATACATATTAGCAATGCTGTATCCTGGCCTATTGGCATGGTTATATGTTCTTAGGCCTCTCAATAAAACTCTCTGAAATTTGTGCTTAAACTAGAACTATAATCAACACTTTTTATTTTCTTTAATTTTGGATAGAGTGAGGGAGGGTTATAGGCCCTGTCAGTTTATTTTGTATTATCTGTGTCCAATTGGGGACATTGCAAATTAAGGGAGTCCAGTAACCCCCCCCCCCAGAACTAGTGTGTGTGTGTGCCCTGAAAATTCCTGGGCGGGTCATACAAAAACAGGGTGTGGCTTTGACAGGAAGGGGTGGGTCATTTTTCTATTAGGAGGTGCAGAAATGTAGTCAGGCCTAGGGCAGCACAAAACCAAAATATACTACTGCATATTAGGGCTTATTTAGACCGGATCCGATTTACAGCATGGTTTTATATTGTGGGAGGAAACCCACGCAGGCACAGGGAGAACATGCAAACTCCATGCAGATGGTGTCACGGGCGGGATTCGAACCAGCGACCCTTTTGCTGCTAGGTCAAAGTGCTATACACTGCACCACTGTGCTGAACAAACATGATTGCTGCTGAAAGCATGAGATCTTTTTTTTTTTTCCAATACCATGCTTTCCAGCCTTATTGACAACGCCTCTCTCCATAAAGAAGACCTGTCACACACTAGTCCTATTACAAGGGATGTTTACATTCCTTGTAATAGGAAGAAAAGTGATCCAAAATAAAAAAAAGTGACAAAAAAGTGCAAGAAGAAAAATATGAGGTAAAAAAAATATATATAAAAAAAAAAAACGCCCCTGTCCCTAGAAGCTCGCACTCAGAAGCGAATATGCATGTAACACCATTCAAACCACACATGTGAGGTATTGACGCGTGCGTTAGAGCGAGAGCAATAATTATAGCCCTAGACCTCCTCTGTAACTCTGAACTGGTCACCTGTAAAAAAAATCAAGCATCGCCTATGGATATTTTTATGTCCTGAAGTTTGGCGCCATTCCATGAGTGTGTGCAATATTAAAGCGTGACAAGTTGGTATCTATTTACTCGGTGTAACATCATCTTTCACATTATCCATAAAAATTGGGCTAACTTTACTGTTTTGTTATTTTTTAATTCATGGACCGTGGTTTTTTTTGGGCCAAAAATTATTGCGCAAATACCGTTGGAAATCAAATAAAAATGACCGCCACTTTATTTCCTAGGGTGTCTGCTAAAAAATTATATATAATGTTTGGGGGTCCTGAGTAATTTCCCAGGAACAAAATATAATTTTTACATGAAGGAGAGAAGTGCCAGAATAGGCGCGGTATGGAAGTGGTTAAAGTGAAATAATAAAAGTGAAATATTCCTTTAAATTTCATACAGGGGGAGGGGGTTTACACGCATGTTTCCCGTGCTTAGAACTGTCCCTGTACAAGATGTCATTTCTGAAGTGAAAAAAAAAAGTAAGTTTAAAGTACTCATGGCTATAAAGAATAGTCATTGCTCATTAAAACTAAAAAAAAAAAAAAAATGTATGGGGGTCCCCCCAAATTAAATTACCAGGCCCTTCAGGTCTGGAATGGATATTAAGGGGAACCCCGCCGTAAAAACCAAAAAAAAATGACGTGGGGTCCCCCCAAATATCCATACCAGGCCCTTCAGGTCTGGTGTGGATTTTAAGGGGAACTCCACCCCAAATAAAAAAAAATGGCGTGGAGTCCCCCTAAAAATCCACACCAGACCCTTATCCGAGCACGTTAACCTGGCCGGCCGCAGAAAAGAGGGGGGGACAGAGTGCGGCCCCCCTCTCCTGAATCGCACCAGGCCACATGCCCTCAACATAGGGAGGATGTCCCCATGTTGATGGGGACAAGGGCCTCATCCCCACAACCCTTGCCCGGTGGTTGTGGGGGTCTGTGGGCGGGGGGCTTATCAGAATCTGGAAGACCCCTTTAACAAAGGGGACCCCCAGATCCCGGCCCCCCCCTGTGTGAAATGGTAATGGGGTACATTGTACCCCTACCATTTTACCAAAAAAAGTGACAAAAGTGTGAAAAATTACAGTAGCCGGTTTTTGAAAATTCCTTTAATAAAATCTTCTTTCCGCGGTTCCTTCTTCTTCTTTCATTTGGGTTTCTTCCTCTGCTTCTTTCTTGGGTCTTCTCGTCCACATCTTGCCGTCTTGCCGTCTTCTCCCATCTTCTTCTCTGTCCGTCGACCTTCTCGCCCCGCATCTTCTTGATCTTCTGGGTGCTGCGCTTGAAATTGAAGATCCCGCCGTGTTCCTGCTCCTGGGACCCGCCCCCCTCTGACGCCACAGGTTAACTCATATAAAAGTCTGCGTGTGGCATATGTGCGTCAGAGGGGGGCGGGGTCACATGAGTGTGACACGGCGGGAACTTCAATTGGAAGCTGCGGCGGCTTCTTCTTCTCCGGACAGCGCGCTTGAAATTGAATTCCCCCGCCGTGTGACGCTCTGTGACCCCGCCCCCTCTGACGCACATGACCTTCTAAGGAGTTTACTTGTGGCGTCAGAGGGGGGCGGGTCTCAGGAGCGGAACACGGCGGCCAATTCAAATTCAAGCGCTGCGTCCGGGGAAGAAAAAGAGGTGGACGAGAAGGCTGGCGGACCGAGAAGAAGACAGGAGAAGACACCGGGCAAGATGCGGACGAGGAGGCTGAAGGACGGAGAAGACAATAGAAGACACCGGGCAAGATGTAGACGAGAAGGCTGAAGGACGGACGGAGAAGGTAGGAGGAGACGTCGGGCAAGATGTGGATGAGAAGACCCAAGAAAGAAGCAGCGGTAGAAACCCGAATGAAAGAAGAAAAGAAGATTTTATTAAAAGATTTGTCAAAAACCGGCTACTGTCATTTTTCACACTTTTGAATTTTTTTGGGGGTGAAATGGTAGAGGTACAATGTACCCCATTACCATTTCACATAGGGGGGGGCAGGATCTGGGGGTCCCCTTTGTTAAAGGGGTCTTCCAGATTCTGATAAGCCCCCTGCCCGCAGACCCCCACAACCACCGGGCAAGGGTTGTGGGGATGAGGCCCTTGTCCCCATCAACATGGGGACATCCTCCCCATGTTGAGGGCATGTGGCCTGGTGCGGTTTAGGAGAGGGGGGGCCGCACTCTGTCCCCCCTCTTTTCTGCGGCCGGCCAGGTCAACGTGCTCGGATAAGGGTCTGGTGTGGATTTTTAGGGGGACTCCACGCCATTTTTTTTATTTGGGGTGGAGTTCCCCTTAAAATCCACACCAGAACTGAAGGGCCTGGTATGGATATTTGCGGGGAACCCACGCCATTTTTTTTTTTTTACGGCGGGGTTCCCCTTAATATCCATTCCAGACCTGAAGGGCCTGGTAATTTAATTTGGGGGACCCCCATACATTTTTTTTTCCTTTATGAATGAATCCCTTTAGAATTGCCGGGAGCCGACAATTCATTATTGCCGCGTGTGAATTTTAAATGGCTTTTTTCCATCAGAATGTCATTTTTTTCAGAGACAGTTCTAAGTGCGGGAAAAATGCGCTATTTCACATGCTGACATTACACCCCCCCTAGGTACGAAATTTAAAGGAATATTTCACTTTTATTGTTTCACTTTAAGCATTATTAATTTCACTGCTCCCGAAAAAATGGCCGTTTTAAAAAATAAAAAAAAGCATTGATACATGTCCCCTGGGGCAGGACTGAGGTCCCCAAACACTTTTTAGGACAAAACTTGCAGATTAGCCTTTAAAATGAACACTTTTGATTTCTCCCATAGACTTCTATAGGGAGTTCGGCGCGGCTTTACATATTACTTGCAATGCGCCGGCTGCTACGCTGGTTCATGCGCTTAATTAAGGCTTCACCCGGCGCACTAATTAAGGCATGAACCAGCGCAGCGCACTGACAATAGTAAATCAGCCCCATTTTGTTGGGTGGAGCCTTGTGACGTCAGTTCCGGTGGTGTTTTAACAGAAGTACGGTGAGGAGGCCTGTGTGTCACTACTCCCATTGCTTTTTACTGCGGTTTTTATGCTTACTTGATGTAAGCAGTTTTTTTACTAAATCAATTTACTTTTCATTTGGCAATATTGCACTATGGCTGTTCTTTGTTTCCTTTGTGCGCCATTTATACAACAAGTGCCATTGCTTGGAGCAAGCTGTTTCCTCTATATGTGGAATTACCCAAGATGTTTTGATGCCAAGTTTTGGGTGCCTTTACAAATCCATCAGCAGGATTCCTTATCTGACTATCTGATGAGCCTTGTTTGACCCTTGGGTTATTGTTGGAGGTGAGTGGCCAATTCATAAATTTAACAGTCGATGTTTGGATAGATGTTTTATCTGTCTTTTCTTCTATCAAGTTATCTCTATGAGATTTTTGCCTTTATACGAACTTACGCCTACCATTGGGATTTAGTTGGACTTTATTCACATTTATTTGTATGTTTGGATACTCATCTGGCTAGATTCAGGTAGGGGGACGTAAGTTTGTGCGGGTGTAGCGTATGTGTTATTTACGCTAAGCAGCCGCAATTTAGAGAGGCAAGTGATGTATTCACAAAGCACTTGCCTCCTAAGTTACGGTGGCGTAGCATAAATGGGCCGGCCTAAGCGCGCCTAATTCAAATGTGTTACAGGGGGGCGTGTTTTATGTTAATGACTGATGACCCGACGTGATTGACGTTTTTAACGAACGGCGCATGCGCCGTCCGTGGACATATCCCAGTCAGCATTGCTCCAAAGTATGCCGCAAGGACGTATTGGTTTCGATGTGAACGTAAATTACGTCCAGCCCCATTCACGGATGACTTACGCAAACGACGTAAAAAATTCAAATTTCGACGCGGGAACGACGCCCATACTTTACATTGGCTATGCCTCATATAGCAAGAGCAACGTTACGCCAGAAAAAGCCTTACGCAAACGACGTAAAAAAATCTTGAGGGTGGTGTGGCAGGGTGTGTGTCCTATGCCTACATACTTTTACTAATAGGTATCCCATCTTAAAAAGTTGGTAGGTAAGCAAACACCCCAGACAGTGTTAGGCCCAATGCACACAGACGTTTTTTTTTTTTTCAGCCTGTAAATGCACCTCTATGTTAGCCTAGAATGTTTAGAGGTGTATTAGAAGAGGAGCATTTGGAGGCAGAAAAAAAAAAAACACACCAGTATTTTCAGGAGGGGAGCTTTTGGACAGAAAAAGTGCTGAACACCCCTAAATGCTGGTGAATGCATCTAAAGATGTCTAAATCCTAGGTAAGTTTAGCACTTGAGCATTCATTCCATTAATCAGAATAGATTATAATTCTGGCTAGGGATGAGCTCCGCGTTCGATTCGAACGTATGTTCGACTCGAACATCGTCTGTTCAACCGTTCGTCGAAATACGAACAAAACAGGACGTTCGCGCCAAATTCGAGTGACGCGCCACGGCCCATAATTCACTGCCGCATTGCGCGCTGATGATTGGCCAAGCATGCACTATGACCCGTATGCTTGGCCAATCACAGCGCGCAAAAAACGGAGAGCCATAATTGCCCAAAGCCAGGGTGGCTTTGGCCAATTATGGCTCAGGACTTTAGTACACGCCCCACACTATAAAAGGCTGCCTGCAGGGCTCTGTAGTTTGCACCTAAAGTTACTTTTATGTGTACCAGTACTGCACTTGTGCTCTGTAGTTTGCACCTAAAGTTACTTTGTGTGTACCAGTACTGCACTTGTGCTCTGTAGTTTGCACCTAAAGTTACTTGGTGTGTACTGCACTTGTGCTCTGTAGTTTGCATGTAAAGTTACTTTGTGTGTACCAGTACTGAACTTGTGCT
Source organism: Rana temporaria (assembly GCF_905171775.1). Classification (NCBI taxonomy): domain Eukaryota; kingdom Metazoa; phylum Chordata; class Amphibia; order Anura; family Ranidae; genus Rana; species Rana temporaria. The sequence continues at coordinate 209,241,611 of NC_053493.1, read as the reverse complement.
TTTTTGTTTGCACCTTAAGTTACTTTGTGTGTACCAGTACTGCACTTGTGCTCTGTAGTTTTCCCCATAAAGCTACTTGGTGTGTACCAGTACTACACTTGTGCTCTGTGGTTTGCACCTAAAGTTACTTTGTGTGTACCAGTACTGCACTTGTGCTCTGTAGTTTGCACCTAAAGTTACTTTGTGTGTACCAGTACTGAACTTGTGCTCTGTAGTTTGCACCTAATGTTACTTGGTGTGTACTGCACTTGTGCTCTGTAGTTTGCAGCTAAAGTTACTTTGTGTGTACCAGTACTGCACTTGTGCTCTGTAGTTTGCCCCTAAAGTTACTTTGTGTGTACCAGTACTGCACTTGTGCTCTGTAGTTTGCACCTAAAGTTACTTTGTGTGTACCAATACTGCACTTGTGCTCTGTAGTTTGCCCCTAAAGTTACTTTGTGTGTACCAGTACTGCACTTGTGCTCTGTAGTTTGCACCTAAAGTTACTTTGTGTGTACCAATACTGCACTTGTGCTCTGTAGTTTGCACCTAAAGTTACTTTGTGTGTACCAGTACTGCACTTGTGCTCTGTAGTTTGCACCTAAAGTTACTTTGTGTGTACCAGTACTGCACTTGTGCTCTGTAGTTTGCACCTAATGTTACTTGGTGTGTACTGCACTTGTGCTCTGTAGTTTGCACCTAAAGAAACCCATGCTATTTTTCTCAGTGATTTTCATCCATATTGCAGGGACTAGACATTACATTAAAGCCGCAAGCAGTCTTAAATCACTTTTTTCTTACAGTAATCTCATTTTGTGCAGGGACAGTTCTAAACACTACTATAGACACCCAGCAGGTACGATATTTAAAGGATTTTTTTTTCACTTTAAGCATCATTAAAATCGCTGCTCCAGAAAAAATGACCGTTTTTAAAACTTTTTTTTCCATTGATACATGTTCCCTGGGGCAAGACCCGGGTTCTCAAAGACGTTTTCTGACAATAACTTGCATATTGGGCTTTAAAATGAGCACTTTTGAATTTGAACGTTCGAGTCCCATTGACGTCAATGGGGTTCTAAATGTTCCCGCGAACGTTCGGTCCGTTCGAAGGTTCTGGTGCGAACCGAACGGGGGGTGTTCGGCTCATCCCTAATTCTGGCCAATCAAGTCATGCCTAAACGCCTCTAAATATACCTAAACATGTGCAAAAAATGACTTTAAAGGGTCACTAAAGGAAAAAAATGTTTTTGCTGAAATGACTGTTTACAGGGTACAGAGACATAAAAGTTAACTGATTCCTTTTAAAAATGATTAAAAATAGATTAAATTCTATCATATAATTTGCCTCTAGTTTCACTTTCGGTTTTAAACTGGTTTTATGTTTATGTGAAGTAAAGAGACCCACAGAACAAAAACAAACAAATCCAGGGCAGTGTTTTGTTTTTAAAATTAATCTGATTGGTTCTGAGGAGTTTTAGACACACAGCTTAGACCACAGTGAAAAGCTCCCATGAGTATTTTCAGAAGGAGCAAGACAAGCAGGAAGTGTGGAGATCACAGCAGAATTACAGCTACTTCAAAGCAAAAACGAACAATGAGGACCAGAAACCAGGACTGCAGTAAGGTAAAGGAAGCTATTTAGCAAAAAAAAAAAATCCTTTAGTGATCCTTTTTTAAGCATGTGTAGCACTACCCCCAAAAGAGCTGCTGGTTAGTTTTGGTCTGCCGCTACCCCACTGTTCTCTGTTAGCTCAGAATCTAGGGTTAATCAAATTTCAAAAACATTGTTCCCAGTCACTCTTTTCCAAAGGTTTTTTATTCAACCACAACATTGACGGAACAAGAGGGATGGAGGTAGAGGGAAAATTCAGGTACCTTTCTGTAGATCAATGAAACCTTGAGATCCCTGAGACAGGTGCACTCACTGTCGTTGGATCTTGCTCACCCGGACAGGCCTCTGCCACAGACCTGGCATCCGGAATGATGAACAAACAGTCAAAAGTAAAAGTCTCTGCCACAGACCTTATTGTAACAATAGCTGCTGAACGATCCTCTGCCACAGGATCCAATAATCAGAATTTTCCTCATTAAACTCAGTTGCACAGTATGAAAAAAGTCCCTTTAAGCCGACCTGGCAATACTGTGAAGAAGATCAGGATGCGTCCTCCAACTGAGATACCAGGCCCCTCTCAAGATACCAGCTTCCAGCTGTGTCCTCTCAAAGACGAGTCCTCCCCCGGTTCCTTCAGTTGAGCAGCTTCTTCCCGCGGGACAGACAGCATAGGATCACCCTCAAGCCAGTAGGCCCCAGATAGTTTCTGGGCCTACCACCAGTTGCGAAGCATCGGGCCATCCGGCCCCGAGGCAGAAGAGGAACTGTCACATTCCCCAGGTCAAGGTGACCATGAGGCGAGAGAGAGAGGCTAATGGCGTCCATCGCTTAAGTACCCTCTCCCAGCATGCCCAGCGGTAAAGACACTCCCACTTGGTTGGTTCTGGGAAAGAGCACCCAATACACTCTGACTGGCTGTAACTTCCAACACGGAACCAGAGGGGACAACGACACCTGCTGGTAACCATGGGAAATACACCCAACTCAGTCAAAGCTGGAGCAAAGGCCAATTTAGCCATAAAACACAAATTTGAAATAACTACATTTCAGATATTCCACTAAATTTGAATAATAGTGCCTGGTCAACAGGAGTAGGGCACTACATACATTTTTAAAGATGCTGTTTTCCTGCCAGGAGCAAAATTATACGGGGAGGAGAAAAAGTCCTGTGTGCATTAGGCATAGTTTGCCCTAACCCTTGTCACTATTACCTTTTCTGGATAGTTTTTCTGCATGTGAATATGAACACAAATCTAAATAGGGTATGAGAAATTAAAAAATGAGTCAATATTTTGAATACTATAATTACTTGTACTAAGACATATTGGTCATCATGATATTGGTCTTTTAACTACAAAAAGAGGCAACTGTAAATGTCCTTTGTCCTGTAAAGCTGTTTCCTGTGAAGCATCTCTTTAGATTTACTTCAATAGCAGGAGAAACACCAGCACTCTTTGTTTTAAACTGCTATCTGGTGCTCTTTTCAATAGATGGGTATTGTTTTCTCCTCCAGGGCTCTTTTCTAATTGCAAATAACGCTCATGGTGCCACTTGCACATGGCTCTGTTCCCAAGGTAACCACTTTACATAAACCAATATAGAATCAATCTATTCATTTTAGGAGACTTGGCAGGTGGCTGTTGTGTCTGTTTTAAAGAAGGCTCAAATGCTGCAATTTCCTGGTGAATAATTTAGCATTATTTGTAATTGCTCTTTTATATTACCATAATTTAAACATTTTTCATAAAAAAACAAACGAGGGCATGGTGATACTTTAGTAATAAGTTGAATAAAAGTTGTTTATCTATTTTTATTTTAGTTTTATTCATATCGTTTGGAAAGACATGTATGACATAAAACAAGTTTGCAAACAGGAGACAAATGGTCTTTTTATGTTTTTAGTCTTAAGGCTTTTAACTTAATATAGGTTATCCAAGTAAAACCATCAAGTACAGATTAAAAGGGGTTGTAAAGGTAACAAAAAAATAAATAATCCTAAATAGCTTCCTTTACCTTAGTGCAGTCCTCCTTCACTTCTCATCCTTACCTAAAGGAAGCTATTTAGGAAAAAAATGTTTTACCTTTACAACCCCTTTAAGTCATGAAAAATAAGGATACATTTATTTATTTACACTTTCCAAACTGATAACTTATAACTTGTTACCCTTAGAGCTGGTTCACACTGGGGCGACTCGTCAGGCCACTCAGCTGCCTGACAAGTCGCGTCCCATTCTATTCAATAGAACCATTCTAATAGGAGCGACGCAAGTCGCTCCGACTTAGAAAAAGGTTCTTGTACGACTTTGGGGGCGACTCGGGGAGCCTGGAAAGCATTTCACCCACAGTAAGTAGATTATTTGTGCATCCTCCGACTTTCTGCCTGTACCTTTCTATTTAAAAGCCAGAGGAAATATCAATGGACTACAAAAGTGCTCATCAGCCCGTTGAAACTAGCATAATGGTTATATTTATTGTGATCATAGACTAAAACAAAGTACATCTACCTTAAAGGGGTTGTAAAGGTTTGTTTTTTATTTTCTAAATAAGTTCTTTTAAGCTAGTGCATTGTTGGTTCACTTAAACCAGGAGTTCCGTGTGAATTTTTATTTTTTTAACAGGTTATTGTAACGCTGATATGCTAAAGAATCGTGTACTCACAAGTCCTATAGTAACAGCCGCTAGCATGATGATTTCCCTGAAAAGGATAATTTATAAAAAAGTATGATGGACATTGCCATCTTAATTGCGGGCACTCTGAAGCCCTCCTGTGTATACTTCCGGGATGCGGTGAATGCTGTCCCAGCATTCACCGCTCTATCCCGCGCACGCGCAGTGTGACGGCGAGCCGCACCGTCAACACTGCATAGCTGCTATGACAACGGCCGGAAGCGTCCTGACAAGGACACTCCCCGCTGTGAGCAGCAGACTAGTTCTTTTTTTCATCAGCGAGATGAGACACACGTGAACAATCCCATAATCCATTGCGGTGAAAGCGGCACGCCCAGTCCCGCAACACTAGAACCAGGAAGTGCCTGGTCGAGGAGAGATAAATAAGGTATCGAATTTATTTTTTATTTTTTTAACTGCGAACTCGTTTTGTACATCGGGGGGACTATTATTTAAGCCAAAGTGAGAAAATCGGGTGAACCTCCACTTTAACTTAGTTTTTTTTTTCTTTGTCTAAATATCTTCCTCAGGCACCAATCTACACATTGGGGATAACGCCTTGAGCGATCCTCACAACCTCCTAGGTCTACTTTGACCAATATAGAAATTCCATCCTAGGATTTCCATGGGCATCTGGACAACCACCTGTCTGTATACCAGTCAGCAAGGCTTGAAATTCACCCTAGCTCCATATATTCTTTTAGGAGTGTTCTGTGTGAAGCTACCTAGTATTTACCTTCTCGTGCTTTTAACCTATGCACATGAACAACATTGGGGAGACCTACACCTACCTTATCAGCAAATGTCAAATCTCGCATAATACCCACTCCTGAAGCCCCTGATGATGGTTTGATAAAAACCAGAAACCTGTCGGGCATTATCTACCATTTGGAGAGTGTTTTTGATGTTATAGTTTTTGTTGTGTATTGTATTGTGTTATGTTTTTTCTTTTTGCCACTCGGCACATGCTTTATTATATTTTTTGGTGATTCCATATGGTTACGGAATATGTTTTTTATGTTTTTATGTACTTAGGTGCTCAATGTGCGTTCTGAGCCAATGTCAACAGGTCCACTTTGTCTGAATAAAAATATATATTTTTTATACCTATATTGTGGTTTGGCCTTTAAAGTCCCATCTGGGGGGTATCTCTCTTTTCCCTATATACCAGGGATGTGGCCAACATCACTACTATTGGATTTAGTAGCACCTCCTCCTATAGCAATATCTCACTTCCCGTTTCTCCTCAGTAAGCTTCCCACCATCATCCATGGGGGTTAGTCAGCATGCTTACCCCCTCCCTTGGGACTACATCCCTGCGGGGAGACACTGTGAACACAGGGAGGGAGCAGTAACTGAAAGATGTTACCCCTGAAATACGGTGGAACATGTAACATGCTCCAAAGGTGAATTCATCCTTTTAGGTGTGCTGGCTTACAATGGGGTAAGTCCAATGAGGTATATAACACCTCATGGGTTCTCACTTTTATTAAAACTTTTACTGACTACTGACAGTATAACTATCACTATACTTATACTTATTGTATACCTTTTCCTCACAAAGTGGCTATTAAAGAGCCACAAACCTTGGTGTATTTTAGCCTGTTTTTATGATCAATAAATATCAACCTTGTGGTTTGTACACATGTCTACATTTATATAGACTACGGCACAGTAAGTGAAAATGTTTGGAAATGCCAGGCTACAACTTTGGAAATCAACCCCTTTGCTGTTTTTTTTTTTTTTTCGTATTGGGGGCTTTTTTATCCTTAATTTTATTTTATGGATTATTTGGGTTGGTGATGACTTTTGCTTCGGCTCATTTATGTCTCATTCATGCACATCCATGACACATCAGTTCTCATCTGTGCCACATCCATGCCACTACAATGCCCATCAGTATCACTACAGTGCCTCACAAAAGTGTAATAGGTAGTCAAATTAGATTTGGAATGTATGCCCCTAGAACACCTGATGGTGCTCCATGCATGTTGGGGCTCTGTATGTGGCCAGGCTGTGGAAAAGTCCCATGCATGTGGTATCCTTATACTCAGGAGGAGTAGCAGAATATATTTTGGGATGTAAATTTGGCTATATACATGCTATGTGTTAGAAATATTGTATAAATGGACAACTTTGTGTAAAAATAAAAAGTATTTTTATTTTATTTCCACATTTTCCAAAAACTTGTACAGTATAGGGAGATGTCCCTGAAGTTGTTGCTAAAAGTTTGCTGAAGTCAAGTGGGCATCCATGACCTTCCATTCCCATCCAAGTTTTAAATCCTTAATAAACGACAAAAAATTCACGGACTGTTCTCTGTCTCTGGAGTGCCTGTGAATATTTGTTGTGCCTGGCTGTGCAGGGTGGGGGATCCCAGTTCATCTGTGACTCCTTAGGAGGACTTCTTAGGGGGTGTGCTACACAACTAAGTGCAAGAATAATGTGCACCCAAAAAAAGGGAGAGTCCCAGTGGTGGCTGTTTTTTTTGGGGGGGGCTGCACACAACCACTGCCCCTTGCTGTCGGACGGTCAGGTCACCCACACCCCCCCCCAACCCCACACCCCCTGTGGGGTCTTGCAGATGGTCAATCTAGGTTGCGGACAGGCAATGCGCTCCTACAGGCAACTACAGCGGCTTCTATCATGTCTCCTCCTCCTCCTCTGCATCATGGCGGTTTCTGCTGTGGGTCTCCTCCCTCCTGTTCCTAGTCATGCAAAAGGATTGCCTGTTCTTTCAGCAAATCAGGTGACGGGTCTCAAGACCCACTTTCTGATAGGCCGGGAGGAGCGTCAGTGTGACAATAGCGAGTTTTAATTTACTATTGTCACACAACTGAGTGGGCTCGGAGCGTAGTGCTCTGCGCCCCAAGCTCACCCTTTTTTGAAGCCTATTAGAGCCTCTGGCTCTAATCACATGCTTAAAAAAAAAACACCCCCCCCCTCCATTGCAATCCATGCGTCTCGCAGTAAGCATGTAGATTAGGGGGCAGAATTCATGGATAGGAGGGATGGCGTCCTTGCACCCCTAATGGATGGGCCGCCACTGCAGAGTCCCAAAAAACAGTTCCCATACTGATATTTTCGATATTACGTACTTCAGCAGGGGAATGTAAATGCTATATAAACTATTGGATTCCCACATAATCTTTTGGAGCAACATATGTGGAGTTTTGACTCCCCACTGGAGTACCTGCCTGATACTAAAAGGCAGGTATTACAGTAGTGAGACTCGGTACCAGCACTGGTTATGACATACAGTATTGGTTGCTTTGGAACTCATACACAGTTGGGAGGAGCAAAGTCTGCCATTGGTGCATAGTTGGCAAGTGTCCCAAATTCTATGTCCCAAATTCTATGGTACAGGCTTGGGGTTTTTGACCATGTTTTGCAGTGTCCATATGCTACCAGCTGTTCTGCAGGATCCAGGTCACATGGACTTTGTAGCCATGCGCTAGGTGATAGAATACCCTCTGTATTTCAGAGAGCAGTGCGATACTAGTACTGTCAGGTGGAGCGATCTTTGTCCATAGTCCTAGCCTGATGTCATTCTGAAGAGAGATAGAGATGTGAGAGCAGGTGGTCAGGTAAGGAAACACTAAACATCACTTCAACGAGCACTGCCACTGACCACTAATGCTGGAGGGGTGTATATTTCACTGTAAGTGACAACTAATGCAGGTGGGCATAGGTATATGCAGCCTACTGCATTAGAGTGTGCACCCAAAAGCTTAAACACACATGTTTGTGTGTATCTCAGGAAGGCTACACAGGCCCCCCTAGAGCATGGGTGGGGTCGTCTTTGCAACCCCTAAAACTCCACCAGTGGTAAACGAGGTGATTAGGGTGTGCCCAGTCACACTCCTATGTAGGTGGGGTACATTTCACTGCCACTGAACACCAATTGAGGGGGTTAAATCTCACAGATATTTACCACCAATGGACAGCGTTAAATATCACTGCCAATGACCATCAATGCCATTTACTTTTACAGAGTTGGGCAACCTTGACACTCTAGATGTTGTGGAACCACAAGTGCCAGGAGGCATTGAAAGACTGACAGATACAGGCATGACTTCCAGAGGCAGAGACTGATGAGATTTGTAGTTTCATAACAGCTGGAATGCCAAGGTTGCCTAACCTTGTACTATTACTCCTACTGAGACCATTGTTGGGGGTAAATATTTCTCCCACTGACACCAATGATAGGATTTATTTAACTCCCACTTTGTCTTCAGTGTACCCACAGGCCCTATTCTTTAACCACTTAAGGACCGCCTCCTGCAAATATACGTCGGCAGAATGGCATGGCTGGGCACAGGCATGTACAATTATGTCCCCTTTAAGTGCCCACACATGGGTCGCGCACACACGCCGCGGGCGCGGTTCGAAGCTCCGTGACCGCGGCCGCGGGACCCACGGACCCGATCGCCGCTGGTGTCCTGCGATCGGTCACAGGAGCAGAAGAACAGGGAGAGGTGTGTGTAAACAAACCTTCCCCATTCTTTACAGTGGCAGTGTCACTGATCGTCTGTTCCCTGATATAGGAAAAGACGATCAATGACGTCACAAGTCCAGCCCCGCCCCCTACAGTTAGAAACACATATGAGGTCACACATAACCCCTACAGCGCCCCCTAGAGGTTAACTCCTAAACTGCAATTCTCATTTTTACAGTAATCAATGCATTTTTATAGCACTTTTTGCTGTGAAAATGACAATGGTCCCAAAAATGTGTCAAAATTGTCCGATGTGTCCGCCATAATGTCGCAGTCACAAGAAAAATCGGTGATCGCTGCCATTACTAGTAAAAAAACAAATATTAATAAAAATGCCATAAAACTATCCCCTATTTTGTAAACGCTATACATTTTGCGCAAACCAATTGTTAAACGCTTATTTACCAAACAAAGGTAGAAAAATACGTATTAGCCTAAACTGAGGAAAAAAAAAGTTTTTTTATATATTTTTTGGGGATATTTATTAAAGCAAAAAGTAAAAAATATTGAATTATTTTCAAAAATGTCGCTCTATTTTTGTTAATAGCGCAAAAAATAAAATCTGCAGAGGTGATAAAATACCACCAAAAGAAAGCTCTATTTGTGGGAAAAAAAGGACGCAAATTTTGTTTGGGAGCCACGTCGCACGACCGCGCAATCGTCAGTTAAAGCGACGCAGTGCCAAATCGCAAAAAGGGGCAAGGTCCTTTAGCTACATAATGGTCCAGGTCTTAAGCGGTTAAAACATAGCAAAAAAAAGGGGGGAAAGGTGCAGCACTACAGGCTTTTTGCCATGAAGCGACACATTCTTGATTCCCCATGCCCATTTGACCATGCCCTCAAGGGTTCTTGAAAGGAAAGGTGAGAACCTGCATCTATTCTCTGGCAAAAAAAGCCCCAATAGTGGCACACACTTGTAGCCCCCATTTTTTTTTCTGATACCAGTCTGTAAGTGTGATTTACTGGAGGCCTCTGCTTATAAGTATTAAACACACAGAGTTTCTGTGGGATAATGCCATTTTTAAGTTACTCTATTAAAAGTTAGGTTTAACCCTGTGGCTTATTTAGCGCATGGGTATGTGCACCTTCATTTGTTTTTTAAATGTATAAAAATGTTAGATCAAGTGAACTGATCTTTGTAAAATGGACTGCAAGCACGCAGCAGATAAACTATAGTCAAAGGCTAAATAGCATAAAGAGCATATGAGGGCAAACAGAAAAGGTATAGTAAAACATAAGGCACATACTAAAGCATAGTACATTCTTACTGAGAACTACAATTGCTTCAAGTACTAGTCAGAATCAAATCTGTTGAATCTGTTGTAAAGTTGAAATCTGATCAGAGGAATAACTTCTCCAGAACTGTATCACATGATGTACACTAAGGAACAAACCAGACAGCAGGAAGGAGCAGGATAGGTGAAAGTCATATGGGATTTATTCTTTAAAATAATAGGCTAGACCTACTGAGTTATTTTAAGCATTTTCCAAAACACAAGCTGGCCTACAATTTGGCATCACTATGTTCCAGTCTTAAAATGTATATATCAATGTCACCGATATCATTAGGTACTTAATGATGTGTAGGATGCACAATCATTTTTTAAATAATCTGTTTGTACAGGTTTGACCATGTCTAGCTGAGATAATAAAAAGATATATGAAATGAGCCAAGAAGTTATTAAACTATGGACATTTCTTGTTTAATATTCCATAGATAACTGCTATTGTCTGATATTCACTCTGTTTAAAAAAGGAAACCCATGGAATTGTTGTTTCCATTCCTGTAACTCCATCAAAATGGTTGTAAATTGTAGGGTTGTATAGGCCATTATTGAATACTTACATTTAACTTTAATTGTGTACTAAACTGCATGGTAGAATGATTAAAATCACAGGTTTATTTTACTTAAAATTAGTGCACATGTTATAAATGATTTCATAGTCAGCAGCAATATCCCATAAAGTAGTTTAATGATTGATGATAGGAATAGAAAATTGGGTCATGGCTACTAGCACAAGAAAAGAGTATCAATCAGACATGTCGCTGTTATCGCAAGTAGAAATTTCCATTCTGCAGAGCAATAAATCATGTTAGGCTTTCTTCCACTGTAATCCACAATTGTTGTCTTCAGCAAACAATAGTTAAAATGTCAACAAATAATATTGATCTAGGTTAGTTGCAACATGTTAAGCATTTGGTTGGATTTTATAGCTTTACCGCACATACCTGTATCATGGCATACCAGTTGTCAACAACAGATATTAAACACTTGACTCCCAGGCCAATTCAGATTTTTTTTTTTTTGCTAAATAAATTACTTGGAACCATTATATATATATATATATATATATATATATATATATATATATATATATATATATATATATATATATATATATATATATATATATATTCTATATATATATATATACACATTTTTTTTAAGCAGAGGCCTTGAAAATAAAATGGTAGGTCTTGTCATTTTCCAATGCAATAACAATAAAAAAAACTTTTTAATGCACAAAAACACAACATAATACACAATTGTTGGTAACATTTTAAAGAATATGTGGCTAGTGAGTAAATAGAAACCTAACATGTTATCCTTTAAAATTGCGCATGCTAGTGGAATGTCGACAAACTACGTTACTTAAACATCTCCTTAGGTGATTTAGTGCTTTAAAAGTCTTTACAGGGTACCAGTTTAGAGTTAGTTACACACGAGCTCTGGTGCTAGAATTATTCGTCTCACTATAACCTACGTGGTGATACCTCACATGCACAACCTACTTATGTGTTTGCCTTTGCGCATGAACGCAAGGGGGCAGGGGTACTTTAATTATTTATTTTCTTTTTTTTTAACAGTGTATCTTAAAAAAAAATCAATCACTGTTATTGCTATCACGAGAGATGGACAACATCCCCTTGGATAGCTGGAGCAGTGACAGGTCCTCTTAATGGAGAGATCTGGGTTATATTAGACCCCAGATATCTTCTCTGCCCAGTTTGATTAGATGCTTTCACAAGCCAGTAATGGCTTGTTTACATCTGAACGAAAACCAGAAGTGACAAAATACTTGTCGCTTACGGTTTATCAGGGCTGGACTGGGACAAAAATTTGGCCCTGGACTTTATCCAGATTGACCCACTTTGACAGGTCTCTCCCATGGCGGCCGGACAACTCCCGCACCCCCCCCCCCAGCCACCCAAGCCCACTCTCCCCCTTCACTAGCCACTAGCCGTTCTACTTTATTAGAGTAGAACGGCTGGTACTGGTACTTTTATAGGCAGTACCAGTGGGGAAGATAGACATTATTTCACCCGGGGCAAATAATCAGTTGGGACAAGATTAGGCAGAAGCTCCTCTGTCATCCTCCACCTGCTTCTCTGTTGTTCCCCCCAGGTGAGGGCTGCGGGGAGGGAGAGGAGGTGAGCACTGTGAGAAGGGAGAGACAGAGGAGCGGAGGGGGCAGCGGTCCACTGTCACTGAAGCCGGCCCACTGAGCCATCGGCCCACCGGGAAACTCCCTGTAGTCCCAATGGCCAGTCCATCCCTGCGGTTTATTATACTATAGAGATGGGATGGGAAAACCCAGAGAGGCACCAGAAGGTCTCTACTGCATGTAAAAGTGATCCAATGACTAATTAGCCACTAGGATCACTTTTACATTAAACCCCATTGCCGGCTAAAAAAAATAAAACAATTTGTGAGCTTATAACATTTTGATTTCTGTACCCATGTCTTGTAATTGAAATAATTAAAACAAATGTGTAAAGTTAATATAGAGTCACTTCTACATAAAAAAAAAGTTTAGAAGAAAAAAAATATATAAATCTGTTAACCCAGGTAAAATGCTAGGTAAATACATTGGCAATGGTTGTGATGGTGCCTTAAATTTTTATTTTATTTTTTTGTTAAGCAATCCTTAGTCAAAAAAAGTAACAAAACTTTCCCTTTAGACCAGTGTCAGTATAAAAAATAATTCATGTTACTGTAGATTAAAAGTATACCACTAAAATTACAAATCTAGTAAAATGCATTGCACAATTATTTAACCAATTATTTAACCACTTCCCTACCGAGTCATTGTAAAATGACGTCGGCGGGAACCTTTCCTCTTTCAGACTGGACGTCATATGACGTCCTTGCATTCCCGGCCACTAGGGGGCGTGGGCGGCAATCAGGGCAGAACCATGGATCTGTGTGTGTAAACACACAGATCCATGTCCTGTTAGCGGTGAGGAGACTGATGTGTGTTCCCAGTAAAGAGGAACACACATCGATCTCCTCCCCTTGTGAGTCCCCCTCCCCCTACAGTTAGAACACACTTTAGGGAACATATTTAACCCCTTCAGCGTCCCCTAGTGTTAACCCCTTCCCTGCCAGTCACATTTACACAGTACCGTATTTGCCGACGTATAAGACGACTGGGCGTATAAGACAACCCCCTAATTTTCCAGCTAAAATGTTGGTTTTGGGATATACTCACTGTATAAGACAACCCCTCACTGTGCCATTATACATGCCTCACTGTGCCATTATACATGCCTCACTGTGCCATCTATACATGCCTCACTGTGCCATCTATACATGCCTCACTGTGCCATCTATATGTAGCGCCTGTGTACTTTTCAGTACAGGTGCTATGTCAAATTTAGTTGGGGGATGAGAGAGTTACCTTGCTCTCTTCTGTGTTGATCTATTAAATTGGGTTTCTGTCAGCCCTGGGCTGTCCTGTGGTGTCAGAGTGTGTTCCAAAGATACCTTCCCATCTTTGGATAGCAGATGGCGCCAGAGGGGGCCAGGCGGAGCGCTTTTCTCCAGCAGCCAATTAAAGGAGTGTTTCCCTCGCGGGGCATGCTGGGGGAGGGTATTTCTGTGACAGGCGCCATTTTGTGGGGTTCTTTGACCGATCCTGCACCCACCTTTAGGGTGTGCGCATATCACGGGCCCCGGTGAGATGGCCTACCAGGCCGGGGCGCACGTGCTACGCAGAGTTCCTGACTCTGGGCCCTCATGGCCCGGAGTGACTGATGCTGCCAAGGGGCCCCAGTGACTTACTGGGTCCCCCATCTCCTATTGAGAAGATCCCAAGCAAGTTGTGCTGTTCGGTGTGGAGTCGGTCTGAGGTGAACCCGGAGGCAGGTGATCCAATAGGGCTTAGACGATCCATCAGGGATCTGGGTGACCGGACACTGACAGGTTGTATGCTGAAAACTGTCAGTCGGTGACCCTAAGCTAACAAGTCTACCTGAGGAAGATTCAGGCGAATTGTGTTCACTGGGAGGATCCGCTCTAATATCCATGTTCCTGAGTACTAGGCCTGTGGCAGAGGTCTCATTACTAATCTTAAACTTATTAGAGCCAAGTCGGTGGCAGCGACTTGTTCCTTCCCAGACGTTCTAAGTGACACTCTGGCTGCCAGGCCTGTGAGAGGGACCTGTCCAGGGGCACTATACCCACTCCGGCTGGAGTGGCGACGAAGCAAGAGCTATTATCCTGAAGCAGGACTGCTTCGCTTATCTAGAGGCCTGAATCTGCAAGTTCTCTCCTTTCACCAATCTATCCTATCTACCTCGAGTTGACTGTTTGGTCATGTTGGACCAGTAATAAAAGCACAGAAAACGTCACCCTGTTGTCTGGACATTTCGTCATTTGCTCTCATCACCATCCTATCCATCATCGTCATCCCTAGACGCATCACAGAGGTAACTTAATCATGCCATCCCAAATCTAACCAGTGGCTCCTCCGGGGGTAGTGCTACATATACATGCCTCACTGTGCCATCTATACATGCCTCACTGTGCCATCTATACATGCCTCACTGTGCCATTCCATTCCCTGCCTCGATGATCTCCCTACCTTCTCCTGTTTGTAGAGTATGTCAGATGGCGGCCATCCATTATTGAAAAGCCGCGCCTCCTCCTCTGACTGTTCCGTGATAGGCGGAACACAAATTTCCCCAGCAGAGCCTCTGTTCAGTGTTCCGCCTATCACGGATGTTCTATCGTCCGAGGCTGAGGATGAGAAGGCATCTGTGATAGGCGGAACACTGAACAAAGGCTCTGCTGGGAAAATTAGTGTTCCACGTCACGGAACAGTCAGAGGAGGAGGCGCAGCTTTTGAATAATGGATGGCCGCCAGACAGACAGGTACCCGGCGTATAAGACGACCCCCGACTTTTGGGGCATGGCATGACTAGATGCAAAAAGTCATTTTATACGCCGGAAAATACGGTAATCAGTGCAGTTTTATAGCACTAATCGCTGTGTAAATGTGAATGGTCACAAAAATGTGCCAAAAGTGTCCGATATGTACGCCTCAATAACACAGTCACAATAAAAATCGCAGATCGCCGCCATTACTAGTAAAAAAATTATTCTATTCCCTATTTTGTAGACGCTAGAACTTTTGCGCAAACTGATCAAATACGCTTATTGCGATTTTTTTTTTACCAAAAATATGTAGAAGATTACATATCGGTCTAAACTGAGGGAAAAAAAAACGTTTTTTTTCTTTTTAAAAAATATGATATTTATTAAATCAAAAAGTAAAAGATAATGGCCCGGATTCAGAAGGGAGTTACGTTGGCGTATCTCCAGATACGCCGTTGTAACTCTGAATGCGGGCCGTCGCATCTCAGCGCCTGATTCATAGAATCAGATACGCCTCAATGTTGCCTAGATACAAGCGACGTAAGTCTCCTACGCCGTCGTATCTTAGGGTGCAATATTTACACTGACCGCCAGGGGGCGCTTCCCTAGACTTCCGCGTTGAATATGCAAATTAGGTAGATGCGCCGATTCAGAAACGTAGGTTCGCCCGGCGCATTTTTTTACGTCGTTTACGTAAGGCTTTTTCCGGCGTAAAGTTACCCCTGCTCTATGAGGCGTAGCCAATGTTAAGTCGTTTGCGTAAGTCGTTCGCGAATAGGGCTTTGCGTAAGTTACGTTCACGTCGAAACCAATGAGGCTTTGCGGCGTAATTTGGAGCATGCGCACTGGGATACGTTCATGGACGGCGCATGCGCCGTTCGTTAGAAACGTCATTTACGTGGGGTCACACTTAATTTACATTAAACACGCCCACATCTTCCATATTTGAATTAGGTGGGCTTACATCGGCCCTTATACGCTACGCCGCCGTAACTTTGGGCGCATAATCTTCCTGAATACCATACTCGCCTCTCAAAGTTACGGCGGCGCTATAGGAGATACGCTACGCCCGCCTAAAGATACACAATTGTATCTGAATCTGGGCCATTGTGTTTTTTTCAAATTTGTCGCTCTTCTTTTGTTTATAGCGCAAAAAAATAAAAACTGCAGAGGTGATCAAATACCACCAAAAACTGCAGAGGTGATCAAATACCACCAAAAAAGGGCGTCAATTTTGTTTGGGAGCGACGTCGCACGACCGCGCAATTGTCATTCAAAGTGCGACAGCTCTGAAAACCAAAAATTGATCTGGGCAGGAAGGGGGTGAAAATGCCCCGTACGGAAGTGGTTAAAAATTAAATGAAGTATATTTTTTTAATTTTTCACTTTTTTTTAAATGTGACACTAAAAAATGATTTAATGATTAAGAAGAAAAAAAAAAAGGCTGGGTTCACACTAGTCCGAATTGGATGCGGATTTCACCGCATCCAATTCACATGACAGGAGAATATGACAGGCTCTCTATGCAAGCTGCATCCGGCATTAGTGCTAACACTCAAGGATAAATTCACCTTTTGAAATATGTTACATGTTTCAGCTCCTGCAACCTCTCCCCCTGATCCCCCTTGCCTGTGATAGTGGGTGGGGGATCCTCTCTCCACTCCCGCTGTCAACATTCAAACAGCGCGGACATGCAGGACTTGTTTGCAGGACTTGTCTGCAGAAGCCTGACATTGTACTCCTAAAAGACTGATCACAGGTGCAATGCTTTCCAGGCTCCTGCAGGAAATAATAATAAATGCAATTTCTTTTTATCTAAAAAAAGAAAAATCATCAGGAAAAAATAGGGACAAGGAGTTGATTATGGCTGATTATGGTTAATAAGGAGTTACTTGGAGAAAAATCTTATTTGTTTTATTACTTGTTAGGTTGTAGCACTCATCAGTGTTTCTCAGGCTTACCTTTTTTACCACTATGAATGAGAAACATATTGTCGGCTCGTGTGGCTGACCATAGAGAGTTACCAGAGACCATATTGTCTGCCTCTATGATTTTTTTGTTTAATATGTTTTTATTGAAAGAAAAAGAAAGGTACATTCAAATACCACAACAAAGTAAAATACAAGAGAAATATAGCAAAAAAAAAATAGTATACTGATAAATGCAACCAATATAATATTATAAGGAACCAAGGCAGCGCAAGTCTATATATAAAAAAATAAAAAATAAATAATAAAAAAAATAAAGTAAAATAAAAATAAATTCAGAGCAAGAGAGAGAAAAAAGGAGGGAGGCAAAAGAGAGAGATGTAGAGAGGGATATTAGGGGGGGGGGTGGGAGGGGGGGGGGGGTGAGGCCGGCACACATGGCAATAGTAATGGACACCTGGCAAAATCATTATCTTCAGTAAGACCTTAGTGAGAAGATAGGGCCGCTACATTTAGTACAAGCAGGGACCCCAAGTCAGTGATAGGAGGTTTTATGAAGTTTGAGAATCATGAGGGGGTGAGGAAATTATATCTTTATAACGTTGAGTAGAAATAAATAAGGACCAGTGGGCCCAGGTTTTGGAGTATTGCTCACTAGTGTCTCTGGCAATATGGGTGAGTTCTTCCATGAGACTAACCTCGGAGACTCTTTGTAACCGTGATTTGATGGTGGGGATTGTGGGTTGGCCCCAGAGACGGGGGATGACAGCTTTAGCTGCATTAAGGAGGTGTGGGACAAGTGAATATTTACCTATGGGTCTTGAAGTGGCATGAAAAAGAACTATCCACGGCTCAAGGGGCAATTTCACTTTGGTGATCTGGTGTATCAGGTTTAATATTTCCACCCAGTAAGGCCGAATGGAAGGGCAGAGCCACCAGATGTGGGCATGGGTAGCATTCTGACCGCAGTTCCTCCAACAGAGTGTGGAGTTATTAGGGAACATGTGATGAAGTTTAACAGGTGTGTAGTGCCATCTAGTTAGGAGCTTGAAGTTAGATTCAGCCATGGAAGAAGCCAAGGAGGAGACATGTGTAAGTTTAAGCACTTTGTCTTTTCCTTTATCTGAGATATTAGCTCCCAAGTCTCCCTCCCATTTGGATAAGTATCCTGGGTATATAGGGTATTGCAAATCAATAAGGGCCCTGTAAAATTGGGAAATACAATGTATAGGGGGGTCTTTATGACGAAAGACCTGTTCTATACCATTGAGATCCTGAATACCCGTAATGGATGTGGAAGAGATCGGATAAAACAACTCAATTGGTTGTATCTCCATCTGTCCAAGAATGAGGGTGAACCATGACCCAAAATCTGGGGCAGAGGTCTAAGGCAATTGGTAGAGACAACATGATGTAGGAGGAGAGGGCCACCTGGTGACCATGCTTGAAAACCTGGGTCAATGGAACCTGGTGCAAAGTATTTATGAAATACTAATGGGGTTAGTGGAGAATCGTATGACCATGTGAATTTCTTATGAAGACCGTCCCATACTTGTAAGGAGATTAGAGTAAGAGGCGAGGTATTAGGGGAAAGATTTCTAAAAGAGCGTGGAATCCAAGGGGTCGCAGAGACATCAGAATCGCTCAGGGAATGCTCCAGATGGACCCATAATTTGGAGGTAGAAGCATACTTCCAGTCCGTTATACGTAAAAAGTATGACTGCTTGATAATACGTTTTAAAAATAGGTAGAGATAGTCCCCCGGAGCATTTGGCCCTAAAAAGAGTCTCCCTAGAAACCCTAGGACGCCCATCTCTCTATATGAAGCGGGTGATCATGGTCTGTAAAAGAGTAAAGAAATCCATAGGAACCTTTATGGGGATCATTTGCAATATAAAGAGAACAAGGGGAAGTATGTTCATCTTGATTATATTAACTTTACCTAACCATGAATGTGAAAGAGAAGATCATCTTTAATGGCGTTAAGAAGAGGGATATAATTATGTCTGAAGAGGGAGTGAAGGTGAGGAGTCAGGTAGATGCCAAGGTATTTCATGCGTGCTGGTTCCCAACGAAAAGGAAATAGGGGCTTCAGCTGATCAGCTATCGGTTGGGGAACTGTTATATTTAAAATCTCAGATTTGGAAAGATTAAAAATCTTAAAATTAGAAAGTGTCTGGAAAGAGGAGAATTCTGACAGAAAATTTGGCAATGAGATACGTGGCTGTTGAATAAAGAATAGAATGTCATCAGCGTAAGCTGCATATTTATGAACTCTAGTGCCGACTCTAATGCCATTATTGCTCCTATTATTTCTAATTGTGGCTAAGAAGGGTTCAAGCGAGATAGCAAATAAAAGAGGGGATAAAGGGCAGCCTTGTCTAGTTCCATTATGTAATGTAAAGGGGTCACTTAAGGAGCCATTGATACGTACTTGTGCAGTGGGGTTAGAATAAAGAGAAAAAATACTATAAAACATTTTAGGGCCAAGACCAAAATGACGGAGAGTAGTTTTAAGGTAGTCCCAGTCCACCCTGTCAAATGCTTTTTCAGCATCAGTGGAAAAAAGAAGGGTGGGCTGGGAGCACCTCCGAACATAATGGATCAAGGACAGAGTGCGAAGAGAATTGTCTCTGGCCTCTCTGTTAGGGATGAAACCGGTCTGATCAGCCGAAACCCATTTGGGTAAAAGGGGAAGTAACCTATTCGCTATAACCTTGGCAAAGAGTTTGGTATCGATATTTAAAAGGGAAATGGGCCTGTAACTACTGCATAGGGTACGGTCTTTGTCAGGTTTAGGGATGACCGTAATGGGGGCTGATAAGGATTCAGGGCGAAGGGCAGACTTGTGGGAGATGGAATTTGCGTAGGCTACAAAATGAGGAAGTAAAATATCACCAAACGCTTTATAATATAGGAGTGTGAAACCATCAGGCCCAGGGGCTTTACCTGAAGAAGAGGATTTCAGTGCACATTGAAATTCTTCTATGGAGAAGTTGGCTTCAAGGTCATTAAGGGCTGACTTCGACAGTTTGGGAAGGTTGGCCTCTCTAAGATAGGTAAGGATCCGTTTACGTTTTTCCGAGAGTGGTAAAGAGGCCAAACCACCTTCAACATTATACAAGGCAGCGTAAAATTCCTTGAAAGCCTTTGAGATTTGGGGAGTGGTGTGTACTAAATCTCCTGATGGTAATTTTACTTTGGGTATGAAAGAAAGGGTCTTTCTGGCCGTGAGGGATCTAGCTAACATTTTACCCAGTTTGTTACCCCATTCATATACCTTCTGGGATATGTAGTGAAATTTTCACTTAGTTTCGAGGGCAAGGAGATTTTTAAGTTCTTCTCTCTTAAGGGTGAGAGCTTCCAAATGAGAAGTGTGTAATGAAAGTTTATGTTGTTTATCTAACTCAGCAATCTGATGCAAGACCTGTTTAAGCTGCTGACCATGCTCCCTTTTTTTCCTCGCTCCCAATTCTATAAGATTACCTCTTATTAGCACCTTATGCGCTTCCCACAATAGAGAGGGGGAGGTGTCCGAACCAGAGTTTTCTTCAAAGTATTGGGAAAGAGATTTAGTTAGAATGGAGACCTCTGTCGGATCTGTAATGAGTGAATCATTGAGTTTCCAATTATTGGGGCGATGAGGCAAATCGGGTACAGTCAAGCAGATAGAAACAGGAGCGTGATCAGAGAGAGTTGCAGTCCCTATGCAGGCTGAACGTAAAAGGGGGAGGTGGAAATGATCCAAAAAAATATTATATATTCTGGAGTAAGAGTTGTGGGATTTAGAGAAATGGGAATAGTCTCTGCCTTTAGGGTGCAGTAGACGCCAAGCGTCCATGAGTTGGAGATCTAAAAGTTTTTTCTTTACCTGTGTTAGTCTTTTGAATGGGATATTCGAACGGCCTAGTGAGGTGTCTATCGTAGGATCTAAAGGCATATTTATATCCCCCGCAAGAACAACCATTCCCTCAGCAAAACGAGAAAGCTTTGTGAGAGTTTGGGTAAAAAAAGTAGGTTGATTATGATTGGGACAGTAAATATTGGCCAGAGTACAGCTAGTGTTGCCTATAAAGCCTTTGACAAAAAGAAAACGACCATGATCATCCGCTAACATATCAATAAATCGAAATGATGCACTCCTGTTGAATCCAATGGCCACTCCCTTGGCCTTGTTAGTATCTGATAAACTATAGTACCATTGCGGGAATTGTGGCGAGTATAGTTTAACAGATGTAGTGTGGGTCAAGTAAGTTTCCTGAAGGAAAGCAATAGAGCAGGCAGAATTCTTTAGTTCCCGCAACAATTGATGTCTCTTAACAGCCACACTAAGGCCCCTTACATTATATGAAGAGATTTTCAGGGTAGCCATGTCCTCAGGAGGAGACAACTCAACGATCCAAATAGCCATGCGTGTCGGCAAACTAGGGTAGGGAGGGAAACAGGAAGGAAGGGGAGGGGGTGAAGAAAGAGAAGACGGGGAAATGAAGAGTAGAAAAGAAAAACACAAAAACATATGAGCAGTATTACAACAGTTCGTGGAACAATTGGGATTGAGGTGACAAACATGCAGAAATCTGCGGAAGTCCCAGTGGGGATGAGGGGAACAGGCAGTCAAAGAGAAATTTAAGAAAAAAATAACAAGGAGAAAAACAAGACCGCCAATTCCCAGCAACCCCAAAAGGAGAGGGGCAGGGAGCAATGTCCCCATCAAGGATATCAAAGTAGAGCTAAAAGCTCCGTCAGCTAACGACCTGTAAAAAAGAATTATCATATAAAGAAACCAGCAATGTATAAAACATGAAAATAGCATTCTCCAAATACTGGGTCAGCCTATTAATTAAGGTGACATGCATTCAACATGGCGCAAAAAAAGGGGGGGGGCGCCAAAGAGCAAAAAACAGGAAACGGTTCAGTTTAAGCGCAATAAAATAACATCAGGAACATGCCAAGAAATGTTCAATGTGGCAAACAAAACTTCTAATAGTAAAAATGAAGATATTAAACTGAACCAAATGCTTTTGTCACTGTAAGGAGAAATGCTAGAAGGGTAAGTGATTGGGTTCACTGGAGTGCCTCACCCATTTTTCTGGGACGAGCTTGGAGCAGGAATCCGCCCTTATTTGGCAGGGGTCTTCTTCCATTGGGAGGAGCGAAGAGTGGTGAAAGTGGGAATAGGGTTCTGCCAACCCGGGAGCTCCATGCGCAGTAGATGAAGATCCTGTAGAAAGGTAGGGAGGTCCTCAGGGAACCGCAGCATAGAAGAGCGGCCATTCTTGGTCGCAATTAAGCATGCTGGGAATCCCCACCTGTAGGTAGTGCCATCACTTCTAAGTTGCTCCAAAAGTGGTTTTAGAGCCCTGCGGCGGTCGAGGGTTTCCTTTGATATATCTGGAAATAGGAGTGGCTCCATCAAAGTCAATGTTAGGGGTGTTCCGTATTTTGATCATGATAGCATTTTTGTCTTCTAAATAATGAAGACGGCATCTCACATCTCTAGGTAAGTCAGAAGAGAGATTACGAGGTCGAAGAGCGCGGGGTACTCTATCAAACCGTAAAGGATCCATGACTGGCCTGCCTAAAATGGTGTTGAAGATGCCACGGAGTGAGGGTTCCAAATCACTATCACCAGTCGCCTCCGGTAGGCCGCGGATGCGCAAATTATTTCTGCGGTTACGATTTTCAAGGTCTTCAAGTTTGTATAGCAAGGCCCTGTGAGTGTATGCCAATTGAGTGACAGTGTCCTGTAATTCTTTAATGACAACTTCATGTGAATCCTGGCGTTGCTCTGTTTCCTCAACTCTTCCGAGAAGGTGGGCCATGTCTGAGCGAACCGCAGAGATGTCCTTTTTGATCGATTTCTCCATATTATGGAACATGCCTGCCATCTCCTTTTTAAGTTCATTTAGTAAAGAGGACATATCGGAACCGGTAGGGGAACCGGGGTCATCCATTACGTCCGAGCCACAGGATGAAGCCGGCGAACTTTCGCGGACAGAAGCAGCGTGGGAGGCTGGAGAAATAAGAGACCTTGAAGCTCTGGTTTTATTGATCATAGAGCTGGGGGTTTCCCTCTCCGCCGCCAAAAAACGTTTAATGGATCCCACAGCGGCCTGATGTAAAGTTGAAGCCTTAGCGGAGCGTTTGTTTATTGTTGAGCAGGAGGCAGAGCCTTTAGATGGCATTGCTAGTTATATTCAGGTCGGTAGCTAGACGGAGTGCCGTTTAAGCGCTATCTCTTAGCGACATATGAAGAGTAACTGTGCAACAGGTTTTAGTGTATACAAAGTAACTTCAATAAAGGAAGCGGTTCAGTATGGTAAAGGAACGGCAGGATAGTACAAAAAATCCAGTATAGGATAAGTATATAGGCCGTGGATATGTTTCAGGGAATGTCCAGAATGATGGAAGTTCAGTTACTTGCAGGGATCATCAGTGTTAGGGATATGAAAGTCTCAGTGAAAAATACAGCTGGGTATCATTTGGATATGCCCCCCAGATAATTATAGAGAGCTGCTTATGTCTTGTGGGGAACAAGGTGGGTGATGAGGAGCAGCTGAGTGTGTGACGAGGAGAGGGCCTGTGATTCGGGTGCACCAAGATGGCCGGCGGACCTCCGAGATTAGGCCGGAGCCCCGGAGTATCCAGGGAGGGGAGCCCCGCGAACCGTCACCCGGCAGTATTAAAAAAAAGGGGGGGACCAAGCTGCCGCTGGGTAAGGCTGATGGCGGAAGGAGACACTGGTACCACGAACCGCGGACCGCGGGCGGGGAAAGAGCTGTACCTGATGCCGGAGGCTGTTGTAAGGCAGAAGGCCGCGGAGGGACGGGTCCCGATGGCAGGCTCTCCAGGCGTCGCAGCTCGGATGGATCCGTGGGTCACCTCCACTGGAGATGGACAGCCGTCCACGTTACATCCGGGCGCAGGCAGCAGTGGAGGATCGGAAGGCCCCAAGATGGCGGAGGGCTCCGACAGAGCAAGGCCCAGCTTCGTCCAGGAGCAGGATCCGGGCCCAAAATTAGCAGCGAATCCCCAGGGTAACATTTGACAATGTCCAGGGGTGTCTAGCGAGGGGTTGGAGCCCTATTAGGGCAGCAGGGAGCGGCGGATGGGAGTGGGTAAGCGGTGGGTGAGAGGAGCTCTGCAAAACACGTCCGTCCTGGTGCACGTCCAGACACGCCCCTGACTGCCTCTATGATCTTGGGGGGCGGAATAATGTCATGATGTCACTTAGTATAGGACAGAAGTAAACTATTTTTTTTTTTAATGCAAAGGATCAATTTTATGATCTTTTGCTTTTAAAGGTAGAGAACCTGTCATGCCTTATTTCTATTACAAGCGATGTTTACCTGTAATAGAAAAAAAGTAAAAAATAAAAATAAAGTGATAGTGTAAAAAAAAAAAGTAAAGCACCCCCATCGCTCGTGCTCATGCATGAAGCGAACACATGTGAAACTCACGCACACATGTGAGGTATCGCCACGAAGGTTAGAGCAAGAGCAATAATTCTAGAACTAGAACTCCCCTGTAACTCTAAACAGGAAACAGGAAAAAAAGGCAAAGCGTTACTTATGGAAATATATAAGTAGTTTGTTGCCATTTAACAAATGTGCACAATTTTAAAGCATGACATGTTAGGTATCTATTTACTTGGTGTAACATCATGGTTTATATCGTTATTTTTTTATTTTCTTTTTAAAAGATTGAGTTTGAAAAACCGCTGATCAAATACCATGTCACAAAATATTGCAACGATTGTAATTTGATTCTTTAGGGTCTCTGCTAATATATATATATATATATATATATATATATATATATATATATATATATATATATATATATATTAATATTAGCAGAGACCCTAATGAAACAAATTACAATTTATATATATACCGTATTTATCGGCGTATAAGGCCCAGTACTCACGAGCAGACATGTCCGATGAAACCGGTCCGCGGACCGTTTTCATCGGACATGTCTGCCCGGGGACTTCTGTTCGATGGCCGTACACACCATCGAACAGAGGTCCGCGTGTAAACAATACGCGGGGCGTGTCCGCGGTGTCGCCTCGTCGATGACGCGTTGTCGCCGCGACAATGACGCGGCGACGTGGGCGGCCTGCCTTTAAAATGCTTCCACGCATGCGTCGAAGTCATTCGACGCATGCGAGGGATGGCGGGCGGCAGGACATGTACGGTAGGTCTGTACAGACGACCGTACATGTCCGGGCGGACAGGTTTCCAGCGGACTGTTTTAAAGCAAGTCCAGGAAACAGTTGTCCGCTGGAAACCTGTCCGATCCGCCCGAAAATGGTCCGCTCGGGCCTACACACGGCCAAACATGTCTGCTAAAACTGGTCTGCGGACCAGTTTCAGCAGACATGTTTGGTCGTGAGTACGGGGCCTAACACGCACCCCAATTTAAGAGAGAAGTTTCAGGAAAAAAAATAACATTTTCAATATAGGGAGGATATACACAAGGCCTGTCAGACCGTGTGTGTTGTATGTGTGTCTTAGCTCCCCCTCCCCCCTGTAGTAGTGCAGTGTAAATCATTGTCCCCCACAACCCCCCCCCTACCCGCTGGCATTACATTTTATTGCTCTCTCCCCTGGGCAGACTCTCTTTTTTTCAATCAGTTTTTTAAAGAATTTGTACCTGCCGGGTCCAAGCTCTGTCATCCAGACAGATTCCTGTCAGCCTCAACTCTCGCGAGCAGTGCAGAGCATTACCATGGTTATGCTCTGACGGCCGCGAGAGTTAGACTGTGACTTCTGTGTACAGTGCAACAGGAGCATGTCTGCCGCGGAGTTTAGCAATGCCGGGATTGAGTGTCCCGGGACTCCCAGATCCCCTGGGCTGTCTCTGGTCGTGTCTGCTTGATTAAGATCGCACCCTCCAAGACGTTATGCAGTAAGTACCATTGGATATTTTTATGATATCGGCGTATAACATGCACATGCTATTTTCACTCTGTTTTCAGGGTTAAAAAGTGTGTGTTATATGCCGATAAATACGGTATATATATATATATATATATATATATATATATAAAATATTTGAGGGTTCTAAGTAATTTTCTAGCAAAAAATACTGATCTAAACAAAGGTAAACAAAAAGTGCCAGAAAAGGCTTAGTCGGCAAGTGGCTATTCTCACAGCCACTGGTAGCAGCCCCATTCCTAGATCACCCTCTAGTGGCATTGTGGTCCACTGACCTGAAGAGTTCAGTTCTGGTGTATGCTGGCCCCTGTCTCCCAGCTGCCAGTAGGTCCCAGGACTTATGCTGGTCATAGATGTTTTTTTTTTTTCAGTCAGCCAACCTGGCTTGCCGAAAGAAAGAAAAATAATTAATAGATTTTCCCCACCCACACAAGTGAGATGAATGGAGGAATACTCCTTACTGTACTATTGTATTCTGACAGCAGTGAATACATTGACCAGCACTTTTTGAATTAAAAATGTCCAACGTTCTCATTTGACAGAAGTCGATTGTTATGCCGCGTACAGATGGTCATTTTTTGTGATGAAATAAAATGACATTTTAAAAATGTCATTTAAAATGATCGTGTGTGGGCAAAATGTCATTTTATGTCTTCTGAAAAATGACAAAAAAAAAATTCGAACATGCTCGAATTTTTTATGTCATTTTTTAAAATGTCATTTTTTGTGTCATAAAAAATGATCATGTGTGGGCAAAAATTACGTTTTAAACCTGCACATGCCCAGATGCAAGTTTTGAGACGGGAGGCAAAACTACCATTCATAATGGAGTAAGCACATTCATCACGCTGTAACAGACAAAAAAGCACGAAACGTCTTTTACTAACAAGTAACCAGCTAAAAGCAGCCTCAAGGCGAATAGAACTTCCCCTTTAGAGTGCCGTCACTTTGTTCATCATTTTTCAAAACGATGGTGTGTATGCTACATCGTTTTTGAAAATGAAGTTTCAAAAATGTCGTTTTTTTTCATCACTTCAAACTTCATTTTTTTTCCATCGCAAAAAATGACCGTCTGTATCCGGCATTAGAGTGAGGCAGGAGCAGCAATAGATGAATCATAATTAATCCAGTCCTTGCTGGAGCGTTAGTCTGTACCTGGTGCTGGCTGCTGGGAAAGTATTTAGCTCCTCCTCAGTTATCTCTCAGTTCACCAGCATTCTATCTGTTTTCTAATTTACTCTGTTTCACTGCTCTATGAATTAGAATTTCTGATCTTAATTCTGATAACCTGTACCTGTTACTTGTTTGCCTAATCTCTGTTATCCTGATCATGCTGCCCCTATCTGCTTCCTTTATGTTTGATTTTCATTTTGGCCCTGTTTATGAATCCTCTCAGCATTTTTATTGTATCCCAGCTTGACCCTGCCTTGCCCCTATTCCTCTTGCTTTGTACAACATTATACTTTGGTTGTTTTTAGGGAAATAGACAGGTAGGTTTTTACTTATATATTGCTCAATAAGCTGTTAGATTTCATTTTAGTTTAGCTTGTTCATTAGTCAGTTAGGTTGCTCTCACTGTATTCATGTGTGTCTCATTGCTGTTTATATTGGTTGTTATGCTTATGCCATTTGCCACAATTGTTGTGTTCTTAATAAATGTCCTAACTTCCAAAAAAAATTAAAATCCCTGCCCATTTCCCTTTGCATGCTCAGAAAAGTTCTGTAAATTCTGGACTTTAAAGGGATGTAGATAGATGGCTTCAGATAAACAGGTAAACTTACATAGTAGGATTTGTTTCAACATCTGTGTATCACAATAAGGCTTGTCACTTCTTTGGGTGACAACCACTTGACAACCACACCAACAAAAAAAGCCCCAAAGCAGAGGCGCATCCAAGATGGTCATGTTGTCTTGGAGCTCTGCACCGCAGCTACCAGAGTGCATGAACGGGCACCTCCACCACGCCATTCGACCCCGGGAACATCCCAGGAGATGCCTAATGTCTGTGGCCTCCGCGAGAAGGGACCTTTCCCAGCAGCTAGGCTCGGCTGTACCGAGTCTGGGCCTACCAAAGATGGCGGCCGCACACACACACCAGAAGCATGCACAGCGCGGAAGGAATCCATAGCGGACCAGGACAACAAACACGCTGCCAGTCCACTGCACGAGAAGAGCACAGTGAGTACCCCACTACAGACACCACACTCTCCATCTTCCACAGAATCTTTATTAGGAAGGTCAGTGAGGGGCCTCAATCTGACTCCTATGGAGGATCTTTTAGTCAGCCCCGAGTCATGGGGGCAGGAAACCCACAATAATCCCCTCCCTCCACATGATGTCCCTTATATGATGGCAGCTTTCTCTCAAATGCTAGCTATTGCAGACAGCAGCACAGATCACCACCTCGATCAAAGCTGACCTCCCAACATATTGAGGAAAAAAAATAAGTCTTGGAAAAGAAACACTGACCAAACAGTCGCTAAAGTTAACCAGAACTCTGCCAGAGTTCAGGACCTTAGGCCGCGTACACACGGTCATTCCAAACCGATGCTTTCTGTACTAACCATCGGTTTGGACCGATCGAGCAGCGGGTCATCGGTTCGATTTTAAAGCATGTTTTAAAATTTTGGACCGAAGGACAACAGACCGATGCGCTACACACGATCGGTTTGGACCGATGAAACTGAACCTCGGTCAATTCTCATCGGTTTTGTCTGACCGTGTGTACGCGGCCTTACTGATCAATTAAAAACAGCTATATCAAAAAAATTGACAACCTGGAAAACAGGTCTAGATGCTACACCTTCAGAATCCGTGGCCTCCCTAAGTCAGATAAAGAAGTGTAACCGGCGATCTGCGTGTTCATCAAGGACTTATTTCCTGACATCCCAGAGCACCGCCTGGAGCTGGACAAAGCACATAGGGCCCTCCAACCAGTACGTTCAGACAGCCTTCCTTGGGACATTATAGTCAAACTGCACTTCTATGCGGTAAAAGAGCGGGTGATGGAATCATCTCGTAACTTCTCATCTTGGGGCATCCAGTACAGATCTTTGCGGATCTCTCACTATACACAATCCAAAAGTGGTGCTCTTTAACCACTTCAGCCCCAGACCATTTAGCTGGCCAAAGACCAGAGCATTAAATATACGTCACTTAGCCCAGCCGTGCCATTCTGCAGACGTAAATCTACAGGAGCCAGTCGGGAACCAGTTAAAGGTTTGCTGCAGGTTTTGACTTAAAAAGAAATTGCATATAGATGGGCCTTTCCTTTATGCCTGAACTTTTCTTACTGGAATAAGGCCTACAACTTCTCATCATTTAGTGAATGCGAGAGATTGCTCTTACACCTTGGCCCGATCACCCAGGAACTCCCACAACCACAATCTTCTTCCAAATGACCATCCCCACCAAGCCCCCTGACTCCAATTTGGCAGAAACAACAACCCAAGAGGTCAAAGGACTCTCACCTGCCGTGATGACGTTTTCCAGACCGAAGAGGCTGCCCATCCTCTCAGATCCCTTGATCTGATCTTTGGAAACAAATCCACTCACTGTGATGGTTATCACACTTTATTTAGATTGTTGACTGGTTAGGTTGCTAATCCCTCAGGAGTCCCTCTTTGGGCAAATGAAATGGATAGGTTTGCACCATTTTTATGAATTCTGCTAGTTCGTTAATTGCTCACCCATATGCTTTAGAAGAGAACTGATATCTTAATCGTAACACAACAACTACCACTGGTTTTGATTAGGGAAAGAATCATCACTATCCTACACGATTTATCCTGCAGCTTTCCCCAGCGCATGGATTCTCTTTGGACTCTGATATTTTCCCTCCACAGATTATTGGGTGGGCCCTCGAGGCTGCGTTCTGGCCCTGCTCGACTGGCGGCGGATGCCCCCATGCATCTCAATTCATGGGGTTTTCACGCTGTTGGTGGGGGGCGCTAGTGTGGTCCCCAGGGTACGGCGGATATTTTTAAGTTACAAAAAGCAAAGCTATGTTATCATTAAATTTGTAGGTCTTTTCCAGGGTGGGGTAACTGGTGCGGTCACAATGCGCCTGCATCTGTTTTCTAGAAGTGTTTAACCATCAGAGACAGATTACCTCCCCCGGTTTAGGTGGAAGTTTCTTTTCATAGGGTTAGGGTTGAGAAGTGGCCGGTCCCTTCTCTTCTCCTTCTTTGCTAATGCTTCCCCTCTTCTCTACTTCTCAATCCTATTGGATATGAAGCAAACAAGGTTGATGTTAAATCCTTTAGGGGTTGAAGATGTCATCTCAAAGATCCACCAGGATTCACGTTGGCTAAGGGTCTTGATTTTATCTGACTCCCTCCAATGTTTGTGATACTTCTCTATTCCCCAAAAACTCCTCCGGGTCTTTTATTATGTAAATCTCTAAAGTGTCTAGAAAGATGGTGGTTCTTAAAGTCTATTAAGATAAATTTGTGAATGTGCTCATTAAATCTTTTAGCTAGTTTTCATTTAATCCTCCTTATGTACTGGGATTTATATGGACATTGAATACAGTATACAACCCCCTCTGTGTTGCATATAATTATATCTATAATTGTATCCCCCTACCTCTTATAACATGTATAGGGAGACACAAGCTATGTTACCTGGAGGGACTATAACAAAATGGAATCTACATTACAGTCTATGGGAACATGCAGCGGGCTACAAGAAAATGGAACCCATATAATTCTAATTGCCATTCACTATATAAACCCCTGGGATGTCATTAGGTTCTATTCTCCTTGAAGAAGTCAGCAGGCACAACCAGGAAGGTGATACCCTGCTTGTTAGTTGCTACCACAATTATCAAAGAAATAATTCTTAAGGGGTCTGAACACCCTGAATGTGCTATGTATGTGGTCTGAGTGAACCAGAGCTAGTGCACCAATAAAATGTGAGTTTTATTTTGTTTTTTGTTTTTTATTAAAGATGATTCAGCACTATGTCAGCTTTTTTTCATTCCTCTGTGAGCACTATCACTCAGGATTGCCACAGGATATACTGAATGTACCTGTAAGGATCCAATATCATCTAGGATTACTAAAGAATATACTGAAAGTACCTAACAAGGATTTAATCACCCACTAGAGGATTTATATACCCCTTTAAGGGGAAGGCGCATTGGGGACCCTTATCAGGTCTAAAGTGGAGGTGAGTGCATATGTGTGAAGGTGGAGGGACACATGTTTGCTTTTTTCTTTTGGACTTTGTTATGTTATACAAGTGTATTTAGCACTGGTTAAAATGCACACAATTTTTATACATACGGACACGGATATCACAGTGGTGTTATACTGCAATCAGAAAAACAAACAATACGCCTCTAAGTGCAGAAGCATAAAACTTTTAATATCCCCTAAAGGGGTTAAAAACACTTACAAGAAAGTGGATGAAATAGGCATGTAGCAGGTAAGTGCGTCCAGGAGATGTTCCAGTGGCAGGGCAGTCCCAGTCTGTGATGATAAAGCTTTCAGGGAAGTCCACGAGATAACAGCCGACTTGTGTCGTAAATGTTCAGAGGACACAATAACACTGGAGCCTGGGGATGATGTCAGAGGAAGCGAGACAGAAACCAGCATGGAACACAAACAGGAAGTGTGTCATAAAGGTGCCTCTATGACACACTTCCTGTCCACTGCCTGTTTGTGTTCCTTGCTGGTTTCTGTCGCACTTCCTCTGACATCATCCCCAGGCTCCAGTGTTATTCACCTTCTGCACTTAGAGGCGCCTTGTTTGTTTTTCTGTTTCCATTAGAGATTGCTTGTCTCCCTGAGTGCTGCCTAAAGTGTGTGAAGATTTGCTACCCTCTCCAACACAGACTTTATCTGTCAGGATTCAAATGCTTGGAGCGCCCTGGATATACACATTTTTCTGGTTATACTGCAATTGATTGTTGCTAATACTTTTTTGGTTTTAAAGTGACACTGACCTTGTTGTAATTAATGTGCCAATAAATTCTGTGTTATTCTTTTATAGAATTGTGAGTCTAATTCTTGTGTGCCTGCTGAGATTTATAGAAAGGTATACTGGTGGTGTCAATGAACTCACACACGGCTGGACAAGAGCAGAGAATCCAAATCTACCAGCAGCTCTGAAGAGGGCTACACAAAAAAGGCATTTGACAGCTCACCAGAGTTAAGTGGGGAGAATGTTATCTATTAATATGTCAATTTGTAAAAAGTCAAGCTTTACTGAATTAGGCAATGCCATTCTGATATAGAGTTGTTTAATATAGAAAAACAAGCGTCAAATGAGCTATTTAGTATGCATATACTGTATATTGGGTGATATACTGTAAGGTGATAAGCCAAGAGATTCTGCAATTAAATTGTTTCAAGAATAATGCAAACATGTGTTGGTATTACACTTGCAGAAATCCATTACAGAGGTTATCAAATAAGTAAAGGTTTGATGTTAAAACATATCTATATTCCAAATGATGGACTTTGTAAGAGCATCATATAATATATGCTATTGCTGCACTCTTTTTAAATAATACAGTTTTTTCACCTTTATTGTCATCGCTTTTTCTATCTCAGTGTTGCTGATCTCCTCCGATCTTTTTTCTGTCACTTCCTGTATACATGCACTTGCTTCATTGCAGTGGCGGCTGGTGCTCCAATTTTTGGGGGGGTGCAAACAAACTGAAAAAAAAGAAAACATCAATTGCCGCCACTGTGCCCATTAAACACAGCCAATGTGCCCATCAAACGCTGCTGGTTTGTCCCCTCAAATTCAGCCAGTTTGCCCCCTCAAATGCAGCCAGTTTGTCCCCTCAAATTCAGCCAGTTTGCCCCCTCAAATGCAGCCAGTTTGCCCCCTCAAATGCAGCCAGTTTGTGCCCCCAAATGCAGCCAGTTTGTCCCCCCAAATGCAACCAGATTCCCACCAGCCCGGCACTTACCTTCCTCGGGTCAGCTGTCTGCTCCACGCTCCCTCAATGTCTTCTCCTGCCCTCAATGTCGCTTCAGACAATCAGGTGACTGGTAACCAGACCCGGTGCACCTGATTAGCTGAGAGGCGGGGCAGTGTTAGGGAAGCGATTTCCTAACACAGCACTGTTTAACCTGGGAACACACAGCATGTGCGCCCTCTGGTTAACCATTTGGAAGCCAATTAAAGCCCGCAGGCTCTAATTGGGAAGCCTATTAGAGCATCTCGCTCTAATCAGGCCCTTCCAAAACACACCCACCACTGTTATCCAGATGGCCTGTGCTCAACATCTGAATAGTGGGCGGCAGAGGCAACAATACATAGCTTCATGCAATGCACAAAGCTATGTATTGTTGATTGATGGTGCGGAGGATAGAGGGGGCGGCGCTCCTGCGCTCCACTATGGACGCACCACCACTGCTTCATTGTCAGCTTCACATCATAGAATACAAAAAATAGGTGTGCTGTTCCTTTAACAACTGAACATTTCTTACAGTACATACCAAATGTACATATAAGTTAATGGAAAATGCCAAATACGTATATTTAAAGTGTGTGCTCCAACTTATTGTGCATAAGTGCTATAAATAAAATAAGAAAATCAAATTCATGTGTAAAGTCCACCTAATATTCCAAGAATAATGGGGCCCCCAGATCCCGCCCCCAACGTGAATGAGTATGGGGTGCATAGTACCCCTAACCATTCAACAAAAAAGTGTCAAAAAGAAATGAAAACACACTCACCGTTTTTATTAAAAACAAGAAAAAAAACAAGGGGGTAGATTCAGGAAAGAATTACGCCGGCGTATCCATAGATACGCCGCGTAATTCAAAAGCTGCGCCGGCGTATCTATTTTCTGTATTCAGAAAGCTAGATACGCTGACTGTAGCCTAAGATACGACTGGCATAAGTCTCTTACGCCGTCGTATCTTAGGGTGCATTCTGACGCTGGCCGATAGGTGGCGTTCCCGTAGTTGTCAGCGTAGAGTATGCAAATTGCATACTTACGCCGATTCACAAACGTACGTGCGCCCGGCGGTCGTTTTTTACGTCGTTTGCATACGTCGGTTTCGTCGTAAGGCTGCTCCTGCTATTAGGAGGCGCAGCCAATGGTAAGTATGGACGTCGTTCCCGCGTCGCGATTTTCAAATTTTACGTTGTTTGCATAAGTCTTTTGTGAATGGCGCTGGACGCCATTTACGTTCACGTCAAAGCCAATGACGTCCTTGCGACGTCATTTACCGCAATGCACGTCAGGAAAATTTAGGGACGGCGCATGCGCAGTACGTTCGGCGTGGGAACGCGCCTAATTTAAATGATCCACGCCCCCTACGGGATCATTTGAATTACGCGCGCTTACGCGGCCCCTTTTACGATACACCGCCGCAAATTACGGAGCAAGTGCTTCGTGAATACAGCGTTGCTCCTGTAATTTACGGCGGCGTAGCGTAAAGACGAGACGCTGCGCCGCCGTATCAGTGCGCGCCCCTACCTGAATCTGGGTCAATGTCCCCAAATGTAGATCAATCACGACACTGCTGGACGTGAAAAAAATAAAAAAACGCTCCACCCGCAATGATGATTGGAAGCAAAAATTCTGGCACTAGAGTTTCTGGGTTTCTGAGTAAATGCTAAACGGATGACCGGCTTTTAAATTATAGCCTATGGAAAATGTAGGGTACCAAAGTTTGTTGCCATTTTTGGTTGCACACATTTTAAAGTTTGACATGTTGGGTATCTATTTACTCGGTACAACCTCAATCTTTTGTTTTACAAAAAATTGGGAAATATGTTAGTTTTGTGTGCCACAAGATTAACTTTAGTACAAACCGTAATGCCGCGTACACACAACTGTTTTTCGGGTTCTAAAAAATGATGTTTTGGGTCGGGACAGTGTCCTGCTCCTTCCAAAGGATCTGTTTGCTGTGAGATTGAGTGGTCCCTGGCCGCCAGCACCTTCTGCCCATCCTCATTTTCTGGACCCCAGTCAGCCTGTCCTCCGGTCCTGGGAGATCTTCAGAGCTCTTCTGCCTCCAGGGCTATCAGTCCTTGCTGCCGATGCTGCTAACCTTCCCCACCAGACCCAGAATGGGACAAAAAAAAGAGGCCCAGGCATTTTAGACTGAGCGGTCCATTAAACTGGTCCCTTCCCCGCTCTCCATCCTGACAGATCCCCTGCAGCAGCCGGCGGAAGAAAGTAGACTGGAACCTTGCAGAGCTGTGGGGGGTGAGGGGGGTCAGGAAAGTACACAGGGGTGGCTGATAGCACGTTAGTGAGGCAGAGAGCACTGGGGGGGGGGGTAGAGAGCACTGGGGAGCCAGAAAGCCCTGGGGGGCAAAGAGTGTCAGATGTGTCGGATAATAACAGACAGATGTGTGGAGATGTGCACTGGGACAGATGTGGCAGATGATCACGGACAGATGTGTGCAGATGTGCACTGGGACAGATGTGGCAGATGATCACGGACAGATGTGTGCAGATGTGCACTGGGACAGATGTGGCAGATGATCACGGACAGATGTGTGCAGATGATCATGGACAGATGTATGCTGATATGCACTGCGACAGATGTGGCAGATGGTCAAGACAGATGTGGCAAATGATCACAAACAGATTTGCGCAGATGTTTACTGGGACAGATGCGGCATATGTTTGCTGGGACAGGTGTGGCATATGTTTACTGGGACAAGTGTGGCAGATGGCCATGGACAGATGTGCGCCAGATGTGTGCAGATGATCACATACAGATGTGCGTAGATGATCATTAACATGATCTATGCCCACGTGTGCCACATGTCAGTGCCACTTATTAATACACAACAGTGGCACCTACCAGTGGCCACCAGTGCCACCTACCAGTTCCCACAGTGCCCACATTGCCACCCAACAGTGCCCACAGTGCCACCTATCAGTGTCACCAATTAGTGCCTCATAAACAATGCTGTCCATCAGTGTCACCTACCAGTGCCCATCAGTGCCACTTATCAGTGCCCACCAGTGCCACCCATCAGTGCCCCCTATCAGTGCTCATCAGTCATCTGTACACAACAATAGGGCAGAGCTGGGCAGCATTAAACCTTCAAGGGACAAGGGAATTTAAACTTGGATAGTTGGCAAGTATGAGGCAGCTGCTTTGGGCCCCACAACCATGACAGGGCCCAGGGCAGCTGCCCGTTTTGCCCTGCCTTAAAGACGGCCCTGCAGTGTATGCTTCCTTACTAATCGTATATCTCTGGAATACCCTTTTATTGATTATTGATTATTTTATTGATTTAACATGTTGTGGTGTTTCTTTTATATTCATTCTTTTTTAATCTCTTGAAATGTGTCTTTGAAATTGCTAGAAAATTTGGACTAGTCAGTTTCACTGCATAGCCCCCTCCTTCCTGCGTGTCATAGGTTCCTGCTCTCCAGGAGTGTTTAATTACTATCTGTGCTTTCCAAGGTCCTCCATCTCTACCTGCACCTCCCTGCATAACCTTTTATATAGCTGGAGGGAAGAAGCAGAGTAATACTGTAGAATGGCACTTGAGTGACAGATCTGAATCTGATGGTGGGGCTGCTGACATCGCATTAAAGATTATAGAGATGACTCAGGGCTTCTAGATATTTACACAAGGTAATTAAAAGACATAAAAAACATTAAATGCATAGATAATATTTATATATTTATAAATAATAGGCAATATATTTGTTGAACTAAGATGGTTTGATGACAGGGTCCCTTTAACTTGTATTCTTCTATATTGTACTTGTCCCCCATGTACCATAGTTTCATTACCTGCTGATGCTGCCAGCATATACAGGGAGTGCAGAATTATTAGGCAAGTTGTATTTTTGAGGATTAATTTTATTATTGAACAACAACCATGTTCTCAATGAACCCAAAAAACTCATTAATATCAAAGCTGAATATTTTTGGAAGTAGTTTTTAGTTTGTTTTTAGTTTTAGCTATTTTAGGGGGATATCTGTGTGTGCAGGTGACTATTACTGTGCAGAATTATTAGGCAACTTAACAAAAAACAAATATATACCCATTTTAATTATTTATTTTTACCAGTGAAACCAATATAACATCTCAACATTCACAAATATACATTTCTGACATTCAAAAACAAAACAAAAACAAATCAGTGACCACTATAGCCACCTTTCTTTGCAAGGACACTCAAAAGCCTGCCATCCATGGATTCTGTCAGTGTTTTGATCTGTTCACCATCAACATTGCGTGCAGCAGCAACCGCAGCCTCCCAGACACTGTTCAGAGAGGTGTACCGTTTTCCCTCCTTGTAAATCTCACATTTGATGATGGACCACAGGTTCTCAATGGGGTTCAGATCAGGTGAACAAGGAGGCCATGTCATTCGTTTTTCTTCTTTTATACCCTTTCTTGCCAGCCAAGCTGTGGAGTACTTGGACGCGTGTGATGGAGCATTGTCCTGCATGAAAATCATGTTTTTCTTGAAGGATGCAGACTTCTTCCTGTACCACTGCTTGAAGAAGGTGTCTTCCAGAAACTGGCAGTAGGACTGTGAGTTGAGCTTGACTCCATCCTCAACCCGAAAAGGCCCCACAAGCTCATCTTTGATGATACCAGCCCAAACCAGTATTCCACCACCACCTTGCTGGCGTCTGAGTCAGACTGGAGCTCTCTACCCTTTACCAATCCAGCCACGGGCCCATCCATCTGGTCCATCAAGACTCACTCTCATTTCAGCAGTCCATAAAACCTTAGAAGAATCAGTCTTGAGATATTTCTTGGCCCAGTCTTGACGTTTCAGCTTGTGTGTCTTGTTCAGTGGTCGTCGTCTTTCAGCCTTTCTTACCTTGGCCATGTCTCTGAGTATTGCACACCTTGTGCTTTTGGGCACTCCAGTGATGTTGCAGCTCTGAAATATGGCCAAACTGGTGGCAAGTGGCATCTTGGCAGCTGCACGCTTGACTTTTCTCAGTTCATGGGCAGTTATTTTGCGCCTTGGTTTTTCCACACGCTTCTTGCGACCCTGTTGACTATTTTGAATGAAACGCTTGATTGTTCGATGATCACGCTTCAGAAGCTTTGCAATTTTAAGAGTGCTGCATCCCTCTGCAAGATATCTCACTATTTTTGACTTTTCTGAGCCTGTCAAGTCCTTCTTTTGACCCATTTTGCCAAAGGAAAGGAAATTGACTAATAATTATGCACACCTGATATAGGGTGTTGATGTCATTAGACCACATCCCTTCTCATTACAGAGATGCACATCACCTAATATGCTTAATTGGTAGTAGGCTTTCGAGCCTATACAGCTTGGAGTAAGACAACATGCATAAAGAGGATGATGTGGTCCAAATACTCATTTGCCTAATAATTCTGCACTCCCTGTATGTTAGTTTTCTACTTCCAGTAGTAGGGTGACATCAATGTTCTTTTTGTAGTGGAATCACACAGCTGCATTTTGCCCTGTTGACAGGGTAGTTTTAGATTCATAAAGAGTTTTGAATGGACTCTTAGTAATTAACAAACAAACGAAAGCCCAACTCTAATGCCGCATACACACGACCGTTTTTCATGTCATGGAAAAAAACAAAGTTTTTCTTGACGTGATTCTTGTCAAGCTTGCCTTGCGTACACACGATCGTGAAAGAAAATGCTTGAGCAAAGCGTGGTGACGTACAACACGTACGACAGCACTATAAAGGGGAAGTTCCATTTGAATGGCGCCACCCTTTGGGCTGATTTTGCAAATTTCCCTTCTCATAACTTAACGTTTTTTTCCCCGTCGTTAAAGCCTACACACGACTGTTTTTTACGACGAGAAAAACGACGACGTGAAAAACGAAAAAATAGAGCAGGTTCTAAATTTTTAATGCCCCTTTTTCTCGTCAAGAAAAATGCTCTGGAGCCTACACACAAAAATTTTGAATGACCAATTAAGAAAATAGCATTTTTCTCATCATGAAAAACGGTTGTGTGTACGCGGCATAACACTTTTTAAACAATGACAGCAACCATTTCTTTTTTTAATAAGGTTTAATCACTTCCCGTATGGTTACATCGCTTGGCTTTTGATGGTTATACCAGGATGATGCCTGCAGATGCCTGCAGCTACAGCCAACGGTCCATTTTCTTGTAATAGCAATTGGAGTGGCTCACCAGCCAGTAGGGGAAGTCTCTCCTCTCGCCGCCTTCCGTGGCTCTCTTTGGCTCTCCCATCCCACTGGGAGATCCGAGGGGACCAGCCAATGCATTTGCCAGCTGGCCAGACAGCTGAAGAAAGTGGGGATCGCCTTTGAAATTTCACCACACAGCACAGCATTTGGATCGCACAGGTATGCACAGGAATGCGCAGCATGTTCTTGTGCAATTCCTGGTGTGAAATGGCCCTTATGGCATTCTTGTTTCAAGACTGTGACTGAAACATTACTAAGTCAGATACAGCTAGGCATCTAGCATTTCTAAAAGGAGTCTTGACACACATTTGGCACCATAGAGCTAAGGGAGGACTGAGAACCCAAACAGCTGTGAAAGATGAACATTCTAATATTGGCTCTCCATCCAGGACTGATAACCTGCGCCAATGCTGCCCTCTTGAGTGCAGTGAAACTTGAAACAAATTAAGCAAAACAAAAAGGCGCAGAGGCCTAGTGCATTACCAAAAATGTGTATTAAAAAATGCAAATCAATCGCATGCATACTCAGATTAGTCATAGTATGTACATTGCTGTTTTAGCCTATGGCTATTGTGAGTATGCATTAGATTGATTTTTAGAAATCATATAAAATGTTTTTGGCAATGCACTAGGTCCCTGAGCTTGTTTGTTTTGTTTAATTTCTAAAAGGAGGTCTACAATGCAAGCACCCATATTTACATACAAAAAATAATCACACCACCATTGTCCATATAAACATATTGATAACATGTATGGCTTACTAAAAATGAATGTATTATAATTGTTACTTGAGAAGTTGTGAAAAATATGTTACACTGAATGATTTTGGTCACTTTGTAACCAGTACTTGGTGGCATATGTACAAATCCGTGCTTGTCATTAAGCTGAGAGAAGATTACAGTATTTTTTATGTAAAATGAGTTCTAATAAAATAACTATTTTTTATTTGGCATTCAGGCAGTGTTTTTAGCAGGTTGGTTGTTGCACATGTGATTAGGAGAGTGTATATCTTATAATTTTCTCACTTTTCAAAACTTGCTGCAGCTACTTTTCTCTAATAAATTATACAGGCAAGCAAGAGTTCTGAGTATGTTTCTGTTTTTCTGTATTGTTCTATGTCCATTTGTAAACCTTGTAATAAAGGCATCATTTCCTATCCATTCTCTTATTTTTTTCTGAAACCTTTGTATATAGCATGCCCATTATTATCTAATTGCAATTTCTCTGCTTTATAATGTCACTCTGTTCACAGTATTCGGTTTGGTTCTCTGCACCGCAAATCCATTTGTGGTATATTCTGTAAGATGATAAACAAAAAGGTGAACTAGAGTAATTTATGTAACCATCCCTATTAGCAAAAACCAGCAGATCCAGAAAAGTCAAATTTCCTTGCTATATGTATTGTAAATACTGTGGAATTATCTTTTCTGTTTCTATTTTTCATAAAGGTTTCCAAACTATATTTCCTGACATATTTATATAAATTATACTACATGATCTAAATATTATATTTTAACATCTAACAATAAACAAATTTGAAAGACATGCATATCTAGGGTTGCCATCTTTTTTTCAAGCCAAACCCAAACACTTTAGAGCAGGGGTGCCCAACCTTTTGAAGCGCGAGGGCCACTTAAAGCGGGAGTTCACCCATTTATTAAAAATAAAACATTTTCCCCTTAGATTCCTGCTCGTTTGGTCTAGGGGAATCGGCTATTTGTTTTAAAATATGAGCAGTACTTACCGTTTTCGAGATGCATCTTCTTCCGTCGCTTCCGGGTATGGGTCTTCGGGAGCGGGCGTTCCTTCTTGATTGACAGTCTTCCGAGAGGCTTCCGACGGTCGCATCCATCGCGTCACTCGTAGCCGAAAGAAGTCGAACGTCGGTGCGGCTCTATACTGCGCCTGCGCACCGACGTTCGGCTTCTTTCGGAAAATCGTGACGCGATGGATGCGACCGTCGGAAGCCTCTCGGAAGACTGTCAATCAAGAAGGAACGCCCATTCCCGCAGCCCATACCCGGAAGCGACGGAGAGGATGCATCTCGTAAATGGGTAAGTACTGCTCATATTTTAAAACAAATAGCCGATTCCCCTAGACAAAACGAGCAGGAATCTAAGGCTAAAAAGTGCTCTCTAAGGGTGAACCTCCGCTTTAAGCGACTTGGTAACCGGTTGCGGGCCACAATGAGTGGAGCGAGTGGATGGCATGTCTGTGTCTGCACTGCTATACTCTTTTCTTTTTTTTTTTGCGGATCGGATTGGAAGCAGGACACAAGTCGGTTTATGTCTGCCATTACTTAGAGGTGAATGGAGGGTCCAATTGGTTGAACTGTCAGACTGACCGTGTGAAAGGAGCCCAAGCCGCTTTCACACTAATGTGCCGCGGTTTACCCACACCCCGGGTGTAACACTGTGTCACTTTGGCTTTCCTGCACTTTGCAATAGACTTCTATTATATTCTGCAGGATTGGTGCACTTTCAGAAAGCTCACCAAACTCGCATATAACAGAAGTCTATGGCTCAGTGCAGGTAACCCGCAGGTGCACTGCTCTGCACTTGCTGATCAGTTTGAAAGCAGCCCAGTAACCACTGCAGAACAGATATGCCCTTATATACACTGTGATTTTAGTAATAAACTGACCTTTAATAACAGTGGGGTGGATTCAGTAAGCAATTGCGTCTGTGTAACCATAGTTACGCAGCGCAATTGCTTAGTTGCGCCGGCGTAACGACTTTTCTGTATTCAGAAAGCTTGTTACGCCGACTGCAGCCTAAGATATGGCTGCATTCTTACGATGGCCGCTAGGTGGCGTTCCCGTAGTGTTTAGCGTAGAGTATGCAAATTGCATACTAACGCCGATTCACAACTGTACGCGCGCCCTACGTACGCATTTTACGTCGTTTGCGTTCGTCGGGTTCCACGTAAGGCTGCTCCTGCTATTAGCAGGGGCAGCCAATGCTAAGTATACCCGCCGTTCCTGCGTCACGATGTTTGAAAATTACGTCATTTGCGTAAGTGAATCGTGAATGGCGCTGGACGCCATTTACGTTCACGTTAAAGCAAATGACATCCTTGCGACGTCATTTGCCGCAATGCACGTAGCTACTGCTTCATGAATGAAGCGTAGCACAGGTAATTTACGGAGGCGCAGCGTTAAAACGGTACGCTGCGCCTCCGTAAGAGGGCGCAAGTCGTACCTGAATCCACCCCACTATTCTATTCCATCCCAAAACAGGAGGTCGCAGGAAACATCACAGGGGCTCTGTGGGCCACATGTGGCCCCCGGGCCACTGGTTGGGCACATGCCATTTTGTTTTTTTAGATCAGCAGTCAGCACCCACCATTAGCTCAGAGTCCCCCTTATATCAGTGCCCCCTCCCCCCATAGAGACCTCTATTAGAGAGAGACCCCACTTATAGCATCCCATCCTGTTATATTGTCTGTGCCTTATGGGCAGCAGGGACAGTCACTGGAGCTGCTGTGTGAGTGGGAACCGGCCGGACTTAGGGAGTGAACTGGCTAAATGTATCTTAACTGGCCAGAGTTAGGGCATGGAGCTTCCTGGGAGGTGGAAATGTGTCATTAGTTGCTAGGATGTGAGCAGTCCTAGCAATCAATGACTGCAAAGCATTCACAGGCTGGTGAGGGGGTGGCAGGTAACCTGCGGGGGAGCCGCTGGGGATGAAGGCAGCTTCTATGTCTTTCCCTCTCCAGTCATTTGATATGTCACATGACAAGGGGAGACAAGGAGACTAAGGTGTGTCTTTAGAAGGCTTCCCCTTTCTTCTGCATTCACGTGACACCAGCTACATAATCCCCCATCAGAACTGATCAGGTCGGAAGGCGCACGCTCTGCACCCACCCCAGTCATATGTCAAGCACCGCAGATTTTTCAATTTAGACCGGAGGACTTTCTATTCATTAAAGAGCTCTTTGGAGCCTACGGACCAAATCTGAACCCCAGCCTCACTGAATCTAAGCAGGATATAGCATCTATTGGATTGAATTGGGTGGTAATGTATGGGCGCGATTTTCCTTGAAATGACAGACTGTGGTTGCCAAAGAGTGACCAGTGAATTATCAGGATCTGCACTGAGAGGTATATTCTGTTCACCCACTTTGGAGCCAAGTTTCAGTCATCTGTTGATGATAGACCTAGCCACTAATAGTGCTTCCAGCGTAAGTGTCTTACACCGTCGTATCTTAGGCTGCATATTTACGCTGGCTGCTAGGTGGCGCTTCCGTATATTTCTGCGAGGAATATGCAAATTAGGTATTTACGCTGATTCAGAAACGTACGTCCGCCCGGCGCATTTTTTTTTACGTCGTTTACATTAGGCTTTTTTCGGGGGAAAAGTTACCCCTGCTATATGAGGCGTAGCTAATGTTAAGTATGGCCATCGTTCCCGCGCCGAGTTTTGAAATTTTACGTCGTTTGCGTAAGTCGTTCGCAAATAGGGCTGGACGTAATTTACGCTCACGTCGAAAGCAATGACGTTTTCCCGCGGATTTTCGAGCATGCGCACTGGGATTTTTTAACGAACGGTGCATGCTCCGTAAAAAAAACGTAAAATACGCGGGGTCAAAGCAAATTTAAATATAACATGCCCCCAACATCCCCATTTAAATTAGGCGGGCTTACGCCGGCCCACATACGTTACGCCGCCGTAACTTAGGGCGCAAGTTCTTTCTGAATACGAAACTTGCGCCCAAAGTTACAGTGGTGTAACGTTACGCCGGCCGGATAGATACGCTCAGGTATCTGAATCCGGCCCCCTCTGTTGCGGAAGTAGTCACTTTCTGACCCCTGTAGTCACACCTGGGTCTTATGATGTATCCTCTTTCTTCTGCCCACAGTAGGTATATGTAGGCAATATGCTTTCTCCTCACCACCTGTTTTAAACCCCCCAAGCTGAACTACAATGGTGTTTGTTTCATGCAGTTTCCGGGAGCTTGCAGTGTGGCCCCATTCACTTGAACAGGTTTTCTTCAGCAGACGGTAGTGCACAGGCAGGGGGTATAAACGAGCCCAAGGCTAAGTTCACACTGCTGCGGGTGGTTACATGTGTAGGACAGCATTTAAATTACACCTATTCATACACCCACAACCACCTGTAGGCAAAATTCCCTGTTTTTTACAGATGCATAAGGCTGCCATTCTTTCTTATTGGCACCCCCTCGCATCTGAAGAAGCAGCACATTTTAAGATGTGGGAAATCGCATGGTGCAAAAGCAGGGA
The DNA here is from genome assembly GCF_905171775.1 of Rana temporaria. Taxonomy (NCBI): domain Eukaryota; kingdom Metazoa; phylum Chordata; class Amphibia; order Anura; family Ranidae; genus Rana; species Rana temporaria. The sequence goes on along the minus strand of NC_053493.1, from coordinate 209,197,471 downwards.
CCTTTTTCCTGTGTTTCCTGCAGGTACACCATTTAAATGAATAGGCTACTGTGCCTACACAAATGCAATTCACAGCAAACGCATTGGTGTGAATCTGACATAATAGTCAGCTAAAAGGAAATACATATAGCATAGTACCTCCAAACATCATGCACCTAATAGCAAAAGTCACTTTAAAAAATATTTCCATTGAGTTCTCTCCTTTTTAGCAATCATATCCACAGTGCTCAGCTGAAAAGAGCAGAACATAGTTGCATTGTACTTGTAATTCTTCTGTGTTCTTGGGTTTAGTCCTGGCAACTTCAGTCTGTTTCTGTCCCAGTCTGTCGGCCCGCCCACCACCTGCATTGCTTTTGTATTGCTCTGTTGGGGATGTAGTCCCAACATTTTCTGAATCTTCTGCTGACTTCTATCCTCACCCACCACCTGTAGAACTTCCCTAGACTATGTTCTACAGGTCTGATTGCTAGGAGGTGTGCCGGCCGGTGGGCGGGGACAGAAGAAAAAAATGAAAAAAAAAAAAATGAAAGTAAGCAGCTACAAACACTGTAGCTGCTGACTTTTAATAAGCACACTTACCTCTCCAGGTTGCCCACGATGTCAGCCGCCCAAGGCCGGTCCGTCGATCTCCATCCTCACTAAGGGAAACAGGCAGTGAAGCCTTACGGCTTCACTGCCCATTTCCTACTGCGCATGCGCGAGTCGCGTGGCTATTTGTGAATGGGAACACCGTTCTGTGTGTCCCAGAAGGCAGCACGTCTTCCCAGAAGGCTTTGTGAGGAGGAGAACACAGAACCGCACCGCTGAAGAGGAAGAGTCAGAGGCAGATTAGGACGATCTGCCTAGTAACAGCAGTTTCTGGTAAGTATAATTTTTTTTGTTTTGAGCCTTTTTAGCCATTTTTTTTTTTTAGGCTGGAACTCCACTTTAAATGTGCCCAAACAAAACACAACATCATTCAAATTCGCCAAGTTTATTAATTACACAAAAAAGATAACATTAAAAACAATTAATATTCTGCCCAAGTATATTGGAGATTCCTCCACTTAGTGGAACCCCTAAATATCCAAAGCTTATATTCAGTTTTGTATGTTCGCACAAATTTGCATATTGAACAGTAGTTTGCTGACTAGCATCTGAACCACATCATTAGTGTGTTTTTCCAGGGGGGTCCTCCTATCAGTACACAATGGCACAGTGGGGAATATCGCTGCACTAAAATCTCTTGTGTTAGCATGGTGATCTGTCAGTATATTTTTGTTCAACCCAGCGGGCTTCTAGTGTATACCGGGCTTTATTTTCTCTTTCATTTTTTTAAATTGTACATTCCTCTTAAACACTGTATTCTGTAGAGAAATGCCTTACTTTGATAGAAAATTGGATGACGGAGAGTTACCTTAAACTCAATGGCTCAAAAACAGAACTTCTTCTGTTACACGTAAACCAAAAGAGACTTCCCACTACAACATGGGCACCCCCGTCCATTCTGGGACAAACCATTGTCCCAAGCACCAAAGTCAAAAGTCTTCGAGTCACTTTTGACTCCAACATGACAATGGATGCACAAATAAGTTCAGTAGTCAGCGGATCCCACCATCTGCTGCGCCTGCTACATAGACTCATTCCCTTTATCCCGAAAGCAGACACTGCAATCGTGGTGGGAACAATAATCAACTGCAGACTCGACTATGCAAACACCCTTTACATCGGACTCCCCAAGTACCAAATCGCTCGTCTACAAGTCGTTCAAAATACGGCGTCACGACTTGTGACTGGAAAAAAAACCTGGGAATCAATCTTGCCTTCCCTGAGATCCCTTCACTGGTTGCCAGTAAAAGACAGAATTACGTTTAAGACACTTTGTCTGATGCATAAATGTGTTCAAGGAAGTGCCCCCCAATATCTATGTGGAAAATTAAAATGTCACAACCCCAATCGCGTTCTCCGCTCCACAAACCAAAAACTACTCCAGATACCCAAGGCCAGATACAAGTCCAAAGGAGAACGAAGATTTGCAGTCCAATGACCTAGACTGTGAAACGCTCTACCAACCAGCATCCGAACGGAAGTGAATCACCAGACCTTCAGGAGAAAACTCAAAATCCATCTATTTTGAAGGCTAAATACAGTAGGGAACCAAGCGCCCTGTGTTGCGCTATATAAGTTTTTCACTCACTCACTCAATGAACAGGTTCTATAATTGTATCTATTCTTTCAGACATCATTGGATGCACAATGGCATGCAATGTACTGTTTTGTTTTTTTGGTGAAGCATTCTGCCAATACTTGAAAGCTTTCCTGATGGAGAAATGTGTGTATATATTTGTAGCAGGTAATTCTCCAGATTGATCTAATCTATTAGGGGACAGCTGTCTGCTGCAGCAGTGTGGGCTTTTTCACCCCCCCCCTTTCTCTTTTCACACACAGACTCTCAGAACTGCTTGTTTGTAAACTCCCTATTGGAGGGTGTCTGTAAACTCCCTATTGGAAGAGCCTGAGCCAATCATCAGACAGCAGCAAAGGACTGTGGGGGAGGAGATAAAAACCAAGTGGAACTACGCCAGAGCCTCTATGTGTGTGTGGAATTGCGGCCTACCAAGGGGCACACAGCCTGCAACTCCAGCCCAGAGTAACAGATTGTTCATGCAGCTCCAGCCCAGAGGAACTGGGCTAAAGAAGTACACCCTACAACAGCTCAAGTACTGAATGCCACTGTGACACACCTGCATCAAAGATCGTTCGATCTCTCAGGGGAGGACTGCTGACTGTGTACATGATTTGGTGAGGGGGCTTTGCCCAGGAACCTTTAATGCTTTTCATAGAATACCACATCGGAATATTGTCCACAGAGCTCCTACATTGCGGTAAAGATAATAAAACGCAAAGCTTTGCCTCAAGGACATTACCGTGGTTGCTCTTAAAGGGGACACCCATGGGTATAGGGATCATTTCACTGGGTGTGTACTAGAAGCATCGTAGGCTGGCCTGGGATTCTCCTTTAGCCACAGCATCCCACACACACCAAAAGTTCTTGGGGAGTCAATTTAATCTGTACATTTTGTTACCTATTGCTTTCGTTGTCTGCATAATGTTCCTGACTGTTTTCTTTAAACTGTTTCAACCAAGTCCTGCGTACTTACACAGGTCCTGGCTGACCAATGTTAACCTGAATTTTACTTTTCTTCAAGTAAACTACAAGAAGAACTGTGTTGTGTATTCCTGCTGAGTTATTCCATTAATTACATTGCTAGGTGTGCTAGAGGGGCTGGGCAGTTCATTGGGGTTGAAAGGCAGAGTAACGGACTGAACAAACAAAAGCAGCTCCCTCGGGGGTTTGCTACACATGAGGGCTCGTCATCCGGGATTCCGTTGCTCTGCAATCAACTCACCTACAAGCGCCAGGATGGACCCTGAGGTTGCTGTCCAGTGGTGTGAGGAGGAAGGCGCCCGCTCTGAATCAAGCATGGTGATCGAGCTTCCAGGGGAGGCCTGGGCTGAGGAACAAATTAGCCAAGCTGTGAAGACACTATCCCTAGACAGGAAGGCGTGGGTGATTGTTGTCAAAACAGACCGTGGGATCTCCCGCACCTATGGACAACTAGAGTGGAAACAAGGAATCCCTGAAAACTTCAAAGGTGCCAGTGTGAAATTGGGTAACGAGACAGAGCTTTGTGTAATCCATCTGAAGGTTCCAGAGGAGGACCCTACCTCCTCCAGTCAAGCAGAATCAAATAAAGAAGAAGTTCCCTCCCTGTCACCTCTGGCCACGATTGGACCAGAACTCTTTGCTGCCCTGGGAGACTTTGTTTCAAAATGTCAGAGAGACCCTCCAACATATTCAGCAATTGGGTATCGGAAGCTCAGCGTTTTCTCTGGAAGACAACCAGTGCCTACAGGGGAGGACAGCTTTGAAGAGTGGCTGGACCAGGCCACACAAGCCTTGGATAAATTGGACATTCCCGAGACCCACAAGAAACAGAAAATCACAGGGAGCTTGAAAGGGCCCGCCTCAGAAGCCATCTGCAATTTGAAGCTCAGCAAGCGAGATTGTGTTGCTCAAAAATATCTGAACATTCTGCAAGATGTGTTTGGGTGCACAGGGAAAGCTTCTGATCTTATTTACCAGTTGGAGCACACTTACCAAAATGTGGGAGAGAAGCTCTCGGAGTACATGAGACATTTGGATAAAATTATACACAAAATCTTGCTGAAGAAGGGTCTAGACCAGGGGTGCCCAACCTTTTGAAGGCCGAGGGCTACTTAAGTGACTTAGTAACCAGTCACGGGCCACAATGAGCGGAGTGGGCAGATGACAGGTCTGTGTCCAGTCTGCATATGCAAAGCAGACACAGCCCAATCTACGCTATGGGCCCTCCGATCCAATCAGATAGAAGGGGGTAGATCCTGTTTTATTTAGCAGATCGGATTGGAGGTAGGCAGGTGTAAACTGACAAAAGTCTGTTCACATCTGCCACTCCATAGAGGTGATTAGAGGGTCCGATTGGGTTGGACCAATCATGTGAAAGGGGACTAAGGCTGCTTTTACACTGCAGTCAATTGCGGCACAGTGTACCTGTGGTTTTCCCGCCGGTTAGCTGCACTTTGCCATAGACGTCCATTATATCCTGCAGGTCTGGTGCTCTTTCTGAAAAGCCGCTTGCTTTCTCTACCACCAGCTTCAGTCACAACACTGATGCTTTTGGTTGGCAGGTCGGCAACCCGCAATCTGGGCTTGCCAACCAGCCATCCCAGAGCAGGAGGTCGCGGGCCACATCAGAGGGCTCCGCGGGCCACATGTGGCCCCCAGGCCACTGACTGGGCACCCCTGGTCTAGACCCTCGTAAGGTGGATGAAATCCAAGCACAACAAGTCTAGAAGGATACCCAGCCCTTGGACCCCATCACCTTCCTGTTGAGAACCCGGCAAGATGGTGGCATCTTGAAGTATCCAGACCTGATCCGGATTGTGCAGGAAGAGGAGGCCATGCTGGAAAACAAAAAGGAAAGCCAAAAGCCAGAATCTGTTGTCGGGGGCAGGATGGTTAGTGCAGCTGATGGCGACCCTCGGGTCAAGCTTCTTGAGACTAAAGTGTCACAACTGAGATGATGGCCCTGTTGACCGCCAAGCCAATTGTTCTACCAGGGTATCAGAGGGGCCCAAGACGTTTTTAAGCTCTACGGTTGCTCAGGTGCAGAAGCCAGCAAAACAAGGGATTTGTTTCAACTGCGGAGGAGTCGGACATTATCGACAAGTATGCCCAAGCCCAGTGAAGGCTGAAACACAATACCGAAAGCTAGTGGGAAACTCCAGAGGGCCCCAGTGAAGGAGTCAATCGGGTGCCCATCTACATTAGCTAGCTCCAAAACACACAATGAAGCTGGGAGACAACAGCGGGAGTTCAAACCTCTGCAGAGGGCTTCTGTTGTTGCCTCCGAGCGACCCAGTGTTCCACTCTTTTTGACCCATGCTACTCGGCATCGGAGAGTCAATGCACATCAGACTCACAAAGCTCAACAGAGACTCAAGCCAGATCTGAACTTCTGCAAGAAAGGACTGCAGATACAAGCTACTGAACAGGGAAAGCCTGTCACTTCCCACAAATTCCCTGCCAAGCCAGTGGGACCCTCTCCGGTTTTCTCCATCCAAGTGGAAGGAATCTATTTCAAGGCCTCCCTGGAGAGTGGAGCTCAAGTGACTCTCATCTACAGAGACTTTTACGACAAGCACCTCAATCACCTGCCATTACAGAAGTTAGAAGAGCTAGAGATATGGGGTATTGGGACTCAGAACTTCCCCTACGATGGCTATCTAACAGTCAAACTGACCTTCGACCCCTCTGTAGCTGGGAAGGCTGAGACCTTTGACACTTTGGCGGTAGTCTGTCCTCACCCACCAGGGGCTGGTAAAAGTTCCCTCATCATCGGGACAAATGAAGCAGGAACAAAGATTGTCTCTGGACAGCCGCACTCTGAAAAAATTGTAGCCTTTATTAAAAATAGGACAGCACTACAAATCACAGCAACATAAAATAAGCTATGACTAAGCACTAGTTTCAGTGTGAAATGCGTCAGCAGTCAGGTTTTATTTTATGTTGCTGTGCTTTGTAGTGCTGTCCTATTTTTAATAAAGGCTACAATTTTTTCAGAGTGCGGCTGTCCAGAGACAATCTTTGTTCCTGCTTTGCTAAGTGCATTGCCTGCACCTGAATTGTCTGCAACAGAGGATATTCATCTGGGTTCCCACCTGGAGCGGCTACTCCCTTTTCCCCATCATCTGGACTAATACTGTACTTGTCAGAAGACTGTTAACACCTCTTGTCCAAGAGCAGGACACTTTAACCACAAGTGTGCACCCCATGTTGAGACAAGCCTATCAGCACCTGGTGCAAGAACAGAAGGCCCTAACTGAAGGAGTGGGAAAGATCTATTGCTTGGACTGGAGTGAGAAAGTGTTGCAGCCAGGAGAGGTAGCCTGCTTGAGAGCATCAGTCAAGCTTAGTTGGAAGCAACCAGGCCCTTTCATCATCCTTGAAGCTGACAGGCTGAAAGAAGACATGGGGGTGGAGATCATTTCTGAAGTGGTTCCAACAAAGGCATTGCTATCCTCTCTAGCATGCTTTCCTGGGCCCATACACACCTAGCCTAGTTACTTCCCAATGTATTTTGTCAGCTCCATTGTAGTGCTTTACCCCCCCCCCTAAAATGTGTACAAATCTTTTTGTTCTCACTATATTCAGGCAGAGTGGCAGAGTCTTTTTTTGGAGGGCCCAAACTCAGCTAGAACCCCCCCCCCCCCCCCCGACCCCCTAAAATGTGTACAAATGTTTTTATTCTCATGAATTTCAGGCAGAGTCTTTTGGAGGCCCCAAACTCAGTTAGAACACCCCCCCCCCTCTAAAATGTGTACAAATGTTTTTATTCTCATAAACTTCAGGCAGAGTCTTTTTTTGGAGGCCCCGAACTCAGCTAGAACCCCTCCCCCCGTACATTTTTGCCAATGGGCCATCAGAGGGGGTGAGGAATCTGATAATTGGGCCTTCTATTTTGGTCTTTTTAAATACTCCTTTAAATAAATGTTATACTGATGTTGGCCAAGAATGTTTTTGTGTAATCTGCTTGCAATTTTTATGTGCAAAAGTACAATTTTTTTTCTTGTTTGACTCCACAGTTTCCTTCCCAGTTTGCCCAGCGGTGTGACTTCCCCAACTGTGGAGGGGAAATAGATGGGAAGCTCATCCGCATAGTGCCACCACCCCATTCGGGGTCGTACTATTTCAACTATAAAGGTTTTAATAGTATTGTAATAATGGCAGTGGTATCGGCACAATATTAGTTTATGTATGTGGACACCGGGATGAATGGCCGGATGTCGGATGGTGGTGTGTTCATACAGACGGAATTTGCCCAATGTCTCCAGACTGGTGGCCTGGCACTGCCACCTGATGAAGACAACGTGGAGGGACTCTAGTTTGTTTTTATGGCTGATGAGGCTTTCAGACTGGGTGGCCATTTCCCCTGAGGCCCCTTACCCCAGAGAGGAGGGGTTTTAATTACCGGCTGGCCAGAGCCCGAAGGGTTGTTGAGAATGCCTTTGGGATAATGGCCAGCCAGTTCTGCCTGTTTTTGACAGCCATCAACATGGCAGAATACAAACCGAATCACATAATCTTCAGCTGCTGCATCCTGCATATTATTTTGCAGAGAAATTCTTCAAATTATATTACAACAGTTGGGCCTGAGGCCAGACTTTTGGACAATCCCATGACGGGTTTGGACATTGGCCATACTGGCTTGGTCCCCCAAAGAGCCCGTGAAGTACGTAAGAAATACATTGACTACTTTACGGGTAGGGGGTTTAATCGCTATGCCAGACAATCTCTGCTTTTTTTTTACTAAAAATAAAATAAAGAATTCTGTGAAAAGCTAGATTTGTCATTATTACTTGTGTTTCTTTTATCTGTCTTCCAGGTTCTCCTAGTGCACTTTAACTGCCAAGTGGATTTGTCTTTAGTAAATAACCACCATTGTCAATGTAAACAAGAACTTATTTTTCAAACTGGTATTGAGCATAGAAAGAAGAAGCCACACATTGTAGATTAGAAAAGGTATTTTTTACTCTGTGCACATTCACATTTGCGTTATAAAAAAAAAAACATATAAAGCTATGGAACTTACAAACTTCAACCTTTGAAAAACTGAAGGCAATATCAGACATTATACTGTTGAAAAAATGTGTTGCTGTTGCCTTCAACAGATGGGGTGATGTCACATGAACAAGCCAAATTTTGAAGATGCACACAGTGTGCGTCAAAATTGGTATTTTCCTCCTGATCCCATGCCTCATGTCAACATGTGCTATCTCCCATCATGGGGATCAATAGACTTGTTTGGGGGGTGCAAACCCTTCCTCTCACCTACTTGAGTTGTGAGGAAGGGGTTGCACCCTCAAAACACGTACATTGAGATCCTGTGATGGGAGATAGCACTTGTTGACACTCTGGGGCTGATTTACCGAGCCTTTACTCCATGACTCATGGAGTAAAAGCAGGAGTAGCAGCCGTTTTGCCATTTACTAAAGAAATACGCTGCTAGTGCAGTGTATTTCCCTAGTTACTAATGTGCTCTGTGCGCCCAGGAGAGGGTGCATTGTGCACCAGTACAGACCTGGCGCACGGCACATTGAACTGTAAATTGCAGGGGTTTGGGCGGGAGTTTATTAGGGGGGGAGGTGGGGGGATGCAGGGGAAGTGAAGTGACATGTGTTTGAAAGTGTTTGGCGGGCCGAATTGAAAGGGAAAGTGTTTTTTGAAAACAGATCCCCGTACGCTTGCACAGTGCGCCTGAACCTCGGGAGGTTCATTTGCATACTGGGCATGCGCAGAGAGAAATTTCGGCGCTTCTCGTGCACCAGAAAATCTTGGTAAATACCAAGCGGCGTACCCGTGAATGCGCTGCGTGACGCGGCGCACGGGAATCTCCGAGCTGTTTTCAGCCCTGAAGGGGAACTCAAATTTCAAACTTGAAATCGGCGCGGGTCCCCCTTCAGGGCTACATTAGGCTCTTAGGCTTGGTCCGGAACGTGAGGGGTTAAACCCGTGCCAATTCGGCGCGGGGGTCCCCCCCCAGATCCAAACCAAGCCCTCATCCCAAGCACGCAGTCTGGCCCGGCAAGGAATGGGGGTGGGGACGAGCGAGCGGCCCCCCCCTCCTGAGCCGTACCAGACCGCATGCCCTCAACATGGGGGAGTGTGTGCTGTGGGGGAGGGGGGCACTGCCCCCCCACCCCACAGCACTCTTGCCCCCATGTCGATAGGGACAAGAGCCTCTTCCCGACAACCCTTGCCATTGGTTGTCGGGGTATGCGGGCGGAGCTAATCGGAATCTGCGAGCTCCCTTTAATAAGGGGGCCCCCAGATGCCGGCCCCCCACCCTATGTGAATGAGTATGGGGTACATCGTACCTCTACCCATTCACATGGGGGAAAGTGTAAAGTAAAATAAAACACCACACAGTAAAATATTTTATTAATCAGCTCCGGAGCCCCCCCTTTCTTCTTTAGCTCTCTTACAAGGGGGGGTTTCTTCTCTCCCGATCTTCTGCCGGGACCCTGGGCTTTGGTGATTTCTGCCGGGGGAGGGCGCCATCCCTCGGTCCTCTCCGGAGCCTTCCGCCGGATGCCCCCACCCCATTTAAGCTCTTTTACATTAGGGGGGGGCATCCGGACTTCGGGGTCTTCTGCCGGGGGATGGCGCCTATCCCCCGGTCTTTCTGGTGCCTTCCGCCAGGGTTCCGGTCTTCCTGGTCTTCTGCCGGGGGTGCGCCAACTCCCTGGTCTTTTCTCTTCTGTCTTCTCTGCTCCCTCTTCTGCCTGGCTCCCCCGCTGAGCCAGGGCTTTCTTCCGTCTTCTTTCTTCTCTCTTCCTTCTTCTGCCTGTCTCCTCCGCGGAGCACAGGGCTTGTCTCCGCTGTCTTCTTCCTTCTCTTCCATTGGATGTTGACACGACGAGGTTCCGCGCTGACATGCCGTGTCAGCGGCGGGCATGGACTTATATAGGGCAATGCCACCATGTGACCTCAACCCATGTGACATCACATTCCCTGGGCATGATGGGAATGTGATGTCACATGGGTTGAGGTCACATTGTGGCATTGCCCTATATAAGTCCATGCCCACTGCTCAGATGGCATTCCAGCGCCGGACCTCGTCGTGTCAACATCGAATGGAAGAGAAGGGAGAGGACAGCGGAGACAAGCCCTGTGCTCCGCGGAGGAGACAGGCAGAAGCGGAAGGCATCGCAGAAGCCCGCGGGTGTCGCCCCCCAGCAGAAGACACCGTACAAGCCCGGGACCCTCCCCCAAAGGCAGGAGCCTCACTGGTGAAGGGGGTCCCGGTGAATTACGGCGCTGAAGACGGGGGTGGGGTGCCAGTGCACCCCCCCGCAGAAACCGTCGTAGAACCCCGGGACCCTCCCCCAAAGGCAGGAGCCTCACTGGTGAAGGGGGTCCCGGTGAATTACGGCGCTGAAGACGGGGGTGGGGTGCCAGTGCACCCCCCCCCCCGCAGAAACCGTCGTAGAAGCCCGGGACCCTCCCCCAAAGGCAGGAGCCTCACTGGTGAAGGGGGTCCCGGTGAATTACGGCGCTGAAGACGGGGGTGGGGTGCCAGTGCACCCCCCCCCCCGCAGAAACCGTCGTAGAAGCCCAGGACCCTCCCCCAAAGGCAGGAGCCTCACTGGTGAAGGGGGTTCCGGCAGAAGAAGGCGAAGCCCGGGGCCTAATGGGGTGGTGGTGGGGGGCCCCGGCAGAAGACCCACGGCTGACTAATAAATTAATTTTTAAATGTGTGTGGTGTATTATTTTTTTCCATTTTTTTCCCCAGGTGAATGGGTAGGGGTACAATGTACCCCATACTCATTCACATAGGGTGGGGGGCCGGAATCTGGGGGCCCCTTTATTAAAGGGGCCTCTCAGATTCTGATAAGCCCTCCGCCCGCATACCCCGACAATCAACGGCCAGGGCTGTCAGGAAGAGGCTCTTGTCCCTATCGACATGGGGACAAGAGTGCTTTGGGGTGGGGGGCAGTGCCCCCCTCCCCCACAGCACACACTCCCCCATGTTGAGGGCATGTGGTCTGGTACGGCTCAGGAGGGGGGGGGGGCGCTCGCTCGTCCCCACCCCCATTCCTGTCTGACCAGACTGCGTGCCTGGGATAAGGGCTTGGTTTGGATCTTGGGGGGGACCCCACGCTGTTTTTTTTGCGCGGGTTTAACCCCTTATGTTCCAGACCAAGCCTAAGAGCCTGGTATGCACCTGGAGGGAACCCACCTTATTTTTAATTTTTTGGGTCTGGAGTTCCCCTTCATGAACAGCGATCTGTCATTTACACATGTCAGTCCCACCCCCCCTACAGTTAGAACACACCCAGGGAACATATTTAACCCCTCCCTCGCACCTAGTGTTAACCCCTTCCCTAGAAAAATGCCAATGGTTCCAAAAAAGTGTTCGGTGTGTCCGCCATAATGTCGCAGTACCGATAAAAATTGCTGATCGCCGCAATAACTAGTTAAAACAAAAAAAAGCCATATTTTGTAGACGCTATAACTTTTGCCAAAACCAAACACTAAACGCTATTTGCGATTTTTTGGAACCAAAAAGATGTAGAATACGTATCAGCCTAAACTGAGGGTTTTTTTATTTTTTAGAATATATATTTTTGGGGATATTTATTATAGCAAAAAGTAAAAATAATTTTTACATATGTGGGCGGGACTTACGCAAGTCCCGCCCACATATATAAACATCGTTCAAACCACACATGTGAGGTATTGACGCGTGCGTTAGAGCGAGAGCAATACTTTTACCACTAGACCTTCTTTGTAACTATAAACTGGTAACCTGGAAAAAAAAGAAAAAGGTCGCCTATGGGGATATTCACGGAATTAATTTTGGCCGGAGTGTTTCCAATAGTAAAGCGTGACATGTAAGGTATCTATTTACTCGGTGTAACATCATCTTTCACATTATCCCCAAAAATTGGGCTAACTTTTGTGTTTTGTTAATTTTTAACCACTTGAGCCCTGGACCATATTGTTGGTCAATGACCGGGCCAGGCTGGAAAGCATGAGATCAGGGGAAAAAGAAAAAAAACTCTCATGCCATTGCAGCTTGGTTCCTACATGTGTGATGAACTGAGTCTGCTCAAACACTTAGAAAAAATCCTTTCTTTTTAAAAGGTGAAAATCTCTTGGATGGTCATAGAGCGTGGGTTGGGTTAATTAACCAGGTGTAAGCTCACCTACACTAGAGACTGCAATTTGTTCATGTGATTTCAATTGCTTCATTACTAGCACATGTTATAAAAACCGTGCATCGATCAGTCCTCAGCTGCCCTCATAGGGGCAGGCAGAAATGCTGTTGTGGAACACAAATGTGGTTTGTTGAATGGGTTTTTATTTTGCCAATGGTTTTTGTTTATTTTTAAATGATGTTCACTTTGATGTATTTGTCTCTGCTGCCTTATTTTATGAGAAAATTGTGAAGATGTTGCGACTTTAAATCTGTTTATTTTGAGTTTTGAAATGTATTTTTGTTTGTGTGTGTTTGTTTTTTTTCTTTCCTTGTTTTGTTGACCAATAAAAATTACTTAAAAATTTTGAAGTTTGTTTTTTGTTACTTTTTCATGCAACATATTTTGACAGCTGCAGCTGAACTAGGTTAGGGCCTAACAAATTAGGTGTGATTTTTGTCTAAGCTTCTTTCCTGGTGTGTAATCATGAAATGTTTGCCATGTTTATTCCCCATGACTTTAAAGACAAAAACTGGTAAGTATTTTCTTTTAACTGTAGTGGTCCTCAGCCCTCAAGTACCCCCGACAGGACATGTTTTGTGGATTTCTCTTATCAAGAATTGCTGTCCAGACTGTCTTTTAAAGCACATGTGCAAGATGAAGGAAAACCTGCAAACATGGCCTGTTGGGGGGGGGGGGTATTGGTGGACAGGCTTGAAGTGCTGATTTACAGCACTGTGCTTAAATCTAGGGCAAGGCAATCCTATTCTAATTGTGGGTGTTTGAGGGAAGCCAAGTGAGTGTTAGAACCCCTGCTTGTGTTTTTTTTTTTTTTTGTGTTGAGCTTTGTGTCCCTTTTCTTAAAATTGGCTTCACTTCCTGTCACACAGCTGAACAGGAAGTGAGGTTAAAACCCTACCAGTGTCTTTTCTTGGGGACACAGGTCAATCTAACTAGTGTCCCCATTAAGCAAATTGCACTCCAGCACTGCTGTGTACACCCCAAATCATGGGTCTTCAAACCACGGCCCTCCAGTTGTTCAGGAACTACAATTCCCATCATGCCTAGTCATGTCTGTGAATGTCAGTGCATTACAAGGCCTCATGGGATGTGTAGTTCTACAACAGCTGGAGGGCCGTAGTTTGAGGATCCCTGCCCCAAATGATTATTTAGTTTGGGGTTTAGTAAAGGCAAAGCCACTCTGCAGTACAAGCATAGTTGCTGAAAATCGGAGAGGAAGCACTGATGGTTTTAACATCCAATCCTGTAGAAGCAAAGTTGTTTTGTTTTCTTCCTTGCTTTGCACTTGTAGGAGTGGATTTGCCTTTAGTAAATGGACCCCAAAGTCCAAGATCCCTAATAATTTGGGGTGTACACAGCAAAATACTAGAGTGCAATTTACATAATGGGAAACTATTTAGATTGATCTCTGTGTCCCCAAGAAAAGATATTAGTAAGGTTTTACCCTCACTTCCTGTTTGGCTATGTGACAGGAAGTGAATGAATTTCAATTAGAAAGGGTGAAGACACCTCACAAATGTTCTCACTATCAGGGGTGCAGACATCCCCAAAAAATGAGCAGATAATACTTATTTGCAAATTAATAATTTTTTAGTTAACATTGGGTGGGGTGCTCTAACACACACATTCATACATATTAGCCACGCTGTATCCTGGCCTATTGGCATGGTTATATTTTCTTAGGCCTCTCAATAAAACTCTATGAAATTTGTGCTTAAACTAGAACCAGGGGCGGACTGACAACTCATGGGGCCCCCGGGCAATAGAAGAGTATGGGGCCCCTCTGGCTTACAGATGGCCACCACGCCAGGAGGTAGTGCAGAGGCGGGCAGCTAAAATCTTGGGATATTCACATTAAAAGCATGTCATTTTCGGACATATCAGGGACAGATCTAAAAAAAACACAGATTTTTACATACTGTCCCTGGTTTTACTGAGCCTGGCAACCTGGATGGGGCCCCCTAGTGGCATGGGGCCCTCGAGCAGTGCCCGAGTGACTCAATGGTCAGTCCGCCCCTGACTAGAACTATAATCAACACTTTTTATTTTCTTTAATTTTGGATAGAGTGAGGGAGGGTTATAGGCCCTGTCAGTTTATTTTGTATTATCTGTGTCCAATTGGGGAGATTTGCCTTCACTTCCTGCCCCATAGCCAAACAGGAAGTGAGAGAAAAACTATGCAAATTAACCACTTCCCGCCCAGCCTATGGCCGATTTACGTCCGGGAAGTGGTTACACAATCCTGACAGGACGTCCTGCAGGATTTCATGCCGCGCGCGCCTGTGGGGGCACGCAGCGCGGCGATCGGTGATGCGGGGTGTCAGTCTGACACCCTGCATCTCCGATCTCGGTAAAGAGTCTCTCACGGAGACGGAGACTCTTTACCACATGATCAGCCGTGTCCAATCACGGCTGATCACGATGTAAACAGGAAGAGTTATCGATGGCTCTTCCTCACTCGCGTCTGACAGATGCGAGTATAGGAGAGCCGATCGGCGGCTCTCCTGACAGGGGGCGTTCGCGCTGATTGTTTATCAGCCCAGCCCCCCCTCGGATGACCACACTGGACCACCAGGGATGCCCACCCTGGACCACCAGGGTGGGCAAAAAAAAAAAAATATGGAAAAAAAAAACAAAAAGCATTAAAAAAAAGAAAAAAGATGCCAATCAGTGCCCACAAATGGGCACTGACTGGCAACCTGGGAAAATCAGTGCCACCCCACAGTGTCCATCAGTGCCACCCCACAGTGCCCATCCATGCACAGTGCCCACCTATCAGTGCCCACCTGTGCCACCCATAAGTATCCATCAGTGCCACCCATAAGTGCCGCCCATGAGTGCCCATCTGTGCCGCCCATGAGTGCCCATCAGTGCCGCCTATGAGTGCCCATCAGTGCCGCATACCAGCGCCGCCAATCAATGCCACCTCATCTGTGCCCGTCAGTACTACCTCATCGATGTCCATCAGTGCCATCTCATCGGTGCCCATCAGTGCCGCCATATCAGTGCCCGTAATTGAAAGAGAAAAACTTATTTACAAAAAAAATAACAGACAAAAATAAAAACGTTTTTTTTTTCAAAATTTGCAGTCTTTTTTTTAGTTGTTCAATTCGCAGAGGTGATCAAATACCAACAAAAGAAAGCTCTATTTGTGGGGGAAAAAGGACGCCAATTTTTTTTGGGTACAGTGTTGTATGACCGCGCAATTGCCATTCAAAGTGCGACAGTGCTGAAAATTGGCTTGGGCGGGAAGGTGCGTAAGTGCCTGGTATGGAAGTGGTTAAGGGAATCCAGTGCCCCCCTCCCCCCAGAACTAGTGTGTGGGTCCCCTGAAAATTACTGGGCGGGTCATACAAAAACAGGGTGTGACCTTGACAGGAAGGGGTGGGTCATTTTTCTATTAGGAGGTGCAGATATGTAGTCAGGCCTAGGGCAGAACAAAACCTAAATATACTACTGCATATTAGGGCTTATTTAGACCGGATCCGATTTACAGCATGTTTTTATATTGTGGGAGGAAACCCACACAGGCACAGGGAGAACATACAAACTCCATGCAGATGGTGTCACGGGCTGGATTCGAACCAGCGACCGCAAATACCGTTGGAAATCAAATAAAAAATGACCGCCACTTTATTCCCTAGGGTGTCTGCTAAAAAATTATATATAATGTTTGGGGGTCCTGATTAATTTCCCAGGAACAAAATATAATTTTTACATGAAGGAGAGAAGTGCCAGAATAGGCGCGGTATGGAAGTGGTTAAAGTGAAATAATAAAAGTGAAATATTCCTTTAAATTTCAGGCAGGGGGGGGAGGGGGTACACGCATGTTTCCCGTGCTTAGAACTGTCCCTGTACAAGATGTCATTTCTGAAGTGAAACAAAAAAAAGGAAGTTTAAAGTACTCATGGCTATAAAGAATACAGTCATTGCTCATTAAAAATAATAATAAAAAAAAAGAAAAAAAATGGGGGTCCCTCCAAATTAAATTACCAGGCCCTTCAGGTCTGGAATGGATATTAAGGGGAACCCCGCCGTAAAAAAAACCCCAAAAAATGGCGTGGGGTCCCCCCAAATATCCATACCAGACCCTTCAGGTCTGGTGTGGATTTTAAGGGGAACTCCGCCCCAAATTGAAAAAAAAATGGCGTGGAGTACCCCTAAAAATCCACAGCAGACCCTTATCCGAGCACGTTGACTTGGCCGGCCGCAAAAAAGAGGGGGGGACAGAGTGCGGCCCCCCCTCTCCTGAACCGCACCAGGCCACATGCCCTCAACATGTGGAGGATGTCCCCATGTTGATGGGGACAAGGGCCTCATCCCCACAACCCTTGCCCGGTGGTTGTGGGGGTCTGCGGGCGGGGGGCTTATCAGAATCTGGAAGACCCCTTTAACAAAGGGGACCCCCAGATCCTGGCCCCCCCCATGTGAAATGGTAATGGGGTACATTGTACCTCTACCATTTCACCCCCAAAAAAATGTCAAAAGTGTTAAAAATGACAGTAGCCGGTTTTTGACAAATATTTTAATAAAATCTTCTTTTCTTCTTTCCTTCGGGTTTCTTCCGCTGCTTCTTTCTTGGGTCTTCTCGTCCACATCTTGCCCGACGTGTTCTTCTATCTTCTCCGTCCGTCCTTCAGCCTTCTGGTCCCGCATCTTGCCCGGTGTCTTCTCCTGTCTTCTTCTCCGTCCGTCCGCCAGCCTTCTCGTCCACATCTTTTTCTTCCCCGGACCCAGCGTTTGAATTTGATTTGGCCGCCGTGTTCCCGCTCCTGGGACCCGCCCCCCTCTGACGCCAGAAGTCAACTCCTTAGAAGGTCATGTGCGTCAGAGGGGGGCGGGGTCACATGAGTGTGACACGGCGGGAACTTCAATTGGAAGCGGCGGCATCTTCTTCTCCGGGCGGCGCGATTGAAATTGAATTCCCCTGCTGTGTGACGCTCTGTGACCCCGCCCCCCTCTGACGCACATGACCTTCTAAGGAGTTTACTTGTGGCATCAGAGGGGGGCGGGTCCCAGGAGCGCAACACGGCGGCCAAATCAAATTCAAACGCTGGGTTCGGGGAAGAAAAAGATGTGGACGAGAAGGCTGGCGGACCGAGAAGAAGACCGGAGAAGACACAAGATGCGGACGAGGAGGCTGGCGGACGGACAGAGAAGAAGACAGGAGAAGACAACGGGCAAGATGCGGGACCAGGAGGCTGAAGGACGGACGGAGAAGATAGAAGAACACGTCGGGCAAGATGTAGACGAGAAGACCCAAGAAAGAAGCAGCGGAAGAAACACGAAGGAAAGAAGAAAATAAGTATTTATTAAAAGATTTGTCAAAAACCAGCTACTGTCATTTTTAACACTTTTGACATTTTTTTGGGGGTGAAATGGTAGAGGTACAATGTACCCCATTACCATTTCACATAGGGGGGGGCCAGGATCAGGATCTGGGGGTCCCCTTTGTTAAAGGGGTCTTCCACATTCTGATAAGCCCCCCGCCCGCAGACCCCCCCAACCACCGGGCAAGGGTTGTGGGGATGAGGCCCTTGTCCCCATCAACATGGGGACATCCTCCCCATGTTGAGGGCATGTGGCCTGGTGCGGTTCAGGAGAGGGGGGGGCCGCACTCTGTCCCCCCCTCTTTTCTGCGGCCGGCCAGGTCAACGTGCTCGGATAAGGGTCTGGTGTGGATTTTTAGGGGGACTCCACGCCATTTTTTTTTTAAATTTGGGGTGGAGTTCCCCTTAAAATCCACACCAGACCTGAAGGGCCTGGAATGGATATTTGCCGGGAACCGCACGTCTTTTTTTTTTTGGTTTTTACGACGGGGTTCCCCTTAATATCCATTCCAGACCTGAAGGGCCTGGTAATTTAATTTGGGGGAACCCCTACACATTTTTTGTTTTTGTTTTATGAATGAATCCCTTTAGAATTGTCAGAGCCGACAATTCATTATAGCCGCGTGTGAATTTTTAAATGACTTTTTTCCTTCTGAATGTCACTTTGTGCAGGGGCAGTTCTAAGTGCGGGAAAAATGCGCTATTTCACATGCTGACATTACACCCCCCCTAGGTACGAAATTTAAAGGAATATTTCACTTTTATCGTTTCACTTTAAGAATTATTCATTTCACTGCTCCCGAAAAAACGGCCGTTTTAAAAAATAAAAAAAGCATTGATACATGTCCCCTGGGGCAGGACTGAGGTCCCCAAACACTTTTTAGGACAAAACTTGCAGATTAGCCTTTAAAATGAACACTTTTGATTTCTCCCATAGACTTCTATAGGGAGTTCGGCGCGGCTTTACATATTACTTTCAATGCGCTGGCTGCTACGCTGGTTCATGCGCCCAATTAAGCCTCCACCCGGCGCACTAATTAAGGCATGAACCAGCGCATAGTAAATCAGGCCCACTGTGTGCATCTTCAAAATTTGGTTTCTTAAATTACACAAAAAAAAATCAAGTAGGCCACAAAAACCTGAAATGGTGGCATTACGAAGATCTTTAGACTCTCCCCAACACATCAATCATGTTATTAATTTGTTGGTCAAAACAATTGAGTTTTTCCCTTATAATGTCCATTTCACGACTCATAACCATGAGCTCCTGGATTAGGATTTGTGCGCTACCACTTGAGAAAGGAGGAGATTGTTCTTCCACAAGCAGCACATCACCTAAAAACAAAAAGTAAAAAAAAACATGTCTTATAAACATGCATGCATGCATCTATTCCCTGAATCTGTGGTGACAGACACTGACCTGTTGTGGTGCCAATTTCGCACACTTCCTCCACCTCTCTTTCCTCCACCTCTCCTTCCTCCACCTCTTCTTCCTCCGCATCCTGAGGTTGGGGTTCTCTCTGAGGTTGGGGTTCTCTCTGAGGTTGGGGTTCTCTCTGAGGTTGGGGTTCCCTCTGTTCTTTCCGAGGTGTGGGGTTCCTGGTATCCTCTTTGGAGTGGTGTCTTCCAAGTCTTTGCTCCCGTATGAGAATGAAACAAAAGGTATACTTAGCACACAGATATTTGAAGCCAGAAATAGGAATATTAAACATTGCTTGGAAGTGGGGTACAGTTGTCTGTTTTGGCAGAGTTCCAAGATGAAGACATATTTTTTTATTTTTTCTAAGCTGGAATACTTACCTTTTTGGACAAGTTTCACACATGGAGACACCCCAAGAATCCACTGGAGCACCTGTGTGGTACACCCTAAAAAGGTTGTTCTGGTGTCCCACACTAGTGCTCCAGAGTCCAGGTGTGTAAACAGCTGCTGAGTGTCCTCTCCTTTACACTGAATCAAGTTTGCAATTATTGTTCTAGTTCACATTCTAGTTCCAAACACATCATCTAGACAACAATGTTTGTAAACTTTGTTTTAATACAAATAGGCATGACCAAATGTTGTTTACCTGTATCTGCGCAAAACATTGTATTTTGTTGATCTATAGTACGAACGATTATACTTTGGCCACTAACCTGAAAGTTGCCATTTTAAAATGCCCATCCAGTCAATCAAAGCACATGGAGCAACATGCAAGTATAAAAATCAAATTATTAATAATACAGGAGAAATACTTACTTTTTGCCAGCATTTTTTTGATCTTCCTGTACTGCTCCGGCTCCCTCAGCTTCAGGTCAGACCACCTTTTTCTCAGCTGCTCTTTTGATCTCCGGACCCCAAATTTCTTGTACAGACTCCTCACCACTTTGCTCATTATTTTGGCCTATCTGAGATTCGTGCTGTACGGCCCATTTTTCCCATCATAATCTCTCCTCCGTAAGATGTCCACCATCTCCACTATTTCTGCAAAGGACATATTACTGGCCTTGTATCTTCTCCTGGATCCGGAGGTTTCCGGCTCCGGGCTTTCCTCATTGTTACTTAAAATAACAACCACCTGCCTCTCCGCCATGTTGTCTCTCACTGCTCCCCGAAAAGAGGCAGGGAATATACTAGAAAGAAAGTCAGGTGCGGGCGATGCGGGCGGAGTTTCACGCATGCTCAGTGTATATAATGCTAACACACGTGTCGTAACTACGTTCTGTGTGTGGAGTATAAGGAGGATCGGAAGTTCCAAACATCAGAAATTAAGGTAAAATGTAAACTTGGGGCATCAGTGGCCTATACTGCTTCATGATTGAGGCCTATATTGGAATAAGATTAGGACAGTTTAGGCTGACCTCTAATGTTTTTGTTTTGTGTTTTATCTTGCAGCAAAAATGCAGAAATTTAAAGATCCTGACATTATGAGAATATTCATTGACAAATACAGGGAGCTTAGAAATTTGTGGGAGCTCAAACACAGTTTGTATATTTCCCCCTCCTTCCCTTCTTGGTCACTCTTATGATTAATACATATATATATATATATATATATATATATATACATAGAGTTAAAATGTACTGGGCGATTATGTTCACCCATGTGATTTAATTGTTTTTATTTATAAGTTGTGATGCTGTTATTTTTCTTTGCTGCCTATGCACAATGCGGACCATGGACGCTTATCCAACCCCTCCCTTATCTGCCTGCTTTTCTGGGGCCAGTCCCCTCTGTTGGGGCACTGTTAATATATATAATTTTTTTTATTTTTTATTTTTTTATTTATTTTGTTGCCATTGAAGCATGTGCAGTGAACTATGACCCGCGGTATGGCGTAATTTCAGGGTGTAATGATGCACTTCCTGTGGGGAGAGCTATATAAACAGCAAACAGTGCTGCTCTCCTGTTACACACGGGATCACGGCGCCTATGCATGGACCTCCGTTTTTTTCCTGGTTTCTTTTCCTGGCTGTTTCAGCTTCGTTATGATCAGGTACCTCTCTTATGGCTTGTGATTTATGGACTGCCTGGGGCAACTATATCTATATAAAGAAAATCTCCCTTTTTTCCCCCTAACTTAATTCCCTGTGCTTTCTCTGCAGACATTGTTCTACTTAAAGCGGAGTTCCACCCAAAAGTGTAACTTCCACTTAATCCAGTCCTCGCCCCCTTACAAGCCACATTTGGCATGTAATTTTTTTGGGGGCGGAGTGGGGGCCTCAGGAGGAGTGGGTCTTCCTGTCCCACTTCCTCCTTCCACCGAGGGGCTGCAAAGGCGAATAGTCTAATCGCCTTTTGGCAGCCCCTCCCTGTAGGCAATAGCCTGGGACACGCGACAGGTCCCAGGTGATCGCCTGTCCAATCAAATGGCGCAGAGCCGCTCACGCATGCGCAGTGGGTGCCCGGCCGTGAACCTGAAAGCTGTCACGGCCGGGTGCCCACACTTAGAATGAAGACGCCGGCCGGAGAGGGGGGGAGAGGAGCGGAGCCCTGGCCGATGCGTCGCTGGAACTTGGAGCAGGTGAGTGTATGTTTATTAAAAGTCAGCAGCTACACTTACACTCTTATGTCTATTTACATATACTATTTACCAACAGTTTGTACCATAGTCCTACCTTTGTACCTTTATACACAATGGTGAGTCACATTTTTTTTCCTCTCGTTACTGAGGTATTGTCTTTTCTCTCCTTGCGTCCTTTTAGAGTACCTATCACATGCCCAGGAGGCTGGTTAGGTTAACCACTTCCCGCCCGGTCAATAGGAGATTGAGGTTCGGGAAGTGGTTGTGAAATCCTCACTGGACGTCTATGGACGTCCTGCAGGATTTCATGCTGGCGCATGCCTGTGGGGGCACGCAGCGCGGCGTTCGGTGATGCGGGGTGTTTATCAGCACAGCCCCCCCTCGGATCCCCACACTGGACCACCACAATAAAAAAAATTATTTAAATGCAATCTATGCCAATCAGTGCCCACAAATGGGCACTGACTGGCAACATGGGCACTGACTGTGCCCAGCAATGCCATAAGAAACACCCCTCAGTGTCATCCAGTGTCCATCAGTGCCACCCAGTGTCCATGAGTGCCACCTCTTAGTGCCCATCTATGCCCAGTGCCCACCTATCAGTGCCCATCTGTGCCACCCATAAGTGCCCATCAGTGCCGTCCATGAGTGCCCATCAGTGCCGCCCATGAGTGCCCAGTGCGCCTATGAGTGCCCATCAGTGCCACCTATGAGTTCCCATCAGTGCCGCCTATGAGTGCCCATCAGTGCCGCCTATAAGTGCCCATCAGTGCAGCATACCAGCATACCATACCTCATCAGTGCCCATCAGTGCCACCTCATCGGTGCCCACCAGTGCCACCTCATCGGTGCCCACCAGTGCCGCCATATCAGTGCCCATAATTGAAGAAGAAAACTTACTTATTTACAAAAAAATTAACTGAAAAAAAATAAAAACTTAATTTTTTTCAAAAATGTCGGTCTTTTTTTAGTTGTTGCGCAAAAAATAAAAATCGCAGAGGTGATCAAATACCACCAAAAGAAAGTGCTATTTGTGGGAACAAAATGATAAAAATGTAATTTGGGTACAGTGTAGCATGACCGCGCAATTGTCATTCAAATTGCGATAGTGCTGAAAGCTGAAAATTGGCTTGGGCGGGAAGGTGCGTAAGTGCCTGGTATGGAAGTGGTTAAAAGCGTTGTACACTCTTTACCACACTATCAGTGGTTGGATCGACTCTTTGAGATTCGATTGATTCGTAAGTTCAATAATTAATCATTTATTTTTGTTTTAACACTCGTGTATGGATTTTTTTCGAATGCCCAAATAGGTGTTTTTGTAGATAAGGCTATACCTGTATGAATTACCATCTAATCTTGTTTCTGATCACACTATATGTACCTTGTATGTGATTGGCTACTGATTTGTTGGGTGTCTTACCTGGATTTTTATGCACTTCATGTATGGGTTGGTCCGTTCATTGCATGGGCAGCAATATGTTAACAGCTTTCTAATCTTTTATTTGTAATTTTTATATGTTTTATGTATAAACTGGTTTGACTAATTGACATATTTTTTATGTTTCTCTGTTTATGTTATGTATGTCCGTTATAAGATCTTTATGCTCCTGATGAAGCATCCTGTATGCGAAACATGTCGAGAGTAAATGCAAGATCTACCATTATGCATCAGCTTCAAACACTAAGAGTTCTATACCTTCTTGACGCTATGTGCTTTTATGCCATGAATGTATCTATATAAGTACAAATGTATCTCTTACTTTGAGTTAGATGCACTGATATCATATGCTGATACTGTTTTATGAAATTATGTATACAAGTTTCTATTTATGCATTTTTTACAAAATAAATATTTATAGATCTTTTACATTAACTACCTGTACCACCAAAAGTCCAATGTATTAGTCCATTCATTTGTCACAGTTTGTATAATAACTGCGAAGCAAGGAGGGCAAACATTGAGAAATTTGTTGAATTTATGAAGACTTGGATCCCCGAGGCAGACTATGACATGGTCAGTAATAAAATAAATTACTTGAGGAATATGTACAAGAAGCACTACAATAAAATCCTCATATCAATTTCAGGAGCAGCAGCAGACAAAGTGCATGTCCCCAAGCTGTGGTACTACAAACACTTGCGTTTTCTGGACGACCAGCTTGAAGTCAGGGAATCACTTTCGAGCCTTCCCTCGAGCCTTCCCTCCAGCCTTTCATCAACCCTTCCCTCCACCCCTGCAGAGGATGTTGAGGAGCTACCTGAACTGAAAGACCCGGATCTGAATATCTATAGCCAGGTATAGTATTTTTAAATATATTTAATGTTCTATCATTATTGTTGGGAACTAGATGTTATTATTCCCAAATTAGGGATTAAACAAAAAATAATTTACATTTTAATAGACAGTAGTTGCCAGAACTGATTGGGATAGGAAAACAAAACTGCTGGGGTCAGAATGAGATTATTTTCTATTTATTAACATTCAATTTGCAACAGTAATGAGCTGAAAATTGTGTGTGATTGATGAACCAAAAACCAAAACTATGTCCCTTTTTTATACACAGGATGAGGTCAGCCAGGAGGATGAGGCTCAGGAATGTGGCAGCCAGGAGGAGGCAGGAGTGAGCAGCAGCCAGGAGGTAGCTGGGCCAAGTGGCAGCCAGCAGGTGCCCAGGCCAAGTGGCAGCACCCAGTCACAGGTGCCTTTCCTCCACGTTAGACCAAAAAGGCCAAGGAAGATGACTTGGAGGAGGAGGAATCCCTAATGCCACGTACACACGGTCGTTTTTTGTGATGAAATAAAACGACGTTTTTAAAAATGTCATTTAAAATGATCGTGTGTGGGCTTCACATCGTTTTTTGTCTTCTAAAAAACGACCAAAAAAAAATTCTAACATGCTTCAATTTTTTATGTCGTTTTTCAAAATGTCGTTTTTTATGTCATAAAAAATTATCGTGTGTGGGCTAAAATGACGTTTTAAACGATGTTTTAAACCCGCGCATGCTCAGAAGCAAGTTATGAGACGGGAGCTTGAATGGAACACAGAGTGCCGTCGTACGCGTTGTACGTAACCGCGCTTTGCTAGAGCATTTTCAGAAAACGATGGTGTGTGGGCAATGTTGTTTTTTATGATGAAGTTAGAAAAACGTCGTTTTTTTTCATGATGAAAAACGTTGTTTTATTCATCACAAAAAACGACCGTGTGTACGCGGCACGAGGCTCATAAGGAACACAGCCGAGATTATGAGAACCCCCCCCCAACCCTGAAGAGGCCTATGGGTGCTATGTGGCCAATAGGCTAAAGAAAGTGGAGAAGGGACAACGTATCCTCTCTGAGGGGCTTATATCTAGTGTCCTTCAAAAGACGGTGAGGGGCCAGCTGAAAGAGACCACCCATCTGTGTGATCTTGACTATCCTTCTTCTCCTCCTCCTGCCACATTTCCACCACCAGAGTCACGTCCTGCAAGGGGGCGTGGAGGGAGCCGTGGAAGGAATGCTGCAGGGAAGCGTGGAGGGAATGCTGCAAGGAAGATCAGAAAGTGATTCCCTGGCTTCAGTCTGCTCTGCCAGAAGACGCAGGCTATTGTAGTACCACATCTTGGGTACACATGGGTCTTCTGCGGCTGCTCCTGATTTCTGTGATTTGGGGACCAGATTGTGCTCCCAACTGTATGTGTTTCTAAAGTTATTTATTTTATTTTCAACACACTTCATGTCTGCCTTGGGGTTCAAATGCTGCATAAATTCAACCAATTTCTCCATTGTTGCCCTTCCTCTTTATTTTGTTTACCCAGAATAAATGGATATTTGATTTACTTTATATTTCAATATTTTTATTGAAAATAAACAATGTTGTATAAGGCACAAGTGACAAAGACAGAAATAACAATCAAGCTCTGTCAGATTATATTACTCATACAAATAATCGTAAACATAAAACCTATAGATAAAAAAGAAACAAAACAAACTCAACACAAAATGCAGTTAGCGGGAAAGCCCATTAACATAGCCATATGACATAATAATAATCAAGAAAAAACACAATGTCCCCTTTTTACCGTATCTTTCCCCTCCTCAGTTGTTAAATCATTCACTGAATGGTAAAAAAAAAAAAAAAAAGAATAAAACTACTAGGAGATATGTTCCTGATTCCCTAGGGTCCAACTGGTGGTTGTCCCAGGAAGCCACATTAACCCATAGCCTTAGGAATGATTCGCACAGGGAGAAAGATGTATATTATAAGGAGCAGGGGAGGAAGAGAGGAAGAAAGAAGGGAAAAAAAGGAGGGGGGGATTGGGAAGGGTAGGGAAGGATAGGGGAGGATAGGGGAGGATAAGGAAGGGTAGGGAAGGGGGGAGAAAAGGGAACCCCTGTGTATACTTCTACTAACATTGTGTCAATGTAGAGATAGAAATTCCGTCAAAGCATCCCATAGCAACAATAACAACAATGACCAATTCAACATTAAATATTTTAAAAGAAAAGAGAAAAGGAAAGAAAAGAAAAAAAGAGAAAAAGAGAAGAAGAGAAGAGGGTCAGCCAGAAGCACTTTAAGGTGGAGATAGGTAACGTATCCACGGATCCCACGTTATATCGAATTTCTTAGTAGAATTGCGAAGGATACAGGCGAGTCTGTCGTTAACCATGATCCAATTAAGTTTATTTGATTTACTTTAAATACTTGCCTATGTGCTTTTCATAAAAAGGACAGTTTGGTTGTGAGTAGGAAGGTAAATTTCATAAATACAATGTGTAATTAACAAGGGACACCAACATCAACCTCCTTGAGGTAACACAATACAAGATAATAATGTTGTTGTGGTAACTTGACCAGAAAAAAAAATGGAGATCACAAGAAAATATTAAAACCTCACCAAAAAAAATAATAATTGGAGATCTTGATTCAAATCACCAAAAAAAAAATGTATATATATACATATATTTTTTCAGATCTGGCTTTTAAAGCAAATGCGAATATTCATGAGATCACAAGAAACAATAAAATAATAAGTTTGTCAGAACTCTGTGTGACTATCAGCAGCTGAAGAAAAGAAGGCGTTACATTAAACGATGCAATAATTTGCAGCATGACGAATGTGCTATCTCCATTACGAACGCTAGTTTTACCAGAACGAGCACTCGTGTCTCCTAATTTAGTCTGAGCATGCATAGGTTTTTTCCATCGAAAAAAAAAAAAAAAAAAAACATGTTCTATTTCTAAACACCGACGGAAAAAAGTCTGATGGGGCCCACACACGATCGGAAATTCCGATGAAAAAAGTCCATCTGACTTTTTTCATCGGAAAATCCGATTGTGTGTAGAAAAATCCCAAGAAATTCTTTAAGTACATAAATAGTAAGAAAGGTAGGTCAGATCATATCGGTCCCATAAAGAATGATGAAGGGAATCTGGTTACTAAGGATGGAGAGCTGGCGAAGGTATTCTTCTCCGGGGGCTTCTCAGGGGGCTTTAGTAACCAAAACTGCAATGTTTATCCTCATGACACATCACAGGAAGCACCCTCATGGCTAAAAGAGGACAGAATTATAAATAGAAAAGATAAACAGAGCCAATCTAAGTGTAGTATTTAAAAGTAACAGACTGTAATCGTAGATTTTTAAACTCACTAGAAAGTGGTTGTAAGTAGGCACACCATTAATTTAGCAAACACTGTCTGTTTTCACAGGAGTCCAGGGGAGCTCCATATAGCGCGGTCCCGGGCTGGCTGTGGAAGGCGCAGGGGAGATTTGTCTGCTGAACTTCACTGGTTCAGAAGGTTGCTGCTGATGGACGATGGGTGATGACGCACGCGTTCGGAGCATGCGTGCTCCTTCATCAGGCATACCATTGGCCATCTTTGATGTGGTTAAATAGGACTGACACGGCGGGGCAGGTTAGTGACATCACTGATCCCGCCCCTTAGCCATATCGACCACAACAAGAAATAGTCTTTAAGAACTTGACATTAATAGGTCACCAGGACCAGATGGCTTGCATATGAGGGCCCATAAGGAACTCAGTCAAGTAATTGCCAGAACTTTGTTCCTAATTCAGGAACTTAGGATGGAAAAGGACCTGGGGGACCTAGTAGATGACAGGCTCAGCAATGGCATGCAATGCCAAGCTGCTGCAAGCAAAGCAAACAGAATATTGGCATGCATTAAAAAGGGGATTAACTCCAGAGATAAAACGATACTTCTCCCACTCTACAAGACTCTGGTCCGGCCGCACCTGGAGTATGGTGTCCAGTTCTGGAAAGGAAGGATGTGCTGGAACTGGAGAGAGTCCAGAGAAGAGCAACAAAACCAATAAAGGGACTGGATGCCATTAGTTATGAGGAAAGGCTAAAAGCACTGAACTTGTTCTCTCTGGCGAAGAGACACTTGAGAGGAGATATGATTTCAATGTACAAATACAATACTTGTGACCCCACAATAGGAATAAAACTGTTCTATGATAGGGAATTTAATAAGACATGTGGCCATTCACTAAAATTAGAAGAAAATGGGTTTAACCTAAACTGCGTAGAGTGTTCTTTACTGTAAGAGCGGTAAGAATGTGGAATTCCCTCCACAGGCAGTGGTTTCAGGGGGGAGCATCAATAGTTTAAATAGCATCAATAGTTTAAAAAAAACTATTAGATAAGCACCTGAACGACCACAACATACAGGGATGTAATGTAACACTGACATATAATCGCACACATAGATTGGACTTGATTGACTTGTGTCTTTTTTTTCACCCTCACCCACTATGCAACTGTGGGGTTGGATTTGCTAAAACTGGAGCACTCAGAATCTGGTGCAGCTGTGCAAAGTAACCAATAAGCTTCTAACTTCAGCTTGTTCAATCAAGCTGTCGCTAAAACCAGGAAGCTGATTGGTTTCTATGCAGAGCTGCACCAGATTTTGCACTCTCCAGTTTTAGTATATTAGCCTCTATGTAACACAACTGACTTAACTCCCTTCTGGATCTATGACGAGAACACATTCATGCCAACGCAATCAATTAGCCAGTCTTTGCATCCACCCTCATGCAACATTCAAGCTATGCATGCCTGATTTATGATCTATGTACATTTGTTAGACTGATCTCCCTGTTTGCTCTGGTGATGTAAATTAGATTAGGGATCACCCCCCCCCCCCCCTCCCCCTCACACACAACCTTTCATGTGGACCCTCACTTTCCCATTATGGTGATCTGTATCATTAATTCACAGGTCACGTTGTCTATAGCATCATTTCATTTCAGAAATCTTACCTAATATTGTATTGTTTTTATTGGAAAAATCAAAAAACTTGTAAAAAAAATAATACTGGCCCAGATTCACTAAAGAGATACGACGGCGTATCTCCTGATACGCCGTCGTATCTCTGTTTTAGGGTCTTCTTAACTATGCGACTGATTCATAGAATCGGTTACGCATAGTTAGCCCTAAGATCCGACAGGTGTAATTGTTTTACACTGTCGGATCTTAGGATGCAATACTGCGGCCGCCACTGGGGGGAGTTTGCGTCGTAAACCAGCGTCGGGTATGCAAACTAGGAGTTACGGCGATCCACGACGGTTTTTCGCGTTCGCTACGTCGCTGCTAGTCTAGTTTCCCGTCGCAAAGTTAGTCGTCGTTTTAGGTGCCCTAACTTTACACAGCACACGTATGTGCTGTATAAAGTATGGCCGTCGTTCCCGCTTCGAAATTTAAATTTTTTTTCTTCTTGCGTAAGAAGTCCGGGAATGCGCAGTAGGTCCGGCGCGGGAGCGCGCCTAATTTAAATGGCACACGCCCCTTTGAATTACGCGGGCTTATGCCGGAGGCCGCCGGCGGAAGTTTTCTCGCAAGTGCTTTGTGAATCAGGCACTTGCGATGAAAACTTGCGGCGGTGTAGATACGCTACGCCGCCGCGATTCTACGTGAATCTGGCCCACTGTCTGTAACATCACATGCAACCTAAATGCATTTCCCAAGCATGTGATATTACGGATTGGTGTTTCTTTTCATTTCACTCTCAAAGTCATATTAAAAAGGACCCTCTCCCTGCTGTAAAAGATTTTTATTCAATTGTTTTGCTTTATTATATGCCTCCCCTGGCAGTGCCCAGCATTTAAAATCGATTTTTGACAATAGCTTGCCTTTTAGCCTCAAAAATGGTTAAGATTCAGCCCTGTTAAAACGGAGGTTCAAACAAAAAGTGAACCTCTGCTTTTTGGATCCCTCCCCCCCTCCGGTGTCACATTTGGCACCTTTCAGTAGGGAGGGAGGTGCAGATACCTGTATAAAACAGGGCACCACTCCTGGGTTCTGAGTCCAGCCCCTTCACGTCACACTCCCCCCCCCCCCCGCTGTCTTCTGGGAAACACTGTTCTCAGGAGAGAGCAGGGACCAGTGACGGTGCGCCGTGATACTCGCGCATGCGCAGTAGGGAATCAGGCAGTGAAGCCGCAAGGCTTCACTGCCTGATTCCCTCACTGAGGATGGCGTTGGAAGCAGCCGAGGACCGAGCGATTGCTCAGCCTCGTCTGCTGACATTGTGGGCGTGCTGGACAGGTAAGTGTCCATTTTTTTAAAGTTAGCAGATGCAGTATTTGTAGCTGCTGGCTTTAAAAAAGCTCTGGGACCAGGGGCCGCGGGACCCGCAGACCCGATCGCCGCTGGGGTCCCGCGATATGTCCCCGGGAACTGAAGAACGGGGAGAGCCGCGTCACTGCTTCACTGTGACAGCTGCATCGATCATGTCATCCCCTTTATAGGGAGACACAATCAATGACGTCACTCCTACAGCCACACCCCCCTACAGTTGTAAACACACACTAGGTGAAACATAACCCCTTCAGCGCCCCCTGTGGTTAACTCCCAAACTGCAACTGTCATTTCCACAATAAACAATGCATTTTAAATGCATTTTTTGCTGTGAAAATGACAATGGTCCCAAAAATGTGTCAAAATTGTCCGAAGTGTCCGCCATAATGTCGCAGTCACGAGAAAATCGCTGATCGCCGCCATTAGTAGTAAAATTTTGTAAACGCTATAAATTCTGCGCAAACCATCCGAAAAACGCTTATTGCGATTTTTTTTCCAAAAATATATAGAAGAATACGTATCGGCCTAAACTGAGGAAAACATTTTTTTTTATATATTTTTGGGGGATATTTATTATAGCAAAAAGTCAAAAATATTGCATTTTTTTCAAAATTGTCGCTCTATTTTTGTTTATAGCACAAAAAATAAAAACCGCAGAGGTGATCAAATACCACCAAAAGAAAGCTCTATTTGTGGGGAAAAAAGGACGCCTATTTTGTTTCGGAGCCATGTTGCATGACCGCGCAATTGTCAGTTAAAGCGACGCAGTGCCGAATCGCAAAAAGGGGCCTGGTCCTTTACCTGCATTTTGGTCCGGGGCTTAAGTGGTTAAGATTGGATTATACTCAGGGGTCAAGTCCTGGGGAAAAAAGTGTGGGAACTCCCACCCAAGATCCACTCCCCACCAAAAAAAATAAAAAATTATACGCTCATATGCATAATTACTAAACCGCATGCTTTAGAAAAATCCCGCAATGTCTCCAGGGAACAATGACAAAAGCTCCCAGGAGACATTGCGGCATTGAGGAAGTGACGGAATACCCGCACACTACCCAATGAATCCATATACAGGAAGCGGCCAGTAACATAAAGGATTACTAAGGTTCGCCTGCCCCTGACAGTGACTCGAGCTGGGCATCGCTGCTTAGTGAAGGATTGGCTCGGCTGCTCTCGGCTGCTCTAGTCCTGCAAAGGGAACTGCGTTCCTGCTGTGAAAAAAGTGCAGGGGCTCCGTTCCCATGCGTTCCCGTAGGACTTGAGCCCTGATTATACTGTATAACTTTCAAAAATTATTCAATGAACCCCCCACAAAATGAACCCAGGCAGATTTGACTATCCCTAAATATTTGTTTTGAAAATACTTGCCAGCAGTAAACAACTATACAGACCCAATCCTTAATTTTCTGTCTCCATAACTACGGTGTTAATCTGTTGCTAATTTTTAAAAGCCTGGCTACAAAGTAATTAAAGAGCAAAAGATAAAGGTATGATAAGAAAAGATAGGGAAGTAGCTTTGTTTTGTTACTATATTCACTGTGAAATTTTGTATTGTACAAAATATGTCAGTAATGCAATGACGCCAGTTTTACTTATGCAATAGTTCTGTGAAGCAAATGTCTTATTATAACCATTTCTTTCTTATGGAAATTTAAGGCATGACTACCACAACAACATGTAGAGTTGTTTGCCTCTTAAAAATTAACTTGATGAAAGTCATTGAAGCCTGTGGGGAAGATAGGGCAGGCTATTGTCTTTGTTAAGAATGTTAAATGTTTCTTTATTCCTTGTTTTTAATGCAAATGGTAGATATGAGCAAATAAACAAAAACCATGTTCTTGAATATGGAACCATCACAGTACCAGTCTGGCTAACTGGTACCAACAGGAACCCCTTCCAAAAAAGCTAATGGATATTTTTATTTATAAAAACAGACAAGATACACAACAATGCACAACAAACACAACAATCACTGACATGTTCCAGTCAAATACCTAGCAATTAAAAACAAGCATCATAGGAGAATAAAAAGTCCATAAAAATATCCCAACGTTACAAAAAAAACCTTCCCATAAATCTGAACTCCTACAACACTTCCCAATCTCCTCCACAAAGCTAATGGAGACAGTACTCTAGATCTCCAATAAAATACATTTACATTTTTGGATGTAACATGATGAAATGTGGAAAATTTCAAAGGGTATGAATACGTTTTCATTGTAGTGCTCCTACTCATTAAAAAAAAAAGATATAACCTAAAAAAAAGACACCAAAATGTTTGTCAAGTCCTTTATTACGAAAATAAAAATCCCCAATCTCTCGGTCTGAATCTAGGTTTGTTCCAAACAGTCGGCTCACCCCTATTCCCAGTGGCCATCAATGTAAGGAGCATTATTTCAAGTGACCACCTGTGTAATGGGGACTCTCTCCCACTGACTGGTTGAGACCTGAAAATTATTTCGAAGGTTTCCCCATGTTAAAATGGTTGGGAAAGACTAGAGCAGATGATGTAAATGACAACTAATATGTAAATGACTAAGCAACATTTTGCAAGTTGAAAACGTTTGGAAAAGGTAAGCCAATGCATCAGCCTATTTAACATGCAATGTACAGTCTACACAGGGCTAGATTCTATATAGCCAACGTAGGCAATTACTAGGGCTGCAGGGATGTCAGGGGCAGCACATAATCAGCCACACATAATGACAGTAAGATGTGACATTCCAAACTATAACAAAAATTTTGCCTGTGAGAGCAATCTGGCTTGTACTTATTGTTGCTGTCCCTGCACAAGTAGTACATATTTACATAGTTTGTAACTTTGAAAAAGACACCACAAAAAAACACCACAAGTCCATCCAGTTCAACCTAAGTGTACAGTACGTATGTATGCGAGTGATTTTTATTCTCTAACAATTCCTATAGCCCTGTATATTCTGCCTCCTGAGGAAGACATCTAAAAATAATTGAAGTTGTTGAAACTCTGAATTTCCAGATTTTACTGCTCTAATTCCCTGTACACACGATCGGTCAATCCGATGAAAATGGTCTGATGGATTTTTCCATCAGTTAACCGATGAACCTGACTGATGGTCAGTCGTGCCTACACACCATCAGTTAAAAAAACGATCGTGTCACAACGCGGTGATGTACATTAAAACACAGCGACGTGCTGAAAAAAACGAAGTTCAATGCTTCCAAGCATGCGTCGACTTGATTCTGAGCATGCATGGATTTTTAACTGATGGATGTGCCTACAAACGATCCTTTTTTTTCTATCGGTTAGGTATCCATCGGTTAATTTTAAAACAAGTTTAAAAAATTTTAACCGATGGATAAATAACCAATGGGGCCCACACACGATCGGTTTGGTCTGATGAAAACAGTCCATCAGACCGTTCTCATTGGATTGACCGATCGTGTGTACGTGGCATTACAGTAAATAACCCTTTCCTCAATCTAAAGTTAAACCTTCATTCTTCTAGCTTCAAATTGTGGCTGCAGATCTTCTTCAGGTACCTTAAAGTAAACAGTTTATTACAGTTACTAAAGTCATCTTTGATATATATGCACATTGTAATCATATCCTGTCTTAAAAAGCATTATCCCCAAAGTGAATATGTGCAATTGATCCTCATAGTGGAGACATTACATTCATTTTATTATTTTGTTTCCCTCCTCTAAACTATTTCTAACTCAACAACATCTTTCCTGAGAATTGGTGAACAAAACTGAACTGTATATTCAAGATGCGGCTGGACCAGTGGTTTGACTAGAAATATTGATTTGTCTCTGGAATGTACACCCTTTTTAATGCATGACAGTATTTTTCTAGCTGTTAGCTGCAGCTTGGTTGTACAAGCAACCCCAGATTATTTTCCATCACTAATTCTTCTAACTGTCAACCCTGCACTGCCTCATGGGACTTGTAGTTCTGCAACAGCTGGAGGGCCACCAGTTTGAGACCCCTGTTCTAGGGTAACCCTTCCTAAAAACATTTTGCATGTGTATTTTTGGTAACCAAGTGCATTTTTTTTATTTCCTAGTACTAAACCTCATCTTCCATGTAGCTGCCTTACCCCCTATTTTGTCAAGGTCTTCCTGTAATGATGCTACATCCTGTGCCAAAGTTATTTCCCTGCATAATTTGGTATAATCTGCAAATAATAAAATTGAGCTTTTGATTTAAACTTTCTCATTAATAAACAAACCGAACAACATTTGGCCCAAGACAAAACCCTGAGGCAAACCACTCTCAACTTTAGATGAATCAGAGACTCCATTATCACTACTCTCTGGACCCATGGCTCCATGGCTCAGGTTTGCATGGCCACAACATGGTAATCAGTGCATACATTCACAAAATTCTACCAGGTGGGTGTAGGTCAGCAAGAGGACGGTGCCTTTGGGCATAGTGTTCTGCAGGCAGCAGTATAGGTCCTCACGTCTGACGGCGGTCTGGTTTATTTTTTTGTGTCTCCCTCCCCTTAGATGGCATTGCTTTGGAACATTCCATATAGTAATTACTATGGTGCTCTATGTCTCGTGATGTACGATAAAGAAAATAGGATTTTTATAATGGCTTATCTGTAAAATCATTTTCTTGGAAGTACATCACAGGGACACAGAGGTCCCGCCCCTCTTATTGGGATATTTATATATATTGCTTTGCTACAAAAACTGAGGTACTCCCTGTATGGGAGGGGTTATATAGGGGGGGGGGGGACTTTTGATTATGCCAGTGTCCATCACCTGAAGGTGGGCGTATAACCCATATAGCAATTACTATAGAGCTCTGTGTCCCGTGATGTACTTCCAAGAAAAGGATTTTTACAGGTAAGCTGTTATAAAAATCCTATAATGCCTTTAGAACTATTTTTAAGGATGGAAGCCTTGTAACTCTACAGGGAGGGTGAGGGTGAAAAAAAGATCTTCTCATCTCAGCTTTTCCCTCAGACAGAAGTAAATCTTAGGCCGCGTACACACGGTCGGTCAAAACCGATGGAAACGGACTGAAGGACCGTTTCATCGGTCCAAACCGATGGTGTGTGGGCCCCATCGGTCAGTTATCCTTCGGTCAAAAATGTTAGAACTTGCTTTAAAATTGAACCGATGGACGCCTAACCGATAGGTCAAAACCGATGGTTAATATGCAAAAGCATCGGTAAAAAACCTGCGCATGCTCAGAATCAAGTCGACGCATGCTTAGAAGCATTGAACTTCATTTTTTCTCAGCACGTTGTTGTGTTTTACGTCACCGCGTTGGCATCGATCGTTTTTTTAACTGATGGTGTGTAGGCACATCAGACCATCAGTTCTCATCTGTTCTCATCGGATGGACCGACCGTGTGTATGCAGCCTAATAGTTTTGTTTGATTGGCTGACATACAACCAATAACAACGTAATAATGTGCATTTTCTACCTATTAAAGAATCTTTAAAGCGGAGTTCGACCCATTTTTGTGTTTATCAAAAGTCAGCAGCTACAAAAAGTGTTTTGACTTTTAATAAACAGACACTCACCTGTCCCACGGCCCAGCGATGCGCCCGCCCGAAGCCTCGCTTCTCTCCATGGCGCCGGCATTGCAAGTGTGGGCACCCGCCTGTGACAGCTTGCGGCTTCAGAGTCAGATGCACACTGAGCGTCAGGGCAATCTTCTGGGACCTGTGACTTCTCCCAGAAGATCGCAGGAAGGGAGGGGAGAGGAGAACTTCTGTTCGGCACACTGAGTGTGAAAACTAGGTACCCCCCCCCCAACAAAAAAATAAATTACATGCCAAATGTGGCATTTCAGGGGGTCAGGAGTCCTTAAATCGGACGTTCCACCTTTGGGTAGAACTCTGCTTTAACTCATGCAAGTGTACTTTTCAGTATTACACATTTAAAGGAAAATGGGAGATTACATTTAAAAATTAATGGGGAGTATGTAAATAATAAAAGATGGCTTATCAACAAAATACATTTATATATATTGTTTTATTTCTGGTATCAAAGGATGAATTATATCAAATATGATCTGCAAATTTTTAAAAAGCTGAAAATCCACAAAGGCACATTTCTTGACACGTGTTACAAATGTAGGTTTAGTTTCAAACTCATTGCAAAACTGTGCAACGTAAGGTACAGAAAATGTAAGATTGTAAGAGTTATATTATTGACATACACAAAATAGGCTGTAATGGCTTTGTCATTGATTGCTTGCTAGTATGGCATTTGATTTTTCTTATGAAGGCAGTACCAGAAAGATATACATTTAGATAATATTTCCAACAAGTAAATATAAGAACTTGTAGAAAACAGACTTTCTTTTCTTCTGTAGTTTCATAAAAAAAAAACATTTGAGATCAAGAAGAATTTGAGGAACATCTCTGCAGCAGTAAGTTATGGCAGATGTCACACACACGTACAGGCTTCGTGTATGATGGCAGTGAAAGTTCATTACTTGAGCATGTATTGCAAAAGATATCTCCACAGTTTCGACAATGATGCTGCAAAACAAAGAAAGCTATGTTTATGAATCAAATATACTTAACCACTTAAGGACAGAAGGTGTTTTTCTGGTTCGGCGTTTACAAGACTAAAACATTTTTTTTTGCTAGAAAATTACTTAAAACCCCCAAAAATTATATATTTTTATCTAACACCCTAGAGAATAAAATGGCGGTCATTGCAATACTTTTTGTCACACCGTATTTGCGCAGCGGTCTTACAAGCACACTTTTTTTGGAAAAAATTCACTTTTTTGAATTAAAAAATAAGACAACAATAAATTTGGCCCAATGTTTTTATATATTGTGAAAGATAATGTTACACAGAGTAAAATAATACCCAACATGTCACGCTTAAAAATTGCGCCCGCTCGTGGCATGGCGAAAAACTTTTATGCATAAAAATCTCGATAGGCGACGTTTAAAAAATTCTATAGGTTGCATTTTTTAAGCTACAGAGTAGGTCTAGGGCTAGAATTATTGCTCTCGCTCTAATGATCGCGGCGATACCTCACTTGTGTGGTTTGAACACCGTTTTCATATGCGGGCGCTACTCGCGTATGCTTCTGCGCGCAAGCTCTTCGGGACGGGGCACTTTAAAAAAATTTTTTTTGTTTTCTTTATTTATTATTATTGATTTTATAATTTTTTACACTGAAATAATAAAAAAAAATGTATCACTTTTATTCCTATTACAAGGAATGTAAACATCCCTTGTAATAGAAAAAAGCATGACAGGTCCTCTTAAATATGAGATCTGGGGTCAAAAAGACCTCAGATCTCATATTTAGACTTAAATGCAAGAAAAAAAAAAAAAAAGGAAAATTTGTCATTTAAAAAAATGACAAAAAAAAAATTGTCTCTTTAAGACGCTGGGCGGGACTGACGTTTTGACGTCACTTCCGCCCAGCAAAGCTATGAGGATGGGTGGGGGCCATCTTGCCCTCACTCGAGTCCTCACTGAAGAGCCAGCAGCATCCGATCTCCTCCGCCGCTACCGACGGCTCCGGTAAGCGGCGGAGGGCGCGGAAGAGCGGCGGGAGGGGGGCCCTCTCCCGCCACCGATAACGGTGAATCCACCGCGGAGACCGCCGTTATCGTTTACACGCCCGCCCACAGAAGAGATGGATACCTCGGTTGTGGCAGCAGCTGCTGCCTTTACCGAGATATCCATCTTTAAAAAGAGGGCGTATATATACAGTGGGCGGGCGCTTAAGTGTTAAAAATATGCCCAATCCTTAAATGGCTAATTTAGAATAAATTATTGAGGTGTTCATGTAATTAGTCATGTGGCTTTTATTTATTAAAGAGGTTTTAAACCTTCCTGTTTAAGTTGTATCTATACTGTAGGTAAGCCTAGAATAAGGCTTACCTATAGGTACTGTAACTATCTCCTAAAAATGCATAGTTTAGAAGATATTTACTGTATACTGCGCTGATGATATCATCTGCGCATGCTCTCTGAAGGAACGGCTGCCCTTGCCATTTCTTCAGGAGCGTGGGCCATGACCGACAGCTCCCGGGCACATAACGCTCTGGCCAATCACACAGCCGGAGTCCGCGGCCCCAGAAGGAAGACAGGCGAAGATGGATGCGGCCTGCAGCGGGGACAAAGAGGGCGTCGTTTGAAGGTAAGTGTCACATAATGTGCTAGTATGCAATGCATACTAGCACATTATGCCTTTAACTTTGCAGGGAAGAAGAAAAACCCACCAGGGTTTACTTCCTCTTTAAGGCCTCATACACACGATAGGATAGCCAGAGGACAATGGTCTGAAGGACCGTTGTCTTAGGTTAACCGATGAAGCTGACTGATGGTCCGTCACGCCTACACACCATAGGTTAAATAACCGATCATGTCAGAACGCGGTGACGTAAAACACAACGACGTGCTGAAAAAAACGAAGTTCAATGCTTCCAAGCATGCGTCGACTTGATTCTGAGCATGCGTGGGTTTTTAACCGATGCTTTTGCATACTAACGATCGGTTTTGACCTATCGGTCAGGCGTCCATCGGTTAAATTTTAAATCAAGTTCCTATTTTTTTAACCGAAGGTTAAATTACCTATGGGGCCCACACACGATCGGTTTGGACCAAAGAAAACGGTCCTTCAGACAGTTGTCCTCTGGCTATCCTATCGTGTGTACGAGGCCTAAGGATATCGAAAACACAAAACATGGGATAGTAATAATATATTATCAACTGTACCAGAGTAACAGTGGTTTTTGATGTCTTGTAGGATGTTCCCTAATAGGCTTCACAAACAAAAATAATTTTGCAGATATCTGGATATTATATAACATTGCAATTGAGTCCACACTATATAGGCTATGATATAATGGCAACATTACAGTACATGATGGCTGTATAAGTATGGCATGTAAGAGAAATGGTTAATTAGTGATCTGGCGCTCCAGGAGGTAATGCCCTTGAAATGGGATAATGTACATTTATTTGGAAAGTCATTCAAATGATCACAAAATGGATCAAATGGGTTGTTTAAAAAGAGGCAGTCATCCTCACAGTGTCTTCCAGAAACTCTGTAAAACATGTAAAAGAAACAGTGAGGGGGATGCGCCACTCTGAGTGTAGTATTAAAATAGAAACATTTAATGCACAAGATTAAAAGCACTTACAGGAAGTAGAAGGAGCTGTAAGCTCCAAGCGCGTAGCCTATTTCTTATACAGACAGTCCTGATCCCTTCCTTCCACCCCGTGCTGGTGACGTCATTTCCGCTTCCATGGTTCAAGCTGCTTAGCGTGAAGCTTCCCGCTTCCTGATTCTTCTGAAGCACAGCCATCCATCCAGCCTCTTTCCACCCACATTCCGGAACATGTGTGGAGCCAGTGGGACGCATTAGAGCTGCCAGGACTGTATACCTCTTGATGAGCATGACTACCACTTATATCCTGTAAGTGCTTTTTATATTGTGCATTAAATGTTTCTATTTTAATACTACACTTAGAGTGGCGCCTCCCCCTCCCTGTTTCTTGTATAAGTATGGCACAGCTGTGGTGTTGCACCTTAAAATCCCAAACTGGGAAGCCACGAGGCATGATACCATATATCTGTATGACATGCCACCATCTTCCTGTAGCTCGTTGCATGCTGTTAGTGTATTATGTGACCCACCATAGTCATTTGAACTAATTGTTGCCATGCAGGGCTCTCTGATTCCTCCTGTATTGAATTGTATTGAATTGTATTGTAACTGGTACTGTCTGCTCTCATGTTGTATAGCGCTGTGCAAACTGTTGGTGTTATATAAATCCTGTATAATAATAATAATAATAATAATGTTATTAAAAGAAAATACTTTAAAAAGGAAGAGGTCAACTGCTCCCTATAAGTGGTTCACGTTCAAACCTCAGAACAGCAGGCAACTTCATGACTGGGAACACTCGGCTCCATTCACCAAGCGGTATCTCATCGCAACCGATTATGCGGCAAGATACCACACAGCTTCTTTTTTTTTTTATTCACTAAGAAACACAACTAAAATACCGCATGCGCTATTTTATAAAGTGATGCAGTATTTTCCAGGAAAAATGTTGGT
This sequence comes from Rana temporaria, assembly GCF_905171775.1. Lineage (NCBI taxonomy): Eukaryota > Metazoa > Chordata > Amphibia > Anura > Ranidae > Rana > Rana temporaria. The sequence continues at coordinate 209,157,208 of NC_053493.1, read as the reverse complement.
TTTGGGATATACTCACTGTATAAGACTACCCCCTTCTTACTAGTCTTTCTGGAAGCTGAGGGATAGCCAGAACTGCTGACAGAAACAGGCTTTTTCAAATCTCACTGTGCCATTACATTACATTGCTCACTGTGCCATTACATTACATGCCCCCACTGTGCCATCACTTGCCCCCACTGTGCCATCACTTGCCCCTCACTGTACCATCACTTTCCCCTCACTGTGCCATCACTTGCCCCCTCACTGTGCCATCACTTGCCCCCTCTCTGTGCCATCACTTGCCCCCTCTCTGTGCCATCACTTGCCCCCTCTCTGTGCCATCACTTGCCCCCTCTCTGTGCCATCACTTGCCCCCACTGTGCCATCACTTGCCCCCACTGTGCAATCACTGCAAACACTCACTTTTTTTCTAAATAGCAGGCGGTGACAGTCTCCGTGCTGCGAGCGTCAATGATTTAAAAGACGCGCCTTCTCCTCAGACTGTCCTGTGTTAGGCGGAACACACCTATCACGGACGTCTTCTCATCTCGTCCGAGGATGAGAAGGTATCTGTGATAGGAGGAACACAGGCGCTGCTGGGAAGATTTGTGTTCCGCCTATCACAGAACACTCTGAGGAGAAGGAGCGTCTTTTAAATCATGGACGCTCACAGCATGGAGACCGTCCCCGGCGTATAAGACGACCCCCGACTTTGGATGCATTTTTTTGCATCCAGAAAGTCGTCTTATACGTCGGAAAATAAGGTTCCTCGAAAAAACGACTTATGGATCCCCTTTAAGAGCCGCTGGAGGCTTTTCACACACCCGCTGCATGACCAGGGGGGGGGCGCTACCTGCAATCGCGGGCACGAGAGACAGAACGGGAATTTGTGTGTGTTAACACACAAATGCCTGTTCTGTCAGGGGAGAGGAGACAGTTTGTTTGTTGCTAGTACGTTAAGTAGGAACAGCGATATGTCGCCTCCCCCAGCCAGTCCCACCCCCACAGTAAGAAACACTCACGAGGGAACACAATTAACCCCTTGATCGCCTCCTAGTGTTAACCCCTTCCCTACCAGTGACATTTACAAGTAAACACAAGAGGCCCGATTCAGAAAGAGTTATGCCGGCGTATGAGTGATACGCCGGCATAACTCACACTTTGCGCCGGCTTATCTGTTTTTCTGTATGCAGAAGCCGGTTTGCAGCAAAGATCTGACAGGCGTAATTGTATTACACCGTCGGAACTTAACTGCAATTTTAAAATGGCCGCTGGGGGCGTTCTCGCTGATTTACGTTGAGAATATGTAAATCAGCAAGATACGCCAATTCACGAATGTACGCAGGCCAGACGGAGTCACTTTACGCCATTTACGTAAGGGTTTTCCCGGCGTAAAGATAAAGCTGCCCAAAGCAGGCACATCCTATGTTAAGTATGGACGTCGTGACAGCGGGAAATTTGCGTAACTCGTCCGTGAATGGGGATTTACGTCGATTACGTTCACGTCGAAAACACCGTCATAATTCGGAGCATGCGCACTGGGATTAGGCGCGTGGACGCGCCTAATTTAAATAGGAGACGCCCCCTACCCGCCTATTTTGAATTAGGTCGCCCAATTTACGCTACGCCGCTGCAACTTTACACGCAAGTGCTTTGTGAATACGGCACTTGCGTGTTAAGTTGCGGCGGCTTAACGTAAATAAGAAAAGTTACGCCGCCGCAACTTTGCGCGCAGCTTTCTGAATCTGGCCCAACATTTTTATAGCACTGATCGCTGTATACATGTCAATGGTCCCAAAAATGTGTCAAAAGTGTCTGCAATGTGACAGTACCGCTAAAAAATTGCAGCTCACCGCCATTACTAGTAAAAAAAAAGAAAATAATAATAAAAATGCCACAAATCTTTCTAGTTTGTAAATATACGCTTATTGCGATTTTAGTTACCAAAAATATGTAGAAGAATATATATTGGCCTAAACCAGGGGTGGGGAACCTTTTTTCTGCCAAGGGCCATTCGGATTTTTGTAACATCATTCGGGGGCCGTACAAAATTTTCTTTCTGGATTCAAACAAACTTGAAGGTAGGCGGGTATACGGGACAGTAGCCTGTTTACATCCGGCCACCTGTAAACCTACTTGGATGAATATATATATATATATATATATATATATATATATATATATATATATATATATTATTCTGTGCTAGGAGTTATTGGCACAGCAATTGATCATATGTGTGTAGTACATGAATAAATGAATAAGATGTGTCTGTCCTGTTGTGTTGAATGGCAGATGTACAATAGCAGACACTGAAGGAGAGGGGTAACAATGGTTCTTGCAGTAAAAGTACTTGCACAATATTGCTGCTATCTGTCTGGATAACAATAAGCCACTTTTTATGGTGATGCATTGCAATAAACCATACATAATTACACAGAATAGGGTGCACTAGTGACCTCCAACAGTATATCCCTGCTAGCACTGAACACAGCAGAGGTGAATGATACATTTCTACACATCCACAAATTACAGTTTAGTGATCAGATAGACTTTTCCTTTGCTGGTCTATGGTCAGTGAAATGCTGTGCTTTGCTCATGGACCCTACAAGCAGAGCCCCCCCTCCCCCCTGCACTCAGCCCAGGTAGTATTAGTAGCCACTGTAATCCACATACCAACACTGACAACCATAACTCTGCAAGGTTCACTGATGGTCTTTCTCCCAGAGCCTTACACAGACCTATCACCCAGAAGACATGCTGTTGCAAGGAATTTAGAGACTCATCATATTGCTCCCCACTTTGCATTCCTCACAGCACACAGTCAAAGAAATGCAATGTCTATTGGCAGGCACAGCTAAGAGAATACAGTCAGGACAGCACAGAATGACAAGCATTGGAGGGAAGGCATGACGTTGCTGTGTCAGTGGATAACATCTCCCTCACACTCGGAGCATTAGACAAAACTCTTATTTCTCTCCCCCCTCACAGGACACTGCTGTCTCTGTCTGCAGCCTCTCTCCCTTCCTGACCAGTGACCTGAGCATCGACAGGAGTCAGGCATAAGATCTGCTCTGAGCATTCGTGCAGAACGAGGGACTGGGAGACAACAGAGAAATGTCACACATTCCTAACAAGCCCTGCTACTGATTACATGCATCCAGATAACTTACATTCGGCATTAGGTCCGTCCCAGCAGTGTCCTATTCCTGCCGCCCTCCATTTCCAGCACCTGCTTCTCTAACAGTCAAATGTGCCGGGCTGAAGAAGGGGGCGGGTTACAGTGCCACTCTCATTGGCTGAGAAGGCAATGGAAAGGCAGAGCAACCGAATTGGAGACAGGAATTGTAAGTCCGCCCCTGGGCACAAGTGACACACGCTGTACTTCTCACTCAGTCACTTCAGCCTCCAGCGATGCATCTGTCTGCTCAGTCAGTGGTGCGGACAGAACACTATGGCGGCTCCTTTTTACAGCTCCGCGGACACACACTCAGCAGCAGGGGGGCCGGATGGAATGATTTTGCGGGCCGCATGCGGCCCGCGGGCCGCAGGTTCCCCACCCCTGGCCTAAACTGATGAAGAAGCCAGCACCAGTAAGAAAGCGCACAAGGATGCCTTCCTGGTGCACACTGCAATGTTTGATTCAGTAACGTTAAGAACGTTAAGAACAAAAGACAAGACCGAGGAACAACTTTGACATGTAGCTGTGCAAAGCGAGAATGAGGGGCTCCCTTATTTTGAATAGTTGCTTGGTATCTATTGCGAATCCCCATTTTTTCAAGTTTTTGTTTGCCAGGGTTCCATCCTCCTGTAGGAGGCAGTAAGATTCCAAAAGTTTTATTTAGACGACCTGTGTCCCTCAAAGGATGAGAATAAAATTGCCATTTATCTTTATGAACAATGCTCAAACCCAGTTTTTACATTTGCTTTGAATATTCACCTTTCGTCTTGAAATGGAAAATTCTTTTTTACATTGCTTACAACCTGATGCTTCATCATCCTTCATCCACGTATGACCCTAAAAAATAAAAAGATTGCGAATCAGATATGGCCAAATACTGTCAAATCGGTAAACAAATATGTTTATCTTCAATTATGGTATCATTATATTATCATTTTTTTTTATTATTATTATAGAGATGGGCAGTGTAGATTCTGGTTTATAGGTTCAAGTCTGCTATACATGGCTCACCTTTCAGGCAATTCCTGTCAGCACCATCTGACTCAACAAAGGTCAACTTTTGTCAAAGGAGCTGGGTGAAAAATTGTCATCTGATCAGTGGCAGCATCCAGGTAGGTGTTGGCTATGAGGCTATAACAGACAGCAAGGGAGATTCATCTATTTGTTTACCTGTATGTGGATGGAGAAATATATGTGTGTATGGAAAGCTTAAGTTGGTTGACTGGATTTTGAAAATATATCTCTCTCATCAGCTAAAAAATTGAATAGGACATTGGTATGTTTACAATGTACAAAAGTTTAACCCTTCACAAACTTCAGTTTTGGTCCAAAACTAGTCAAAGCAAAAACATTCAACCGCTGCTGCAAATCTTGCCACACATAGTGGACACATTCTTCTTGAAAGCCTAAGGCCAGTGGGATCCTTCAATAATAACTGAGCATTACATTATAGTTTGAGAGTTCATGTCTACTGTATATGGTAAGTATCCCTTACAGTGAGGGGGAACAAGTATTTGATCCCCTGCTGATTTTAAACATTTGCCCACTGACAAAGAAATGATCAGTGTATAATTTTAATGGTAGGTTTATTTTAACAGTGAGAGACAGAACAAAAATATCCAGAAAAACATATCTCCTCTATGTTATCTTATTTGTACATGTACACTCAGTCATTTAGAGCAATTTAGAGGCAATTGAGTGTACAGGCATTTATTTGAAAGCATAAAAATCTAGGTTAGGACTATAGTTCACAGGCATTTCAAACGCCAAGGTCGTGTTACCGCTGTAAATTGTGTTTATGCTCGTTTGTGTTTATAAGAGTTTTTAATGGGGAAAAAATTCTGATCATGTTTGAACAAACATTAAAACCTTGGTTTAAGAGTAACTTGGTTTGAGAGTGTTTTGCAAGACGAGCAAATTGTTTTAATACATTTTGCCTTGATATACAAGTGATGTCTTGATATAAGAGTAGCATCATGTCACAACTGAGTATAAAAAAGAAGAGAGGAGCCTCCAAGTGTAGCAATATGGTTACATTTATTGAAGGTACAACATTTAGCAACATATTGCTACACTTAGAGGTGTCTCTCTTCTCTTTTATACCCTGTAAAAAAAATGCTTTGATATACAAGTGCTTTGGATTACAAGCATGCTTCTAGAACGATTCATGCTCGCAAACCAAGGTTTTACTGTATAAAAATTTAGAAAAAACACAAATTTCACCACATGCTGTTGCCAGCATCAATGTATGAATGGATGGATGAGTTCAGTAGCGACAAACTCTGGTCCTCTTACGCAATTTTCTATGTCTTCACAGAATGGCTGAAATAGTTAATAATTTACTTGTTTTTCATGCATTGTGGGCATTTGGGAGGTTCTCCTGAGGTTGCCTTTAAAAAAAAAAAAAAATCACACCTAAAACGCTCATAACTGCTGCTAAACTTGCATAAACTCAGTGGGCTAGATTCAGATAGGTTAGCGGATCTTTAGATCCGCGTAACCTATCTGATTTACGATCCGCCGCCGCAAGTTTTTGAGGCAAGTGCTTCATTCAGAAAGCACTTGCCTCTAAACTTGCGGCGGCGTATCGTAAATCCCCCGGCGGAATTCAAATTCCGCGGCTAGGGGGCGTGTACAATTTAAATCAGGCGCGTCCCCGCGCCGATCGAACAGCGCATGCGCCGTCCGCAAATTTTCCCAGTGCGCATGCTCGAATTTCCGCCGCAAGGACGTCATTGGTTTAGTCGTGAGCGTAACTTACGCCCAGCTCTTTTTTGAATCGACTTACGCAAACGACGTAAAAATTCAAAACTCGCCGCGGGAACGACGGCCATACTTAACATAGGATACCCCTCACATAGCAGGGGTAACTATACGCCGGAAAAAGCCGAACGCAAGCAACGTAAAAAAAATGTGCCGGGCGGTCGTTCGTTTCTGAATCGACGGAAATCCTTATTTGCATATTTGTCGCATAAATAAAGCGAAACGCCACCTAGCGGCCGGCCTTGAATTGCAGCCTATGATCCGACGGTGTAAGTCACTTACACCTGTCGGATCTTAGGGAGATCTATGCGGAACCTGATTCTATGAATCAGCTGCATAGATCCGACGGAACTCAGAGATACGACGGCGTACCGTGAAAAACATCACTTTTCCAGCTTTTACATAGTGGGCCGGATTCAGATAGAGATACGCCGTCGTATCTCTATCTGAATCTGGCCCACTATGTAAAAGCTGGAAAACTGATTTATTTCACGGTCGGTTTCCAGCTGTCAAGTTTCCAGCGTTCAGAAAAAGTTTTCAACTGCCCTGCGTACATGAGCCCTAAGTGATTCTTGCAAAGGTACTGCACCTATTACATCATCAGTCCTCACTTCCCCCAGCAATTTTTTAGATGATTCTTTACAATGGATACCCTTACAATAAAAATATAAAATAATGATCTAGAAATCGCTAACACTAAAGCCGCGTACACACGATCAGTCCATCCGATGAGAACGGTCAATTCTTCAGTGCGCCACAAGGGCACTGTATTTCTGGCACAATCAACAGGTATACCCTGTATTTGCTGAAAATGTTCCTAGCTTAGAAAAAAAGAAAATGAATACAGCCACTACTTCTAAGCTGCAATATATTGCATGTTTGTTCTTGGGGTTTAGCATTCCTTAAAATATGTTTTAGATAGTTTAAGAAAACACATAAGGTTAGATTCAGAAAAAAACAGTCACTTACAGGTAAACACTTTCTGTATAAGTTTTGATGAGGTAATAAACTTGTTTTCAAACATTTTCCAGTCTAGCAATTTTTATAGAAAATTCCCTTCTGTGTGTGTATTCTGCTATTTGTTTTCCGCTCAGTTTGTTTATACTTGACATTGTCTCTCATACTTATGCATTCTCTATACATCAGTAGTGTCAAGGCTGGGAAGGTTTGAGTGGGATTGTTGCTGGAAACATTTATCATTGTCAGTAGAGAGTGTCAGCTATAAAACTTGGAATACAATAACATTAACTCATTTTAGCTATTGTTCATTTCAGAGAAAAGGGTAATGTTAAAATGTTCTGATTTAACGTAGAGAAATTGAAAACATTTTAAAATACTAGTTATCCTTGGCCTTAAGGCAAGGATATATTTTACATGGGTCCTTGAATGTACAACAGATTTTGAAAACATGCAACTATAGTACAGTTAACATGTTCACTGAATTAACTTTGTTTCAGATGAGCCATGTTTCATATTTTGTACTTCTCAAATTGTACCACTTAAAACACTCCTCTGTGAACTAAATAACATTTTACACTTGTTTTAAAGAGTAACTTCACTTTTGTTGAGAGAAAAACAGACCCCTCTGGGTGATCAATGTACATTGCAAGGATTTTAACAAACTTTGTAACAGATCTACCTTTGGTTGCCCTGAGGAAATAGCTGTTTGTTTCACCACGTCCTTTGAAGACTGGATCTGAATGGGAGGAACTTGTTCATTATAATCAGCTCTCTGTGATCTAATGAGAAAAGCATCAATTAAAAGAATTTAACTCTTGGAGAGAATCAACTTCAATACAACCAGCCTGTCAGCATTTTTCACGCAGTCACTGCTGGTAGCTATAGTCACCAGCAGTGATCATTGTATTTTGAACTTGGAAACTTGGATATGGAATTATACACCATATTTTTTTGGATGTTGCATATGAATTAACAATTTTTTGTATTTGTTAAATCATGAATTGGGACTTATTATTTGTTTATATTATTTGAACATTGTTTTTTTTTTTTCAATGAGTTTTTATTGAAAATTTTTCATAAGAGATATAATACAGAAAGAAAGGCACAGTAGGTAAGCATTACAGCAATCACACGAACAGGATCATCAAAAATGCATTGACATTTACACATCAAAGAGAAGGTCTTAGGGACACGCAAATGATCCCATAAACAGTGATCCGTTCAGAAAGTGCAACCTAGCCCACTCAAAATAATAGGGGGTAAAAAGGGAGGGAATGGAAAGGGGGGCAGGAAAGCATAGGGGAGGAGTCTACCTGCAATCTAACCAACAATCGAGAAAAAATTAGCACATGTCAATATAGGATATAACATACAATACATAGTCCATACGGGAAGTTCAACTATTACTTTTAAACCATGTCGTTCACATTTTCCAATTGTTATCAAACCTTTGCCTGTCTCTCCTCCTATTCACTAGCAGAGACTCATATACATAGTGCATCTGAGTAGCCTTATCTGCCTTCCAATGTCTTGCAATCAGAGTCCTAGCTGCCAGCAGAATGTGAGTTATCGCTACTCTAAAATCGGGGGGGAACTTTTCAATGCCAACATGGAGTATTGCCAGGCTGGGGTTAGGACGGGCCAAAAACCCAGTGATCCTAGAAATATAGGAAAAGGTGGAGTTCCAGAAACTTGTCAAGTGTCTGCAAGACCACATCATATGCAGAAAATTACCTGTTTCCCCACAGTTCCTCCAACATAACGGAGAACCAAGATGTACAAACTTAGAGTCTGTAGGGAGTCAGGTACCACCTAAGGGCAATTTTTTGAGTTAGCTCCCAATGGTTGACACACCTGGATGCCTTATATATTGATCACAATGCTTGTTGCCACTTCACCACTGTGATGACTACCCCTAGATCCTCTTCCCATTTTATATAGGGTTGAGAGTTTGTAAATTGTAATTTATGTTGAAAGAGATTATAGAAAAGGGTAATGCCTTTGAGTGGAGCAGGGTTAGTCATGTAAAAGCGCCACACCTCTTTTGGTAGGTATATCTGGTGGGAAGTAAGAGAACTGAGAAAATGGGAAATTCTAGTGTATTCTAATGTATTCTGTCCCAGGAAAAGATCTCCAGCATTATCCTCGACATCTCAGAGAAATTCAAACGGATCTGGGAACCCTGGGCCCGACATATTAGAGTCACTTTATAGCCCTAGGGGTGTCCCTCTAATGTAATGGAAGAGTCCCTCTTCCATTACATTTCTACACTATTAGCCCTCCGTGTAGTTTCTCTTCTACCCTTAAACCTCTCCTATTTCTGTCTACCCTTTTCTAAACTTCATCTTCAATTTTTACTTAACCTAATTTTTCATCTTGCACTTATCAGTAGGGATGAGCTTCAAGTTCGAGTCAAACTCAATTCCGACTCAAACATTGCCTGTTTGGCGAACAACAAACAATTTGGGGTGTTTGTGGCAAATTCGAAAAGCCTCGGAAAACCCTGTTAAAGTCTATGGGAGAAATCTAATTTTAAAGGCTAATATGCAAGTTATTGTCTTAAAAAATGTTTGGGGACCTGGGTCCTGTCCCAGGCTACATGTATCAATGCAAAAAAAAGTTTTAAAAACTGCATTTTTTTCCGGAGCAGTGAATTTAATAATGCTAAAAGTGAAACAATAAAATTGAAATATTACTTTAACCACTTAAGCCCCGGACCAATATGCAGCCTAAAGACC